>NC_079135.1:70095052-71392552 GCF_945859705.1 Episyrphus balteatus
TTCATTTAACTGAGAAAGATTATCTTTTCTGATGTTGTTATTTCATTTTTACTTTTTTTTTGAAAACACAGAGGCAGAGGTACTTTCTCTGTTTATGAAATGCCCATTCAATTTTCCGGGTTGTTTTTGCCACGGTTCGGGTGAGGATTCTAGATTTGAGTACCATTCCCATTTATTTCTCATAGAGAAACAGGACAAGGATAATCTTTTCGTTTGTTTACGGATGAGGCTTTGTAAGAAGAAGCTTCTTATAAGGAGGACAAAAAATTGGTAGGCTATGAGAACATTTATTCGTATTCGATAAACACAATTCATATAGGTATATAAAAGGACCAATATTTTCACATATCAGAGAAAAATATTGTAGAACAATTAAGAGCTTCTCTATTCAATAAAGATTATGTAAGTATACACAATAGAGACAAGGTAAAAAAGGAAAAGTTCAACAAAAAATTAAGTGGATGACTGGATAACAGGCAATTGCTTCTATAGTACAAGGTGCTTTATATTACATATATTTAAAAACTCTTTAAATTCTATTCTAAGAAATTAAGTTACGTCTACTCTAATAGAATCAGTTTAAATTAAAATTTTGTTTGTACATGAAAAATTCTATCGTCACTTGTGGGACTCTTGGGCAGTTCATTTTTTTTTTTGTACCTAATTGTAATATATTTTCATAATACCAACATTACAATTTATTGATTAAACAAAACGATGTAATGGAAAATATGCTAACTTGTTTTTATTTTTTTAATTAACAGGGCTTTTTATTTTACTGTTATAGAAAGGATAAGAAAAAACAAAGTTTTTGAGGTAGAATACTTATGTGATTACAGAATCCATACTTTTATTTCAAATTTGTGTTAAAATAATTTTTTTACGTATCTAAATGTAGGTATTTATTTTAATATGAAAAATCCGGTTTTGTTTTTAATTTTTTCAAAAATTGTATGAGATTAAAAAATTATTTTTTCAAAAACATACTCAAGTGTTATCAGAAAAATGTTTGACCGCTTTAACCAAATCTTACTATAGAATTAAAGAAAGTAAAAATTTTATTTATTTTTTTTCCAATTTTTTTTTATAAAGTTTGATAAGTGATAAGAAATATCTGCCCTTAAATTTTTATTATACATAATTGGTTCTAACGAGGTATACCTACCTAAAATAAAAAAAAAAAACAACAACGCCATTTTTGTCCAGTTCTGAATTTTTTGAGGAATACTAAAAACACAGTTTTGTTAAAATAGCTTAAAGCATAACGTTCATCAAGTTTAATCGAAATTGTAAGCTTTTCCAAAAAAAATTGGAATAACTTTAAAATTTTTTTGAAGGAACAGGTTCTAAGTTTTTATTTCCTCGCGATCCAGATCAGATTTGTTTTGTAAATGATTCAGAAATAATCAAAGGTTAAATTTCATTTGGTTTGAGGACTTTTAAGGAAAATTTTGTAACTCAACTCAAATTTATAAAATTGAGTCAAAAATAACTTTCCAAAAATCTTCAAATTTTGCAATATTGAAAAAAAAAAAAATAGTAAAAACATATTTTGAAACAGGGTTGTAAAAAATCAATCAAAAAAATGTATTTGAAATCAAAATAAAAATATTTATTGCAAATAAAAAAAATTGCATTAGAAAAAAAATATTAAGGAATTGCAACTGAAAAAAATTTTTATTGCAACTGAACAATATTTTATTATTGCAACTAAAAATATTTCGGATACAAAAAGATTTTGTTTTTTGAAAATAAAAATTTTTTGCATAATAAAAAAATGTATTGCAAATTAAAAATTTTCTGCATTGAAAAAAAAAATCAATGCATGTGTGCATTATTGTTATTGCAACTGAATTTTTCAGTTGCAATAACATTTTTTTATTGCAAAATATTTTTAGTTGCAACAAATATTTTTTTAATGCAAATATTTTTCAGTATAAATAAAATTGTAAATTTTTTTTAGTTGCAATAAGTATTTTTATTTTTATTTCAAATACATTTTTTTGATTGATTTTTGTACAACCCTGTTTCAAAATATGTTTTTTTTTTTTACTATTTTTACTTGCGATATAGGTACTATAGGGCAAGTTTAGGATTCGTAAAAAAAATCGAACTCGAGATAACAATTTTACATGACATTACGATGATGGAGAATGCCAAAAAAGTGGGTCCGGCAATTCTGTCTGTCTGTCTGTCTGTCTGTCTGTCTGTCTGTCTGTCTGTCTGTCCGTCTGTCTCTATCTGGAGCTGCAGCCTAAACGAGTGAAGTGATTTTCTTCAAACTTGGTAGTTAGCAGTTTTTGGTGATTCCCTAGAGGGGAAATTGAAATTTTTTTTTTATGACCAAAACTAACGGTACCTGCCATATAACGGAAATAGAAAAGTTAATTTTTTTCAAAAACGGCTCTAACGATTTTGATTAAAATTTTTGTGTGTAATACTACACATAAGGGCCAACTTTTTAAATAAAAAAAATATTTTTTGTACCGTTATTAACGGTACCTGTCATAGAACGGTTTTTTTCGTTTCTGAATATCTCGTACAAAATTAACCCGATTTAAATGAAAATTTTTATACAAAAGTGTGTAAGTAAAGATAATATTAAAATTTTAGAAAATTTTCAAAAAACGCATTTTTGGTTTTTTAAAAAATATTTCAAAATTTTTTTTTGAAAAATCAATTTTTTGAAAACGGATCAATGAAAAATTTTGAAATTTAGTTTTTATGTGTAAATTAATTATTTCTTCAAAATGGCATACCAACTTTTTTTTTGAAAAATTTTAAAAAAATTTTATATATAAAAAATTATTTTTTTAAAAAACGGCTCCTACAATTTTCAAAATTTTTTTTCTAAAAATACCTTTTTATACGAGAAATAAAATGGCATATTTGTTTTTTTTTTTTAAAGATATTTTAAAACGGAGTTTTATTAATTATAAAAACAGATTTAATTTTTTTATACTACTTATGAAATTTCTTCAAAATATCGAATTTTAAATTTCTTGAATAAAAAGCTTTAACATTATAGTTACTTTAAGCATAAGAGCAAGTACGTGCGACCCCAGTCGTGCAATTTATTTTTTTTAATATTGCAAAATTATATATATAATGGAAAAAAAATGCATTAACAATGATTTCTTACAGCCCTGTTTTGAACTAGGTTTTTAGATTTTTAAACTAAGTTTTTAAATTTTCACAGAAAAAATAAAAAACATAAGAAAACTTTGACTATTTTCTACTGGAAATAACCCTACGAAATCACTAGTTATAACGATTTTGCGAAAGGTGGTTGGAAACTGGAGACAGCAAAAACTAGGCAACTCTACCCTATTTGTTTTTTATTGTTTCTTTTTGATTTCTTGGAATTCATCAATCTTCCTCTAAAATTTGAGTACGTGATATGCAATAGTATCTTAATGACCATCCTAATATACTTAAAAGTCAGTGAAAACTGTAATTTTGTTATAAATTTCTAACATTTAAATATTTAAGGTCACTATGGCGTATGCGTAATATTTTTTTTATCCTGAATAGCCTAATTAAAACCAACAACAGATGCAACTCCAAACTTTTGAAGTATAGTTTGAGGTTTAATAATTTTAATAAAACGTTTATAATGGCGTTCTTTCAAGCTTGACATATTGAAAGTTTACTACGTATTACAATAACAATATAGTAAAATCATAAAGCTCATTAGTCAGTGGAAAACATATTATTTCATCATTTACTGTTTGGTGTTCAGTTCTGCAACAACAACAAACTCATTACAAAAGTTCGAAGAGTTAGTTATTTTTTATAAGGTTTAACTGACTGTAACACACTAATCTACAACAATGTTACCTAAGTTTATTCCTTTCCACTAGCTTAAAGCTAACAACATGCATTAAATGTTTTTACTTCAACCTAATTTACAAGTTCCATTGCTGGTATTTGTTTAATGGCCAATTCTAAACTGGTGCCAAATGGATCCTTGTTTTTCAACAAAACTATGTTTTTTTTGTTTGTGGCATTGTGACACCAACAAATTCCTATAATCCCATCTCCTCTAATCTTCACCATGAACTGTACATTTGCAAACACAAAAAAACGAAAAAAAATACGAAAAATCGTTTTCAAGTGACTGCAATGGACGCCTATGATGCTTGTAAAAGAGTGATTGACAATTAAATGCGCTCATGCAAGAGTTAGCCAGAAGCCTTAATATCCCGGAAATGGTTTTTAGTTGAAAAGGGTAAAAGTATTCTTTTTTTTTTGTGTGGCATACCATACAAAATTTTTATTTGTACAAACTCTTATTTCAAAATAAAGTAACTTACTCATAAAAAACATACAAATTGAAAAACACATTTTTCATTTGAACATTTAACTTTAAGTAGCTAGGTAGTTAAGAGTATTTAAGGACTTTAAATGTATATATATTTGAGTTAGTTGAAAAGTAAAACATTTCAGTGGTAAGACTTTTAGTTTTAAAGATTTCATCAAATAAAAAAACATAGAAAGAAAATTTTGTTTGGAAACTCATCAATTTTTGGTGGTAAGTGCATGTTTACAAAGGAAGTTTGTCTCTAAAATATGATGTGATTTGAAAAAAAAAAAGAAATAATAATATATGCAATGCACACGTGGTTGAAGTGAAACCGTTAAAATCATTTTTCTTGCAAAAAAAAATCGAAAAAATATAAATTTTTTTTATTCCATCACTTTTTTTTATATGACAACCTACATTACATTTTATACCATCTGAAAGCTTATTGTTTCAGCTCAAAATATTTTTATCGACCATGTCTATACAACATCTACAAAAAGAGCTAGAACTTTTTTAACCCAATTAGATTTCATAAAAAAAGCCAAACAATCAATATCTTTTCTCTTCTAACGCCATTTAATCCATTTTTTAATTGACAACCTTTTATATGACGCTTCAATCATATTTCTACGATACCTACAAAAAAAGAAAGAATTTTTTAAAGCCAACCATGTCGAAATTTCAAACTGAGATTACGGTACTTCCTACACTGGTGGCTGGTCATCGGCAACAGATCTTTACAGGTGTTTTGAGGTATTTTTCAAGTTTTTCAATAAAAGATTATGTAACTTGTAGATCACGTACCATTATGTGTGATATATCAAATGAAGGGTAATATTAGATAAAGTTAAATAAATTTGTTATCAGATCAAAAGATATAACGTGTTTAGAAAAAGAACATCTTTTCAGAATTTTGAATATAAAATTAATTGAAATTTTGCAAAATTCTAATTTATTTAATTACCTCAATTTATAAGTTCAAGTGACCTCAACTCCAAAAATTTATAAATTGAATTATATTCAATCGCTTCACTTAAAATACAAATAATTTTAATAATTTTTTATTATTTTTGTTATTTTTTTCTTCGTTATTATTTAATTACCTATCTACTGTATAAATTTCATTCATCTATCTATTAAAACAAAAAAGTTATGATCAATTGATTTTTCCTGTCGCTTTTTCGTTTCATCTTGTTTCAAAACACTACGATACTAAAGAAGTTTTCACTTCAAAAAATGTGTGTGACGACATACGAACGACACGCCGAAAATAATTTTTTTGGATTTTCAATATCATAATTTTGGATTTGATTTACGCATCGATATTTCTAAAGACATTAGTTTTTATAATATCTAAAACACCAGTTTAAACGATTTTGACTTAACTGGGGTTTATCTGGGCTGTTGAAGAATCGGCTCTCAGAAAAATTTGCAAAATTCAAATATATCTAACAGTTCTGTGGCACATTTTGTAATCTTCAATTTTTTTTATCACAAAAGTACTGCCCATTATTTGCAACATTACACACAAAAAATTTCATTTAATATCGTTAGAACCGTTTTTGAAAAAATAAATACAATTTTCTATTTTCGTTCATTTTCAATCTTCCCTCAAGGAAATCTAGTAGAGTAACTAAAGCAAATTATTAGGGAACCCGGCCGAACAGCTCTGATTTTAACGATTTTTTTTTCAAACGTAGGTAATTAAAAATACTTTAAAGTCTATAGATTAAAAATTGCCGGTGTTGCCGTATTGTTTTTTAAAATTAAAATTAATTTTTTTTTTAACTAAACCATTTTTTTTCTTAAATTTCATAAAACAAATGATAGCAAAAAATTCTCTAGGTAATTTAAGGAAAATATATAAAAGGCAGCAAAGGACAATCTTCCATCGTTTAAGCGATAAATGCAATTTTCTAACATTCTGACCTCAAACACAAAAAAAATATTTTGAAAACAACGGCAACACCTACAATATTTTAAAATACATTTTTAAAAAGCCAGAAGCTCATTCATATCTCTTAAATTTAAATCCACTAAATTTAATCAAGACTTTTTGAAAAAATGGTCCTCAAACTCAGAATTAAAAAAAAAAATGTTATTAGAAAAATTTAAAAAGTGACTTTTTTCCAAACTTTTTCTAATAAAATATGAATTTATTTAAAAAAAATGTTTGGCCATAAATATTATCAGTTCAATTTCGAAGCAAAAAAGGTAAAATATATCACACTTTTGAAAAAAAAAATGAAAAATTACTTCAATTTCAAGGGTTTTTTTTTATTAAAACTGAATGTTTGCATTGAAATAATTAATTTTCTCAAAGACTATGGTAAATAGGAACTTTAAATTTTTGCTCTTTAACTTTCAACAGTAAGGGTTATTAAATGAATAAAAAATAATTTTATGTTTAGATGTTGAACTTTAAAAAAAAATACGTTACATTTTTTTTCAAAACTTTTATTAAAAAAAGTTCTTCGAAAATGAAATACTTTTTAATTTTTTTCATAAACCGTAATACATATTGACATTTCCTTTTATAATTTGAAATCATAATAAATGCGGCCAAGAAAATTTGAAAATAAATGCATTTTATATTACGACCAAGTTTAAAAAACGACGTGTTAAAATTTTTTCAATAATTTTTTTTTTTCAAAAATCTGAGTTCAATTACCATTCTTTCAAAAGCCGTTCATTCAATTAACTTAATTTTAATATTACATATATTACTAAGCTTCTAGCTTTTAAAAAATGTTTATTTGAATATTGTAGGTGTTGCCGTTGTGTTCAAATATTTTTTTTTGTGTTTGAAGTCAATTAATAAGAAAATTGCATCTATCGCTTGAACTATGGAAGATTGTCCCTCACTCCCATATTTTTTTTTCCTTGAATTTCCTAGACAATCTTTTGGCATCAATCAATTTATGAAATTTAAGAAAAATTTTTGAAAAAAATTTGTTTTTGTTCACAAAAATCTTCAATTAAATTTAAAAAATCAAAACGGCAACACCGGCAATTTTTAATTTATAGACTTTAAAGTATTTTTAATTACCGACGTTTGAAAAAAAAAGATCATCAAAATCTAAGCTGTTCGGCCGGGTTCCCTAATATTGCCAATTTTTGAGCTTTAGTTACTCCACTAATCACCCAAAACATCGTTTCGAAATATATTTTTATTTTCATAAGGTTTGATTACTATGGGTGCCTGATAATAATGATTTTTGATTATTTTCATCAAAATAAAGACCTCAGTTAAAAATAAAGACTTCCATTTTATTTATGAAACCGTAGCTGCTTTGAGCAAATCGAACTTTTATAAGAAATTGGTATAATGAAAAGGAGGTATCGTTAGTTTTGGTACAATAAAGCTCACTCGGTGATTTTTACATGAATATTTAACCCTATCGAGGTATCCGTTCGGAGAAATGTTTTTTCGAAATCGGAGGTATGCGTTCGAGGTATGCGTTCCGATTAACATATCCGAGAATCTTCCGATGAAACATAGCGCCCATCAACGCATTGCGATGAACTGTGTTTAGCAAAGTCTTTTTGAAAGTTGTTCTTTAAATTTTATCGGAAATTCTCCGACATAAAACAGTTGCGGAATATTTTAAGAAAAGTGGAATTTCACAGTAAAACAAAAATATGTGAATAGGTATAATTTTGATTTTTTAGTGCAGATTAATAAAAAACAGCGAAAAAGCCTCAGCAAGGATTTTTACTTATTGATTAAATCACGCTGACACATGTGTCAAATGAATGCGAGTGTATATTTTTTTCAGACGTGGATACCTTGAAGGAAATGTAAGTTCCGATCGGAACGGGCTTTCGTTTCGAAACTTTCGGATACCTCGATAGGGCTGATTATTTGAAAGACTAGAGATCATACAAAATAAATTGAATCGTTTATTTTCAAAACATGATAAGTCCACTTTTTTTCAAAATTCGTCTTTTTAACTGAATATGTTCTTGGGGGATAACCACACCTGCCTTCAAAATATGAAGCATCTAATCAGTCTATATTCGATTTTACAGCGATTTTACATGATAAAAGTCCCGGACTTATCATCTTTTGAAAATAAACAGAAACTTTTTTATGAGTAATTGACTACACATAAAGAAGCTGACTATTGACTCAAATTCTTAAGTTGAAAGCGCCTTTCAAGTAAAATAACTACTCGAAACATTATATTAATTGTATTCCCAAATGCATTTGTTTGATAGAGTGCGGCTTTAAAAAAAATTTTATATTCATTTTAAAACTAATTTCACATTCGTTTATTTTCAAAGTATGATAAGTCCAAAATCGTTTTTATTTTTTATCTCTTGAACTATCGATCCAAAAAGTAAATACTGTAAATAATGATATTATATAGAAAAAAATTACACATACGCCACAGTGAACCGTAAATTTGAAAAAAAAAATTGAAAAAAAAGTTTTTAATTCATGTTTTTAAATAATAAAATTTTTAAACTTGATTAACATTAGCTTTATTAATCAGAATTTACTTATTTAAATGTCATCCTGATTATATTAAAAGCCTAAACAAGCTGATTTTTATATTTTTCAAAAGGTGGTGTCGTAAGAAAAAAGGTTTACATATGGTTGCCTAGCATTATCTCGTCAAGGCGTTGGGTTTAAACTCTAAAGTTCTCTTTTTGTATTTTTTTTTTCGAACACGCCACCCTGCTTAAAAAAAAAGACTTGTTGTACCTAAATCACAAGTGCTTAATTCTTCGTGAGTAAAAAATGAAAACAGAACTGTTGTACTATGCTTTGTAACACATTTTCAGCTGACGATGCACGAGTTAAGTTTTTGATTGCACAAATACCTTTCCTACAAACGAATGCAATAGTTATATGGAAGAAGTGCTTGAGCAAATACCAACGTTTCCCACAAATCCTTTTTTCACCTTTAAAAATTGTTTTGATTTGAAATGGTTCTTAAACACTATTAGGTAAGTGCTTTGTTGTTTTCTTTTTTCAAAAAAGAAAGTTTAGGACTTTTTTATACAGGTTCGTTTGTTTCCTATTTATCAGAACTTAACAGTTTTGTTCAATGTCTCAAAATCTTTCTATAGTAAACTATCAGCTTTAAATACAAAAAGAATATTGACTCTTAACAACTTAACAACTGTACACAAAATATAAAGCTAACTGAAGCACGACACTTTTAATATTTATTTGATGTTATAACATAGATTTTATGAAAACCATTGATAGAGAAATAGTTCTTCATAAATTATAAGATCCCCAAAAATGTACATTTAAAAGTAGACAAAATTGAGATGAAAGTCGCATATACTTGTTCTTATGTTAAAAGTACATAAATATTAGATAACCCAAGGAAATTCATCGATTTGTTTAGATACCAGAAAAAAAATGAAAACAAAAATTAGGTTAAAACAAATGTTTTTTAAAAACTTTTTTCAATTTTTTTTGAAAATTTTCATTGAATCAAATATACGTAAATAACAAAAATGTCCTTTTTTGCAAAAAGTGGCATCGACATATTTTCACTATCCGTTTTTTTTGAGAAAAACTAAAAAAGTAGTTTTGTTAGAATAGTCTAGATTCTAGAAGATCAGGAGGTATAAATTCTAGGTGAGATATTAAAAAAAAAAACAACTTTGGAAATACCAAATTTCAAGAAAACCATGTACCTACAGATGGAAATCAAAGGATTTTTTAGCTTTATAACCAACGTTTATAACAAATTTACAAAAAATTGGAATAAATTCTTCTTTTCAAAGTCCAAAATTTCTAACTGACGAGTACTCAACAGTTTTGAAAAATTTGCCTTGGGGACTTAAGGACAAAAATTATACAGAAATTAGTGCTAATACAATTTGTACACAAATTGACTTTAAACATTAAAATAAATATTTGAACAGAGCCCCAATACATATAATAAAATAATACAAACATTTTTGAAAAGCCAGAAGTTTAGTACTATCTTTTTCACACTTAAAAATTAAGTTAATTGTATGAAGTGTTTTTGAAAGACTGGCTAAGAATTTTGAAAAAAAAATTAATTAATTAAAAAAAAAATGTACTTTTCTTTTTTTCAAAAATTTCTTCCAAAAAGGAGGATGTTATCAATACGTCTGTATTCTTTTTTTATGTTTCTTACCTCATAAGTTTCGACTGGGTGAATCGATTTTGATAATTTTTTTTGTATTTGAAAGCTGGTGCCATTGCGGTCCCATTAATTAAATTGGTTCCGTATTATTATAAGTTTCGATAGAAGTCGATTTTTTTTTTTGGTAAAAATGATTATTTGACATTACATATTTATTGATAGTTCAGTTTAGAAGACTTCTTCTTCTTTTTTTTTTAATAAATAATTTGCAAATCTATATTCAAAACACAGCTTCACCCACACATAAAGAATGATTCTTTCATTTAATATCAATTTACCAATCTTTAAAAAAATGTAAACCCTTTAACTTTCTCCCACAATTCACCCACAAACACTAACAGCATTGAAACTAATTTAACAAAAGAATTCAAAACAAATTTGGCAAAAAGAAAAAAACTCCTTTTCTTTATTTCTAATTTATTCATCATAAAAATTTTAAAAGAAAACGTTATCTTAACGATGAAATATGAAAAGGACTTTCCAAACGAATATGTAATAACACCTTTTTAAGCAAACCCTGAATCACACACCTAACGAAGATAAATTAAGCTCGTTTTGTCATGAATGCATTTTGAAATATTTATATTTAAAAAAACATGTTTTCGCCCCACACAAAAATCCACTCGCAGATAGGTAGTCCTTGTAAGACTTCTCCCAAAAAAAAGGATACAATATGCATCATCATTTATCACTTACCAATCTTTACCGTCGTCGTATGTGTGGTCTCAAAAATCCTTTAGAGGTATGTTTTTTTTTTATTTTGTGTTTTTTTTTGTGATTTATTTTCTTTCATAAATCTTTTCTCATCTCAAAAATGGAAATATCCTTTTTCTGTTTTGGTTTTATTTATTTTTGGGGGAATGAAAACACACAAAAACTCGATAATTACTGATAATAACTTAATCCTTGCAGGCCGATGTTTGAATTATATAAACATCAAATTAATTTCACGATCCAAAAAACACGCACTCGTAAGAATTTTTCTACTCTTTCTTTAGAAATCAAGCCGAATTATTAAATAAGCTTCTCCTTAAGTACCCTTAATTAGCACTTTCACAATCAACACTTCACAAATTACATGCACCAATTAACACACACACTCTTCACAAGAGGAAGAAGATACCATTACTCAACACGTGTTAACCGTTGGTTTAGGGCCGAAGTTTTTGCCTGTTGAACGGTAATTTACTGACTACGACTGACAAGTTCGTGATGGAAATTGTCGAATCGCGTGCTAATAGGCTTTTAACGGTAATAGTGTGTGCGAGAGACAATATTGATGATAATCTTCGACTGAATGATACGAAGGGATGCTGTGTACTGAATGAAATCTTGAACTGTAAATTGCTATTAGCCAAAAACAGAACTGTTCATTTAGTTGTTTCCATAGGGACGTTATTTTGTGTACAAAGGCTTTTGTATGTCAAACAGTGTTAGATGTTTGAAGCCAAAATATAACAGGAACTGTTCGTAGTTCTTTTGAAGGGAAATGTATGATGTGGGAAATTTTTTGGAGACTGCGTGGTAAAGGGGAAATGAAATTCGAAATATTTTATAAAGATGAAAAAGGACCATTAGCACACCAGAGTCAAAGAAAACACATTCGAAATGATGTTGGAAAAAATGTTGAAGCTGAACAGATTTAAGAATTCAACGGAACATTTCTCCTTTGGCAACAGTTTAAATTCCTTTTTTTCGAAAACAATTTTATTTTTTTTTTTTTTTTCAGAGGGGAAATGGTTCGTCCTCGTGTATCTTCTAAATGAGGACATACAACAGGTTGTGTTTACTTCTTTAAAAAAAAAAGAAGCTTATTATAATAACAGAAGATTTAGTTGTGTATATTCAAAACGGTATATATAGAAACCGTTTATGGTAAATTGCAAATCTTCATCGAGAAAAATGGATCGAAGATTGTGTAAGTTAGGCTATTTTTCTAAACTTCTGTTCAGATTTTTGACAGAGTTGCTTTTTAATTCTTGCCAAAGAACATTCTAATTTTTCGGCGTCGAGCAACGAACGCAATATTGTCAAACTGACAAGCTTTGCCCTAAAAGACATGAGTTAGTGAATTTTAAAAATGGCCATTGTTTTCCTTACTTAGACAACCAATTGCAACTATAACATTAAGTTAAGTAAAGAGATCTCTTAAAATTAACCATTTTCATAAGCTTTAAATATTTATTTTAATAAAATCGGTGAATTTCATACGATTTGTAAGAAAGTTGTTGAATTATTACCTCATTAAACTGATTTTTTCTGGAGCGAGAACTCGCAAAGTTCAACATTTTAAATCAAAAATGCAACAAAGTAATTTTTTTTCAAATACGTTTTTATTTTTAGCAGTCTATTTTACGAAATAAAAAAATATTTTTAAATACAAAATAAATATTTTAACAGCTATACCTTGTTTGTGCAATGATTCTGAGCAAGTTTTATCACAGAATTAATTTTTGCAAATAATTATGTCAATGGAAAAAATGGGGTACCTAATGGGTATCATGTTTTTTTTCTGAAAAGCGAATTTATTTTATTAAAATTAATTGATTTTTGTACCAAAAGAAACATTTCAATTAAAAAATTATAGTTAAAAAAAGAAATAATTAGTATTCTTTTCAAGCGGTTAAGAATTTCAGTGACTTATAAATCATTATAATTTAGAAGTTCAGGGCTACTGTTTGCATTTTTATTTATTGATTTTTTTTATTTCATTTAAATTGTTGTGTTCTTTTAAAAACTGAAAGATTCTCTTTCCTGCGAAAAAAATCGAGTTTTGTGATGAGAGTATATTGGCCTTCCAAAATAAGAGCGAAAAGCATATTTTTTTTAATAAAAGGATGTACATATAATAGCGATGTAATAAGAAATATCTATAAATACTCAAAAGAAAAGTTTCAAGTATTTCTAACAGCAATCTACATTATGTATAAAAATAATAAAGATGTATCATGTATGTACAGTGTACACATCTTGGCTCCCGATGTGATATTTATTCTATATTTCTACAAAGGTAAAAAAAATGTATAGACATTACAATCATGTCGCTTATTGATATAAAATTATGCAAAGGATTTGAAATAAAGAGCGCTATTGTTAAAGTAAAATAGCGTTTTTTAAAAATAATAACAAAACAAAAAAAATCACTTACATACATACACAGATCTTCGAAATGCACTTACATACATGTTCATTGTTCTTGCTTGACTTTCTTGAAGCTTAGTAAATTATAACTGAATTTTAGTTCACTGAATTAGATTGTTATATTTAAGTTATCTCCCGCATTGTTTAAGTTTTCTCGAAATGATTTTGATCTTAGGAAAATGATACTTTTTTTCATGCCTAGTTTTTCCATTTTTAAATTTTATTTTATTTGTATTTTTTTATTTCCTGACAAATAAATTTTCAATTGACTTTCTGAAATTTGATTTTTTTTCTTCGCCTTTGGTTTTATTTTAGTATTATGTTTTCGAAGAGTTGTTATTTTCAAAGTGTTCTGAAATATAATTTTACACATACATACATACAAACAGGGTGATGGTGAACCGGTGTTCAGTTTGAAAAATTAAATGGCTTTAATGGTTATAAATTGCATCGA
Source organism: Episyrphus balteatus (assembly GCF_945859705.1). Lineage (NCBI taxonomy): Eukaryota > Metazoa > Arthropoda > Insecta > Diptera > Syrphidae > Episyrphus > Episyrphus balteatus. Next base: position 70,109,094 of record NC_079135.1, read on the forward strand.
GTACAGTAAAAATTTCTTCTTTTTTTCGAAAATGCAAATAACTTAATTTTCATATTTTGTCATATATGTACCTTCATTAGTATTGTTAACGTTATAAGGCAAACAAAAATAAACAATATTAGAGCGCTCACCAGCTTTGAAATATCAGATTTTGTGCTCTTATTATTTGATTATATCTTAATAGAACACACTGAACCAAAAATTTAATTAATTTTCAGCCGATGAAAAATTTAATTGGCTCAACGAAATGGCTTTCATACGTTAACGAAGAACTTCATCAATTAACGAAAACGGTCGTATTTTAATGAATTTTTTCATAAAAAATTTTGATCAAGAATTAATGAATTTTTTCATCAACTAACGTAAACTTTCTTAAGCTAACGAATTTTTTCGTAAATATTATGAATATTTTAATTAAATTACGAAAAAATATTCGTTAGCTTACAAACTTTTCGTTGTATTAATTATTCTTTTTGTAGATTATACTTACTTTATTTTTGTAATACTACGAATTTTTTCGTAAGCCTACGAATTTTTTCGTTCATCTTTCTTCCCAAAAATTTGGAATTAAAACCTGAAATTAAAAAACAATGTAGCGGATCGAACATTTTTTACCATTAAAGACAAAAACATTTGTTATTTAGAACTTGAACTTTTTATTTTTAATAATGGGAGGGGATATTAAAAACATGGAACAAACTATTAAATTAAATATATTCCTTGAAGGATTTGTTTTCCTCTCTTATGCCAATCAGGAACGGTTATTAGGGTGGGTCAAAAAAATGGAAATTCGTTTTTTTGATTTGGTACTTCGAAAACTCGATTGCTAGACACCTCTAGCGGAAGGTCCTCCGCTTTTCAATTTTCCATTTTGACATAAAGCTTTTTAGCCAATTTTTTTTTACATATTCTTGTAGAAACGCTCTACAAAAGAGGTTAAATACACTTTTTTGAATTTTCTAACCGTTTAGTAGATATTTGAGGTCCAAAAATCGAGAAAATCGTAATAATAATAATCAAACGCACATGACATATTCTTGTAGGAAACAGATTTCTCCACAAAAAAGGTCTTGTTAACTTTTTTTATTTATCTAACCATTTGAAAGATATTCGAGGTCAAAGTTAAACAAAAATATAAAAACTTTTTTTACTTTTCAAAATTTTCTACTTCACTGAAAAGTCATTATTATTAAATTAGTAAGATGGATTATTGTAAGGGCTTAAATGTTCTACAAAAAAGTCCTCGGCATCAAATTGGTTGCTTTAACCGTTTAGAAGATATTCGCATCCAAGTCGCAATGCATAGGAACCATAAGAAAACTATTGAAATCAGTGGGCATTGGTTTGGATGCGAATATCTTCTAAACGGTTAAAGCAACCAATTTGATGCAGAGGACTTTTTTGTAGAACATTTAAGCCCTTGGTTGTATTTAAGTGTCTAAAAAATGAAGCGGATTTTATAGTTTTACCCTAATGGTATTTCGGGTCATAGGAACAAAAATATTCTGCCTACCCACTATTCGAATTTTAAAATTAACTAAACAAGAAGGTAGAAGACAACAAAATTTTCAGAAATAAGTTCTTGCATGTTTCGACTTTGCCAATTTCTATCTTTTTTTGTAATCACTTTAAGAAGCTGGATTGTGTTGTCTAAAAAATATTCTGATACTGAAACATTAATCAAAACGACTTTTAAAGAGAGAACTGTGCATATGTATGCCATATTATTAGGTACCTACTAACACGATATACAAACTTTAATTTGATGAATGTAGTTTGGTTTATGTTTTTCGGTATCGATTTTGCTTTTATTTTTTCTTTAGATGAACTACGATACCTATTGCCTAGAAAAATATTTACAATTAAAGTTTTTATTTCAATTTTCTTAATCCCAAACTTATGTCCCAGCTGTTGTTTTACTATCCAAAAAACCTTCATTTACAGCAGCCAAATTAAATCATTCATAGAGAATAAAACAAAATCAGAAAACTAATTATTCAGAAACGCAATCAGAACAAAGTACACAATTATCTACCTAAACGGCTTAATTAACCTTACCTTGAGTTAATCAAACCTTATCCCCAAGGTGAATCTCTTAAATGCCAGGAAAAAGCCGTTTGTATTTGTACCCTCTCTCCCTTTTCTCACCCTCTAACACATAGTTGCAAACTTTTCGATGGGCCAAAACAAATTTTCTAATTAAAATTCCTAGCACGTTGAAATACTAAGACACTCCGAAGGACTCGAATTGGATATTGCTAATGAGAGTGCTGAAGTAATGTTACATTTGGCAAGAGGCTATTGTTATAAGGAAGATTTTATTTTTGTGATTAAATCACTAAAACTACAACAACAACAACAACAAAACTTTAGTGTGTGTTTATAGTTTTGCTTATTGAAAAGGGAGTTCTCTTGAAAAGCTCTTGAAAGTCGCGAAAACTAAATATTCAAAAAGAAAAATATATACGAAAACAGGATAGAATTCAAATTCAAGATGGAAGTAGTTTGCTTCTGGTAGAATATTTTATTCCATTTTAAATCTATCGGGGAACCCGTCAGAAGGCTTTGTCGAATATATGCATATGTACGTGATGGAAAGGATCTCTTATATCCTTTAGAGAGCACTTGAAGCAGAAGTTGTGCCTGTTTCCTTTTTGCTCACAAGCAGAAGAAAAATAACTCGTAAATCTATTTTACGTCACAGCAAGCTGTTGACATGAATTTGAATAAATTTACAAAGATGTAAACAAAATTTCATGGTCCAAGTGGTAAACCGAAGTTCATTCAGAGATCAGATAACCTGCTATATCGTAGTTTATAATGTATGCAATTGATGTCATGTATATGAGGAGTGCCTGATACGCCTAACAAAGGAATATGAGTATGTCATGCTTAAAGCCTTATTTAAGATATGGAAGAGATGAAAGGTGGATTGGTGTATGTTTGAGAGAGAGTATACAAAGCGATCAATCATATTTATCATTCAAAACTCTCAGAGCACACACGCTACGGGTAGGTGTATTGACAAATGCTGTCTACATATCTCTTGAATTTAAACTAGGCTTTCAATAATAACTGTATTTCATGTGAAGCATTTTGGGGAATGGTTTTGATTAATTGTTTTTAGGCTAAATATAGAAAGTTTTATGTTAGAGTGGGAACATAGAAATTGTTGACTTATATTAATAAAAGGAATATATTTTTTTTTTGTAGGGATTCAATAATTATGAAAAATTGGCATCTCATCGTCACGGGAGGGACACAATGGTTTTGTTGCTTTTTTTTAATTATAATTAAAATTTGAATTAAATTTACATAAGACTTTAATTTAACTGTGCAATGAAAAATACCTGCGTTGACTTAATTATTTAAAAAAAAAAGTAATTTTTACTGTCACGGGTGGGACAAAAAAATTTAAATTGTGGTATGTTCGGAGAGAATCTATGTTTGTACAAATGATCTGTCTTACTACAAAAAACACCTTTTCAACCAAATTAGCAAATGGAAGATTTCTGCCAAGGTTCATGAGGATAACTATTTAATTTTTTGTTTTATAAAGTAGGTACCTGTCAATGAACTTGAAATTAGGGCTGCCAGATATAATTTTGTTAATGTCGGGACAACAAGTCTCAAAAGTCGGGACAAATCTGGACAGAAAAAAATACATGAAATCGAAAATAGAAAAATAGTAAAATACAAACTTTTCCATGCATAGGACTTACTCCCAATTTTTTGTGGACTTCTTGACAAAAAATGTCTTAAAGCATGTTTCTTAGGGCTCAGTTATAGCTATCAGTAAAATCCATCAGTAAAAAGTTTGTTTTGCTATTTTGAATACTTTAATCTTACCTATATTTTGTAGAAAATTTTGATGAAATAAATTAAAAACATATTTCCACAAATTTTTTCAAAAAGAATCAATGCATTTTGTGTTAAATTTTATACACAAATTCATTATATAAATTTTACTGATGAAATTGCATTTTACTGAACTGCCAAATGCCAAACAAAATTCCATTTCGTTTTACTGATGACGTTCCATATTTTTACTGTTCCGGTGCCATCATTAAAAAAATTACTGATGAAATCAACAGTAAAAAAATTGCTTGAGGCGCGAATGTCAAATAAACATTTAATTTAATGACGTAAATTTACTGATAGCTATAAACGCTCTTCAGTAAAAGATTTCAGATTCGTGATGTTTCAATTTTTACTGATGGATTTTACTGATAGCTATAACTGAGGCTTATGTATGTCAGGACGTTAAAAAAATTTAAAAAAAAACGTAAGAATATATTATAATTACGGTGACCATATTTGTACGGGCAAAACCCGGGACAGATAAGAAATTCGTTGGATTGTTTTAAAAAAATCGTTTTTCAAAGAAAAAAAAATAAATAAATAATAAATTGATTTTTCATAATTTTTAATAATTTTGATATCAAGATTTCTTAAACTATTTAATTGGAGCATTTTCATTGAAATCATTTTAGCCGTTTACGAGGAAGTCAGAAATCAAGAAAACGGGTTAACAATAGGTACTGTTAATAAATTTAAAAAAAAATATTTTTTTAATCAAAATAGTGAGAGCTGTTTTTTAACATTTTATTTTATTTTATTTTAATTAAATGTTTTTTAAATTTTGTAAAACCCAATTCAACATTTAATATGTTCTTAAAACTCTTGAAATTAAGCGGATTCTATCCCCTTTCATATGTTGTTCATTATTCGAAAAAAAAAAATTTTTCTGATGTAGCTTTTCAACCTGACAAACACAAGCTAAATCTAAATAATTGACGAAAAAGTTTAAAAAAATAATGGTTTTTTACGAAACATTATTTACCAACCAATTTTTTCTTGTTTTCCGTACAAAGTACTTAAAATTTTGAGTACAAAAATTAGAGAAAGCAGAACAATCACGGGACAAATTACAAAATACGTCCTGGGTTTCTTAAATAAAAACCCGGGACAAGCTATAGAAATACGGGACAGTCCCGAGTAAACCGGGACGGATGGTCACCGTAATTATGATTGTGAATGTTCCACATCTCACTTACATAAGTAACTATTAAATTCTCTTATGTGAGTTTAAACAGAAAAACAAAAAAATCATTTTCATCCATTTTAATAGCCTGTTTACACTACAGCCCAAATTTAATAGTTTCGCAAATTAGGTCAGTTCGAATTTTAAATTCTAAAAATTTCCTGTACGATTTGAAATTCTAAATGAATAAATTTGCGAAATTTTCTCATTTGGGCACTAGCCAAAACGGACTATAGAGGTAAAGTCTTATATTGTTTACTTTTTACTTTTCATTGAATTTTAACATTAGCTCCCGATCGCTTAAAACTGTTGCAATTTTGTTTAAGAAGTTTAAATCAAGATCTTAAGGTATAGTAAATACTGTTGGCATTGATATACAAAATATCTTAATCCACTGGGATGGCGGAAATATAATAAAACTTTTACTACCCAAAATCATTGATTCATTAAGGAGTCACATTTTTTTTCTCCCTAAAGGTTTCGAACGAAGACTGATAAAGAAACGGAATGTCGGGACCATTTGTAAATCGGGACAGATATCGGGACAGTGTCTAAAAGTCGGGACTGTCCCTGCGAAATCGGGACGTCTGGCAGCCCTACTTGAAATCGATTTCCATCCAAACAAAAAAAAAAAACATCTTATCTCTATTTTCTTACACGTTTTTCTTAATAAAAGCACCAAATTGAAATACAGGTACTCACCTTGAGTCAACATCTAACTACAAATTAAAATAAATTGCACGACTGGGGTCGCACGTACTTGCTCTTAGAGTTAAAGTTGCTTAAATTTTTAAGACTTTTTATATAGAAATCTGGAAAAAAAAATAAAATTCGTTTTTTAAAAAAAATAAAATAAAATCTGAAATTAAATTGCCCTCCAAAACAAATATGCAGTTTTGATTGATATATTAACATGCATTTTTAGAAAAAAAATTTTCAAAATCGTTAGAGCCGTTTTTTAAAAAACTAATTTTTTATAAATAATTTTTTGGAAAAAAAGTTTTAAAATAAAATTGGTATGCCATTTTGTAGAAATCAGTAATCAACATCTAAAAACCAAATTTCAAAAAAATTCAATGTCCCGTTTTCGAAAATTTGATTTTTCAAAAAAAAATTTTCAAAATTTTTTTAAAAATCCAAAAATATTTTTTTTTTTAATTTTATTTTTGGCGTATATTTAGATTATATAAATGCTTCTTCACAAAAAGTTTCGTTGAAATCGAATAAGCAGTTTCGGAGATAATCGGATTTGAAAAAAACGGTTCTATGGCAGGTACCGTTAATAATGATTTTCAAAAAAAAATTTTTTCATTGAAAGATAGACCTTAGCTTAAAACTAACATTTGAATTTTTTAAACAAAATCGTTGGAGCCGTTTTCGAGATATTCCAATTTTACTAAAATCGGTATATGACAAGTACCGTTATTTTTGGTCCAAAAAAATTAATTCCAAAAACCCCTCTGGAGAGTCGCCAAATAACGCTACATACCAAGTTTGACATTAATCGGTCCATCCGTTTAGGCTGTAGCTCCTTATACAGACAGACAGACAGACTGACAGACTGACAGACAGACAGACAGACAGACAGACGGACTTCCGGGACCCACTTTTTTGGCATTGTCTACCATCGTAATGTCATGGAAAAATGTTATCTCAACTTTTTTTTTTTGTACGAATACATAACTTGATATATAGTACCTATATCGCAAGTAAAAAAGGAGTCGATTAAAAATTCGCAGCGTTAAAACAAACTTGTTTGCAGTTTGTTGTTATGTATTGCAAAAAAAAAAAAAAAACAAACAAACGCATAGAAATACAAGCAAGCTTCAACGATTCTAAAATTTATAACCAACTTTGCATAGAAATTGAGTTCCTCCGAGCAATAAAAGTAAAAGTTAACGATGCAACATCATGAATGTGTATATCATGGGAGAAAAAAATACTCGAACATAGAATACAGGTATGTATGTTGTATAAGCTCCTATACCTTAAAGTTGTTTCCTATGCTATTGCATATTGGTTCAATCTACGATTATTTTTTTATATTTTTTTTATGAACAAAAAAACTATCCTTGAAAATTCAATAAAAACTAAACTTAAGTTTAGTGTGTTATTTCTCAATTCTGTTTTTTGACTTAAACTTAAAGTTAATATACAGGTACGAGAAATTTTATTTTAATTTTAAAATTGTTTCTGCAGTCGTTTGCATTTTTAATACATTTTGATTTAAATTTAGTAGGTATTCTTCTATTAATGAAATCAAGATGAGCATTTAATTTAAATTTGTACGAAGATAAATTTATGTGCGTCTTAAAAAATATACTTTTTTTTATATTTTAACACTCGTATGTACGTAAAATGGAAGCAGATTAAACTAAAAAAATCAACAAGATAAAATAATCGAATATCTTTGTAGTTCTTTGTGTTCAAAAATTTAAACATTAATACTTTAATTGTTTTAATTAAATTAAGTTGTTCATACGCAATATGTCCAGATGTTTAACCCGTTGTCCTTTTCTCTTCAATTATTAATTTTTTCTCTGAATTTCAAATAGTTGGGCTTAGCGAAATGTAGATATTTGCATTTTTCATTTCAATTTACATTTTACAGCTTTTCGTTAATATTCATTCTTTGGCTTTTCTTCAAGACAAAAAAATAAAAGTATTTAAGTTTGTGAAAACTGAAGGTGGATTTTATTTCAATTCATTTTCAACACAAATTTTAAGAAAATCCTAAGGAAAAGGAGAACACAAATTAAAATGAACATTGAAATTAAACCATTTTATAGCTTACATAAATATTTATTTTATATGATTTCACTGGTCTCTTTTGGAATAAATTTTCATTGAATTTGAAATTTTTTTTATTCGCAAAGAGTTGGTTTGTTTTGAACTCAAAAAGGTAAAGAATGCAAGTGTTTTTTTAGTTTAGTTGTTTTTGTTGAGAAGGAACATGTCTTCAATTATATCTGCTTCCCTTTCACTTCTCATAAATTCATTTAAAACAACAGAATTAGTTTGTTGAGTAGGTATCTAATATGTTACAAGCTTTATTTTTGCATTAGATATTAAAATTATGAAATTTTTATATTTGCAAAAAAATTCACAAAAAAATCACAAAAAAATCACAAAAAAAAAATAAGTGAGACAAATCTGAACGCAATGCAGAAGTTCTCTGTAACTAATCCGATTTGCAATCGGTTCTCCGTAACAAAGAACAAATTTAACAAAAACATACCTATCCTGGAAGCGAATTGAAAATTTCTATATTGTTAAATCCTTTATAAAAGGTGATAAAATGAAGCTGTTCATGTTAAAAAAACTTATCCATGATATGTTTTAAAAAAGTTTCTATTAAAAAAACAATAAAACCAAATTAAATTAATAAATTGAAAACAGTTACAATTTTCCTATATTGTATAAGCAAGTACCCTTAGAAACTATACCTGTGATAAAACAAAAGGTTAGCAAAAAGTAGTGATAGGATGTGTTATTTCATGTGTTATGTCTTATGTGGAACATTCAGTTTATGAAACTCTGAATACCTAGATAGACATAGACATGGTGTAAGGTTATTTTAGCTCCATTCTATAAAAGCCATGGTATGTTTTTTTTTTGTTTGGAATTTAATTTATGAACTATCCTATCATTGTTTTCGTGCTAAAGGAAATGTAAAAAAAATGTCTAGTGATTCAAAAATAATATAACGTAACGAAACGATATATAAAAATAATTTCGGGCTGGGTTTACCTTTTATATTATCTTATGGTTTATTGGTTTCTATTTTTAAATAAAATGTGGAAGTGATTAACGAAATTATGTAGCTATTATCTATGTTTATGTTTTCTGAAAATAATAAACTCTTGTCCACAAAGTAACTCAGGGTGCTGAAAAATAGTGTGTTAATTTTTTTAACATTAAAGCCGGTTTTTATTTTTTTAATTATTTTTTTTTTAATTTTTAATCATTACGGCACCTCTTTATGTTACTTGCAAAAAAATTAACTAAGGGAATACAAATGGTATTAAAGTCTTATATAGAACTATTAGTTTGGCAACAAAAGCAAAATTCAACGTGAAGGAAAAACAAACCTACGATAAACAAGATGAATCTATGATTGATGATTACAATATTATATTATATAATATAATATTATTCGTTACACAAAATTTTTTTTTTAAATAACTTTTACTGAAAATGCATTTATTTTTTATTATTGTTAGTTTTGACAACAAATCGCAGGAAACATGAGTTAAGTACTAATTTTATGTAACGTGAGTTACCTACTTGAATATTTTAAAATTTTTCTTCGAAAACAACCGTTGCTTTTCTCACCATATTTTAAAAGCTTGTATTTTTTTTGATAAATTATTTTTTTGAAAATGAGTCAGTAAAATTTTTTGAAACTTTATCTTTTAAAGTCGATCCATATTTGTTTCTTAGTATAGTTTGCAAATAAGACCCAGTTTTTTGAAAATCAAAAATCTTATTTTTCTCCGTTATTGACGTTTATATCATAGGACCGTTTCTTCATTTCTACATTTGTCGACAAATCCAATTTTATATATAAATTTTGAAATAACCATGAGTAAATAAAAAAAATTGCTCAAACAAATTCCTGGATTTAAAAAAAGATATTTTAAAATTTGTTTAAACAAAATATCAATTTCTTGTAAATGTTAAAACTCTTTTTTTTTGCAAGAAATCAAATAAATTCTTCGTTTCGTGTTTCAAATCATTTAAAACAATTTCTTAATAATTTCTTACATTTCTTATGAAATTCCTTAATAAAAATAATAATAATTTTGATGTTCTAAAGGACAGACATTATGTGGGCCACAAGCATCCATAAGTTTTTATCAAAATTCACATCATCTATCTACTAACTAATACTCTCTCTCAGGGGCGTACACTCCCTTGGGGCAAGCGGGGCGGCGCCCCACAGTGGATCGAAACTATGAAAAAGTGGTCATGGAACTGTAACTTCTGATCTAATGAACGGATCCTAAAACGGTTTTCGCTATATTGCTTCTTGAAAATCACAGAATTGAATCCAATAAAAAATCACAAAAAATGTTTAGTTCTTTAATTTTTTTTTACTTAAAATAGCTGGTAAATCCTTATTTTACTACACATAAATTGTTCGAAAGTTCGACTTAGAGGGAGTCGACTGTATCTAATTTTGGGGGCTCCTAGTACAAGTATTTACTACTTTTATGATAGACATTTAAAGTAACTATAGCAAAGTGCATTACGGACATATTAAAACATTAAAATAAACCTAAAAATAAATAAGCCATACAAAAAAATGCATGGCGTATACATACTTTTTTTTGTATCTAAGGGGCCCCAAAATTTAATCTTGCCCCGGGGCCCCGGTGACTCAACGTACGCCACTGCTCTCTCTAGATGAAATCAATGGTAAAAGATATCGGCCTTGGATTGTAAGAAAAAGAAAAAAATATTTGGTTAGAAATATCTCAAGAACCAGAGACCTCAACCTTAAATAGACCTTTCTTTTGATGTCCCACTCGATGGATTTAGAGGAAATTAAAAAAAAAATTATTTGACAAGGATTTTTTTTTCGAAAACCACAAAACAAAATAGATTTGTAATTGTTTGACCTGAACAATATATGAACTTATATTTTCAATTCAAACCCAATTTCTAAAACCAAAAGTATGAAGATCAAAATTGTTTACTAGAATTTTTTTTTTGTATACATTTACGGTCATTTGAAAATTTCAAACTAATTTGCAATTTTGTTGCTATTCCTTTAATTTTTTCCTTAAATTTGTCCAGCTTCTTAACAACCATTACATAAAAAATCAAGAGGATTATCATAAACAAAATGAACGAATGACAAATAGAATACCAAATACCTATTCCTCCTTCACGTCATCATATTTCAGAGTTTAAATTGGTAGACAATTTCCTAAGAAACTAAACTGAACTTTCTGATCCTTTATTGGGTTTAAATCTTTATTACTTTAAAAACTAAATAAACTACCCAAAAAAAGAAAACACAGAAACAAATTGTACTTAATTTTATAACTCTCTCAGGTGTCTACATATCCCAGCAGGTTGTCTAATTTTCTTGCTTGTTCGAGTGTGTTTGATTTTCGTTCCGAATAGTTTCACCTAATATAAAGGTTGATTTTGTTTTCTTCCTGAAAAAACAATTTAATCCTTTGCCTTGAATCGGAAATAAAGAGGACCAAATGTTGTGACATTTAGAGAAAACTTTGATAAGGGTATTCACATTCATAGAGTGTTTTTACTGGGTGATATAGAGTCAAAGATCTCGTTAGGTTGATTTCATTTGAAATAATCTTGGTTTTAGGAGATGAATTACTATCTAATCAATTTACGGTAATTTTAACAAAATGTATTAAGTTCTTAGTTAAATATAATTTCTTTGAGGTAAATTGTGTTTGATGTCTTTTTCATATACGTAAGTTTATTTTTCTAAATAAATATCAATATAATTTTTAAAGGGATAATTAAAAATATTGAAACTTTTTTAGAGACACTATAGAAATTATATTAAATGTTTAATTAAAAGTTTTAAAATAGTTTTCGACGTATGATGATATATTGGTTCCCATTTAAATTGGCAACACAGTCAAAACTGTGTCTTCTCATAGGCAAACCTTATTCATTAAAATTTTATTAACCTTACAAGGACCTTTTTTCATATGGCAGGCACCCAAGAAATATAATAGAATAAGGACCTGTCGACGCTAAGCAGACATAATTAAAAGGGCATATGCCATATCTTGACATGCAATATACGGCTTAATTTTTGATATCCTTTCCCATAATTTTAGGGGATTTCATTTAGATACTTTCATGATAGACGATACTTATACTATATCTTTATTGAATCTCTTAATTAAAATTTCATTAAATTAATAATCCATTTTTTCTGAGATTATGTTGATAGTAAATCAGTTATCGTGCGAACCCTTAACTAGCAGAGATAAAGAAGGTTACGATGGCTTATATCATGAGATGACCCAATACAACAGAGAAATTACGAGCATATGGGTTTGGAAAACAGAAGAAACTGGTAAAAATATTACTCGTAATAATGGATTTGTGAGGTGATGATATCACCAGAAGAAGTTTTTATGAGCACAGATTCCTCATAGGGATATATGTATTATGATTTAGGTATAGAAAAAAATCAATATACCTACATAATGTATGTTTAATGTAAATAAAAAGGTCATAGGACATAGTCTTTATTTAAATGCCCTGATTAAAAAAAAAGTATGTGGAAAATTTGCCGAAAAGTTTACAAAAGTATTGATAACACTGGTCAGTAGGGTCTGTCAAAAAAATCGAATTTTTTTTTTTTGTTCTTAACTTTGTAACAAATTGAAAAATTCTAATAATCAAACGCACGAGACATATTCTTGTAGGAAACAGATTGCTCCACAAAAAAGGTGTTAATATTTTTTTTCATTAATCTAACCATTCTAAAGATATTCGAGGCCAAAGTTAAAAGAAATTATAAAAACTATTTTTACTTCTAAAAATTTTCTAATTCACTGAAAATTAATTTTTTTCAAATTAGCAAGATGTATTCTTGTAATGGCTTAAACGTTCTATAATAAATTCCTTGGCATCAAATTTATTGCTTTAACCGTTTAGAAGATAATAGTATCTAAATCGCAATGCGTACGAGTCATAAGAAAACTATTGAAATCAGTGGACATTGCTTTGGATACGAATATCTTCTAAACGGTTAAAGCAATTAATTTGATGCCAAGAACTTCTATGTAGAATGTTTCTGTAAGTAGTTTTGCAAAAAATAAATTACCGGTGATCTTATTCGACGTGAAAAGTACTCCAGCCTATGAACTTGGTGGTAACACACACAAGTTGTTGTTGTTCATTCAAATTCCTCAACCCAAAAAATGTGTTTTTGATCTTTTAATATTCAAGTATTTTATAAACGTAAAAGTCCTATAAAAAAGTATGGATTGGTTCTAGCTCTACTTTCAGCAGCAAGAGAAAACATGTATTACAAAAACAACACGATACTACCGATACTATTAATTAAAAAATAAAACAAACAAAAATATCAATCAAAAAAATAAAAAACAAAACAAACAAATAAGTTTCAAGATTTCGAAAGTTTTTTGTGAAGAAAAAATTGTCATTTAATTTTTAAACAGTTAAAAACTCAGATTATGTGCGGAAAAATTAAATTTGGCTGGCCTAAATCCTAATTTTAATCTCAATCAAATGCAAAAAATAACAAACTTCAATTGATTTGTCAACTTTCAAGCAAGAAACATCAGAAGAAGGTGAAAAAAGTAAAGTAATTTTCTTTTTTAGTATATTTTTAGTACTTTTTTATTGACATTTAAGGCTTTCTGCTTGAAATGTTTACGCACTCACTCTTCAAGTAATTTTGTATTTAGAAAATGTCATACTGCTCTGTTCGCTTTTTTAAAGTTAAAAAAAAAAGAGAAAAAAGAAGTATCATATGATGGGCTTTAGTGTTTAGGTATACATTAAAAGTGATTTAGAAGGAATGCCGAATGCGTCAAAAAACCAGAGTTTGGTCGAGATAAAAAAATATTATGCGAAGGAAGGTCAATTTTATAAAAAAATTGACTTACATAGTTTGGAAAAAAATTATTAAAAAATCAACGGTTATACCTACGTTATACATACTATAAAGACGGTACCAAAAACTTCATCTTTCATCTTCTATAAAGCTGTTTAATTAAGGCCCATTTGCTGAAACGAGTCTTAAATATTTATGTGAAACATAAACCCTTAAGTTCTTCATAGCGGTTTGCAAGAACTTCAAATTGTGTCATAAATTCCTCTAAGTTTAACATAACTTAGGGGGAAGAAATAGTAGAACTTAAGGATTTTATGTTACTTTGAAGCATTATTAATTAAGAAAAAAAGAAGTAATATTCCTTAAAAAATGATCTTGGTTGCAAAATAAAGAGCAATTTATTAGTCTAATAATAATTAACTTATTTTCATACCCCCTTATCATCAGAAAATGGTTTAATTTCCCGCACAAAATTTTTAACCACTGTTCATCATTTTTTTTCATATTTTCAAAACATATTTTGACACACAAACACATTTACAGATCAAATACATTCACATGAACACATTTTTTAGAATCAGATTTATCACATATTTTTGGTCACTTTCTCTATTTTAGGCTTTTTTCTTGCAATAAAATTCCACAAATGTTAAAATATAAAAAAAAAATGTATTCTAACTGCTAAATTGCTCAAAAACTGATTTAATTAATTGACATTTATTTCGATGTGACAATTAAATTTGAAGTTCTCAGCTATTTATATCATGAAAGTATATCATTGCTAGGATCAACCTAAATATTTTTTAGAAACGTAGAATAAACTAAGTAGAACTAAAGAACTATGTTCGACCTAGCTAAGATTAGAATTTATGACTAGTATGAGCAAATGGGCCTAAATGTTTTGATACTGAGCTGGTAAATAAACTCATGGGGTGTACACTTTTCATTGCAGATTTAGGTATTTTTTTTTAAGTCACTGCACCTACAGTGTAGTTTTAACTCGTTCCGTAACCTCGTTTTTTAATTTAAAATCAGTACTATCTACTGATGAAAATACTATTTCCTTCCTACCATAAACCATATCATACATTTTGTAAAGCTTCCTTCAGCTTTCTTTAAAACAAAACAAACACAAAAAATCACAAAATCACAAAATCACAAAACAAATACAAACAAACATTATATTACAGGTAAAATAATAGAACCATATCATTGAGCTCAAATAATACTTAAGTACACGAGAAGTCATCGACTACTTGATAACCATTAAACGGACAACGACATCCTTAATCCATTCGGTTGAGTGTTTGACGTACCTCCATGTAAGAGGTTATAATGTAGGTATATAATGTATAATGGTGAATGTCCAGTATTTTTTTGGGTTGAACGAAATGGATGGGATATTGACGAGAACGAGATACATTTAATAGGAAAGAGTACACCATCATCATGAAAGGACAAAAACAGACAGAATGATATGTGATATAAAAACCATCATCATTACTGTCAATTTAAGTATCTATTGGTCAGAGACACGTCCGCATGTAACTGTACGGAGGAAAAAGACATCTTCCAAAATGTTTCCAAAAAGGTAAATTACACATTGTGATGCAAATTCAACTTAGATTACAAAAAAAGGGAAGAAAAGTTTAAGTAAAATAAAATTCCACGAAACTGAGAAAAGTAAACCTTAAAGGTTTTATCCTTAGAGCTTAGAGTATAATAAAGTTTAAACAGCAAAAAACTTTATAATTCGAAATACAGAGCTTTTATTTTTGAAAACAAAGATTTGAATTCAAACGAATTTAAGTCGAAAGTTAGACAGATTACATTCATAAAACACATTTAAATTTCGCTTTTAAAGGAAATCATATATTTTGAAGGAAACAATGATCCCCTATAACTTCAGAACTACTTATCATAATTTGACAAATGAGGTATCGTTAAAAGCATTTTCTTTGGCCGATGGATATATGTAAGTTAAGAAAATTCCACTTATATGGAGCCATCTAGAGAAAAAATTCAAGGATAAAAACTTTAATTTTCAATATACAGTGGTTCTGCAAATACATTATATCCTTTTGAAAATTACACTCTAAAACAATTAATACAAAAAAAGAACGATAGTCCATGATTTATTTTCACAGAGATCATATTATTATACATAATTTATAGTCTCTTCAAAAACAAAATTTAAAAAATCTCGTAAAATTGAAATTTCTACACCCGGGAACGTATCCATTGAAACTCATACATTTTTGCATGTTAAGTGCCAATTTTTAATTATAACTGCAAAGTTTAGTTACCACAGTGGTGAACTATAAATTTGTCTAGGTAAGTATAAGTGTTTTTAAAAATTCTTATCCATACATCCATCGGAGCTTGTAAGCAAACCCGAATGATTTCAGAGCTTTCCCACTTCCTTCTTGATATCTCCGATAAATGCTTGATATCAGGGATGGAAAATTACATTTTTTAATTGTACTGAAAATTTAATTTGGATTGTACTGAAATGGATACAATTGTGTTGATATATATTTTTCACACGAGAAATTAATATAAAATTTAATCAAAATGTTTTATTTGCATAAACTCTATAATTTCACTATTTTCTGCGTAAAAGAGTAATATTTATGTAATTTCGGTATGAATAAATATGGAAAAAAGTATATATTCACAAAAGACTACAAGTATTAAAAAATTAAAAAAAAAAAAAAATGCAAAATCGTGGGGACAAAAAGTGCAATTTTGGTTTTCAGGTAATGGCTCAGTTTTGAACTTAAAATTAGTTTAACAAACTTAAATATTCGATAAATACCAAAACTCTATGAAAAGACATACCGAATAACGTGTTTTCTTATATTTTCATAAAATTTAATCTACACTAACATGCCTTTTCCATATAAAAGTTTGCAGGTCTTCGGACTTAATGCTGTACTTTGAAAATTGTTTTAATTTTCTTTTCTGAATTTATAACAGAATGAAAAGTGAATTCAGTGTTTTGCATTTCCACTTTATTAGTCTCTTATTTGAACAGCATTTTCAATATTTGCTGATGAATGTCAAAAAAAATGTTAACAACCAGTTTTATAAATATTAAAAAAAAAAAACAAGTCACTATATACTCAAATTGTAACATTTATTTTGGTTAAAAAAATCTGAAACTAAATTAAAACTTAAACAAAAAGATCTTTCGTTTTAAATACTTTCGATTTCCTCTTTTTTTAAATATTAGATTGCAAAAGAATTTGTAAGACACATATTAAAAAATTGTATCGAATTTAGACAAATTGTATTTTGTACTCGAGCAAACCCATTTGTATCGAATTCGATACAATTGTATTGACTTTTCCATGCCTGCTTGATATTGTTACTCTCATAAATGCGTTTTTAATTTCAACGACAACATACTCGTATGAGTTATTTTTTAGTAAAATATATAAAATTTCTTAAATCTTCTCCCCAAACAAGAAAGTACATACCACAACATCCATGTTTACACATTTTAACTTTTAAAGAAATTGAAGGATACAAAAAAAAAATATGTGTCATTCCATTGCAAAATTTCATTACGTGGAGATTTTGCAACATGTTCGAAGGTATTTTTACTCTGATTTCGATGTTTCTTTCTGCACTGTGCTGCTCAACGATGTGAAGGACACACAAGTTGAAAATCGACAAAAAATTAAATTGACACCAACGTATCTCTGAATGGAGCATGAACCATGAAGTAGGAATGCATATTTGCACATATTGCTTCTTCGTATCAAGTTATTTATGTCAATCATGTTCAAAGATATGGATAAATAATTTGCCCTGAAAGAATTTATTCAATTTATTTGGTAAAGATAAAGTGTTTAAATCATTCAATCAAAAGCTAATTTTAATATAAATAGAAGTTTTGAGTTCAGAAATTAGGTATAGCGCTTAAAATTCTGGTATTGTAACCATTTCTCTTAAAGAATAAAAAATGGTTTATTCAAAGAGTGATATGTATTAGGGAAAGAATCTATGAATAAATCCTTAATCGAAAGAAAGTGTTATGTGTGTTTGTAAGTGTTTCTACCACTTGTTAACATAATTTTATTTTTTCATCACCCACATTTTTATAATTACCTAACTCAGTAGGTCCTTTTAGTCGATATTAAAATATAGATTTTTAAAAAGCTAGAAACTTATTCCTAGTTGTTTTGTTAAACTAAAATCAAGTAAATTGAATGAAGTACTTTGGAAAAAATGGACCTCAAAATCAGAATTTTGAAAAAAAAAATTTAAACGTCTTTTTTCAAATTTTGTTTGCAATTAAATTTGAATTAATTTTGGGCATAAATATTATTCGTTGAATTCAGAAGAGACAAGATGGAAAGGTTTAACAGTTTTGAAAAAAAAAAACTTCAATTTCATTGAATTTTCTTACAACAAATTGAATTTAAAAAAAAAATTGATTTTCTCTTAAACTTTTTTTCAAATACTTCGTTAAAAAAAAAAGTTCTTTGAAAATGAAATACATTTTCATTTTTTTTAAACAAAGTTTTGAAAATATTTTAGTAGGAACAATTTTGAAAAAAAAACATGTTCAATTTTTTTCAACAATTTTGTTTTCAATATTCTGAGTTCGAGGAGCAGTTTTTCAAAAACCCTTCTTTTAATTTACTTATTCTAATTTTACAAATGGGAATAAGTTTCTTTAAAAATGTGTATTCCAATTTTGTAGATGTTGCTGTTCTGTAAAAATATTTTTTAAAGTGTTTAAAATCACTTTTGAAAAAAAAAAATTGATTATCAAAATCCGAGCTGTTCTGCCGGTTTCCCTAATATTGCTTCACATGGATTTAAAACCAAGATATTCTGAGTTCCCTGAAAAATTGTTTTGTTTGAAAAAACCCTTTATAGTTTGAAATTAAGAATCGCAATAGTTCGGGGGAATTTTTTTTTTGAAAAAAAGCTCATATTTACTATTTGCGTTGGATCTCCTTTCAAGCCATATAGGTCTCATTTTCATCGGTGCTAAGTGTCTTCTCCATATATTTTTGGTTATCCTCCTTTCTAAATTATAAATTTATGACCTAAGGGGAATCATCTAGGCACATCCAAATGTTGTCGGCTTTTTACAATATTTGACAAAGCCAATCTTTGGTTTTTATTCCATTCGAATAAATAAGTTTAAAAATTTCCCATACATTGCTTCTCAACCTTAGTGGCCACCTATATTCCAAAATCTCCAGTTTTTAACAATAAAGATGTGTTTCGTATTTCGCAACATGTAACGAACTTTCTTATTTAAATTAAATCAATAATTCATTCTTTAGTTTTTGTTTAAATAACAAGTATACACCAGAGTGAACTGCCTGTAAAATCCCTTATTCAAACCCTCATACAAATTTAAATCGCAAAATCTTAAAAGAAAATGAAATAAATAATAATGGGATCACCACACGCATAGTTTAATCGACAATTCTACCCTAGCATAAAATCTCTTTCAATCTCAATCTTCTTTGAATCGAACGGCTACAGGTCGTTTAGACCATTAAAGTTGAGCTATAAAAGAGTGGTCCACTTTCTTAGTAACGGGTAGGCCTGCTAGTCCACGCACATCCTAGCTCGCCGGAGGGGTGGGATCTTGTTACTGAAAAATGGACGGTGTTACGTTTTTATTTCAGGCCTGTAAAATTCGAAGATGGAATTCGAAAAAAATTAAATATTATAGAGATGTGGAACCCGAATGTTAATTTACCCTGAAATAGCTTGTCATACTTGTGGAGAACATAGGTGATCGTGTTCTCTGAGCTATACCCTCCCCTTGCATCTAAAGAAAAGGAAAATTCTTATCTCGATGCACCTTGGTCATTGCGAACGCTCATTATACCGCCATGACCCCTATGACGAAACAAATATTTTATAGTTTTAAAACATCCTGTTGAAGGTCTTACTCAACCAAGCTTCTTATCTCACATCCCAATTTAAATTTCTTAATAACTCATCATTTTAATTGCATATAAAGTTGAATGCCGCTTTATAAAAAGAAATGTTCATCTTTAACTTAGTAAAATAAATTCATTTGAAACCTACTATATCAAACACAAACAATGGCTTGAATTTCATCAATTCGAGAACGTTTACACTCAAGTTTAGGTTTACGACGATTTCCATAAAAAAAATTTAATTTTTTTTTTTTTGTGTTGATAATTTATATTTTTTTATTATTCGTAGATAGTGGCGTACAACAATTCAAAATTTTTTTATCCACTTATTATTAACAAAAAAGATAATTTTAAAGGACTGGATAGGGATAAGGATTAGAGTAGAATCAGTTTTAGAAAAAAAAAAAGAAATTAATTTCGCTTTTACACCTCTTTGGTATGAACTCTTTCGTCTAAAAATTTTAAATTTTGTTTCTTTTCTTTGGTTTTGTTGTTTTGTATAGTTACAACTTTTTATAACCATATATAATTCACTGATGTTCAATATAAGAATATAATCTCTTTAAAATTATCAAGGTAGGTACTTACTACTTCATTGAGCTTACTGCGACTCCTGGTGAAAACGGTGCACTGTTTTGACTGGATTCGCTGGCCTTTTAATTAGTCTGTAGGGTTTTTTTTTAAAATTATATTTTTATATATTTGTACATCATAGTATTATATTTAGGAAATTTACTTAGCTTTTGTTTGGTTATTTCTTTCTTTTTGATTTATTGCAAAATCGGATGTCTGAGTGAGGAAAGGTTGGATGGGAGCAAATTTCAGGAGAGGACAAAATTGGTTGTGGAGAGGAGAGTTTTCTTCGGAATTGTTGGGTGATGTTGTCGATTGGTTTGACCGATCGTGTATGTCTAGATTGATCTTTTTTTTCTACTTGTTGTTGATTTAATTTCTCTGTGGTTTTTTTCTCAAGTGGGTTTCGTGTGTACTCGTCGTTTGATGATTTTTTTTGTGTTTGAGGTTAGCCTTGAATTTAGCTTAAAGTAAGCCGACTCCACCTGCGTGGCCTTGGACGTTGACGCTTTGTGTGTCCGAATCTCTCGCTCTTTCTCTCGCTATTATCTGATAACGATAAGCAGAGCGAATACATCGAGATGAATAAAAAAAAAAACAAGATAAAAAAATAAAGAATCAGATTCTTACCTTAAGTGGAATTTCCCCCTTTTTTATGATTCGAAGAGACTCTCTCTTTTGTATTTATTGTTTTTTTTTTTCTTTATTAAAGTTTTTCAACTTGTTATTTGGTTAAGTTGTTTCCCCTCTTGTTTAAGGGTTGATCTATATTATCCCACAGATATTAGGAGAATAGTATAACTATGTATTTATACGCGTTTTAGCTTCTAATAATTTATAATTAGTTAGAATTTTATGAAACTCGATGGAGCGGCTTATGTAACTTTTGGCTAATCGCTTTTCTTTTTATTTAAGTTAAGTAAGAGGCGCGTAAACTTTTTTCTTTAATTTCTAAAAAAAAAGAAAGTTATAAAAAAAACTATAGTAATCTAATAAGAAGGTAGACTGTACTTTTTTTTGTTTCACTACAAAACCACGGTCTTAACTTAATATTTTTGTTGGACGGTTAAGTTTAAGTCCTTTTCGCTTACGAGATCTGCGTCAACTAATTCTTATCGAGCGAAAGTTTTTGGTCATCAGCTTACTTAAACTCTAATAATAACAAAAAAAAAAGTTAATCCCCTATGTACTATATGTATGTACGGTAAGGCAGATCACTGCACTGCAGAGGTCCATTTCTTTCCATTCCACTGCGGTATCGCCGTTTTTATAATTTGTTTTATTCTTTGCAATACAATCATGCATATCAAAAAAAATCTATGTTTTTCTAACGAGTTATAGGTCAGTCCCAGTGTTAAGGGATGTGGGTTTTTTTTTATGGTAAAGAGAGATGTTTATTTCTTTTAACTTATGCGAAAAGAAACAAACTTTAGATTTTTGTTTGGTGAAAAAAAATAGTTCCCTACAAAACTTATTATTTTAACAAAGCCAGGTGCGTTAAAAAAAAATAAGAAGAGGAACTTTTTGTTGACGCATAAATTAAAATGTCTCATGCACAGCTGAGATGGCCGGGCAAGTATAAAGATAGTAAAATGCAGTTCATTTTCTTATCTCTTTAAATCTTTTGTATGAGTCACCGAAGTATGACCCTTAGAATCAACGACTTCATATAGATTGTTGCCGATAACTTTTTTGACTTTTACCTTAATAAATTTAGGACACAACTTTGCGTTTAGCTTTTTCGAAGCGTCGCTTAGAACAAAGTTCCTTTTATACAACTGGTCTCCTACTTGGTATGTTACAATTCTGCTTCTTAAATTGTAAACCTTTTTGTAAGACTCATGGGATTTTTCTAAGGCAGTTTTTAGATATGAATGCAGTATATTCATTTTAGCTGTTTTGGGGAGCCAATCTATCTCTGACTGATTTAAACCACTTAAATCTCTTAGCAGCTTGTAATCAGCTCCATGTTCAATCATTCGCTGACCGAAAAGTGCCTCATATGGCGACATTCCTAAAGCAGAGTGAACGGTTGTTCGGAGAGCACTACTGATTGATGATAGATGCGCATCCCAATTGGACTGATTTGGGTTTATGTATGAACGGATAGCCGCAAGAATCGATCTGTTTACTCGCTCACTGGCATTGGCTTGTGGCGAGTAAACAGCTGTTCTGTAATGCTTTATTCCAAAATTGTCTATCATTTTTGCAAACTCACGACTAATGAATTGGGTTCCATTGTCGGAAAGAATACTTTCTGGAATACCGAAAATAAGAAATATATCTTCTAGTAAAAATTTCAACACCGTATCGGCTGTAGCTCTTTTAAGCGCCTTGATCAGGACAAATTTTGTCAACTGATCAAGAACTATGACGATTTGGGTGTTGCCACTTCTTGACCGTGGGTAGGGTCCAATAAAATCAATAAAAAGATGCTGAAAGGGTCTTTCCACCACGAAGGCTTTTCCCATTTCAGATCTCAAGGTTACGTTTGGAGCTTTTGTCATTTTACAAACTTCACAGTTCCCTATAAAATTTTTGACTTGAGAAGCCATACTTGGCCAAAAATATTGCTGTCGAAGGCGATATAAAGTTTTCGTTATACCTCCGTGTGAAGCTCTTGGTGGACAATGAGCCAGAGAGACCAGACGGTCGGTCAGCGCAGTTGGGATCCAAAGTTTCCATGTCAAATCATCTTGAATTGGATTTCCGGTACTAAATTTAACTTTTTTATACACATAACCATCAGAAACTTGGAGATCCGGTAACTGTTCTTTGTTTTTCTCAATATGTTCAATTAACTGTATATACTCTTCGGATTTAAAACTTAAATCTTCCAAATCAACATGAAGGACGTCATCGGAATTTGTCGACCTGAGTTCAGGCACTTTATCTTGCAGATGAACTGAGTCCACTTGATACACTCGTGAAAGTGCATCAGGGACTACATTTAAAGAACCTTTCCTGTGCTCAATCTCAAAGTCAAATCCCTGGAGTTTCAGACTCCAACGCGCCAACCTTCCCGTCGGGTCTTTCAGGCTCATAAGCCACTTTAAACTTGAGTGATCCGTTATCACCTTAAACCTATATCCCTCCACATACGGCCTAAACTTTTGTATCCCCTTTACCGCCGCAAGGCATTCACGCTCTGTTACTGAATAGTTTCGTTGCGCTGCATTAAGCTTTTGCGAAAAATAATAAATCGGGCGTTCTATATCGTCTTGGTCTTTTTGGCAAAGGACACATCCTATTCCCGTTGCCGAAGCGTCGCAAAGGATGATGAATTGCTTGGAAAAATCTGGGTTTATTAGGACGGGAGTCGAAGTCAATTCCGTTTTTATAGCGTTAAACGACGTTATCGCGTTCTCGTCAAATTTAAATTTCTGATTTTTCTTAAGGGTGTTGGTTAAAGGAGTGGCCAGGGTTGAAAAGTCTTTTACAAATCTCCTGTACCATCCGGCCATGCCAAGGAATCTTCTGACTTGTCGTGAAGTTTTCGGTTCAGGAAAGTCTAATATTGCTGCTATCTTGTCAGGATTCGCTTTTATACCCCCCTGACCAACTATATAACCTAAATACGGAAGTTCTTTTAGACAAAATTTGGATTTCTCAACATTTATGGTTAATCCTGCCTCAGTTAGTCTTTGGGCAATGATTTTCAAGATTTTTAAATGTTCTTCGAAGGTATGCGAGAGTATCAACAGGTCATCTAAATAGACAAACACTTGATCTCTTAATTCATGTGGAATAACCTGGTGCATCAGACAAGTTAAACTTTGGGCTGCGTTAGACAGACCGAAAGGCATGACCTTGAACTGATAGAGTTTACGACCGGGTACAGTGAAGGCGGTTTTTTCCCGAGATCCCTTCTCCAGCGGTATCTGCCAGTACGCGTCCTTCAGATCCACACTTGAAATATAGTGTGGGTCTGAAAAACGTGATAGCAATCCCTCTATATGCGGGATTGGATTCGCATTTTTCTTGGTCACTTGATTAACTTTCCGAAAGTCTAGACATAAGCGATTTTTCCCCGGTTTACGCACAAGAACCACCGGTGAGCTCCATGCACTAGAACTTTCTTCAATAATGTCCAAGGAAATCATGCGATCCAACTCCGCATACATGATGGCTTGTACCGCTGGAGATACAGGGTAATGCCTCTGCTTGATTGGAGTCGCATCTCCGGTGTCTATTGAATGTTCCATCAGGGAAGTTTTTCCCAAACCTTTCGTTGAGAACGAAGGGAATAATTTTATTGTTTCAAGTAGTGCTGATGTCTCTTGTGCAGTCAAATCACATTTATTGGCCTCTAGTTCTGGTACCAAAGAAATTTCGGAAATGAGGTTGGGGGCGAGTTGAAAACTCCGCCAAAAATCTACACCTAAATACAATTTTTGTTGAAGGGATGGAACAATAAAAAGATCTATATCCTTTGAGGTCCCTTTATAGAAAATTGGAGTTGTTATCACTCCCACTATGTTTTGTTTTTGACCATCAGCTGTAGCTAATGTCGATGAAAAGTTTTTGAAAGGTATTTTATTTTCTTTGATATATTCTAAGGATCCTACACCCAAACAACTAATGCTCGCACCTGAATCCAGTAGACCGAACCAATCTGTCCCAAAAATGTTTACTGTCAGATATGGACGAGGATCTTCTGAAGAAATATTTACTTTAGCCGCAGATACTGCCTTATATAGCTTTCTCTTTTTATTGTGTCTCTCTCTAAGCTTTTGAATTCGATTTTGAGTTGGAGTATCGGCAAAGATTCTCTCCCGAGCTTTGTAGTATTCTGACTGACGTTCATGTAAGGATTTTCTTTCAGGTGGTTTATTGTTTTCACTTAAAATTTTTGGTGGAATTGCATTACCTGGGCGTTTAAGTATAGTGGTATTAATTTGGTTGTCTAATTTCTTGTTGATTCCGGGTTCTTGAACTTCGAACAACTCTCCCCGGTCATAGGGTTGCTCATTTGGCGGTTTTCCGAACACTTTTCACAATTGGGGCTTTTTATATTCTCAAGGCCACATGTGAAACAAAATAGATTACGGCGAGGACCAGTACACTTGCGGAATTTATGACCTACACCCTTACAGTTCCAGCATATAATTGAGTTAGGAACTCTATCAAATGCTTCCACCTCCGCTAAATTCGAAGAAGATGGTACTTCAGGTAACATTTCAACTTCATTGACCGCTCGGCGGTTTGGAAAATTCGTCGACGTTTGACCAAACCTGGGTATTACTTTTTCGTTTCCGTTTAAGAATTTTTCTATGGTTCTACAAACGTAAACCATTTCTGGAAGACTATGTGTACTGAATGTTATTAAAAGTTCACCTATTCTTCGTTTAACGTTAAGTTTAATGAGTTCGATTATCTCTTTAACTGGTTTAGGATTTCTCAACCTCGAATTCAGTTGAATCAAACTATCATAAAAGTCGTTAAAACTTTCATTCGGTTGTTGTTTTCGGTCGGACATTTTTCGCGAAAGTTCTGTGTCTGTTTCTAGACTGCGATATTGCTCCAGGAGAGCAAATCTGAGTGTTGTCCAATTAACTCCTTTATTACCTTTTAAATATGTCCAATACCAAGTTTGAACGTTTCCCTTCAGAAAGTGATGAAAATTCTTAACTACTTCTTGCCAAGTAGCGTTATAACCCGTTTTGACTATATCTAGTCTAAATAAAAAATCATCGACTGTGATTTCTTCGTTATCAAATTTAACTCCCCATTTTTCATAATGTGGATATTTGGTAATAACATTAGAAGTGGAAGGAGAAGGAGCTAGGTTCAAAATTGGGTCGGTGGAGACTGGAGGAGAATCCTGAAGATTCATACTACTCAATTGAGCAAGAAAATTGTCCACATTCGATCCGCGAGTCATATTGACAGGATAAACAATTTCATTTGGATCATCAAACCTTTGATTCACACTAGGTGGTACCTGTGAAACTGGTTCAGTTTGTCTAATATTGGCTGCATTATTATTGTAATTATTACTTGCAGTCGGTTGAGTTGGAGCTGAACCTGTTAAGGTTCGAAAGAGCGCTTCCATCCTATCCATGATGAAAGCTTGATTTTCAGCTAGCTTTTCCTGTAAGAAACGTCGATCTTCAGTGTGTTTCAAACCTACTGTAGCTGAAACCACTTCTTTTATGTAATTTTCAAACTGTTCAGCCTCTCTAGAAACGTTGCCTTCGTGTACACTTTCATTCTCTTCTTGTGGATCGTTAACCTGCCCTACATTATTAACTTCTTCAGCATTATTATTTCCCTCATTGCGTTCTACTTGCTCACGGTTGGCTAATGAATCATTTGCTTCAGCCATATTGTTTAAAACTGGTGAGCTTCTTGTCTTATTTAAACCACTGGCACTATTTCTATTGAAGTTGTAATAACTTCTTTTTGGAGGGCGACCACGACCTCTTCCACTCATTCAGAAAAAATTGTATAATAATAATCAAAATCAAAATAAAAATACGATGTTTTTAGTAAACAAAATGTTTTTTTTTTTTTTTTTTTTTTAAATCAAAAACAATACGATGTTTTTCAAAAAAAAATAAAAGAAAAAATAATCTAATAATAGAAAAATTGTGTAAAAATAATAATCCAATAAAAAAAATCAAAAATATCTATCAATATTTTTTTATAATCAAACTTCCATATAATTCATAAGGATGTGAGTTAAGAGTTAGGGTTGAGAACCTTCAGCGACCTAAAAAAAAAATTATTTACATAAATGAATGTATGACGGTTTTGGGAAGATTTTGTTTTCCAATATTAAATGTTTTTATAATCCAAATGAAGAAAATCCTATGGAGCTACATCTGCGAAAGTCAAGTTACCTATACATTGACAAACCGGATAGCGGAATAAAGGACTAAAAACAAAACATTTAACTAATTTTTGTTTTATTTACGGACTTGTATGTAGTTTGTTTTACTCTTCCTCGAAAAATAAACGCTTTTGCTTCAGACCTAGATCAGGAAAATGTCTACTTATCCATCGGTCAAAAACTATTCATTCTGAGTACTTTCTGAAAGGCGCAATAAGATTTATCATGTTTGTCCCTAGAAATTCTGTGCCACTAACCCATAAAAAGAATTCGTCATTCTTATGTTGGACACGGAAAATCTAAAATACAGATTTCATTTAAAAAAAGATTATAAGATTAATAAATAATTATTACAACAGCGAAAGTTGATTGAAATGCATCTTTACTTTCCGGATAATAATTACTTAAACTCTATTAAATTAAATTTTGCATGCCTAACCAATTTTACATATAGTCAAAACTACAAATGAATTTAAGCTATTAATCAAAAAGGGTAATCAATTCGGGCCCCACGTTGGGCGCCACCTGTAACGAACTTTCTTATTTAAATTAAATCAATAATTCATTCTTTAGTTTTTGTTTAAATAACAAGTATACACCAGAGTGAACTGCCTGTAAAATCCCTTATTCAAACCCTCATACAAATTTAAATCGCAAAATCTTAAAAGAAAATGAAATAAATAATAATGGGATCACCACACGCATAGTTTAATCGACAATTCTACCCTAGCATAAAATCTCTTTCAATCTCAATCTTCTTTGAATCGAACGGCTACAGGTCGTTTAGACCATTAAAGTTGAGCTATAAAAGAGTGGTCCACTTTCTTAGTAACGGGTAGGCCTGCTAGTCCACGCACATCCTAGCTCGCCGGAGGGGTGGGATCTTGTTACTGAAAAATGGACGGTGTTACGTTTTTATTTCAGGCCTGTAAAATTCGAAGATGGAATTCGAAAAAAATTAAATATTATAGAGATGTGGAACCCGAATGTTAATTTACCCTGAAATAGCTTGTCATACTTGTGGAGAACATAGGTGATCGTGTTCTCTGAGCTATACCCTCCCCTTGCATCTAAAGAAAAGGAAAATTCTTATCTCGATGCACCTTGGTCATTGCGAACGCTCATTATACCGCCATGACCCCTATGACGAAACAAATATTTTATAGTTTTAAAACATCCTGTTGAAGGTCTTACTCAACCAAGCTTCTTATCTCACATCCCAATTTAAATTTCTTAATAACTCATCATTTTAATTGCATATAAAGTTGAATGCCGCTTTATAAAAAGAAATGTTCATCTTTAACTTAGTAAAATAAATTCATTTGAAACCTACTATATCAAACACAAACAATGGCTTGAATTTCATCAATTCGAGAACGTTTACACTCAAGTTTAGGTTTACGACGATTTCCATAAAAAAAATTTAATTTTTTTTTTTTGTGTTGATAATTTATATTTTTTTATTATTCGTAGATAGTGGCGTACAACAATTCAAAATTTTTTTATCCACTTATTATTAACAAAAAAGATAATTTTAAAGGACTGGATAGGGATAAGGATTAGAGTAGAATCAGTTTTAGAAAAAAAAAAAGAAATTAATTTCGCTTTTACACCTCTTTGGTATGAACTCTTTCGTCTAAAAATTTTAAATTTTGTTTCTTTTCTTTGGTTTTGTTGTTTTGTATAGTTACAACTTTTTATAACCATATATAATTCACTGATGTTCAATATAAGAATATAATCTCTTTAAAATTATCAAGGTAGGTACTTACTACTTCATTGAGCTTACTGCGACTCCTGGTGAAAACGGTGCACTGTTTTGACTGGATTCGCTGGCCTTTTAATTAGTCTGTAGGGTTTTTTTTTAAAATTATATTTTTATATATTTGTACATCATAGTATTATATTTAGGAAATTTACTTAGCTTTTGTTTGGTTATTTCTTTCTTTTTGATTTATTGCAAAATCGGATGTCTGAGTGAGGAAAGGTTGGATGGGAGCAAATTTCAGGAGAGGACAAAATTGGTTGTGGAGAGGAGAGTTTTCTTCGGAATTGTTGGGTGATGTTGTCGATTGGTTTGACCGATCGTGTATGTCTAGATTGATCTTTTTTTTCTACTTGTTGTTGATTTAATTTCTCTGTGGTTTTTTTCTCAAGTGGGTTTCGTGTGTACTCGTCGTTTGATGATTTTTTTTGTGTTTGAGGTTAGCCTTGAATTTAGCTTAAAGTAAGCCGACTCCACCTGCGTGGCCTTGGACGTTGACGCTTTGTGTGTCCGAATCTCTCGCTCTTTCTCTCGCTATTATCTGATAACGATAAGCAGAGCGAATACATCGAGATGAATAAAAAAAAAAACAAGATAAAAAAATAAAGAATCAGATTCTTACCTTAAGTGGAATTTCCCCCTTTTTTATGATTCGAAGAGACTCTCTCTTTTGTATTTATTGTTTTTTTTTTCTTTATTAAAGTTTTTCAACTTGTTATTTGGTTAAGTTGTTTCCCCTCTTGTTTAAGGGTTGATCTATATTATCCCACAGATATTAGGAGAATAGTATAACTATGTATTTATACGCGTTTTAGCTTCTAATAATTTATAATTAGTTAGAATTTTATGAAACTCGATGGAGCGGCTTATGTAACTTTTGGCTAATCGCTTTTCTTTTTATTTAAGTTAAGTAAGAGGCGCGTAAACTTTTTTCTTTAATTTCTAAAAAAAAAGAAAGTTATAAAAAAAACTATAGTAATCTAATAAGAAGGTAGACTGTACTTTTTTTTGTTTCACTACAAAACCACGGTCTTAACTTAATATTTTTGTTGGACGGTTAAGTTTAAGTCCTTTTCGCTTACGAGATCTGCGTCAACTAATTCTTATCGAGCGAAAGTTTTTGGTCATCAGCTTACTTAAACTCTAATAATAACAAAAAAAAAGTTAATCCCCTATGTACTATATGTATGTACGGTAAGGCAGATCACTGCACTGCAGAGGTCCATTTCTTTCCATTCCACTGCGGTATCGCCGTTTTTATAATTTGTTTTATTCTTTGCAATACAATCATGCATATCAAAAAAAATCTATGTTTTTCTAACGAGTTATAGGTCAGTCCCAGTGTTAAGGGATGTGGGTTTTTTTTTATGGTAAAGAGAGATGTTTATTTCTTTTAACTTATGCGAAAAGAAACAAACTTTAGATTTTTGTTTGGTGAAAAAAAATAGTTCCCTACAAACATTTGAAGCAGAAATATGGATGATAAATTTACACTGATGTTAAACATAAACGATTTATTTATTATTTGAATGGAATAATTTTTATTGTTAACCAAAAGGTGTTATTTGCCTTGTCTGACAGACGGAATTCAAATTGAATTTCATTCTTTTTTCGGATGGTTAGATCACTGTGCAAATTGTTAACGTAACATTTCCCATAGGAAAAAGGCTTTGTGGATGAGACTTGTATTGTTATTTTTTAGCTTTGTATATTTTATTCAAAATACAGAAATGACACTTTAGCTCCTGCTTTATACTGAATTGTATACAGATGTTTTAAAGGTATGTAGGGAATATTTGAAGTAAATGCTTATGACATGAAAATTGAGCAAGATGAAGATACTTTATGAGAAGTTTTATGGTAAGGTTGGAATATAACTAGCTCGAAGATTGAAATTTTATCGAATATTTTCATAGAAAACATATAGCAAGGATTCTATGCATTCTGTTACCCAGTTTTTTTTTTGTGGAGATATTATCTCAAATTATCAGTTTAATATCATAATAAAATATTAAGTAGTAGGTTTATACCCTTTTTGTTGTTTTTCCAACAACCAATACTTATTAAGGAGTATCAAAAGCCTTTTTAAATAATTCAACCTTGCATTTGACATATTTTTCTATCAAAAAATTATTAAAACATTTTCAAATCATTCTTAGTTAACACCCTCAAGCGAAATAATTTTTCTTGGAAATCCATTACAGAATTTTTTCCTATTTTCTTGTTTGTTGATGGTTTCAATAATTTATATAAAAAAAAAACTTTCCACCAGTAATAATAATTTGAAAAAAGTAGACTGACGGTGGTGGTTCATGAGTAAATAAATACCAACACAAAAATTAGGTAGATAATTAGGCCTATTCACCTCAGGAAAGGATCCAAACTGAAGTTTTTTTTTTATTTTTTCCTTTTTTTACTGCTTCCTTAAACAAGGTATTGTTTTTCTATCATGTTTTTATTTTATTTTTTTTTATTTCAAGGAACAATTTCATGTTTAAACAGCAAATTGACTTACCTTTTCTGTTTGATGTAACCAACCTTATTTCGATCAGTTCTCAATGATGTTGTAATATGAAAAGAGTAAGAGTCCAATATTTTTATGGCGAGGGATTTAATGGGATGAAAACATCAAAATGAAATAAATGTAAACAGAAGGTATAATAAATGTTTAAAATGAAAGAGTAAAATTTAAACAAAAATAATTTTTATCCTAGATTCTTTTGTTTTTCAGTTACAGGTACCCTAATGCAGGACATACACTCACGTTTTAATTTCTTTTTAACCTTTATTCTGCTTTATGTCCAGTTTCACGACATTTTAAGTTTATATAATGTAAAAAGGTTTCTTTTTAATGATTAAAGATATTTTATTTTTTAATACTTTAAATTTTCGAATACTTTCCGGCATTACCTATTAATACTGGTAGCCTATTTATTTATATGTTTAGTTTATATAAAAAAAGTGCGAAAAATCAAAAATTATCTATCTATCAAAATAAAAAAGATTTAAATTTTAAAGAAAATTTTGGACGAAAAAATAATTTTTCAAGTTTCGCGGCAAAAAATTATTTAAGAAAGCTGATTTTTTGCCACATACGTAAATCAATCTCAACTATTACACTGTGCTACAAAATAAAAAAAAAAAAAAATATACCCGAGAAATAACATAGTGTAGGCTGTTCGTATGGTCGAATAATGCATAAAAATATTTTTGTTATATTTTTGGAACCCTCCATTTTTTTTTTTATTTACAAAAAAACATTTTTACAGACCTTGCGATGTAATCTATCAATATTTCAGTCATTTTTCTAACAACTCTCAATATGTTATATGTTTTTGGAAAGAGGATTTCCACACCTTTTGAATGATGTATATAAGTGTATTGTTTAAGCAAATTAAGTGTAGGTTTTTATCCCACAAATCTTGAAAAAGTGATTTTTTTCCCAATTTTTTCAACTTTACCCAATTTTTTTTTGCAAAATAAAACAAACAAAAAAATAAAGTAAGGTTATATTCTGAAAGAATATACATTTAGGCACAAATTGGCTTATTTTTTTTATTGAATTTGACCAAAACTGCGGAATCTATGCTATTTTTTCGTAAATAGAAAATGTGGTTTCTCATGATGTGAATTGCAAGGTGCACAATAGGGTGTTCATTATTTACGCTTTATTGTGATTAAAAATGTATGTTTTTTAATTTTTTGACATTAAACGGGTAAAAAGCGATTTTTGTAAAAGTCTGAAAAAATGACTTTTTTACCAAGCTAAATCTCTAAAATTATAACAATTAAAAATCTGAAAATTTTTCACATGATATCTACACTTATTAAATTTGAGTCTGTAAAGTTTTAAATTTTTTGAAGGAATGGTTTGGCTGGAATTTAAAATTGATCGAACAAGGTCCAAGAAACCCCATGTTATTCCCATAAGAAACTTCAACCGCTTGGTGGCACGGGTTAGAATTAAGTTAGAGACTTGAAACTTTTAAAATATTTTTTTTAGTTTATTTCGAACCATATAAGATCCTAGGAGGATAGAAATTCTTATTATTTTAAAATAATGAACACCCTATTGTGCACCTTGCAATTCACATCATGAAAAACCACATTTTCTATTTACGAAAAAATAGCATAGATTCCGCAGTTTTGGTCAAATTCAATAAAAAAAATACGCCAATTTGTGCCTAAATGTATATTCTTTCAGAATATAACCTTACTTTATTTTTTTGTTTGTTTTATTTTGCAAAAAAAATTGGGTAAAGTTGAAAAAATTGGGAAAAAAATCACTTTTTCAAGATTTGTGGGATAAAAACCTACACTTAATTTGTTTAAACAATAGACTTATATACATCATTCAAAAGGTGTGGAAATCTTCTTTCCAAAAACATATAACATATTAAGAGTTGTTAGAAAAATGACTTAAATATTGATAGATTACATCGTAAGGTCTGTAAAAATGGTTTTTTGTAAATAAAAAAAAAGGAGGGTTCCAAAAATATAACAAAAATATTTGTATGCATTATTCGACCATACGAACAGCCTACACTATGTTATTTTTCGGGTGTATTTTCAGTGTCGCACCGTGTTATTCCTGTAAAGCTTTCCAAAATTTCTGAAAACAAAAACCACTCAAAAATACTTCTTAAAAAGTAGATGATTTTTCAAAAATTCATATTTCCAAAACTAAGGTTTAAGAAAAATCCGTGTCAGACTTTTTACTATTTAGTTCATTTCAGTTTGTAGGTATAATTCAAATTTCTGCAAAAAATTTAATCTGCCTATAATAACCACTTTGTCAAATGTCTATCTACTCCTTTGCATTGTTTAAACAAAAACCGTTCATTACTCAGTATTGGTTTTTTTAAATTTATTGCCATTCTTTTAATAAATTTAATTTTCGTGTGAAAAAATTCAACTGTCAACGACTAAACATGCCATTTCACCCCTATTTACCTATTTAATGATTGCATTTAAAAAAAATCCTTTTTAAGTGTTCACGTTTGGCAAATAAAGTCCCACTTAGAAATTGAAATTATATTAAAAAAATTTAAGCAAACAAATAATATTTTTCAAACTGTTATTAACGGAAGGTCGAAGGTATGTACCTGTCGTAGAACCGTTTTCTTGATTTCTGACTTTCTCATAAATGACAAATCCGATTACAGCGAAAAAATTTTTCAATTTCAAACAAAAAATAAAAAATAAACGAATAAAAAAAAATTCTAAAATTCTTTGTTACAAGAAACTAAAATAGATGCGACATAGTCATCAAACACTGAACATTTTTGGACAATGTTGCGTTGAACCCGAGTTCGAAAACATAGGATGTTTGTTGGGAAATGAACAAAAATAAGAATTACCAGACACGCCTACATGTGAACTTGTCTGCTTGAACTCAAAACATTTTTAGTAACAGAGCTTGTTTAAATTTCTGAGTTAAATTTTGTTTACTACATTTTGTTTTAATTTTTTCTACTTAAAATCCGTTTTAAGCATTCCTCGTATTTCTATTATCAATATTTAATGCTTTAGATTATGAACATTTTATATATTTTTTGTAACCCTGCAAATCCTTGATGTTTGGAGTATAAGGTACCTAAAGCAAAAAAAAGATATTGATATTTATGCCAACAAAAAATATCAATAACCTGGTGTTTACTTTTATGCTAAACATGGTTCATGGACTTAAGAAAGACTAAATCAAAATCTTTTTTTCTTTGTTTGATGCAAACAATTTGTAGTTGTGAATTCGTTCAACCATTTAAAAGACCTTTTTCGTCTTAAAAAATATACAAAGAAAGGACCCTTTTCATTCAAACAATATAAAACATTAAGGGCCAATTTTTCAATAGACAGTTAAACAGTCAGTTAGTACTTATTCCTAAGGATAGAGAAAAAATCAATTTTTCAACAGGCAGATATAGCTTATTCCTAAAAATAAAACTATCTGCTTCTTTCAGAGACGAATAAAAATTATTTAAAGGAATAATCTAAAAAAAAATATTGTGTCAGTTGTCAAAGCTGTTTTGAAAGAATTTTGAAAAAAATACAGTGGAACACAAGAAAACAAAAACAATCATGAATAAAAATGACGTTTAATTTTAAATATTTTTAAATTTGACAATTTTTTTTTTGTTATTCTGTAGAATAAATTATTCTCGATTGAAAAATTCAATGTTTTTATCTGATTGTTTATGAGCCCAATAACTTTATTCGTCGAACTGTTAACTGACTGTTTATTAGAAGATTGAAAAATCGGCTCTAAACATTATTAAGGTTGTTATTCGTCAATCTGTATGAGGAAAACATATAATTCTGTCTTAGATTTTACTAAGTTTTCAAAATTAAACTTTTTTGATAATAAAATAGAAAATTAAAGCAGAAAAATTTAGGAAACAAAATCAGAATTGGGCACGTTCAGGAAATATTAGGGACTAGATATTTAGGCAACGTCATTTTCTGAACGGAAATTTGAGTAAATTGACTAAATTAGTTTGGATGTGATGCTATTGTCAAATTTCGAAATTTATTTAAGAATTTTACCGGTCGCATGGGTAAGACACCAAATTTCCCTTAACTGTACTGAATAAATAAAATTAATTATAACCGATAATGCACTTTTTAGTTGTTTTTCACACAAATAAATTTAATTTTGCAAAATTAATTCTTTAATTTAATTTTTTTTTTTTTTTTTGACGGGAGGAAATCTTCAAAAGACACTTGGCAGTATTTGACACCAAGTAGTGTGGGACTCTTAACCACTAAAACCACCTCTTTATCAGGACCAATCTTGAGAGATCGACATCAGATTTTTCTTTCTTAACTTTGTAAAATCACTTTGGGGGAAGTTTAAACTTTTAATACTTTCCCATGTTTTTTTAGACCATAAGCTCATGAAGCTTGGTTCTTCTTAATCTCCGAACATGGTTTCTGGTATTCAAGACGGATACCATTTCAGAATTGGTATGACATTGCAGTCTCTGATTATGGGATACAGCGTATTTTTTAACAACTTCTGTAACCGTTTCTATTTGTAAGTCACGATGTAGATCGCTATTTCTTATGTACCAAGGTGCATTAACTATTCCACGAAGGACTTTGTTTTGGAATTTTTGGATGATTTCGGTATTTGTTTTCTTTGTACAGCCCCATAATTGGATACCATAGGTCCAAACAGGCTTTAGTACTTGATTATACAGCATTATTTTGTTTTGGGTTGATAAATCAGAGTTGTTACCAAGTAACCAGTACATTTTTCTATATTTCAAGTTTAGTTCTTCTCTTTTCTTTTTGATGTGCTCTTTCCACTTTAGCTTTGCATCCAAAGTCATTCCAAGGTATTTGGCCGTATTGGCGTAAGGTACAGCTTGATTATTAATAAATATTGGAATATTGTTTATCTTTTTATTTGTAAAGTTTATATGTGAAGATTTTGTTTCATTGAGTTTGATACGCCATTTTTCGGTCCAATCTCTGACTGTGTCGACGGCATATTGCAGCTTTACTGCTCCCCTAGAGACACATTTGTCGGGTACCAAAATTGCGGTATCATCTGCAAAAGTAGCCATTATGGTGTGATTCCCAACTGGGATATCCCTTGTGTATAGTAAATACAGGGTAGGACCTAGGACACTTCCTTGTGGTACACCGGCTTCTATTTTTTTCAATTCCGAATATTCTTGATCGTACCTTACTCTAAACAATCGGTCTGAGATGTACGATTTTAATATTTCATAGTACTGCCTGGGAAGATCCCTTTGCAGCTTGTACTCAAGTCCCTCATGCCAAACCTTGTCAAAGGCTTGAGCAACATCTAAGAAAATAGCTGAACATACTTGTTTTTCTTCTAATGCTTTTTCTATTACATCCGTTATTCTATGAACTTGGTCTATCGTGGAATGTTTATTTCTAAAGCCAAACTGATGATTTGGGATTAACCTTTTTTCTTCTATAATTTTGCTAAGTCTCTTCAGAAGCAGTTTTTCAAAAACTTTTGCCATAATTGGTATAAGCGATATTGGTCTGTAAGACGTCACTTCTGTAGGTGGCTTACCTTGCTTGGGTATGACAATAATTTCAGCAATTTTCCAATGGTGTGGGACATACCGTTGCTTAAGGCATGCATTTATTATATATTGGAGTTTTATGAAGGCTTTCAAAGGCATTTCTTTCATAACCTGAGCAGTAATAAGATCGTAACCTGATGATTTTTTATTTAATAGTTGATGTAAACACATACTTTTTATTTCTTTTAATCTTACAATTGGTATTTCACTTTCATCTATCTTATCAACAAACTGTAAGCAATTTTCAGCCGCGTTTGTTGGGTATGGCTTAAAAACATTCGCAAGATGCTCCGCGAAAAGGTTAGCTTTTTCTTTTGGGTTACCGATCCATTTCCCATCTTGAGATTTCAAGGGAGAGTTTAGTAACTGCGGTCTTTTCAGGCGCTTGGCTGCTTTCCATAGTGAAAAATCGGTTGAAGCATCAGTCGTTAAATTCTTTAGGAATGTACTGAGTGAATCATTTTTGAATTTATAAATTTGTTTTTTAAGATTGTTGCTTATACGGTGAAACGTTGTTTTATCGTCTGGAAATCAAGTATTTTGGCATTTTCTTCGAGCTCTTCTTTTCTCTATTATCAACTCTCTTATCTCTAAAGGATATTTTATTTCATTTTGTCTTCTATTAGAAAATGTTGGAGTACTTTCTTCAGCGGCCTGTTGCACATCAGCAATAAATTGTTCCACTTCATGGTCAATTTGCTCGATTGTATCCATGGGAGATCTTAAATTTATAAAACTTAAAAGCCTTTCTCTAAAATCACTCCAGTTTGTTTTCTTATTTACAAGCTTTGGATTACTTTTTTCTATTACTTCCGATTCACTTAGTGTTAGAATCACTGGAGTATGATCTGATGACAAGTCATAATTACCTTCGACACTAATGTGATTTCGTTTGATTCCTTTAGCTACGAAAAAGTCAATAAGGTCTGGTATTTTGTTAGTATCGGAAGGCCAGTAAGTAGGCGACCTGGAGGAATAGAATTCGCAATTGTATTTACGGCCTGCTTGGAAAAGTCTTTTGCCTTTTGTTGATATAAGTCTTGAACCCCAATGGGTGTGTTTCGCATTGAAGTCTCCACCAACAAAAAAGTTATGCCCAAGAAGATTTAATAGATCTGTATAGTCATCTTCTGTCGGGGAGCGCCTTGGTGGGCAGTATATAGCTGCTATCTTAAACTCTTTCTTTTTCATACCAATACTAATAGTTGTTACTTTCTTTTATAAGAATCGCCGATCCACCTCTTGCCTTGTCAGCTGGATGTGGAGCGTGGTAACATGAATAGTGTTCTATTACATTATCTAGACTTTGCCCATTGGAGAAGTGAGTTTCGGACACCAGGCAAATATCTATATGTTCTAGATCTAAAAAGATTTTTTATTCGGATAAGTGTTGTAAAAGACCGTTTGCATTCCATGTAGCGAAATTCTTTAATTAAAAACAATCTGCTGTCATGTTGACAAAAAAAACTTTCCTAAATTTTTAGGGAAAAATTTCTTGCCTAACTTTCCAGTCAGCTTTCTAATAAAATTACCTAAATTGGAAGGATTTTTTTTGACAGCTGACCAATCAGAGACCGAGAAATTACCTAAATATTTAGTCCCTAACGTTTCTGAACCTGCCCATTGTTTACAAAATGTTCACAGAGTATTCAAGTCATCTTGATGAAGATGTGTAAATGGTTTCAGTGAACAAATGATTGATAAACTAATCTATAAACATATGCGAAAAGTGAAAAACTTCAACATGACAACCTTTTTCTCACAAGTAGTTAAAAATAAAAATAAAAGAGTAGCGTTGCCCTTTGAACCTTCCATAACAAATAAATTAAAACAAGTTTTTAATAACCATGAAATGGATGTGGTCTATAAAAATGACAAAAAATTAGTGAATTTACTTGGTTCTACAAAAGACAAAACAACAACATTGAGTAAGTCAGGGATTTACATGATTGAATGCGGTGATTGCAAACGTAAATATTATGGCCAAACAAAACGAAGCATAGAGACAAGATTTAAAGAACATATGAATTGTGTCCGTCTCAATCAGCCACAAAAATCTGCGATTGCGTCACACATTTTAAATGATGAACATAACAACATAAACATAGAAAATTTAACCCTACTCAAACAAGTAAATGACCACAGACGATTGGATGCATTTGAATCGTTTTACATACAAAAAGACACAAATGCACTAAATTTAGACAACGGCAATATTGAGTCTTGCCTACTTAATCTAATGTGCCAAAGACAAAATTAAAAGAAAAGAGAAAAGTACCGCTTTCAATGTTTTTGCAACTCAACTAAGCTTAGTCGCGATTGCTGATGATGGAGTGCATACGCTCTGAAATGCATTCAGGTTAGTTACGTGTTTGTTTATATCGTTTTGCGTTAAATGTAGTGTTTTTTGTAAAATTAAATTTAAACAAATGTGTATCGACTCAAGTGAAGTCATAATAAGGTGTAAATAGATTATAAAAATACAATTTATTGGACTTCATGCCGTTCAACGTCGAACCGTTATTAAAACTCTTTTATTTGACACAAGATGACAATCTTCGTTTATTCGTTAGTTGATAAACCAAAATAACCAATTTTTAATTCATGATGTTTTGATTTTATTGACACGTGTAGACTTTCCCAACCAAACTTGTTGTTTTACAAAAACTTTTGTCCTTAACCTACACCTAACTTAATAATGATATTTTCGAAATGATAAATGACAATCCTTTACAGTTTATAGTGTCAAAAAACAACCCAATCGACATCAAATGTTGTCATTCTTTGACAGGATGTGCGTTTGGAGTGTTTTTCTTTTAAAAGTTTTTCATTGATTCATGGTCTTTTCAAAAGGCTGGAAATACATATCAAATTTATTTGTATCCTTCCATTCAAAGTTATTAAAAATGAAGTATTGACAATACAATTGTACCTTAAAGATATTTTCCTCCCCTGTAAGAATAAGCAGAATAATTGAATGTGATTGATGAGACTTATGCTACCCCAGCACCCACTATAAATATTTACTCAGACAAGGAAAGTGTGATTAAAACTTTCTAAATTTTTTGTCAATTATAGTTCTTTTATTTGTATCTTGGATGGATTTAACAGTTTCAATAATTCGAAAGAATGAGCTCTCGTCCTAAATTCGAATAAAATTTGTTTCCCTTTAAAACACTGCTTTACTTTGTAAAATCTGCTATTATTTTTCTAAATTTATAAATGCAATGACTTCAAAAGTCTACATTTTCAAATCTTTTATTCTTTAACGTTTATCATGGTCATGGTTAAATAATAAAGAAATTATTTCTTTGTTTTTCAATTAGACACTGGTAGAATTAAAATGCAAAGGAGTCAAAGGAGTCCCAAAAAAGCGCCGAACGTGACAATTGCTTTCGTAAATTATTCCACAGCGTTATTTTTACTGTAATAGTGGGCATGAAAGTTATCTATAGGATTTTTTTTTTAAATATATTTAGGGTAGGTACTTGACCTGCCCTGATGATTATATTATTTGTTTGTCCTTTCAATGTTACAGCAAATTTTAAATTCAGGACACGTTTGTTTTGGAAGTTAAAGGGGTATATTAAAATATTTAAATTTAGCTAAAGGAATACTGACTGAAATGCATTAGTTGCAAAAATAATTGAGCTATAAGATGAACCAGGGAAGTAGTAGAGTTGTGGCTTATGATACCAGCCGGAATCAAAAGCTTTGCGAGAAAAGATGATGCAAATTCGTTTAAAAATATTGTATTCAATTTATAAACGATATGATCAATTCAAGGTCGAAAAGATCGATTTTTCGCATGCATGTTACTTCAAAGTAAAAGCTATTTCTTTTTCTACAAAAAAAAAAAAAATCAAATTACGATTTATGAATATTGATATTGAAATCTAGCTTTCTTTTTAGATTGGGGTCGAAATACCGAAAACCCAAAATACAGAATATCTAAAATCCCGAAAATCAAAAATCCAGAAAACTTAAAATACCATAATCCCGAAAACCCAAAATCCCAAATGAAAACTCAAAATCCCGCAATATGATACAGGGTGATTCAGGAGGAATGTGCCAAAAAGCTAGAGCGTATACGTTGGGTCGAGACAAGAAAAAAATCATATTGGAGGGGAATCTATTCTCCCTTGTTTAGCGGGGTGGGGAAATTAAAAAAAAAATTGAATTAATTTGGACAAACAAATTAATAAAAATCAACAATTACACCTGCAATAACGTTAAGACGAAAACCTTTTACTTTATAAAAAAATAACCAAATCCATTTTATGGCATAGTTTTTGAAAA
Source organism: Episyrphus balteatus (assembly GCF_945859705.1). Lineage (NCBI taxonomy): Eukaryota > Metazoa > Arthropoda > Insecta > Diptera > Syrphidae > Episyrphus > Episyrphus balteatus. The sequence continues at coordinate 70,150,181 of NC_079135.1, forward strand.
ATTAATTTTCAAAATCAAAATTTTGAAAAAAAAAATTGAGAAAAAAAATTCTAACTTATTTATTTTTTAGTTTTTTGTAATTAAGTACTAATTTAGTTTTTAAAACTCGATCGAGAAACATCTTGTCATTTTCGAGAAATTAACCAAAAATCAAAACTACTTTTTTCTTAGAAACCTCTTTATTTTTTGTTTTTACGTAGCTGGACTTGTTGATATTTATGAAACATTATTTTTTCGTCCATTATTTTTTAAACATTCAGACTTGAATGAGGATACAATAAAGTGACAGAGTATTCGATTAACCCGGAATTGATCAAATTTTTTCATTGATAACACCTGAAAACTCACCTGAGTATATTTCTTACTATGCACCTGGAGCGCCCGCCGCCGCCGCCCATCATCTTTTAAGGGGTGATTAATAATTTTGGCCATGACAGTTTGTCGTTGAATATCTGAATGCAAAACCAATTATAGAAAATAAATATTTTTGTTTGAGTTATTTCTCGTATATTTTTGAAAGTATAAATTTAATTTCCTTAATTTTTTGTCACAATCAATACTTTGAAAGTAAGAATCAGAACGCTTTTAAACGTGACGAAAATATAAAAAACCAAAAAAATCGAAAAAAGGGATTTAAGTTTTTTTTAGTTTTTGGTCCTAGAACTCGAAATATTGGGTTTAGAGATCCAAATTTGGAACATCCTTTACAACCTGGAACATTAAAAAAAAATTTCGAAAAAACAGGATATATTATGTATGTCAAAAACAGGTCGTTTTTGCTCTAAGACCTCCATTTTTTAAATCAATTTGCATCAAGTCGGGAAAAATTGAACAACCCGGAATAAAGTTCAAAAAATACAATTTCAGAAAAAAGTTAAGAAGTTTTTTAAGATATTTTTATTCAACACTTTTTTCTTTTAAGTCTATGTAGGTTAAATTTATATTTAAAAAATATTACTTACCTATTTGTATATATTTTTTACTCTATTTTTTGTTTTGTTTTTTTAATTAGAGATTTTGGTTGGGGACCTCTTTTTATTGAACCTGGTTAATTTTTTTTAGAGAATCATGAAGGAGGACAGATACACAAAGATTATTTTTATTTCAGACGAACTTTTTTCTTACATAACTTTTTTTGATGTTAAATAAAATTTCGTAAAAAGTCCTAAATAAGAGAAACTTTTCTATTTAAAATTACTCAAAAGAAGAATAACATGCTTAATTCTTCGAGCATTATTTAAATTAACATTTTTTTTTGTTCGTAAAAATACATAAATATACAACGAAAACTTGTCTCTAGTCTTTTTGGTATAATTTTCTAGTTGAAAACTTTCAAAAACATGACATCAGTAAACACAACGAAAACGTCGAACCTTATAAGACATCATCTTTTACTATAAGATTTGTCTTTATTCCAAAAGATGCATGATGGGTTCATTGTTGGAACAAAAACACAAAGGAGCTTACTATTTATAAGGACAAGCAAAAGCTATGAACATTGATAATAATATAGTTCACCTGCTCAACTCAAGAAGAAGTTTTTGGTAGCACAGACATTACATTTTGAGATAATATCATAAGATGGCTTATTTAAATAGAAAGTTTTCAAAGTTTGTCTTCGTCAACGGTATATTTTGGTTTAGTTTGTGGTTTCAATAAAATTTATTAATTTATTGTTGGAATCCGCATAAACCAGCACAGCTTTTGGCAAAATTCTTACCTTGAAAACTTTCACCTCAAATTCATTCCACAAATGGATGAATGCCTGTGTTTTGGAGAATACCAAGTTGTTACTATGGGAATGATTTGAGAATTTCTATTCTTTTATAAACTATTTAACAAAATTATACTTGTTAAAATTATGAATATTATTATTGATTATGGGACACGTGATTCTTTGATTAAATTCCAACAGGTTCCTGTTGCTTTATAAAGTGTATTATGTAAAATTGTCTCTCATATCCATATTACATACTTATCTTTTTTATCAATCATATTTAAACTATGAAGATCTTTAAAAGCACCTTTATACAGTGCTGCCATTTCGAAATTTAAAAAAAACATGATAAAAAACATGATTTCTGTTGAAAAAACATGATTTATAAAAAAAACAAAAACTGATAGAAAATGAACATCCACATCGTGACTAGGGGAGAATAAAACAAATTATTTCGAGTTCATTTTAGAAAATATTATTAATAAAGTATCAAAGGTATAGCTACACGGTACTTTTTGCAAAAAGTCTTAAAGTGAAAATTTTCAAACTCATTTTATGATACAGAAATCATAGATATTGGCTTCAAAAATTTAGTTTATAGTTTTTTTTCGGCAAAAATTGCCTTTTGTATGAAAAAATAAGTTATTTGGTTTTGTAATTTTCCCCCTTTTTTTCAAAAGGTGGCCATTGTAGTTATAACTTAAATTACAAAAATGGCAGGAATAAAACTTGAAAACATACATCAGTTTATAATTTTTACTCATTAACGGCCATATTATTCACTAGTTTAAAAAATACATCTGGATGTAAGGAAATTAAAATTTCAAAAATAAATCCAAATCCATAATATTCACTATCATACAGAGAAAAAAGTAATTTTTAAGAATTTTTAACTATTTTCATAGTTTAAATCGTGATAACTATTTTGGATTTGGATTTATGTTTGAAATTTGACAATTTTACATTCAGATGTATTTTTTTAAACTAGTGAATAATATGACCGTTAGGGTTAATTTCATATATACATACTTCATGAAGGTATTGAATAACTTATTAAAAATAACAGTTCACCTAGTGAATAAGATTGTTGGTTTATAAATTGTTGGATTATAAAAATTTTTCTCTTCGATTGAAAAAAAAAACATGATTTTGGGCATGAAAACATTAAAACATGATTTTAGTTCAAAAAACATGAAAACCATGCTAAATCATGATTTCTGGCAGCCCTGCCTTTATATCCATCTGTAATGTTACTATAAAATTGTTTTGAGTTACAAAAAAAAAACAACAACAACGTTTATTTTGCTTCCATATCCTTCCACATCTTTTAAAGCAAATAACAAGGAACCGTTTATAAGTATTCCATGGAAACTCGCAGCAGGTTAGATTAATTGCACATTACATTACTCATTCAATGCTTAAGTTCCTTTTTCAAGTATCTTTATCTCACGAAAAAAAGAAAACTTCTTCAGAAGTAAACACTCCCCCAAAACCTTAATCTTAAGTATATATAGATGCACTGCATATCTTACAAAGTTAGATGAAATGCACTTTGTATTTGCCTCATTTTCATTCTGTTCTTTTCGTAAATCGTTGTGAAAAAGGTCGTAGCCAAGTCAAGTACATTAAGGGGAATGGGTTCAGAATTGTCTTGTGGCTTTTAAAGAAGTTATCCCTTAGTCAAGACCAAGCTCACTTTAATTTTTATTTTCGATCATTTTAGTTTCTAGGTTAGTCGAAAGCGAAAGCTATTTCAAAAACAATTATTTTACACAAAGTACCTATCTAATTTCTATTAATTCTATTATTTTTGTTAACCTAGAAAAATTTACAGAACACGGCCATGAATCTAAATCCTACAAGTATGTACAGCTCAGGTAATGCATTTTTTCGGTTTAACTTTGTTCTTTTCCTGGAATTTGTTGAGGTAAGAAACAACACATTGTTATGCACCATAAAATCCTTTTAAAATTTAGAGTACCGTGGTATTTTTTTTCACTGTACCTATCCTTTTTTGTGTTTCCATGAATTAAAGTTTTATAATTTAAAACTTAAATGTATTAATATAAAAAGGTTTTTGAACACTCAGAAGCTGTGATAAAAAAATGTGTTTTTTAACAGAAAAAAAAATAGCAATGCACTTTAGGATGATTTTAACAGCAGTCAGTACACGTCCTTTAATAAGTTCAAATTTTCAAGTTATAAATCATCATCTAGAGATGTTAAGTTAGGGATTTTGATTTAATTTGTTGTTCATAGTGGTCATAATCGTAACGTACGTAATGGTAAGTAAAAATCGTGATAAAGGCATACGTTGAACGTCGGGGCCCGTTTTTTTTCAAATTTTCTATTTAAGCAAATGTATGGAGTATTTTTTTTACTTTTTACTTTTATATTGATATTTTTTAACGTTTGAAACCTATATTTTGAAGTAAATAAGTTTCAATTTTGCTTTTGAATTTTGAAGCAAAAGAGCTATTGGCTAGGTATGTGAATTTGGCACCCAAAAATGCTAATTTCTTTTTTCAAGCCTGCTTGATTCGATTGCCTAAGGTTAGCCCAGGATAGCCAAAGTTTTTTTTGTACGTCCACCCTTAGTTCAAAAATTATGACAAACATTTTTTTTTTTCAAACAACAAACCTCTTAAAAATTAATACCTACTTGTTTTTTTTTTGTTCAGTGGGCTAACTAAAAGGAATAATGTAATTTGTTGAGATTACCATGTTTAATTGAGAGAAAGTGTAAAAAGAACAATTTTTAAACTAAAAAAACAAATTTTTATTTTTTAGAGTTTGGTAATTTGAAAAAAGTTCTTTTGCCATAATTTTTGAACTAAGGGTGAGCTAACGAAAAAAATTGTTGGAATTACCATCGTTAGTTGAGAAAGGTCTAAAAAATACTATTCGTGTAGGTACTGAAAAAGAAATAACCTCACACACTATTTTATATTTTTGTTTTTACTTTAAACATTTTTTGGACAGATTATGCTAAGCATGTAGATTTTCTAGGTGCTCATATGGCAAACCAAAAAATCAGTGATTTTTACACTTGAAAAAATATTTGTTTTTTGTGGTTTTTAGGGTGAAATAAAATAAAACAACTTAACCTTCTTAACAGGAATGTTATATGGACTATTTTCAATCAAGTAAGAATTCTAAGTCAAATAAATAACAATTCAGGCGCAACATTCAATTGAAAAAATAGTGGATTAAAGAAAAAAAAGTTTGGCTATCCTGGGCTAACGTTGAGCAAACAAACCACAGTGCAAAACCAACAATTTTTACACTGAACACAAACAAATTATTTTTTTGTGATTTTTGAGGTAAAAAAAACGTTATTAAAATCAAAATGAACTTCACCTCATTAGAATGTTCAAGGATTTTGCACAGAAGATGCTTTATTTGGGTATAACGAAGACGATTTGTGCATTTTATTAAAGACGGAAGTCATCTTGGAAGGAAAACCATGCCGAAATCCACTTAATTAAATATATAAATAATTATGTGTTAACATATCATTTTGTTCAAAACACAAATGTATTTCTTATCAAGGATATTACCTATTAATACATACATACACACAAAAGTTTTGACGATTGACAATAGTAATGGCCTAAATGAACGTCTTTTTTTTAAGACATGAATGTCGAATGCAACAATTGAAAAAAAAAAAAATAATCGAATTCGACGAAACTGACTCATTTGAGAAGCAATATCTTAGAGACCTATAGTTTCACAGAAATGGTTTTATACTCCATTTATTGAAAATTTTACGGGCTTTATTCTTAAATCAACAAAAAGAGTAAGAAAATCTGGTATTTGTTTTAATTTTTTTTTTTTCATGTTTGACAATGCTGCGTTCGAGACTTATGTTCGAAAACTTAGGAGCACTTTTATAAACTGTATCAAAAATCAATAAAAGCAGATTTGAATCATAGTCTTGGCTAAATAAGACTAACTTTTTTTTCCTAGATCCTGTGATTTCCATCCGTTTATTTCAACGGGCTTTATGGTTATCCCATCGTAATTTGTAACAAAGCAAAAAAAAAAAAAAAATAACTTCACCACAAATAGTTTCATACACACATATGTACTTGTACATACATACATAACATGTAAATGAAGATAAAAAGTGAAAGTGTTGAAATGTTTTCTCCTTCGTGTTAGAAAATGCAGAAAGTTTTCTACTCTCTCTGTTATATCTACACCAAAAAAATGTTATGTATGTTCAAGCAGACAAATAAATAACCCTTAAAACAAGGCAACATTAGCATTCCAGAAACATCCCTGAATATTAAGACTTTACTACCTATGAAATAAATATTATAAATAGTTATACAGTTTTCATGAAAATGCTCTTGAATTAAGTTTCTCTTGTTGATGGTTTTCGGTCTTGGAATCGCTTGTTAGTGCACAGCAGACTCTATACCATGTTAAGTAGAGTAATTTGAATTGTGTTGCGTTGTTAAGCAGTTCCAATAGATGTTTGGAATACTGTCTGTTTTTTGAAACTGCTTATTTTTTTAATCAAATTTGATTGGTTTGAGAAAAAAAGATGGTGTGACAAGAAGTTATGTTGACTTATTTCAAATTGAAACTTACATAATAATATATATTCAAAATAAAATGCATTCAAAATAGAATCCGAAAAAACAAACTTAAAACCTGAATTTCATAAAACACCATTTGATATAAATTTTATTGCATGCATTACAACTATATTTTGACTAATAGTTCTTTTGTTTTATAATCCTTGGTTCTCATGAAACATTTGGGCTAAAAAGTTATAAAATGGGAGGTGTTTGCTGGTAGAACCATCAATTTTTCTATTATAGTCCAGTAAGAATAGACGAAAAATTGTCAAAGAAAGGAAAAAATTTGTAACAGGCTGATTTTTGGTATACAGCTTGGTGTTAGGGTAGATTAACAATTATGACATTTCAATTGTTTTATTAAGATGCATTTTTAGAAAAAAAAAATTAAAAATCGTTAGAGCCGTTTTTTAAAAACTAATTTTTTATACCTAAATGATTTTTTGGAAAAAAAGTTTAAAAATAAAATTGGTATGCCATTTTGTAGAAATCACTAATAAACATCTAAAACCAAAATTTCGAAAAAATTCAAAAACTCGTTTTCGAAAATTTGATTTTTCAAAAAATAAAAAAAATTCAAAAGTAAAAAAAATTCAAAAATTTTTAAAAATCCAAAAATTATTTTTTTCAAAATTTTATTTTTTGGCTTATATCAAAATTATATAAAAGCTTTTTATAAAAAGTCTATTTGAAATCGAATACATAAGTAGCTTCGGAGAAAATCGGATTAAAAAAAAAAGGTACAGTTAATAATGATTTTCAAAAAAAAAATTCATTAGAAGATAGACCTTGTCTAAAAACTTACATTTGAATTTTTTTAACAAAATCGTTGGAGCCGTTTGCGAGCAAATTCAATTTTACTCAAATCAATATATGACAGGTACCGTTATTTTTGGTCCAAAAAAACTTATTCCAAAAACCCCTCTAGAGAGTCGCGAAAAAACGTTACATACCAAGTTTGATGTAAATCGGTCCATCCCATTAGACTGTAGCTTCGTATACAGACAAACAGACAGACAGACAGACAGACAGACAGAAAAAATGTATTAAGTTCTAATCAAAATTCAATGAACAATGCATTAATTATGAACATATACTTATGCATAGGTAAACAACTTCCAAGATTATAATATCTCTTAAACGCATTATTGTAGATATTTGTGTTTATTTCATTTAATGCAGTCTATTAAACTCGGATAACCAATTTTATCCGAGTGGGTCACTGTGACGTATACTTAACTTTTTGTTCTATGGATATAATAAATTCTTGTGACCACTAACCGCTAACAGACATAATTTTTCATTTAAAATCATACTTATTAGGTATTATTCAATTTTTTTTTATTAACTCTAAATCTTAAAGAAAAGCTATACCACAAAATCCTTTTGTTGCATACACCAAAAATTAATTTAATTATTTTGACTTTTCTGTTATTTGGGTTTAAGTTAAATTTATAAATTTACTGTATTATCCCCCTTTTGGAAGGTAAAATAATGATTTTTTAGGTAGGTGTATGAAAATACAAAAAAGGGCAGAGGTTATGTGGAGCAATGTGAAGAATTTGAAAAAAAAAAATTGAAAAGAAAAAGAAAAACAAAAGAACACTATCTATCCTTGAACTGTGACTAACGGAACTTTATTTCTTTTTTACTTTATACTCAAAAAACTGTTGCTGAAAATTGCTTTTACATTTTTTTCTCTCTCTCTTCCTTTGCAGTAGATAATATACTTCACTCGTGACAAATCTCTGTTATTGCCAGGATTTAAATTGAAAGACATAAAAAAGAGGAGGATATTTGTTTTTAAAAAATAAAAAAAAAAAATATTTAACTAGTTTTGGAACAGAATATAGATACTGGAAAACTGTACTTAAAATAAATTAATAAATTATATAATATTCTTGAAAATGACTGTATTCCACCTACGTGATGTTTGGATGTTTCGCAATCACTTTCATATTTGGAAAAGTTGTGTTTTCATTATATTTTTCTTCAATAAATATTATGCTTTAAAGTTTCATACTTAAGAAGGTACCACCAAACAAATGAATAATAAAATAGAACACAAATTTTAAACTGTGATTTTTGAGAGCCGATTTTGGTCTTAGCATAGGTAAGTATAAATATTTTTTTGTTGTCTGGCAACGATGTACCGAACCTTTAGAATTTTTCAATCTTTTGCACGCCAATTATTATAGCACTATGCCTTCCTGCGTTACATTAGGGAAGATATATGTGAATGAACGAAGTATTAAAGGCAAAAAGGAAGTCTTTTATTTTTTGTCGTTTTTGTTTTGTGCTTAGAAAAATGCAATATGAAGGTTCATTGTACGAAGCGGGCATGATGTGAATTGTCCATGATTTTCATTTCCGAATTTAAAAATGAAAATACAAAGAATTTTATTCGATTAAAAGAAAAGAGATTGACATAGAAAAAAATATTTTAAGGTAAAAGATTTTATATTTTTATGTTGGCTATATATGATAGTTAGCTAGTTAGTTTATTTAAAAAATAATGCACACGTTGGTTTTAAGAGTGGGATAACAGATTATCATTTCGTTTATCTTTCGAACTGAAAAAATTGAGTTTTTTTTACGTCTACTCACTTTGTAAAACTTAGAGCGGTGTCATCGTGGAGGTTATTCTCATCATGTCAACTATATTTATGAAAGTTTGAACAGATCCATTGTCTTGACATTTTTCCGACAGAAGGTTTCAGGGAATGATGGACTGTTGTAGCGGTAAAAATATTTTTTGGGCCCAAAATCATTTGACGAAACTGCACTTTTTCTCAGAATCGGCGCTCGTATACGTAATATTAATAAAAGTCGGCTATGCGCAAGAAATCAATATTTTTCCGACATGCTTATTATGCTTATTTTTTTTTAAACCTGCCTGGTTTGATTGCCGAATGTTAGCCCAACTTTTTTTTTCGCTAGCCCATCAATTTTTTGAAAAGATATAAAAAAAAATCTATTTTTTATTTCAGAAACCAAAAAAATTCTATTTTTTTTCCTGTGAAAATGTCGCAGTTTAAAACCGTGGTTCGTTTGTCGAAGGTTAGCCATAAATAGCCCAACATTTTTTTTCGTTAACCCAACCTTAGTTCAAAAATTATGACATAAAATAATTACTAACATCTTAAAAATCAAAATAATTTTTTTTTTCAGTGTAAAAATTGTCCTTTTTACATTTTTTTTTTCAATTGACCATGGTAATTCCAACAAATTCCATAACTTTTTTTCGTAAGCCCAACCTTAGATCAAAAAATTATGAGAAAAACCTTTTTTTTTTCAAATTACCAGCCTCTCAAAATCAAAATTTGTTTTTTTTTCAGTGTAGAAAATCAAGGTTGGGTTAACGAAAAAAAGCGATAGAATTTGTTGGAATTACCATGGCAAATTAAGAAAAGGTGAAGGAAGGATAATTTTAACATATTCAATGTTAAATCTACTGTCAATTCAACAACCACTTTGAGGTAAATGTTTTCTCACTCTCAATCAAGCCATTAAACTTTAAATGGTCAGAACTGAAATGTACTTTGCAACTTATGTATGTTAAAAATTAAAAACTCTTTGGATATTTCTATTGCTCGAAATCATCTACTCTTTCCAAACTCGATTTATAAAAATCAATTTAAATATAAAAATACAACTGACACAAGTCAATAAATCAAAAGTTTAAATTGTTTCGAAAATATAATTTTTTATTCTCTGATTTATTTTTACGGACTAACATGTTTGAGTTGTAAATTCAGTAAAGCAATAACTTCAATTGGTCTTCTTTTTTTCAAACATGACGATAAATTGACAAAACGATGATTTGTTAAAATCCCAAAACTGTTATGTATGTAGATTTGACTAATAAATCACTTTTTTTTCCAGGTGGAGGTTGATATTTTTGTTTTGTTGGTTTTCTTTTTTTTGGAAAATAAATTTATGACAGCGTTCATCATCTGAATGTATACACATTCATGTACTGAATGTTAAGTTAACATTCCAAATCTACATCTACAAAGTTGATCATAAATTGTTCTGTTTGGTGATACTTAGGATTTCGATATAAGCATTCTAAAGTCTTAGGTTAAGGCAAGTCTTGAGTAAGTTTAAGAAAAGTTAAATAAAAACTATCAAGTTATGGAGATCAATATATCAATACACGGAGAAGAAAAGGGCACCTTAAAATAAAATGATGCCCACCTTAAATCCCACCTTCTTAAAACAGTACGATTTCCGCTTAAAATAAGTTGAATCCGCTAAAATATTTTTTTAAATTTAAGGTTAATATTATTTCATTTTAATATGAATTTTCGCCTTAAAAAACCGAAAAAAAATTAAAATTTGAAAATTATCGTCAGATTTCAGCTTAAGTTTGTAGTTTATCATACTTATGTATTTCCAATATTGAGATAGACTAATGGTAAATCACTCGCCTATTGACTCAATAATTTTTATAGGTTCAATCCCCATTGACAGCAAGTTTTTTTTTAATTAAAATGTTTCGACACAAAAATAAGATGAATTTCCGCTTAAACTAAGCGGATTTCTTTTAAATTTGCTTGAAATTAAGAAGATCTGTCCAATTAGTTTAAGACGGAAGTTACTTGTCAAAAAAAAAAATGCAGAAACCCGCTTAATTGTATACGGAATCCCCCTGCTATTATGTGGTATTTTTTTTACGTTTATAGTTCTATATAATTCGCTTTAATAACCTTACACAACTAAACACTTTGTTTTTGCATAGAAAGAGAAGACGTATTGTCTTTTTTGAAGTTCCAATCCTTAATTAAACTTGTAGTAAAGATTCTCTTGATACAGATATGTTATAGTAAAAACACAACTCTTTTATAACAAAAAGTGATTGATCTCCTCTAGAGACTATAAGAAAAACCTCTACCTAACTTCCTTTCATCTTCTACCAGATAAAACTTGAAGCATGATGATATCCTTTATTCCTCTATCAGACCCGTCTCATACACAAATACGAATACATACAAATATAACGTGCGTAGAATACATTCAATTCAGAGCAAAATATCTTTAGCACGTTATATCTCTGAATGAAATTCGGTTTACCACTTGGACCATGAAATTTCTTAGATATATGTATTCAAATTCATGTCAACAGCTTGTTATGACATAAAATAGATTTACGAGTTAGTTTTTGGGTTTAGTGCGGTGTTCGATACGTACAACTTCCACTTAAGTGCCCTCAGGAGGATAAGAGGTCTGGCATCTTTCTCTCTCTCTATTACAATAAATTTCACAAAATCTCATATAAGAACTTTTTGAATAAAAATTATTATGAATGGAATAAATTTGATATGTCTGCTTCTGTGTCTCTCTCCCTGCATAAGGAAGTAAAGTGTTATGATGACTTTTACTTTGATTGTTAGATTTCATAAATGTCGAAATAGTTCATGAGAAACTTTGTGAATATCATAACAGGTAGCTACTTTATCGGTTCGTATAAGAGAAACTTTGAAAGCAACAATTTGCTTATGTTTATTTTAATGTGTTTGGTTAAAAAAAATTAAGTATTTGACTGGTGGTAACACGTACTGGATCTAAAATTTTCGAAGCTGTCATTTTTTTTAAGTGAAAAATATTTTCCGATCGTTGACAGAGTTTGACGTAGTTTAAAAAATTAAAGAAGCATTATTTTTCATCTCAAAAACCAAAAAAAAGTATTAAATCATCACTCTGCTTCATTTGCGCAAGGTTAACCCAGACTAAACCACCATTTATTTTCGTCATCCCAACATTAGTTGGTTACAAAGGCCAACTAGTTTCATTAAAAACAAAAAAGTACGCATACACCACAGTGACCTTTTTAAGTTATAATTTGGGAATAGTAAATCCACTGGTAGGGGGAAATCCGCTTCAAATGTAATTTATTGGACTTAGAATTCTTACTTGATTGAATGTAGTCCATATAATATTCCTATTAAGAAGCTTAAGTTGATTTGTTTTATTTTTATTAAATGTAAAAATTATTGATTTTTTTGGTAATTTTTTGCAAAAAATATTAAAAATATTTAAAATTTTAAAATTTTATTTAATTTTAAAAATATTTAAGATTTTAAAAATATAAAAAATTGTGAAAATAAACAATTGAAGCTATTAAATTAATATGTGAATACTGAAAATAGTACACAAACAAGGACCCAAAAATTATGTAACTGTGGCACACCCGTTACAAAAACCCATTTAGTTTTTGGGAATATTTCTTTCTTCAGAATTTTTGTCGACTTTTTTTGACCCAGTCATACAAAATAAGGTCTATCTTTTTTTTCAAAAATCGTCATTAACGGTACCTCCCATAGAATCGTTTTATAAATTTCAAGTTATCTTCCAAATTACAAGTTCAATTTTAACGATTTATTTTTAATTTAAAAACATTTATATTGAATAAATATAAATCAAAAACAAAATTTTGAAAAAAAAATAATTTTTGGATTTTTAAAAAAATTTTGAAAAATCAAATTTTCGAAAACGTGACATTAAAGTTTCTACAAAATGGCATACCAAATTTATTTAAATTTTTTTTTTTAATTATTTATAAAAAAATACGTTTTTAAAAAACGGCACTAACGATTTTGAAATTTTTTTCTAAAAAATAAATTAATCTGCATACTTTTTTTTTAACTCAATTTCATTTAAAGAGTTGTTTTTACTTGCGATATAGGTAGGTACTATATATCAAGTTATGCATTCGTACAAAAAAAAAAAAGTTGAGATAACATTTTTAGATGACAGTCTGTCAGTCTGTTAGTCTGTCAGTCTGTTAGTCTGTCAGTCTGTCAGTCTGTCAGTCTGTCAGTCTGTCAGTCTGTCAGTCTGTCAGTCTGTCAGTCTGTCAGTCTGTCAGTCTGTCAGTCTGTCAGTCTGTCAGTCTGTCAGTCTGTCAGTCTGTCAGTCTGTCAGTCTGTCAGTCTGTCAGTCTGTCAGTCTGTCAGTCTGTCAGTCTGTCAGTCTGTCAGTCTGTCAGTCTGTCAGTCTGTCAGTCTGTCAGTCTGTCAGTCTGTCAGTCTGTCAGTCTGTCAGTCTGTCAGTCTGTCAGTCTGTCAGTCTGTCAGTCTGTCAGTCTGTCAGTCTGTCAGTCTGTCAGTCTGTCAGTCTGTCAGTCTGTCAGTCTGTCAGTCTGTCAGTCTGTCAGTCTGTCAGTCTGTCAGTCTGTCAGTCTGTCAGTCTGTCAGTCTGTCAGTCTGTCAGTCTGTCAGTCTGTCAGTCTGTCAGTCTGTCAGTCTGTCAGTCTGTCAGTCTGTCAGTCTGTCAGTCTGTCAGTCTGTCCGTCTGTCAGTCTGTCCGTCTGTCAGTCTGTCCGTCTGTCAGTCTGTCAGTCTGTCAGTCTGTCAGTCTGTCAGTCTGTCAGTCTGTCAGTCTGTCAGTCTGTCAGTCTGTCAGTCTGTCAGTCTGTCAGTCTGTCAGTCTGTCAGTCTGTCAGTCTGTCAGTCTGTCAGTCTGTCAGTCTGTCAGTCTGTCAGTCTGTCAGTCTGTCAGTCTGTCAGTCTGTCAGTCTGTCAGTCTGTCAGTCTGTCAGTCTGTCAGTCTGTCAGTCTGTCAGTCTGTCAGTCTGTCAGTCTGTCAGTCTGTCAGTCTGTCAGTCTGTCAGTCTGTCAGTCTGTCAGTCTGTCAGTCTGTCAGTCTGTCAGTCTGTCAGTCTGTCAGTCTGTCAGTCTGTCAGTCTGTCAGTCTGTCAGTCTGTCAGTCTGTCAGTCTGTCAGTCTGTCAGTCTGTCAGTCTGTCAGTCTGTCAGTCTGTCAGTCTGTCAGTCTGTCAGTCTGTCAGTCTGTCAGTCTGTCAGTCTGTCAGTCTGTCAGTCTGTCAGTCTGTCAGTCTGTCAGTCTGTCAGTCTGTCAGTCTGTCAGTCTGTCAGTCTGTCAGTCTGTCTGTCTGTCTGTATAAGGAACTAGAGCCTAAACGGATGGACCGATTGACTTCAAACTTGCTATGTAGCAGTTTTTGGAGACTCTCCAGAGGGGTTTTTGGAATTAATTTTTTGGACCAAAAATAACTGTACCTGTCATACAAAAATTTCGGAAAAGTTTAATTACACGAAAACGGCTCCAACGATTTTATTAAAAAAATTCAAATAATAGTTTTTAAACAAGATCTATCTTTTGAAGAAAAATTTTTTTTTGTAAATCATTATTAACGGTACCTGCAATAGGACCGCTTTTTTCAAATCTGATTTTCTGCAAAACTACTTATTGTATTTCAACGAAATTATACAAAAGCATTTATACAATTTAAATATAAGCCAAAAATAAAATTTTGAAAAAAATAATTTTTGGATTTTTAAAAAAATTTTCAACATTTTTTTTTGAAAAATCAAATTTTCGAAAACGGGACATTGAATTTTTTTGAAATTTTGTTTTTATATGTTGATTAGTTATTTCTACAAAATGGCATACCAGTTTTATTTTTAAACTTTTTTCAAAAAATTATTTATAAAAAATTAGTTTTTTAAAAAACGGCTCTAACGATTTTGAAAATTTTTTTTCTAAAAATGCACCTTAATATATCAAATACAACTGCATACTTGTTTTGTGGGGCGATTTGATTTCAGATATTGTTTTATTTTTTTAAAAAATGAATTTTTTTGTTTTTTTTTTTTGAAAAATGAATTTTTTTTGTTTTTTTTTTTTTTTTGTTTTTATATACCTACATTTCCCAAGTTTCTATATAAAAAGTCTTAAATATTTAAGCAACTTGAACTCTAAGAGCAAGTTCGTGCGACCCAGTCGTGCATTTTATTTATATATTAAGAACGAGTTTTAAGTTTTTTTTATACATTTACCAAATTTGTAGTTTCATATATAAAAAGTTGTAAGTTCTGAGAGCAAGTTCGTGGGACCCAGTTGTGCATTTTATTTCTTTTCTATTTAAGACTCACAGGCACAGGTAGGTAACTGAATTTAAGAAAGAAGGAAACAAAATTGAATTTAATTTTGTTGTTATCGTTTCAAGAAGAACCCAAAATAAGAGAAAATTTGATTACAATCCGATGGCCATGACTATGATAAGGGTGGTAGTTGGTGCATGTAATTATGATATGGCAATTTGAAAAAAAAGTTACTTATTCAGCAATTTCAAAATATTGTGCCTACATAAATCTACCATACACAGTATTCACAATATTCTACTTACTCTTAAAAAATAGAAAGGTCTTTAACAACTTGAAACTTATGGATAAGTTTTTCGTAAATATTGTGGTACTAATGAAATTCAAATCAATAAAAAAGCTGGAAATATTTGATTCAAACAATATAATCGATACGTAAATGAATTCCACAAAATTATATTCTTGGTGAAAAATTATAATATAAATATCTACATACACTGTAATACACATGAATAAAGACACACATTTTACAAAAGAAAAAAGGGATTGAGACTATGGTCAGGTAACTTAGCAGATTTTCAGACTTGGATTTTCAAAGAGTAGGTTACTCATAAGTTATAACAAACAATATTGTAAAAACAAAAAACCAAAAACAAAAACCGTTTTCCTGTGTTTTGTTTGAAATTGCATTTCCAGAGCAGACTTCTATTTTCGACATTTTCGTGTTTAGTAATGCCAGCTCTTGGTCCATATTTTGTTAAAATGCATAAATACTATCAACGTTTTACTTTTTTAAACTAAATCCAATTTTGTCCGCGCTTTTTCATCATTTTTACCCAATTTGATAGGCTGCCTTTATTCAAGTGACGCACTGTTCTTTGGGAGGGGATGCGAAAAAAACGGAACTAGTAGCCACACGGTTTCTATTTTGGGTTTTTTGTTTTTACAATGTTGCTTGTTATAAGTTACTCTTCGAAAATGTGTGCCTTTATTCACGCGAATCGCAGTGTATCATTAATGTTATTGTAGGAACATAAATAGGAACCTACCCACTTTACATAGGCTAAATTCTAAATACAATCGCGATCAGTTTTCTATTTGAACCTTCACAATTTTTCAACACCTCTCTTGCAGAAAAGACTGAATGAATGCATACGATTGTAGTACAGGTAAAATAGTACGTAAAATCAACAAATACAAAAAAATTGTTACACTCATGAAACTTGGCAAAAAGTTTGCTTTTGGGATAAGAACTAAGGATAAAAAAGTCTATAAGAAAAAGTTGGGTGGAAGGGTGTTTTTTCGCCGACAAGAGGGAAGGCGTGAAGGTCAAAAGTATGCTGAAAGAATTGTTTGTCGAATATCATCATATGACACATGTTTTCAAGGTATTTTTTGATGCTGAATCTAATGATATGCGACACGACACGACACAACAAGATACATCGCGACACAACGCGACACAACGTGACACGACGCGACACATCGCGACACAACGCAAAACATCGCGACAGAACACCACACATCGCGACAGAACGCCACACAACGCGACACATCGCGACACAACACGACACGATGCGACACAACGCGACACGATGCGACACATCGCGACACAACGCGACACGACACGAAACAACGCGGCACAACGCGACATGGCGCGACACATCACGACACAACGGGACACGACGCGACACAATGCGACACAACGCGACACGACGCGACACAACGCGACACGACACGACACAACGCGACAGAACGCCACACAACGTGACACATCGCGACACATCACGACACAACGCGACACGACACAACGCGGCACGACGCTACACAAAGCAACACGACGCGACACAACGCGACACGATGCGACAAGTTGCGACATGACGCGACACAACGCGACACATCCCGAAACAACGCGACACGATGCGACACTACGCCACACGACAGGACACATCATGACACAACGCGACACGACGTGACACGAGCGGCGAGTTTTGAAGGTACAAGGTTCAAAGGTAGAACTTGACCTTGCGAACATTTACATATATCAACTAAATTCCAAATTGAGTTCTGACAATATCTTTCTAAACATTTACCAAAACCATGGTAATATGTGGTCTTCTATCAAAATAACGTTGTAGATTCAAAAACCAAAACCAGTGTGTCAAACATATAACACATTATTGAAAATTTATATTAGGTACTTTAAAAAAAATTTCAAAACAATAAAAACTTGTTAAAAAAAATGTCAAGAAGAGTGTTGTTGCCTCTAGAATATTATTTTAAGTGGTCTTATTAATTTTTGTTCAATTTATAGTTTTTGTTAAACTAAAAGCATAGAAAAACATTCTTCTGGGAAATTAGATTTATACTCCTTGGAGATAGTGGTTTGGTTATAGTTTTGTCGCAAAGACACAACATGAAATTATGAAGTAGAATAATATCCATCGACATGCATACGTACATATATACTACATACTATATTATGTAGATACTTTTACTAAAATTTAACATTGATGTTAAGTTCAAAATCCCTCAAGGAATATGCACAACAGGAGCCAAAACATAATCGATTAAATTGCTGCCAGCAATAAGCATGTTGATATCGTGTTGTTACAATATAAGTACTCGTGTGTACTTCAGTTGTTTAGCATTCAATGGAGTAAGGAAAGGAGTAACATGGACTTCGAATTATTGAATGGTGATTTTTTTCATTATTTTCTAGTATTTTTTTTTCCTTAAGGCGTTTCCTTCAATTTCTTGGAACTCTATTTCCTGAAGTTTCATCACCATTTTAGATTGGTTGTTTAATATGCAAGTATCTTAAAAATGGCTTAAAAAAACAAACCCTTTTATCTTCGAAACCTTTTATAGAACCGGTTTTTTTAATTTTGACTTTCTCTCAAACGACTTTACCAATTTAAATGAAATTAATTTGACAAAAACTTTTAGGTTTTTTGCCAACAAAATACGTTTAACCATTTTCAATCACTCATAATGAACTTTTTTTCTTGTCAACTTAATCAAACAAGTTAGTTAAGAGAAAAAAATATAGCCAATATCTCACCGCAATGCGGTAACAATTCTTATCTATTCCGTTCATTCTAGATACTCATGTAGGCATCTATTTGTCAAGTTGAAAAAGTAACTATACGTTCCTAACTTTTAAAACCTAACTTTTTTTTGCTCTAAATAAATTCGCAAAGTTTGGAAAAATTTTCCTATCTTAATGTGTGACAAAATTTGTTTGGAAACTCAATTGCAAGTTTTTGGCCCATAATTCCCTGGAAGGCATAATGGTTTAGGTTACACACAAGAATAAATTGATAGAGAGAAAACTTTTTCCAATATGTTTTCCTTATTCTTAGAGGTGTTTTTTGGTCAATCAATTTTCAAATAATTCAAAAGATAGTTAATTGTAAATACATAAAACCACAAGGAAGCGATGGTCATTTGGTAATATTAAAGTAGGGGGAAGTGGTCACCCTTCGTACAGTTTTTACTTATTTTTTTTTAGTTATTTATTTACTCACTCCAGCTTCGAGAAAATGGACTTTATTTGTAATATGTATATTATTACACTTTACAAAAAAATTTGACACTTCTAAGTCAAAGGCTTAAATAGTTATAGCCATTTTACTGGGATTAGATTTTTGTACGAATCCTCCCCACCCGTGGGGTACCTTCGTACAGCACATGGGGTACATTCGTACAGGATATTTAAAACGTTAATTTGACTAACTTTTGATTTGTCAAATGCCAAATATGAGTTTTAAAACATTTAGAGCCATTTTCTTCACTAAAAGTTGAACTCAAGTTAGGGATTTTTATCCTCAACTTGTGATTTTGTTTTTCTTCAATCATAGTTGACATTTTCAACTTTTGATTCTCAACTCTCAAGTTCATCAACTTCAGATTTTCTCAACTTGAGAAATAATAGAAGTTGAGAGAGCAAACTTGAGATTTTACATTAAAATGTCATATTTTTTTCTTTTTATTTCCTTTTAAAGCATTTAATTTGATGAAAAATGAAATGCCTATCCGTTTACAAGAACAATTAACTTAAAATTTAGGATTTAATTAAAATAAATGAAAAAAAAAAAAATGGCTCCAAAAAGATTTGTAAAAAGAAAAATATCCAAGTATATTAACAATTACATTCAAATCACTTTTTGTTGCACTTCAAAGTTAATTAATGAGGATGTGCAACAGATTCTCCAATTGAAGAGAGATAAAGAATTTATCAATAAATAAATCATACACAAGACCCGCCGATTTTTTTATATTACTTCAAAATGTTTGCTATCACACCTCACGCGGCACACACACATTTTTAAAATAAATTCATTTGTTTAAAAATCATTTTACCACTCGAAAACAAAATTTAACGATGTGAAATACAGATTTTTAATTATTTTTAAAACAAAGCTGACATTTTGAACACAAAGATTCCATTCAAATGACACATAAATTGCTTTTTAAATATAAACTGTCACAAATATACTAAGGATATTTTTTTTAAACTGAGAGTTGGCCAACTTCTGTTTTCTAAACTCGAGAGTTGAGAAAAAAATGTGAAGAAAACAAATGTTCAACTTGTGTTTGAACTCTCTAGTTGAAGTCAACTCTCAAGTTCACCAACTCTGAAGTTTGCTTCAAGTTGAGCAATAGTGAAGAAAATGGGCCTTAATTACTTATTAATTTATTAATTAATTGAACTTGACTCAGAAAAAAACAAAAACAAATAAAAAACTTAATTTTTAGCGATTCGACGATTCTGAAACAAATTATTATTTACATATTATAAAAAAACCAACCTTAATTTACTATAGAATGCGAAAAACTTTTTATAGAGGTTTAAATTTCATTTCAATAAAACTGAAACTCCGTGTTTTGATTGTTATCTGCTCAAGAAAATTTATTGGCGGGCATACGTATGCGTACGAATGTGCCCCATTTTTGACTGTACGAATGCTCCCCAAGCTGTACATAATGCAGAAAAATCGATTTTTGAAAAAATGTACTGAGGTTTTGCAATATTTATAATTAAAACACAAATTTAACACTTTAATCAACAATTCTTCATTAATGTTTAGCCAAAAACATACTTAACTTAAACACAACATGACATCAAATGTACATAAAAAAATTACTCAGAGCACTAAAAAACACTAAAAGTCTTGTGGCGACCGAATCCGTTGCACTTAGGATTCAAAATTTATCTAGCAGCTCGGCGCCTACTATGTCTATGCACACTAGTAAGCACGTGTTTGAATACCGTTTAGTTTTTGTTTTATGCTCACTGTACGAAGGGTGACCGTGTACGAAGGGTGACCACTTCCCCCTACACTTAAAATTTTAGAAATAACAGAATTTTGTTGTTGAGATAATACATAGATATGTAGCATGTAAGTTGGTTGTAATGAATTCAAAACTGTATGATATTTATGTCATAGGTACTTGAAACATCCTTGAATTTTGTTTGAATCAAACTAAGGAGTAAAGCAATTTTTTTTTTCTTGACCTTGCAATATTTGAACATTTCACTGGCTGAGAACTATAGGGTTGTATGTCTGCAGGGGTTTCCATAAAACATACAACCTTATAATTCTCGGCCAGCGATTAATTTATTTATTTAAAAATGACCACGGAAAAAAACCGTGAGAAAAACCGCAGAACTCCGAAATCGACCACGGAAAAAACCGCGGAACAGCCCAGTCGACCGCAGAAAACACAGCGGACCCGCGTGCGTCCGTATATTTTATACAATGACTATCTTTTCCATAGTTAGATTTGAGCTTAAGGTGCAATTCATGATACTTATTTTCAACAGTGAGATAGGCTGATAATAAAGCGCTCGCTTAGTGACCCAACAGTTGTAAGTTTGATCCCCAGTGTTACCAGTTTTTTTTTTTTTATTAAAATGTTTTCACGTAAAAATAAGATGATTTTGCGCTAAAATTAAATGGACTTCTTTTAAATTTGCGCAATCATTTCATAATATAGAAATTGTCCGCTTAATTTAAAACGGAAGTCAAAAACCATGTAGAAATCCGCTTAATTTAATGTGACGCTATTGTTTTAAGTTGTTTTTTTCTCCGTGTTGTTATTTTCTAGCTGTGCATTCAATTACGACGGCCACGCGACGGTTTCTCTTATCTGTCTGAACTGAAAGAGTATCCACCTCTAATAAAGTTCAAAAAATATATCCAAATGCAAAACTCTGTATTCTGGTTGCAAGAAATAAATAGTTGATGTTGAACTTAATAATTGTTAAACAGAAGGTATTTAAGGAATTTTTGTTCTAACCTCTTCCGAAATGGGGATAATGGATAACTCACATTTCAGCTGAATCGCTAATAATTTCTTACAATCATGTCCATTAAGAAGTTGAATTCTCCATTGACTTCCTGTCAATAGGAATCTACACGGATACAAAAAGGGCACTTTAAAATAAGATGATGTCCACATTAAGTCCCACCACCTTAAAACAATAGGATTTCCACTTAAAATAAGTGGAATCCGCCTAAATTCTGTAAAATTTAGGGTAGATTCCGTTTTATTTCAATGTGAATTTTTATCTTCAAAAACCGACTAAAAATACAATTTTTAAAACTATCGTAAGATATCAGCACTAGTTGCAGTTCTTCATATTTTATTTCCAACAGTGAGATAATCGTAACTTGATGGTAAAGCTACATGGTTAACAGCTGTAGGATAAATTCCCAATATTTGCCAGTTTTCATATAAAAACAAGATGATTTTCTGCTTTAATTAAGAAGATTTATTTTAAACTTACACATTCAAGAAATTAAGATTAATTAATTAAGCCTAATTTAAGACGAAAATCATCTTGCCAAAAAAAATATGTAGAAATCCGCTTAATTTTATACGGAATCCGCTTGTTTTTAGAAGGTCTTTTTTTCCGTGTGGAAAATTATAATAGCATCAAGCTGCAACACAATTGTGCCAAAAGTCAACATTCAGTACTTATTGAAACAGCAAATTTGTAGTTGGAATTTGATTGCTGTAATACCGGTCGGTTTTACTTTGGTTAGATACTTTTAAGGCCCCGTTAAAAAAATTCAAATTAACTTGAATTTTATTTAAAGGCTTTTAAAAAACATAAAAAAATGTTTTAAATTTTATACATTTAAAAAAAATCTTTTTAACTATATTTTTGTACAACTTACTATCCTGTTACTTTAAAGGAAAGGGCCCGAAAACTATACCAAAATTAAACTACCCGATGAGCTCCGCCCCATAATCAGACACACACATGTGGTGCTGATGGGTCCTTCACGGAACGCATCGTGTCTTTAAAAACTAACTTGCGCTTGCCAATGCTATTTTCGTTCGTTTTCTATTGTGCTCGTATACCTGATTCAGCAAGTACTAGAGTATTATGATGTGTGCAGAGTGCATAGTACAATCTTATTTGCATAACGTTTATTTGTTTGGAAAATTGGAAGATTGTTACGGGATCAAAATGCAAATGCTTGTTGCTCTTTTGGGTGAAATAGCCAACTCACTGATTTAATCCTTCTAGGATTTTCTGCATACGAAGGATTGAAGGAAGAGTTGGAAGTTCAAATGCATAGAAATGCTCACAAACAATGTTCTTTAATGAAGTTATCATGGTGAAATCGCCTCACTTGGTGTAGCGTGTAGGAACATAATATAAAGTGTATAGTGTTGCAAGTTGCAATGGATAATAATAAGGGATTGGTCCTTTCTGAAATTCTTCCATAGATATTGTAATATAAGTGGGGGAATCGAATTCTTTGATCACTTAACCCTCCCCACTGGGTTAAAGATTCTTTTGCCACTTATTGGATAGAAATAGAATAGAAGGCAATATACGGACTACAAAATAAACTTTGTTTTAATGATAATTCAAGAAGCTTATTTCGATTCTCAATTTCTTAGCCTATCCACTTAAAACTCTAAACTTCTCTCCGGTTACTGAAGGAAAGTACCTATATATCTGAATTGTGAGATTTGTTAGTTTAATTTGAAAAGTCTTCTTATCAATATTTAAGCCCATTGACTTAAAAAAGTAAGCAAAACTAATATAAAAAAAACATATTAAAGCAATTGAAACTTTTCCGTAATGACAAGTTTCGGAAATGACAAGTCTACAAAATAAAGTTCGGTTTTCTTTCAATATTTGTTGGTTTTCTTGTTGACCCTATTCAAAGGAGTGAACTGCAAAATTAACACCCCGATTCTTCCCAACAGTCCCAAGTGGCAGCAGTCACAAAAATAATATTTTCTTTTGTTTAAAGATATTGTTGTGAGTTCCAAACTAACACAACAGCTTCTGTAAATTGAAGTATCGCAGCTAATAACTTTTATAGAGCTTGTGTAGAGCTTGCTTCAGAATTTAAGAAGTTTGAATTTATTTAACAACTTCTAATAAATTGTATAAGTACTGTTTAAGAAACTTAATCAAAGATAACTTACTTTTCGGATAAGTTTCGGTGCATGAATTAATAGAAGCTTTACAGAAATTAATAAGATTTGTATTTTGGTTTTAAAATTCAATAACTTAGTTCGGACGTTGTTTTGCTATTCGAGGTGATTAATTTTATCAAAAAAGATTGCCGTGTGGGTAGAGTGATGGACTAACAGCAAGCAGATACGAAGTTTGATTCCAGTGTGAGGTAAATAAATGATATACTTTTAAAAGCTTTTGCTGAAAATCATAAATGGTACAACATGGCAGCAACTCTACACAAGGTTTTCATTAATGGAGAAGAAATAATAATAGTTATAAGATATGTTAGTAATGTACCTCGATTAGAGTGTCCCAGCCTATAAGGGCGAATTTTTTTTTTTTTCGTTTTTGAATACGCATACCCTTTAATTTTTTTCTAATTGACCCTAATAACTAAAATATAGAATTTTATAGAAATCGGATAACGATATTATTATGATACGGCGAAATCATCAAGTACTTACATGTAAATGACTCTAATAGAGTGTCCCAAAAAAATTATAGTTTTTTTTTTTTAACGCATACCCTCTAATTATTTTTGAATCGTGTTAAAACACGTATAAATAAAATTTCATGTAACTAGGACCACAGCAACCCGTGCCGACTTGCGTTGATACATGTAAGTACTTGATGATTTCGCCGTATCATAATAATATCGTATTGGTGTTATCGTTATCCGATTTCTATAATATTCTATCTTTTAGTTATTAGGGTCAATTAGAAAAAAATTAAAGGGTATGCGTATTCAAAAACGAAAAAAAAAATTCGCCCTTATAGGCTGGGACACTCTAACCTACATAGTTCATATAGGTATTTTATTCAAAATTAAATAATCAGATATTACTTGAAAACAAATTTTATTTTAGTACAACATCAAAATACTTGAATTTTAGAAAAATGTCAATAACTTATTTTATAATACTTCTTCTTAAAGAAATTTTGACCAAATGTGTATTTGGTCTAATTTTAATATGTCACTCAAATCCACAAAAAAGTCCAGATTTTACAAATTTTTGTCCGCTCTCAAACCGGTCAGTAGTCGGGCCGTCATGTCGAAATTAAAACTGAGATTATGGTGCTTCTCTCGTTGGTGGTTGGTGTCGGCAAACGATTTCAAATTTCAAAAGAATCGGTTCAGTAGTTTTGAAGTTATGAGGTGAACCGGCTTTGAAAACATTAGTTGTGGGGAGAACGATTTAAAGTTTTGAACTCTGGACTAAAACGTTCGTAAGCGAAATATTAAAATACTCATTACTTGGTCAATTTTGGTGCCAATAGCCCTACAATTTGAACACAATATTTTTGAGATATAAAAGAATTTTAAAGCAAATAATAAAAAAAAAACTGAGTTTTCTGGGAAAAAAGTTTTTTTTTATTCTGAGGAACTTGTAGTCTTTAGTATTTGACTTAAAACTACAAGTTCATTAAATAATGGTATAAATATGTCCATAATATTGCAAAATTATTATTTAATGAAACAACTTGAGTCAAAAAATAAAATAAAGAATAAATTACTAACTTTAAGAAAAGTTATAGCACAGGATTGTACGTTCATTTTATGATTTTTAATATTTTCTTTTTTTTCTCCCGGGTAATCGGGAGGTAAGTGGGTAAGCACTTAAGTGACTTTTACTGTACCAAGAAAATGAACATTTTTCCTTCCGAATAACTTTTTTGTCATTTGGTACCTATTTGATAAGGACAATGTGCCCAAATATTTTTTGCCAGGTTTGAGACCAAAATACCGCATTGTGCGTCGTTAAAATTCGCTGCTTGTCGGTCAGTCGTATGATACTTCACTTTATTTCTAACTGTTATTGCTGATTTTTTTGCCAATCCGTCCCTTGTGCCCCCCCCCCCCCAGAAAAAAAACCTGGATCCACCCTTGTATATAAGAATTGTAAGTTTGAGATTTTTTAAATGCTTTGAAAAATTTCTAAAAATAAAAAACCACTAAAAAATATATTTCAAAATCCAATTTTTTGTATCAACTTTTTACTGTTTAAACCCAAATTGTCCAAAAAGATTTTGTATACCCATAATAACCGCTTTGTCGAAGATGTTTTTCATTTTTTGTTTAAAAACAATGTTCATGTTTTGAAATGTTTTGAAATTTTAAAGAATTTTTTCCAATACCTATGCTATTGTTGTATCAAATGTATCTATTGAACAAAATAAAATTCAACTTTCTGCGACTTACCGTTTAGAAAATATCCTTACCCCTATTTACCCTAATAAATCACCGAATTTTCAAAAATTCTTTTTTAGTGATAATTTTCCGATATATACTTTTCTTATACAAAAGTCGTCAACCCATAAATGTACATAAATAATGTAGAAATATATCAACAAGAAGACAATACATAAATTTAGCCAAAAAATATAAACTTAGTTCACAAAAATATGTGCAATCATTTTAACTCTTTGAGATTTCAATAGAAAACTTGATAACTTTTTTAGGGTCTTAAAAAATAAAGTGACAAAATGATAAACATAAATTAAACGAATAAAAACAATGCCAATTTAACAGATACAATTTTGTTATCTGTTAATGTTATAATAAAAAGACATCTTGTCATATTATATTGAGTCATTGTTTTATATTTTACAATTTTCACAGATACCTTCATCCAGCGCATACATACAACAATACAATTCATCAAAAATGTTGAAAATTATATATCTTCTCTTCTTGTTGCTTAATTAAATTTATGTGTACAAGCCTCTTATGTGTTAGGAAAGAAGTAATTTACACAAGTTATAAACTCAAGTTAAACTCGAAACGAGATTGTAGGTAATTTTTCTTAACCAAATTAACATTATAGTAAATTTCTTCATCAGTTTTATAACGAAATATAAAGTTTATTGACAGTAAAAATTTTGCAACATAAAAAACCAAATAAAAATAACTTCGTAAATGCGTTTAAGAAATTTAAAAAAAGTAGCAAATCTCATATATTTTTAAATACTTTTAGGAACAATATTGTTATAAATTTTGTATATGCATATCTTTTTTAAACGTCAAACCTTAAAACCTTGAAAAGTTTTTTTTTTATAATCTATCAAAATAGTCCCAAACATAATAATTTTCTATTCTAAAATATACCCTAAGTAAATATACAAAAAAAAGGCACAATATGATAGGAGTCTTTAAACACTTCGAGTGTGAGCGTTTGAAAAATAAGATTTATGTAAATACTGCCTTTACATTAATTAGTCATTTTCTCCAACATTTAATTTGAGCAAATATTTTAACCAAAAATAAGAATTCCTTGCCTTTTCTAGGATGAACAAAAAAAAAAAAACAAAAAGTATAAAATTATCCTTTTTTTGAAATTTTAAATTTCAGAATGCGTGGGTACATATAACATCCAAGCACAGTTGGGGTAAAAAATCTATAAAAGTCTTATTTTTTACTACACCTCCATCAAACCAAATTCATCTTCCGGATGGGGAAACTAATCAATAGTGATTTTGCTAACGTCTTCTGTCTGTTCCAAAAACCATAACCATTTGCTGTTTTATATCACGCTCATGTTGTTGGCATACCTACATTTTGACGGTAACGAGAGGGTCATAATTTCTTACGACCGATAAAAGGATGTTGCGAGCAAGAGGGAATAGATAATTTTTTGCTTTGGTTTGAAACGAAAAATGTAACACATCTGAGGTAAGAGAGGTTAAATCGTGGAAAATGTCAAGGAAGTATGCGGCAGTGTTTATTTATACGAAACCAAATTGTTGATGTTTAACTTTTCTTAGAAACCTGGCATTTTGTTGAATGAAGTTAAGTAGTAATGTATGTTACACCTTCCAGTGGTAGTGGATAAACCTGAGCTATGAATGTAATAAATTAGTGTTTTTTTAGATTTACGGTTCTTCGTCAATCGTCTTGAATGGCAATAAACTTGTGAGTGATAAAATTAAAACCATCTTTATTACAGAGTCACTAATTTTAAAATTTTTTAACATGTTTTGAAATTACAAAATGCTGGAAAATAAACGAGTGTGATTCAAACTTAGCAATATTTTTAAATATTGTTAAAGAGTAAAGGAAATTTTATTTTACGTCTTCAGGAGAATATACATCAGCCTGTCAAGTTTGCGAATTCTACACGGAAAAAATATATCCTAAAAACAAGCGGATTCGCTATTAAATTTAAGCATGTTTTTTGCCAAAATTTCTTCCGTCTTATTCTTCCGATGTCAACAGGCTATACCAAACCACCCCAGATTTGATTTTTCTCTGTTTGATTTTTTTGACAATTATTATTATTTTTTTTTAATGAATTATCTATTTTTTGTTTTTGTTCAAGGCTATGAAGTATTATGATTAAATAAATAATTTGTATTAGGTTTACCTAGAAGATTTTTTTTTAATTTAATCCTAGCACCCATATTAAATCTGTTGTTATCGGACAGTTAAATCTTCTTAATGTCTTGAATGTGCACATTTAAAAGAAATCCACTTAATTTAAGCGGAAAATCATCATATTTTAATGTGAAAACATTTTAATAAAAAAAAAACTGTCAGAAACTGGAGATCGATCCTACAACTTTTGGGTCACTATAGGCGAGTGCTTTACCATCGAGCTATATATCGGTGTTGGAAATAAGTATGATAAACTGCAACTTATGTTGAAGTCTTACGATAATTTATGATTTTTTTTTTTAGTCGGTTTTTTTAAGATGAAAAATCATATTAAAATTAAATGAAGATCACCTTAAATTTAACAGAATTTAATTAGATTCCACTTATTTAAAGCGGGAATTGAGGGTGGTATTTAAGATGGACATCATCTTAATTTAAGGTACCCTTTTTTCCTCCGTGTAACAACGAAAAATGTTCGACAACTTAGCTTAAAAAAATTAAACAAAATAGAAGTTTTGTATTGTTTACGTTTCATCTTCGTATCATAGTTAAAAATGGATGAGCCTAAAAATTAATTTATTGCCCTAGAAAAATTCTTCAAAATTGACCTAGGCCCAAAGATTCAACCATAAAAATTATGAACATAAATCAGAGATGGACAACATAAAAAAATCGAAAACCTATAAATCTTATCGAGTGACTACAATAAGTAAGAACCATTCAGTGAAAAAGAGCCAGCCAGTTAAGAAGAGGTTAGTAATGACTCTGTCTCAGCTCAGCTTTCATCGAAGAACTAATCAACATAAGCCAACTTCAACCATCATCCAACGAGTTCCAAAAAACTCTTCTAATAACTTTTAAATAATCAAATTTTGTCAGCAAAACCACAACCCAGTCAACATTAACATCAACAAACAACACCATCAAGACTATAAAAATGGCGCCAATCTTCTGCCTTTACGACAATTTAGCCGAAATCAACGCATTCCGCAAAAGCAAAAAACTCAGCTTGTCGCTCAAAATGGGAATATCAACTAGAAAACGACAATCTTTTGATGATATTAAAAACTTTCCGAAGAGGGTGTGAATTTGAAAACTTTCACAGCCCGAAAGAAAAAGAAGAAACCTTATCCGGTTCGAGGACTTCATTAAACGCTGGCAGCCGTCAACATCTGCATGTGTAAATTGACCATTATTCAGCTATCCAGCACTGGCGAAAAAGTCCCAATCATCAACAAAATACAATACAAAAAACTTTATAGTAATAAAGTTTTTTACCGTAAGTAACAATTTAACTTGCATTGGGTTGAATGAAAACTATTTTTTGACTTGTATAAGAAGAAGGACAAGTCTTATGCAAATCATAATTTTGGTGCACATTACCGAAATACCTAAAGACCTTCCTCCACACGCAATCCACAAACTAATAGCTTGTGACGAACTACGATCTTATGGAGGCCTTTTTACTATATAACGAAACAATTTAGAGAGGCTATGCTTCGCTAAGGAAACTTGAGTTGGATGTTATACTAAGGCCTTAAAGAGGTTCTGTTGAAGATATTGAATTTATGAATTTTATTGAACTTTTTTAATTTATTTTTTTTCTATTTTGATTTTTTTGCCATTTTAAAGCTTTTTCTGTTGTTTTGAGAGGATAGAATTTTATTTTATAATCAAAAAAGAACAAATTTTTCACATAGCCCGGCCAGGTGTCGATCCCACTACATACCTCTGCACCAGCCTAACGCTTTTCAAGTCGAAAAAAGGGAGCTAATTGATATTATTATTTTCTTATGCATAAGAAACATTGCAAACTTGAAAGAGAAAATCACTAAAAACATTGCATACCTATAGAACAACTTCTTGGAATAGGTCTTACAGAGCACTTCTGTCACTTGAAAATACAAGGCTTCCTTAGAACAATTCAAACAGGTCTTAAACAGGTCCTTAACTGAAATTTACAGAGCTTCCTTTAAACACTTTTAGCTTAAGGACGCCTCCTTTTTTCCAAAATGATTGACTTGCGTAAGCAAGCCTTAAACTAAACCTAAAGCTTGCCGAATTGAAAAATATCGACCTTTTGCAAGCCAAATTGATACTTTGTCAAAACTCAAACATTTAGCAAACATCATGAACCTATTTAACCTAATGCGTACGAATATACAGTTTCTAAAATTCAATTTCTTCTGAACTATCAAAGCATGATTACTCATTGTTTAAGGAATTATCTCTTAATTTAACACAAATTGATTAACTCTATCACCTTCTGCTAATATTGAAATTATTATTCAGAAATGCATGACATGGCAATGTACATTGATTAGTTTTCTCTCCTGATTCTTTTTTTTTTATAGCATATTGACAATAAATGAAACCACGTCTGTTTTCTATTGTATTTACACTTTACATCTAAACAAATATTATTATTAACTTTGGTATTTGAACAAAACAAAAAAAAAAAAAAAAAACATCCTTCCCATTAACCCCACACATTTAAATGTCATAGTCTCATAGTCTTTATTATTCTCCAAACCAAAAATGAAACTAGTACCGTGAAATTAAGTCTTAGTGGATGTATTTTGTGACACATACCACGTAGAAAGCATTAATTAACACATTGTAATTGTAATTGCACAGCTTGTGGCATGTGTGAAACAAATACAGGATATTATTGTCCTTTTCTCATTTTGATTCCCATAGGAGTTTGCGATGAGAATGTGAGGATGATGATGATGGTGTTTGTTTAATTTTCAACTCATTAAAATTGCATTGAATACTCTTGATATAATAATTCAATAAAAAAATTATATTTACTTGCACAATTGTGTGGATATTGGGCATTGATTTAAAAAAAAATTTTATGTTTACATTTAAGTTTGTGATTTTTTTTTTTCATGTAATCGTCTTTTTGTAGTGTTGAGTTGAAATTAAAAAAAATTAAATCGAATTTTAAGAAGTCCTATAAAAAAAAACAAAGAGTTTTCGTTTAAAGTTATTATCAAAAGATATTGTGTTTCAGAATTATTCAGCACTTTTTTTTCGTAACAAATTTTAAAAAGAGTGAGAAAAGGAAGAAATTGTTATACATAAATCAAAGTAGTGAAAAAGACGTGTTAAATGTAACACATGTTATGGAAGTATGTGTTTTTCAATTATTGTAAATCGAATGAGACGACAAAGTTCTTCTTCAGAAAATTAAAATAGAAGCGCACATTCATTATGAATATTTTTGTTTTTAAATCGTAAAACTGGGGAGTGAGAGATGTTTACTGCTTTATTTCTTCCTTCTTCCGATCGCAACTAAGAAATTCTTTACAATTTACATAGAATTTACATTTCTCGAAGTAAAGGCAAACGTTTTTGCTCATCCACAATTTTTAACCTTTTATCCCTTCTAAGAATTCAAGAACGAGTTTCCTGCTTCTAAGTCCCAAATTTTAGAACTTCAAGATCCCTGTATCGATTGGATTTTCTGATATATACCATTAAAACACATAAAATATTGATCTTAAAAATTGGGTTCGATAAGATTTTAAATTATCTTATGCAACAAGTCAACATTATCGTGAAAAAAGTTTTCCTATTAGAAAATTTAATTAATATTATAATACATCAGAATTAAAATTTTGAAATGAAAGGTTACGCATACATCACAGTGTACCAAAATGAAAACATTAACTTACACTAGCCGACCCAGCCCTCGAAATTCGAGTGCCAATTTCTTTATTTTTTTTTTATTTGCAACAATTTTGAACACAATAATACCAAAATAGTTTCTTTATTTTTATAGTATTTGTTGTTGTTTTCTTACGATTAACTACACTTTTTACACAGGAATATATAATATACCTACTTTTTGATATATTTTAAGCCTGATTTAGATATTGTTGAACTACGTTTTAACTACGCTCAACTACGTAAAAAAAGTATCGAAAAAGAAAATGCAAAGTGTAATCTCCTTAAGGGCATTGTGTTTGCACCTTGCATTTCAATTCAATTCAATCTGTTTCATGTTCCATTCGTTCAAATTCCATCCGTCAATCATTCAACCTCCACCAACTTCACTCAAATTTGTCATTCACACCATTTTTTTTTTTTTTCATTTAGCTTGTAGGAACATGAAAACAGACCGAGTTCTTTTTGCGATTGTGTATGTGTCCTTTGACAACAATTTTAACACGTACGTCAATCTGAAATCAAAACAACTTCTGCAAAATAAAACCAGAGATTCCTTTGATCAATAATTTTGTTTATTTTCTTCGGTAATATAAATTCAATTAAATCAAAATCAATAGAAAATTGCAGATATTATTAAGATCTGAGTGAAGATGAAGTAGAAAGTTAATTATTTTGGCCGTATGCTGTCGTTTTACAGAGACAAAATATCCTGAAGACAATCACGGGAAGAAAAGT
The DNA here is from genome assembly GCF_945859705.1 of Episyrphus balteatus. Classification (NCBI taxonomy): domain Eukaryota; kingdom Metazoa; phylum Arthropoda; class Insecta; order Diptera; family Syrphidae; genus Episyrphus; species Episyrphus balteatus. The sequence continues at coordinate 70,182,620 of NC_079135.1, forward strand.
CACAGTAATTTGACTTTTTCACAATAACTATGCCAGGAAAAAATATATTTTGATCGCAAATGGTTTTTTTTTTATTTATTTTATATTTTTCGGCAATAAAAAAACGATATTCAATTAGAATTTACTCTTTATTTGAAGTTAGTGTTCTCAAATTAACAATACGAAGAAAACTTTCAGCTTGACGTTTGAGAAATGTCAAACCTTCCATGAAAATTTTAATGAATGCGTTCAGACACTTAATAATGATTAAAGATATGTTCACATTTATTAAAGGTGCGTTCAGGTGTAGATCTTCATAATATACAGTAGTTAAAAGGTAATCCGTGGTACTATGCGGTGAGAAGCGACATTTTTTAATCAAACAAATCCATTCTTAAGGGATTACCACGACAACTGCGTCGCACAACAACGTTTTTTTTATTTTTTTATGTTAAAACCATAACTACAATGACCTAAAAAGTGAAAAAGTGGAAAATTTACAAAATAAAATTTTTTTTTATTTCTTTCTAGCAATATTTTTTTTTTTTTTTTAATTTTTGGAAAAAACTACCAAACATTTTTTTTGAAACCAAAAAATAAGCTTTTTGCATCATTATTTTTTATTTTGTCGTCGTAAAAACTGTCATAAAATGAGTTTGAAATCTATCACTTTTTGACTTTTTGCAAAAAGTTGCCGTTGTAGTTATACTTTTAAAGCCTTGAGGCTTAACTACAATGACATAAAAAGTGAAAAAGTGGGAAATTTACAAAAGTAAAAAAAAATTATTTCTTTTTAAGCTCCATTTGTTTTTGGAAAAAACTACAAAAATTGTATTTCAAACCAAAAAATAAGCTTTCTGCATCATTATTTTTAATTTTTTGGTCGAAAAAACTATCACAAAATGAGTTTGAAAATGTTGACTTATTGACTTTTTGCATTAAGTGATTAAGTGGCTTTTAACTACATTGGCTCAAAAAGTGAAAAAGTACAAAAGTGACAATTTTCAAACGCATTTTTGTATGGTTCTTCGGGCTAGGAAATTAAAACAAAAAATGCGAAAACCATATTTTTTTTGTATAAAAACAATTTGTTAAAGGCATAACTACAATGGCCTAAAAAGTGAAAAAGTGGGAAATTTACAAAATTAAAAAATTTTTATTTCTTTCTAGCGCTATTTTTTTTTAGAAAAAAACTACAAAAATTGTTTTTTTTAAACCAAAAAAACGTTTCTGCATCAATATTTTTAATTTTGTGAGGGGAAAAACTGTCACAAAATGAGTTTGAAAATGTTCACTTTTTGACTTTTTGCAAAAAGTGGCCGTTGTAGTTATACCTTAACTCTTTTTTACAAAATTTTCAAATTCATTTTTTGACAGTTTTTCTTACCTTAAAATCAAAAATAATGATGCAAAAAGCTTATTTTTTGCTTTAATAAACAAAAACAAATAGCGCTAGAAAGAAATAAAAAAAATTTAATTTTGTAAATATCCCTTTTTTTTCACTTTTTAGGTTATTGTAGATAAGGAACAAAAAAGACGTTTTTGTTAGTTTTCCCTGAACCTCATAAGAAAAACGCTTTGCCATGCGGCGATAAAATATTAGTGCCTTTTATGCAAAAATGTAAACGTCTAAAAGTGAAAACTTGGTAAAATGGTAAAGGAACTGTCAAAGTCAGCTATTACATGAAGCCTCAAGAGGCTTGACTCTTTTTTCGAAATTTCTTTTGATAACACACCCACAAAAAAAAAAAAAGTTCTGACCTGGGGTTGCGACTAAGTTTTTCATATAGTTTTTGGGTCGCTGAAACCGAATCTGGAGTCCGTTTTGCCCCATCACGTCAGGTTTTCGAGATAACCTAAAAAAATGTCACGAAAACAAAAATTTTTTTTCTCTGATCTGGATATGCGAATATGTAAATCATATAGTTTTTGGATCACTGAATCCAGATTCGAAGTCAATTTTGCCATATCACGTCAGGTTTCTGAGATATCCTCAAAAATGTCAAAACTAAAAAAATTAAATTTCTTATTTGGGGTTGCGTCTAAGTTTTTCATATAGTTTTTGGGTTGCTGAAACCGAATTCGAATTCTATTTTTCCGTATCATGTCAGGTTTTTGAGATATCCTCAAAAAATGTCAGATAAGAACTTTTTTTTGAGTTTAGACATTTTTTGAGGATATTTCAAAAACCTGACGTGATACGCCAAAATAGACTTCGGATTCGGTTTCAGCGACCCAAAAACTATATGAAAAATTTAGTCGCAACCCCAGGTAAAAACTTTTGTTTTTTTGGTTTTGACATTTTTTTAAGGATATCCCAGAAACCTGACGTGATAGGGCAAAATTGACTTCGAATCTGGATTCAGTGATCCAAAAACTATATGATTAACATATTCGCACATCCAGATCAGAGAATCAAATTTTTTGTTTTCGTGACATTTTATGAGGTTATCTCGAAAACCTGACGTGATGGAGGAAAACGGAATTCGGATTCGGTTTCAGCGACCCAAAAACTATATGAAAAATTTAGTCGCAATCCCAGGTCAGAACTTTTATATTTTTTTGTGTGGCTGCCCTACTAACAATTTTGCTTCTATAATGCTTTAAAGAAGCAACAATTGCATCTGTAAAGCTTTATAGAACCAAAATTGTTTGTCGGGTGTGTAATCATTCTGTGAGGCGCGTATTATTACACGATGCCTCTTGAGTCAAAGACTCAAATTTGACATTTATCTTTTGAATTAAAATTTGTTGTTGTTGTATTGCACCAAGAAGCAAAAAGAAATGTGAGGGAATGTTGAAAAAAGAAAAAGAAACGTCAAAAAAGAGTCTCGGACTCACGACCCACGACTCTCCGGTCGGATAATTTTTTCTTTCATCTTTTTTCTCTTTTGCACTCATTATGTTTAAAAAGAGTCGCGCCTCTTGAGGCTTCATGTAATTGCTGACAAATTCTTATGTTCTTTCAAGAGAGAAAAGGAAGAAAATAGATTTCATTGGTATCAAAAGTGTTTACAAAAGTAATAGACTTGATTTTAATAGAATTCGATTTTAACAAAAAAATTCATGGTAATGAAACAAACATCTTACTTTCTAAACTTAGATAACTAAAACAATGAAAGTTAACCATAGTTTACGTGCGATCTTAAAACAACGCACCAATGTGAACCCACCTTAATGTTTTTTGATTTTCGCTGAATGCTTTCATTCATTCATTCAGTCATGAATGACATTTCATTCCAGTCGATTGGAAATTTTCCAATAGAATTCCAGTTGTTTTTGTTTTTGTTTTGTTTTTGTTTTTTTTTATTTTGTATCGAATTTTAATTTGTTTAATTTCGTTATTTCGGTTAATAAAAAGTAAAAAAAAATGTGATTCTGCACATCTACGCGTCATTCTCTTTCGTTCCGTGTATAATTTATGCCCCTTCGGTTTTTGGGGGCCCGGTAATTTGTACCACAAAAACTATGCTCGCCGTTTAATTATATGATTCCAGTTGTAAATTGAATGACTTTTATTTTTTATATTCACAAAAAAGTCTCTTTATAAGGGTGAAAATATGTCTTATTTCGAATTGTAATTACAATATTCGAATTCCTCGGAAAATTCTACATCAATTTCATTTGTGATTCTCTATAAAATATTGAGATCGAAAAAAGTTCTAGCGACATGAAAAAGTATAAACCAAATTCGCACCCGTGTGCCTATTACGTCACAAAAAAGAGGTGTGGGTTAAGTTATATTCATTTATATCTATGTATTTCAAGGGTTTTATACCAGCCCACCCGACTAACAATTTTGCTTCTATAAAGCTTTAGAGATGCTTCTGTTGCTTCTATAAAGCTTTATAGAAGCAAAAGTGATAGTTGGGCAAGTCAGCTTCCGAGGCTAGTACACACATACTACGCTACTCAACCCACATAATTTTCTTCAATCAGTTGTTAGTTCGGTATAGTTATAATTGAATATTATCCTTAAATCGAGTTTTAAGAGGTAGAACTTTTTCAAGTCATACTTTGTTAGTCATACTAATATTTATTATTGCAAATGACTTATCTGTCTACAATGTCCACATCGTTTTCTTATAGTTTGTATAGCATTAGTTTATATTTTATCTGTACGAATTTCGATTTACAAGTGTACATGATATATTTTTCATCTTGGTTAAAAAAAAAAATATGAAAACAAAAAAACGATATTATGTACTATACAATGATAAATTCAACTATAACAATACCCATTAAAGAACTCTATGAACTCAATCATTTTTTTTTTTTATCAAAAGAAAAGAATCTCAGAAGTTTATTTATGTAAGCCTTTATTTTAGTTGTTTTTTCTTTAGCAAGACATTCATGTCCTTGGTTCATTTTTTTTAAAGCAATATATTGCTTCATGCTTGGAGAGTACAATGATGTATGACGAGAATAAGAATTGTGTGTTTTTTATATATTTGACATTCCTATAACATATTTTTTTTAGTCAACCCGTGAAGTTGATTTATGATTGTCTTAAACGATACATTATTTTCTTTTAGTCTCATATTTTTTTTTCATTTCTTTTAAAAAAAATGATCGGCTGAGATTTAAAAATTCTTCAGAAATTCTTCCGAAACAAATACCAATAATGACAGATAAAAAGAAAAAACGGGAATCTTATACTTTTAGAAGTTCACTTGAGTAGGTTTAAACCTTAAAGTCTCATCAGGTTGATACAAACAAATAATGTAATTCACAAATAAACATTACCAAATTTTATTTTAGGCGACAAATAAATAATGGATTTGGTAATTTGATCGATCTAAAAGTTAACCGTTTTGTACATTAAGAGTCTCACTTCACCGATTATTTGGAAGGTCACAAAAAGGTTCTTTAGTTGGGTCACCTTTTGGGTCCAACTTGATATTTTTAAACGATTGTGAAATCCGGGGGCGAAATCGTCTAACACAACAGTCGATAGTCAAAAAACGATAATTTTGCTCCAAAAATCGTCGATTTTGATTTATCAATTATCAACTATCCCGTTAGCCGATTTCGCCCCCTGTTTTTTAAGCTATTCAAGATTTCCATTAATTCTTCGTCTGCATAATTTATTACAAAACTTTTAGGCTCATGAGTAGATGAATTATATAACGGGTTAAGTTAATTCAGTACCAAGAGCTCCAAACTTGAGGGTTTGGCTCAAAGAAATACTGGTATATTATTAAGGGGATATGTATTACCTTTTCCAATAATAATTTGAAGAATATCTGATAAACTGTTTAACCATACATTAAATAATTCACTAAAAGACATCAAAACTGGAATTAAAAAAATTTCAAGTGTGTATGAACAGCGATACGAAGAACATTTCTTCTTGTTCACCGTGCATGAAACTGAAAATCTTCTTTTTTTATGTTTATATCTTAACACTCCTCGAACAAAGTCGATTTTCCAATCTTTTCCCAACAAAACACCTTTATTATCTAACGAATTGCAGAACAATAAGAACCCTAAAAATATATTTGCCAACACAAAGGGTTTTTAGTTAAGGGATTTGATGCGGTTTGGTCAACTGAGACATTTTTGTCCCACAAAAGAAAGTTAATTTTATTGTTATTTTGCTGGAATAGCTCTATTGATTTTATTAATAGCTTCTTTCTATCGTACAATGGCTATTTAGGTTTTATAAATTCATATTTGGAAAGGTCATTCCCAATTGTATTTGAACATCAATATTTATTTTTCTTCAGTTCCTTTTTCGTACCCTTTTTAAAGAACACAGAATCGAGGTATAGAGGTTAAATTTTTTTTTTATTTGAGAAAAACATCTTTAACTGCGTGGTATGTTTGGAAGAAGATTAAGACAACCTTTCAAGTGTTAATTTAGTTCTTGTCCTTTTCATTTTTACAGCTTTACATAGTTTTCTCGATTTCAAATGGATAGAAAAACTTATTGTATCAATTCACACAAAACTTGGAAAACACTGAATAAAACTTCTTAAGTACCTACTTGGGAATGGAGAAAGAAACTGAACTAAAAGAGAACAAAAAACAAAATTGCTAACTAAAGTTATTTCTTCTTTAAAAGTTTTTTCAAGCAAAACAGATGTAGTTCGTGTTAATACTTGCAAATCTGTGCTGCTACACTTTGCACAGTAACTTTAATATGTCTGAGTTTTGAAGAAGAAGATTTAATCTTTGAAGTAAAATATTATGTCATTGAGTGATGTAGATGTTATTCAAATATAAACTGACTTTGACACTTATACCGTGTTTTATCAGATTCGTAAGACTGGAAAAAAAGCTTGGGTGGCGTTAATCGATATCACTGTTGATTGTTGAAGTTGTAGAAAAAAAAATATGTGAACACAACGGCAACAACACCTACAATATTTAAACACACAATTCTTTTTTAAAGCTAGGAAGATATTACTATTTGTAAAATTAAAATTAAGTTAATTGAATGCAGCGTTTTTGAAAAACTGGTCCTCAAACTCAGAATTTTGAAAAAAAAAAAATATTGAAAATTTTGTATCATATTGTGGTTTTAAGACTTTCTCGTAATAAAATATGTTTTTATTTTTAAAAATTGTTTGGCCTTATTAATTTGTAGTGTTTGAAACCATAATAGGAAATATGACAGTTTATGAAAAAAATTAAAATGTATTTCATTTTCGAAGAACTTTTTTTAATAGAAGATTTTGAAAAAAAAAAACACTATAGCGTGGTTCGTGTGTATGTATATGGTACGACTGTACGAAGCTTGCACATATTGAGAACATAACACCTGTGGAAGATCGTTTGCCAACACCAGCCACCACCACCAGTGACGGAAGTACCGTAATCTCAGTTTTATTTTGACATTGTTGTCTTTAAAAAATTATAACTTTTTTGTAGGTGTCGTACAAATAAATTTTTAAAGCTTTTTAATGATTTAAAATGAATTATAAGTTATCAATTTAAAAAAATGGACCAAATCGAGATGGAAAAAAAAAATTGTATTTTTATTATTTTTTATTAAAATTGATTGCATTAAAAAAATTCTAGTTTTTTTCTAGATGTTCTACAAACATGATTAGGGTGAATATTGAAAGCCAAAATAATAAGCTTTCCAATGATGTAAAATTTATTATAGGTTCTCATGCAAAAATATTAACAATATGATGTGTAAAGAATAAAAAGTAAATTTTGTATCGATTTTTTCATGAAAAGTGTATTATTTCAAGAAATCATTTGTAAACTTTTTATAAAACATATATATACCTAGTCGTATTTATTAGATTTTTGTCTACTTATACACTACATAATTTTTTCAAATTGTTGGAAATATGCTTTATTTAATAAAAATAATAATCACATTATTTCCGGTTTAGACAATCAACTCTTTTGTATAAGTTTGACAGCTATAAGACAACAATAAACAAGGTTTTTGATCGCATTTTCTAATTTTGAACAGTTGTTTTAAGTTATACAAAGTTTATAAATAAGGGGGATAGGCTTTAGTTATGGTTTAATTCTTTAGAAGAAAAATAAGGCTTATTGAAGGTATAATTTTTTTGTATACTTTAGCATATAAAAAAAATGAGAAATGATAATTTTTAATTCATTTTGTTTTGGAATAAGTCCACTAGGGTCTGCCAAAAATTTCAAATCACATCCAAATTAAAGAACTATTCAAGATTCTAATATTTTATGTTATCACCTATTTTTTGGAAAATTCATTAACTCAAAAACCATGTGAGCTTAAAACTTTCGGTTTGTGCAACAAATTAGCATTTAATTTATTAGCTACAATTAATGAGATTCATTTTTTCTTTTTTTTCCCCACAAAGTTGCCACCAAAGTAAGTGACTTCTTTACTTCCAAGTTTGAATCAAGACGCTTTACTGCGGCAGACAGAATTATGGGGTTCAGTTTTTTTTTTTTTTTCATCATAATGTCAAGTCGAATTACCGTCTCTAAACTAAAACTTGCAATATAAGTACCATTACTTTACAGCCAATTTAAAAGATTCGCAATTAAGGAGCACCAAAATGAATGTTCAACGATGTCAAATTTTTTTGAATTTCTTGTTTAGCTGTTAAGTTCATTAGTTTAATTTTCCGCTTGTGATCCATGAAGTTGAAATAATAAAAGAGTGGTTTCAAGTTTCTAAGGTGTGATGTTATTGCTTTTATGTTCAAAAGTCTTGGACTTTAAAAAAAAAAAAACAAAAATCTAATAGTAGGTATGCATCTAGGATGTATATTCAAGTACCTTTGAACCTACAACATGTGCCATTGTACCTTGATAAAATAAATACTTCATAAAATCCCAGACAAGAGTTTACCTAAAGCAGGAAAACCTTAATTTGGTAGGTAATTAAGAATTTATTTCATTTTCTTCTCTTGAAAACATAAAGGACTTCCAGATGTCAGGCTACCGATGGATATTAATGATGTTTGAAGCAATTAAATTACTAAGACACCAGGATATAATATCAAAAAGAACAAAATATATTGGAAGAAAAAACTACATAGTTACAATTTAATGAAATTAATTAGATCATTTTTTAATTGCACAGGGACTACTTTCTTTGTAATTAAACTATGCAACTACAATTTCTGCCAATTGAATTCAATATCCGTATCATTGTATCATTTACCTAGTAGTAATAGAAATTAAAAAGTAGCTATTTGAAAATTGAATAACATTTATACATACCCCTATTATCCATTTACCTTTATCCAAAACAATAGGAGGCAATTTCAATATAATGAACAACTGATTTAAACCAAAAACCCAAGTCCAAGTTTAGAGAATTTATATGATTTTAAATTAATGAATATAAACCAACTAACCTTATGGAATGATTCTTTCATCCTTTAAGGGTGTTCTCAAAATTTCTATTTTTAAGAGAAATAGAAACAAAAAAATTCTTTTTAGGGCTTATCCAAATTAAAGGTTCTATAAATTTTTTCTTTAAATACACATCATACTTCATACACACCCTTGTTTCCAGTCGACCAGAGCCTAGGTGGAATCAAATTTTGGGTTATGTAGCATTCATTTGAAGGGTTATGTCCTGGTTAAATGGTTCATCAAATTAAGTTTACAAAGCTTATCAAAAAACTATTGAACTTTGATAGGTTTTTGATTATATTCTATTTTAAATGACAAAGAATTCTCTTTGAAGAAACTAGGATAGGACACAAAATTGGTTCTATAGTATCCCTTATATGTTTTTGTGGTAAGAAGATAAAAGTAATCTTTAAAATAGGTTAGGACAGGGGTAGGACAACACTTAGACACTTTTGCTGGTATATTTAGTTTGCAAAAGCAAAAAGGTACATCACTAATATTGTGAATAGATACATGAGAAATGAAATCAAATACATTTTCAAGCAAATAAAAAAGGTAAAATAAATAGAACTATCTATAAAATAGACCGAATAACGGAGGAATAGAGAAGTGAAAGAATCTCCAACGTCTTTCTTTGAAAGATATATTTCCAATAGCCGAACATAATTTCTAAGAAGTACCTGTCCTCACAGGCGAAGAAATTAGTGTTTTGGTTGCGTTTTGAAAGCCGTTTGGAGTCGCGTTTTGTGACGCATCTTGGTAGCGTTTTGGACGTGTCTTGAAAGCGTTTTGGACGCGTTTAAGACGCGTTTAAGACGCGTCTTGATTGCATTTTGGTCGCGTCTTGAACGCGTTTTGGATGTGTTTTGCTTAAATTTTTAAGACTTTTTATATAGCAATTTGGGAAATGTAGGTATGTATGTATATAAAAACAAAAAAAAAAAAAAAAAAAATTGAAAAAAATATAAAATTCGTTAAAAAAAAAAATGAAACAAAATCTGAAATCAAATTGCCCTCCAAAAAAAGTATGCAGTTTTATTCGATGTATTGAGGTGCATTAAAAAAAAAAAATCAAAATCGTTAGAGCCGTTTTTTAAAAAACTAACTTTTTATAAATAATTTTTTGGAAAAAAAGTTTTAAAATAAAATTGGTATGCAATTTTGTATAAATCACTAATCAATGCCTTAAAAAAAAAATTCAAAAAAATTCAATGTCCCGTTTTCGAAAATTTTCAAAATTTTTTTAAAAATCCAAAAATTATTTTTTTTCAAAATTTTATTTTTGATTTATATTTAAATTATATAAATGCTTCTTCACAAAAAGTTTCGTTGAAATCGAATAAGCAGTTTCAGAGATAATCGGATTAAAAAAAAAACGGTTCTATGGCACGTACCGTTAATAATGATTTTCAAAAAAAAAAATTTTCACTAGAAGATAGACCTTGTCTTTAAACTTACATTAGAATTTTTAAAACAAAATCGTTTAAGCCATTTTTGCGCAATTTCAACTTTACTTAAATCGGTATATGACAAGTACCGTTATTTTTGGTCCGAAATACATAATTAATTCCAAAAACCCCTCTGGGGAGTCGCCAAATAACGCTACATACAAGTTTGACATAAAACGGTCCATCCGTTTAGGCTGTAGCTTCGTATACAGACAGACAAACTGAAAGACGGACAGACAGACGGACTTCCGGGACCCACTTTTTTGGCATTCTCTATCATCGTAATGTCATGGAAAAATGTTATCTCAACTTTTTTTTTACGAATGCATAACTTGATATATGTATAGTACCTATATCGCAAGTAAAAATAACAATTACATGTAATATATATTTTTCCGAGGAATGACAAAAAGCAAACAGTGAGACATAGATTATTAAAAGAAATCTATGATCTGAAAATGATTTCAGGATGATTTTGTAGTGTTTTTTTCTTTTGTTTATTTTTCCTGTTTTTTATAACTTTTTTGAACAAATGGGTTAAAGTAACATAGTTTTAATAAATTAACTACAAATTACTTACTTATTTGACATTTTTGTCAGTTTGTTTCTGTTTTATTCGTCCGTCTCACTGTTCGCCTGCCTGCCTCACTGATCGCACCCCTTGCGAACAGTGAGACGTTTTGACTTTTACTACATATTAGTTAAATGTGATGCTCTCATTAATTCTATAATTATAACTTTTTCTGCAATATTAAGATAAAACATGTCTTAACATGACTTCAAAGTTTGGTTAAGAAAGCTGCGAAACTTTTTGAATTATAACAATTTGAAAAAAAGTGTCTCACTGTAATTTCCCTTTCCCCTACTTAAAAATCTGCAAGTAAAATTTTAAGAATTTAGAATTTTTTTGTTTTTTGAAAGCTACTCGTATAATTACAAAACCTTAAATATTTCAAAAAGTGTTGAGCTACAAAACTGGGATTTACGCAAAAAGATCCACCAAAGGGCCAAAGTATGGGACGTAGTAATTTATCAAATCCTCTTGTGGAATAATTTTGTGGATCTTTGATTTTAAGCCACAGCTTATCTAGTTCTAAAGTTTCGAACATACTACTCAGACTATGAAGGCTAAGAAGTATCCAAGCTGTAATTGTAAATGTGGACCTTAAAGCCTAATACGCAGCTGAAGCAAAACGAACAATTTTGAAGTCTCCAAAGTCAACAGCGAACATGTTTATGAAAAAATATTATCGTTTATTATAGCAAAGTAAAAATAATAAAAATACAAACCAAAAAATTCAAGAAATAAAATGCACGACTGGGTCGCACGAACTTGCTCTTGGAGTTAAAGTTGCTTAAATTTTTAAGACTTTTTATATAGAAATTTGGAAAAAAAAAATAAAATTCGTTTAAAAAAAAAAATAAAATAAAATCTGAAATTAAATTGCCCTCCAAAACAAGTATGCAGTTTTGATTCATATATTAACGTGCATTTTTAGAAAAAAAATTTTCAAAATCGTTAGAGCCGTTTTTTAAAAAAACAATTTTTTATAAATAATTTTTTGGAAAAAAAGTTTTAAAATAAAATTGTAATGCCATTTTGTAGAAATTACTAATCAACATCTAACAACAAATTTCAAAAATTTTTTTAAAATCCAAAAATAATTTTTTTGGAAATTTTATTTTTGGTTTATATTTAAATTATATAAATGCTTCTTCACAAAAAGTTTCGTTGAAATCGAAGAAGCACTTTCGGAGATAATCGGATTTGAAAAAAACGGTTCTATGGCAGGTACCGTTAATAATGATTTTCAAACATTTTTTTTTCATTGAAATATAGACCTTAGCTTAAAACTAACATTTGAATTTTTTAAACAAAATCGTTGGAGCCGTTTTCGAGATATTTCAATTTTACTAAAATCGATATATGACAAGTACCGTTATTTTTGGTCCAAAAAAATTAATTCCAAAAACCCCTCTGGAGAGTCGCCAAATAACGCTACATACCAAGTTTGACATTAATCGGTCTATCCGTTTAGGCTGTAGCTCCTTATACAGACAGACAGACTGACAGACAGACAGACAGACAGACAGACAGATGGACTTCCGGGACCCACTTTTTTGGCATTGTCTACCATCGTAATGTCATGGAAAAATGTTATCTCAACTTTTTTTTTTTTGTACGAATGCATAACTTGATATATAGTACCTATATCGCAAGTAAAAATATCAGAAAATAAGTTTTAAAGCAAAAACAAAACAAATTTAATTTCGTTCAAAATTTCGTTAACGAAATTTTGTATGGAAAATTTCGTTTCGCTTCGGACTTACTTCGCTACTAGGCTTAAATTACGATTCCGGATTTGATATTCACTTACTTACTTCTGTCAAATCGTCAATTTATTTTTAAGAAATTGTGTGACTTTTATAATTTACATATTTATAATAATTTTAAACACAATAAAATCGTAGGTCTCTAAAATGTTTACTACATTTTTACATTCGTTTTGTTGGTCTAGATACGCAGAAACAAAAAACTATTGCAGTGACGCATGTACAAAATATTTAATAATCAATATTTTGTGGGCCCTTATATTTAGGGGGCCCTGTTACATGGATACACCTAATACAGCGGTAGCTACGCCCCTGCGTTAAAGTTATAGGAACTACTCAATTTATTGATAACGTACTACCAAAATAATAATAATAATAAATAAAATGCACGACTGGGGTCGCACGAACTTGCTCTTAGAGTTAAAGTTGCTTAAATTTTTAAGACTTTTTATATAGAAATTTGGAAAAAAAAATAAAATTCGTTTTTTTAAAAAAATGAAATAAAATCTGAAATTAAATTGCCCTCCAAAACAAGTATGCAGTTTTGATTGATATATTAACATGCATTTTTAGAAAAAAAATTTTCAAAATCGTTAGAGCCGTTTTTTAAAAAACTAATTTTTTATAAATAATTTTTTGGAAAAAAAGTTTTAAAATAAAATTGGTATGCCATTTTGTAGAAATCACTAATCAACATCTAAAAACAAAATTTCAAAAAAATTCAATGTCCCGTTTTCGAAAATTTGATTTTTCAAAAAAAAATTTTCAAAATTTTTTTAAAAATCCAAAAATATTTTTTTTTTAATTTTATTTTTGGCTTATATTTAGATTATATAAATGCTTCTTTACAAAAAGTTTCGTTGAAATCGAATAAGCAGTTTCGGAGATAATCGGATTTGAAAAAAGCGGTTCTATGGCAGGTACCGTTAATAATGATTTTCAAAAAAAATTTTTTTCATTGGAAGATAGACCTTAGCTTAAAACTAACATTTGAATTTTTTAAACAAAATCGTTGGAGCCGTTTTCGAGATATTTCAATTTTACTAAAATCGGTATATGACAAGTACCGTTATTTTTGGTCCAAAAAAATTAATTCCAAAAACCCCTCTGGAGAGTCGCCAAATAACGCTACATACCAAGTTTGACATTAATCGGTCCATCCGTTTAGGCTGTAGCTCCTTATACAGACAGACAGACAGACTGACAGACTGACAGACTGACAGACAGACAGACAGACAGACAGACGGACTTCCGGGACCCACTTTTTTGGCATTGTCTACCATCGTAATGTCATGGAAAAATGTTATCTCAACTTTTTTTTTTTGTACGAATACATAACTTGATATATAGTACCTATATCGCAAGTAAAAAACAAATACTTAAACAACTTAAGGAACGCTGAAAGAAATATTTTGTTTTTTCATCGCCAAAAAGTTCGCACTTCAGAACTCCAACTCAGTCTATTTATCATAAGGACAATCCACACAGTAAGAACAAAAAAAAATGCAATTACATCAGCTATGAGACATGATTAATGTTTTCGCAAAATTTAATTTTCTTTTTACAGAAGCGACTACATATTAAGGAAATTGTGTTCTTAACTTAGTTGAAGTGCATCTCACATACAGCGTGAATGAGTGCGTGGTATAGAGTTGTGATAGTATGAAAGTGGTAATTAAAGAAAGAGTGTTCCTTTTATATTTTATTATAATAGTATGATAGTATTAAAACACTGGATTATTTTATGATTTATTCATTACCTACATTTGTTTGTTATTTTATTCAGTAATCAGTACAAAAAAAAAACAAATTCAAAGTTTTGAATTAGTAAGATTGCTTTCAAAAATATATAAAGAGGTTCGAAATTGTGTCTGGTATTTAACACCCAGTTTGGGGTAAATTTTGTATCTCCATATTATAATAAGGTTTTTGTATCCACTCTTCTGTCTGGTATTAAAAAATTTTCAGTAAATTTTTATTAGCAAACAAAAAACATGTTTCTGATAATCTTTTAATGATGCGTAGGCCGACAGGAAGTTTCGTCTCGATGTTACTCGTTATATATCCTTTAACCTTTAATCTTACAAATTGAGTGCATGTTGAGAAAAATAATAATCTTATTTTTTTATTATATTTCCCAACACGTTTTATAGGTCATAACGTTTTATGACCCTTTTGACACCTGGAACTCTAAAGGATGCAAAATAAAACTGTGTGGGTTTCGAAGAAAAAGAGGCATAGACTGTGAAAATTCATTCAGTAAGATAGATTTATTTACCTTGAAAATGAACAAAATTCTTGACGATGTTGTTGCAACACAAGGTTACCAATACCATATTGGATTTATGAACTTATGTGCACATGGGTTAGTAAAAATTGAAAAACTCTTAAAAATATCGATAAACCCTTTCCAAAGTCAGTTAATATTTTTGTTTAATCTAATTGCCGTTCTATTCTTTTCAGAAATAATAATAAAAAACACCAATAGTAGGTATAATAATATTAATAATAAGAGTGGTTTTTGCTCAGAGAGGCATACGATGAGCCCGGGTCCCCGAGGCAAAACATCTGAGGTAAGAACATAGAAAAAATACAGTCAAAAAGGAGGAGATTTTCATATTAAGATAAAAAAATTTCTACGAATTCTATTTGGGTCTCAATATTATTTTTTTTTTTTAATTTAAAAATGTTGTGTATTAAATTCGGGGCAGGTTCGCAATACGTTCGGAGAACGTTCGGAACATGCTCGTGGACATCTTCGGGACATGCTCGGGACATGCTCGGGACATGCTGGGGACATATTCGGGACATATTCGGGACACATTTTGAACACGTTCAAGACAGGTTCGAAACACGTAAGAGACACCTTCAGGACACGTTTGGGACTAGTTCGGGACACATATAGCATACTTTCGGGACGAAAGTGTGCAAAACAACTCTGCGGATAGCAAATCTTCAAAGGATAATTTTTTTCCTCTAAAATAATAATTTTCTTTAAATAAATTATTTTCGTGATATTAGAAACAAAATTACATAACGTAATGTCAAATTTTACTATATTTCTTTTTTTTTTCGTGACATGAAAATTTCTGCTGGATAAGTCAAAACGAAAAAAACTTTTCATTTATTTTATAAACAACAAAAACGAACATAAATTAATATTGATATTAAAAGAGAATACAAGAGTGAATCCTGCAATCCTACATCGGATAATTAAAAAAGTTTTGATGTCTGTCTCATTGTTTTCACCTACCTATATCTGTATCTACCTACTTTTCTGTGCCTACGCGAAAGGAATTATAATTTGAATTGAATTAAAGGAAATGTTATTCTTCTGATGTATATTTCGATTCGTAAATGTAAATTACTTAAAGAACTCACCAGTTGTGTTTTAACACGTAACAGAGTATTTCACAGTCTATTATTTCCAAATTATAATATTTTTTACTGTGGGATTATGAATATTTTTGTAACAGAAGATAAAAATACATATTAATGGTTTGGTTATGTTAATAATGAAGCTGTTTTAAAAAAATAATAGTAAAAATTATGATTCCACAAAAATCTGTCCTTGTAGCTCTTGTCGAAACGAAAATAAGAAAAATATTATTATTTTTGACTTATAATAACCTCACGTATTTCATCTGCATCAGTTACTATATGGACCAAACTTTATATTCAAAAGAGTTATTAAGGTAGATGATCTAGGTAAAATCATCCCGAGTCGAACATTTGACACTATTTAAAACCTATTTAAAACACAAATATTCTCTGTTTAGATTTAATAGGCCTTAAATAGTACTTAATTTGTAAAGGAAATAACCTCTACTTAAGACCCCCAAATAGTCAGTTATCGGAAAAAATCCCATTTTGGGTAGTTATTTATTAGCAAAAGTATTATAATTAAACACTTATTAGAACCTAAATAATCTACATAAACTCATTGAGTCCTATTAATTCTACATATTTCTAAGACTTTTTTAGGTCTTTTTGTTCCGATTAGGGTCTAATTATTCTTAATAGTTTGTACAAATTCTAATTCATTTATAATTAATGTCAGGGTTAAATAAAATGAATATTATAAAGCATTTTTATATTATTACGAATTATGCTAAGATTTTACTAAATGTGGAATTTTTAATGATATGAACTTTGAAGTTCAAATTTCAAATTTAGCCTTAATTCATAATGATATATTAATATTGTTAAACTAGAATAAAAATCACTGTTTGTTGCAATACATACATATTAATATTAAAAATAAAATACAGGACACACTTACTTGCTCTTGTAGTTTAAAGTACCTATCTAAATAACTATCGGAATTAAAAGATTTGGTTAAATTTTCGGAAGAAAAATAAAAGAAATAAAATGTCATAAATTTCTTTCTTTTCAAAAACTAGGTATTTTCTGAAAATTTGATCATATTTGATAAGAAACCTCTGAATAAAATTGGCTTATAATTTTATGAAATAAATGATATTAACATTAACTTAAACATGTCATTTTTTTGGATGTACACTTTTTAAAAAATATTAGACAAAAAAAAAACACAATTGCGAAATTACGAAAAAATCATCCGTACCAAATTTTAAGAAAATCGGCCCATCCGTTTAGCCTCCACTTTAATGTACACATGGACGCACCGACCGACGAGCACAGACGCACAGACCGACGGACGAAAACGAAAAAAAAACTTTCTTTGATTTCTCCATCATCTTAATGTCAGTTTTGATTAAAATCTCGAATTTTTTTTTAACACGAAACCAATACTTGTTCTATATACCTAAAGCAATTAAAAATAACACACGACACGAATAATTTTGAATACTTATGTAATTTACTTTTTGACAAATAATGTCAAACATAAAGAATAAAAACTGATTTTAATAATGCCGACATGATACTATTGTAAGCACCAAGTCGCCATTTTGACCGAGTGTCGCAGTAATCATCAACACAGCATTTTCATTAATAAAAAAAAAAAAAAAATAACTTACGAGTTTTTTATTTATGGAAAGATTTTTTTTGTTAGTTGATTTGATTAACAGAACTGAACAAGTTAAATTAAATTTGCTACTAAGGCCGAGTGAAATGGGTCAACGACAGGCACCGACCCGCACTTGCCAAATGACCTACTTCGAATGCCCTTTTTAAAGTGTCTAGTGCACGAGACAATGGCCAAGGTGGTTTCTTGTCTGAACTTGTATTTTTAGGACTTAACTAGTAATTGGAGTTTTGACAGTCTCAACCTAGGTTAAAGAGTACATATTCAGGGGTTAATATTCTACAAACCTGAAGAACATTTAGCACTTAAAAAGTTTTTGAGTTTTGAGAGTCTCAACCGCGCTTAAATAGTGAAAATAGTATCTACCAAGCTTAAAGAGATTTACAAGTACATAGTAAGGTCTAAAAATTCAGGACAAAAATAGATAACTTAGGATTAAACAAGTGTTTTCAGTTTTAAAAGTAGTTAATTATGAGTAGTGAAGGTTTCTCAGAAGTTACTAAGTTTAGTAAGTGTACAAAGTTCATATTTAGGCTTATTTTAAAACGAAAAGTACTTTAATAGATTATATTAAGTACTTTGAGTACTAAATTCATACATAAAGTTCGACTCGGGATGGCCCAAGGTAAAAACTTGCATTTTTTTTAAATTAACTTTCCTGAGAAAGATTAACTGGTCCAATTATGAGGGATTGAAATAAAAAACTAAATCTTCCCTATACAGTTAATTCAATGTATACTTCACATACTCCTTGTCAGTGTCTTTTTCCCTTATTTTGATGAATATAAATCATAAAAGTTACATTCTACCTCAAGCTGTCAATCCGACCTCTGGTAACTACGATGAAAAGGACGTTAACCGCGTGAAAGTTCTATCATATATTTTGTTATACCCTCTTTAAATTTGACTAGATACCACCATCAGCCTTGATGAAGAACATTCCTATTTTTTTTTTTTTTTTTTGTATTTAATAAAACAACTTTGCAAAATTGTTCAATGTTATTTATTTTCTATGAATTTAAAAATGTCTTTTACTCGAAATAAACTTATCAAAACAAAATTAAATGCCCATCTCTTGACATTGACGAAGAGTTTAAAGATTATAGATACACTTGACCTGGCCACAGGAAAGGATGCGTCAAAATTACTTTTGATTGTTTGTTAATATTTTTTTTTTTTTCATTTTTTGAAAAGGATATGGCAAGGTTGTGAACGCATGTTGTAAACGTGCTTTGTTACTGCCATGGAACGGGAATGACTTTTGATAAGGGTTTCTTGGATATCAACATTTTCGTTTGAAATTTTTGTCTACTAATGTGGTTTTGCACGCAATTTTTTTACTAAATATGACAACTAACATAATTTTTTTTTGAAATTAAAAATATAAATGAATCTTATAAATTTTCCAAAATTTTTTTAACAAGAGATTATTATTTAAAAATAGATTGGCGTTAGAGGAAGTGTTTTTAGGCTAGCCAATGCCAGTAATACAACAACAGTCACATTTTAAGTAAAAATCTTTTACAAATTAGGTGACTTTAAGCTAGGGTTTCCAGAACATCTCTTTTAAAGAGAACATGTTCTCTTTTTCAACTCTGATCTTTTTTACACTCTCTTTTTTCATAATATTCTTTTTTTGTTCTCTATTTTTCAAATGTCCTCTTTTTAGTATCTTTTTTTATTTTCGTCCATAGTTTTTCAAGAATGTTACGTTTATCTGTCTCGTTGTTTCAACTCTCAAACTCTGCCCACTCACAGTTAAGGTAAAGTGTTCATCGTATTTAATTTTAAACTCAAAAGAGATGTTCTGGGGGGTCATTCCGTAATTTTGAAAACGATAATCGAATCGATGATAATCGTTTTACAGTTTGAGAATCTTTAAAGCTATTTTAAGTCAATTCTGATTCAATATTTCCAAAATAGTTTATATAAATAAAAGTTTTCGTATCCTTAGAAGTCGTATTAGTCTAGGTGATTTAGTAGTTGCCTCTTACTCGGGTGACCCAGGTTCAATTCCAGAAATTGAAATTGTTTTTTTTTTTTTATTTTCTCAATAATAATCGTCAATAATCGTCAATAAATAAACGATAGCTAAATAGGTCTCGTTTTTGGAGAATTTATTCGTTTTTGGGTGCAATATTTGATTTTTTAAAAATGAATATTAATTTATTCCAATCACCGATTAATTTGCAAACTCCACTAACAACAAAAATATTAATGATTAATTTCTACGAATAACTATAATGTTAGAGTAAATTATTTTAATATGTGTAACAAAACACTTTATGCATTTTCCAAAATTATATTCAATGTATGTAAGTTTTAACTTTTGGGTCATTAAACAATTATTCATATCGAATTAATTAATTTTGGAAAATGAAAATTTTCAAAAATTATATAGGTACGATACGATTAAGAAGGCAACTTAGAAAGAAATCAAATCCTTTGTCTCTTCCAATCCAAAGAAGCGTTCGTTTTAGTATTAGAAACTATTAATTTAAACAACGGCCGCCGTTCAACATACATTCCGGCTATATCTTGTATTAAAAAACGAATAGTTTTTCGCTACACATATTAAAATAATTTACTCTAACATTATGGTTATTTGTAGAAATTAATCATTAATATTTTTTTGTTTGTGGAGTTTGCAAATTAATCGGTGATTGGAATAAATTAATAAACACTTTTAAAAAATCAAATATTGCATCCAAAAACGAATAAATTCTCCAAAAACGAGACCTATTTAGCTATCGTTTATTTATTGACGATTATTGACGATTATTATTGAGAAAATAAAAAAAAAAACAATTTCAATCTCTAGAATTGAACCTGGGTCACCCGAGTAAGAGGCAACTACTAAATCACATAGACTAATACGACTTCTAAGGATACGAAAACTTTTATTTATATAAACTGTTTTGGAAATATTGAATCAGAATTGACTTAAAATAGCTTTAAAGATTCTCAAACTGTAAAACGATTATCATCGATTCGATTATCGTTTTCAAAATTACGGAATGACCCCCCTGTTTTTCGTTTTCGATCTACATATTTTATAATTTCTTTTTCTACACGAATCTCAGTTTAATTGCCTTTAATCTCGATTTTGTTATCTAAGTACTTTTTAATAATTTAAATAAATTGTGGCTCGTTTAAAGCTGACTTGTGCAGTTATTCCAAAGTTTACTTCTCTAGAAAAGTTAAATATCCATTCAAAAGGATTTAAAATAACTGAGAATATGGAGGCGTTCTTCTTTCTTCTTCTCCATTATCGACGAAAGTCATGATCTCGGATGGGATCACAATTCTCCCACTCTACTGCTTCACACTACGGCTCCGCATTTGGGGTTCGCCGGCGTTCTTCTTAAAAAAAAAAACAAATTTTTGATCATTTTTAACGTAATTCCTGTTTGATAAGTATAATCCTGTGTCATAGATCCACTACTTTTAAGTAACTGTTTAAGAAAAATAAATTTGTAGTGCTTATGTTACGTTCTTTTTGTTCTCTTTTTTTTTCTTCTAAGTCCTCTTTTTTTAAAGGTTCGAGAGTAAAATGTTCTCTTTTTAGTAAGGTCCCAAATGGACACCCTACTTTAAGCCTAAAAAAAAAATTTGATTAAGTCGTTTATTTATTTAGAGGGCATCTATCGATAAAATGGAAAACATCTTCTCTCTCTTTCATATTACACAACTCACACAACACGGGCAAATCATCACGATGTGGAATATAGTTGATGCTAAGAAATTTACCTCTTAATCTTATTTTGAAGAACATATAGGTAGGTGAGTGTTTTAAAAACAAATTGTGAAATTGTTTTATAAATTATGATTTCTAAAATTTTTTAAAAAAAAAAAAAAAAAACCAAAGGTATTCCATTCTTAAGAAATTATTATTCGATGCATAAAAACCAGTTTTCAGAAGAATTCATCGACCCGTTTTCAAAAATTGATTTTTCAAACAAAAGAGTGTGTGTACACATGTACACGCGACTGAAGTTATACTTCTCATTTAGTATGAATTTAATTTGATATTTTTTATTTCTATTATTAAATTAATTAATCCACACTTCGTTTTTTACATTTTTATCAAGTGAACAATAAATTAATTCTTTCATCCTCCTTGCGTCCATGTAGTTTTCAATTTATTCTGTGAAATTTTAATTTACTCATGTTGTGCGGTTCAGAACGTACGGTATATCCTTAACGAATTGCGCATAAAATGTGCGATATGGTAATTTTATGAGAATTGTGTGTGCTTTAGCACTAGAGCTGTAGCAAATCGTATGTATTCGTTACTAAAATGCGAGTATTTGCTTCAGTAACGAGTAACAAAACGTTACTTTCTAAACAGTATCGTTACTCGTATGTTTCGTTACTGGGTGCTGAAGTAACAAAACATACGAGATACGAAACACACGAGTAACGACCCCATTCCAATTTCAATACTAAATCATCCGATATATGAGATAAGAAACGAAGTGATACGCTCAATTTGTCGCATTTAGCATCTCATATCGATATCGTTACCGTAGTCGGAATGCTAACTCCAGATAATTATCTGGAGTTTACTTTTGTCTCGTTAAAAACAGTAGTGCCAAGGTATCGTTGTGTTATCGATAATATTAATTTATACAGAAATATCAAAAAAGACGTTTTTGGTACTTTCTCTATGTGGCCGAAATATACCCACGCCGCTACTAATGTGTTTATGACCTTTTTGTTAAATTTTCAACTAAAAAAAAGCAGAGAAAACGAGGTTCGACATGGTTGTATTGAAGTGTTAATATTCCGAGATCTGCGCGATGTACATTTGAAATAAAGGTCTCTAAAAAATTGTGATACCTAAGATTACGGAACGAATATAAACAAAAATTACCAAAGTTTTGTCCAAAATTTATTAAAAAAATAAAAAAAAGTATCCACGTTTGATTTAAAAAAGATCGAAAAAAAAAATCAGTATAGCTACCTTCAAACTCTTATAGCATGAGAACGAAGCAACTTAAATTAATGTTTATGGCCTTAAAATGAAGCTAATATTATACAAATTGTTTTTGTTTTTTTTTCAAAAAAAAAAAAATTTACTCCCTTATACCAACGTAGGAAACATACCTACTTAAAATACCAAACATACGAAACGTATCAAATACATGAAATATACGAAATTTACGAAACATACGAGGCATGTGAAAGTAACGAAACATGCGAAACACACGATACGAAAAATGCGAAACATACGAAATTAACGAGTAACGATATTATTGATGCGAGTACTAGTATCAAAAGTAACGTATACATGCGGGTACTCGTTTTGTCGTTACTTTTACAGCCCTATTAGCACTAGTAGTAGCAATATGCAACTTGCAGGGTTGCTACAAAGCTCAAAAGTGAGCTGAGCTCAGCTCACAACTCAGCTCAAATTTTGAGCTAGTTCACTTTTGAGCTATGTACCATAGCTCAGCTCATTTGAGCTGAGCTGAAAGTGAACTGAACTGAAAGTGAGCTGAGCTGAAGGTGAGCTGAAAGTGAGCTGAGCTGATGGTTGAGCTGAGCTGTTGGGTGAGCTGAGCTGAGCTGTTGGATGGGATAAGATATAGTGAGCTGAGTTGAGCTGTGATGGGTGAGAGGAAAGTATTTTGATTTTTATTTGGAAAGTGTAATGAAATATGAAGATATTTTAAACTTTTATAAAACACCATAGCTTAAGATGTTTGGTTCTAGTTATTAATGGAATTATTTTAACACATGGATATTTTTATAAATGAAACAGATAATTTTTCGTGATCTTTTCTTTTGGTTTTTTTATTAGTAAATATATTTCTATTTTTTTTAGTAAAATATTTCTTTTTTTATCATTAAAAAAAAATCCGGTATAATCCGGTTTTTCGACTTTTTTCAAAATTCCGACAAAATCGCGTTTGAAAGTTATGGTAAATTTTTTTTCGAAAAATCCCCGAATTTTTAAACGCACTTGGAAGCTAAACCGCTTTAGAGCAATTTTTGGGAGTAATGCCAAATGATAGCTTTTGTGATTAGCCTACGCTTTGCACATTGTCAGATTTAAAAAAAAAACCATCTTCCATGTTAATCCGCCACATCATGCCTATTTTTTCAGAATCGTGCCTATTTTTTTTTTTTACTTTTAAGTTCTCCCGGTTTGAGAACGCGTGGACCTTTACGGATGGGAGTTGTACCCAAATGTAGGTTAGAGTCCCCGCTACCTTTTGGCATCAAAATTTTTCCTTTTCTTCAAAATTACGAGATATAGGCGTTGGAAGTTGGGGGCGCTCACTTTCAGCTCAGCTCACTTTCAGCTCACTATTAGCTCACTTTCAGCTCACTTTCAGCTCAGCTCACTTTCAGCTCAGCTCAAATGAGCTGAGCTATGGTACCTAGCTCGAAAGTGAGCTAGCTTAAAATTTGAGCTAGCTCAAATTTTGAGCTAAATTTACTAAAATTAAATTGCAGACAGATAGAATTCCTGGACCCACTTTTTTCGCAATCTCAATCATCGCAATGAAATGTTTAACGAATCCTAAATTTGTCCTTAAACCTAACCTCACATGTGTATATATCACTAGTAAATATCGGTTATAAAATAACATAATAATTTATGTTCAGCTTAGAATTTCAGAACAACTTATTACCTACCGAAGAGCATCAATTGAATCTACAATAGAAATATAATTGTATGGTTGTATGTTTTCGGTATGAATTTGTGAAGAAATTGCAATATCTTCTTTTGTATTTTGTAAAAAGTTTTCCAAAAGATCTAAATTTTTATTTCTTAGTTCTGGATCAGTACTTTTTTATACAACAACTAAAGTTGATGTAGCATTTTTAACAAATTTTCGAGTAATTTATAATATAAGTTCAAATAAATCAAGAGTAGTATGTTTTTGTTCTTGCCAATCGCCAAGAAATAAAATATAATCAAATAATTCTTCTCACATTAACCATTGTTGGCAAGCAGTAAACTAAGAAAGGTTTTGTATATACAGAACTTTTCGAAACACTACAAATAATTTCTTGAAATTAATTAATCAACTTATATAATACTGATGATTGAGTGTGTTTTTAATTAAATTAGAAAGTGTTCATCTATAAATAATTTCTAATAAATGACATCAGGAGATAGGTTAGCTTTCAATTAAGTAAATTGTTTCAATTTAATTGAAATATGTTTAAATAATAATTGAAGGTTCTAGGGGAAAAACGGCGCAAGTCCATTCCAACTCATTTCGAGAAAAACGCATTTTAAAATTTTGTTTTATTGGAATCGGCCAACCTTTCTTCTGCCATATTTTTACTGACTGACAATTTCGTCTAGTTATTGCCATAGAAACTATGAGAAAAACCATAAGACCTAGTTTGGTCATGGAAGTCGGTTTTGTTTTTTTGTTAAAAATGATTATTACAATTATTGTACTCCAAGACATTCTTAGAAATTTTGTTGATTGGAATAAAATTTGACGACATTTTTTAAGAAAAAACATTACTTTTGAATTAAATAATAAATTTCTTTAATTCTTTAAACTTAGGTAATTACACAAACAGCTCAACGAAATATTATTTGCAATCTTCTGTCGTAAACTGAAAGCATTTCTAAACAAAATACCACCATCGAAATTCCTAGCAAAATACCACAAATAACATACAAAGCGTATAATCGTTTATTTCGCAGCGCAATTTTGTCTAGTTCATGTTCCATATAATTTCTCACTAATGGATCCCATCTTGAAAACTCACCACCCAATTTAGCCATTAATCCCATAGCAACTAACCTCTTAATCTTTCTATTAATAATCGACAAATAAATTGAATGTTTTGGCAAAAGCATAATAAGCTGATTATTGTTAATTTTTTCGGGTACAACTAAGATCTCAGTACCGTTTCTCAAATTTGTTTGTACATAATAAAGTAAGGCTTCTACCATACCGACTGTTGCAAATCTGCCTTCTAATCCTTCCAACATTTTAAGCCTTGCATTGTACCCAAGAATATTTTTAACTTCAATAATTCGTTCAGCAGGAAAATCTAAATAAAAAAACAGTGAGGCCGCTGGAGGCAGTAAAAGTGTGTAATTCCATTTAATGAGATTTTTATATCCTGATGGAGTTCGAGCAAATTTATCCATACGTAAAGCGTCATACAAAGATCCTTGATAGGCATTTCGCAAG
Organism: Episyrphus balteatus; assembly: GCF_945859705.1. Taxonomy (NCBI): domain Eukaryota; kingdom Metazoa; phylum Arthropoda; class Insecta; order Diptera; family Syrphidae; genus Episyrphus; species Episyrphus balteatus. Next base: position 70,208,386 of record NC_079135.1, read on the forward strand.
ACAAGACTGAGTAGAAGGAAATGCAAGAAAATGTACCGGGCGAAATTGCGACGTGGTGTTCGACGAATTGAATAACCTAGGAAAACTGCTAAAAAGTTTGTCACTGGATTTTGATCTTGTTCTCCAAAGACAAATTGATGAACTTCTCTTTTGATCATTTTCAAGACAGTCAGAAAGATTATGGTGAGGACAGGAAAACTCGCAAAGAGAATCCAAACTTGAGTGGAAAATGGTTGGGCAAGACGTGCCAGTGAATTAGCCATATGTTTGCCTCGAACCGCAAATGAAACCGAAGAAGTATGATATGAGTAAGTTGGAGAAAAAAGCCATCTTTCATTAGTTGCATCAACAAAGCCACCAATAGCAATATCTATTTCGCCTTTTTCCAACTGCAAATACATATGTATATATATATTGAGTTATTTTAAGTTACAAAATTACCCTTTGTAAAAATCCATAAGATTGGTTTTCCTTAACATAGCTACGTTTATTTCGAAACGGTTGCAAATCAATCGTAAAGTTCAATGTCTGGGCTAGAAATTTCAACAAAGTTCCTTCAATACCAGAAATATTTTCCCAATCTTCTACCGGTTCCGGATGACTTGTGTTTCCAACAAAAATGAAAAATGGAGGATAACGACGAGCCGCCACTCTAAATGGACATCCGTGAAAATTTGTAAGCTTCGTTGGAAAAATATTTTCAAGCTTTTCAAAGCCTTCATTGAAACTGTACATAAGTATTGGTTTACAACGACGACAGAATTGTTCCGAAAACAAATAGTAAGTGAACAAATGTACACCGTCTGTTGGGTGAGCTGATAAGATATTTGCATCGATGACGTCAAAGTTATAGCAAATTAAAAAAATTTCTTCCATGGCTTTGTGAAAGTCTGATTTTTGGCTTGTTAATATAATCAAGAAACGAAAATGACGCTCGTAGGGAGTGTCCTCAAATAATTTGAAAAGATCCCTAAAAAAAAAAAAAAAAAACAGAATAAAACCACTGAATTCTATAAAGCTTCAAAATTGTTTTTACTTGAAGGCCTCCTGAGAGTCCACAATAAACACATAGTACTCCAAAGGTTGACTAGAGTAGCCATTCAAATAAAATTCAACAGCAGTTTTTCCTTGAAGGTTTTGAAGAATAAAGTTCATTAGAAGAGTATTTGTGTCTGCTGTTTCGGGCGTTTTACTATGTTCAGCTAATACAATAGTTGATGTCAAATTGCTTAGATGTTCTCGAATTATATAAAGTGCCACCTCCGATAAGGATTTATTATCTAAACTAAGAACCGAAGTCTGGGCTATAAGGACGATAAATAATAAACGTAGAGAACAATTCACGTCAGCCATTACAAGTTTACTGAAGAAATTAACAACACTTCATAACAAATTGAAGGCACCTCAAGTACTGGAGAACCTATTCTTAATTGATTAGCTAATAAACAGTTTTCACTTACACACATTACATTACATTAGCTAATTATTATCATAATCAATAAACGTTAACATTAGTCTTTTTGGCGAATTGTAGTTATCGGTTTCGTTTGATTAATTAAGACTTTACATTTCTGTCTGTTTTATTTATTGTAACTATACCTACTCTGCTTTCCCAGGAGAACTTTGAAGCTACAGTTCTGTCCGACATTTTGGAACCACAATTTTGAAAAAAAAAGTTGGAAGATTTTTCGTACTTCTCTGCTCTATATGCTTCAGTGTCCTAAATTTCATGAATTTTCGTCAAGAAATGGAAGTGTAAATGATTTTTGAAGCGATAAAGCACCAAATGCACCACTGTGCGGTGGCGGTGAGGAGAATGATAAATAGCACTGTGTTACAAAATAAAAATCATGTCAATTACTTTGGAAATGACCTAGCAGAGGTTGTAGGTATTACTGAGTACCTACATGATATTTCGGCACTTGAAATTTTTCTTAGACCCTCAAAATTTCAAGTTATAGTCAAAAAACCGTTTTTAAATGTTTTCAGATACATATCAACGATTTTTTACTCAGACATTTTTCGGTCAATTTCAGATTTTTTTACAGTACTAAACAAATGAGTACTTGTTTTTTTTTTAATATTTTTGTATTATGCTCTAGCACCTAATTGGGTGTAGATTTTATGGGCTGAATCTCAAAGTACAACATTTTTTCATCGTTTTTTAGAGTTCGGAGACCGTTTTAAGCTTCATTTTGTGTTTTGAAAAATTTTTTTTTATAAACAATTTTATTGTTCTATTTATGTATAATTTGCATAATATTTTTGATGCCATTTGTCAGATAATATTAACAAAAGTGTCAGCGCAAGAAGTCAACCCAAATTTCTTTGACAAACGCTTTAAATGTCGAAATTTCGAAATTTTCGAAAAAAAATCCTGTTTTTGTTTCTTGTTTAAGAAAACCATTCATATAAAAAATGTTGTAACGCATATCAAAAGAAAGATCTTGATGTCTGGCAGCCTTTAAGTGTGACCAACATGGGTTAAATTCGACCCTAAGCGTAAATTTAATCATTAACCGAAAGCACTTTGTTCAATTTATTTTTTGATGTCATTTGTTACATAATACTCCCAAAAGTATGTGCGCAAAAGTTCTGTCGAAAATTCTTTGACAAACACCCCGGTAGACGGCTTTAAATGTCAAAATTCGAAATTTTCGAGAAAATTCCGTTTTTTAAGTTAAGTCATCTAAAGAATATATTAAGGCGCATAAATAGAAAGGAGTTGAGTAGTTAGAAAAGAATAAGTTGGTCTGGCAGCATTTTCGTGTGACCAACATTGGTTAAATACGGCATGAAAAAAAATATGACAAAATATATTTTTATTCATAATACAGTGTGATTCATGAGAAATATGCCAAAACGCTAGAGCGTGTAGATTGGTCCAAGAGAAGAAAAAACTCATATTGGAGGAGGGGGTCTATTCCCCCCTTTTAGACAGGAGGGGCAATTTTCGAAAAACTTGACTTGGACAAAAATAATATTTAATATCAACGGTTATACCTACAATAACGTGTTATACCATTTTATAAAGCCAAAGATATTGTCTTTTAACCTATTTTTAAATAAAGCTATTTTATGAAATAGTTTATGAAAAATCCGTTTTTAAAGTAAAAATTTTGAACAAATATTTTTTTTTTTAATTTTAACTAATTTTTTCAAAATTTTATGTTCTTAAGACCTTTCTTTTGATATGCGTTACAACATTTTTTACATGACTGGTTTTCTTAAACAAAAAACAAAAACTTGATTTTTTTTTTGAAAATTTCGAAATTTCGTCACTTAAAGTTGTCTGCCAGAGGGTGTTTGTCAAAGAAATTTGTCTGACTTTTTGCGTTGACACTTTTGGGAATATTATCTGACAAATGGCATCAAAAAAAAATATTATGCAAATTACTTTCGGTTAGGAATTAAACTTATAAAATTACGCAACCAGGTTGACTTTTTTAATTTTTGTACACCTTTGGGTCGAATTTTACCTATGTTGATCACACCAAAATGGCAAATGCTGCCAGACTTAACGATTATTGTCAAACAGTTTAAGGGCTTTCTTTTGATATACCTTACAACATTCTTTAGATGACTTGACTTCTTTCATTTTTGTCACACCTTTGGGTCGAATTTTACCCATGTTGGTCACACCAAAATGCTGCCAGACTTCACGATTCGTGCCTTTCTCCCCAAGACCTTTCTAATGATATGCCTTACAACATGCCTTAGGTACTACATACCTTTTTGGAATTTAAAAAGCTTTGTGTGTTCAATTTAACAATTTTTATTTAATTTAAAAAGTAGAAATTATTTTTAAAATTAAAAAAAAAAAAAATATCTTTTTGAACCAATTGAAAGAGTTTTTAGAAATTATTTTAATTTGATTTTCAAATTAATTTACAAAAGCTTGAAAAATAATTTCAAAAAGATCAACATTTTCATTAATATAGTAGTTTTTAACTTCAAATTCAATTCAAAAATGTTAAAAAAAACACTAGTTCTTGTGTTCCTGGAGATTCATTTCTTTAAGATTGGTATCTTAGATAGGAACCTGAGAAAATATTCCAGCTCTTTGCTTTTTTATTTTATTTGTAACAGGTTTCTTCCCGTCAAAGCTTCCCATTACCAGGGCCGGATTTAAAGCTGCGGGGACCCCGGCGCTGCAAAAAAGTGCCCCCCCCCCCTCTAGCTAACTTATTTCCAAAATAAAATTAAGATTATTTTTGATAGTTTTAAACTTGTAGGGAAAAGAAGATAAATACCATAAAATGGTATGATTTTGTGACTCAAACGTGGTTTTGTATACCAGCCCTGTTTTTTTTACCTTCAATTCCATTTTACCAATAATTTTACTTAAACATGGAATTTCTTAAAATGTGGAATTGTGCTGGGATGCTTTTTAGGGTTAGGTACTTTGGGCAAATTCAATTGCTTATTTATTTCACAGAGTCTCAATCGAAATATATTTATATCCAAGGAGACAAGGTATTTCGTAATATTTAACTCTTCAAATTTAAATTGTATCGACTCAGTAATAAACTTGTTGCAAGAAAAAGTCTATCAGCGGCTTAGAAATAACGTAGTAATAAAAAAATACTATTCTCTTCATTCCTATATGTGTTTCTTTTTAGTTTAAATAAAATAAAATGTATGCACTTGAAAACTTTGGATATTATATGATTTACCTTATTCTTAGCCAGGAGAGATTAATTACAAAATTTTGACTGGATATCTTACATATTTCGAATTATTGAAAATTACAATATTGTAAAGAAAAGTTGTTTTTATTCGTGGACTGTTAACTAAAATTTTGCGTATTACAAAAATTTCATCCCACTGATGAACCCAACCGTTGTTCCTAAGCGAAACTCATTATTTTGAAGTGCAAAAGTAGTTCAAAGTAGTTTTAAGAACTAAGCAGTTGATAAATGTTCCCAAAGGAATGCAGCTAATGATGCAGGTTCTTTGTTTTTTTTTTTTTTTTTTTTTGATTTTCTAGGGCCCCTATTTTTTGGGGGCCCGGGGCTGTAGCCAGGGCTGCCCCGCCCCAAATCCGGCCCTGCCCATTACCTCTGGCTACCTTACTATAAAAACTTGACAAAAGAATACTTCTTTGTACGATATCGTATTCTTCACAACGTAGGTATTACTATCATTAATTATGTTTAAATTTATTAGTTATTTTAAATTAACCAAGAGTACCTTTCAAACATTTGAAATTTATTTTAAATTTCTGTAGTCCATCCACACCAAATTTCACAAAATCAATAATTTGTAACTTTGGTACTTGAAAACATGACAAGAATCAATAAAAAAAAAAGCAACAGGAAAACCATCTTAAATCTAAAAAAGGCAAAAACAAAAAGAAAACCATCAATGACTTGATATGTTATTTAACAAGCAATATCCAGCCAGCCTTAATCCCATTTGTACATTATGTGAGGTACACCATATGGGTCATATGATGGCTGGGGCTAGAATTTTATTACTCATCCCAATGGAAATGGACTGGGATGTGAACAAAATACATAAAACGAAACGAAGGACATCATCACTATGAGAGAAATAAAACATTAGCCACGATGACATCTGACATAAAAGCCATCATTATTAATGTCAATACCAATTTTACTATCGTCCATGAATCTTCCAATCAGACGACGAAAATGGACGATGAAAATCACATTGATTAAGATTAAAAATAAATGTTTTTTTTTACTTTTTTTTTTGTGTTTAAATACATAATTCGATTTATCTTAACATAATTAACCTTAAATATAAAAATAAACATGGTTTGAGGAGGTTTTTCAGAATTATTTATCTGTTGCATGGGGCAGTTTTTATAATTCAATTCTTAAAAAAATTAAATTGTTGCATCCATGTTTGATGCAAGTTCCTTGGTCCACTGAAAAGTGTTTTAACAAAAATTAATTTCAAGCCTTGAGGTAGTATTAAATGGCTTTTTCATATTTGTATTTAACATTTTACGGAGAAAAGAAAATGCATGAGAGACATTTTAAGTTTTTAAACCTGGACAGCTTAAATCTTAAATTTCTGTTAACTTTTTTTTCCCTTCCAAAAGAGTTCATTAAACTTATTAAGAAATACAATAATTCTAACATTGAATCAATATCAGAAAAAAAAATTCCAAATAAAAAGACAAAAATCAACCCCAACAAACGATAAGCTTATAAAAGTTACCACCATAAAGTTTTGTATGTTTATGATCCCACGGGGATTTCATCTTTAACAGACTTACTCTTTGATTACACCAAAAAAAATACTCGAAAATAACCAATCAAATTTCATTTCCTTTTACATGGCAGAATCCGAATATCAGGTGTCTTCCACCACAGGTGTTATTATCTCTACTATTGTGTGTGGGAATATTTTGGTTCTTATACGTTTCGGATAGTTTGATCTTTGCCAGCAAATAACATTCCCAACCTACTTTTTCGTAAAGAAAACATTGAATCCTTCTTTTCAACAGAATCTTAAATAGAATGAGGCAAATAAAGACGTTAAGGGGAAAACTTTGATGAAGGTCCATTCTGGGATGGACAGTGTCAATCGATTAGGGCATGCTTTTCTTTTCTTTTTTATTATTTGTTTCAATATTTTTAGTACCTTGTAAAATAAGAGATATCTCTCCTATAAAACTTGGCAACATTCAGACATTTTAGTTTACAAAAAGGACAAAAAATTACTAAAGAAGAACAATATTGGGGCTTCAATTGAATGACACCGAGTGTATTATTAGCTCTTAGGGAAATTCAAGTTCCAATGAGGGTTATTTACCTAAAGATATCGGTTTGTCGAATTGAATTGAAAACTTAATTTACTCCGGAAAGTAGAAAACCTTATCGTTCACGGTAATTTTAACATGATGAGTGTTCTACCAATTTAAGGCGTATAATAATTTAGATGTTATAATTACTTTTGTGGAACAAGTTAATGATAATAAATTTTAGTGCCATTGATTTGTGACTTTTGAGGAATTAAAAAAAAAAAAAAAAACATTTTGAAAAATTTTCAATTTTTTGTATGGAATTATGCTACTACAAAGAAAACTTTAAACACACTAAATAAATATTTTTTTTTTTAAGGATATTTATCATCATAACCGTGTTTACACCTCTCCTGCTCTCCATACAGAGCTAAATTATTTTTTGAAAGTCATGTTTTGAGGTTATTTTGGTCGCTGGCGAGTAAAATTATATACTACAAAATATAAAATATATTGTTTAAAATTTAACTGAATTAAAACTCAAAGTAATTCGTTCCAAAATTAATTAAATTTATTATATTAGTAGGAATTTTATAATCCCACTAAAAACAAAATTGAATAATTGATTGAATTGGTTCCTAAATATTTTATTGGCTCACAAATTCTGAAAAGCAAACGCATAAAGAAATAAAATGCTCAACAGATGGGTTGCACATACTTGCTCTTATGTTAAATAAAAGTTGCATTCCATTAAAGCTTTTTTAAAATTCAAAATAATATAATATTTGGTCGAAACGCTTTATAAAATTGAATTATATTCAATCGCTCCACTTAAAATAAAAATAATTTTAATAATTTTTTTTATTATTTTTGTTATTTTTTTCTTCGTTATTTGGTTTAAGGTTAGAAAAGCATTTTTTATAAATGGTTTTGAATCCCAAGCATAGTACCATTCAAAATTTAATTTCTTATGGAGCGAAAAATCTTAAGAAAATCAAATTTGAATTAGATTGTTTTTTTTTTTTATTTAAAAATTTTTCAGCCAAAATTTGGTACTCCAATACACTGAGGGAAAAAATAAATTGAAGTTGAAACGTCTTTGTTTCAAAGATAAACTACTTTGATTTATGTGACGTTAAGATACGAAACCATCAAAAATTAACGTTTTTTCCACGTTGATTTTAAAAAGTTCATCTTCAACGCAAAATCATTCCGAATAGTAGTTAAATCAAAGAAGTTTTCATTGATTTTAAGTTGTTGTAGGGTGGCTTTTCCCTCAGTGTACTATTCGACACATTTAAACAAAGTTTCATTAAAATTCATGGGTCTGTTTTCAAAAAATTGTCATAAAAAATATTTAACTTTTCCTTTATAAAAATCTCCTAATTTTAACATAAGAGTTATTGAAACGGTTTTCTACACAAATTTTCACTGAAATCGGTTGTGTCGTTTACGAAAAGTCACCTATCAAAAAGAGTTTCAATGCCAAGTACCGCCAATAACTGTCCAAAAAGTATTTCATTTCATATATTTAGGTACATATTTCAAAAATACATGTTTTTTTTTGCAATCAAAATCTTTAGAGCCATTTTAACTTGCTCTATAGGGAAAGTATTGGTTTCGTGTCGAAAAAAAATTTGAGGTTTTAATCAAAATCAACTTTACGATGATGGAGAATTCCGAAAAGTCGGTCTCGCAATACCGTCCGTGCGTCTGTTCGTCCATCTGTACACATTTCCACAGCCTTAAAGCGTGGACGGATTTTCTTCAAATTAGGTACAGATGATTTTTATAGAATTTTTTTTGTATGTTTCACTTAGAAAGTGTACCTCCCACACAAATTTTTCAAGTTAAACCAAATATCTTGAAAACGGCTCTCACGATTTTGATTAAACTAGTAATTTCAATAAAACTATATTTTTAGTTTTTCTCAAAAAAGTCATATAAAATTTTTTTTTTTCATTTAGCAAAATTTTGCCCCAAATGTCGACTCTTCCCCAACATCAACAAAATTTCTTTAAAATTCATATAGAGGCAGCTCTTAAATCTATAAGTAAAAGTGTTTTGAACTGCAAGAGCAAGTACGCGCGACCCAGTCGTGCATTTTTAGTCATATAGAATGTGAAGTTATCGAAGTCAGACTCACCACATTCAAGACCCATTTTGGCCTAGTTAATAAAACTTCCAATAGAATACGGAACAAAGCTTAATCTAGTTATTAAAACTAATAAATTGTACCTACCCTACTATGTGAAATTTTTGACAAAAATCAGTAGAAACCATACGCAATCGTAAAAATAACACGTAATATTAATAACTCTGAACATAATTAATTTTTCAAAACAATTTTACTAGAAAAGTTCAAAGATATTGCCACAGAAATGTCAAAATTGTAAACATTCAAAACCCAGCACGAGAAAATTTAGCGTACAACTTTTTACACAAGGAATCACATCAATTTTATTTTAATAAGGTCTATTAATATAGTGCCAACCGGGGGTATGCCATTTTGTATTTTTATACTTTAAACTTCAAGGAACAATAAAATGAAAGAAAGTCCTGTTTATAATTTTTCTTCTTGTCAAAATGTAATTCAAATGTACATGTACCAATATTGGAGATATAAAATATAACTTTGAGAAATTTAATGTAATCGTATTTTTACAGTCTTGAAATTGACCAGGAGTTCAATATATAAAACAATATTAAACAAAAATCTGTTCTTATAAATATTTAAATATGATGAAATTGGACTTTCTATCTGCTTTCATCAGTTGTTCAAATAATTGTCTTTGATAAAAAAAAATATCAGTTATGCAATTTATTACGCAAATTTATAATTGAAAGTGGTTCACTGGGGTGTATGCGTAACTTTTTTTTTTATAGAAAAACTTCAAGAAGTAAAAAACAAAACTTCTAATGCTGATAAGGATACCCATTTTCTGATCATTTAAGAGTTCTTAGTAATTTTTTTGTACATATAGACAATGAATCCTAAACCAATAAAGTTAATTAATTTGAAAGAAACAAATTTCTAAAACAAAAAAAAATATATATAAATAATTTAAATGCACAATATAATTCATACACTTCTTAACTCTCTATATTTCTGTATCTGGTTCCAAGGTTAAAATTTTAGAAGTGCAATTTCCTGTTAAATTTTGATATTAACGTATTTTAATTTCGCTTTTTCTACTTTGTTTAGTTCCAATTTTAATACAAAGTATAAGATTCTACTTAAAAAAGATAAAAAAAACGATGGCAAATATAAAAAATTCCCTTTCTGAATTCAACATCAACATACATCAAGTTTCAAGTTCGTGTAACACTATCTAAAAATACATTCATCCAGTTTAAGTTCAAAGTTTTTTTTTCAACAAAAAAAAATATATTCAAAAGAAAACTATAAATTGCTCAGCTAATTGAATGCTTGAGTATCCTTGCCTTGCAACCACTTTTAATTAACTCACATTCAAATAAATAAACCAAATAAAACCAGCCCAAATGCGATACTCTTAAGCTTTATACCCACTGACGCCACTGATGGTGGAAGACATCAGAGTAATTTTTGAAACTTTACGCATATATCACCAACTCGTCGTCCTTGTTGTTGTCGTGTTTTTTTTTTTTTATTTCACTTAAGATGCAAAGTTCTCAAATTCTTGAAGAATTTTCTAATTAAAATACTTGTCATCAAGTATAAAACGCATGATGCAGAATGCAGCTAATCTTGTGGATTTAACGTAAAATGGAGACGAAAATAGAAATTTTTGTGTGCATACATTTTGACTTGAGCCTCATTTTGGTATGTTATTTAAATAGTGTTTGACTTTTATTCAACTATTTAAAGATAGGACAAAATTATTTTACTCACATCTCGGTTTACATTTGTGGCAAAGTGCAGGATCATAAGTAAATTTCCTCCAAAGTTTCAATGTCACGAAGGGAAAAATTTTGTTAAATTAATTTATAAGAAGAAACTCTTGGAAAAAATAAAACAAATCGGAAACTTTTTTAACCCTATGAGCTAAATTTTGCTAGATCCTTGATAATGAATATGTCATAAATGCTGAAAAAATCTACACAAAATTTTAACAAAGGGTTCCATCTAACAAACAATAATTCTTGTCATGCAGGAAATAATGCACTGATTCCATTACTTGTCAGATAGCTGTTACATTAATCATATTTTTCCTCTCAACACATCAGTTTTGTTTTTATTTTTTATACATGAACAACATACATTTTTACTTCTTCAATGCTTTTTTGTAAAGTGTTTCTAAGTTTTTTGTCTGTCGATTAAAAAAGAAAAAAAAAAGTCTTGGAAAAGAATACTGCAACGCAGCAGGGACTCTTCTATTTTTTGTCACATAATTAAGAAAGCATTTTAAGAGTGAAAAATGTAATTGAATAAAAGAGCACTTGAAAAAAGGTTTAAATGCATTAAGTAATATTTATAATGCACATATATATAAAATTTCAACGCCGAAAACAGGAAATTTAGAACTTATTTAAATTAAAGAGTTTGTTAATTCTCGTCATTTTTGTACATACATAATGTAGGTATTTTCATAAAAGTTGCTTGAAGTCTGTTAAAGGCACATTTCTGTACATTCTTTGTACAAGAACGAATTTGGTATCAAAAGAGAACTGCATACATACAACATAGCATACATGCAACATAGCCAACCAAACGGCAGTAATCTGTCGAATAATGAGATGGATGGATATCTCCAGCAGATAGATGATACTGTTTAACAAACAATGAACAGAACAATACCAAAATACAAAGAACTTGACTAAAAGAACATGTACACCTAAATACGATTATTCACACGTCCCTTACTTTGGCGGACACTTTGTGGCGGAGTCAAAAAAAATTTATCTCATTAATTGTAGCTAATTAAATGCTAATTTGTTGCGCAAACCAAAAATTTGTAGCTCGCATAGTTTTTGAATTATGGAATTTTCCGCTAAAATAAGCCTGAAGTTAGCGGACAAGATCTGAAATATTTGAAATTAATGAGTTTAGTTGACCTCCAAATTTGTAGCTTTTTAAATGCTATTCAAATACATAAACTTCGTTTTTGTAGCTTGAACAGTTTTTTTGTTATTCAAAATTCCGCTAAAATAAGACTGGAAGTTAGCGGACGAAAGTAGGAAAATTAATATTTTTTGATGCCCGAAATTGTAGCTAATTTTGTAGCTAATTTTGTACCTAATTTTGTAGCTCCACCCAGTCATTTTTTATTTCAACTTAAAGTTTCAGAAGTGCACTTCCGGTTTGATGAGGCCAGTGGAGACTTTTTTAAAAATTCACTTTTTTAAGTTTTTCCTTTTTCCATTAATTGTAGCTTTTGAATACAATATTTTTGGTATAAACCCCAATTTTGTAGCTCAAACCGTTTTTGAAATATTCAGGATTTTGTTTTAAAAAGATAGCTCAACCTGACCTTCCAAAATCCAAAAAAATGCGAAATTCAAAAATTGTTTTTTGCACAAATTTGAAGTAACCTAGACTAAGACGAAATCCAAAAACCTCGATTTTGTAGCTCGTTTAGTTTTTTTGTTATGAGATTACATTTGTTAATGAGATACATTTTTTTTTGATTCCGCCACAAAGTGTCCGCCAAAGTAAGGGACGTATTATTCACACCTTGATAAGCTGGCGGTCCTAGTTCAGGATGAATTTCGGCCTCAACTAACAAACCTCCAGAGCCAGCTCAGTTCGTAGCTAGCTGTCTTCAGTTGCACAGATCAAGCTGGTTGTTGTTGTGATGAGGTCTTCCACTTCAACGATGTTCATCGGGGCAGAATACGAAAACTCAACGAACTGGTGCGTCAGTGTTCATACACTTCACATGACTCAGCCATCTTAAAATACCACAACACTTCAAATTTAGAGTATGCCGAGTTATAATCTAGCTTAAGATGCATTTTGAAACCTTAAAAATATAAACTTTTTTTTAGGTCTTAGCGGTTTTTTTTTTCGCTGGACTTATGTCGTTTCTGAAATAAACGAATTTTTTTTGGTAAAACTTTGAGTTTTATTTAACTATAGCTTTCGAACCCTGCTTTCGATTTTTTTCGAAAATAGCAGTAGATAGATTAAATCTTAACCTTTTTATAGATGTATAACTTAAAGGCTTGCGTGTCATGATGTTTGCCAAAATAATTTAAAACTGGAAAAAAGTCATATAATTCAAGATGTAAAAATGCTGCCACCGCGAGAAATCTGGCTATAACTTTTGAAATTTCAGTTCAATTTTATTGAATTTAATAGGTGAAGATAGAGTAATTCCTTACCTTTTTATAGATGTATAACAAAAGGGCGTGCGTGTCAAGTTTGCTGCCAAAATAATTTAAAACTGGTAAAAAGTCATGTATTTAACAGTCAAAAATGTTGCCGCCGCATGAAATCTTTCCATATATTTTGAACCCTTTACTTTCAGTTTTCGTATTTTGGGGGGTCAGACATACCTAATTTTTTTTGTAGAAGATGAATAACTATACCTACATAAATGAGAAATTAAAAAAATTTGGAAAAAGTGGACTTATGTTGTTTCTGAAATAAACGATTCAATTTATATAATAATATTATAAATTTCTTTACCGCGGAATGTTTACGTTCCATACAAATTCCCCCTATTCTCCTTTTTAGATTTTTAAAATATTTGAATTTATTTTTTGGAAAAATCAGCTAATTTTTTTTTTACTTTTTTAAAATTTATAACGTAAATTATTATTTTCATGGTTGAAACGATTTTGATTTATTTTGATTTTTTTTTTCTGAAAGCCATCTCCATGGAGAAGGATAAATTGATTGGTGTGGTTTTATGGGATTCAAAGTCATAAGTCCACAGGCCAAAAGTCCCTAATGCATCATTTCACCCATTAGTGGGTTATAAGTCCGCTAACCAATTATGGGCATAAAAGCCCAATAACACTGGTCAACAAAATTTGACTTTTTTTTTGCCACAAAAACCAAAATATACTTTTCTAGTATTTTTTGGGGTGCTGAATCCGAATCTGGAGTCAGAAAAATTTGATTGGCCTCCGTTTTTGAAATATTACCGTTATAAAATGCTAAAAAAACGTCATTTTGGCTGTTTTCGAGGTTCTGTTTTTATGTGGAGTAATTCATTATAAACAAATTTGTAACGGTTATTATAAGAACTGATGTCTCTTTTATTGCTCGAGATATCTTAAGTTTCAGTTAATAAGCCAAAGAGAAACTAAACTTAATTTAAAGATTAAGTCACTGGTCACAGAATTTTTGCCACAAGAACCAAAATATACTTTTCTGAAGGTTTTTGGGTTGCTGAGCTCGAATCCGCAATCAGAAAAATTCTATTAGCCTCCGTTCTTGAAATATAACCGTTATAAAAAAAAAACCTTTATTTTTGCATTTTATAACGGTAATATTTCAAGAACTAAGGCTAATAAAATTTTTCTGATTGCGGATTCGAGCTCAACAACCCAAAAACCTTCAGAAAAGTATATTTTGGTTCTTGTGGCAAAAAAAGTTTATTTTGGTTGGCCAGTGTTGTTTCTGATTCAAAGGCCGCTATTTAATTTAAAAAATTTTAAATATCTCGGGCAGTAAAGGAGATATCGGAAAGATTTAAACATTTTTTGAAAGAATAAAATCAGTTCTTATAGCCACTATTACAAATTTATTCATAATGTATTACCCCACATAAAAACATAACCTCGAAAGCAGCCAAAATGACGTTTTTGACATTTTCTAACGGTAATATTTAAAAAACCGAGGCCAATAACAATTTTCTGACTTCAGATTCGAGTTCAGCACATCAAAAACTACTAGAAAAGTATATTTTAGTTGCTGTGGCAAAAACCTTGTTGACCATTATAATGGGCTAGAATTCCTTCATTTAAAAAAAGTTGAGGGTAACAGGTGCATAAGAAACATTATTTATTTGTAAAAAAAAAAAAAGGGAACTAAAGAAAACTAGTTTTATTTTTCAATCTTAATGAAGCGCAGATCTTGAAATTTTTCAAATGATTCTATATAAAATCTTCAAAAACCAAAATTTCGATTTATCAAAAATGTTTTTGAAAGGTACTTTAAAATATTAGTGGTTTAACATTCAATAGACAATCTTTTGAAAAGTGACGCGTTTTTAATTTTTGAAAACTTAATAAAGAAAATATCTGAAATTCGCTTGAATTAAAAAAAAAAATTACTTTATTAAGCTTTGAAAAATTAAACACTCGTCAGTTTTTAAAACTTTCTATTCAATTTTCAAACCCCGAATTTGGATTTTTCAAAGCTGCTATTTAAAGCTATTTTATAAAACTTTTTTTTTTTTAATTTGATGAAGATAGTTTCGAAAATTGATGAGTGTTGAGTTCCCCTTTTAAGCAGTCATTTTTTGGAAAATTTCGTAGTCAACGATGAAAGATATTTTAAGTTCATCGTTTTTTAAATTTATTCCAATAAAATTTAAAAACTTCTATTTTATTTTCTGAAATTGTTTTCTCATGTTATTATAAAATAAATAAACGAGTAGGTTCTTCCTCCTTAAAAACCTTTAAAGACAAAAAAATCAAATTTGAAAAAAGAATACGAGCCTACAAATCGATAAATAATACCAATACACCATGAATAATTGCAAACAACTTCGCTAATTTAATAGCATAAGGAAGTGCGAGAAATTACACAAAATGACGTAAATATCAAGTCAATCTTTGATGATTGTTATTTCTGTATTTCAAAAGCTACGTAAACACTTTTTATTTATCCCGACAATTGGGGTTGATTATTTAATAATGTTTCCAAAACAGAACAAGAAAAAAATCAACAACATCGAAAAACCATTTAATTTAAACCATTTTGTGTGAAGGCAGAAGTTTTGGGGTTGGGTTGATTTCCTCCCCACAGCAACAATGAACAGAACAATACCAAAATACAAAGAACTTGACTAAAAGAACATGTACACCTAAATACGATTATTCACACGTCCCTTACTTTGGCGGACACTTTGTGGCGGAGTCAAAAAAAATTTATCTCATTAATTGTAGCTAATTAAATGCTAATTTGTTGCGCAAACCAAAAATTTGTAGCTCGCATAGTTTTTGAATTATGGAATTTTCCGCTAAAATAAGCCTGAAGTTAGCGGACAAGATCTGAAATATTTGAAATTAATGAGTTTAGTTGACCTCCAAATTTGTAGCTTTTTAAATGCTATTCAAATACATAAACTTCGTTTTTGTAGCTTGAACAGTTTTTTTGTTATTCAAAATTCCGCTAAAATAAGACTGGAAGTTAGCGGACGAAAGTAGGAAAATTAATATTTTTTGATGCCCGAAATTGTAGCTAATTTTGTAGCTAATTTTGTACCTAATTTTGTAGCTCCACCCAGTCATTTTTTATTTCAACTTAAAGTTTCAGAAGTGCACTTCCGGTTTGATGAGGCCAGTGGAGACTTTTTTAAAAATTCACTTTTTTAAGTTTTTCCTTTTTCCATTAATTGTAGCTTTTGAATACAATATTTTTGGTATAAACCCCAATTTTGTAGCTCAAACCGTTTTTGAAATATTCAGGATTTTGTTTTAAAAAGATAGCTCAACCTGACCTTCCAAAATCCAAAAAAATGCGAAATTCAAAAATTGTTTTTTGCACAAATTTGAAGTAACCTAGACTAAGACGAAATCCAAAAACCTCGATTTTGTAGCTCGTTTAGTTTTTTTGTTATGAGATTACATTTGTTAATGAGATACATTTTTTTTTGATTCCGCCACAAAGTGTCCGCCAAAGTAAGGGACGTATTATTCACACCTTGATAAGCTGGCGGTCCTAGTTCAGGATGAATTTCGGCCTCAACTAACAAACCTCCAGAGCCAGCTCAGTTCGTAGCTAGCTGTCTTCAGTTGCACAGATCAAGCTGGTTGTTGTTGTGATGAGGTCTTCCACTTCAACGATGTTCATCGGGGCAGAATACGAAAACTCAACGAACTGGTGCGTCAGTGTTCATACACTTCACATGACTCAGCCATCTTAAAATACCACAACACTTCAAATTTAGAGTATGCCGAGTTATAATCTAGCTTAAGATGCATTTTGAAACCTTAAAAATATAAACTTTTTTTTAGGTCTTAGCGGTTTTTTTTTTCGCTGGACTTATGTCGTTTCTGAAATAAACGAATTTTTTTTGGTAAAACTTTGAGTTTTATTTAACTATAGCTTTCGAACCCTGCTTTCGATTTTTTTCGAAAATAGCAGTAGATAGATTAAATCTTAACCTTTTTATAGATGTATAACTTAAAGGCTTGCGTGTCATGATGTTTGCCAAAATAATTTAAAACTGGAAAAAAGTCATATAATTCAAGATGTAAAAATGCTGCCACCGCGAGAAATCTGGCTATAACTTTTGAAATTTCAGTTCAATTTTATTGAATTTAATAGGTGAAGATAGAGTAATTCCTTACCTTTTTATAGATGTATAACAAAAGGGCGTGCGTGTCAAGTTTGCTGCCAAAATAATTTAAAACTGGTAAAAAGTCATGTATTTAACAGTCAAAAATGTTGCCGCCGCATGAAATCTTTCCATATATTTTGAACCCTTTACTTTCAGTTTTCGTATTTTGGGGGGTCAGACATACCTAATTTTTTTTGTAGAAGATGAATAACTATACCTACATAAATGAGAAATTAAAAAAATTTGGAAAAAGTGGACTTATGTTGTTTCTGAAATAAACGATTCAATTTATATAATAATATTATAAATTTCTTTACCGCGGAATGTTTACGTTCCATACAAATTCCCCCTATTCTCCTTTTTAGATTTTTAAAATATTTGAATTTATTTTTTGGAAAAATCAGCTAATTTTTTTTTTACTTTTTTAAAATTTATAACGTAAATTATTATTTTCATGGTTGAAACGATTTTGATTTATTTTGATTTTTTTTTTCTGAAAGCCATCTCCATGGAGAAGGATAAATTGATTGGTGTGGTTTTATGGGATTCAAAGTCATAAGTCCACAGGCCAAAAGTCCCTAATGCATCATTTCACCCATTAGTGGGTTATAAGTCCGCTAACCAATTATGGGCATAAAAGCCCAATAACACTGGTCAACAAAATTTGACTTTTTTTTTGCCACAAAAACCAAAATATACTTTTCTAGTATTTTTTGGGGTGCTGAATCCGAATCTGGAGTCAGAAAAATTTGATTGGCCTCCGTTTTTGAAATATTACCGTTATAAAATGCTAAAAAAACGTCATTTTGGCTGTTTTCGAGGTTCTGTTTTTATGTGGAGTAATTCATTATAAACAAATTTGTAACGGTTATTATAAGAACTGATGTCTCTTTTATTGCTCGAGATATCTTAAGTTTCAGTTAATAAGCCAAAGAGAAACTAAACTTAATTTAAAGATTAAGTCACTGGTCACAGAATTTTTGCCACAAGAACCAAAATATACTTTTCTGAAGGTTTTTGGGTTGCTGAGCTCGAATCCGCAATCAGAAAAATTCTATTAGCCTCCGTTCTTGAAATATAACCGTTATAAAAAAAAAACCTTTATTTTTGCATTTTATAACGGTAATATTTCAAGAACTAAGGCTAATAAAATTTTTCTGATTGCGGATTCGAGCTCAACAACCCAAAAACCTTCAGAAAAGTATATTTTGGTTCTTGTGGCAAAAAAAGTTTATTTTGGTTGGCCAGTGTTGTTTCTGATTCAAAGGCCGCTATTTAATTTAAAAAATTTTAAATATCTCGGGCAGTAAAGGAGATATCGGAAAGATTTAAACATTTTTTGAAAGAATAAAATCAGTTCTTATAGCCACTATTACAAATTTATTCATAATGTATTACCCCACATAAAAACATAACCTCGAAAGCAGCCAAAATGACGTTTTTGACATTTTCTAACGGTAATATTTAAAAAACCGAGGCCAATAACAATTTTCTGACTTCAGATTCGAGTTCAGCACATCAAAAACTACTAGAAAAGTATATTTTAGTTGCTGTGGCAAAAACCTTGTTGACCATTATAATGGGCTAGAATTCCTTCATTTAAAAAAAGTTGAGGGTAACAGGTGCATAAGAAACATTATTTATTTGTAAAAAAAAAAAAAGGGAACTAAAGAAAACTAGTTTTATTTTTCAATCTTAATGAAGCGCAGATCTTGAAATTTTTCAAATGATTCTATATAAAATCTTCAAAAACCAAAATTTCGATTTATCAAAAATGTTTTTGAAAGGTACTTTAAAATATTAGTGGTTTAACATTCAATAGACAATCTTTTGAAAAGTGACGCGTTTTTAATTTTTGAAAACTTAATAAAGAAAATATCTGAAATTCGCTTGAATTAAAAAAAAAAATTACTTTATTAAGCTTTGAAAAATTAAACACTCGTCAGTTTTTAAAACTTTCTATTCAATTTTCAAACCCCGAATTTGGATTTTTCAAAGCTGCTATTTAAAGCTATTTTATAAAACTTTTTTTTTTTTAATTTGATGAAGATAGTTTCGAAAATTGATGAGTGTTGAGTTCCCCTTTTAAGCAGTCATTTTTTGGAAAATTTCGTAGTCAACGATGAAAGATATTTTAAGTTCATCGTTTTTTAAATTTATTCCAATAAAATTTAAAAACTTCTATTTTATTTTCTGAAATTGTTTTCTCATGTTATTATAAAATAAATAAACGAGTAGGTTCTTCCTCCTTAAAAACCTTTAAAGACAAAAAAATCAAATTTGAAAAAAGAATACGAGCCTACAAATCGATAAATAATACCAATACACCATGAATAATTGCAAACAACTTCGCTAATTTAATAGCATAAGGAAGTGCGAGAAATTACACAAAATGACGTAAATATCAAGTCAATCTTTGATGATTGTTATTTCTGTATTTCAAAAGCTACGTAAACACTTTTTATTTATCCCGACAATTGGGGTTGATTATTTAATAATGTTTCCAAAACAGAACAAGAAAAAAATCAACAACATCGAAAAACCATTTAATTTAAACCATTTTGTGTGAAGGCAGAAGTTTTGGGGTTGGGTTGATTTCCTCCCCACAACAAGGAAAATGCTTTCCCTATAAGAAAAGAAGTAAACAGTTTTTTTTTGGCTTTGCAAGGGAGGTTAATCTTCCACTTAAATATTATTTTTTAAGTAAGTGCGAAGTTGGAAAAAAAATCTCAGGTCTGGTCTTTCAACATCAGAATAAATTATTATAGAATAAATTTAAGCAAAAAAAAACTTTTTGCTAAAACGTTCAAGACTCTCTTTTGTTTTGATTTTGATATTCATGTTCAGATAATTTTGATTATTTTAAATGATTTACATTTTTACTTTCTCATAAATTTAACTCAGTATGGTTAGGGCTTCGCAAAAAAAAATAGTTATGATAATAGAAGGAATATAGAAATATGTAAGTCTTAAGGTTTCCTTATGTTATTGGAAGTGTGATTTCATTCACATAATTATTACACTGAAATAATTATCTTTTAATACTTCACTTTAATAAACATAAATTCAGCTTGCCCTCGCCTCTGATAACACTTTACACTATTTTATTTAAATTCGGAAGACTTGGTCCTTAACTCTGATCCTGATAAAGCACTGTTATTGTCCAAATAAAAATTGAGAAGGTCTCTAATTTATCTGGGTATATAGCTGGTCAGAATGATTTCTCGAAAAATTACATAAACTCCAGCAAAGTATTGATCATAAATTTTATATTTTTTCTGGAATGAGAAATTGTATCCTGAACAGAAATAAAATATCGAACCGAAAGAAAATTCTGCGGATTCGTTTCAAGCTATATAAAAATTTGCAGGGAAAAAAGTAAGATGATATTAAATCAGGGTTCAGGGAGACCGGAAATAAATTAAATCAAGATAAAATGACTAATAGGGTCCAAAAAAATAAAATTGTTAGTACATACCAAGTTAGGTAGGTACAACAATGTTGTAATATGTATTTAATAACACTGATCAACAAAGTTTTTGCCACAATAATCAAAATCTAAAGTCAGAAAAGTAAAAACTTAATTTTGGCTGTTTTCTAGGTTATGTTTTTATGTGAGGTAATTCATTACAAAGAAATTTGCGACGGTGCCAGTTTCCTTCTTCTAAAAGCTTTTTAAATCTTTCCGATATCTCTTTTATTACCCGAGATATTTTAAGATTAAATAAGTCTTTTGCTCAAAAATAGCACTGGTCAACCAAATTTAACTTTTTTGCCACAAGAAGGTTTTTGAGGTGCTGAACTCGAATCCGAAATCAGAAAAATTTTATTAGTCTCCGTTCTTGAAATATTACCGTTATAAAATGCACAAAAAAAAAGGTTTTTTTATAACGGTAATATTTGAGAAACGGAGGCCAAACAAATTTTTCTGACTACAGATTCGAGTTCAACACCCCAAGAACCTTCAGAAAAGTATATTTTGGGTCTTGTGGCAAACAAAAAGTTCAATTTTGTTGACCAGTGCTATTTTTGAGCAAAAGTCTTATTTAATGATGGTGCAGTAGTTCAGAAATTCAAATTTTATTTTAAGGACGAATAAAATAAATAAAGTAGTCATATTAAAATTATAGATGTTTTAGATTAATAATAATTTTTGTTGTTGTTAGGTTAAAGCAGAATTCAGTTAAAAAAAAATGTTTAGCCTATTACTCTTGTACTCTGCATCTGACATTTTTTTTTTTCATTCTATTCAAAATGTTATATATCGTTAAATGGTATCGCTTATACAAGTTACAACAAAGTTTGCTATTTCATGAAAAAAATAAAAATCAAAACGAAAATGCTTTCTGACATTTTGCATTTTTCACGTTGTAAAATAATCTAAGCCCATGATACATGACTTAGAAAAATTCATGTCATCATACTTGGTTTAAATTCCTAGGTGAACAAGGCATACCTTCACAAAATGTAGGTAAGGAAAAATTACAAATGAACATACATAAGTGTATATAAAAGACACGGGGTGGTTCAAGTTTCACCGTAAAAACATTAAAAACATTAAGCAATAAAGATGTTGCAATGGAGCTTTACCTTTAAGATATCTTCTCTACCAAAGATGTGTAATAAGTATCTACACTCTGACCATACGAGAGAATTGATAAGAAAAGATTAAGTTTTTTTTTATTTTGTGCTTGTTTTTGAACCAATAAACAGATTAAAGTAAGATTAAGAATTTTGATAAAAAAGGGAAGATTGGACAGTACAATATTGAATAAAGGACATTCGAAATAGATGGAATGTTGTTTCAAGAAGCAATTGCTTAATAAATTTACTGTTCATGAATTTAAATCTAACATTGTATGATATCAACGGTGACCATCCGTCCCGATTTATTAGGGACTGTCCCGTATTTCTACAGCTTGTCCCGGGTTTTTATTTAAGAAACCCGGGACGTATAAGTGTCCCGTATTTTGTAATTTGTCCCGTGATTGTCCCGTATTTGGACATTCTCTGATTTTGTATTCAATATTTTAAATACTTTGTACGGAAAACAAGAAAACAGTGGCTGGAAATTAAAAATTTTCTAATTTTTCGGATAAAGAATTAAGGGGGGAAATCCCTCTGGAATTTTTTATTTTAGCATTATTTTTTTTTTGCGTGATAAATTTATTTATCAACCGAAGAAACTTTTTTCAGTGGTCTTAGCCTTAAATGAAGCCTCAAAAGTGCCTAGATAGTCCCGAAACCAATGCGCTCCGAACCTACCATAGTACGAAAACGAAAACTTTAAACGCTTTTTTTTCGAAACTAGTTTTTTTCCGCGCCGTGCAATGTAACTCAAAAACTAATGAAGCTATCGACTTGAAATTTGAAGCTTAACTTATTGACCACAACATGAACCTAAAAGTTGAATAAAATTTGTACATTAAATATTTTTTTAACTACTTCTTTGTAAAAAAAACATTGTTTTTTTCGTTTTTTTGATTTCTAATTTTTATTTTTCATTTAAAAAAAATAAATTTAGGTTCATGCAATGCGTACTAATATCATCTCACGGAAAAAAATTTCCTTTTTGATTTAAGATGATTTCCTGGACCTGTGTATTGCACGGCGTAAACTAGAGGTGTCAACTTTGAAAGGCTCCAGAGCCGCCATTTTGTTATTTTTTCATTTAAAAAAAATTTGTTTCAATACTTAATAATGTCAGTAATATCTTGTCTTTTTCCAAACTTCAATAAGTGCTTTCAGTTTTTCATAAAAAAATATTGAAAAAGGTGTCATCCAGAGGGATTTCCCCCCTTAAGCCGCTGAAGCAAAACGAAAATTTTTCTAAGTCTCCAAAGTCAAAAAACTTTCGCTGCAAGAAAAATTGCCTGGACAAATAAATGGGAGTGACAAACGATTGAAAAATCTCCATATATTCTAGCACAAGTAAGAATTTCGTTACCTAAGCTGCGTACTGTGCAACGAAAAGCAAAAAGTTAAAGATCATAAAATTTCAAAATCATTTAAAATAAAATTAAAATGTTAAAAAACAGCTCTCCCGATTTTGATTAAAAAATTATTTTTATTTTATTTTTAAACGACTTAAATGATTTCAACAAAAAGGCTCCCATAAAATCGTTTAGGAAATCTTAATATCAAAATAAGGAAAAATTATGAAAACTCATTTAAAAAAATTCAATTTTTTTTTTAAATCAATATTTTCAAAACGATCCAACGAATTTTGTATCTGTCCCGGGTTTCGCTTCCAGAAATATGGTCACCGTAATGATATCACATAAATACATACTATTTTGTGTTCACTTGTTCAGTCCGGTAAATTTTTAATGCTAAGTAAAAGTTCTAGAGCAATTTTTGTATAAGTGTTTATTTTAATAAATTGAGGGTTGGAAAACCAATATGAAGTTGGTGAACACATAGTTAAGAGAGAAAAGTTGATGAAGAAAAATTCTTTTTGATGTATTTGTCTGTGTTAGATAGTACAACAGGAAAAGTATGTACAAATCGCACCCTCAGTGCAAAAGAGTGAGAACTCAAAAAAGTTCATTTCGAGAAAACGCTTCTGCAAAATACATACTGACTCTAAACTTTCCCCTGTAACTTTCCATGGGACAGCAATTTCCATAATGTCAAAGCTCTATTACAAGAACCATTATGTTTATTTTGTAGTTTTAATAAATTTATTTTTGTTAAATTGTTTAAATTAGGAAAGAGTTTGACTTTCGAATTTTTCGTTTACGTTAACAACAAGCCCTTCAAACGAAAGTTACTGAACGAAATTGAAATGGATCCACATTGCAGCCACCAGCTTTCCAATACAAAAAGGATTATCAAAATTGGTTCAGTCCAAAGTTATGAGGTAACAAACACAAAACAAAACAAAATAAACAGACGAATTGAACACCTCCTCCTTTTTAGAAAGTCGTTAAAAATGCATTCCATCCAAAAACTTGATATTTGTCTTCGATACGAAAATTAAAATAAAGTACACGTCTAAGAGTTTCTTAAAACGTTAAAGCTTTTTATGTAAGAAATGTATACAAAACTTAAAATTTGCTTTTAAAAATAAAAAAATATCACCCTAAACGGTTTTTACCTACAAACTTAAAACAGAAAAAAACAGTTTAGAAAAAAAATATTTTAAAATATTATAATCAACACATAAAACCAAAGTGTTAAAATAAATTCATCAATCTGTTTTCAAAAAAAAAAATTGATAACAAAAAATAATAAAAATAATAAAAAAAAAAATAGGAACGTTTTCAATTTACGATTTTTAACTAAACTTGTCAAAGTAAAATAACGATTAAAAATAAGGGCGAATGTTAGAAAAGTATGAATAAGGCAGAGAGAGGGACATAACGCTCAGGGCATTAAAACATTTTTTTTTTCTTAATTTGAAAGATGCATAGGGTCCAAATTCATTAACAAACATAAGTTCTTAAAATTTTCTGTTCTCAGATTCAGAATGGCTAAAGGTGCATGAGTGTATTCCATTTTTGAAAACATTTGGGGTTTTGAAAATGATCTAATATTGTTAAAAAATTTGTTATGTGCGTGGTTTATCTAGTTTTTGTGCGTTTTTCGTCGGTAATTTAAAAGTGAACAATTTTGACAAGGTCTCTAATTTCGCCAAGTTTGACGATCAAATTTTGACAACGTGCGGAAAATATTACCTTATTTTGTGTACTATGACTCGTTACAATATTGAATATAAGACATGAGTGTTTTTTGAGCTTGAGCTCAGGTTCTAAATTACTACCCACAATTTACTGCATCATCGAGTTATAAGCACAAACACCCTGTTTTTGACAACACTAAACTAAGAATATTTTTTCTGTGCATAGTTATTCCCCAAATGGAAGAAAAATGGAACTTTCTGCACTGATTAAAGTCAACAAGAGACACACGAAATAAACAACAACAACAACAGCAACAAAACGAAAAGAAAATAGCAATTTTCCCGAGGGCTTTCCGAGTTCTCATCACGAGGTAATAAGCAAGCATCAGTGTTACAGGTGGTTGATTTTTCTTTTGAGGCAATGAATAGACAAATTTTTGTTTGCAAATTCTTGGTAGCTTGTTGGGTACCGTTGGTACCATACACAAATGACATTGACGTCTTATCTGTTCAAGATGCGAAATCAAGGACCATTACGTGACTTTTTTTTGACTGAAAAAAACAAAAACTAAATAAAAACAAATAAACAAGGAGGTTGCATTTTAGAATATTGGAATATAAAGCAAATTTCGTTGGTAATCTTGGAATGTTTGCTCGATAAGAAAAAAGTTTTCGCTTTCCTCATGGGCTTACGTAAAAAGAGCGAAAAGAAAGATTTATTTCGTAATGTGTTACATTACCTGAGAAAAAATGTTGATTTTAAGAAGAAAAAAATATTTAATGGACGAATTGTAGTTACCTACGTTAAAAAACTTTTCTTGTGACAGAAGAGATTTGGGAAATCTAGTTAAGCAAATCGAGTTAAAGAGTTTTCGTTTTGGATATTTATAAAAATAAATAGCACAAAATTGTCGAGGGACTAAAAGATTCATTTCATCGATAGAGAAATAGGACCTTTATATTTTGTACACATATGCAACAGGACGAAGGATGATATCAATATTCTTTTATAATATGCAGCTAGCGTTACTGAAAGTTTTCAGAGACAAGCTCTAGATAGCAAGTAGCTATAACTAATCACATCAACAAAAAATAAATAAACTATAGAATTCAACACTTCGTTTCCTTCATGAACGAGTGAAGAGGAATCCTAGATCATAGGTGAAAATGCTTTTTTTTTTACAAAACCTATTTTATGTTAAGCTTCACCTTGAAAAATTTGTCTGAACAGATTCAAATCATAATTAAAAAAAAAAAGTTTGGTCACTGTGGCGTATACGTATTTTTTTCCATAGAATAGTTAATTACATTTTTTAACGCTAACTAATAGAACACATTTATTTTGCATCGCAGGAACATTGCATATTTTGTGTATTTCAGTTTAATATAAGAAAATGAACCAGTAAACCCGTATTTTTTTAAATATATTGGCAGTAATAAATTCTATTGAATCACAAGTCTCACCAAATTCCTACAAAATAACAATTTTGTATGCTACTTATGATTTTTCACATTCGTTAAGTCTCGTGTGAACTTAAAAATAAATAAACATAGTCTTCTTAATAGTAAACTGCAATTTTTGGTTATAAATGAAGAAGGTTTTACATTGTTTGATGCTCGTTCTTTTGGTTGGAGGGGAAATTTTTATGTTCGAAGGAGATACAATTTTATTTGGAGACTTTACACAATTAATGTTGGAGGACATTTAAGAGTGGTAGAAGTTTACCATCAAACCAATAATGATGTTCCTGGGCTCCTTTGAAGTTTTTATTTTTACTAGAAGAAGCTTATTATGATTCCTTCTTCTTTGGTTCGAACAATTTAGTTTCATACAAATATTCTATGTCAACATGTTGTGTTTATATTTATTTCGAATGGCGGGAAAATTCTTTAATATGCCGGATCTTTTTTTCAAAAATAATGTATAAAATAGATTTTTGGATTATGTTTGCATTTTTGACGTGATAAGGTCTTATAAATCGATAAGCCTCGGCTGCATACACAAAAAACCATGATTAACCCTAACACTATATATAAAAATTTCATCTTTAAAGCTAAGTCAAATGATGCCAATTCTAATTTAAGACAAAACTTAAGCAAGGTTATTTCCTGAAAGTGGGCACTGAGAAGAAATTTCTCAAGATTTAATCATCAAATAGAGTAAATAGGGGTAAAATGACATGGTAAACCTTAAGTTGTAGAGAGTAGAATTTTGTTTAATTGATAGATGAATTTATTAGAAGAATGGCAAAAAAATTTAAATACTGAGTTTTGAACGGTTTGTTAAAAACTATGCAAGGGTAGACTTTTGACAAAGTGGTTATTATACCCTACTAACAATTTCGCTTCTATAATGCTTTACAGAAGCAACAATTGCATCTGTAAAGCTTTATAGAACCCAAATTGTTTGTAGGGTAGGTAGGGGAATTTTTGTATAGAAATTTGAATGGCAAGATAATAAGAATAATTAGGGTTCTGATAAATAGATTTTTTTCTAAAGCGTCTATTTTCGAAAAATCACCTCCAGGTGAAATCCGTCATTTTAAAAAACGTGAATAGACCTATATCTATCTATAAATATATTAATTTAACCGAAGACAAAATATTTAGTAGTATTAATATCTTTTTTGTTGATACCTACACTTTTTTTTGTGCGGACAATAATTTAAGATAAATGAAAATACCATAAACAAATATCATATTTCATAAAAGAAAATTGTTTCTTATATGAATTTTGTACAAAATCCATTTGGCAGCATACATCAGTTTAAAAAAATTTATTGATGTGAAATATAACTAGAAAATGTCTCAATAACGGCGTGTACCGAAAAATCCATCGCAAAAATTATTTTTTTTTTTTTGTTTTTGACGTTATTTTGCTACAATAACAAAAATGTTTTTCCACACCATTTTGAAGTACCTTAATATTTCATTCAAAGAAATGGTGTTTTTTAAATTTTCAAAAGCTGAACATTTTTTTTTCACAAAATTTTTTGGTAAGTTCTCAAATATACAAAGCTCTAACATTTTTCTATTCAAAAAATCATTTTGTAAATTGATCAAAATTAGATATAATTTTTAAGGCCCAATTTATTCATTTTCCGATATTATTTAAAGTTCCTATTACAAATAAAAACTCTGTCAAATCATACAAATTTTAAAAATTCACATTTTTAATCGATACTTTAAATTTAATGGAGTGTTAATAAATTAGTTGAAAACTGAACCCATTAAACCATCTGTTTACTTGACTATTTGGCAGAGATTTGGCAATTATACTTAATTTTAATATTAAGAGCTTAAGAATTAAATTTTTTTTTATTCGACTATCCTGAATATCCAAATCGTAAAAACTCATCATCTCATTTAAAATCAACTCCTTTTCAGTGTGTTTTTCTTTTTTTTTCTTTAACTAAAAAATAAACCCAGGAATTTAAAAAATTACTTAATTATTTTTTTTTTTTTTTTTTTTTTATAAATTCTTCAACTTCTCACAAATTTAATTCGACTTTTAATTGAATCTTCTCACATTTTCAAAAGTAATTTTCCTTCAAATACATAAATACAAAAAAAATAACAAATCAGCAAAGTGCGATTAGCAGACAATTAACTTGCTTAACTGGCCTATAGTTTACCTTACCTTAACCTAATCAAACCTTATTTCTAAAAATGATCCCTAAAATTCCAACACCCACAAAACAAACGAAACAAAAACAAAAACAAAAAACCTAAATGAAACGATACTGTTTATATTCTTAATTCGTACACATAATTGCGAAATTTCCGACGAACCAGAGAAAAAAACAAAGATTCTTATTAATATTCTTGGCACGTCAAATACAACGAAGCCGTGAACTTTACGAATATTGCTAATGAGTGCTTAACTAATATAACGAAAGGAAAACAACGGTTGTTTGGGGATTTATTCAGAGATAAAATCCGGATAGGAAACAATGGGAATTAACAGCTCAATCTTAAAAGACTCTTTTTTGGAGATTCTAAATTGAAAAATGTTCTATACGAGACAAGAGCAAGAAGCTGCTTCCTTTCAATAACGTGGGAGAACTATTTTATAATTATTGTAGTCAGGATGTGTATACAATTCAGAATCAGAGTGAATACCAAAATACTTACTTTGTAAGAGAACTTATGTTGATACGGTATTACACACATTTAAGGAGTGTTTTCGTCAATCTTACTCCAAACAGAAAAAAAATCCTTATATATGAGATCTTGAAGCAGAAGTTATCCCTTCCTTCCTTTCTAGCTTTTTATACACACGAGCTAACTTGTAAATCTATTTTATGTCATAACAAGCTGTTGACATGAATGAATATATAACCAAAACCACAAAATATATAAACACACACAAAGAGGTAAGCAAATTTCATGGTCCTTGTGTTGAACCTCAAAAAACCAAAACTCATTCATATCTCGAACGTGCTCCCAAAGTTCATAATATATGCTAGTCACGTTATGTATTTATATATTATACCAGAAAGAAAGCCTCTGATAAGGAATGCTTAAAGTTTTATCTAGGATTTTGGGAAATATAACAGGTAGATTTAAGGTGTTACATACACTCCAGAGGATATCAATCAAGAACTTATACTGAATGCCTTTATAGCGTGAGAATGTTTATTGTAGGAGCTATCTTAGTTTTTTTGTTGTAGTCTGGGTTGAGGCACAAGGAGGCTCTGAGCTTCAAACAACATCTCGTTTCTATTTCAAGGGAATTCTTTAAATTAATTTCTTCTATGTGAGCAGGTTTTGCATCTTTTGAACTTTAATTTCGTATGGATCTTCAAAATTGCTTTGATTGCCAACCTGAAGCTGGAAGACATTAATCATTAAATATTTATTATATTATTTATATAGAAAACTAGATATAGTTGTTGACGTGAGGAATATTCTTTTGAAACCTCAAAATTCTGTATATTTATATGTATCCATGGGAAATTCCCAAATGCTGAGGGTGTTGACCTATAACCCGGTAATTCGTGTTGGAGTTAAAAACAAAATTGGTCCTCAAGGAATAATGATAATAATAAATATCCGAAGTAAGTTTATAGCAAGTAACTAATAAGGACCATCATCACCTATTTCCCAGTTTGATTCTTAGCACCGAAACAATACATGAAAAAGTTGATTTTTTACAATACGCAAAAAGTATTAAAATAATTTATTAAAAACAACAATTTCTTATGAAATAAAATGCACGGCTGGGGTCGCACGTACTTGCTCTTGCAGCTCAAAGCACTTTTATGTTAGTCTACTTGTAGATTTTAAAAGCTGGATCTAAATTTAAAAAAAAAATTGATATTGGGGAAGAGCCGACATTTAGGGCAAAATTATGTTGAATGAAAAAAAATTTTTTTTGTTATTTGACTTTTTTGAGAAAAAATAAAAATGCAGTTTTATTGCCACTGCTTTAAATATTACGTATACAAAGTTTAATCAAAATCGTTAGAGCCGTTTTCGAGAAATTCGTAATATCGTATTTTTTTTTGTATGGGAGGTATACGTTCTAAACGAGATATAAAAAAACAAAAAAAAACCAACTTTCAGAATTCCATAAAAATCATCTATACCAAATTTGAAGAAAATCCATCCACCCGTTTAGGCTGTGGAAATGTGTACAGATGGACGCACAACCGCACAGACGCACAGACGCACAGACGCACAGACGTACAGACGCACGGACGGAATTGCGAGACCCTTTTTTTTGGAATTCTCCATCATCGTAATGTTGGTTTTGATTAAAACCTCAATTTTTTTTTCGACACGAAACCAATACTTGCCCTATATAGAGCAAGTAAAAAGTGAAAAAATCACTTCCATCACCCAAAAATCCATTTTTACTTGCTCTATAGGGCAAGTATTGGTTTCGTGTCGAAAAAAAAATTGAGGTTTTAATCAAAACCAACATTACGATGATGGAGAATTCCGAAAAAGTGGGTCTCGCAATTCCGTCCGTGCGTCTGTGCGGTTGTGCGGTGATGATTTTTATGGAATTCTGAAAGTTGGTTTTTTTTTGTTTTTTTCTATCTCGTATAGAACGTATACCTCCCATACAAAAAAAATACGATATTGCAAATTTCTCGAAAACTACTCTAACGATTTTGATTAAACTTTGTATACGTAATATTTAAAGCAGTGGCAATAAAACTGCATTTTTATTTTTTCTCAAAAAAGTCAAATAACAAAAAAAAAATTTTTCATTTTACAAAATTTTGCCCTAAATGTCGGCTCTTCCCCAATATCTTTTTTTTTTTTTAATTTAGAGGCAGCTTTTAAAATCTACAAGTAGACTAACATAAAAGTGCTTTGAACTGCAAGAGCAAGTACGTGCGACCCCAGTCGTGCATTTTATTTTTTTTTATATATGTAGGTAACAACTTATAATAAATTTTATACCATCTGAAAGCCTATTATTTTAGCTCAAAATATTTATACCGACCATGTCTGTGCAACGTCTACAAAAAGAGCTAGAATTTTTGAACCTGTTTGGTTTTCATCAAAAAAAGCAAAAATATTAATCTTTTTTATCTTCTCACGCCATTAAATTAATTTTTTACTTGCGATATAGGTACTATATATCAAGTTATGCAAATATTCCTTCTTACGTGACCTTTTTAGTAAAATGAATTATAATAGGGTTTGTGGGCTGTAGGTCTTTTCTTGAGTTAGTTTTATTTCAATCAGTCGACGTTTCGGGTATGGACTATCCTGAAGAAGGGTATATCCATACCCGAAACGTCGACTGATTGAAATAAAACTAACTCAAGAAAAGACCTATAATAGCCCACAAACCCTAGTATAATTTATCAAGTTATGCATTCGTACAAAAAAAAAAAAAGTTGAGATAACATTTTTCCATGACAGACAGTCTGTCAGTCTGTCTGTCTGTCTGTCTGTCTGTCTGTCTGTCTGTCTGTCTGTCTGTCTGTCTGTCTGTCTGTCTGTCTGTCTGTCTGTCTGTCTGTCTGTCTGTCTGTCTGTCTGTCTGTCTGTCTGTCTGTCTGTCTGTCTGTCTGTCTGTCTGTCTGTCTGTCTGTCTGTCTGTCTGTCTGTCTGTCTGTCTGTCTGTCTGTCTGTCTGTCTGTCTGTCTGTCTGTCTGTCTGTCTGTCTGTCTGTCTGTCTGTCTGTCTGTCTGTCTGTCTGTCTGTCTGTCTGTCTGTCTGTCTGTCTGTCTGTCTGTCTGTCTGTCTGTCTGTCTGTCTGTCTGTCTGTCTGTCTGTCTGTCTGTCTGTCTGTCTGTCTGTCTGTCTGTCTGTCTGTCTGTCTGTCTGTCTGTCTGTCTGTCTGTCTGTCTGTCTGTCTGTCTGTCTGTCTGTCTGTCTGTCTGTCTGTCTGTCTGTCTGTCTGTCTGTCTGTCTGTCTGTCTGTCTGTCTGTCTGTCTGTCTGTCTGTCTGTCTGTCTGTCTGTCTGTCTGTCTGTCTGTCTGTCTGTCTGTCTGTCTGTCTGTCTGTCTGTCTGTCTGTCTGTCTGTCTGTCTGTCTGTCTGTCTGTCTGTCTGTCTGTCTGTCTGTCTGTCTGTCTGTCTGTCTGTATAAGGAGCTACAGCCTAAACGGATGGACCGATAGACTTCAAACTTGTCATGTAGCATTTTTTGGGGGGTTTTTGGAATTAATTTTCTTGGACCAAAAATAACGGTACTTGTCATATACCGATTTTAGTAAAATTGAATTATCTCAAAAATGGCTCCAACGATTTTGTTTAAAAAGTTCAAATTTTAGTTTTAAGCTAAGGTCTATCTTCTTATGAAAAATTTTTTTTGGAAAATCATTATTAACGGTACCTGCCATAGAATCGTTTTTTTTTAATCCGATTATCTCTGAAACTGCTTATTCGATTTCAACGAAACTTTTTGTGAAGAAGCATTTATATAATTTTAATATAAGCCAAAAATAAAATTTTGAAAAAAATAATTTTTGGGTTTTTAAAAAAAAATTTGGAAATTTTTTTTTGAAAAATCAAATTTTCGAAAACGGGACATTGATTTTCTTTGAAATTTTGGTTTTAGATGTTGATTAGTGATTTCTACAAAATGGCAAATATTAAAACTTTTGTTCCAATAAATTATTTATAAAGAATTAGTTTTTTAAAAAACGGCTCTAACGATTTTGAAAATTTTTTTTCTAAAAATGCATCTTATATCAATCAAAACTGCTTCCTCTTTTTGGAGGGCAATTTGATTTCAGATTTTATTTTTTTTTAAAACGAATTTAATTTTTTTTTATTTTTTTTTTTCGTTTTGTACCTATATAGTAGGTACCTACATTTTCCGAATTTCTATATAAAAAGTCTTAAAAATTTAAGCAACTTGAACTCTAAGAGCAAGTTCGTGCGACCCAGTCGTGCATTTTATTTCTTTAACAACCTATATTAAATTTTATATCATAAGAAAGCTTATTATTTCACTATTCATATGACGGCACAATCATATTTTTAAGATGTCTACAAAAAGAGTTAGAATTTTTTAAGACCAACCATGTTGAAATTTTAAACTGAGAATACGGTACTTCCCACACTGCACTGGTTGCTGTTCATGGGCAACAGATCTCCAAAGGTGTTTTGAGGTATTTCTAAAGTTTTTTAATTTAACATTGTGTAGCTTGTAGTAAATGTACCGATATGCATGCTCAATAAAGTTAAATTAAATTTTTATAACGCGTTGAAAAATAGAACTTTATTTTACCGTTATCTCAAAATTGTTACTACAAAACTGATTGAAATAGTCCTGTTTATTATCTATCTACAGTATTAATTTCATTAAATTATCTGTTGAAAAAAAAAATTAAAATAAAAAACCAAACTCACCAATAAATACCCCAAAAAAGTAGGTGTTTTTCAAAAATTCATATTTCAAAACGCAGAGACTTAAAAAAAATCTGTATCAGACCTCTTACTTTTTTTTTTATTATCTTTCGAATGACGTTTTTATAATTGTCAAAAAAAAAATCACTACTTTGTCAAAGGTCTACTTCATATTTTAGTTTTAAAAAACCATTTGTAACTATAGGTTTTGAAATTTTTTAGGATTTTTTCAATACTATTGTCAGCCTAATAATAAATTTATCTATAGATAAACTTTCTACAACGTCGCGTTAAGAAAATAGCCACTTTTTTCAATTCTTACCCCTATTTACCCTATTAAATGACGGAATTTTTAAAATTCCTTCATTTGTATTCAACTTTAAGTTGATATCTTTCAAATAAGCTAATTTTTGCCGCACTGTGAAAAATTTCAAGTGGAACTGGAGAAAATGGCGTCACTTTTTCGTGGTGGCTGCCATGGTTCATCGATTTATAAGACGTTATCACGTTATCAAAAATTTCAATCAACAATCCACTCCACTCCTCACAATTCTCTTGTCTAGCAATAGCAACGGATATCAATCTTCTACCCGTTATTTATTCTTGTTTTAAAGTTGAATTTTCATCGATGTCCATAAAAGTTAAAACTTGTGACCACCATTTTCTATTGAAAATTATGAGATTTTTTCCTCTATCGGAAACACTATTATATGGTAATGGTTATATTCAAGTTGAAAATTGTTATTATTATTTTATTTTTCCTTTTAATCGATAAAACTTTTATTTTATCGAAGTATAAAACTTCATGCTAATTTGATGGCTCATTAAAGGATTTTAATTTAAAGAATAAATTTTAAAAGTTAGATTGGTTAGAAAGGTTTTTTTCATTAACAGTATTTTCCATTTTGTATTACAATTCATCAGTTAGTCAAAAACTCATTAACCTATATTGTTGCATGCAATAGAAGGAAAAATAATGAAGTAGGAAATGTTAAAAATTTTTGCGTAGAAAGATGTCTCAAATTCAAGGACCAATTTTTGTTTTTAAAAGCTTTGCATTGTTTTTATTATGCTTAAAAGTCACATCTGATCTTTTCTTTTATAGCTAAAAAAAATATAGTATTGTGATACATGCTTAAGAGGGTGCATTCATACAAAAGTCAACTGCTTGTTGCATAATAAACGTCTAACAGACAAGACACACAAAAGTATAAAATTGGAAATGGCAAGAATTAAGTTTTATTTTTTTTTATATTTTTTCTTTTTTCGTTTCAAGAAAAAAAAAAATAAACAGAATGAAGCATCTTTGCATAGAAATTGAGTTTAGCAGAATAATGGTGAGTGAGTATTGATATAACATCATGAATATATAAAAATCTACACGTTGGCGCTGCGCTGGATGCATTGGTGGAAAATTGTCTGATATTGAAGTCAATCTTTTTTTGAATGGAATTCCAATTGAGAAGAATCTTTATTAGGAAACATTTGTATTTTTTGCTCGTTTATTATTTCTATTGAAATCTATGGTAGCTATAAGTGGAGGTGGCTAAGCAATAAAAATAGTTCATCGCGCACCTTGTAATAAAAGAATGATTGTATCTATTTTTGTAGATTTTTTTATAGATTTTTATAAAAAATTAATATTGGCAAATTTCTATCTTTACTGGTTTTTGTAGACCTTGAATTTCTAGCAGATGATTTGCAGAACAGATCACCTATTCATTTGAATGTTACAATAAGTTTCAGCCATGACCAACACGTTTGTCTGTCAGCTTATTGTAGCCATGACCAACACGTTTGTCTGTCAGCTTATTGTAGCCATGACCAACACGTTTGTCTGTCAGCTTATTGTATAGACGTCATTGCTTATTAAAAAGCGCATCAAGTGTCTTTTTTTAAAACTATTTAATGAGTCTACCAATTCTCAAATCCTTTTGCACTAGTCTACCTGGTTACAAAAAACACCGAAGAGACCAAGAGAAAAGTTTTATTCTCATCAAAACGCCCAAAAGAAAAATTCAAAAATGATTTTCTTACGTCTTTTTTGTCTTTGGGGTAATCAATTGAAATTCATTTGATTTAAATGTCCTCATTTCCCTGATTACAAAATTTGTCAAGGCCAAAGTTTTTCTGGCCCCCCAAAAACGCATAATTTTACCATAAAAAAAAAAAACAGTTTAACAATTAAGAGATAGATGGTGCTACTTGCTAATCCCTTTGACATTTTTTTTTTTTTTTTTCAAAAAGTAAACTTTCATACCCCAACGCTGAGAAAAGAAGTATAACTTCAAAAACACCCTTTACTGACGTTTTACTGACCGATAGACGAGCTCAAAAATTCATATTTTTACCTTTCACATAAGTAAAAAAAAAAAAAAATTTCAAAAGTTAAATTTTCTGAAAAACAACTCCTACAAAAGGCCTATCTATTTTGAGTTACCTACTGATTTTTTTTTTTTTTTAATGTTCTCATTTCCAATTTTTTTTTCAACAAAAGCTTTTAGAAACATAAAATAAATCGAAAATTACATTTTTGAATTTTTTAGATATTTTTGAAATTTTACCAAAAATTGATTCCTCAAAAACGGGACTTTTTTTTGAAAAATCTTGTCCATGATTAATTAGTTTAATTGCCTTCGGCACAAATTTCTATGTTTTATGAGTGAAGTATTTCGAGAAGTTTTTGAGTTAAAAAGCTGTGGTTGCATAAGAAAGCTAGCATTTGTTTATTCCTGGTAACGCTTTCCTTATTATACGAAGGGTCCAGGGGAAAAACTTGACATGTCCACTTTTTGTCAAAAATAAGCTAATGATGAGGTATTTTAGTATTTATTGAACACTATCAGATGGCATCCTTACTTTTATGTAAAAGGATTTATATTGTCAACATAAACTAAAAACAAAATTTTGAAAAAAATATTTTTTGGATTTAAAAAAGAAATCTTACATTGAACTTTTTTTTAATTTTTTATTTTAATTTTTTTATAATTTAAAATTATAAATTTTAAAAATTAGTTTAAAAAAAAAAACTGATCTTACGATTATATGTACATTTCTTGTTATAAAAATGCATCGTAACAAAAGAAGTTGAACTGCATACTTTGTTTGGATCTCAATTACATTGAAATTTTTATAATTTTATGTTGTTTTTATTTGAGTTTTTTTTTTATACATTTACCAAATTTGTATATAAAAAGTCTCGAGTTATAAGAGCAAGTTCGTGGGACCCAGTCGGGCATTTTTTTTTTTTTTTCAATTTCTTACTTGCTCGACTAAACGAGTCTTTTCATAAATAGTTGTACAGAAACGTTTTAAAGACTGTACGACTGTACCAAACTTTTTGAACACATTTTCGTACAAAAAAATTTCAGATCGTTTATTATGTTTTTTTTTTTTTTCAAAATGGGTCATTAATTTCTTATACACTTTAAACCAATTATTAAAATATATTTTTTTATAAAAAAAAAACCATCCATTTAAAAAAGAAGCTCCACTGATTTTCAAAAATTCTCTGCAGTACA
Organism: Episyrphus balteatus; assembly: GCF_945859705.1. NCBI lineage: Eukaryota > Metazoa > Arthropoda > Insecta > Diptera > Syrphidae > Episyrphus > Episyrphus balteatus. The sequence goes on from NC_079135.1 coordinate 70,245,514, forward strand.
TGAAATTTAATTGCATATTTCTCGTGGAGATCAAAATCATTTAAAAAGAAAATAAAGGAATTTCTAATGAAAACAACATCGCTAAAAATACAATAAATAAATCTATTCAAATATAGTAGATTTATCAATTACATATTCTGATATGATCTCGTTTCCTAAATTTATTTTAATTAAATTTATTATAAACGGAATACAAAACTAATTGATTTATATGATTACACCAATCACAGATTAATTAGATAAAAAAAAAAGTATCAGGTGACTAGATACATATATCGCAATAAGTTTCAGATAATAAAAAAAACCTCCCTTTATGTATTCATGTACGTTTGATATAAAAAAAATATAATATTCTGTTTTTGTTTCAATTCTTTTACATCTGTAAATCGAGTAAAATTTGTTGTATTTCAAATCATTACAAGAAAACAAATTTTTTGATTGTTTATGGCAGTTCCATAATGCTAAATTATAATTATTCCTAAAATTATCAAGTCCTGTCAAAAAAAAAGTTTTCAACTGCCCATGGAAAGAACAAAAATATCGATTTCAGTTTAAAAGTATTTTTTTGCTTTTAAAGTACGGAAAATAATTAGGTTTATTTACCTGAAGGTAGGATGTGTTCCAAACAGATTTTTTTTTGTACTGCACGTCCTTTCTTAAATGGCCTTGTCCTTAAAAGTATTCGAAGGATAGCGAAGAAACAAAGTTTCCTTTTTTGCTGTTGTAGGTTTTTCTTGATTTTGGTCAGTTTTCATAATGGTAAGGGATATTTCTCCTCTTTTTTGCTTTTTGCAATCAGTTTTTATAATTTTAATTTTTCAAAGAAAAACAAAACGATGAAGTAGTGATGATGAATAGCTTTAAAAAAAAAATAAATCAAGGTATCTGATACAATATTAATAGAAAAAAAAAATAATTTGAATGCGCGAATTCACAGGTAAGTGATAATTTTTCAAGTGTGAGGTTTTTCATTAAATTTGATTAATGGTTTATTCGAAAAACTCTATGTATTAAAAAAAAGTGAACAAATTCTCTTTAAGGTGACATCGATAAAAAAGCAGATGATTCAAATTGAATAACATACATCACCTTCCTTTAAAAGAATTATGTTATGTATTTTTGAAAGAATAATACAGAACGCTAACGTCAACACCCAGAGGCACCATCTTTCAAAAGCCCGCCCAGTAGCTTTCATATGTCGACCAAATTGACATAATCAGAAGAAAACAGCGTGATTTCAGAGGGCCGCAATCGGCCGCCCCGACCACCCCAAATCAATGGATGCAAAAACTAAAGTTTGCAGGTATGAATGCAAGAGAGAGGCCTTGGAAAATAGAGTTTGAACTAAACCATGCATTTTTAAAAGTTTTTGTATTCTGATTCCGAATCCAAAGTCAAAATTTCAATGGTTAGTTAGATTTTTGAAATACTTGAATATTAACAGGGTACTTTTGATGACCAGTTACATCACCGTTAACTAAAAAATATTTATGTAATTTCAAAACGCCATATTTTTCCGTCTCAATTATGTATTTTTTTTTTTTCTCAAAATAAATTTTATTTTCTCAAAGATATTGGAAATAGAAACTAATGGTATCTCAAAAACTTATTGGTTCATAACAAATGGTTTTTTTTAAGCAAATTCCTGTTTGTGACTTCTGATTTATATAAACTTTGGATTAAAAATCAAAAAGAATTTAATTGAAGGTAAGTTTTTCAGGATTCATAGCTAAAATAGTGATGAGTAGAGCTAAAAATACTAGACTTTCTAGAATTATTTAAACAATTTTGAATTCTGGGATCGAACTACGGCATTCGTTCGTTAACGTTTTGACTATTGCTCTCTCTATTTAATCAGAAGAAAATGATAGAGATATAAAGCGTCAATACGTTAACGAACGTATGCCGTGCCGTAGTTCGACCTCAGCATACTAAGCTTAATAATTAAAAACACTCTGACCAGTGTATATACAGGGTGTCCCAAAAGTAATGGATCAAACGAAATATGCTGATAGGCCAACCTTAGGGCTCTCAGAATTTGGTAACTTGTTCATCCCAAATCCTCACGGTTTTCGATTTAATGCAGTTTTTGTGAAATTTAAGAAATAATTAATTAATCAAAATATTTTTTATTTTTTACAATTCATTTTTTACATATTTCATATTTATTTTCACATAAAGTTGATCATCCAAAAAATCCAAGAAATAGCATAAAAAGGGTATAAAAGTGTTTTTTACTATTTTGGTACGTTTTGGTTTTTGTTTTATATTTTCTTAATTTTGTTTTTAATTGAATATGAACAGTTCTATACAAATCCAAGAGCGAACATCTTTTTGACATCAATTTAGCTAAATTTCTAGCTTATATTCAGTTTTGTAAAAGAAAATTCTATAAACGCTTATTCTGTCCGCCCTTTTGGAACCACCATTTTGAAAAAATAAAAGTTGCGAGATTTTTCGTATTTTTCATACTAATATGCTTCAGTGTCCAAAATTTCATGACTTTTCGTCAAGAAATGGCCGTGTAAATGATTTTTGACGCCATAAAGCACCACTGTGCAACGAGGAGAATGATACATAGTCAAATCCCTCTTGACCAACAGATTTTCAAATCTTTAACGAGTTCATAGCATTCACTGATTGTGTCAACTTCATTTTTACTTCAAATTTGGTAAAAATAATAATTTACCAAATAGTCTAAACCATTAAAAAAAAACTCGTAAAAATAGAAATTTTGCCATATTTCGACAAACTTCAAAACGCATGTGCGACCGGAAGTCCTTACCCAGTTTGAACAATTTTTTTTCTACTTAATATTTAGCTAATATAAAGGTTGTCCAAAGCTATTTTATTAAAAAAAAAAAAAAAGATGTACCTAAGGGTTTTTTTTTAAATACCATTTTTTTAATATTTTTTCAAGCTTTAGAGCCGATGCGCGGATTGAAGTGTTATTAATATACCAGTGAATGAACTCATGTTTAAGACCTACATACTTTTATGTGAGGATCTCCGTTTCCAAATAAACATTCATATGTACGTTTCTTCCCTTAGGACATCGGTTTGTTTTACATTCATTAACTATATGCAGCCCCAATAACATAAATTCATTTTGTTTAGGCTCAGTAAGCGCTGTCACCCCTAAAGTGCCAGTTAGAGCTGAGGCCATATAATTAATCCCAGATGGCCTTTATAAATTTGCAAGAAAATGCACAGAACAACTATCATAAGGTATTCTATCAGCATAAAGGTTGACAAATCAACACAAAAAACTTTAATCCAATAAAGTTCCCCTGTAGTTCAAATTAACCAATTATATTCCAAAGAGTCTAGTCAAACTGTTATTATTTTTTACTTTAAATTCAAATAATTTTCATAGATTCTTTAAAAAATTTTTTAACATACCCCACCAAAATTATTTTTCACATGATTAAGTGAAGCATGTTTGGTGTGTACGCCATTGTCATTGAAATAAAACCAAATCTCTTGTTGGCGCTTAATTTATCTTACTTCCATACTGACTGTGTAAGAACTCAATTTACTAAATTGTTTCTTCACTCTTACATTAATCTTGTACACTGTTATATTTCAATCACTTGATGATGAAAGAAAACCCTAATGTTGTTGCAAGCTGATGCACATGGATTCAAAATATTCGTGCTCTTCTTGTATCAATGATTAAAGTAAACACGAATATAAAAATCTTAAAACTAATCATGATGGAAAACGTTTTCATCTTGCTTTATTTTTAACAAACTGAACTTGAACTAAAAAAAAGTACGCATACACCACAGTGACCCATATAGAAAAATTCTTCACCACAAAAAAACAAAAAAATAATAATTAAATAATTGAAGATAATTTCATACGAATATGGCATACCTAACAAAAATTCGTTAAAATGATGTCCGCAACCAATCAATAACTAATCATGTGAAAGCTTTAAGACTTAACCATAAAGAGGTGAGTATTAAAGACAAAATTAACACATAATTACTATACATATAATTAAGGTAAGCACAAACTCATTATCTGATGAATATATATCAATTCAACAAATTCATAATATAAGTTTATAGTTTCAAATTAATTAATTGACATTTATAGCTTCTAACCAAAATGATGATTAATGATGCTTATACCAACCACCACCAAATAATCTAAACACTTCAAATTAGAATACAAGCAACAAGTCATTTATCTAAGTAAATCCTTCGAATGATTATAATATTTGCATAAAATATGAATTTTAAATCCCTATGATACTTAAATATCCATTATTCAACAACAGAATTCTGAATGAGATGAAGTTTTAGTGAATAAAATTTAAAACAAGTCTTTTTTTAGTTTTCAATAAATTTTAATGCTTTTTAAGTTGAAGGAATGCAAGATTGTTGATACATTTTTAACTACTTAAATAAAGAGGTAAAAATTTAAAAGAATCAATAAACAGTTTCTATCCTACTATTCCAATACCGCAAATAAAAATATTATTACTACATTATATTCAATTTATTTATGAGCACTCGATATGTACATTGAAACATCTGAAAATCATTTAAATTTAAAAAAAAAATCAATTAAAAATCGTCCTCATTTTTAATTGCTCAAATAAAATGGATTTCCTTTGATTTTTTTACCCTCAATACACACTTTATGACATGTTTGTGATTTTTAAACAAAAAAAAATTCTGCTTAAAACAAATAACTCGGAAATCAGTTTATGTTAAAAAAAAAAAAAAATTCCAGTTGAACTGTCACACACAAATAAAAAATTTCGCCAATTTGTTATTATATGTATATAAACAACTACAGATGTCAATTCACATGAATCGTTGACAGTTTTTGTTTCAGTTGTGATTTCAATTATCATTAAAAAGAAAAATAAAAAAAAAAACTCCTTGTTTGTTTTGGTATCCATTGGGACGTAAAACGTTTAACAATTACCTCAAATTTTCAGAAAAATTTGGTATGTTTTTTTTACTCCAATATTGTATTAATAGTTTAATTTGATATAAGAGGATTAGTTTAAAAAACTAAATTCAAAATCAACATATATGTGTACATAACTTACATACTTATTTTTATGTTATGAAATAGTTATTTAAAAGGATTTATGAACTATTATAGCACTAAAGTAAAATAGGCTCCAAAGCATTTTTGCCATTTAAATAATGTAATACAAAGAAAGTCCTTGATTTTGTGATTTCAAAACATAGTTGTTTTGTTCTAAAACCATAAATAACTTTTATTTCTACTGTAAATATGCACAGAGAAAAATATGACCCGCTAAAAACTAACAGACTGCCATATTGTTTTACCTTCCATACATTTCATAAGGAAATCTTATTAAAATCAACGATTTCAACGAGATTTCTTATTATTTTTATAGAGAAAATCTTATTAAAATTTGACTGAAAAGTTGATTTTTTTTGCAACTTAGCACAGGTTGGTTCAGGTGGTAAGGTGGGCGACTAATGATTTGAAGTCTCCAGTTCGATTCCCAGCCTGGTCATCGTGTTTTTAATTTTTTTGCAGATTTTAAAACAATAAGGAAAACCCGATTGTTTTAATAAGGTTTCCTTCTTGGATGAAAACCATAGAGAAATCTTATTGTTTTTGTTCTATTTTATGTGGTCTATTTTTCTCTGTGTGCTCTCATGGAATTACTCAAAAGTGTTGAAAAAATGGTAAAAAATTTTAATGCTAAGTTATAAACGGTTTTTTCAAAAACAATGCCAGAGACCTTCAACAAAGTGGTTGAGTTATGCTACTGAAAAGATAATGAAAAAAATTAAGGGTCTGATAAGAATTTTTAAAGGCCTTAGTTTTTCAACAAGAAATTGTTGAATAACGCCTAATTTAATTGATATTTTTGAGTGTTTTTTTGTTTTTTATTTTTTATTTCAAAAGCTTGCGAAAACTTGTAGATGAATTTCTCAAATGATTTTTTACCGAATAACGGAAAGAAGTATTTGTTTGGCCCTACACCGAAAAAAAAACAATATTTTTTTAATATCAGCAAAAAATGCTCTATAAAATCTCAAGTAGCTATAAAAAGTCTAAAATACACCAAAATATTTGGTGTATTTTTTGCACTTTCGTGATATACATTTTGAATATAAAACATACACCATTTTCTCGTATATAATAAACTCCGTTGGTTAAAAAGATATACTGATTTTTGATGGCGCCAATGGTATATTAAATGATCTGGTTTTTGGTGAAAAATTATCCTTTTGAAATTGGAAAATACACAATAAATCTATGGATAAAATACACCATTCAAATTATTCTGATTTTAAATTTGAACCAAAGTTTATTTTTAACCTCAAACAGTTTGTTGAATTCTAATTCACACCATTTCTTATGAAATAAATGAAAATGAATTTTTATTCACTTTCATAATATTGTCATAAGAAACTAATGGTAAAATATGAATTTGTTTGCCTAATTTAGAAACGAAACACATTCTGTCTACTAATTTTAGATACTACCCCTCTAAAAATCGAGCGCTTCTAAAATGTCAGTAAATTAATGATTTTTGTTTCGATTTTAAAAATCAGTTTTTCAAAAATTATAATTTTTTTGTTGTTATTACATTTTTTTAGAAGAGTTCTTTTATAACATAATATACCGAATCGAAAAAACCAAGAATGCGGGATAATTAGGTCAATAAATATACTATTATAGTAAAATAATTAATCGCTGTCTTCTTTTTTTAAATGGCGGCCATTGAAAAATATGGCGTGTCCCACTTATGCATTCTGGTGAATTTTATGTCCACAGGGTTTACTACCTACACCAAAGAGAGTGTACAAAATATACCGTTTTGGTTGATTTCAGAATCGAATAATTTTATGCACCATTAATGGTATATTATAAAAACAACTGAATATCGGTATATTTTTTGCACGGAATCTTAAAAAAATGTTGAAATTTTTTACAGAAAAGACAGTGGTACAATTTTTATACCACTAATTTTAAAAATACACCATATTTTTTCAATTTCCTCAATTTTACACCAAAATTAATGAATTTTGCCAATTTATACACCAGTGTGCTACTTGAGATGTGTTTAATGATAATTAAAATATCAAAACAATATTTTTATTATCAAGGTGATATTTAAATATCAAATTTTTAAAATTTTTTTTGATATTTTATTATCAATTTATCATATCAATTTTTCATTCCAAATTATTGAAAAATATTAAATAAAAAACTTTTAATATGTACTAATTTAAAGGCGCTTTGTGTTTTTTCGAAGTAAAATTGTATGATTTACTGAGTAAAATTTGATCGCCAATAAGATTTTACTTCACATAGTTTGGGAGAAAATAACAAAACATTTATATCACCTATAAGAGAAAAAATAATATCACCACTATTTTATAAAGAATATTCACTTTCAGTAAAGTGTTGAAAAAAAAAGAAAATACTTAAAATAATAAAAAAGTGTAATTTTTTGATTATTATCTGTCAACTTTTTTTTATTTTTATGATATTTATTATTCAAGGGGAAGAATGAAAATGAGAGTTTTCCTCTTCAGAGTATCACGTAGGACAATTCAATTAGAAAATCACGAAAAATATTGACTTAATCTGTCTGGTTAAATGGCCCAAGGTAAGCCTGGGATAACTTTTTTTTTCGTTAGCCCACTTTTCGTTGTAAAGTTAAAACGGAATTATTTTTTCACCTCAAAAATCACAAAAAACTAATTTCTTTTGTTCGGTGTAAAAATAGATGATTTGTCACTGTTTTTCGTCTGCCCAAGGTTAGCATATGCTAAATCACCATTTATTTTTGTCATCCTAATTTTTTCATTAATTTTTAGAAAAAAAAAAAATAGTACGTACCTATACACCACAGTGACCTTTTTTAATTTGTAATTTGGAAAAAATAATTCCACTGGTGTGGGCACTGTGCCTCAAATTTTATTTATTTGACTTCAATCCATCACTTGTTTTTGTTAGCCTACACTTAGTTCAAAAATTATGAAAACTTTGAAAATTTTGAAAGTACATAAATAGGTAATCAGAAAATTGTCAAATTTACAAGGAAATTAAAACACTTATGAACATTTTTAGTATGCAACATTATTTAAACATTTCCTATAAACGTGTTGATGAAATTTTCAAAAAATTGGCTGAGCCGCTTTTGAGAAATCTAGAAAAAAGTGTAATAAACGTAAAAGGTACTACAAAAGTGGATTTCCTTTTCGATTTTTTTTGTGTTTTAAGAATATACTTTTTAATAATATCTTAGAATGCAATATAACTCAGTATAGTTTTTGGTATAATTGTGCAAAATTAGAACAAAATCGACTAAGCAGTAAAGGATATACATATATGGAACTAACCCAAAAATCAGACGCAGATTCCAAGCAGAAGAATTTCATTTTGATACATATATATTTGGAAATTGAGCGGATGTCTTCATTAATTTTCGAAAAAAAAGCAAATATACATTACCCTTTAAAAAGGCTATTTGACTTGTTATTGTCAGTCACACTTTAAATTTCCAAGCTGCGTAAACGAGCGTTTAGAATAGTTAAAAAAATTAATTATGAGTACTGCAGGGTCGCCGTTTTCTTTATTTTTTTTATGCAAAAATAATCTACTCCAAAAAGAAAATTCACTTGACAAAAAATAACGTTGCTTTTTGATAAATAAAATAAACAAAAAAAAACGGGTTGGTAATTGCTCGCATATCTGGGCTGGAAAACTTTATTTTGTTTCAAAGGAAAAAATAAAAAAAAATTGATCAAAAATCTCAAAAGTACAATAGGTATCCTTATAAAATTTTGCCTCACGTTGGGCGCCATCTGAAACGGTATTGTCTTTAACACTTCCATCCTGTAAGCACAGATCCTACATAAAAATATTGGATGGAAGAGTGTCTAGTCGGCAAAGAAATGTTTGTACCGTTGCAGCACATATGTATCAAGGGGCACGGTAGTGCCCAGCCAACTTCTCTTGCAACTTTGGCACTACACCCTTATTTACAGGAAACAACTCAGGCCATTTTCGACTCCCCTCTAACTTCCACACCAAAGATGCTAGAAATTTCAAACTCGCTTTGTTGAGCTGGTCAAAACCAAACACCTCACAAAATTTCAGCTTCCTACAATGAGTAGTTTCTGAGATATAGGGCTTCAAAAGTCGCAAAAACCGTTACTGACTCACTGACTCACTGACAGATCATCAAAATTATGGAGAACTTCCCGATAATGTAGAAACTTAAAATTTTACACGGTGATAGGACTTGTGGTATATACAAAGGAAAAATTCGAAAATTTGAGATTTTCAATTCAGGGGGCGTGGCATCCGCCCATTTCCGCTGAATATTCATCAAATATTATAGAGCACTTCTGATTATCGTAAAATCTTGAAATTTAGTAGAATGGTAGAGCTGGTAGTTTATACAAAGGAAAAAATTTAAAATTTGAGAGTTTCAGCCAGGGGGCGTGGCAACCGCCCATTTCCGCTGAGTTTTCATAAAATATTATAGAGCACTTCTGATTATCGTAGAATCTTGAAATTTGGTAGAATGGTAGAGCTGGTAGTTTACACAAAGGAAACAATTTTAAGTTTGAGAATTTTAGCCAGGGGGCGTGGCAACTGCCCATTTTCACTTTTTCATTTTTTCAAATATAGAGATTTTCAATTCTACAGCCATACCTTGCAAAAAGTAGTGAAATCACAACGAAAACATTACTGTAAAAAAAGAGCCAAGTTCTCCTATGTTGAAATTATGCTGGCACAAAAAGTACTGAGATGTAAAGTGTACCATGTTCTAAAGTTTGGGTTCAAATTCGTATCAATAAAATTTTGATTGTTTACTTGGCAATTTTTGAAATAACTTTAAAAATCTGTAATTTAAAGAAAAATTGTCAAGAGAACAATCAAAATTTTATTGATACGAATTTGAACCCAAACTTTAGAACTTGGTACACTTTACATCTCAGTACTTTTTGTGCCAGCATTATTTAAACATAGGAGAACTTGGCTCTTTTTTACAGTAATGTTTTTGTTGTGATACCATTTCACTTAAATTTATTGTCATTTTTTATAAGTCAAAGTAAGTTAAATTAACAAAATGAAAGAAATTAGCAATCGCATTTTTTAAACACAAAAAATGTCCCCATAGTCCTAATCAGCCTCGAACTTTATTGTTAATATTCTAATAAAAATACCTACATACCTTCTTTTTTCAACTTTTAAAACGTTAATCATTGCATGTGTTAGCATTATGTAAATAAAATCAGTCACGTTTAGATCAAGGAAGTTCATTTTGAATAGAACACCAAACTCTTGATTTCTGGATGATAAATTCAGCTGGGTTCTAATGTTCGAAATAAATGCTTTGAAACGATAAACTTTTACGATTTACATAATTTGATTCAATGCAAAGTTGCATTTGTAATTTCCACACACCAGTGTGTTGTAAATTTGCAAGTGTGAATTGACATTATTATGTAAATAAGTTGAATGATACTTAGGTATATGCATCTTATTAGCTTCATATCCATTAGAATTTAGAAAATGTAGGAATTTGGATTCACTGAAACTTTTCAGGATACGAGTTTCATAATAAATTAAATAACAAAATCTGCAATAGATCTCAACTTAGCAGTCAATATTTTAAATTCAAAAGTTAAGGACGAAACATTGTAGCAAATTTTTAAGTTTTAAGCTTGAAGTTAAAATTTTTCTGTTAAAAAATAAGGGCGTTTGACAGTCAAATTCAAAATCCTCGAAAAACAGAACTAACATTTCTCCGTTCTCCCTTCGCTTACTTCGATTCAAAAAATGGTTGAAATTCTGCACTTTCCATTAATTTTATGAACATTTTCTTGAAACTGTTTTCAGATTAGGCGCTTACATTCAAATCAATCATTTTGTATTCTTTCCTTAGTAATCAATATCCTTTCAAGGATATGTTTCTCAAGAGTAAGATTTTCGAAGAAAGAAGGTTTACAGGTAGCAATTAATAACAACACATTATGTTATTTGAAACTTTAAAATTGAATTTTTAATCCCTAAGTTTACTAGTCCCAATCTTTCAAGAAGGATATTACATACATACGTGTTAAACAAAAAGGAAAAACAAAATATTGTCCATTGAACGCACGAAATTTTATCAATTAAAAATAAAAAATTGAACATAAACGCCTCGGTTAATAAATGGCAAAAATTAATGAAATCCCACTGTACTCTTATCAGTAACAGTTCATTTAAAGTAAAAATAAAAAGGTAAAATATTTCTATGTTGTACATTATTTCAAACAATAAATAAAATAAAATAAAAAAAGAAAAGAAAAGAAACACTTAAAGAAACAGTAGCTTGGCTAAGTGAAAGCTTATACAATGCATTAATTGTACACAATTCTGGTGATTTTATCTAGAACTTTCAGTTTAACCTTATAAATTCAACCAAGTTTAGTTGATGATGATAATCTTAATTATGTTTCTAAGAAAAAAAAAAAAAAAACAACATTTCAATCATTCCTTAACAAAAGGAATACCTACTCATCTTCAACAAATTTGATTCCTTTGTCTACTCACAATCCATACATTTCCTAGTTTTGTGTACTCAGTAAAAAAAAAAAATAATAATAATGTCCTCGTTGTCTGCAAACGAAACAACAAATCAAAAAAAAAATCTTTTGTTTTTATTTGAAGATATTTTATTTTTCCTAACACACATTATTCGTTTGATATAAGTTTTTGCTTCATTTTCTTTCAGATGGATTCTTTTATTGTTTTATTTGAGAAGCCACTGCAACAATCAACTTGATTTATGATTAGTTCAGCAAGATAAATTGTTTTTGTCGTGAATATTTTTTTTTTTTATTTTGGAAGTTCTTTATTTTATATTTAATTTAAATGACTTTTTTTATATAGAAAAAAAAAAACAAAAAACAAAAATTTTCTAATTTTGTGCCCTAAATGTAATTTGAAGGTGTCGCAACTGTCCCCTGAACATGTTGCGAATATTTTATAAACGTACCCCGAATTTTTCTCGAACGTGTCCCGAACGTGCTCCGGCTCCCACTCACTCTCACATTATTTTACCTTTAAGAAAAATTCCAAAAAATTGGCTCTAACATGTATACAAAATAAAAGAAGACCATTCAAATATTTGTTGTAGTTGTGTTTTAAATAAAAATTAACTTAGCCCTGTTTTTTTTTCAATCATCAGCTAGACTATCAAACGAATAAAGTCAATATAAAAAAATAGATATTCCAAGGAATAAGCTCTAACTGAGGTTTATCTGACTTTTGAAAAATTGTCCCATAAACAACAAAAATAAATTTCTTATTCTAAAGCAAAAAAAAACATGTTTAAAAGATTTTACCTGCTGCCAGTGTTGCAAGAGTATTTTCGAGGCAAGGAGTCGATATTGAAAAATTTTCTTTAAAAAATGGTCCAAAAAAACGCAAACAATTTTTGTGGCATGAGATTTAAAAATGTTCTTTCAATTTTTGCTTATCAGACTTCAAGTGTAATTATTTTTTTCATTTTGTTGATATATTTTGGTTTTCATGCTCATTTAAGGGCGTAAAATTAAATTTTAAATGAAAATTAAATCAAAAATGTATGCAAATTGGTTGTCACATTCACATTTTTGGTGGATTTGTGCTGTAAAATGCTTTAATTTTAAAGGAGCCTGAAATCGCCAAGTTCAAAATTAAAAGAGCCAAAATCCGATAAATCGAAAATCAAAATTTTAAGGAGCGGGTTAAAAGTTCAAGGCGCCTTTTTGGCGATAAATAGCCGGCTCTGGCAACACTGCTTCGAAGAATTTTAGTTCTACTTCGAAGGCTTTTAAGGCGTGATCATAATAATCAAGTTCTTTTATTATAAAAGTTTTTAATTTTGAAGATCCAAAAATCGCCAAATTGAAAACTTAAGGAGCCCAATTTTTATAAATCAGAAATAAGAATTTGAAGCAGCCGGAGAAAACTTTAAGGAGCCGGTTTGGCTATAAATAGCCGATCCTGGCAACACTGCCTGCTGCATGTTTTCCCAAAAATCATAAAATGTATAATTTGTCTGGTAAATTTGCAAATAACTTTTTTCCTCCCATGTTTATGACACACTTATAGAAAAAAATCAGCATCAAAGTAAAAAATTATCATGGATAATAAAAATGAACAGCCTTTGAAAATTTATATCTGAGTAACCACAAGTGGTATATAAACTTTTTAGACACATTTACAAAAAATAACATTTTTTTTTAAACAAAAATCTAAACCAAGTTTCTACCACGATTATTAACAGAGCAATTGTCATTAAAATGAGTAAAGGCATACTTAAGTAAGGGTTTTCTTAAATCATCGATTAATTGTATAAAGTTTACAAATAGCACGCTACTGTGTTACAATTTTTTTCTTAAAACTTAACCAAGAACAGCCCTTTAAAACTTGTTATATTATTTCGGGACACCGTGTGTATTAAATTGAGAAAAAAGTTTCATACTCTGCATTCTCTTATATTTGCTCCTGTTAAGACTTTTTGTTCCCTTCTTGCCGAAATAGAAATCGAAGTTATGAATACGAGAGTTATGCGCGACAAAGTTATGCGCGTCAAAGTTATGAAAAACCGAAGTGATGAAAGACCAAACCTATGTATGAACACCGAACCTATATGCAAAATGCAACGTGGTTTTTGGGTTGGCAATCATTGAGAAGAACGATATAATGTAGGTATAAGAGGTAAGTACCAAAAAGCTAGAGCGTGTAGGTTGAGTAAAGACAAGAAAAAAATTGATATTTAAATTCAACAAGGCTTTAAAAGTCTTCATTTTCATGCTCCATGGTCTGAATAATATGTTCGACACCTTAGAACCAGATAAACTACATATATCCATTTTCAAATGATGTAGTAAAATAGGGATCAACAAAACTGGTAGAAAACTAGAATAAAGAATCTCCTGTTGGTTTCTACGAAGAACTAGTTGCTTTAAAAATGTGCTTAGATCGAAAATCCATAGGTAAAATAATTCCATTAAAGAACTTGCTAAATTATAACGTCCTTTCTTTACTTTGGCGGAATCAAAGAAAAACTAATCTCAGATAATTTCGATAGTTAAATGCTGATTTCTTGTCCAAAAATCAATTTTGTAGATTCTATGGGTAGTTTCATATGTATTTCAATTTTAAATTTAAAAAATACACTTCCGGTTAGCTCGGGCAGTTTAAAACTTTTTAAAAATACCTGTGGCCCGTTCTTTTATTATAATAAAGTTAACTTTGGTTGTTGTGCCAAAAAATCATTGTTGTTTTTTTTTTTTTTTTAGAAAATTTCAACTTTTGTTTAGGAACAACTAATACATTTTGTTGATCTGTCAAAAAAAATTGTATGAGATCAATTTCGTGAATGAATAAACAAGAAAGAATTAATTTTTCTGTTTTTAATTTTTTTTTTTTTGTTAGTACACCGAAAAAAAAAATTGATAATAACAGCTATCAAATTAACATTTTTCAGTGACAAAAGTCGTCCAACAATTAAAATATCAATTTTGATATTCTATCATATCATTTTGACATTTTTTAATTTCAGGTGGGATAGTGAAAATTTCACTTTGACAATTAAAATATCATTTTGACATTTTTTTAAGTTTAAGTGGATATTGAAAATTTCACTTTGACAGTTAAAATATCAATGTTGACTAGATTTGACGTTTTAGTTTATTATAATGAAACCTATTTCTTTCTTTTTCTTTTTTATTGTTTTTATTATTTTAAGTATTTTCTTTCTTTTTTCAAAACATTACTGAAAATTAATATTCTTTACAAAATAGAGGTGATATTATTTTTTCTATTATAGGTGATATAATTGTTTTGTTATTTTCTCCCAAAGTATGTGAAGTAAAATCTTATTGCCGATCAAATTTTCTCAGTAAATCATACATTTTACTTCGAAAAAACACAAAGCGCCTTTAAATTAGTACACATTAAAAATTTTTTATTTAATTTTTTTCAATAATTTGGAATGAGAAATTGATATGAAAAAATGATAATAAAATATCAAAAAAAATTTCCAAAATGTGACATTTAAATATCATCCTGATAATAAAAATATTGTTTTAACATTTTAAATATCATAAAACACATTTTATAGAGCATTTTTGGCTGATATTTAAAAAATGTTAATTTGATAATTAAAAAATGTTATATTGATATTGGTTTTTTTTTTCGGTGTAGGAAAGTAGGCTTTTACGGTGCAAACCCCAAATTTGTAGCTCACTTATTTTTGAAATATTTAAGATTTTGCTTTCAAAATACGAAAATATATGCAAAATTCTAAATTTTGTTGCATATTTTAAAGTAACCTTGACCAAAATAAATCGCTTAGATTCCTGAAATTGTAGAAAACTAATCGAGCTACAAAATCGAGGTTTTTGCATTTAATTTGGATATGGGTAGCTTCAAATTTCTGCAAAACAGCCCGGAAAACTATACAAAAATGCGTTTGGAAATTTTCACTTTTTGTAGGAGATGGAGATGGCCCCAAAAAAATTTTGGATACAGGGCCCCTAAAGAGCTAGCTACTCCACTGTTTCGTTAACAAGCGTGATAAATTTTTTATGATTTTGTTGCAGCACGACCTGCACAGGGTGTCCGTTTTATTTTCAACACCATTGATCCGCATCTGGGATCAAAAACCTCGAAATAAATATAATCCAGTCAAATAAGGGTTTAACCTCGGAATGAATGTTAGTAGAAATTTTTTTTGCTCAATATCTTCCTTTTGCCATTCTATAACATATCTCAAAAGTCTAGAAAAATCTCATGTCCGCTTGTCGCGATTTCAAGGTCAAATCGCGAAATGGAGATTTTCAAAATTAGCAAAAATAGGCTATGGTATTATATACACATATGATACATGATTTCAAGGTATTTTTTAATGCTGATTCCAAAAAATCTAAAATCAAGGCAATCTGACGTCTCTGAAAAAAGTTATACCTGTTTTTCATCTGTCAACCCATATTATTATAACAGTTGCTAACTTACTACCGAAAAACCCTTAAAAGTTATGGTAGCGGAACCAAATTTTGCATGAAGGTTTTAAGATACATTATCATTCAGAATCAAAACCATGCAATGCAAAAAACATTCATATCTATGACAAAATGGTATTTTTGAGAAAAGGGGAAATTTTGGGATGTGCACTAAAAAACATCCAGGTACAATCTTGGAATTAGTGCTAATAGGCTAATTTTTTGGTTTCTATGTTTGTTTGGATATTCTATAATTTATGTCAAAAATCTAAAAAATCTCATGTCCGCAAGTTCTAATTTTCCAGGTTAAACTAAGTTAGGTGCAGATTTAAAAAAAATAATAAGAAAACTTTAGATTCTTATATCTATACCAACATACCTAACCCATATCATTTCAAGGTATTTTTTTAACGCTGATTCCAACAAAACCCACAAACAAATCAATATGACCATCCCTGAAAAGTAATGTACCTTATTCATGTTGATCTGACACAAATATCTGAAGAGTAGTTTTTCAATTTTTTCAAATCTGCACCTTATCTTCAAACCAAGAAAATTAGGACTTGCGGACATGAGATTTTTTTTTAGATTTTTGAGGGTAGTTAAAGAATATTCAAACAAAGATTAAAATGAAAAAATTAGCCTATAAGCACTTATTCCTACGATGAACAAGAATCTTCTTTAGTGCCTAAAATTTGTCCCTCCATCAAAAAATACCATTATTTCGTAGGTATATATATTTTTTGTAATGGATTGTCTTGATTTTTAATAATGATGGATTCTAAAATCTTCATGCAAAATTTGGTTCATCTACCATAACTTTTAAGGGTTTTTCGGCAGTAAATTTTGCAACTGTTATAATAATATGAGTTGACAGATGAAAAACAGGTATAACTTTTTCCAGAGACGTCAGATTGTCTTGATTTTAGATTTTTTGGAATCAGCATTAAAAAATACCTTGAAATAATGTATCATAGGTGTATATAATAACATAGCCTATTTTTGCTAATTTTGAAAATCTCCATTTCGCGATTTGACCTTGAAATCGCGACAAGCGGACATGAGATTTTTCTAGACTTTTGAGATATGTTATGGAATGGCAAAAGGAAGATATTGAGCAAAAAAAATTTCTACTAACATTCATTCCGAGATTTACCCCTTTTTTCTCCTTATTTGACTGTATTAATACAAAAAATAAAGTTTTAAGTCCCAGTTTTTTTGCTAATCCGACACGACTTAATTTTCAAGTTTAGTTAGATCTTAATATTAAATGTACTATTTCCGATTATACGTATTATACGATTAATAAATAAGTAATCCTAGTCAATATTTGATCTCAGCAACATTAATAAATCAATGATAAATTTGTACAATTCACGGTCTAATTACGTCACCGGAAGTGTTTACTTAAAGTTATTGGCGAAAAAATGTAAAAAATTCTTTCCCTATCGCAGCTCTACACCCAAAAAAAAAAGTTGCTATATCATCTTCCACACTTCTACTTAATGGCTGTGTCTAATCAGTAATCAGTCATGACTTTAAAAAACAAGATTTTCAAGACTGATGACTGATTGTTTTTTTTTTAACAAATAAGGAAGAAAAATGTATTGTTTTTTTTTATTATTTTCATAATTTGAATTTCACAAATTAATTTAATCACTTCCATTTCCATTGATAAATAAAAATACTAGCTTATGGTTCTGGTCATAGTTTCGGTTTATCAACAATTTGTCAACAGATATTCGATAAGGATTAGATAATAAAAACATAAATTCAAATGAAAACGACTATAAATCCTCATTAGTTCCATCAGTGAGTATTGGACTATCCCTGCAGACACAAGTTTAATACAATGTCGGAAATAACTGGTCATTGCGCACATCAAAGTTTAGGCATTGGAAACACTTTAGTGTCAACCCTTTTGCACACTCTTCTCGCTGCTCAATGTGCAGTATCTCCACCAGATCTCTGGCCAAAAGACTTCGGTCCAACTTACATACAAAACGGTTTGGACACATACGATTTTGTGGTTATTGGAGCTGGAACTGCAGGTTCTGTGGTAGCAAGTCGACTAAGTGAGAATCCAAAATGGAAAGTTTTGGTATTGGAAGCTGGTGGAGATCCCCCAGTTGAAACAGAGGTACGGGATTGATACAAGAAATTAAGGAGTTTCAATGACATTTTTTTTTGTTTATAGATCCCTGGTATATTTTTTACTGTTCAACACTCAAAATTCAATTGGAATTATTACACCGAACCGGATGGCAAAAGCTGCTTAGGTTATAATAATCAAACATGTTACTGGCCCAGAGGAAAAATGATTGGTGGAACTGGAGCTATCAATGCCATGTTGCATGTTCGAGGAATAAGTCAAGATTACGATAACTGGGAGCGCAGTGGGAATCCTAATTGGGCCTGGAAAGATGTTCTTCCAGTTTTTGAAAAATCTCAACAGAACAATGAATCTGAGTCAAACGGTTCTGCTTGTGTTAAAGATTTCGATGTACAATATCCAGAAATTCGAGAAATGTTGTTTAGTGGAGCTGAAGAACTGGGTCTACATAAAATTGACATTACAAAGGAATATATTGGATATGCTACAATAAAGGGAAACATTGATAATGGTGTTCGAGCGAGTACTGGTAAAAGTTATTTGGCAAAATCCAAGCATAGACCAAACCTTCATGTAATAAAAAATGCCATAGTTACGAAGATTAATTTTGATAAGAAGGGTCAAGAGGTAACAGGAGTAACTTTTGTCTACAACGATCAACAACAACTATCAGTAAATATTGCTAAAGAGGTTATTGTATCAGCTGGTGCATTAGACTCTCCGAAAATTCTAATGCTCTCCGGAATAGGTCCCGAAGAACACCTCGAAAGTATTGGTGTTCCTGTTTTAAGTAATTTAAGAGTCGGTGATAACCTTCAAGATCATTTGATGACTCCATTATTCTTCAAAATAGATGAAAGTAAAATCAAAGCTGAGTCATTGAGAGATCAACTCGATGCAACTTATTCATACCTTCTTAATCAAACAGGGTCTTTGGCTGGTATTGGAACTGTTGCCGTTACTGGATTTTTGAATTCCAAGGAGGATTCTTCCAGTCCATTTCCTGATATTTTATTTCATAATATGTTTTTGCAGCGTGGAACCCCAGCATTTGAAACATGGGTTAAAGCTACTGGGTTAAACGATGAAATAGCACAAAGTATTCACGAAATACACAAAGATAGCCACTTGCTTATGGTTTTGGTGAAACTTCTTAGACCAAAATCAATTGGAAATGTTCGTTTGCATAGTTCTGATCCAAAAGATCCTCCGAAAATGTTTGCAAATTACTTGGACGATCCTGAGGACGTTGATACTTTCTTGAGAGGAATCAAATTCCAAATGAAATTAGAAGAAACAGCTGCATTTAAGGAACAAAATGCTAAAATTGCTCAAATGAATTTACCAGAATGTGATAAATTTCCGTTTAAAAGTGACAACTATTGGAAGTGTTATATGAAATATATGTCAAATACAGTTTACCATATGTCAGGAACTGTTAAAATGGGTCCCGATACAGATTCGAGTGCTGTGTTAGACTGGCGATTGAGAGTCAAGGGTATTAAGGGGCTGAGAGTTGCTGATACCAGTATTATGCCGAACATTGTTAGTGGAAATCCAAATGCTCCAGCTATTATGATTGGGGAAAGAGCTGCTGAATTCATAGCTGAAGATTGGAATAAACTAAATACACATACTGAGTTGTAGATTAAAGCAAATTGATAACAAATCAATAATTAACTAACGTTGGTATATTTGTTGAATAGATAAATGTTATGTTCCTGTAACGTGCTAAATAATGTATCAGCAGTAAAAAAAAAACATGATAAGGAAAACGATTTTTTCCAAAATATTCGATCAGATAAAATATTGATTACAATGTTTTGAATGATAAGAAAAATGAAAAATTAAAATAATTATCAACAATTCAATTGGATAAAATCTTTTATTTCGAAATATGTTGTACAAAAATCGACTAACGGAAATCATAAAAATAAAAGTTTTAATCGGTCTTTTTTATGATTTAAGATTTTTTTTTATTATTGAACAGTGCTTTCAGTCACGATATTGATCAGCATAGAAATGTATGTTCTTTACAGTCCCCTCAAATTGGTAGGTTTGTTTGATTTTTTTTTCTCGCTGAGTGTGTAATAAGGAAGCTCTGATGTAAACGGATTCCATGGGTTTTGCTCTTAACTTAATGACAAATAGGACATGAACGAGTTCTATTCACTTTGGGTTGGGTTCGATATCCCGATTTTTATATTCCCGTTTTTTTAAATCCCGCTTTTAAAATTTCGTTTTTCATAATCCCGCTTTATATAATCCCGCTTTTAAAAATCCCGGTTTTTGTAATCCCGTTTCGAAATAATCCCGTTATTTATTTTAAAAAATCGCGCGATTTTTTTTAAATAAAACAACTAGTTTTGATTGTAATATCGGAATAATAAAACAAGAGAGATTTTTCTAAAAGCATTTAATTAAATTCTTTAACAAAAAATATAATATATACAAAAAATAAGAAAAAGTAAGGAATGTAATATTAAAAATAAATCAATTAACAAACTAAAATTTTTTTAAAATTGCAGAAGAACAATCAAATCGTGATAATCCCATAGATTTATAACAACATAAAATGATCACAACACCTTAAATTCAGTACACACCAAACATTCAAACGAAATTTCGACTTATATTTGGATGCATTTCAACAATTTTGATATTTTAATAAATGAAATTTCTTTTGTTTGATACCTAATTGATTTCTTTTTAATATTACATTCCTTACTTTTTCTTATTTTTTTTTTTATATATTATATTTTTTGTTAAAGAATTTAATTAAATGCTTTTAGAAAAATTTCTCTTGTTTTATTATCCCGATATTACAATCAAAACTAGTTGTTTTATTTTAAAAAAATAGCGCGATTTTATAAAATAAAACAACTAGTTTTGATTGCAAAATCGGGATAGTAAAAAACGGGATTATTAAAATCGGGATTAAAAGAAACGGGATTACAAAAACCGGGATTTTTAAAAGCGGGATTATGAAAAACGAAATTTTATGACATTTGTATTTACATTCGGATGCAAACGACGGAAAAGAGGTAAAACTTCAAAAATATGCCCATTGCTCAACGGCGTATACAGGGGGGGGGGGGGGGTCACGGGGTCATGCCCCCCCCCCCCCCCCCCCCCCTCCCAAGAACTCAAAACTTAAACAAGAAATTGTTGTGTTCTACTTAATTCTTTTGAGTACGATGATTTTCAAAATGTCGAAGTTTTAGAACAAGAACGAAAATGAAAAGTCAAAAAATTTGTTGGTATTCAACCGAATATTTTTGCCATATCTGGGGATGTGGTCATATTTTTAGCGAACGCTATGCTGGATTAGGATTATTTTAATTCGTTCGATAATATAAGGCATTGATAGGCTACAAGTTAAGCTGTGCTGTAGAGCTTTGTATGGATTTAAAATCCAAATAATTTTTTTAATTTTGACTAAACCGAGAATAGATAAGAATATAGGCAACCTCTTCTAAAGGCAAATTAAATATTTAAGCAAGCTTAGGTCACTTAAAATAATCTCGAAAATCGATTTAAGAAAAACTAATAAATATAACTGAATATGTTTTATATTTTAAACCGCTGATAAACACCTGAAAGCTGATTAAATCAGAGCCGAATATTATGAAATCCTTCGTAAGTGATCTAAAGCATTTCTTTAATTAGTAATGCCGTTTGAAATTTCGAAAAAATATCTAAACTACACTCTGTCCGATAAATATTGGCAGTACAGGCCTTATGGGAGAGCTTTTTCAAAAACAATGGGACCTAACGATTGCTAAAAAGCAATTTACGAAAAATATGCCCCTGAAACACACAGAACGCCACAGACGTGCCATGGCATTGTTGTTGTTATTTCTTTATTAAGCGAAGTACACCCTCCTATGACCGATCTGCCTCACGATCTGTGGCAGAATGAAACTCAATCATAAAAGCTGTTTATTAAAAGTATTCACAATACATAAGAGTTACCATTGGTAAACTTCCTTCATAAACTACTCCTTTTTCTATTATTTTTCTGAAAGAGCTTTCAGGATTAATGCTTTTTTCAAGCTTTTTGAACGAAAAAAAGCATATGTGTTGTCGTGGTGTTGGTGGCTATTTGATTTTTCTTTTGTGTATGTAGGAAAACAGTTAATGTCAACATTTTAACATGCATTTTAAGATTTCAACAGGCAAAATTTTGTACCCATGCGTGGGGTCGGCCTGCGTCTTAACCCTCTACTGCATGAATTAATATTAGCGGACGAAAAAATTAAAAAATGCTTTACATGGGTTCTTTGGGTTGTTTCAAAACGGTTTTCATTAAAAAAATTTGTTTAAATTAATTTGTTTAAAAAATTTGTTTATAAGCCAAATTTGGCTTCGTGTGCATTAAGGGGTAAGAAAAGTTACTAATTTTATTTGTTCAGATTATGTAAAGAATACAATTTAAATTATCAAAAGATAAATATTTATCATTTAAAAACAAAATAAAGTAAAATAAATACATTGCATTACAAAAGGTTAAGAATTAATTCAAATTTGGCTCATTTTAAGCCATAGAACCGAGAAAAGCTATTTGTTTTTGCCGTTATATACATTTTTTCTGGTTCACATTCTTTTCACTGTCGAAGTAAGTCTTGCTCAAACATTTTCACCCACTCCCAGATCTTACAAAAGCTAAAAGGTAATACAATGATTGAAAAATATTATAGGTGAGCACCCCTCCCCCTAAAATTTTTGTGGTTACGCCGCTGAAAATGGGGTTAACATGAGAAAAATGTCTCTAAAAGCGAAGGGGTTCCATTTCTGAAGTAAAACATAGCATCCAAGCAAAATAATAATGTAAAGGAACAAAATTTTCCAAAAAAAAATTTTACAAATTGTGTAGATTTACAACCCCTTAATGCATACGAAGCCAAATATGGCTTCCGTACTTTTTGCCCTCCCAAGACCAGGCCAATAATTTTTTTTCATTCAAAATTGGTTCATATCATACACAATTAGACAATCCATCAAAAGTAAATTTTTAATTCCACTTTACTTACCAAACAAACGCAGTAATTAACACTTAAAGTATGAATATATTCTACACTTTCGATTTCAATGCACACGACTGATCGACTCACCTGTGATCATAAAATACACCTTTATTTTGGGCAAGACACACGAAAAAACTATCTCTATGGGTGCTCAGAAACACAAAGAAGGGGATTGTATTGAATCTTTAACATTTTTTTGTGACAGAGAAGAGAAAAGTGCATACAAACAGACAAAACCATATTTGGCTTCGTATGCAGTAGAGGGTTAAATGAGTGAATTTTTTATTTGTTATTTTGGTGTTAAACGAAAAATTTATTTTTTTTTCGTTTTTGTGAAATTTTACTGACAAAATGGTAACGCTGGTACCTTTTCGAAACATTTTTTTTTTGATAATACGGCATCGCTAAGTGAGCTTTTTTATGTGATAGACATATCCAGAAGGCGTGAAGCAAAGTGAGATGCAAATACCCTACCTTCCCTGTACTGCCAATTTTTATCGGACAGAGTATAGCATAATTTTGTTTAATATTTTCTGTTAAGCCAAAAATATTTTTTTGTCCTTACTATTTTGACAGAGGTACTTGAATCCTGTATCGTCTTAAAAGAAAAAAAAATCAAAATTTAAAAAAAAAATGTATTTTCAAATGCAATTTTTTTTTTTTGCAAAACCTTGCGATTCGTTTGCCTGAGGTTAGGAAGACAATTAATTCGAAAGTTATCAGTGTTATTAAACTAAAAAGATTTTATTTAAACTTGTAAAATAAGTCTGGACTATCGGAAAACAATGCAGAGTTGTTTAAAGGCAAATTATTCAATCGAAGTACTTGTACATTACACTGTATTTTAAGGACAGGATGGTCTTAATTGGTGAAGATTTAAGGCTAAACAAATAAAAGCAAACGAATCACACAACGTTTTTGTTTGGTTATTCTTAGAACTCTTCGGAACTGTTCGATTCGAAATGCAAAACAAACAAATTTTAATATTTTTAATATTTTTAATTTAAATAGCACATTTTCAAGTTTATGCCTACTACCAAAACTTTTGTAAAAAAAAAATTGGCATGACCCCCCCCCAAGAAGAAAACCTGTATACGCCCCTGCCATTGCTATCATTTCAAAAGCAAGGAGCAAGTTAATCGTATGAACAGCAAAGATACAAAATCGTTTTTTCTTGCTCTCTATCCGTAGAACAACAACATAACTCAAATTTCATATAAAAATTATTTAATGTCTGAAGACACACAAACTCAAATAGTTTATCATTGTCTTTAACTTTAAAACAACAATATTTTTTTTATTTTATCTTCCATCAAAATTATTTACATATTAAAAAACATAAAAACTCATGATCAGTCAATATTTCTAACATTATCTACAATTCAGTATGTTCACTCAATATCTTCCAATCTTCAGCAACGAACTCAGCAGCTCTTTCGGCAATCATCATAGTTGGAGCATTTGTATTTCCACTAACAATATTTGGCATAATACTGGCATCAGCAACTCTTAATCCCTTAACACCTTTGACTCTCAATCTCCAGTCTAAAACAGCAGTAGAATCTGTATCAGGACCCATTTTAACAGTTCCTGCCATATGATAAACTGTATTTGACATATATTTCATATAACACTTCCAATAGTTGTCACTTTTAAACAAAAATTTATCGCATTCAGGTAAATTAATCTGTATAAGTTTTGCATTTTGTTCCTTAAACGCAACTGTTTCTTCCATATTCATTTGGAATTTTATACCTCTCAGAAGTGTATCCACATCATCAGGATGATCCAAGTAATTTGCAAACATTTTCGGAGGATCTTTTGGATCCGAACTTTGTAAACGAATATTTCCAATCGATTTGGGTCTCAAAAGCTTAACAAACACCAATAGTATGTGACCGTCTTGATGTTCTTTTAGAATACTCTCAGCTATTTCATCTTCTACCTCTAGAACTCGAAGGTAAATTTCTAATGCTGAAGTCCCACGTTGATTAAACAAGTTGTGAAATAAAATATCAGGATATAAACTGGAAGAATTTTCGTTAGAATTCAAAAAACCAGTAACGGGAACAGTTCCAACACCAGCTAACGGTCCTGTTTGATTAAGAAGGTACGTGTAAGTTGCATCGAGTTGATCTCTCAATGTCTCGGCTTTGATTTTACTTTCATCTACTTTGAAGAACAATGGAGTCATCAAGTGATCTTGAAGATTATCACCGACTCTTAAATTTTTTACAACAGGAATACCAATGCTATTCAGATGCTTTTCCGGACCTATTCCAGAGAGCATTAGAATTTTCGGAGAGTCTATAGCACCAGCAGAGAGAATGACCTCATTTCCGATGTTAACTGATAGTTCTTGCTGATCGTTGTACACAAAAGTCACTCCAGTTACTTGTTCCCCCTTCTTATCAAAATTAATCTTCGTAACTTTGGCATGCTTAATTACATGAAGATTTGGTCTATCTTTGGCTTTTGCCAAAAAACTTTTACCAGTACTTCCTCGAGTGCCTTTATTAATGCTTCCCTTTATCGTAGTATATCCAATATTTTCTTTATTTACATCAATTCTAGGCAGACCCAGTTCTTCAGCTCCTCTAAACAACATTTCTCGAAGTTCAGGATAATGAACATCGAAATCATTGACACAGGCTGAACCTTTTGAATCCGAGCCATTGCTCTGAAGAGATTTTTCAAAAGCTTGTAAAACTTCTTTCCAACCCCAATTTGGATTTCCACTTCGTTCCCAATTATCGTAGTCTTCACTTAAACCGCGAACATACAACATAGCGTTAATAGCTCCACTGCCACCAATCATTTTCCCTCTTGGCCAGTAACAGACTTGATTCTTATAACCCAAACAGCTTTTACCATCCGGTTCAGTGTAATAATCCCAAGTATACTTTGAATGTTGAATCGCAAAAAATACAGCAGGTATCTATAAGAAATATATTTTTGATAAATATTTGTCCAAACTTTTAACTTGTCTCTTACCATTGATTCAACTGGTGGATCACCACCAGCTTCCAAACTAAGACTTTCCATTTTGGATTCTCACTTAGTCGACTTGCTACCACAGAACCTGCAGTTCCAGCTCCAATAACTACAAAGTCATAAGTGTCCAAACCTTTTTCAATGTAAGTTGGACCATAGTCTTTTGGCCAGAGATCAGGTGGTGATATTGCACATTGAGCAGCGAGAAGAGTGTGCAGAAGAGTTGATACCAAAGTGTTCCCAAGGCCTAAACTTTGCTGTACACAATGTCCAAATTCTGACATCGTTTCCACTTGTGTTTTTGCGGATGACTGAATTACAAATGAATTAACAAGTATTAGAGGCCTTTTTTAAAATTTTCATTCTAATTTTAGTCTTATCTGTACACATGCACCTTCTTATCAAATGGCAGTAAACAAGTTGTTTACAGCGGCTACCAAAAAATATTTGACCTTTGGAAAATGTGAAGTGTATTTTAGGTGTTTCTTTTGTACCAAATGGTGGGCACGCGAGTACGATAAGCTTGGAGCTAAAAATTGATATCGGTATTTTGTATAGGAGAGGGTATTCTGTCTTCCCCATTTGGGCGGGAGGTGCCTCTACAGAAAAAAAAAAAATAAAAAACAGAAAAGATTTGCTTTTTCTTGCGAATATTTTTTCTGAACACTGTCAGACTTTCGATTTAAGTGTGTTTTGTTTACACTTTATGGTACACACTTATGGAGTTTATTGCAAGCTTTAATTGAGAGGCATGTTGATCAATAAACCTAAATAACGACGCAATCGTGAAAACTTTATCAACAACTCCGGCGAACGAGTCACATGAATGTGAGTGATGAATTAAAATGCAATTATTACACTGGTCTGCAAAATTTAACTTCTTTTTTCTCCTTCAAATAATTTTTTGATATTATGAAAGATTAGACTTTCCTGAATCTAAATCTGGTTTCAGAAAAATTCTATCAGGTACCATTTTTGTAAAAATGATTTTTGAAAAATGTGGGTAGTTTCTAAAAAATCAACCTTTTAGATTTATTTGAACTTGTGCAAAATTAAAACTATTTGTAGCATTGAGCTCAAATTTGGAGGACTTATTCCTCGTAATATGGCCTGTCGATTGACTTCAAATATGTCCTTGTACATTAGGTAATGTTTACTTTTTAGTAAATCCAACATGAACAAAAACACCTTAATTATAGAAAATGTAAAATACCAACGCCCATTATATTTAAAAAGTCAAATATGTAAAGAAAACCATAATAAAATACATTAAACAAAATTTTTACGTGTTTTGTAATTTGTTTCTCCTAGAAACAAAAGTATACTTTTCTTATAGTTTTTGATAGGCTGAGAATCCGAAGTCAAAAAAATTCTATCACGTGAGGATTTTAAGATATTCGCATTATCACAAAATCAAGTTTTTTCTTAGAAAATCTCAATAAAAACTACTATATCTCACGAACCAGAGCTGACCTAAATTTTTTGAGTTCGGATTCAAAATCAGCACACTAAAGTCCATTAGAAAAGTATACTTTTGTTCTAGGGAGAAAGATATATTAATTTTTAGAGGTCAGTTTTTTTTTATGATAAGATATGCCAAACCTACTAAACTTACTTAAATTAAGATATCTCGGAGAAGAAAAGAGATATTGAGAAGATTGAAACTGAATTTGAAAGAA
Organism: Episyrphus balteatus; assembly: GCF_945859705.1. NCBI lineage: Eukaryota > Metazoa > Arthropoda > Insecta > Diptera > Syrphidae > Episyrphus > Episyrphus balteatus. Next base: position 70,273,337 of record NC_079135.1, read on the forward strand.
AAAATTAGTTCTTTTATAAACCGTAACAATTTTAATTGAAAAATATTACATTATGCCAAAATATTTCTTCGAAAACAGCAAAAAAATGGGTTTTTGAGATTTTCTAACGGGAATATCTAAAAAACGTGACGTGCTAGATCAATTCTGACTTCGGAATCAGCATACAAAAATCCTTTAGAAAAGTATAATTTTATTTAAAGGGGGATTTCCTTGCAGACCAGTGTTATTTAAATGATAGAGTAGTGGAATATAACATCATTATAACTTGCGTACCTATACCTACCATTGTACCGGTATTGAATGCAACTTGTTTGGTGTGAAAAAAACTAGTGTAAAAACATCATAGTGGAAGTTGAAGTTCCAGTTCAAACTTAAGTATAGTTGCACTTGCTCATTGAAGTTGAAATTTAGTTCCTACAATTGTATTAGCAGTATTCTACATCTTTTAATTGCGATAAAGGGGCTAATAGAGCAAGTTAAGACATTACAATCAGAAGTACCTAACATAACGTTGATAGAGAAAAATAAGATACTGAATAATATTCATGATTCTAGATAATAATCTTCTATGAGCATAATAATGTTAAATAGGTTTTATGGGGAGGAGGTGGCGAGTCTGAGTTGTATACAGAGGATACGTTCAAAAGCAGGAATTAAGAAAAAAGCATATTTTTTTGGAGATATGTAAAGGAAATCTTTCTAAAAAAAAAATGTTCTACATTACTAAAAAGTCTCCACTAAAATTTCGATTCTAGAAATATTGTATTTAAAAATATTTTATCAGAGCGTGTTTTCCCTGCGCACATACAAGGTGATTCAGAAGGAATGTGCCAAAAAGCTAGAACGTGTAGGTTGGGCCGAAAGAAGAAAAAAATCCTTTGGGAGGGGATTGACTTAATTAATTTTCAAAATCAAAATTAAAAAAAAAATTTCGAACAAATTTTTTTTTTCAAAATTTCATGTAATTAAATACTAATTTAGCTTTTAAAACTCGATGCTCTTATTTGTTTTTAATAAAAAAATAGAAAACTTTAGGTATGCAAAAACATCTTGGCGATTTCGAGAAATCATACTTTTTTGTAAAAATAAACTCTTTATTTTTTGTGTTACGTGGCTGGAATTGTTGGTAATATTAATTATTAATTATAATTAATATTTCTCCTTTTATTTTTGAAACATTCAGGGTTGTATGAAGATACAATAAAGTGATAAGTTATTGGATTAACCCTGAATTAATCCCTTATTTTTTCATTAATAACCCCTGAAAACTAACCTGTGAATTTTTCGTTATGTGTTTGCGACGACGACGACCGCCCATGAGAGTACAAACCCTTGCGGCAGGGGGTAGTGTCCGGATTAAAAAATATTTTAATAGTTTATCTTGGTATGTGGGCTAATTTTCGAAGCTGGTTCCTACCATAAACAAAAAATACCAAGACTGGAAACTCGGCGGTCAACTGACGTTTGCCTACAAGCTGCGAGGTATGGTGAATGTCGTGAACCTATCGTTGTGTTCGTGTCCGCTGTGTGGTGAATGTCGTGAATCTATAAATGTGTGCGTGTTAACGTCATTTACCAACGTGGTGGCTTTCACATATATTCACAGACAGCACTGTACACAAAAGGGTTTTGCGGGGAAAGACGTACGAAATTTTCCAGTCTTGGTATTTTTTGTTTATGGTTCCTACCAACTAAAACAGTTTTGCTTCTGTCATGATGTAGAGAAGCTTCTTGTCATGATTAATTTACTCGTGTAAAATTCCTATAAAATTTCAAACAGCTCAAATGGCGAATTTTTGCATTGAAATAATTGATTTAATCAAAGACTTTGGCAAATAATTTTACTTTCAACAATAAGGGCTATTGAATAAAGAAAAAATAACTTTATATTTAAATGCTGAGCTTAAAAAAAAAATTAGTTAATTTTTTTTTTCAAAACTTCTATGAAAAAAGTTCTTTGAAAATGAAATACTTTTTAATTTTTTTCATAAATTGTAATACATATTGACATTTTTTTTATAATTTCAAAAAATAGTAAATGTTTACTAAAAAATTGGAAAAATAAATGCATTTTATGTTACGAAAAAGTTTTAAAGATCATGTTAAAATTTTTTCAATAATTTTTTTTTTCAAAAACGACGTTTGAAAAAAAAGATCATCAAAAAGCTGTTCGGCCGGGTTCGCTAATATTGTCATTTTTTGAGCCTTAGTTACTCTACTAAAGTTGCTAACTTTTAAATAAACAAAAAAAAAAAAAACAATTTCTTTGAACGGTTGATTCCTGATTAAATCGTTAACCACTTAACCGATTTCAAATAAATTTTTTGGAATAGAAGGGTATATATAAGAAATCACAATATAAAAGTTTTCAAAAACCACATTTTTGAATTTTTTGAAAACCGGTCGATGAAGATTTGTTATTATGTGTGGGTTATTTTTTTTAATAACACTGTGCAAATCGAAATCTTGGACAAGTGCGCTGTTGACTGTTTCCCCCTATTTCGGACCTGAGAAATCGATTGGTATCATTAGTTTTTCGATTCGAACAAAATTTTTTCGGAAGTTTTTTCAATAATTTAAAGCATTTTGCCCGATTTAAAGTAATTTTTCTTGTTTATATTGCTATTTTTTCTGCTCAAAAGTTATTTTCTACTAGCATAAACTCCTGGCTTTGTGAAAATGTATATCTTAGTAACGAATGTGTTGCCGTTGTTTTTTAATACATTTTTTTTTACATTTGAAGCCGATTTGTGAGAAAATTGCTTCTACCGCCTAAACGATATAATCTCATAATTCACTCCAGCAAAATTTTTTCTGTAAATAATCTAAATAATCCTTAACCATCATTTTATTTATGAAATTAAAAAAAAAAAGTTTTGAAAAATAATGTACATATTTTTAGTTTAAAAAACAAAACAGCAACACCGGAAATTTTTAACACATATAGATTTTAAAGTATTTTTTATTACCGACAAAATTATCTGTAATTTGCTTAAGTTACTCCACTAAAACATAATAAACAACAATGCAAAAAAATCCAAATTTTTTGAATTTTTTCAACAAAAACTTGCTAAATTGTTAAATAAATTGCATAAAATTGTTTATTTGTTTTATGCTGGTAGTAAATAACGTTTGAGTCGAATAAATAGCAATAAAAACAAGAAAAATGACTTTAAACCAAGCAAAATGCTTAAAGTTATTGAAAAAACTTCCGAAAAAAATTTTGTTCGAAGTCATACCGATAAATCGAAAAACTAATGATGCCAATCGATTTCTAAGATCCGAAATATGGGGGAACAGTAAACAGCGCACTTGTCTGAAAATTTTGAAACGCTTGAAACGTAATTAAAAAAAAAATTAATTTGGAAAAAAAATAGATAGGTAGTAGATCTTTTTTTAATTTTTTTATTTGTTTGTCATCTTTTTGGAAAATTGTTCCGGGATGAAATGACCCCCCTCATAGGATTTTTTTTCGGTCTTAAAATTTTATAATGACATCACTGTCAACAATTATTTTCAATACTTAAATTGTAGCTATTATCTAAATAAATTTGTCCACGTAAGAACCTAATTACACGACACTTAATTGATTTAAGGCTAAATTATATCCAATCAATGAACAAAATTACGTTAATTAACATATTTAACTAATAAAGGTCAGTTCTTCACCTTTATTATTTAAATAAATATTAATTAAATATATTAATCAGTTCGATAGCACAGTATCAAAAATTAAGGTGAAAAGAAATATTACTCCACAAGAAAAATATATTTTTGTTTTCTAATGTCCGTAAATTAAGATTCATAGATTACACATAGTTGAATATGTACGTGTATTGGACGTGTTAGTTTATCCTTGAACGAAGACTGCGTATATTATACTTTATAAACTAATTTAAAAAAAATATAAATAAAAGTAACTACAAATGAATCTAAAATCAATTTAATATTTAGACAGTCCGTAAGACAGATTTTCAAATGATGTCTAATAATTGCATGCAACAAAACTTAGACTTTGGAAACCCTTTAGTGTCAACTCTTCTGCACAATTTACTTGCTGCTCAATGTGCTATCTCGGCCCCAGACATTTGGCCAAAAGACTATGGTCCAACTTACATTGAAAAAGGTGTGGACACTTATGATTTTGTAGTTATTGGAGCTGGAACTGCAGGTTCTGTGGTCGCAAGTCGACTTAGTGAGAATCCAAAATGGAAAGTATTGGTATTGGAAGCTGGTGGAGATCCGCCAATTGAATCAGAGGTAAACAGCAAAATAACTATAACTTTGACATTTATATTAATTTTTTTTAACTGCAGGTCCCTAGTTTATTTTTTTCTGTTCAACACACAAACCACACTTGGAATTATTACACTGAACCAGATGGTAAAAGTTGTTTGGGATATAACAATCAAGTCTGCTACTGGCCAAGGGGCAAAATGATTGGTGGCAGTGGAGCTATCAACGCCATGCTGTATGTTCGAGGATTAAGTCAAGACTACGATAATTGGGAGCGAGACGGAAATCCACATTGGGGTTGGAAAGATGTTCTACCAGTTTTTGAAAAGTCACTTCAGAGCAATGATTCTGAGTTAAAGGGTTCAGCCTGTGTCAATGATTTCGATGTACAGTTTACAGAAATTCGAGAAATGTTGTTTAGTGGAGCTCAAGAATTGGGACTACCTAAAATTGATATTGGCAAAGCAAATATAGGATATGCTACGATAAAGGGAACCATTCGCAACGGTATTCGAGGAAGTACTGGCAAAAGTTATCTAGCAAAAGCAAAAGATAGACCAAATCTTCATGTGATTAAGAATGCTATAGTTAAGAAGATTAATTTCGATGATCAGGGAAAGCAAGTCACTGGGGTAACATTTGTGTACAATGATCAACAAGAACTATCAGTAAAGATTGATAAAGAAATTATTTTATCGGCTGGAGCTATAGATTCTCCAAAGATTCTTATGCTCTCCGGAATTGGACCAGCAGAACATCTCGAAAATATTGGTGTGCCAGTTTTAAGGAATTTAAGAGTTGGTGATAATCTTCAGGACCACTTGATGACTCCTTTGTTCTTCAAATTAGATGAAAGTAAAATTAAATCAGCAACATTGAGAGACCAATTTGATGCAACTTATTCCTATCTTATCAACCAAACAGGGTCTTTGGCTTCTACAGGTATTGGTGCTATTACTGGTTTCTTAAATGCCAATAATAAATCTAATAGCCCATATCCTGATATTTTATTTCATCATAGATTTATGCGTCGTGGAACTTTGGGATTAGAAACTTGGCTTCAAGCTACTGGGGTTAAAAATAGCATAGCTGAAAGTATTCGTGAAATTCACAAAGATTTCCACTTACTTTTGACTTTTGTTAAGCTTCTTAGACCGAAGTCTAAAGGCAGAATTCGTTTAAATAGTTCTCATCCAAAAGATTCACCAAAAATGTATGCCAATTACTTAGACAACCCTGAGGATGCCGAAACACTTCTGAGAGGAATAAAATTCCAAATGAAATTGGAAGAAACGGCAGCGTTCAAGGAACAAAATGCCAAAATTATACAGATTGATTTACCTGAATGCGATGAATTTCCATTTAAAAGTGACAACTATTGGAATTGTTATATGAAATATATGTCAAATACAGTTTATCATATGGCTGGAACTGTTAAAATGGGTCCAGACAAAGATTCAAGTGCTGTTTTGGACTGGCGATTGAGAGTGAAAAGTGTTAAGGGATTAAGAGTTGCTGATACTAGTATTATGCCGAATATTGTAAGTGGAAATACAAATGCTCCAACTATTATGATTGGAGAGAGAGCAGCTGAGTTCATAAGTGAAGATTGGAAAGTAATGAATGTTCATAATGAGCTCTAAAATTTATTAAAATTCAAGTAAAATTATAAAATCAAGATTTGGTTCCAAGTTTGTAGGTCTGTTAAAAAGCATTTTCCTAAAATACAAAGTTTGAAAAACGCTTGAAATATATGTATATGGTATTGTCAGTTGCCACCACATGCGAGATTTAAAAAAAATCACAAAAAGGAAAAAAAAAACTTTTAAAATTCCATAAAAATCATCTCCTACTTAATTTGAAGAAAATCCACCCACCAGTTGACGCATTGGCAATGTCTACTAAAGGACGCACAGAACGATGAAGCAAATAGAATTTAATTTTAAGGGGTTTTATAAGAAATGTACAAGAAAAAAACAAACTTGTTTATGAAATCACTAAAACACTTTTTCTAAAGGTTTAGATGTTGAAGTGCAGTTATTCTTTCTATTTGATTCAATATCGTTTTCGACAAATCATACTTATTAGAAGAGCTGCCTCATGACAGGGTTCATTTTTTTGATGAAATAAGTATATGTATGTGAATGTCCATTTTGGACATATTCCATTATAACGATTTCATATAAACGATTTCGGCGGGAATGAAATATTTAAAAAAATCATATGGAGATGTTAATGCTTTCCTTTCTACTTCACCTTTTATTTTAACGTAGTGAATTACTGCAACTTCTCGTGGATTCTGTATTAAATCAGACTAAACATTTTCTGCATTAAAATATTTTTCATTGGAAATAAAAAACATTGCATTAAAAATAAAAATTTTATTGAAAATATAAATTTTCGCACTAAAAAAATCAATGCAAAATGTGGGCGTTAAATTTTTTTTTTTTTTTTAACATTCATCGATTTTTTTATAATTTTGAATATTTGGACTTCCATTAGCTATGTCAATATTATAGTTGAAATAGTTTATGTTAGACCAAATAGTAAAATTGTAATGTTTGTATGGTCGAATAATGCATACAAATATTTTTGTTATATTTTAAGAACTCTCCATTTTTTTTATTTACAAAAAAAAAAACATTTTTACAGACTTTACGAGGTTCTCTATCAATATTTGAGTTATTTTTTTAACAATTCTTAATATGTTATATGTTTTTGAAAAGAGGATTCTCAGACCTTTTAAATGATGTATATAAGTATATTGTTTAAACAAATTAAGTGTAGGTTTTTATCCCATAAATCTTGAAAAAGTGTTTTGTTGAATTTGACCAAAACTGCGGAAACTATGCTACTTTTTCGTAACTAGAAAATATGGCATATCATGATGTGAATTTCAAGGTGCACAATAGGGTGCTCGTTATTTTAAAATAATTAGAATTTGTGTGCTCCTAAGATCTTATATATGGTTAAAAATAAACTAAAAAAATATTCCCCATGTTTCAAGTTTCTAACTTAATTCTAACCCGTGGTGCCGCGAAGCGGTTGAAGTTTCTTATGGGAATAACATGGATTCTTGGACCTTTTTCGATCAATTTTAAATTCCAGCCAAACCATTTGTTCAAAAAATGTACAACTTTACAGACTCAAACTTTATGAGTGTTCAGATTTGTAATTGTTATAATTTTAGAGATTTAGCTTGGTAAAGAAAATCATTTTTTCAGACTTTTTCAAAAAATCGCCTTTTACACGTTTAATGCCAAAAAATTAAAAACATACATTTTTATTCACAAATAAGCGTAGTATGTATGAAAATGTATATTTAATTCAAAGTTATATAATTAACTAATTTTTTTATTTATTTTACTACAGTACTTTTTGTTAAATCGGGAACACGTTTTTTGATATCGATGGGTGTTTTAAACATATTCAAAATTTAATTTTCTGATCATCCTGAAGTTGAGGAATTTGTGATAAAATTATAACTATGAATATGAAAGCGGTGACTGTCGACTAACTTATGTAGCTCATAAAATTAGATATTAAAATTGGTTTTAAATAATGGATAAGTTGATATTAAAAAAGAAAAAAATTAGGAATACCACTTTTAAACATGAAATTCTATTTTAAAAGAAAAATTTTCAACGAATTAATTTTGTCATATTTTAGTAGTTATCTAAATAAGAAAGTTTTCATAACGCCAAACAAAAGCCAAAATATTGAAAATATCATTAAACTAATTTAAGGAATGTAGCCTTACAAAAACCTTTTGTCAACAAAAATATATGATTCTTTATACACTAAAATTTCCATTAAATGATTAATCTTCTACCTAAAAATCCTGCCTATCAGCCGAGTTATTTTGTAAACATTCGATAGCATCACTTTCACAAGCAACTTCATATCAGGCGATCCAATGATCCGTAGTTTTGCACAAACTTTTTCAGAAGTAGGTACATAACATATGTATGCAGCTACATGTTTGTTTTAAAGATTTTTTTTATTTTGACAACTTAAAAGAACACAGTTGGATTTTTTTAACAATTAGGAACATGGTTCTCCCTGAATTAAAAATTAAATAAATGAAAAAAAATTAAAGCAATTTTTTTTTCTTATTTTAAGACTTTACAACTCGGTATGGACATTATTTGTTTTACTCCAATCTTCATTTATAAACTCAGCTGCTCTCTCTCCAATCATCATTGTTGGACCATTTGTATTTCCACTAACAATATTTGGCATAATACTGGTATCAGCAACTCTCAATCCCTTTACTCCCTTAACTCTCAATCTCCAGTCTAAGACAGCACTAGAATCTGAATCTGGACCCATTTTGACAGTTCCTGCCATATGATAAACTGTATTTGACATATATTTCATATAACACTTCCAATAGTTATCACTTTTAAACTCAAACTTATCGCATTCAGGTAGATCTATTTGTATCATTTCAGCATTTTGTTCCTTGAACGCTGCCGTTTGTTCCATTTTCATTTGGAATTTAATTCCTCTCATAATTGTTTCAATATCTTCGGAATGGTCCAAGTAATTTGCAAATAATTTCGGATGATCCTTTGGATCAGCACTATGCAAATGAATATATCCAAATGATTTTGGTCTCAAAAGCTTTACAAAAGCCACAAACAAATGACTGACTTTGTGGATTTCACGAATTTGATCAACAACTCTATCGTTTACCTCAGTAGCCTGAAGCCATGTTTCCATTACAGAAGTTCCACGTTGTGCAAACATATTGTGAAATAAGATATCAGGATATGGACTGTTGGAAGTTTCATTTGAATTTATAAATCCAGTTACGGGAACAGTCCCGGTGGTAGCCAATGGTCCTGTTTGATTAACAAGATACAAATAAGTAGCATCAAGTTGGTCTCGCAATGTTTCGGCTTTTACTTTGCTTTCATCAACTTTGAAGAATATAGGAACCATAACATGATCTTGAAGATTATCACCGACTTGAAGGTTTCTTAAAACTGGTATACCAATACTTTCGAGATGTTCTACTGGTCCAATTCCGGAGAGCATAAGAATTTTTGGAGAATCTATAGCTCCAGCCGATAAAATAACTTCTTTATCAATCTTTACTGATAGTTCTTGTTGATCATTGTACACAAATGTTACCCCTGTAACTTGATTTCCCTCACCATCAAAATTAATCTTCGTAACTATAGCATTCTTAATCACATGAAGATTTTGTCTATCTTTGCCCTTTGCTAGATAACTTTTACCAGTACTTCCTCGAACCCCATTTTTAGTGTTTCCCTTTAATGCAGTGTATCCAATAAAAGCACCTTCTTTTAGAGTTTCAAGTTTGGGAACACCCAATTCTTCAGCTCCATTGAATAACATCTCTCGAATTTCGGAATAGTTTACTCCGAAATCGTTAACACAGGCTGAACCTTTTGACTCGGAATCATTGCTCTGAAGAAACTTCTCAAATACTGGACGAACATCTTTCCACGCCCAATTTTGATTTCCCTGGCGCTCCCAATTATCGTAATCTTCTTTTGTTCCTTGCACATACATCATGGCATTGATAGCCCCACTGCCACCAATCATTTTGCCTCTTGGCCAGTAACAGACTTGATTTTTATAACCCATACAGCTTTTACCATCCGGTTCGGTGTAATAATTCCAATTATACTTTGAATGTTGAACATTAAAATACACAGCCGGTATCTAAAAAGTATAAAAAATCAACCAATGATGGTTATCAGAATAGGAATTACCTACAACTTACCATTGTTTCGATTGGAGGATCTCCACCCGCTTCCAGTACCAAGACTTTCCATTTCGGATTCTCACTTAGACGACTTGCAACTATAGAACCAGCTGTTCCAGCTCCAATTACTACAAAGTCATAAGTATCTACGCTGCCATTTTCAATGTACGTTGGGCCATAATCTTTTGGCCAGAGTTCAGGCGGTGATATAGAACATTGAGCAGCGAGTAGAGTATGCAAAAGAGTTGACACCAAAGTATTTCCAATGCTCAAACTTTGTTGGGCGCAATGACCAGATATTTCCGACATACTTTTACTTCTGGTCCAATTATATTTTCTGTTTCAATAGAATGTTTCATATTTGATTATCTTTATATTTAAATTTAGGCAACTTAATCTTATCTTCTAAGTAAGTACTTATCAATTATTTATAACGTTGAAAACAACAGTGGGGTTGACAAAATAATTTTTTACATTGGGCACGTTCAGGAAATATTAGGGACTAGATATTTAGGCAACGTCATTTTCTGAACGGAAATTTGAGCAAATTGACTAAATTAGTTTTGATATGATGCTATTGTCAAATTTCGTATTTTACCGATTTTACCGGGAAGACAACAAATTTCACTTAACTTTACTGAATAAATAATATTAATTATAACCGATAATGCACTTTTCACTCGCTTTTCCCACAAATAAATTTAATTTTGCTAAATTTATTCTTTAATTAAAAACAATCTGCTGTCATGTTGACAAAAAAAACTTTCCTAAATGTTTAGGGAAAATTTTCTTGCCTAACTTTCCAGTTAGCTTTCCAATAAAATTACCTAAATTGGAAAGCTTTTTCTTGACAGCTGACCAATCAGAGACCAAGAAATTACCTAAATATTTAGTGCCTAACGTTTCTGAACCTGCCCATTGCCTTATGATTTTTGAAAATAGATTGCTATTGAGTTGAGTTATTAAACCCAGCTACGGCTCAGTTTCGTCAGATCTTAAAGATTTGATGTATAAAATGGGGTCTTAACAAAAAAAAAAGTGAAGTTTTTATTAGAGTCATTATCCAAACACTATGCAATGAAATTGGACTGAATTCGTCTTTTGAAGAATGAAATTCCCTACTGACTGGGCCACTTGTGTTAAAAATAAGATATGTTGAAAAAAAAGGCGGTTTACGGTCTATAATTTTACGTGATAACGTCATTAGAAAACAGGTTGTGGGCCTTAGATTAAAAAACCAATTTAAAAATTATTTGTATTTGTATTTTATTTGTATTATTTCAAATCTGAAAAAAGGGTATTAGAAAAACTTTTGGTTTTCTGGACTATTTTTAGTTTCTGAATAGGTAATAAGTTTTCAAACTTAAAATTATGAAAAATTAAAATTTTTTGTTTAAACTAATTTTTTGTTTATTTTTGTTTATGAATTCATTTCACTAATTAATTTTTTGTCAAAAATTTAAGACCAGTTGCACAAACGTCTTTTAGTTTTTTTAAAAATTAATTAACAAAAAAAAAAAAAAAAAAAATTTTTTATAAATAACCACGTATTTTTATTTTAAACAAACATCAGACACGGTAAACAAAACCATATCGTTATTTGATTGTCAAAACTAAAAACAATTTGATAAGCTGAAACTTTTTTCTTATTTTTCTTATATATACATAGATAAGACAAAAGTAATGGTATAAAAAGAATTTTGTGACAATCATCTTAAAGGCTCTTAGAAATTGGTAACTCATTCATCCAGAATCTCTATGATTTTCAATTCAATAAAAATATAGTTTTCGTAAAATTTCAAAAAACCTTAAATTAAAAGTATTTCAAATACCCTTTAATTAATAGTATTTTGCTTCTCCTACCAAAAATGTATTATTTTCAAAGGCTAAAGCGTACAGCTTTTTTGCCAAATGGAAGACTTAATCCTAAAAAAATTAAATTCACTTGGAAAATCTAGCAAAGAACCAAAAACAATGTGTCGTTTTAGCTCATAAGGTCACTAAATATTCTTGTTTTTTTTTTTTACTTATTGGCTTCAATTAAGACAATATATTCCAAATGCAAAGAAAAAAAAAAAACAAATATCGAGGACAATTTATTTATTTGATGACCACAGTGTGAGCAGGGAAGCGAAATGAACATCGATAAAGTTATAAGGAGTAGACTAGACTTATGCTTTCAAACAGGGTTGAAGTTATACCTTATACAATATAATTATGTAGGTTTATTTAAGTAGGTACCATTTTTTTTTTTCTAAATATCAGGAGAAAATTTAAGAGGTTGTTTATTTTGGATTTTGGATTGCCAACCCTGTCAGAACTGCCTAACATTTTTGATAGAGACTCATTTTTCACTTAAATTGATTCAATCAATCTTCTTCTTCCTTTTTTCTCGGCGCTGTTATGATCTCGATGTCGAGGGGATCATAACCTTCCCACGTTACTGCTTCACACTAGTGATCCGCCTGTGGGGTTCGCCGGGTTGACCTCAGAAATCGGCGGCAAGCCTCCCGGTTTTGTATTGTTCCGTTTCTGAGGCCAACTGAATGCTGGTGTTTTTGCATTTGCTTGTACCAGGAGTTTTTAGGCCTACCTTTCTTTTTATTTCGTGTTGGAACGTTATATGATATTGCTTTTTTGACGGGGTTCTCAGGATCTCTCCTTTGAACATGGCAATACCAACTGAGTCGGTCGTGTTCAATTTTTTGGGAGATGGTATTTTTAACATGAAGGCTTCCTCGGATCTTCGTACTTCTAATTCTATCAAGCTTTGTTACTCCTGCTGTCATGCGAAGCATCTTCATCTCAGCTGCCGTTAACTTACTCTCATACTTTTTGTACATTGTCCAACATTGTGAACCGTATGTGAGTGCTGGACGCACAACTGCGGTGTAGAGCCTTCCTTTCAGCTTAGGGGGCATTTTTCGATCACAGAAGATAGCAGAATTTTCCCGCCACTTCATCCACCCTACGCTTACGCGATGATTGATATCGTCATCACAAGTACCTTCGTTATTTATCATAGACCCCAGATATTTAAACTTTTCACACTTGGGAAGCACTACACCATTCAAATAAATGTCAGGAATAGGCCTGTGTGGATCAGAAAATGGGCAGCATAGGTATTCTGTCTTTTTCGCGCTTATGCGGTACCCACTACCTTCTAGAACATCCACCCATACATCAAGTGCTCGTTGCAGGGATATCGGGTCTTCACTTATGATGGCTCCATCGTCAGCAAAGAATAACTGATGCACTTTTGGGTCCGTCACTTTGCCTTGAAGCAGGTAATCAAGAACGGTAATAAAGAGCAGAGGACTCAAGACGCTTCCCTGGTGTACACCTACTGTGATTTCGAATTCTTCGGTGACTCCAGCTGCACATCTTACTTTAGTAACTGCTCCATCATACATGTCCATAATTATCCGCACATAGGTTTCCGGAACTCCTCGTTGTCTGAGGGCCACCCATATCAGATCTCGTGGTTGTCGATCGAATGCTTTTTCAAAATCAACCAATACCACATGCAAATCCTCCAAGGAATCTCGATGTTTTTCCATAATGATTCTGATACTCTGGATTGCACCTGTGGTTGATTTACCCGCAACAAACCCGCACTGGTCATCAGATAGCCTTATTATTTTTCGCAGTCGGCTACCCAAGACTCGCTCAACGATCTTCATGGTGTGTGACATCAGCTTAATCGAACGGTAATTATCACAGCTTCGAGTATCACCCTTCCCTTTGTATATTGGAAGAAGATAACTTTCCCTCCATTGATTAGGCATTCGATCACCTCGTATAAGCTTGGAAACAAGAACCATGAGCCATCTAGACCCGATGTCTCCCATCTTTTTCCAAAACTCTGAGGGTATTTCGTCTGGCCCAACAGCTTTTCCCTTTTTGGAGTATTTTACAGCCTCACTAACTTCTTCGACTGTGACATCGGATACTTCGCTTAAGTTAGGTGAAGCTATTGGAAAGTGTAGCCTTGGAAATTGTTCATTTAGAAGTTCGTCACAATACTGTCGCCACCTGTGGATCTATGTGAAATTGTGAAGTCAGTTTTGATGTGAAATTGTTACATTGTGTCCAGCTGGGCTGTTGACAGCAGAAGTTATGAGTATGTTTCTATAAACAAAACTAAGTGGATGCTGACAAAATTAACTTCACGCACATAGAGGCAAAGTCAAACAAGAAGTTGTATATGTATAGTCGAAGAGTAAATGTAATGCAAATCTATAAAACTTTGTGCTATGATGTCTTAAAGACTATTATGTTTTTTTTTTTTTCTTGCTCTATATAGATAGAGCAAGTATTGTTTTCGTGTCGAAAAAAAATTGTGGTTTTAATTAAAACCAACATTACGATGATGGAGAACTCCCAAAAAGTGGGTTTCACAATTCCGTTTGTCCATCTGTACACATTTCCACAGCCTAAACGGTTGGACGGGTTTTCATCAAATTTTTTACAGATGATTTTTATGGAATTCTGAAAGTTTTTTTTTTTTCTATATCTCGCTTAGAAAGTGTATCTCCCATACAAATTTGTCAATTTATACCAAATACCTCGAAAACGGATTTTGATTAAACTCTGCAGACGTAATATTTAAAGCGAATGCAACAAAACTGCATTTTTATTTTTTTCCAAAAAAGGTAAAATACAATTTTTTTTATTCATTTAACAAAATAATTGCCCTAAATGTCATAATATAGAGCCAGTTCTCAAAATTTACAAATAAACTAACATAAAAGTGCTTTTAAATGCATGAGCAAATACGTACGTTCATTTATAGTAAAATGAAAATTACTGACGTCTTTTATCCATTAATTAAATTGTAATTTCTGACTTTTTCCCAAACAACTAAAATTTAATATAAACGTACATTATTTGCATTATATCATAAAAAAAAAATATATATCTTTTGGGTAACTTTTTTTTGAAAAAAACGGTTATTAATGATTTTGATTTTTTTTTAATCTAAAAATGCACATTAACAAAACTTTGAACATTCTTTTCTTTTATGCACAAACTTATTACCCAAACTATTTTTCCTTTTCCTTTGAAAGGCTCAATTTCGAAAAAAGGAGTTATAGTCCAGTGCATTTATAATTTGACCCAGCAGTTTGTACCACCCCAAATTTTTTTGCTCATTCGATAGAGTATTGGCTGAATATCATTACCCCGATTTTTCGCACTCGCGAAGTTCACCTTTCGGCCGCCATCTTGAATTTTAGTTTTTGTTGAATATCTCGATTTCTATTTATCCTACATAAAAGTTGTGTATGCGAGAAACGTAGGCAATTAAATTTCGCGTCTTTTATGTTAAGAACATTTTTTTAATATTCTGAATATTAAAAAAGTTACAAGCCAAAAAAGTAAAAAAAAAAAACGAAAAAATGACAATTTTAAAGTTTTGAGCACTTTTTATCAAAAAACGGAGGCCACACAGCACATCAAAAATCTATGGAAAAGTATATTTTGGTTCTTGTGGAAAAAAAAGTTCAATTTTGTTGACCAGTGTAATTAGTCATCCTGTTTCATCCAAAAAGGTATCCCTTATGTGGGGATCTCGAACATACATAACTAGGTTCTATTTACGAAGGAATTTCACGTAAATTCAACTTATAGTTTTAAATTTAAATTGGATTTACAGTAAGTAAACTAAAGTTAAAATTTTCAAAAAAAAAAATTTAATTTTAATATCTAAAATTAGAAAAATATGAAAAACCAAATTGGTCGTTACGAATAAAAGTTTTTTCGTACGAAAAATTCGTTTTCTCACATTTTTCTTATTCTAGAAATTCAATTGAAATGTTATAGTTTTCTTTAAAAAAAACTAAAAACATATCCTCGAAAACAGCCAAAATGACGTTTTTTGGGATTTTTTAAAGGTAATATTTCAAAAACGGAGGCCAATAAAAAATGTCTGACTTCAGATTCGAGTTCAGCACATCAAAAACCTTTAGAAAAGTATATTTTGGTTCTTGTGGCAAAAACCTTGTTGGCCAGTGTTATTTAAAAGTTTGAGATACCAATCTTGTTTTTTTTTTCATCAAAAAAATATCTTATGTCGAATTCCTTTCAACAAAAAAAATCGAATTGAAATCGATCTCAATGCGTTTTACGTGTCGCAAACAATGTGGCGAGCATTCTTCTTTTGAAAGGAATTCGACATTATTTAAAAAAATATATTTTGCTGCTGTAAATTTATTAACCATTTCGAACCCAAGTTATGAAAATCAATATTAAAAAATGTTTTTTCTGTATTATCGGGTCAAAACTAAGAAATATGAATAGCAAAAAGTTATTTTCCAAAATAATAAATAGCAAAACTAATGTGTTATTTTCATGTCACATGCACTGCCTATGACCACCAAAAAAGTCGGAGAACTGAGAAAATAACTTTTTCTGAAACTATAATGTATGCCACTGCAAAAAAACAAAACACTTTCTGCATTAACATTTTTTGTATCTTTTTTTCAAAATTATGACAATATATAAAAAATTTTTTTTTGCAAAAAAAAAATGTCAATTTCAGTCCTTTTTTCGATACAAAAAAATTAAAGGTATTATACTTGACTAACTTTTTGTAATAATCCAGAAACTAGGCATTATTATCTTTAAATTAAGCCATCGAAACCTAAAAAATTGTTTAATTTAATATTTTTTACGAATTTTTTAAAAAATGTTACATGAGAGTAACGCTGGTCCGAAAGGGTTAATGCAACAATCGTTCAAATCAACCGCTTTTTGAACTAATACATTAAAGAGCTTCAACCTTCAAGTTATGTTGAAAAGTTATAATTATTTCGCAAGTTAGCTTTTGAAACACAAAAATCAGCTTTTTACCTCAAGAATTTTCTTGTTTTCCACCTTCTTAATTATTGGAATTCATCATTATTATTTAAAATACAGCTTTTGAATGAGGAAAGTCTAATGTTTACTCAAAAAGCTCAAAGAGAAAGCTTTTCAAAAAAAAAAGTCTCCACCGCACCGTCTTGTTTTGTTTCTATAGTCAAAGGCGTGAAAAATAAAACCTTGTAACTAACAGCCATATTATTAACTATAGTTTAAAAAATACATCTGGATGGAAAATTGTCAAATGTCAAAAATAAATCCAAATCCAAAATAGTTATCCCGATTTTAACTATGAAAATAGTTTAAAAATAGTTAAAAATGACTATTTTTTTGTCTGTGCGATAGTGAATCATGGATTTGGATTAATTTTTGAGATTTCAATTTTTTTACATCCAGATGTATTTTTTAAACTAGTGAATAATATGGCCCTAAGAAAATTGAAAAAAGTAAAAATGTTTATGGCACTGCGGAAGACGAAATTATTGGCAGGATTTATATAATGTATATTGGTAAAAGTTTTAATAACTTAATAACTTCCATTATAGATGTTCATTTTTAGCGCGAAAGCAATGTTAACTTCCGAGTAGGTACTTCAGCAGCCTTGTAGATTCTGTAGAGAAAGACCGTTTTTCAAATCTAGTAGTTCTGATTTTGACACATTTGCTTATAGAATAGTCACAGTAAAAAAGGGTCTTTTTACAATGTTACCTACTTGGCCAAATCTGCTAAAAAGTCGTCGATATTTTGTAATACTGAGTCAAAGCTTTCAGTTTTAATTACTATATTAAAAAGCACAGTCAATTTTTTTTTTTTATTTTTCAACTATAACTTTCAATTTTTACCATGAAGTAAAATATATAAATTCTTACGTTTTTACACATTCTTTTATGACACCTTGAATGATTCCGATTTCGTCTTTTATGAAGTCGCATAGCTTTTCAATTTCATCTTTGTTTATCACTGTACTAAGACCTTTTAAAAATAAAATACATAAGTAAGTCTTTGACTTCAAGATATAACTCAAAACAAAATCTGCTTACCTCTACGTTTGCACAGCAATCTGTACATGATATAAATTTCATCAACTATTCTAGTCTTTGTGAATGTATTCTCAATTATACAATCTTTTGTATTTGCGATTATATTTTCTAGCTTCAAGCATTCAGATCGGGTCTGTGCGTAAGCCCTTTCGAGCTCAGAGAGTTCATTATTAAGACCTAGAACTGTGAGCATAGCTTCGTTTGTTATTTTTATCATTTGAAGCCGTATTTCTTCGATTTCTTGAAGTTTATTCTTTTGAAGTTCGGATACTTCGACTTGTGTCATCACTGAATAAATAAAGATTCTTACAAAAAAAAAAAAAAAACTAAAAACACAATTCAAACCTACTCAATGCATCACATCCATCCATACAATCCTTGATTGAGGACCAATTATTATCTGGCGAAGAAACAACTTCTTGGATAACAACCTCAAATGGTTCAAAATCTTTAACTACTTTTTGAAGAACCTCACGAAATTTAGACAAAATACAATTATTATTCTTGTAAGCATTTATAGATTTCTTCAACTCAACATGAAGTTGCTTCTCTTCAGAAACCTTAGACTCTGCGAATTTTTTCTTTTCGTCACAATCTTTGAAAAAATTATTTGCCTCAATAAAACGTTTTCGAGTTTGATCTTGTAAGCTAAAAAGCTCATCAATTCGATTTGAATTAATTATGCCTTGACGTCTTGCATTGTCAAGCATTTCTTCTTGAAGTTGAAGCATTTTCACGTGTTCCCGTTCATTTTGGAGAGCTAACAATTCGACACCATTTCCAGGCGAATCCCAATTGGGTGGTTTTCTAATCATAAACATTTACCAGATGTAGAATATTGGAAAATTATGTACTCACACAAATAATTTGTTTTGTTGAACAGATTCCACAAAGTAATCGGTAGCCTTTTCAGGTTGCAATCCAAGATTTCCAATAATATCGAGTTTTAATGTAGGCTTGATAGGTAACATGATGACTATTTTTTTTTAAATAAATTTTTTTATTGAATTTTGATTTATTGATTTTTAAATATAAAAACTCTGAGGTCTTTATTCTTTAGTATTCATGAAATCATAGAAATAAGACAACTACGGAAGTGAGCTTACTAGCCCGCAGTATAACCTTGTCGGTCCTGTGGAAGAAGATCGTGAGTCAAATCCATTAGTTATGATTGTTAGCGGTTACACCTTGCATCCAGAGACCCTCTATTAACGGCTTCTGACTTCTGAGTACCATATCCTTCTATGAAAGATCATGGACTCCCGAAGGCCCTTCTCAGATGTATTGTCCTATCCAACCATACCGACTCTCTGGGGCTGAGAATACCCCCCGGTACTCTTAAACAGAGTCGGCTTAGATAGTTTATTGGAAGGTGTATTCCACTTCAATCTTTGACAAACTTTTGCGTCTTTTGTTCGACCACAAGTAAGAGAAGGCCAAACTAGAGAAAGGCACCATTTAACAAGGTAACTTAAATACCCTTCTGCTTGCATAGCAAGTTTACACATTTTTTTTAAAAGCTTTTTTAATGACGCTTCTGTGATTCTATAAAAATAAATTTGTGGCACAACACCCTATGAAAGAGCAAGGCCTAGTGACTATAACAACTCTCAACCATTCTTATGTTATAACCTATCTTACAAATACAAGAATGGAAGGGACCAATTTACCGCAGAGTCTTACTCGGAGAAAAAAAGTCATTCTTAAATAGCACCCTCTTAAAAAAATTTGATTTCTGCTTGAAATTAGTGGAATCCGCTTATATTCTATTAAATTTAAGGCAAAATTCGTTTTATATTAATATGAAATTTCCTCTTAAAAAGTCGACAAAAAATAAAAATTTAAAAATTATGGTCAGACTTTAGCTTTAGTTGCAGTTTATCATAATTTTTTCCAACAGTGAGATAGGCTGATGATAAAGCGCTCACTAAGTGACCCAATAGTTGTTTTTCTTTTACATTAAAATTTTTTCGCATGAAAAGAAGATGATTTTCCATTTCAATTAAGTGGATTTCTTTCAAATTTGCACATTCAAAAAATTTTGTGTCCGCTTAAGGGGTTATATCTAGTTGTAAGTGCAAAAAAAACCTTCTTTTTTGTGGATTTTTTGTAAAGAGGCATTTAGTTATATAAACCTAAAGAATACATATCCCTATAGCAAATTTAATGTATAAAAAGAATTCGCTGTGTATTTAAAAAAATATTGGGTTCCGTTATTTTTGTAGTAGATCTCCTAGACGACCTCCAAAAAAAATGTGTCTGGCGGTGAGCACGATTACTCCGGAACGGCTGGACCGATCAGCTTGAAATTTTTACTGAATTTTCTTTGATACTTTTGTCAGGTAATGAACGAAGGAAAAATGTTTTTGACAATAATTGGATTTTGTATGCCATTTTAAAGTGTAAATTTTTGTGAAAAAAACGATTTCTGTCTTTGAGAGGCCGCCATTTTGTCAAAAATCAAAATTTTGACTATTCCTTCGTTCATAACCTGCATTTGTCTATCCTGAAAATGAATATTTTGGATTTTTCAATTTTGGGTGATTTGTATCAGAGATATCTTGCTCACCGCCAGACAGCTTTTTTTGGAGGTCGTCTAGGAGATCTACTACAAAAATAACGGAACCCAATATTTTTCTAAATACACAGCGAATTATTTTTATACATTAAATTTGCTATATGTACATGTATTCTTTATGTTTGTATAGGGTAAAAGCGGGTGAGATGGCATACCTTTTTTGTTTATGTCTTTTTTTTCAAAGCAAACCACATTTCATATTTCTAACAATGCAAAAATGTTCTATATTCAATATCCAACGTATTGTTTGTTTTACAGAATTTTATATTTTAAATTTATATTTTTAAATTAATATAGAAAAAAAGTTTAAAAAAAACCATCTCCCCCTATAGGGTGGGTGAGATGGCGCATGAGTTTGTTTTAGATTTCTATTGCCAAATTCATTGCACAAATGGTTGAACGATGTGAAGGAGTCAAGCACCAATGCATGCCGTATAATAGATTGCAACTAGTCGTCTTTTTTATAAAATTTGAACTTGGCTGAATTACTTAAAAAAATATTTGTAGGGTGATATGGCACATGCTAACACTATACTCAATTAAAAAATTCTAGTAGGGAATGCGCCATTTCACCCGCAAAAAACTGCGCCATCTCACCTTTTTGCGCGTAATTCATATTCGTAAGCACCCATAAAAAGCAGATAGAACTAGAGCTCAGATTTCACACGCAATGCATAACTTATACTATCTTGTATGTATTGGTGTATCAAGGACATCAAGATCCCAACGACTCACAAAATATCAGAACAAAAAAAAAAGGGCGAAACAAAATTTGAAAAAAATCATCACACGATTTGCTTTGAAATTTTTTTTTATTTTTTGTATCATAGATAAAAAAAACGAATACTGGCTACTTCGATTTAAAATATTTAAAGACAGCTGAAAATATTTTTCATACATTTTTAGAGCAATAAATGTAAAAGATATTTAAAGTGCGCCATCTCCCCCACCGCGCCATCTCACCCGCTTTTACCCTAATGAAATGCCTCTTCACAAAAAATCCGCAAAAAAGAACGTTTTTTCGCACTTACAACTAGATATAACCCCTTAATTTAAAACGGAAGTCATCTTGGCCGAAAACCATACAGAAATCCGCTTAATTTAATGTGGAATCCGCTTGTTTTTAGATAGTATTTTTTCCTAGTGTGAAAATGACACTCTTGGAGACTGCGAATTCCTTACAAGAGGCAATACTCCTGGAAAAAATGTTTTTAGGTTATGGAGGTCTGGATTCGAGCCCAGACCCCTCTCTCAGATCTCATACTACATAGCACTGAACAATGCACCATGGTCGCTACGTACAATCGTCGAGAGCTCGTTTCTAAGACCGAACTGGTGTGTTCTTTCCAATACTTTCGATAATACAGGAAGATAGTTTTCATAATTTCAAGTCAATAATTATAATTTCTGCGATTTTCCATTAGTTTGGAATAGACTTACATAACAAGTAATAATTTGGCTTCGATAATTTCTTTTTTTCGATTCGGCAAGCTATATTTTTTATAGGTTTAATTTAAGACAACTATTTTCAAAAAAGGAATTTCTCCATTATACTACCTAGAAGTGTTTGAACCGTTCTAGGGAAGCCTTGTATTTTCAAGTAAGAGATCGCCTCGCCTTAAGCCCCGTTCCAAGAGATCTATTGTAAGTATGCAATGTTTCTAATTCAAGAGAAATAACATTGCATACTTACAATAAATCTCTTGCATTAGAAACATTGCATACTTACAAGAAACTTTTTGAAACCTTTTTAGAAAAAAAATGCATACTTACAAGGTAGACTACCTTAAAAATGTTAAATAAAGCAAACTGAGGAAAGTCGTTTCTAATAATAATAATAATTGTTGTATCAAGTACCTCACTATTTTCCACTCATCTTTAGTGGTGGAGCATGGTCTACTGGAAGAGAGATGGGCTGGTATGCGGAAATACGTGGGATATCGATTCCTGGCCGGGCCATGGTATAAAGTAAAAAAAAATGTGTAAAATTCTTATAATTTCGGAACAACAGAAAAGGCAGTGGAATACTGGAATGTCCAAAAAAAGGATATGAGAAATGTTTTTCTGTGGGAGTTTTTTCTGACCAACTCAAATACATATATTTCCGTAAATGTCCTTTAAATTTCAAAAGTCAAGTATTGAGCTGGAGTCGTGGAGTTAAAAGATTTAGTTGTTTTTTATTGAAATACTCCTTAATCCTTAATGCCATGAAATTATACAAAGAGCTATCTAATAAACATCTGCTATCGCTTTGAAATTAATCATAAATTAAGAATTTATAAACTCTGTTGCATTACAAGTTAAAGTACATCCTTGCATGTTGTTACCTAATTTAATTAATAAAACAAGGCGTCACCCACTGAAACTGACCCCTCAGTTAACAATTAGTCCTTTCCAACAATGGATCGCAATAAAATATCAATTTTCTCCATACTTTTTTATTTGCTTGGTATTTCTTCGTATTCAGCAAATGTTAAATTGAACAAATATTTATATCTCTGGAGTTGCAGCTATGTAATACTTCTTCAATTTGAAATGATTGTAACTTTTATCAAAGGCAACATTTTAAACTTGCAACACAATTCTGACGCTGCATTTCTAATATTCATCAGTTTAAAATTGGTTCATGTAATCACAGCTTGGCAATCACTTATCCATCGCAAAAATGAAGCGACCATTTTCCAAGGACTCACAAGCATTGATGACCTCTTCATTTCGAAACTCTATCAATGGATTGATTTTGGCAAATCAAATCGAACAGTTATCATGAAGAGTCTTCCTTCGATTATTACAAATATTGCTTGTGTAATTTTAATATTTATTGGAGTATTAATTTCTTCGGAAAAGATTAAAATACCTTGGTTATGGATTGGCACAAGTCAATTGATTCGTATTCGATATATACAATTTACTTATGTAATTTCAATAGTTGGCGAAAAGTTAAAATTACTGAAATTGAGTTGCTTGGTAACATTTTCGCGAACAGCAAATATTGAAAAAGTTAATATTTTGAGAAGTGTTTTTCATAAAATTGGAGATGTTCAAAATGATGTAAATTGTTTATTTGGATGGTCAATACTTTTTATGGTTATGACGTCTGTGGCACAAATTGTTTGGGTTTTGAATTGGGTTGTTCTAGTATTGGAAGGCACTGATGAGCCTTATGAAGCGGGATATGTTTTATTTAGATTGTGTGTGGTTGTTTTGCCGGAACTAATTTCGTTGGCCAGTATTTGTAAGGTTGGCCAAGACTGTGAAGACACTGTAAGTAAATATTATTTTTCTTAAAATTTTAGTGAAAAAACAATATCATTTAATGATATCGTTTTCTAATTTAGACCTCTTAAAAAGTTTTGTTGGCAACTGCTTTCCTATTAGATTTTTATTTTAAAGGTTGTTTTCGATATATTTTGCAAAAAGAACCTATACCACTAACAAAAAAGATCTTCATTTAATACAAATTGAGTTGGGAGTTAAAGAAATAAGTCAACAGTAACTAAATCCACAGAGAGACTTGGTTCTCACTCAGTTCTCACAATTTACTACCTTTTTGAATCCTCAGTCCCGCTCACACAACTTCATTTCTCAGGGAGCGGGTCATAATTCTGCTTGTCAAAATTCTGTACGACAAAATTCTGTGGGGTCAAAATACTGTAATACCATAATTCTGCACGTCATTATACTGTAAATACAAAATTCTGTACGTCAAAATACTGTATCAACTAAATACTGACATGCAAAATTCTGTTTTGTAAAATTCTGTACGGCAAAATACTGTATATCAAAATTCTGTAAAAATGCTGTAAAAAAATATCGTTTTGATAATGAATTTTGATGTACAGAATTTTGAAATACAGTATTTTGACCAACCAGAATTTTGCTATACAGAATTTTGACTTTCAGAATTTTGTTCCTACAGCATTTTGCACATACAGAATTTTGACATACAGTATTTTGGCATACAGTATTTTGAATACAGAATTTTGCAACATACAGAATTTCGACCCCAACCCCATTTCTCAGCTTAGTACCAAACAGGGGCCAATGTCAACAGATTTTTAACTAAAAATTACATTGTCTGGTCCACTTCGCGTTTTCTCTGGATTTTAATTCCATTTTCAGATCTTTTGTCCCACTCACGCAACTTCGTTGCTCCGCTTATAATACAGTAAAATAAGGAGAAAAAAGGGGTAAATCTCGGAATGAATGTTAGTTGAAATTTTTTTTGCTCAATATCTTCCTTTTGCCATTCTATAACATATCTCAAAAGTCTTGAAAAATCTCATGTCCGCTTGTCGCGATTTCAAGGTCAAATCGCGAAATGGAGATTTTCAAAATTAGCAAAAATAGGCTATGGTAGTATATACACATATGATACATGATTTCAAGGTATTTTTTAATGCTGATTCCAAAAAATCTAAAATTAAGACAATCTGACGTCTCTGGAAAAAAGGGTTTTCTTTCTTAATTTTTTGCAGAATTCTGTAAAATCATCTTTTTGAAAAATTATCTGCTTATTTGATTACTTACCTACACAATTTGTCATTATTTAAATGCGAATTAATTTT
The DNA here is from genome assembly GCF_945859705.1 of Episyrphus balteatus. NCBI lineage: Eukaryota > Metazoa > Arthropoda > Insecta > Diptera > Syrphidae > Episyrphus > Episyrphus balteatus. The sequence continues at coordinate 70,298,360 of NC_079135.1, forward strand.
TTTTTTTATAAATGAATAAATTTGAAAATATTAAGAAAAGATTTTTAATATTAAACATTTCCGAAAATAACTAAAAATTTATTAATTTATCAAATAAAGATGAATATTCAAAAATTTGAATAAGAAAAGGAATATACAAAATCGGTTCCATTTAGTATACATATTTTATTTGAAAGAAAAAAATTTTTAGGAAAGTACCTATGTTGAATTACATTAATGAGGTGTATTTTTCTTTAGCCAGCGCATATGCTAAAAAAAAAAAAAAAAAACAGAATTAGCAGAATTTTTTTGTTCAAATAAAATGCTGGCAGAATTTTGAAAAGCAGTATTTTGAAAAACAGAATAGAAAAAAAGCAGAATTTTGAAAAACAGAATTTTCGCTGAAAAAGCAGAATTTTGAAAAGCAGAATTTTGAAGCCAGAATTTTGACCCGATCCCAAAAATCATCTGTAATAAGTTTCAAGAAAATCCGTCCACCCCTTTAGGCTGCAGCTTCATGTACAGATGGGCGCACTGTTTTATTGGATTTAAGAATGAGTGAATCCTTGAGTGTTTCCAATCGAAAACGACATAATATTCTGGCTTTTGAAAAAGGTGTCATTCAAAACTGTTAGTGTTGCCGTTGTTTTATAAAAATGTTTAAGTAATTATTTTGGCCCTTCACGTCTTAACGGGGGATAATAGACCCATTTCAATAGTAACAAATTACTGTATTGAACCCTATAAAAAACAGTTATTAATTCTTGGTGCCCAAAGAATTACCAAAAAATTAAGTTCCAAGCAATTTTCCCAGTTTTTATTCTTCTAGGCACCTAAATATCTGTGTTCTTACAAATCTAACAATTTTTTTTTATTTTATTCTCATTACTCTTTTTTTCTTATAGATTAAAGAAATAATTCACATTGTTGCCAAGGCAGAAGGTCAAATCTATGAATACAAATATAGCATTGAAGATTTTTCATTACAAATAATGCACGATCCAGTTAAATTTTCAGCTAAAGGATTTTTTTCCTTAAACTTGAAAACTTTTGCAGCAGTAAGTATAGAAAGAGATCATATTAGTTGTTAATTTGATTGTATAATTGATTTCAGATGATTGTGACTGTTATAACACATTTACTTGTATTGCTGCAGTTCGCAAAAACTAAATAAAAGAATAATGAAAGGACATTCACAAAACAAGCATTTTATTTCTTGAAAACTATCATTTAAGTTGTGTGTAGTCAGTAGACAAAAATCATTATTTCTGAAATTATATAATCTAGATTGTTTTTACTTAAATGCTTTTCTTTCTTTGTATCTGTTGAAAAACGGAGATGAATGGCTGAATGCGTTCATGGAATTCCCGCCACTGGAAGATTCCAGTTGACGACGTACATATTTCATGATGATAACGCAAAAGTCTGGGAGAGCGGGAGTGCGAGTAAGCAAGACCGTTTGATTCCGACATGGGCTCTCGCAACCAATGATCTAAGAGTTGCTGAAAATGACGTGATCGGAATCGGCTGCTCCGAATTGGCCGAAAGCACTGGGGCTAATGAGAGCGCAATAGAAAGAAAATTTCTGGCGATCACTTTTAAACTGGCAAGCTCAGAGAAAAGATTAATTTTAGAATTGTGAAAAAAAAAACAAGAGTAGAAAAAATTTAAATTACGAAGAATTTAATTTCGGCATTTAAGTTGTTTTAATACAGGGTGTCCCAAAAGTTAACGTCGAAACGAAAACGGTAGATAGGGTAGGTGGTGACAGTTATCAGAAAAATAATAAAAAAAATCGCAGCCATATATGTATTTTGTGAGTTATGGGCATTTGAAAAAAAGTAGAAAAAGTGGTCACCCTTTGACGGTTTTTCATGTGCCGTGACTACAAATCTTGATTTTTCTCATTTTTTTCTTTTGTTACAGAACCTTGAATATACTAAAAAATTTTACATGGCTCTAATTCAATGAACCGTAGTGTAAAAAAAAATGCACTACGATGTTTCGGCAAGTTACCTTAAAAGTTGGTGTGTTCAATTCTCTTGAGAATATTCCATAAATAACCGAGATAAAATTTTTTTTTCTTAAGAAATCCGACTTTTTTATGAGGTAATTTCTCCATATTATTTAAGTTTTTGTATTCTGAAAGGTTCTGAAATTTGTAAAACCATTTTGTTTTAAAACCGTTGACTTTTGTTTCGTTTTGATATTCCCGAAATTGCGGGACACTCGGCGACCCGCAGATATCTGCTCCGGAATGTAAAATAGAAAAGTTTTGATGCAAATAACTCAGTAACCAAACCTCAAAGAAACATTTGGTTGCAGTTACAAACAGAGCTTAAAGGCCGTTTGATGTCTCACATGCCCCGGGGCTCCATCAGTTCAACGTACGCCTCTGACCACAGATTAGCTTGCGCTCAAATTATCTTTGTCTTCTTGGAATATCATCGTTCCCTTAATGCTTAATCTTGTATTGTATTCTTAAGCTCTCCAAAAAAAAAAAAAAATGCTACGTAATGGCAGCTTAATTGAGCTCGAAAATTTATTACCGATACCAATTAATTCCGCGGGAAATTTGTATTTATACAATACAATATATAATTTAAAGAGCCAACTGAAAATGGCAAAAAAGGATCTGCACTCAATGCAAAACGTGATTTGTTTATTTTTTATGATCTAGAAATGGGAGAAACGCTTAATTGTACCTTTATTTATTTATTTATTCCACAAAACAATTAAGTGGAAAGAAGAAGATACGATATACGAACCTTTTTTCTGCACATTAATATTTCCACAATTAAAACGCAATAATTTCAAAGCCATATTTAAAATATTTAAATATTTATTTTCACAAAGAGTGTATAAAACATTTCTTTTATTTTTATTTTTTTTCTATTTATTTAGCAATTACAGCAACATTAAATACATTTATATAAAGATATGATATAATAAATAGTATTGTCAAGCATTAATTCTTAAATATAATATTTTTTTTCTTGATTATGTAATTCAATTTTTATAAATTTAAAATAAAATAACTTTGATTTTGATTGATTTAACATGAACAATTTTTTTTTTTGAAGAGATATGCTTTCTTTTACAAACTATTTTTTTTTTAACTATAATAGTTTTCTATAAAACAACATTTAGACAAGAAATATATAGTGTAAATATTTTTTGTATTTATACTGGAAGAACTTAATTAATGCACATTTCAGACTTATTCAAAATCGAACAGATACGTACTTTCTTTTTATATTTTTAAGAATCTTTACATTTATGTAAATAGATAAATTTTTGTTTAAAAACAAATTTAACAATAGTTAAATTAAAATTTCAACAAATTTTAGATTTTTTTTTTATTTTAACTTGTGATTATCTACTTAATTTTAAATGACTAGTTTTCTTAAAAGATATTTATTTAGTTAGATGTTTTATATTGTAAGGTAAGCATGTTATGAAGTTTTAAATGTAAAAAATACGTGATTTTAAGTTTGGAAGGCATTTAATTAAGATATAGGATGATTTTGCGTGAAAAAAATCATTTGACGAAGTAAATAAATAATAATTTTTTTTATTAATTCATAAAAGTAAAAAGTTTTTTGTATGTCAAATGAATGCGTTAAAAACATGAATGGCTATGGAATCAAAATTTTTAAGTATTATGGTGTCCGTTTTTTTTTTTCGGAGAGATTCTCCATTTGGAAACGATGGATGTATGTAATACTGTTAAAAATTTCGACGCCAGAGCAAATTCAAACATCCTTAATTCTAAAAAGTTTAAGATCTTGAACTTGTCAGTACTTCCAAAATGGTGCAGCATAGGAGAAACCGGGGTTAGTTTGGCTAAGGGGCAAGTAGACTAACCGCAAATAACATTAAAACAAAACACATTCTTTCAAGTTTATTTTTACGAAAAAAAAAAAACAAACAGAAAAGGTAGGTCAGATTAAAGAGCTCGTTGGTCATTTTGGAGGGTTGGGGTCGAAATTCTGTATGTTGCAAAATTCTGTATTCAAAATACTGTATGAAAAAATACTGTATGTCAAAATTCTGTATGTGCAAGTGCAAAATGCTGTAGGAACAAAATTCTGAAAGTCAAAATTCTGTGTAGCAAAATTCTGGTTGGTCAAAATACTGTATTTCAAAATTCTGTACATCAAAATTCTGTAAATCAAAATTCTGTAAAAACAAAATTCTGAAAGTCAAAATTCTGTGTAGCAAAATTCTGGTTGGTCAAAATACTGTATTTCAAAATTCTGTACATCAAAATTCTGTAAATCAAAATTCTGCAAAAATGCTGTAAAAAAATATCGTTTTGATAATGTAAAAAAGTGCGCGCGAGTTACAAAGGTACCCATTCCCATGGCCACACCACAGTTGGTACCTATTCAGATACCAATGCCTAAACAATAATCGTAGACTAAACAAAGGATAAGATAAACAGAACAACATCTCATTTCAACATAAACATATAAATTTAATCCAATATAATTTCAAAGACAATATTCGGCACCGTAGGTTAAGTTATCAAATGTATCTTAGTTTTAAGTTAGTTCTTAACATACCGTGAATAAAGAAAGATCGTCTTGATCTGATTCTTAAAACTAAAAGTTGTGCGTTTTCATTTTGTCTCCACGTCAGGAGAAGTTTTATATTTTTTTAAGATCCCGGAGGATCTGTTACTTAACTGGCGCAGTCGGTAGGATACCCAGTATCCGCTCGCTCGAAAACAAATAATATCGGTTAAATCAAAATCCGATCTAATAAAAGTGAGAAAATTGTTCTGATCTTAAACTGAGTAAATGGGGTTGTGCGACCTTATAAATAAGGAAAAAAATCATTCGACGAAGTAAATAAATAATTTATTTTTTTTTATTAATTCATAAAAGTAAAAAGTTTTTTGTATGTCAAATGAATGCGTTAAAAACATGAATGACTATGGAATCAAAATTTTTAAGTATTATGGTGTCCGTTTTATTTTTCGGAGAGATTCTCCATTTGGAAACGATGGATGTAATACTGTTAAAAACTTCGACGCCAGAGCAAATTCAAACATCCTTAATTCTAAAAAGTTTAAGATCTTGAACTTGTCAGTACTTCCAAAATGGTGCAGCATAGGAGAAACCGGGGTTAGTTTGGCTAAGGGGCAAGTAGAATAACCGCAAATAACATTAAAACAAAACACATTCTTTCAAGTTTATTTTTACGAAAAAAAAAAAAAAAAAACAAACAGAAAAGGTAGGTCAGATTAAAGAGCTCGTTGGTCATTTTGGAGCCACGGCTGATTTCTTTGAGCATTTGATTTAAGTCATAACAAATTCAGGGTGCTCTTATCTCTTTAACTTAAAGACAAAGCATTCTAGTGGTTTTGTTCAAGGAAGGTTGTGACAACTGTGATGTTTAAAGAATTGAGAAGAATTGATTGAAGGAGATGAGACATATTTTAAATGATCACTCATTCACACTTGTAATGAAGCATTACAATTTGCTTTAACATTTGCTGCCCTTTACCTGATATATTTAACCTAACCTTGAATTCAATTCAATAAAAAAAAGGGTAATGTAAAATAACATACGATGTTCCCACGATGTGCCCTGCATGAAGAGCAAATCCCATCTAACGATCATCTAAAGCAGCCAACAACGCTGCATCGATATTAGGGTGGGTCAAAAAAATCGAAATTCTTTTTTTTGAATTGGTACTCCGAAAAATCGATTGCTAGACCCCTCTAGAATATACACACCAAATATGAGCTCTTTATATTAATGGGAAGGTCCTCCGCTTTGCAATTTTCCATTTTTACATCAAGCTTCTACTAAAAAAAAATTATTTTTTTATTAATTGACTTTTTAGCAAATTTCTTTTAATATTCTTGTAGGAAATTGAACGCTCTACAAAAAAGGCCTTACACACTTTTTTCGTTTATCTAACCGTTGAATAGATATTTGAGGTCCAAATATCGAGAAAATCTTTAAAAATTCGTTTTTTGTTCTTAATTTTGTAACAAATTGAAAAATTATAATGATCAAACGCGCAAGACATATTCTTGTTGGAAATTGATTGCTCCACAAAAAAGGTCTTATTAACTTTTTTCATTAATCTAACCATTCTAAAGATATTCGAGGTCAAAGTTAAAAAAAAATATAAAAACATTTTATATTTTTAAAAAATTTCTAATTCACTGAAACTTTATTATTTTCAAATTAGCAAGATATATTCTTGTAGGGGCTTAAACGTTCTACAAAAAATTCCTTGGAATGAAATTGATTGCTTTAACCGTTTAGACGATATTCGTATCCAAACCAATGCTCACTGATTTCAATAGTTTTCTTATAACCCGTATGCATTGCGATTTGGATACGAATATCTACGAATATCTTCTAAACGGTTAAAGCAATCAATTTTATTCCAAGGAATTTTTTGTAGAACGTTTAAGCCCCTACAAGAATATATCTTGCTAATTTGAAAATAATAAAGTTTCAATGAATTAGAAATTTTTTAAAAATATAAAATGTTTTTATATTTTTTTTTAACTTTGACCTCGAATATCTTTAGAATGGTTAGATTAATGAAAAAAGTTAATAAGACCTTTTTTGTGGAGCAATCAATTTCCAACAAGAATATGTCTTACGCGTTTGATCATTATAACTTTTCAATTTGTTACAAAATTAAGAACAAAAAACGAATTTTTAAAGATTTTCTCGATATTTGGACCTCAAATATCTATTCAAAGGTTAGATAAACGAAAAAAGTGTATAAGGCCTTTTTTGTAGAGCGTTCAATTTCCTACAAGAATATGAAAAGAAATTTGCTAAAAAGTCAATTAATAAAAAAATTATTTTTTTTTAGTAGAAGCTTGATGTAAAAATGGAAAATTGCAAAGCGGAGGACCTTCCCATTAATATAAAGAGCTCATATTTGGTGTGTTTATTCTAGAGGGGTCTAGCAATCGATTTTTCGGAGTACCAAATCAAAAAAAAAATTTTCGATTTTTTTGACCCACCCTAATCGATATCCACCACACATGATAAAGAAGAATTTAGATAACAAAGGAGAATTGATAAAATTTTCTTATCAATCAGTAAGATCTACACTGATGGTATCGATTTGGAAACGAACAACAGAGCTCGGTGGTGAATATGTTTTATGAAAATAAAACCATACATGAGGAGAGGTGTGGTGAATAAGGATAGAATATGTTTCGCTATGTAATATTATGGATGAGCTGAAGTGTGGTGAATAATAAAGGAAATATTATTATTATCACTATAGTGCAAGTATGTAAGCAAAATACGAACATTTTGCAAATGTTTTCGTTCGACAAAAAAACTATTGAAAATAACTCTTTGTGCTAAATAATTCACACTGAGTTAAGTTCAATAGTAATATAAGAAGCCGCCATACAAACGACAAAATCATCATTCAATCGTGATCATCGTAAGGAGAAGCAACTCCAGGAGTTAGAACGGAGCTAAGTAAGAAAATAAAATAAAAAAATTAAATTATTAGACTTCCCCCCACCAGCGGTAAGGGGTCTAATAATATAACCGACCAGTGTACCAGATTACCGGAGGCAACTCCGTGATTTTTACCGGGGGTAACTCCGTGATTTTTACCGGTGGCAACGCCGTGATTTTTACCGGGGGCAACTCCGTGATTTTTACCGGGGGCAACTCCGTGATTTTTACCGGTGGCAACGCCGTGATTTTTACCGGGGGCAACTCCGTGATTTTTACCGGGGACAACTCCGTGATTGTTACCGGGGGCAACTCCGTGATTTTTACCGGTGGCAACGCCGTGATTTTTACCGGGGGCAACTCCGTGATTTTTACCGGGGGCAACTCCTTGATTTTTACCGGGGGCAAATCCGTGATTGTTACCGGATTTTGAAAAATGCGTTTTTGTGATTTTCTCGGCTCCTGCTTGTCTTGTTGTGTAGAAAAACGTACTCTAAAATTTTTGTATTAAATAAAGTTAATGACGAAAACATGTAAAATTTTTGAAGATGATCGTGAGTTTTGCATTTTTTTTAGTTTAGGTTCATCTGGGCAAAAAAATTCTTATACACTGAGGGAAAAAACAACTTAAAATCAACGAAAATCACGTTGATTCAACTATGTTTCGGAATGATTTAGCGTTCAAGATGAAAATTTTAAAATCAAAGTAAAACATGGTTAGTTTTAAGTGGTTTACCGTTATAAAACATCTTGAAATCAAAGTTGTTTCAACTTAAAAAGCATCAATTTATTAAAAAAAAAGAAGAAAAAATGGGCAGCCGCTGGGGATCGAACCTACAACTCTTGGGTTACTAGGCGAATGCTTTACCAACGTGCTATTTCACTGTTGAAAATTAGAGTGATAAAATCCGACAAAAATAAAAAAATTCTTACGTTGTTTCAATTTTATTTTGAAGAAGTTTCATGTTAATTTTTTCAACATTAAATCAACGTTGAACATTTTACATTTTACGTTGCGTTTTTTTCCTCAGTGTAAAAACATTGATACAACTCAAAATTTCATACATTTTGGTATATTAAGTTTTCTTGTACGTCCAAAATTATTTCAGTTATAACGTGACGAATTCAATATTTTGGTTGGCTACAATGATTGTACTGCTCAAAAAAATTTAACTTTTTTTTTTGCAGAAGAACCAAAATATGCTTTTCTGAATGTTTTTGGGGTGCTGATTTTGAATCCGAAGTCAGAAAAAATGTATTGGCCTTAGTTTAAGAAGTACTATAATTATAAAAGGCAAAAAAACGTTATTTTTGTTGTTTTTGAGGAGCAACTTTTTATAGAGCAACATTACAAAAAAAAAGTTATTTAATAAAACAAATTTAGAATACGTTTTTCTACAAAACAAGACAAAAAAATCTGTTCTACGATAAACAATAGCCCTGAAAATCACAAAAAGGCATTTTTCAAAATGGCGGCCAAACCACACGTTTTTGAGACAAGAAAAATATTTTTTTATGTTCGTCTCAATGCACCTTTTTATATGAAATATCAAATTCAAATCCTTTCCAAAAATTCTCAGATGACCCATTTTCAGCTCCCTGTTTTCTGTACTATATTTATTTACCCTAGGATGCTTTTTTTTCACCAAAATATAGCTATAATAAGAAACACTATGTTTATCACACATTTGCGAAGAAAATTGGCCTCAAAGTAAAAAATTATCATGGTCAAGAAAAAATGAATAGCTTTAAGAATTAATATCTGACCAACCAAAAAAGATATCAACAATTTGTAAACGCAGTTACAAAGATTAACATGTCTTCTAAAAATAAAGGCCTCTGTCAAGTTTTTACTGTTAGTATTAACAGAGAAATTATCATTAACATAAGCAAAGGTATACCAAAATAAGTTAACGAATGGGTACACTTTTACTGACCGAAAACTCAAAATCTACGATTTTGTTGTGACCTACGAGACTTTTGTTCGGGATGTCAAAAGCAAGCAACGTATCTACAAAAAATTGGAGCATTTGACTAAAACCACTTTTTCATACAAATAGTGCGGGGTCCTGTTTGAAGTTGACTACAACAAGATGGAAAAAAACATAACTCTTGTTGATTTCGCTGTTGTCAACAACAACAATCTTGAATCGACATTATAGTACAAAGATCCAAAAGTATACTGCTACTGCCTCATGGGGCAGATCAGGGATCTATGGAGAGCAAATACTGCCATGACAATTCCGGTTATTATCTCGACAACCGGACTGGTCCCGAAAACCACAATTTCAGCGTTTGAAAGACTTGGTGACCCTAAAAGAGTTGTTTACAGCATGTTAAAGTCTGTTATCCTAGACAGCTGCCGTCTGGTAAGGGAATTTCTCGCTCTTTAATATTAATCGATTCTACCTTTCAACCAAAAACCAAAACCTTTTTGGAACAACCGTGATCCAGCCAATCATAAGAAAAGGGCTAGAACATGGTCTATGCTCCAATCCCTGGGCATAGCCCGGGATAGGTACTTTTCCAGCTCCTTAGGAGCTGAGAATTCTTACGAAAGTCGATAATAATAATAAGAAATACAAATTCAGTCTTAAATTAACAACCGAACTAAAAAGTAATTTACTTCCCGGTTTAATATTTTTTTGGTCCTTCAAGCCGGATGGTGCAGTTATTGTAATTCAAAAAAAACAATATAATATAAATATAAAATATAAAAACAATAATTTAAAGCGAAAAGCAAAAAAACTATTATCGAAAACAAATTCTCCTATTTATCCCTTGCAGAGACGAGTCAAAGGAAGTTGAGGGAACCGACTATAAACAAATATACATTAAAAAACATTAAAATAATTGAAGAAAAAAGGGCAAAATACTCCATTGTTAGAGACGAAGAGCTTAAAGAAATTCTTCGAGAAGTCAACAATGAGGAAGATTCGGACGAAGAAAAATTCTCAGAATGGTAATTTAGTTTCACAGACCAGCAAATCGAACAAGGCGGTGTAGAGCAATTCAAGGATCAAACTTTAAGTAGGTATACGAGCCCAGCAAGAGTTTCAAAGCATGAAATATTTATTTTTGCGATTTTCTTTCGAGCTCTAGAGTTTTTGTGAAAAATTAAAGGTTTATTGGAAAAGTCCAATTGGGTTACTTAAAGAGCGATTTATAGCATTATTCCTAAAGGGGAAATAATTTTTTGAAGTGTAACGAGAAGCGAGCGAAGAGAGAATAGGGGAAGTTTTCTTCTTCTCCATACTTATTGTATCGAACTGCATGAGCTTGGTAACTCTGCAGTCGATGTTATACTTTATAATTTATAATTTTATCTTACTTTGTATCGAACTGCACGAGCCTGGTAACTCTGCAGTCGATGCTATAATTTATAATCTATATTTTTATTCTTCTTTTATGTAACTTGACGAAAGAGTAGCTTTCGTTTCGTTTTTATATTTGACGAAAGTTCAGTTCTAATTTGAAACTCGTGAAGGAAGCTGGTTTTAATTAGCAGGGTGCGTTGTTCAAAAAAAAAATGTTTGTGCGTGCGTGCAATTAATATTAGTGCAATGTGTTTAAAAAGTGCAGCGCAGCAGGAGCAAAATCTCGGTAAAAAACGAGCGAAAATTGCGAAAAAAGTGCTACGAAAAGTCATGTAGACAAAAAGTCACGTAGGCAAGCACAAAAAACGAGCAGGAATCATGTCTCGACATGAGTAAGTAATTACAGCAGGCAGCACATTTTTCATATTTACTATGTGCTCACAATATGTAAGTAGCGAAAAGATTTTTTTTTTATTTTTACTTTTAATGTTATCTATGCACACAAATCATGTTTCAACATGTGTGTAAGCGACAGTTGCAAGCTCTGCATCAAGAATTTGAGCAGGGTAAGAGAGTTTTATAGATCAAAGAGAAAAACACACTCATTTGTGCAGCGAAAGGAGAAGAAAAATGAAAAAGCGACTGACACACAAGAGCGAATGTGCAGCGATCACACAAGAGCAAGCGCGACAGCAAGCTCATAGGAGGAAACAGGAGAATGAAATAAAATTTATTTCATTCGAAAGAACCAAGTCGCAGGAGCAAGTCGTGTTTTTTTCTAATATTTATTTTCAATCGCATAAGTGCATCATTTTCTTTTCCGATACTTAACAAATAAACAATTAAACTTTTTCTTTATCAAATTATTCAGCAGAGCAGCGAGCAGGTTACAGAGCAGCGAGCAGGGATATTAAAAAAAAAAAAATAATAAATTAATAAATAAGAGATGGAACAACAGCAGGTATCTAATGACAGCTATACGCTTGATGCAGGTTTATTTTCGATGAGCAGGATGCTGGCATTCGTGCGGTCCCCAACCTTTAAGGATTGTTCGGTGGCAGCTGCGAAGGTACTTGGGCACAAGTCAAGGTGTCCGAGGCAAAAATTGCGTGTGCCGACGACCTTCTAATAAATGTCGAGATGCAGCGTAGAATTGCCGAAGCAGAGGCGAATACTTTGACGCCTATGCCGCCTTGAAGGAAAAGGTAGACATGGCAGCAGGATCAGCAGGATGAATCTTCCGTTTTCACCACACGACGTTAAGAACATCTGGGGCTACTTCGATGGCGATATAACGAAATGGCAGGGTTTCCGGGACCGTTTCGTAGCAGCGATCCACGAAAACGATAGGATAGCGCCCTCCTATAAATTTTCTTACTTGAAGGCATCGCTATCTGGCATTGGGACATGTTCGTCATCCATGTTCTACATGAGAAGCTGGACGATGAGACGGCGTGCAGGTGGGAAGAAGTGCGGACTTCCGAAGAGCCCACCGCGAAGGAGTTCTGTGCCTTCCTTGACAAAAGGGCAGAATCTCTAGGCGGAACAGCGAGCAGGAAGGCTGATAATACGTTGTCTTCACAACAGACCGCTCAAGCAGGGTTGATAACACCAGGGTAGGACCGAGCAGGCCAGATACATCGCGAGCGGTGAAGCGATGTGCGAGCAGGAGCAGGGTCGAGCAGCGGAGCACGAGTCGATAAAGGGCCATTACCTTGTCACTCGTGCAGCTCGACAGATCATCCGATGTGGCGATGCCCAGAGTTTGCGGCATTGAACTTGAGAGCTTAGCAGGTCCTTGTGAAGGAGAAGGCGCTTTGTCCGAACTGTCTGAAGACCGGACATGTGCCCAGAGACTGTTTCCAGGGGCCGTGCATAAGATGACCTGGTAAGCAGATGCATGCGCTTAGGAAGGGGGGGTCCTGGGTGGGCCAGGCCCACCCTAGAAAATCAATGGCCCACCCTAGAAAAACCGACAGTTCTACGGAACTTTTAGTCTGGTTTTAGCTCCCACTAACATTTTTTTTTTTAATATCGCTTGCTGAGAATTATAGGGCTGTATTAATCCAGTCAAATAAGGGTTTAACCTCGGAATGAATGTTAGTAGAAATTTTTTTTGCTCAATATCTTCCTTTTGCCATTCTATAACATATCTCAAAAATCTAAAAAAATCTCATGTCCGCAAGTCCTAATTTTCTTGGTTTGAAAATAAGGTGCAGATTTTAAATATTGAAAATAACACTTCAGATATTTGTGTCAGATCAACATGAATAAGACTTGTTTGTGAGTTTTGTTGGAATACATTTGTCGCTTATGTTGGTATACATATAAAAATTTAAACTTTTCTTATTAATTTTTTAAAATCTGCACCTTATTTTCAAACCAAGAAAATTAGGACTTGCGGACATGAGATTTTTTTAGATTTTTGAGGGTAGTTAAAGAATATCCAAACAAAGATTAAAATGAAAAAGTTAGCCTTTTAGCACTTATTCCTAAGATGAACAAGAATCTTCTTTAGTGCATATCTTAAAATTTGCTCCTCCATCAAAAAATACCATTATTTCGTAGGTATTTATATTTTTTATAATAGATTGTTTTAATTTTTAATAATGATGGATTCTAAAATCTTCATGCAAAATTTGGTTCATCTACCATAACTTTTAAGGGTTTTTCGGCAGTAAGTTTGCAACTGTTATAATAATATGAGTTGACAGATGAAAAACAGGTATAACTTTTTCCAGAGACGTCAGATTGTCTTGATTTTAGATTTTTTGGAATCAGCATTAAAAAATACCTTGAAATCATGTATCATATGTGTATGTAATACCATAGCCTATTTTTGCTAATTTTGAAAATCTCCATTTCGCGATTTGACCTTGAAATCGCGACAAGCGGACATGAGATTTTTCTACACTTTTGAGATATTTTATAGAATGGCAAAAGGAAGATATTGAGCAAAAGAAATTTCTACTAACATTCATTCCGAGATTTACCCCTTTTTTCTCCTTATTTTACTGTTAATACAGTAAAATAAGGAGAAAAAAGGGGTAAATCTCGGAATGAATGTTAGTAGAAATTTTTTTTGCTCAATATCTTCCTTTTGCCATTCTATAACATATCTCAAAAGTCTAGAAAAATCTCATGTCCGCTTGTCGCGATTTCAAGGTCATATCGCGAAATGGAGATTTTCAAAATTAGCAAAAATAGGCTATGGTAGTATATACACACATGATACATGATTTCAAGGTATTTTTTAATGCTGATTCCAAAAAATCTAAAATCAAGACAATCTGACGTCTCTGGAAAAAGTTATACCTGTTTTTCATCTGTCAACTCATATTATTATAACAGTTGCAAACTTACTGCCGAAAAACCCTTAAAAGTTATGGTAGATGAACCAAATTTTGCATGAAGATTTAAGAATCCATCATTATTAAAAATCAAAACAATCCATTACAAAAAATATACATACCTACGAAATAATGGTATTTTTTGATGGAGGGGCAAATTTTAGGATATGCACTAAAGAAGATTCTTGTTCATCTTAGGAATAAGTGCAAATAGGCTAATTTTTTCATTTTAATCTTTGTTTGGATATTCTTTAACTACCCTAAAAAATCTAAAAAAATCTCATGTCCGCAAGTCCTAATTTTCTTGGTTTGAAAATAAGGTGCAGATTTTAAAAAATTGGAAAACTACACTTCAGATATTTGTGTCAGATCAACATGAATAAGGTGCATTACTTTTCAGGGATGGTCAGGTTGACTTGTTTGTGAGTTTTGTTGGAATTAGTGTTAAAAAATACCTTTAAATCATGTCGCTTATGTTGGTATACATATAAAAATTTAAACTTTTCTTATTAATTTTTTAAAATCTGCACCTTATTTTCAAACCAAGAAAATTAGGACTTGCGGACATGAGATTTTTTTAGATTTTTTAGGGTAGTTAAAGAATATCCAAACAAAGATTAAAATGAAAAAATTAGCCTATTTGCACTTATTCCTAAGATGAACAAGAATCTTCTTTAGTGCATATCCTAAAATTTGCCCCTCCATCAAAAAATACCATTATTTCGTAGGTATGTATATTTTTTGTAATGGATTGTTTTGATTTTTAATAATGATGGATTCTTAAATCTTCATGCAAAATTTGGTTCATCTACCATAACTTTTAAGGGTTTTTCGGCAGTAAGTTTGCAACTGTTATAATAATATGAGTTGACAGATGAAAAACAGGTATAACTTTTTCCAGAGACGTCAGATTGTCTTGATTTTAGATTTTTTGGAATCAGCATTAAAAAATACCTTGAAATCATGTATCATGTGTGTATATACTACCATAGCCTATTTTTGCTAATTTTGAAAATCTCCATTTCGCGATATGACCTTGAAATCGCGACAAGCGGACATGAGATTTTTCTAGACTTTTGAGATATGTTATAGAATGGCAAAAGGAAGATATTGAGCAAAAAAAATTTCTACTAACATTCATTCCGAGGTTAAACCCTTATTTAACTGGATTATATGTATGTTTAATAATTTAATTAATTTTTTAATTAAAATTAATTTTTTAATTAAATTTAATTTTTTACAAAATTAAGATCTTTGGACGTCAAATATCTTTTAAACGGTTAGATAAACGAAAATGGTGTCCAAAGCCTTTTTTGTAGAGCATTCAATTTCCTACAAGAATATGTAAAGAAACCTGCTAAAAAGCCGATTTATAAGAACATGATTTTTTTTAGTAGAAGGATAATATAAAAAATGGAAAATTGCGAAGCGAAGGACCTTTTCGTTAATACCAAAATTTCATGTTTGGTGATTATATTCGAGAGATGTCTGGCAATCTATCGGAGTATAAAATCAAAAAAAAAATCGATTTTTTTTAACCAGCCTTGTGTTTATGTATATTTTTCTTAGTCAGCCATATTTATAAATACCCCGTTTATATGAGCAGTCTAAAAGGTCGGATTCAATAATTAGCTTTTTCAATGTGTGAATTGTGTTAAATAGTTAACAGCATGTAAAATTTTTGACACTATTGAGGTTAATAAAAAATTTTCAGCTGTTAAAAATTTATTGGGCTCTGGCACCTGGTTAAATTTGAGTTAAATTTTTTTTGCAGATGCTTTTTTTTTGTTCATGCCAGAAAAAGGCAGACAAAATTCTAAACAATAATAATCCATACAGCTGAAATTTTTTTTATTAACCTCAATAGTGTCAAAAATTTTACACGTTGTTAACTATTTAACGCAATTCACACACGGCCTTAGACCGTGTGTGAATCGGGTTAAATACTAAGCCGAGAATATATTTTTGACACTTTTGAGGTGAAAGGATAATTTCAGTTGTCAAAAATTTATCCTGCTCTAGGAGCCGGTTTAATTTTTATTTTCAGAGAAAAAATTTTTGCAGAATTTTTTGAGTATTTTTTTCAATAACTAATCAAAAACTGAAAATAAAGAAAGAAAATTGAAAAAGTAGTACAAAAATAATGAGTGTATATTAGGAAAAATTTATATTTTTCAATATATTTCATTTTATTGATGATGAAAAAAATTGTTAGTTACCCATTAATGGCAACACAAAAATAAAATTCACATGACAACGCGTGTTGGAAGTTTGTAAATTGTTAATATTTATACTTTTTTTTAAATCATTATTTCTTTCGATTTGCAAAAAAAAAATATTTATCTACGTTAAAAATGTATCCAAATTCACACAGCTAAATTGAGCTAAAGATAATGTTTTATTCACCAGACATTCAAATGTCAAAAATGTATCCTCTGCTAAATATTTAAAATATGGCTTTAGAGTATAGTTACCCGCATACAACAACTTTTAATTAAAAATTTTTATTTTTATATGTACCTACACTTCTGGCTTTAGTTTCAAGAGCACCTTAAACAAAAAAATAAAGCAAATAAAATTGAAAACTTGGTAAGGTCAGTTTTTAAAGCCAATCGCTGTCATAAATTGCGACTGGATTCAACTTTTGTGTCGCTCAAAATAAAAGTGATGTAACTCCATCCAATTGCATTTCGATATAACAAACTTTTAAAAAACGGAGTACCATATTACACTAAACAATATAAAAAGAAAAACCAGTAACTATCAAAAATATATTGCGTATTTGGAGTTGATTCCTTTTTATATTGAAAGATATTAACAAAATACGATACCATTGAACAAAAAACACACATTTTTCAACAAAAAAAATGAGTTACCGATTACATTACCGATCGAATGTATTATTAAAAATACCGATCGAATATATTATTAAAAATAAACTTTTTGCTTATTTTAAGTTATTAAGTGGCGAATTATTTGCCAATTAAAGGAGCAAAGTAAATAAAATGCACGACTGTGTCACGTAGTTGCTGTAAACTAATACTTATGTTAGTTTACAGATTGTAAGGGCTTCCTTTATAGACATTCAGGGCAAAGTTTTGTTAAATAATTTTTTTTGTTATTAGACTTTTTTGAGAAAAACTAAAAATGCAGTTTTACGCCTGCAAAATTTAATCAAAATCGTTAGAGCCGTTTTCCAGTTATTTGGTATAACTTGAAGAATTTGTATGGGGGTACACTTTCTAATTAAGGTAGAAAAAGAACAAAAAAAAAAACAACTTTAAAAAAAATTGCACACTCATGGTTATGGCTTCAGGTCGATGATAACATCTGGCCCACCCTAGATAAAATCTCTAGCTACGCCCATGAGCAGATGCACAATAGTGTACTTTGCCCTACGAAGGAAATAAGGAAAGGCGATGCAGTCTTTCATGCACAGGAGAACAACAGGAAGAGAAGGAGCAATGAAAATAAGCAAAAGCGAGATTGACTGACCGTCCATTCTGAGAAACGTCCTCGGTTGGACAAATGCAGGACGCAGGAGCAGGAGATAGCAGGAAGTGAGCAGGAAAGTAGGTCTTGGGGCGATTTTAAAAGAAATAATAATGTACTAAATCAGAACAATAAAGATACAAATAAAATTTATTCGACATTTTTTAATGAGCAGGTAAATTTTACTTTGATGCCTACGGCACAGGTAAGAATTGAGATGGATGGCAGGAAATATGGTCCAATAAGGGCTCTTTTTGATACAGGTGCACAGCCCAATCTGGTTAGCTATCAGCTTGCCCAGAGATTGGCCTCACCAAAAGAGCAAATAGCAAGAAGAATGGTTGGTGTTGAAGGCGAGCCCTTCAATATCAAACACAAAACCACACTCTTAGTGAGTCCATGGTTCAATTCGCAGGTTTCAGTAAAGTAGGACTTTTTGGTGCTACCAAAAGAAAGCAAATGGCAGCCAATTGTGCCTAAACACAATTTGCAACCGCCAAAGAAAGACAGAGCAGGGCCAATATTGGCAGATCCATATTATTGGAAAGCAGGGCCGGTAGATTTATTACTGGGGTGCAGGTTCGTAGCAGAAACGTTTGTTTCTGTTGCAGGGCGTCAGCCAAGCAGGATATTAGAGATGGAAACTGTATTTGGCAGGGTAATACTCGGAGGGTATGAGAGCAAAATACATAGCAGGATACAAGAGCAGGTGTCACATGTCGTGTGCATGGACAATAATCAACTTCATGAATCGCTTAAGCGTTTATGGCAGTTGGATGACATTGAGATGTCATCGAGCAGGTCACAGGAGCAGGAGCAGGTAGAGCAAAATTTCATCCAAACGTTTTCACGTGATGACTCTGGCAGGTTTGTCGTGACAATTCCCCTAAAGGAATCGGTGAAGGAAATGGGCAGTTCAGAGCTTACAGCAAAGCGAAGATTTTTCGCTTTAGAGAGAAGATTAGTAGGAGATTCTGAATTGAAACATATGTATGTACAATTCATGAGAGAGTATGAGAGAGCAGGGCACATGGTACCAGTAACTGGTAGAACTGGCACGCGAAACGATTGCTGAAGATGATAACGAGTCAGAGGGACGGTCAACAACGTCGAAATCAACATCTATGTCAACAGCTACGAGAGTCAAGATGCGTTTGCTGGAGAAGCAACGTAAAGTATTGAAGGAGCACCGTCTTAACCTTCAACTAAAGCACGATGTCCTTAAACAACAGGAAGATCTAATCGAATAATCATCTGTCTGCGATCTCGACTCTGAAGATGATGAAAATGACCAGGTAGATGACATTACAGACCGCGTCAATAAAATCAAACTGAATCCTCAAGCACGTGAATTCAATCCCATCGACAAAATACCTAATCAGTTCAATTCGAGCACCTGTGAACCAACTATCAGCGGTGAATATAAACCACCATTCGATCAGAGGCAAATAGCGGCTCGAAAAATCTATAGAGCACTTCCAACGTTCACAGGCGAGTTAGAAGAATGGCCCGTGTTTAAACACGAATGTTTGAACAATCAACAAAAGAATGCGTCTATTCTAATGAAGAAAATTTAATGCGCCTGCAACAATCACTCAAAGGCAGAGCTAGAAACGAGGTGGCAAGTCAACTATGTGAACAATCATTTATTGTAAAAACGCTTTTTGTATAAAATAAGAGTTAAGTTATTTATTTAAATAAAAGCGAAGTTTGTTAAAGATCGGTTTTTTATCTTTTTATCTTAAGAAAGAAACTAAGGGTCACAGAAAGTAGTGACACACAGCCAAAGCAATTATGGAAGATTTTTATATGAATGACTGCACCACTGGTGCTGATTCCGAAGAGCAGGCGATCGAATTATCAAAAGATATCGATCATGATTTGAGAGGAGCAGGGTTTGAGCTTAGAAAATGGAAATCAAATTCCAGGGTTCTTGTGAAGGATATGAATTATGAAGAGCAGGAGTCAATCTTATTTGAAGATGACGAAAAGGCATCAATTTTAGGCCTTAAGTGGCTACTTGAGAAGGACCAATTCACTTTCGTGGTGAAAACACCAGCAATTGAGCAGGCAATGACAAAGAGAAGCGCAGTGAGCAGCGTAGCACAACTTTATGATCCTAATGGGTTTATAGCTCCTGTGACGATCATAGGGAAAATTATTATCCAAGACATATGGCGTTTGAACGTCGGTTGGGATGAGACATTACCAAGAGAGATATATGAGAGATGGAGAGAATTTTGGCAGGAAATAACATTCCTAGAGATTGTGAGAATTCAGAGATGGATAGTAGGGTGTGTCAAAATGCTAAAGTATGGAATATTCAAATGTAATAGCTTTTAAAAGTTGCATTACTTATCAAAAATAAATACTGCGTTTACAATTTTCATTTTAATTAATATCTTTGGCTCGCTCAAAATATAGGAAGAAATCGAAGAAATTTGAATTTTTAGAGATTTTTTAAATATGTATAATGTTTTTTTTAATTGCGCCGTTTGAATACAAAAACAAATATATTAAATATATATCTTTATAAGAAAAAACTTTTAAGCTTATAAAACAAAATAAAAGTGGTTTTTATTTTAAAAAAATTATGAAGAACAAAAACCATATAAACATAGGCAAAGGAAAACGAAACAACAACAAAAAAAAAAAACCCAAGAACAATAAGAAGAAAAAAAAAACTAAAGACACAGCCGCAGCCGCAACCAATACCAAATTAAGTAAGTCGTATCACCAAAATCAACCCCCGTTTTGATTCTGAGCAGAACAGTACCTAATATTAAGAATGCAAAGCAATTTGAAGCATATACTTAAAGAATTATGCTTAGTTGTATAGGATTAAAGCACTTGAACTTGAAGCTCTTGATAGATGTCTTAGGGATGTTAGAAACTGTGGTGATATAACTACAGTGTTATTGACTGGAGATTTTCGTCAAATATTGCCGATGATTATGCGAGGAACACAAACTTATGACGTAAAAAACGAATGCATTAAAAAATCGAAAACACTTATTGCATGCTAACAATTTCCAAATACATTGTGTGTTGTAGTAAAGACAATGGATGAATTAATTGAAAAAAATATATATATCCCGATATTAAAAATATTCATAATAAATGTTTAAAATGGTTTTGCGAACGTTCTTTTCTTTGCCCCAAAAATGATAAAGTTAAAAAAGCATACGAACATAAAGAGTGTTTAAGTCATAAATCAAATGAAAGGTGTAACAAACTGTAGTGTTAGTGCATGTTCTTAATGAGAGAGAAAAGGCAAATGCATATCAGGTGATAGATTGCTCTCACCGATCATTTATACAAGTACAGGCAAGCAATAACATTGGCCATTGTTCTGCACTTGACAATTTAAAGGGCATTCGTAGTGGATCTTTCCGTGAGTCCAGTTCAGTGTCGGTGTTATCGAGCCAGTGATTGTATAAAATAAAACGAGAAAATGTGAGTTTGTGAAATAAATTAAAAAGTAAAAAAGTGAAAGTGAATAAAAATGAAAAAAGTGAAGTGAAAAAGAAAATTAAATAAAAATCGAGCGTACGTAATTATATTTACTGGTATATAAAACAAAAGAAATAAATAAATCAAACGGACAAACGGAAATCCAACTAAAATGGAGATGGATGGTGTTGAACTACATTTTAACTACGTAAAAAAAGTACCAAAAATACAAATCTTTAAACATAATAAAATAAAAAGTTTTATATCTCATAAAAGTAAATAAAAAGTGAATTTATATTAAACAACAAAAAGCGTGCATCATTTCTTTTGGAGCCGTGGAATTAATTAGCAAGAAGCAGAAAAATCAAATCGGCAAAAGTGTCGCCGCATACAGATGGTTAAGGAGAAAAACCATGAGATATGTGCACACAAAAAAAGTTTTTATGGAGGAGCAAGAACTGGAGCTCTCAAAATATCTTCTTCGATGTGCTGACATAATCACCACATGTCGCTTTTCCCTCAAACATTCGAACACTAGAATTTGAAACAGAAGTAAAATACTGTTTGGATTATATGCTATGATCTGAATCTCAATGTAAGAGCAATACGTTGTGACCAAGGTCCTACGAACTGAAAGGTATACAAGCATCTTAATATATTTGTTCACGCAACCTTAAATTTGGCATCACTAAATATCGTCAAGTTTTTTATGCCGGATATTGGCTGCCCTTCCTTCTAATTCCTTCTAAAATATTCTTTCATCTCCATTATTTCTCCGGCACAAGCTCGCCATTATTAAAAAAAAGTTCTAACAAAAAAAAGCAAAATATAAAATTATAAATTAAAACAAATTAAAAGTTAAATAAAATTTATACAATTAACATAAAGAAAATATAAAGTTCTTTTATTTAAAAGAAAAAAAAAAAAAAAAAAACAATTAACAAAAGACAAACAACCCCCCAAATTGGACTCATCAGCACCAGCAGCAGCAAAAGCGGCAACAGGTGGCACATCAGATTTGTCCCCCGGACATTCAATATTAGTTTACAAAACTTTCACTTCAATTATAAAGGAAAATAATATACAAAACGTATGATATGACACATTTAATAAAAAGTGTTAGCAATAACCTTTTGATATATGACCTTGTGACACTAGATGGATCCATAAGCTGGAAAATTATTGAAATTTTATACAATGCCCAAAAAAACAACACAACAAAAATGTGTCCTAAGTAAACATCTTCCCACATTGATCCAACAGATTTTCAAAAAATGAATGTTGCTATGGCTGCACAGACACTTAGTCGATCAGTTCCTTGTGGTATTGAGGCATAAAATATGCATCTCCAACATCCGTTTTTATAAATAAAATAAATAAATTGTTTGACCTGCTTATAGAGAGACCAACAAAAATCAACAATAGCCTATGAAAAAAAATTTGGGCAAGTTCTAGAAAAGTCTATTAAGATTGCAAGACTGTAATGATTGCAAACTGTAAAAATGACAAAAATAAGTTATAATATTCATGAAAAGGGCTGCCGGTAGACATGAGAGTACAAAATACAAACATCACGCTTACCGAGATAGATTCTTTCCGTTTCTTGTTTCTCCAGTTTGAAATTCAGAATCATTTCGGTCGGACGTGTTGTAACATTCATTGTGAAATAATAAAATTGAAAAGATTGATTGAAATTATATTCGCCTTTTATTTATTAATAAAAGCACATCTTAAAAAAATAATTTTTTTTTTATTGATCACTGTTTTCAACTGAATTCAGTTTAAAAAATTAGAAATTTAAATGCAAGTTAGCGAAGCTCGATTTTAATCCAATATGATACACCAATATGAACACCAGACGTGAGCTATAAGGGAACAACTAAGTGGCGTGGTTTTACGTTAGTGAGTGTCACAATACAGATTAGCTGACAAAGCATAATTTTAATAAATATACTTGGTGTTATCCTTGATGCAGGAGCAAGGATAAGTTAATTGGAGAATCTTACGATGGTGCGGCAGGTACGTTAAAGGAAGTAGGCGGTGTGAAATAGAACGTTCTTTATGCTTTTCCAATGGTTAATATTATTCCTTGCTATGCTCAGGTGTTAAATCTATTTTTTTATCGCGGCAAAGAATCAATTGTTAAAAAAGCAGAGGTTCAACGATCTAGGGGTATTTCGGATAATTTTTGATATTTCTTTATAAAAAAAGAAATAATAACAATAACCCTACATGCAAACATTTCGAGACTGCATATAAGCGACTCCTGGTTCATTTTGAGCTAGTCAATTGTAAAACAAATACAAATTGCTCGATGGATGCAATGCAAATCCTTAAATGTAGAAAAAGCGCCACACAACTGCTCGATGTACACTGAAAAAATTACACTGGTTTACAAAATTAAACTTTTTTTTTGTTGCCGGAACCAAAATATACTTTTCTGAAGGTTTTCGGTGTGCTGAACTCGAATCCGAAGTCAAAAAAATTCTAGCAGCTCGCGTTTTTGAAATATTACCGTTAGAAAATGCAAAAAAACGTTTTTTTGACTACTTCGGAGGTTTTTTTTTCATGTAAGAACATTTTTTTAAATTTAAATTGTAACGGTTTCTAAAAGACCTGTTTTTCTTCTTTCAAATTCTGTTTAAATCTTTCCGATATCTTTCGTATAGGTCGAGATATCTTAAGATGAAGTAAGTGTGTTTTGCTCAAAAATCATAGAGGATGTAATAACTTTATACCAGGGTTTCTGGGATACGAATATGATGTCCGATTATTGTTGGTCTCTTATACGTCATTTTCCAAAGTCAGCACACCAGAGGAGAGCCTTAAAACGAAGTTTTTTGGAAACTAATGGTTAATTTATTTTTTTAAATAAAGTTTTTCTAAGTAAATACATGTTTTTTTCTGTTTTATATCTACTTTGCTGAAACTAAGAAACTAGAGCTGATGAAAGTCTTTTAATTACATTTTTGAAAAGGGTATTAAATATGTAGTAAGCAACAACTAAAATTTTTTCGACAACACATGTGCTGCTTGGCTTACCAATGTATTATAAAGTTATTACATCCTCATGATTTTTGAGCAAAACACACTTAGTTCATCTTAAGATATCTATACCTATACGAAAGATATCGGAAAGATTTAAACAGATTTTGAAAGAAGAAAAACAGGTCTTTTAGGAACTGTTACAATTTTAATTTAAAAAAATTTTCTTACATGAAAAAAAAAACGTCCGAAGTAGTCAAAAAAACGTTTTTTTTGCATTTTCTAACGGTAATATTTCAAAAACGCGAGCTGCTAGAATTTTTTTGACTTCGGATTCGAGTTCAGCACACCGAAAACCTTTAGAAAAGTAAAAAAATTTTTTTAAGAACAATTCATAAAGTTTAAGAATCTGTTTTCATAAAAAAATTCCTATGGAAAATATTTTTATGAATTTTTTTTAAGAACGAATACAAAGGTTTATGAATAAATTCATAAACTTCTAGTCCGAATTTGAAAGAACATTTCATTTAATCTAAGAATCTATACATTCTTTTTTATGAACAAAATTTATTTTGCCGGAGCTTAAGATTTTGTGCATTAAATGTATGTAGTATACACACAAATTATGAACAAACGCTTAAACTTAAGGTTTTAAGTATTTTTATATAAAATGTATGAATATTTTCAGTAGGTAATCGAAAAACATTTTTAACGTTTAACGTTTTAATTTTTTTTTTCAAGTTTTAAGAATTTATTTGTTAAGGCTTAAAGTACCATTAAAAAATTCGGGTCAGCGCAACTTTGCACTTTTTCCTCAGAAATTCACGAATTGTACCTACATACATGCACTTGTACAGGATTTTGTAACTCAAACAAACAAATTCCGATGGTGCTGATCTGCATCTATCTCTTTATTCTCTTCTATTTTGTTGATACAAGAAACAAGATTCCGCTCAGTTTCTGGTGTTGCCTGGACGTGTGTATGTATGTAGAATTTTTGAAAAGAGTTGTTGGTAAATAGGTTTTTCCATAAAAAAAGGATGGCGCCAATCACGCATGCCAAAAATTGTAAAAATGAGTAAAATGGATACAGGAAATGTTTATTGTATTGTGAACTCTTTGTTTGAAGGTCTGGATTGTATGTACCTATATAGAATTTTTGAATAGAGTAGGTATCTACATGTTTTTGGTAAATAGGTTTTTCCAGAAAAAAAGATTGGCGCTTGTCCGGCGCCAAACACAAAAAGTTGTTAGGTATACTTATTTTTTTTTTTTGCGAAAATCTGAAATGATGAATGAATTGGTTATCATACTGTGAACTCTTTGTTTGAATGCCTGTTGTTATATATACACATAAATGTGTATGTTATGTATATGCACATATGTATATAGGTGCATGGACATCATGCGATTTTGTATATTTAAAATAGGTACGCACATACCTAAAGACGGTACATTTTGGAAAGTCGAAATGAAAAACAAATTTCTAATTAAAATCATTTTCTCGATTTTGAAATATTTCCCTTAGAAAATAATGCTTAATATAACTAGGTATCTGACCCGTCCAAGCTTTTCCGTATTTCACCGTTATATATAAGAACTTAGGTACATGAATGCAAAAAAAAAACGTTATGTAAAAATTTAAAGGCGAATGGTAAAAAACTTTCGAGATTTGCTATTAAACGCATGATTTTTTTTTTTAATAGGTAGGTAGGTACTGAGTTTGAGGATCATTTTTTTCAACAAATGTATGTATATTAATATTGTTAATACTGTCATTGTGTTCAAGTTTTGTTTTTTTTTTTTTTATGTTTGAAGTCGATTCGAGAGAAAATTGCTTCTCCCACATGAACGATGGAAATTTGTCCCCCACCTCTCCATCATTAGTTTTTTCCTTAAATAATCAAGACAATCTTTTGATATAATTCAGTTTTAAAAATTTTAACAAAATTATTCAAACTTTTTGATTATGAAATTTAAACAAAATTTTTGAAATTTTTGTTCAGCTTCTAACTACTGACCGACGAAGTTTAAAAAGAAGATCATGAAATTCGGATCTTTAAGCTAGGGTTCCCTAAATTTGCTTTAGTTTCTCTAATATATATTTTGCAGGTTTTAAAAAATTCATTGTATTAATTCTCTATATTTTATAAGCAAAAAATTCATATGTATACCTACATAATTATGTATGAGACATGTTTTTTGTAAGAAATATGAACGATTTATAAGACCGTTGTAACGAACTCTATTAAACTAAATTATTTTGAAATTTAAATTTTTCTGAAGAAAAAGTAAAAAAAATAAATTTTCCAAATTATATTTGTACGAAATTTATAAAATGTATGGATTTTTTCATTAATAGAAAAATAACGAACATTTTACCGTTATCCTTATCCTGCATTCGGTATTAAGAACTTATTCTTAAAATCTAAGAATCTGTTCATACTTTTTATGAACGAAATTCATATTTTTCCAAGGTTTAAGAATTAATTCATTCAATTTTATGAAAGTATTCATATAATTTAAGAAACTTTTCTTACATTTTGGGTGTTTAAGTATTTTTTCTTAAAATTTATGTATTTTTTCTTAAAATGTATGTATTTGTTCTTAAAATGTATGAATTTTTTCATTATTCCAGAAAATAATAACTGTTATTCTGATTGAAATTGAAAAGATTTCTCTCTGACGATTTCATTTAAGTTCAGATATTCAAAGCGGACGGTCGTTTCGAGTCAAATTATAAGTGTTATTTGGATTTTTATAAGATTGTTGTTTGCAAAAGTTTCTAAGATTGTTATTTGTAAAATTGCATCATTATACCAAAGTGTTAAAAATTATAAACCATAAACAATTGTGACAGTGTAAGACATTAAAAGTGTAAACTAATATTGTTTCCTGTTGCCTAGTTCCCGTATACTTAGTTAAGTATAAAAACAGAGGTCCGTCAAGATAGCACCCACACCCCCAAATTTCCAAAATCTGAGTATGCAATAATTTGTTGCTAATTTGTTGCTAATTAGTTGCTCTAATCCCGAATTTGTTGCTCCACCCCTTCCCCCTCAAAATTGATGGAAAAGGTGTGGGTGCTATCTTGACGTCAAGATAGCACCCACACCCATTAAAATCTCAACATTTAAAAAAACTGAGTACGCAATAATTTGTTGCTAATTTGTTGCTAATTAGTTGCTCTAATCCCGAATTTGTTGCTCCAAGATTTGACCTTGAAATGCACTTCAACAGTTTTCTCAAAAAAGCTAAATTCCCTAAAAATGAACGCACAGCGACAAAAAAGGTGTCAAATTAAAGGGCTTCTCAACACCTTTTCAAAAAGGTCTCATTCAACTTTTAAACCCATCTCCTTCATGTCCAAAATGCATTGTGGAACTTGTGGAACATATCAAAACGTCAAGATAGCACCCACACCAAGAAAAACTTACAAATTTAAAAAAATAAGTATGCAATAATTTGTTGCTAATTTGTTGCTAATTAGTTGCTCTAATCTCGAATTTGTTGCTCCACCCCTTCCCCCTTAAAATTGATAGAAAGGGTGTGGGTGCTATCTTGACGTCAAGATAGCACCCACACCCCCTAATTTCAAAAATCTGAGTATGCAGAATCTTAGGGATAATTTGTTGCTAATTAGTTGCTCTAATCTTGAATTTGTTGCTCCATGATTTGACCATCAAATCGACTGCAACAGATGCAGTTTTGTGGAGACTTTTTATCTATAATTTTTTTCAAAAAACTAAAAATGCCAAATTAAAAACATGATTTCATGCACTGCAAAAAGTAACTTTAAAATTTTCCATCGCTTTTCATTCCAGCCTTAAAGTCCAAAAACTAGTCAACTCTCACCCCTAAAAGCGGTGTGGGTGCTATCTTGACGTCAAGATAGCACCCACACCCCCAAATTTCCAAAATCTGAGTATGCAGAATTTTAGTGTTAATTTGTTGCTAATTAGTTGCTCTAATCTTGAATTTGTTGCTCCATGATTTGACCATAAAATCGGCTGCAACAGATGCAGTTTTGTGGAGACTTTTTATCTATGATCTTTTTTAAAAAACTAAAGATGCCAAATAATAAACATGATGTGATACTCTGCAAAAAAATACATTAAAACTTTAAATCGCAATCCATTCCGGTATTATAGGCCAAAAACTAGTTTTTGATGACGTCACTTCGACAAAAAAAAAGTAGCACCTCAACGAATTAAATCCAAAAATCTGAAAAATCAGAAATTTGATTCTCCTGTGATGTTTAGATCTAATTTAGATACCAAATTTTTCCATTACGTACCTATATAGGTAGGTCCTACCTAACTAACAAAAATATATCACATCCATAATATGTATAAATTTCAAAAATCTGAGTAGGTATACCTACCTACAGATATTACTTGCTACAACCAATAACCACTTAAGGCGAAAAAGAAAACAAAAATTAGGTCTAACTATGATGCTCCGCATTTTTAAATGTGCCGCAAAAACAGCTCAATCTTTTCTTAATTCGATGTAGATGGTTTTAATTTATCATAGTTAAAAAATTAGGAAGACGAGACTTTTAATTGGAAAGCATCATTAGCGCACTCAAAAATGTTTGGCTTTACTCACTAAGTTCCTAAAGGCCTCAATCCCACATTTGACCCCTCTTATATTGCCCAATGTTTTCAAAATTGAAATTGAATTTTAAAAATTAAGCACTCAGTGGGTTTCAAACAAAGGAATATGATAACAATAAGCATTATTGTTACAATTTCTTGAATTTTTAAAAACTTGTACAAATTGTGAATAGTGTGGGTATTTGTATCCTAAAATTTTTATGCATATTTCCGTCGGCTAATTTTATCTATATATAGCCTTAATTTTGGAGAGATGCATTTCACATTCATTTAATTTCATTTACTACCACTATTACATTTCTAAAACCCTCAACGCTCTTCATCCAATCAGATCCCTACCTATTTTTTTTAAACAAACAAAATAAAAATTTATCTACCTATACTAAATAAAAAAAATCACACATTGATTTTCTTAAGAATAATCGCATGTGTATACGTTGATTTTAATTTTGGCTCCGCCCTCGACGGCTACTTTGATGAAAATACACTATCCAAATCAGCAATACCTACACGCCTACACCCTGAAATGTTTCTTTCTTTAGTGCTTTAGTCGGTTTCAGAACTGCTCTGAGGTAAGTATGATTTGCGTTCTCTCGAGTCAAAAATATTATGACTAAGGTATATACATACATATACACATAGATATAGCTCGTAGGGTCTTTCTTAATTTCATGTGGATTTTAAATGTTGATATTAGTATGAAAGTTTTTTTTTCTTTACTTTACGATAAAAATCGTTGCATACCTTAAGGGAAACAGTAAGAAAGTAAGTATTTTAAGCCCTGATTTTTAAATCGTTAGTTAGACTATGAGAAAAATAAATTTCATTATAAAAAGATGGGTGGCATAACAGCTAACATAAATTTTCTTTATTTTTTAAACTTGGTTTTGTTTTGTTTGATATTTTAAGAACTATGAAATTATACAGTCTATCTAAAAAATTATCTTGAGTGAAAGGGTGATTTTTTTTAAATGGTAGTTATCCTAACTAATTCATTTTCTCATGGAAATTCCGAATAAAGTAAGTCTATACATTTTTTTTTCATGTAATAGGGTGTTTTTTTAGGTCTAGAGAAAATGTGGGTTTATTTGAAAAAATGAGTAATATAATAGTGGTATTCTATTGAAATTCAGCAATTATGGTACTTTTCAGATTGGAAACAATAAACTATAGTTCCTATAATAATAGGTAAAAAGGGTGTTTTTTTTTTGTAGTGAAAACAAAATTGATGGGCTACCCTAATGAAATTTGGTAAAAACCTTGTATAGCAATACTAAAGAGTTTTAGTAAGTATAAAAAAAAATTGAGTGTGAAAGGGTGTTTTTTGCAAATAGACAGTAATTGGTCCCAAAAAGCCAATGAACCGTGTATAACGTCTAAGAACTTACCTAAGTACCTAGATAGTAGGTATAAACGTTCAATTTGTCATCGAAACAAAAAGTAAATGAATCATTGGCACATTTTATTATCTCTTCGAAAAAACTCCCTTTGACCAAATTTTTTTTTATAAAAACACTATATTTTGACTCAGTTTTTTTTTCAAACATACCTAGTACCTATGTACCTAATATGACAACAATAAGCATTTGTGGTTACAATATCTTGATTCAAACCTTTAAAATCTCGTACAAATTGCTTACATTTGTTTACATGTTGATGTTTTTTTTTCGCAGGCTCATTTAAACTTCACAGTCCTTTTCATTTACTGCCTTTCTTACAGCTTATGACCTCAAGGCTTTTCATTCAATCAGGTCGTGATTTACTTTTTTTTAACAAACAAAATAAATTTTTAACTACCTATTCGAAATAAAAAAAAAATCAAACTCGCTTCGAGAGTAATCCTCTGCTTTTATGAAAATAAAAGGTACCTACCAGTAACAGTAATTACATCTAAATCTACAACTGTGAAATGATTTTTTTTAAGTCGGTTTACAACCTCTATGAAGGTAAAAATATTCATGTTCTTTACCAACGGATGAAATGCATTTTTGCACTTAACACTTTTTCTATATAAATATTGTGAAGCTTAATACTGAGTTACCCCCAAAATTAACTTACAAACAAATGTTTTAATCATTTTTGAATTTGATTTGACTTTAACTACAATCTGCCGGCTTTCCACAACTTGACGAGGTGGCCGAGTGGTTACGGCGTTCTATAGCTAATACAAGGTTTTTACCAAATTTCATTAGGGTAGCCCATCAATTTTGTTTTCACTACAAATAGTACAGGAAAGTTAGTAAAAAAACAGGCATTTTGTGGAACGAAATACAGGACGGCTGAATTTTTCAAATCTGAAAAAGGGGTATTAGAAAAGCTTAAGTCCTGGTTTTCGGGACGCCACCCCCCTGGCGAAATCCGCCATTTTGGAAAACGCGAATCACTCTATATCTCCAAAACTATGAGTCCTATAGAAATGGTTGTTAGACCAAAGTTCTTGGAAATTTAATTATCTTTTTCTTTGTAGTACATTATTTTTCTCAGCGGGCAATAGTTTTGAGGTTATGTTGTTTTAATTTATTTTTTTTTCGGTTTTCTTAAGATTATAACAATCCCAGTACTAGTTACATAATTTTTTAAACAGTAAAAGTTATAGACCATCAAATTTCCAATAATTTGGTATATTTTTGAAAGTCATGCGATGTATAAATCGAAAGTTATTGATCTGAAAACTATAGTCTAAGTACAGGAAAGTTAGTAAAGAAATCAGGCATTTTGTGGAACGAATTAAAGGGAGGCTGATTTTTTCAAACCTGAAAGAAGGGTATTAGAAAAGCTTAAGTCCTGGTTTTCGGGACACCAACCCCCTGGCAAAATCCGCCATTTTTTAAAACGCGAATTGGTCTATATCTCCCAAACTATTGGCTTGATCGAATAAGTTACTGAACCAAAATTGTAGGTAATATAAATATCTTTTCTTGTGCATGCACTGTTTTTCAGCGAGGACAACACTTTTAAGGTTATGTTGTTTTATTTTTTCTGTTTTTTTAATTTTTCTCAGTCTCTATGATAGAAACATAATTTTGTAGCATCATTAAAGTTGTAGAACATCAAATTTACATTAATTTGGGATACTTTTGAAGATTATATGACTTTTCAAACCAAAGATACGGAACTTAAAGAGCAATCCCTCTCAATATTTTCAAAAAATATACTAATATGTTTTTGCATAAGGTATGAAAAAAAGGCTAAATCGGGTACCTAATGTAAAAACAAGAAAAATATGATATGAGGGGGAGTTATTAAGGTGGGTAATGGTAAAACTTACAATATTGAGGTACACATATTTTGTTTTAAGTCAAACATCATACTTTTATGATGCTAAAAAATTATGTTTCTATCTGTTTCTATCTTCTACTGAGAAAAATTAAAGAAAAAAAAACAGAAAAAAATAAAAAATTAAACAACATAACCTAAAAAGTGATATCCTCGCTGAAAAACAGTGCATGCACAAGAAAAGATATTTATATTACCTACAATTTTGGTTCAGTAACTTATTCGGTCAAGCCAATAGTTTGGGAGATATAGACCAATTCGCGTTTTAAAAAATGGCGGATTTTGCCAGGGGGTTGGTGTCCCGAAAACCAGGACTTAAGCTTTTCTAATACCCTTCTTTCAGGTTTGAAAAAATCAGCCTCCCTTTAATTCGTTCCACAAAATGCCTGATTTCTTTACTAACTTTCCTGTACTTAGACTATAGTTTTCAGATCAATAACTTTCGATTTATACATCGCATGACTTTCAAAAATATACCAAATTATTGGAAATTTGATGGTCTATAACTTTTACTGTTTAAAAAATTATGTAACTAGTACTGGGATTGTTATAATCTTAAGAAAACCGAAAAAAAAATAAATTAAAACAACATAACCTCAAAACTATTGCCCGCTGAGAAAAATAATGTACTACAAAGAAAAAGATAATTAAATTTCCAAGAACTTTGGTCTAACAACCATTTCTATAGGACTCATAGTTTTGGAGATATAGAGTGATTCGCGTTTTCCAAAATGGCGGATTTCGCCAGGGGGGTGGCGTCCCGAAAACCAGGACTTAAGCTTTTCTAATACCCCTTTTTCAGATTTGAAAAATTCAGCCGTCCTGTATTTCGTTCCACAAAATGCCTGTTTTTTTACTAACTTTCCTGTACTATTTGTAGTGAAAACAAAATTGATGGGCTACCCTAATGAAATTTGGTAAAAACCTTGTATTAGCTATAGAACGCCGTAACCACTCGGCCACCTCGTCAAGTTGTGGAAAGCCGGCAGATTGTAGTTAAAGTCAAATCAAATTCAAAAATGATTAAAACATTTGTTTGTAAGTTAATTTTGGGGGTAACTCAGTATTAAGCTTCACAATATTTATATAGAAAAAGTGTTAAGTGCAAAAATGCATTTCATCCGTTGGTAAAGAACATGAATATTTTTACCTTCATAGAGGTTGTAAACCGACTTAAAAAAAATCATTTCACAGTTGTAGATTTAGATGTAATTACTGTTACTGGTAGGTACCTTTTATTTTCATAAAAGCAGAGGATTACTCTCGAAGCGAGTTTGATTTTTTTTTTATTTCGAATAGGTAGTTAAAAATTTATTTTGTTTGTTAAAAAAAAGTAAATCACGACCTGATTGAATGAAAAGCCTTGAGGTCATAAGCTGTAAGAAAGGCAGTAAATGAAAAGGACTGTGAAGTTTAAATGAGCCTGCGAAAAAAAAACATCAACATGTAAACAAATGTAAGCAATTTGTACGAGATTTTAAAGGTTTGAATCAAGATATTGTAACCACAAATGCTTATTGTTGTCATATTAGGTACATAGGTACTAGGTATGTTTGAAAAAAAAACTGAGTCAAAATATAGTGTTTTTATAAAAAAAAATTTGGTCAAAGGGAGTTTTTTCGAAGAGATAATAAAATGTGCCAATGATTCATTTACTTTTTGTTTCGATGACAAATTGAACGTTTATACCTACTATCTAGGTACTTAGGTAAGTTCTTAGACGTTATACACGGTTCATTGGCTTTTTGGGACCAATTACTGTCTATTTGCAAAAAACACCCTTTCACACTCAATTTTTTTTTATACTTACTAAAACTCTTTAGTATTGCTATACAAGGTTTTTACCAAATTTCATTAGGGTAGCCCATCAATTTTGTTTTCACTACAAAAAAAAAACACCCTTTTTACCTATTATTATAGGAACTATAGTTTATTGTTTCCAATCTGAAAAGTACCATAATTGCTGAATTTCAATAGAATACCACTATTATATTACTCATTTTTTCAAATAAACCCACATTTTCTCTAGACCTAAAAAAACACCCTATTACATGAAAAAAAAATGTATAGACTTACTTTATTCGGAATTTCCATGAGAAAATGAATTAGTTAGGATACCTACCATTTAAAAAAAATCACCCTTTCACTCAAGATAATTTTTTAGATAGACTGTATAATTTCATAGTTCTTAAAATATCAAACAAAACAAAACCAAGTTTAAATAAATTGCACGACTGGGGTCGCACGTACTTGCTCTTATGCTTAAAGTAACTATAATGTTAAAGCTTTTTATTCAAGAAATTTAAAATTCGATATTTTGAAGAAATTTCATAGGTAGTATAAAAAAATTAAATCTGTTTTTATAATTAATAAAACTCCGTTTTAAAATATCTTAAAAAAAAAAACAAATATGCCATTTTATTTCTCGTATAAAAAGGTATTTTTAGAAAAAAAATTTCGAAAATTGTAGGAGCCGTTTTTTAAAAAAATAATTTTTTATATATAAAATTTTTTTAACATTTTTCAAAAAAAAAGTTGGTATGCCATTTTGAAGAAATAATTAATTTACACATAAAAACTAAATTTCAAAATTTTTCATTGATCCGTTTTCAAAAAATTGATTTTTCAAAAAAAAATTTTGAAATATTTTTTAAAAAACCAAAAATGGGTTTTTTGAAAATTTTCTAAAATTTTAATATTATCTTTACTTACACACTTTTGTATAAAAATTTTCATTTAAATCGGGTTAATTTTGTACGAGATATTCAGAAACGAAAAAAACCGTTCTATGACAGGTACCGTTAATAACGGTACAAAAAATATTTTTTTTATTTATAAAGTTGGCCCTTATGTGTAGTATTACACACAAAAATTTTAATCAAAATCGTTAGAGCCGTTTTTGAAAAAAATTAACTTTTCTATTTCCGTTATATGGCAGGTACCGTTAGTTTTGGTCATAAAAAAAAAATTTCAATTTCCCCTCTAGGGAATCACCAAAAACTGCTAACTACCAAGTTTGAAGAAAATCACTTCACTCGTTTAGGCTGCAGCTCCAGATAGAGACAGACGGACAGACAGACAGACAGACAGACAGACAGACAGACAGACAGAATTGCCGGACCCACTTTTTTGGCATTCTCCATCATCGTAATGTCATGTAAAATTGTTATCTCGAGTTCGATTTTTTTTACGAATCCTAAACTTGCCCTATAGTACCTATATCGCAAGTAAAAATAAAGAAAATTTATGTTAGCTGTTATGCCACCCATCTTTTTATAATGAAATTTATTTTTCTCATAGTCTAACTAACGATTTAAAAATCAGGGCTTAAAATACTTACTTTCTTACTGTTTCCCTTAAGGTATGCAACGATTTTTATCGTAAAGTAAAGAAAAAAAAACTTTCATACTAATATCAACATTTAAAATCCACATGAAATTAAGAAAGACCCTACGAGCTATATCTATGTGCATACACTGAAAAAAAAATTGTACATAAAATTTATGAACGGCTTTCATTAACTTGAAATTAATGTACGGTTCACGGAATTAATGCACCATCCCTTAATTCAATGAACGATTCATTAAAAATAAAATTATGAACCTATGAACGTTCATTAATCTCGTTCATTAAAATCCGTTTTTGTCTGAAATTTTTTTTATGAACGGCTATTCATTGAATTAATGAACCTGTACATTAAGACAATGAATACCATTCATTAAAATCTATGAACGTTCATTAATTCAATGAATAGCCGTTCATAAAAAAATCTGTTCATTATCCCAATGAACCTGTTCGTTAAAACAATGAACGCCATTCATTAAAATCTATGAACCATTCATTAATTTAATGAACAGCCGTTCATAAATATCCGAGACACTTTTTGATAAAAGATAAATATCCGATACACGAACCTGTTCGTTAAAACAATGAACGCCATTCATTAAAATCAATGAACCATTCATTAATTCAATGAACAGCCGTTCATAAATATCCTATACACGAACCTGTTATCCGATACACTTTTTGATAAAAGATTCTATGAACCTGTTCGTTAAAACAATGAACGCCATTCATTAAAATCAATGAACCATTCATTAATTCAATGAACAGCCGTTCATAAATATCCGATACACGAACCTGTTATCCGATACACTTTTTTGATAAAAGATTCTATGAACCTGTTCGTTAAAACAATGAACGCCATTCATTAAAATCTATGAACCATTCATTAATTCAATGAACAGCCGTTCATAAATATCCGAGAAAATTTTTGATAAAAGATTCTATGAACCTGTTCGTTAAAACAATGAACGCCATTCATTAAAATCTATGAACCATTCATTAATTCAATGAACAGCCGTTCATAAATATCCGAGAAAATTTTTGATAAAAGATTCTATGAACCTGTTCGTTAAAACAATGAACGCCATTCATTAGAATCAATACACATTCACTAATTCAATGTTTGTGAGATGTTTTATTTTGCAAAAGTCGCTATTACTTCTAAACGAAAGCGAAAATCAAAAAAACTTATTTAATAAATTCTGTCGGAAATTAAAAAATCTACACCTTTTATATCTGACAATTTTTCAAAAAAAGCAAAAATAGAAAAGATATGACGAAAAAAGTAAAAATTTCATGTCTTTTTGTTTGAGAGATGTTTTTTTCACAAAAGTCGCTATAACTTCTAAACGAAAGCGAAAATCAAAAAAACTTATTTAATAAATTCTGTCGGAAATTAAAAAATCTACAACTTTTATATCTGACAATTTTTCAAAAAAAGCAAAAATAAAAAAGTTATGACGAAAAAAGTAAAAATTTCATGTCTTTTTGTTTGAGAGATGTTTTTTTTTCACAAAAGTCGCTATAACTTCTAAACGAAAGCGAAAATCAAAAAAACTTATTTAATATATTCTGTCGGAAATTAAAAAATCTACAACTTTTATATCTGACAATTTTTCAAAAAAAGCAAAAATAAAAAAGTTATGACGAAAAAAGTAAAAATTTCATGTCTTTGTTTGAGAGATGTTTTTTTTTTTCACAAAAGTCGCTATAACTTCTAAACGAAAGCGAAAATCAAAAAAACTTATTTAATATATTCTGTCGGAAATTAAAAAATCTACAACTTTTATATCTGACAATTTTTCAAAAAAAGCAAAAATAAAAAAGTTATGACGAAAAAAGTAAAAATTTCATGTCTTTTTGTTTGAGAGATGTTTTTTTTTTCACAAAAGTCGCTATAACTTCTAAACGAAAGCGAAAATCAAAAAAACTTATTTAATAAATTCTGTCGGAAATTAAAAAATCTACAACTTTTATATCTGACAATTTTTCAAAAAAAGCAAAAATAAAAAAGTTATGACGAAAAAAGTAAAAATTTCATGTCTTTGAGAGATGTTTTTTTTTCACAAAAGTCGCTATAACTTCTAAACGAAAGCGAAAATCAAAAAAACTTATTTAATATATTCTGTCGGAAATTAAAAAATCTACAACTTTTATATCTGACAATTTTTCAAAAAAAGCAAAAATAAAAAAGTTATGACGAAAAAAGTAAAAATTTCATGTCTTTGTTTGAGAGATGTTTTTTTTTTACAAAAGTCGCTATAACTTCTAAACGAAAGCGAAAATCAAAAAAACTTATTTAATATATTCTGTCGGAAATTAAAAAATCTACAACTTTTATATCTGACAATTTTTCAAAAAAAGCAAAAATAAAAAAGTTATGACGAAAAAAGTAAAAATTTCATGTCTTTTTGTTTGAGAGATGTTTTTTTTTTCACAAAAGTCGCTATAACTTCTAAACGAAAGCGAAAATCAAAAAAACTTATTTAATAAATTCTGTCGGAAATTAAAAAATCTACAACTTTTATATCTGACAATTTTTCAAAAAAAGCAAAAATAAAAAAGTTATGACGAAAAAAGTAAAAATTTCATGTCTTTGAGAGATGTTTTTTTTTCACAAAAGTCGCTATAACTTCTAAACGAAAGCGAAAATCAAAAAAACTTATTTAATATATTCTGTCGGAAATTAAAAAATCTACAACTTTTATATCTGACAATTTTTCAAAAAAAGCAAAAATAAAAAAGTTATGACGAAAAAAGTAAAAATTTCATGTCTTTTTGTTTGAGAGATGTTTTTTTTTTCACAAAAGTCGCTATAACTTCTAAACGAAAGCGAAAATCAAAAAAACTTATTTAATAAATTCTGTCGGAAATTAAAAAATCTACAACTTTTATATCTGACAATTTTTCAAAAAAAGCAAAAATAAAAAAGTTATGACGAAAAAAGTAAAAATTTCATGTCTTTTTGTTTGAGAGATGTTTTTTTTTTCACAAAAGTCGCTATAACTTCTAAACGAAAGCGAAAATCAAAAAAACTTATTTAATAAATTCTGTCGGAAATTAAAAAATCTACAACTTTTATATCTGACAATTTTTCAAAAAAAGCAAAAATAAAAAAGTTATGACGAAAAAAGTAAAAATTTCATGTCTTTGAGAGATGTTTTTTTTTCACAAAAGACGCTATAACTTCTAAACGAAAGCGAAAATCAAAAAAACTTATTTAATATATTCTGTCGGAAATTAAAAAATCTACAACTTTTATATCTGACAATTTTTCAAAAAAAGCAAAAATAAAAAAGTTATGACGAAAAAAGTAAAAATTTCATGTCTTTTTGTTTGAGAGATGTTTTTTTTTTCACAAAAGTCGCTATAACTTCTAAACGAAAGCGAAAATCAAAAAAACTTATTTAATAAATTCTGTCAGAAATTAAAAAATCTACAACTTTTATATCTGACAATTTTTCAAAAAAAGCAAAAATAAAAAAGTTATGACGAAAAAAGTAAAAATTTCATGTCTGAGAGATGTTTTTTTTTCACAAAAGTCGCTATAACTTCTAAACGAAAGCGAAAATCAAAAAAACTTATTTAATATATTCTGTCGGAAATTAAAAAATCTACAACTTTTATATCTGACAATTTTTCAAAAAAAGCAAAAATAAAAAAGTTATGACGAAAAAAGTAAAAATTTCATGTCTTTGTTTGAGAGATGTTTTTTTTTTACAAAAGTCGCTATAACTTCTAAACGAAAGCGAAAATCAAAAAAACTTATTTAATATATTCTGTCGGAAATTAAAAAATCTACAACTTTTATATCTGACAATTTTTCAAAAAAAGCAAAAATAAAAAAGTTATGACGAAAAAAGTAAAAATTTCATGTCTTTTTGTTTGAGAGATGTTTTTTTTTTCACAAAAGTCGCTATAACTTCTAAACGAAAGCGAAAATCAAAAAAACTTATTTAATAAATTCTGTCGGAAATTAAAAAATCTACAACTTTTATATCTGACAATTTTTCAAAAACAGCAAAAATAAAAAAGTTATGACGAAAAAAGTAAAAATTTCATGTCTTTGAGAGATGTTTTTTTTTCACAAAAGTCGCTATAACTTCTAAACGAAAGCGAAAATCAAAAAAACTTATTTAATATATTCTGTCGGAAATTAAAAAATCTACAACTTTTATATCTGACAATTTTTCAAAAAAAGCAAAAATAAAAAAGTTATGACGAAAAAAGTAAAAATTTCATGTCTTTTTGTTTGAGAGATGTTTTTTTTCACAAAAGTCGCTATAACTTCTAAACGAAAGCGAAAATCAAAAAAACTTATTTAATATATTCTGTCGGAAATTAAAAAAACTACATCTTTTATATCTGACAATTTTTCAAAAAAAGCTAAAATAAAAAAGTTATGACGAAAAAAGTAAAAATTTCATGTCTTTTTGTTTGCGAGATAGAAAATAGAAAAGATATGACGAAAAAAGAAAAAAATTCATGTCTTTTTGTTTGCGAGATGTTTTATTTCACAAAAGTCGCTACAACTTCTAAACGAAAGCGAAAATCAAAAAAACTTATTTAATAAATTCTGTCGGAAATTAAAAAATCTACAACTTTTATATTTGACAATTTTTCAAAAAAAGCAAAAATAAAAGAGTTATGACGAAAAAAGTAAAAATTTCATGTCTTTTTGTTTGAGAGATGTTTTTTTTCACAAAAGTCGCTATAACTTCTAAACGAAAGCGAAAATCAAAAAAACTTATTTAATAAATTCTGTCGGAAATTAAAAAATCTACATC
Organism: Episyrphus balteatus; assembly: GCF_945859705.1. Lineage (NCBI taxonomy): Eukaryota > Metazoa > Arthropoda > Insecta > Diptera > Syrphidae > Episyrphus > Episyrphus balteatus. The sequence goes on from NC_079135.1 coordinate 70,338,424, forward strand.
TTTTATATATGACAATTTTTCAAAAAAAGCAAAAATAGAAAAGATATGACGAAAAAAGTAAAAATTTCATGTCTTTTTGTTTGAGAGATAGAAAATAGAAAAGATATGACGAAAAAAGAAAAAAATTCATGTCTTTTTGTTTGCGAGATGTTTTATTTCACAAAAGTCGCTACAACTTCTAAACGAAAGCGAAAATCAAAAAAACTTATTTAATAAATTCTGTCGGAAATTAAAAAATCTACATCTTTTATATATGACAATTTTTCAAAAAAAGCAAAAATAGAAAAGATATGACGAAAATAAAATAAATCTTTTTTTCTTCTTTTTAAAAAGGCGCCAAAACTTAATAAACCATTCATTATTTTAATGAACCATTCATTATTTCAATTATTCGTTAAGATTCATATTTAACGAATACATTTACTGTCGAAGTGAGCGTGTTCATGAATTTAATGAACGTGTTCATAGATTTAATGAACGTGTTCATTGATTTAATGAACCGTTCATAAATTCAATGTATAGTTAATCAAAACTTAACGAAGGGCAACTTGCATGTTTCAGTAATCACACTTTTAAAAAGTGTATCAAATTATGGACAAGGTTTTCATATCATTTAAAGAATACATTTATTGTGGAAGTGAGCGTGTTCATGAATTTTATGAGTGTGTTCATAGATTTAGGAACGTGTTCATTGATTTAATGAACCGTTCATTAAAATTTACGGAGGGCAACTTGCATGTTGCAGTGATCACACTTTTAAAAAGTGTATCAAATTATGAACAAGATTTTCATATCATTTAACTTTTTACTAAAGTAATAATTTTATTCAGTTTGCAGGTTTCAAAATAACCCTTTTTATGAGTATGAGAATAAAATGTTTTGAGACCACATTTGCCAGGTGTCGAAATATCATTTTTTTTTAACCGAGTTGGGGAATCAAATAAGACGGGGCTTATTACCTTGTGTATTTTTTTGTGTTTGTACATATTGAGTAGTTTTGTGTTTTGTTCTCATTTTCAAAGTTTTCTTGCTCACACAAACATTTATCTCGGTTGAACAACCGTTCGTATCAATGTGAACAGTAGTTAACGACACAAGGAGATGTAAATGTTGTTGAATGTGAAAACCCCTTTAGTACTTATTTTTTGGTGTCGTTTCATCTGTTTGTGCTTTCAACATGAAAGAAAATTTTAAGTTATTTTTTTTTACTGTGATTGTCAATATTCTTACAATATCTATGATATTCGATTTTTGAAAACATATATTTACAAGATATTACCTTTTGTGTATTAACTGTGCTCTTTGCACATAGTTCACACTTAAATTTTAAAGAACGCGTAAAATAAAGTGGGAACACTACTTGTTGATACGTAGAACGAAAGAATTTCTTTCGTTAAATGATGTAGCCGGCGTCCCCAAGCCAACCCAAGCCATTCAGTTACAGTGTGAATGTCTGATCGATAAGAGGAGCTATTCAGCGGAGAGCTGAAGCAAAAATAAAAAGTAAGTATTTCATTAGATTACGTAGTATTTATTATTTAAAAGCATTTATTTATTAAAAGGACACATTTATTTTGTTAAATAATTTGTTTTTTATCATATATATAGGAGATTTGTTCGATTTCCCATTTGCCGCCGCCCGCCCGTCGCCTGCTGCCATCACGTCGTTTCATGCATCAAAAATTTAAGGTAAGTGTTTTCATCCCTAAAATGTGTTATAATTGTATTAATATATTTATATATATTTAGTGCTCTTCTTACACCACGTTGCCACCACCACGCTGCCGCCACATATTGTCTGCCTCCGGTGTCGTTGTCGTCATTTGCCACACCACGTTCCTTCCAGCCACCACGTTGTTCCCGCCAGCCACCACCATCATCACGCTAAAATAATTCCTGGTATGTATCTACTTTTTTATAATTTTTATTGATCATTTTATCTTATAAATATATACGTATGTATTAATATATTTATATGTAGTGCCATCACGTTGCCACCACCACGCTGCCGCCACATCCGCCACATTATTGTCTGCCTCCGCTGTCGTCGTCATTTGCCACACCACGTTCTATCCAGCCACCACGTTGCTCCCGCCAGCCGCCACCAATCTTGCTAAAATAATTCCTGGTATGTACCTACTTTTTATGATTTATATTATATATATATCGATACCTTCCCAGAAGAATGTATTTAACCCTTTGCTCCCGGAAAAAAATACAAATATCTTGAAAAAAAGTTTTGATATTTTCTAATTACACACTAATATGAAAAAATAATGATTGTACTAGTAATAACATTGTATAAGGAATGTTTTGAGCTGAGAGTACAAAAGGAGAAGTCCATTTTTTATTAAAAAAAAACTAACAAAGTAATTAATACGTGGTTTCATGCTGAAACCACTAGGAAGCAAAGGGTTAAACGACATTCTCAAAATTTGTATAAACTTAAAACAAACTTGCTGTTCATTTCAAAGAAATAGAACTACAATTACTGCCTAGAATCATTTTTATTAATATTTTAAAATTTGATTGCATTATAATCATTAACACTCTACCGCAAACAGGCCAAAAATTGATTTAGATATTCTAAACTTGAATAAAATTAACTTTTTCAATATGATTTTTCATAAAATATTTAAAAAAAAATCCTAAAAAATTATTTGAACTTCGTTTTTAGCTTATTTTTCTTTTCTGAAAGCAGCGTATGCGGTAGAGTATCAATAAAATTTGAATAGAATGACTTTTTTAGCCACTTTTAAGCGTTGGTTTTGATCATTTATAGAGTTTGATATCCTAAATTGAGAAAAAATGAAACTAGGATTGCCATCTACAATCATTTTCATTAGTATTTTGAAATAAACTTGCATATTATCATTAACACTCTACCGCAAACAGGCCAAAAAATGATTTAGATATTCTAAACTTGAATAAATTAACTTTTTCAATATGATTTTTCATAAAATATTTAAAAAAAAATCCTAAAAAATTATTTGAACTTCGTTTTTAGCTTATTTTTCTTTTCTGAAAGCAGCGTATGCGGTAGAGTATCAATAAAATTCGAATAGAATGACTTTTTTAGCCACTTTTAAGCGTTGGTTTTGATCATTTATAGAGTTTGATATACTAAATTGAAAAAAAATGAAACTAGGATTGCCATCTACAATCATTTTCATTAGTATTTTGAAATAAACTTGCATATTATCATTAACACTCTACCGCAAACAGGCCAAAAATTGACTTAGAAGTTTTAAACTTGAATAAATTAATTTTTTAATATGAATTTTCATAAAATATCTTAAAAAAATCATAATAAATTATTTGAACTTCGTTTTTAGTTTATTTTCCTCTTCTGATAGCAGCGTATGCGGTAAAGTATCAATAAAATTTGAATAGAATGACTTTTTTAGCCACTTTTAAGCGTTGGTTTTTATCGTTTATAGAGTTTGATATACTAAATTGAGAAAAAATGAAACTAGGATTGCCATCTACAATCATTTTCATTAGTATTTTGAAATAAACTTGCATATTATCATTAACACTCTACCGCAAACAGGCCAAAAAATGATTTAGATATTCTAAACTTGAATAAATTAACTTTTTCAATATGATTTTTCATAAAATATTTAAAAAAAAATCCTAAAAAATTATTTGAACTTCGTTTTTAGCTTATTTTTCTTTTCTGAAAGCAGCGTATGCGGTAGAGTATCAATAAAATTCGAATAGAATGACTTTTTTAGCCACTTTTAAGCGTTGGTTTTGATCATTTATAGAGTTTGATATACTAAATTGAAAAAAAATGAAACTAGGATTGCCATCTACAATTATTTTCATTAGCATTTCGAAATCAACTTGCATATTATCATTAACACTCTTCCGCAAACAGGCCAAAAGTTGATTTAGATGTTTTAAACTTGAATAAATAAACTTTTTCAATATGAATTTTCATAAAATATCTTAAAAAAATCATAATAAATTATTTGAACTTCGTTTTTAGTTTATTTTTCTCTTCTCAAAGCAGCGTGTGCTGTAGAGTATTAATAAAATTTGAATAGAATGACTTTTTATGCACTTTTCAGCGTTGGTTTTTATCGTTTATAGAGTTTGATATACTAAATTGAGAAAAAATGAAACTAGGATTGCCATCTACAATCATTTTCATTAGTATTTTGAAATAAACTTGCATATTATCATTAACACTCTACCGCAAACAGGCCAAAAATTGACTTAGATGTTTTAAACTTGAATAAATTAACTTTTTCAATATGATTTTTCATAAAATATTTAAAAAAAATCCTAATAAATTATTTGAACTTCGGTTTAGTTTATTTTTCTCTTCTGAAAGCAGCGTATGCGGTAGAGTATTAATAAAATTTGAAAAGAATGACTTTTTTAGGCACTTTTAGGACTTTTAGGCACTTTGGGACCTAGAACATTTTTCAATACAAAAAATTTTGTTGGGGATGCCAAAAAAACCTATCTTATTTTGGGACTTAGAATATTTTTTAATGAAAAATTTTTTTTTGGTACTTAGAATATTTTTCAATGTTGGGGACTTAGAATATTTTCGATGCCAAAAAAACTTAACTTAGTTTTGGGACTTAGAACATTTTTCAATACAAAAAATCTTGTTGGGGACTTTTCGATGCCAAAAAAACCTTAACTTATTTTGGGACTTAGAACATTTTTCAATACAAAAAATATTGTTGGGGACTTTTCGATGCCAAAAAAACCTTAACTTATTTTGGGACTTAGAATATTTTTCAATGAAAATTTTTTTTGGGACTTAGAATATTTTTCAATGAAAAAATTTAGTTGGGGACTTAGAAAATTTTCGATGCCAAAAAAACCTATCTTTTTTGGGACTTAGAATATTTTTTAATGAAAATTTTTTTTTTGGGACTTAGAATATTTTTCAATGTTGGGGACTTAGAAAATTTTCGATGCCAAAAAAACTTAACTTAGTTTTGGGACTTAGAACATTTTTCAATACAAAAAATCTTGTTGGGGACTTTTCGATGCCAAAAAAACTTAACTTAGTTTTGGGACTTAGAACATTTTTCAATACAAAAAATCTTGTTGGGGACTTTTCGATGCCAAAAAAACCTTAACTTATTTTGGGACTTGAATATTTTTCAATGAAAATTTTTTTTGGGACTTAGAATATTTTTCAATGAAAAAATTTAGTTGGGGACTTAGAAAATTTTCGATGCCAAAAAAACTTAACATACTATTGGGACTTAGAATTTTTTTCAATGAAAAATTTTTTTTTTGAAAATTTCTCTGTACTGATAACCGTGTCAATAAAAAAAATATACGACAGGTTCTAATCAAAATTAAAACAGCAGATTCATGTGAAAGTTCGTGCTTAGTTTAAATATTTTTAAGTAGAACTTGTAATTATTATTTTTTACTATTCCAAGTGATTAGTAAAAATAAATTTATACTTAAAAATACACTATCATACATTTTAATATAGCTATGTATAAATATATAATTATTGTACCAAATTGTTGTTGAAAGCCTTACTGATTTTGGTATTTCTGTGGTTGGCTTTTTTTCAGACTGTAAAGATGCGGCATTACTTTGGGCTCTGCATGGATACTTTGTACCTTTCCAAAAAGTTATAAAAAAAGACACAGATGGTAGGAAACACGTTATACGACATACCATCAAGGACTCGCAGTATTCATTCGTTTGGATAGGCAACACAATTCAAGCTTAAGAAGACCATATTGCCTTCCTCAACAAAATGGGTGAGAATACCCACCCACCAAATAAAAAATGTATGTATGTACAAATGCTCTAGTTTTGGTAAATGAGATCATAAAATTTCAATTCTTATATTATTTTGATTCAAATTTCCCTTAATTTCACTTTTTATAATTTGTTTCACTTTCTTATCTGAAGATAAATCTACAAAATAATGTAATAAAATTTTTCCTGCCATTCATTTGGTTTATTTGAACAATAAAAGAGTTAATGTAAATATAAATATTTCTTTAATTTAACCTTTAAGATTTCAGAAAGGAGAAGATTAGAGATGAAAAACCGAATGTACAGGTTTGTAAAAATTGAAAACGGCGATTCACATTAATTTTTCTTTCTTTTTCACAGATCTCGACCTAATAAATTTAGAAAGCTAAGCTTCCATGACTAATTTATTTGTCAGTTGATTTTTTTAATTTCTTGACAGGAGATTAAAAATTCTTTGACAAAGAAATAAGACTATACGAAATGTAACTTTTTAAATTTATTGAAAACAGTGCCTACGTTCTATAACGCTTGCATGGAAATAAGTTGTAGAAAAACAATTTGAATCAAAATGAAATTTGTACAAAAAAATTGATTTCATTCGAGTTCACAATGTTTTTCGAGCACTTATGACGGTGCAAGAGTTACGGAACGTAGGCCTGTGTTCATAAAATTAATGAACGCGTTCGTTAAATTAATGAACACGTTCGTAAAATTAATACGAACGTGTTCATTGATTTTACGAACGCGTTCATTAATTTTATGAACGGGTTTTTTTATTTTTATGAACGCGTTCATTAATTTAATGAACGGCGTTCATTAATTCTATGAACGGCGTTCATTAATTTTATGAACGGCGTTCATTAATTTTATGAACGGCGTTCATTAATTTTATGAAAGGCGTTCATTAATTTTATGAACGGCGTTCTTTAATTTTATGAACGGCATTCATTAATTCTATGAATGCGTTCATTAATTCTATGAACGCGTTCATTAATTTTAGGCAGGTTTTTTTTTTATTTTTATGAACGGTTCATTGATTCAATGAATGCGTTCATTAATTTAATGAACGCATTCATTAATTTTATGCACGATTTTTTTTATTTTTATGAACGGTTCATTATTTTAATGAACGTGTTCATTAATTCTATGAACGGATATTTTTATTTTTAAGAACGGTTCATTAGTTCTATGAATCCGTTCATTAATGTAATGAACGCATTTATTTTTTTTTATGAACGTATTCATTAAATCAATGAACACTGTTCATTGTTTTAATGAACGATTCATTAAAATATGTTCGAAATTTCAAGTTCGAAATTTTATGAATGAAATTATGTATGGTTCATAGAATTAATGAACGTTCATTGATTTTAATGAACGGCCGTTCATTATCTTAATGAACAGGATCATTGGACAAATAATAATGAACGATACATTAATAGAATGAATATATTCATTAATTCCATGTACCTTTTTGGTTCAGTGTATGTATGTATATACCTTAGTCATAATATTTTTGACTCGAGAGAACGCAAATCATACTTACCTCAGAGCAGTTCTGAAACCGACTAAAGCACTAAAGAAAGAAACATTTCAGGGTGTAGGCGTGTAGGTATTGCTGATTTGGATAGTGTATTTTCATCAAAGTAGCCGTCGAGGGCGGAGCCAAAATTAAAATCAACGTATACACATGCGATTATTCTTAAGAAAATCAATGTGTGATTTTTTTTATTTAGTATAGGTAGATAAATTTTTATTTTGTTTGTTTAAAAAAAATAGGTAGGGATCTGATTGGATGAAGAGCGTTGAGGGTTTTAGAAATGTAATAGTGGTAGTAAATGAAATTAAATGAATGTGAAATGCATCTCTCCAAAATTAAGGCTATATATAGATAAAATTAGCCGACGGAAATATGCATAAAAATTTTAGGATACAAATACCCACACTATTCACAATTTGTACAAGTTTTTAAAAATTCAAGAAATTGTAACAATAATGCTTATTGTTATCATATTCCTTTGTTTGAAACCACTGAGTGCTTAATTTTTAAAATTCAATTTCAATTTTGAAAACATTGGGCAATATAAGAGGGGTCAAATGTGGGATTGAGGCCTTTAGGAACTTAGTGAGTAAAGCCAAACATTTTTGAGTGCGCTAATGATGCTTTCCAATTAAAAGTCTCGTCTTCCTAATTTTTTAACTATGATAAATTAAAACCATCTACATCGAATTAAGAAAAGATTGAGCTGTTTTTGCGGCACATTTAAAAATGCGGAGCATCATAGTTAGACCTAATTTTTGTTTTCTTTTTCGCCTTAAGTGGTTATTGGTTGTAGCAAGTAATATCTGTAGGTAGGTATACCTACTCAGATTTTTGAAATTTATACATATTATGGATGTGATATATTTTTGTTAGTTAGGTAGGACCTACCTATATAGGTACGTAATGGAAAAATTTGGTATCTAAATTAGATCTAAACATCACAGGAGAATCAAATTTCTGATTTTTCAGATTTTTGGATTTAATTCGTTGAGGTGCTACTTTTTTTTTGTCGAAGTGACGTCATCAAAAACTAGTTTTTGGCCTATAATACCGGAATGGATTGCGATTTAAAGTTTTAATGTATTTTTTTGCAGAGTATCACATCATGTTTATTATTTGGCATCTTTAGTTTTTTAAAAAAGATCATAGATAAAAAGTCTCCACAAAACTGCATCTGTTGCAGCCGATTTTATGGTCAAATCATGGAGCAACAAATTCAAGATTAGAGCAACTAATTAGCAACAAATTAACACTAAAATTCTGCATACTCAGATTTTGGAAATTTGGGGGTGTGGGTGCTATCTTGACGTCAAGATAGCACCCACACCGCTTTTAGGGGTGAGAGTTGACTAGTTTTTGGACTTTAAGGCTGGAATGAAAAGCGATGGAAAATTTTAAAGTTACTTTTTGCAGTGCATGAAATCATGTTTTTAATTTGGCATTTTTAGTTTTTTGAAAAAAATTATAGATAAAAAGTCTCCACAAAACTGCATCTGTTGCAGTCGATTTGATGGTCAAATCATGGAGCAACAAATTCAAGATTAGAGCAACTAATTAGCAACAAATTATCCCTAAGATTCTGCATACTCAGATTTTTGAAATTAGGGGGTGTGGGTGCTATCTTGACGTCAAGATAGCACCCACACCCTTTCTATCAATTTTAAGGGGGAAGGGGTGGAGCAACAAATTCGAGATTAGAGCAACTAATTAGCAACAAATTATTGCATACTTATTTTTTTAAATTTGTAAGTTTTTCTTGGTGTGGGTGCTATCTTGACGTTTTGATATGTTCCACAAGTTCCACAATGCATTTTGGACATGAAGGAGATGGGTTTAAAAGTTGAATGAGACCTTTTTGAAAAGGTGTTGAGAAGCCCTTTAATTTGACACCTTTTTTGTCGCTGTGCGTTCATTTTTAGGGAATTTAGCTTTTTTGAGAAAACTGTTGAAGTGCATTTCAAGGTCAAATCTTGGAGCAACAAATTCGGGATTAGAGCAACTAATTAGCAACAAATTAGCAACAAATTATTGCGTGCTCAGTTTTTTTAAATGTTGAGATTTTAATGGGTGTGGGTGCTATCTTGACGTCAAGATAGCACCCACACCTTTTCCATCAATTTTGAGGGGGAAGGGGTGGAGCAACAAATTCGGGATTAGAGCAACTAATTAGCAACAAATTAGCAACAAATTATTGCATACTCAGATTTTGGAAATTTGGGGGTGTGGGTGCTATCTTGACGGACCTTAAAAACAGGTATGTTTTTTAAAAGTTTCTTTCATTTTAATAAAAAAAATATTTTAAACCCATTTTTTATATGTATATTTTAAAATTTTGTTTTTGGTATCGAAATAATTGCATTGCTATTATTAAAAATTAAGCATCTTATCTTCCTCAGTTTGACATTTTAGAGTCAAAACTTATAAAAAGTGATTAAGATTTTTTTTCTTCTTTGTTTACGATGTTGTGCTTTATTTGTAAAAAAAAATTTACTCACATTAATCTTTTAATGTTTCATCTTAAAAATTTACATGAGTTGAAAGCAAATAGTGAATATCGATGTGTCGAGCAAAATTGTAACCTACTTTTTAACACCTCTTCAAGTTTCAAAAAACATATTCTTCATGTTCATAATCGTGTCTGTTTATATTTTAAAATTGAAAAAAAACCACTTTATTTAATCAGAATGCAATTAAAAACAAAAATAAAGAAAATGTTGATTCTGTTGATGTTCCGCTCGTTAATAATGATATACCATTTTCAATTGCGGCCAGTGGCGTACGTTGAGTCGCCGGGGCCCCGGGGTAAGACGAAATTTTGGGGCCCCTTTGATATTTGGGGGCCCCTTAGTTAAAAAAAAAATTACGTATACGATTAGGTTTTTTTTTGTATGACTTATTTATTTTTGATTTATTTTAATGTTTTAATATGTTCGTAATGCACTTTGCTATACTTACTTAAAATGGCTCTCATAAAAGTAGTTAACTCTTGTACTAGGGGCCCCCAAAATTAAATATTTAGAGACCCCTAAAATAAAAATTTTTTTTAGCTTAGAATTGATAGTTCTTGGGGCCTCTTTTCTGAAGTAATAAATACATATTTTATTTTCCATCATTAGACATAATTTTTTTTATTTTGGGGCCCCTGAAAAATTATTTTTAGAGCCTCAAAATTAAGTGCTTAGAGGCCCCTAAAATATAATATAATTTTCTTGGAGCCAAGAATTAATAGGTATTGGGCCTCTGTTCTGAAGTAATATTCGGAATGCCATCAATAACGTAATGTTTTTACTTTGGGCCCTGATGTATTTATGTTGGGGCCCCTGAATTTATATTTAATTTTCCATTTGATTGTTTTGAACCACTTTTGAAGATCCTCAAATAATATTTTTTTGCTTTTTTGGGGCCCCTAATGTATTATTTGTGGTGGCAAAGATTTTTCAAGTAATTTTTTTTGGGGCCCTAAGATAAAATTATAGTTTTTTTCTTTTAAAAAAGCAGTTTATTTTTTTTTGGGGCCCCTGGGGTAACTTTTTTTAAAATCAATATACATATATTGTGTGGCTACCAATGAATTATACATTACACTGAATGACATAATTTGTCTCCCTGGTTACTCCGTAACTCAATTTATGCTAACAGTTTTTTTTCCCTGCATTGTCTCCAGTGGGGGCCCTGGGGTCGGTCGGGGGCCCCGGGGCACCACCCCGCTTGCCCCAAGGGAGTGTACGCCCCTGATTGCGGCATCCTCATCCCCTTCGTTTCAATTAGAATGGTCTCCTTCACAATTAAAACAAAATGAAATTGAAAAAGAAAAAGAAAATAAGGAATGCACTGATTCTGTTGATAATACGTTTATTGATAAAGATATACAGATGTCACTTGCTTCAACTCCAAACCCTCCCTTTCAATTAGAATCGCCACCTTCCTTTGAAAATTCAACAAATAATATTGATGACAAATATTTAGTAGAAACTACAATTAAGTTAGTTGTTGAAAATGCACTCAAATTCACTTTATTACTTCATTCAAATGATAATATAGCAAGAAATGATGTTTATCAGATTCAGAAATATATTCTTGAATTATTACTTGAACCTATTTTTGAAATGATTAAGAATCTTTTCCATAGTAAGCTCAAATATAATTATGATCTAATAAACGAATTAGCTAGTATTTTAAGTGCTTTCAAAAATCCATTTCGGAGCTGTAGCTCAGATTATTTGTTAACAGAAACACTTAAGAGCTCTGGACATATGGATAATTTAAATGAATTTATAATAAATACAGAAATTAATAATAAATTTCAATGCGGAGAGTTACAGTTAGATGAAGTATCTGCAAAAGGCATTGTTTTGCCTCTCCGATCACAATTTAAAACATTGTTTGAAACAAATAACTTTCTTATCAAAATGTTAAATCACATGGAAGCCTTAGAGAAATCAACTCGGTTTGAAAATTTCATTCAAGGGGAGTTGTGGAAAAAAAAGAAAGCTTTGTATCCGAAAAATATTCTCATTCCATATTTTTTATACGCAGATGAATATGAAATAAACAATCCACTTGGATCTCATTCTACAACTCATTCTGTTTGTAATTTTTATTATTCTTTTGCATGTATGCCCCAAAATGAGGGAAAATTAGAAAACGTCTTTTTAGCAGCAATTGTCAAATCAAAAGACTTAAAGAAATTCGGAAATGCCAAATGCTTAGGCCCCCTTATTAGCGAGTTAAAATCACTTGAAGAAGAAGGTGTTTGTATTAAAGTAGATTTGAAGATTTATACAGTTCATTTTGTTTTGGGTCTAGTCCTTGGTGATAATTTAGGGCTAAATACATTATTGGGTTACAACAAATCCTTCTGTGGTAGATTTTGTCGTTTTTGTCGTTTAAGCAAAGAAGAATGTTGTATTTCATTTTCTGAAAAAACGAATGCAATACGAAGTAGGGCGAACTATGAAGCCGATGTTAAATCAGAAAATCCAAAAGAAACTGGTATTCTTAATGAATGCTGTTTTAACGAAATCCCTTCTTTTCACGTTGTTGAAAATTACAGTGTTGACGTGATGCATGACATTTTTGAAGGGATCTGCCACTATGATCTCTGTCATATAATAATCAATTTTATTCAGACAAACAAATATTTCACGCTAGAAACATTAAACAATCGAAAGCTTACTTTTGAATATGGTCCAATTGAAATCGGAAATTTATCGAATGAAATAACTCTAACTCACTTACATAAACGCCATTTACGTATGTCTGCAAGAGAGATGATAACATTTGTCCAGTTCCTTCCGATAATGATTGGAGACCTTGTTCCAACAGATGATGAAATTTGGGTTTTTTTGTTCAATCTATTAGATATTATTGATTCCGTTCTATGTTTTGAAGTTACGAATGATTCTATTACACATTTGAAAAGTAAAATTGAATTGCATAATAAAGAATACATTAAACTTTTTCAAGACAATTTGAAACCAAAGTTTCACATCTTAACGCATTATCCAAGTATTATAAATAAATCTGGACCACTTAGAAGATTTTGGTCTTTTAAATATGAAGCAAAACACAAATTTCAAAGTGTATTCACATTCAATAACATCAAGAATAAACATTTTTCTAACACTAGCCAAAAAATTTCAACTTAAGTATGTTAACAGAATTTTAAACTACAAATTTAATTTGGAAAATACAAAGTATATTGTTTCCTCAAAAGACGAGAAGCAAACTGGGTTCAATTCCCTAATAAGTAAAAAACTAGGAATAAATAAAGAAAAACTTAAATATTTTAAAAAAGTTCAATGCAACGATGTTCTGTTTAAAACAGGATATTTTGTGGCGAAGCTTGTTCGTGATTACTCAATTTTTAAAATTCTTCAACTTGTTCAATACGAAGAAAATGTTTTATTATTTTGCCAGAAATTAAATGAAGTTCACTTTAATCCTCACTTCATGGCATTTGAGATTGATCCGTCGATCATGGGAGAATTTGCAATTTTAAATTTTGAAGAACTAGTCGGACCTCCAACTACAATTATAAGAACTGCAAAGGGAAAATGTATGATACGAATAAAAGAATATTATCTGCCCTAAGTTATACAAATTTTATTCCTTACAAATAATTCCTTTTTAAAATAATTTCCCCTTTTGCGATTGTCAACTATCAATTGATAGTATAATATTTTTCAATTTTATTTCAATTCTAGATATTTATCATTAATAGAAATGATCAATACTTTAAATAATTCTGTTATAAGACATCAACTATTGATAGTTGACAATGATACTTCCTTATTTTTTTTTACTCTTTGTCGCCTCGACGAAACTGTACCAATTTAAGAAATAAAAGTGGTGACGATAAAACGAGGAACATTATACATACACGAGGTTCAATGATGATATAAAGTCAATACATAAATATTTACGTATATGTATAAAATCCACTCAACACATGTATCTACATTTCTTGTGTATGTATGTATGCATATAGTCCTTGTACATGACACATAAACATAATACATACAAGGATTTGGCGTGTATCTTATAATACATTAAGAAAAGGGTTGAGATGTAGGTTATATACTACATAAGAAAGTAGTTATAGATGCAGGCATAACAAAAGAACATTCTAGAACACGCAAATAGTATATACATATAAGGCGTAAAGAAGGAAAGTTGAAAACATTCCGAGTGAGATCTTTAAGTGCGTGCAACTATTTACAGTTAAAGTTATTATTCTTTTGATTTATTTTTGAATTTATTTTGAAAGCTAAAAAATGGAAGAAACCAATAGCCAACAATACAACGAACCAGCGATAACGCAAGGAATTAATAATGATCAGCTAATAAATGTTAATCAGGACGCAGCGATAACGCAAGTAACACTGGTCAACAAAATTAAACTTTTTTTTTGTTACAGAAACCAAGGTATACTTTTCTATAGGATTTTGGTGTGCTAAGCTCGAATCCGAAGTCAAAAAAATTCTATCACATCACGTTTTTGAGATAGTCTAGTAGAACTAAATCTTGTCTTTCTAAATCCGTTTAAATCTTTTAAAAATCTCTTTTCTTCTTTGAGAAATCTGAAGTTGAAATCAACGTGTTTGGTATATCTTATGTTTATTTACTTTTAATAGCGAATCTCGAAAAGTTCTTTGCCAATCGCTTTCAAATTTTGACACAACGTTTCGTTTACATTCCATTAAGTTCTTGTCTTGTTTTTAACAAGAAAAAAATTATATTTTTCTCACTAGTAATTATTTAGTATAACTTATCTGACACAGTCACGCTTTGATGTATCTCACCGCGATTCACCACTTTCGCAGATATAAAAACTTGCAAGATTCAAAATAGAACGTTGTGTCAAAATTTGAAAGCGATTGGCAAAGAACTTTTTGAGATTCGCTATTAAAAGTAAATAAACATAAGATATACCAAACACGTTGATTTCAACTTCAGATTTCTCAACGAAGAAAAGAAATTTTTAAAAGATTTAAACGGATTTAGAAAGACAAGATTTAGTTTTACTAGAAACCGTTACAAATTTATTTAAAACAAATAACCAAAAGCTAAGAAATAATCTCGAAAACTGGTAAAAAGCGGCATTTTCGATTTTCTAACGGGATTATCTCAAAAACGTGATGTGATAGAATTGTTCTGACTCCAGATTCGAGCTCAGCACCCAAAAAACCTATAGAAAAGTATGTCTTGATGTCTGTAACAAAAACCTTGTTGACCAGTGTAATTAATAATCATCAGTCAATGAATGTTAACCACGAAGCAGCGATAACGCAAGTAAATAATAATCATCAGTTAATGAATGTTAACCACGAAGCAGCGATAACGCAAGGAAATAATAATGATCGGTTAATAACTAATGTTAGTCTCCTTCCTGGCTACCAAATGTATAATACGGGGGTATCAGTCACTACTACGATGCTGTCAAAGGAAACTGCTCAACTAGAGCAGGAAATCCTAGCAACAATAATAAATAATGAAATCGAGGATCTACTTCGGAGTTGGAATTTAGGACACCTTGCCAATCGTTTTAAAGGTAATTTTGGTTTAAATAATTTTTTATTACAATTCAAACTATACAATACAAAGTATTTAATAAGTTATTTTTTCTATTGCGATATCTTTTTCCTTAAATGTTTTTATTTTTTATTTCTTAGAACAAAAAATCAGCATGGACATACTGAAAATCATAAAGCAAAATCACATTGCTATGCTTTTTAAAAACGAGCCAATAGGTGATTTGGTTTTGTTTGAGCACAAACTAATGGAATGGCGCAATGCTAACAATTTTATTTCTAAGCCTTTGGAAATTGATGAAACACCCCACTGTTCCAAAAAGTTGGCTTCAACCCCACCACCATCTTCGCCGACCACTTCTCCGTATTGTAGTTCCCCCGAGCCATTTGAGATCTCAGCCACATTAGCAAATATATTGGACAACAATAAAAAAACTTTGACATTGGTCAAATATTATGCTCAAAATAAAAAACTTTTGGAAGAGCATCGGCAAACATTGATAAATGCTATTTGCAATCATTTTTTGGAAAACGATTTACATTTAACACTAAAATGCAGCTACAGGCTCGAAAATGAGATTTTAATTCGTTTTCCAACTGAAAAAGCGGAATATTACAGAACCGGCAAAAGGGGGAAAATTTATACGAAATTCTGCAACGCTAAAAACACATTAAAGTCGATTCGTAACCGATCAAGTACGCCCGAAGTTGTCATACCAAAAGAAGCAAATGCAACATGTTTGCAAAACATAGAATTTTGTAAGTTTTACCTACATTTTAATTTATTCCTTTAAGTATATAAATTTCTTTGTAGCTAATATTACCTGCGATCGTTTGGTGGAATTTATCTACTGCTTATTACTTGAAGTTGCTTTCAACTTTTATTGAAAAAGTAGTTATAAGCAGCCTTAAATACTAACCAGTAGATAAATGTTCCCAAAGGGGCGATTTTTTATGTTCAGATCTTTCCTCATCTTACTCAATTTTGTATTGTTTATTTCAGCTCCAGAACCTGATGCTGCAGAATATGTTTCAACCATTAAAAACGACAACTTGACAAATATCTTTATAGATAAACAAGGATTTTGAGGTCATGTTTGGCAAACGACCAGGAGTGGTCACAAGATGGCCCGAACAGGTCCTCAAAATCAAAGATTTCCTTCTTGAAGAAAACCGGCTGAAGGATAAAACCGCACGATTATTGATGGAGAACATCGATGATGTGACAAAAGGTAAAAATTAATTAATATATGTATAGCTGCTTCACATATAAAAAATATTTTCTTTTATTTTAAAATAATCCACATTTTAAAAATATGTCTTCTATTTTGATTTTATAAATCACAGAAAAAAATATTTTACTAATACAACCTTTTTGCCTATCTTTCCAGATGATGCATCCATAAAAGTAATGATGTGCCTCCATATCTTTTCCCCACTCAAAAATGTGTGAAGAGAAGTGTTGATGGCAGATCAAATGTGTTTAAATACACAGTCAAAAGCTCCCAGGAAGCCTTCTTATTTCAAGCCAGGACTGCACAGGAATTAGAAGACCATATAAAATTCCTGTTAAATAAGCATGAAAATATCCAGCCGTTTATCATGGGAATAGGTGAAAGTTTCTTATATGAAAATTATTTCGTTTACCTAGATGGTATTAAATACCAGTTTAAAAATTTTATCAATGCTGTAGATATATGTTTTAAATCCTTCCATCTTTTTAATCTGGAATATCCGCCTGCATGTTCGCAGTTCTGGACATTCATAGAGTACAATTTTTACGATATTAAAACCTCTAAAAATAGAACACCAAAAATGTACATACTATGCGAATATCTTAAACAGATAAATAATAATTAATGTAAAAATAAAAGTTCAATTCATTTAACAAAATAAAATATATTTATAACGTTTAAACTTTTCTTTTATTGAATGACAATTCAGATTTCATTTGTTGCTTAAAAATTTGGGTTGCTTTCTTTTTCTGGTTATTTGTTTGGAATATTTTTTTTTTAGGAACGAACTTAAGGATTGAAATGGTAATGTATATATTATAGAAAATGTTGCCAAAATTTTATGAAAATAATCATCAAATCTATGAATTATTTCATAAAGTTGTATGATATTTTTAACACAATTTAAAACATTTTTCATGAAAATTTATATATTTATTTATAAATGTATATAAATTCATGATGTGATTTTATTCATATAAATGCATATAATAGCAATTATATGAATATAATCATATCATGAATTTATATACATATATAAATTAATATATTAATTTTAATGAAAAATGTTTTAAATTTTATTAAAAACATCATACAACTTTATGAAATAATTCATATATTTGATGATTATTTTCATAAAATTTTAGCAAAATTTTCTATACTTTTTTACGAAACTAATGAAAAAAATCATAAGATTTAAGAAATATTTCATAGATTTAATGATTTAATTCATAAAATTTATGAAAACTTTTTTGCGAAAATTATGAAAAAAATCATTAAATTTAAAAAATAATTCACTAATTTAATGATTTTTTTCATAAAATTTAAGAATCATTTCATTTACTTTTTTCAAATAAAAAATGAAAAAATCATTAAATTTAAGAAATGTTCTTTAAATGTAAGAAACTTTTCTTAAACTTTGTTCTTAAATTTTAGAAGAAAAAAAAAAAAAGATAATGAAATAATTCTTAAATTAAATGAACATTTCTTAAAATTTAAGAATCTTTTCTTAAAACATATTCCAAATTTTTTGAATTTTTTTAAGAACAAAATTCATAAAATTTAAGAACTTATTCTTAGTTTTTAAGAAAGATTCATTCCCTTATGAATTCGTTCATAAAAAGATTCTTAAATTTAATGAATTTTTACATTGGCTCATTTGCCATGAATTTTTACATTAATTTAATGTACAAATTCATTAAATTTATGTACCTTTTTGGTTCAGTGTAAGAAAATAACAAGATAAATTCGTGAAATTGTAAAGAAAAAAACAATATTTGAAAAAGAAAAAGAATTAAATATTCGAATTAGAAAGAGAAAGCTAAAACTAAAACGAATTAAAAAAAAATATATTTTTCAAAAAGAAAGAGAAAAAAAATATATTTGAGAAAAAAAAAGAGAAAATTCATTGTAAATAATTAAATTTTTTTTATTTGAAATCTAAAAATATAGGTTGATATTGGTGTCAAAACCAATTCAGTGTCAAAGTGTTCAATTTTATATTTCATATTGAGAATTTGTTTCATCTTTAGCATTGAAAGAACTTTGAGTTCTCACCGAGTCACAGTGTGTCGAGCCCATATAAAAGTTTATCATAAATACTTGCAGCTAAGTTTTTGGAGTTTTAATATCTTTTTTTGTGTTTTTATGACAGGAATCGAAAAAAAAATTACAAATTAACAAATTAAACAACCTATTACTTTTTTTTTTAGTATAATTTATGAAATTAACATTTATTGAAGAAGCCACTTGTGAGCAAAATTAATTTTTTTTTTTATATATAAACAAAAATATACTTTTTTTGTGTGCTGAACTCGAATCCGAAGTCAGAAAAATTCTATCATATCACGTTTTTGAAATATTCCCGTTAGAAAATCTGAAATGTCGTTTTTTAACAGTTTTTGAGGTTATGTTCTTGAACGTAGTGATTTATTTTAAATAAATTTGTGACAGTTTCTAAAAGAACTAAATGTTTTCTTTTAAAGCCCGTTTAAATCTTTTCAATATCCTAATTCTACTTTGAGAAAACTTAAGTTGAAGTCAACTTGTTTTGTTTATCTTCTCTATACGAAAAAATCGTATGTTTATTTGCGTTTCATAGCAAATCTCGAATAGTTTTTTGTCAATCGCTTTCAAATTTTGAAATAACGTTTTATTTGCATTTTCGTAAATTCTTATATCGGCGAGGTTGGTAAATACGCTATAATACACAGTAGAGCGTGGCCGGGTCAAGTAATTACATTAAAAATTTAGTATGCAGAAAAATATAATTTTTTCTTGTTGAAAACAATATTTAAAATATTTGTAATTACATAAACAGCTTTTTGTTACTTGTGTATGGCTTAAAATTTTTAAAAACATCGATTTTTTCATTTTTGTGATCCCCTTGAAGATGTTTCTCAAAAAATGAATTATTTTGAGCACTTGACTCGTAGCACATAAATGTGAATATCTCTGGTAATCGCAAACAGAAGCAGACCAAACTTTGCCAATATTAAGTATAGTCCTAAGGCAAAATAATATAAAAAAATTATCGATATGATTTTATATATTTTTTTTTAAATTAAGTTTAAAAATTAAATTTTTTTTTTTGGCCATTTATCAAAGAAATTTTAATAACTCATATATAATTTTATAAATTTAATTTTTGTTTGTTATACGTTTTACAACAACACTCAAATAAACAAAATAACATTAACAAAATTTTTCAAACAATTACCAAACGTGAAATATACACTCTCAAAGATTCCCATAAATTCCTCAAAATATTTTTTATTTCCGAGGTACTCATGTTTCGGAGCTTATTTTGAATACATAACCTGGGTTATTTTCTAAGATAAATATGTTTTCATATGAGTTGACACTTCTAAATTATATTTTAATAGCAAAAATATTAATTTTTAACAAAAAAAAAATTGATTTATCATAAGCGGACGACACACTGTGCGAGTCGGAGAATTGTGCACACTTCATCTGAAAAGTCGGTAAGTCAATCATATCTATATTAAACATAAAATTGAACAAATTTTGATTACATTTGAGTTTTTTTTTATTGCTATATCACTCTTTACATGAAAGAGACAGATATAAAAGCCATATTTTAAAATTGAAGGTTCATTGGCCTAAGAATATTTTTTTTGTATTAATATGATCGAATCAGCTGTGTGTAGAGAAATTTTTTTTTTAATCTTATATTGCGATTCTCTCCACTTAACAAAACAGAAATATTAAATGAATTAATTTCAATACCAGAACTTAATTGTAGTGAGTTGAAATGGAGAATTAAATGAAAATTAAAAGAATTATTATTATATTAAAAATGACAGGGGAAGAGATATTTAGTTTTACTTATTAAAATATATTTACATTTTTTTTTAAGAAGATTCATTTACTATGATAATCTTGTAGTTACATTTTTTTATATAAATAAAAGGTTCTATGTTTAATTTACAAAGAAAAAGTAAACAGACGCGTTTAGAATTATTTTTAGTTGAAGATCGATTTTGAATTGAATAATGTTAGTTTCAATGATTTTGATGTGCTACCAAATAAGAAGAGTCATGGATCAATGCTAAGGAGGTTTTAAAGGGAAGTGAACTTGAAAGAAAAAAAAAGGGGATACTATGATTTAAAAACAAAAAAATTATTTAAGGGAAGTTTATTTTTAAACTTCTCCTTTCAAATTAGGGACCATTATTTAAAATAGGAGTAAATGATAGTGGTCAAGGAGTGTTTTAAGGAATTTATTTTTTTTAAAGCACTATGGGGAGGGCAAACTACTCCGAGAGCTCCAACACCTAAGCTCTCCAACAGAAATACCATCTGTATAAAAACACTTAACAACGAAGTTTTCGGGTCCTGCAAAAAAAAAAAATTAAAGTCCAACAACACCTCCGACTATATGAAGGTCTGAATAAAAATAAAGTAACACGGTCCTCTTTCTGTTATCAAGAACTCACCCCACCGACGAGCTGGAACAGCTGAGACAAGCAGACCTACCCAGATAAAGAGAGTGGACACCCCTTTTTACTAAAAATTATATTGTTACACGAGCAATGGATTCGAAAAATAGACCAGCTCGCTGATGTTAATGCCTGGGACGAAAAAACAATTATTTACCAAAGGCAAAGTCGGTTAGCTGGCTTGGCAAAAGAGTGGTTCAACAGTTTAAATTGTTACGATTTGACTTGGGACGAATGGAAATCGTTGATTTTAAAATCGTTTCCATACACTCACGATTTCGCTTCAAGTTTAAGGAAACTAGTGAACCGCGTTAAATCTCCGGCAGAGAGTATGACGGAATATTATTTTGCTAAGATGAACTTTTTACGAGCATGTAAAATTACGAGAAAGGATGCGGTGTCGTGTTTGATCGATGGTCTCGGAGGTGCGACATTAAAATACAATGCAAGAGCTGGACGTTACAACACACCGGAGGAATTGTACAGTGAATATTTATCGTCGGTGGTTGAAGAAAAATTGGAACGCCCGCCGACGAGACAATATTTGGCATCACCAAATATTTTTTTAGTCGTATATTTTTCTTCAATCATTCTTGTCATTCAATTTATTCATTCAACTTCTTTCTGTAAAAGGCACAAGTTCGCCCGCCATAACTTAACCAAAAAAGTAACAAAAAAGTTTCTACAAAGCATCATTCAAAATTATACAAACGAAAAAAATAAAAAGTGAAAATTAAATTTATATAATTTAAAACAAATAAAAATTAAGTTCTTTTATTAATAAAAAGAAATTAAATCAACACAAAAAATACAAAGGATGACCAACCCCCCAAGTTGGACTTATCAGCAACAGCAGCAGCATCAACGACCACAGGTGGTTTCAAACATTTGTCATATCCCAGACAAACAATCAGTCTTATGCAGTTGATTTCATTTTAGGAAAAGTCAGTGAAGGATTAAAAGAACGAGCCTTGGATGTCTTACAACGAAAAAAGTTATCGGATTTAGGAGGCTTACCGAACGTAGTGAAATTTAAAATCAATTTAAAATATATGATTGCCAGCAACATGAACGTTGAAGATGGCTTAGTTAATGGATCAAATGGGGTATTATAATTAGTAATAAAAATGAAGAAAAACCATCATAAAATTGATAAGGTATGGATTGGCTTTTCTTGAACAGCATTTAGTTGGAGCTGAATTATCCATTACAGAAAAATCTATCCAATTAATGTCAAAATAAGTGCAAAAAACTGATCTTTCGAAAATTGTCCCCTCTTGTTTTGGCAAAAGCAATTACCATTCACAAAAACCAAGGACAAACCTACAACGGTAGTTGCGACCGACAACGATGACTGTAACTCAAGTTTAAGTAAAAAAAACAACAACATATGTATGTTATGCGTATGCAATCTGGATGGATGAAGAATTGAATAAAAGCCGATAGGACACAACCCATTATTAGTCATCATCGATAGATCATCATTTTTAATTAATATAAAATGTGAATAAAGAATTATTATAATTTAAGACAGCATTTGAAAGTGTGGAACGGCAATTTATAGTGGACAAACTGAAACTAAAAATTGAAATAAAACATAAAAAGATCAACAGGTTTTTCCTTATATACCAAAATCTCTCCTCTCAAAAAATAGTAGTTTCGTTTCTCCTGAAAAAATAAACTCTTCTTTGGTAAATGAAAGAAAAAGAGAGCGAGTAATGCACAAAGTTTTGTCTCTTTTGTAATATGCAACATCGGAGTTAACAGTTATATTTTCTCGGCGTTTCGCGTTTGTTTTGAAGAATTTTTTATTTTCAAGTGAAATTAAAATAAGAAAAATAAAACGATAAATAAAATATAAACTTGAAGATCAAACTAAATAGTATTTTATTCATTTTAACATAACGTACAATAATATGGTGAAGATTTAGCGTTAAAGAAATAGTTTTGTTCTTAATGAGAAAATGAGCTTTAAAACTAGTGAATTAAAACTATTTATTACGATGTTTTTAAGTTGAAAGTATAAAATGAACTCATCACTGTTTTCTACTGCATTAATTTGGGAGAGACCGATACCGAATAAAGACATAAAATCACGACCCAAAATTGGTGGCCACTAGTATTAGTAACTACTAACCTTAGTTTAAATGACTTGTTCCGGAATCTTATCGATGCAATAAACTCTCCAATTACTTCAATGCAATCACCATTGTAAGCACAGAAAACAAGGTGTGAAACTTTTAGGAAACCGAATACGAAATAAAACACGATATTTCTTAAGTGAGAGTAATGTTAAGACTAAACAGCTTTATTAATTCAAATAAGCAAATTAGGTAAATAGATAATAAGAAAAAGTTAAGGATCTATGATGTTGACACATAGCACATTTCAATTACTTTTAATACTTCCACTTGTGTCATACATTATTAATTAATTTTGAACAATTCATTTATAAAACTTCAATATTTCAATATTTAAGCAATATTATTTTTAACAAAAAATTACATTTTCATTTTTAAATTCAATATTTAAGCAGTATTATTTTAAATTTAGTTTGAAATTCATTTTTTTAAAAAAACAAGTTAATGAATGCATATTCAAAGATAGTTTTAAATTACAAAATTTTTCTTTTGGCAAAGATTTGGTAAGCAAATCAGCAACTTGGTGTTCACTTGGAACATATTCTATTTTAAACAAATCATTTTCGTAGTTCTCTCTTATAAAATGATATCGCACATCTATATGCTTAGTGCGTTTGTTGTTCCTTGGATGTATTTAAATATACGCTTCACTGCGCATATATTCGTCCCATCTGGATTCTCCAAGTGCCGGCTCACTGAACTGATGGCAAAAGAAATGTCAGGTCTTGTCCCAACAGCCAAATACATTAGTGACCCGACTGCCTCACGAAACGGAAAATCTCCAGCATAGCAACCTCTACTGACAGCATTTGGGGTTTTCTCAGATGGAGTAGAAACCGGCTTCGAATCATTCATGTAGAATTTAGTTAAAAGTCTCTTCGCGTATGCTGCTTGATGAATCATAATCGCATCATCGTGCCTTCGTAAAATTTCCAACCCAAGAAAATAGTTCGCATCACTGTGGGTAACTTCAAATTCCTGCTGTAGATATTTAAGTAGATCATCCACATCTTCTTTACTCGACGCTGCCACCAAGCCATCGTCGATATATATTGCGAGCAATATCCTTTTCTTCTTAGAGCTGCTTATAAAAACGCAAGGATCATAAAGACTTACTTTGAAATCGAATTTTTGAAGAAAACCAGAAAACTTCTTGTTCCAGCACCTCGATGACTGCTTTAATCCGTAAAGACTTTTCTGCAACTTGCAGACTTTTCCGCTTTCATCATCGTACCCTTCTGGTTGCCGCATAAAGATGTCCTCCGACAGATCGCCATTCAAAAAGGCAGTTTTTATATCGAATTGAAATAATTTTAAGTTTTCAGCTGCAGCTATAGCCAAAATGGTTCGAATTGACGCGAATTTGACGACTGGGCTGAATGTTTCCATGTAATCCAGACCATATTCTTGACTGTAGCCCTTGATAACAAGACGGGCCTTAAAACGGCTAATTTGACCATCTGTTGACAGTTTTACTTTGTAAACCCACCTGTTACCAATTACCTTTCTTCCTTGGGGTAAATTGACCAGCTGCCACGTGTTATTCTTGTGTAAACTCGCGATTTCTTCATCCATCGCACATTTCCAATTTTCTGCCATTGAGGAATCTATTGCTTTTCGATAACTTGGAGGTTCCATTAGCTCAGCAACAAAAGCGAAGCCCTCAGACATAACAAAGTTAGACTGCTTCCTCTTACGAAGTTTTGATCTGTATTCTTCTTGAGTCGAATCAAATTTCTCTGTAGCGATACTCTTACTACGTCTTCTTCTTTGTACATCATCATTAACCTCGCATCGCGCACCCACTTCTTCAGCATCAGCTTCTTGGATACCAGTTTCACTTTCGTCCACCTCGCTTCCATCTACATCAACAGCAACAACTTCGACAACAGGAACACCCTCTTCATCAGCTTCAATACCAGCAGCACGTTCGACACCAACAGCACCTTCTTCACGAGATACGTCACCAACAGCATCTATCGTTGTAGTAACAACTTCCCCCTCAACATCAAACGTTTCGTCTTCAAACATTTTAACAAAACCAAAATCAGCCTCTGCTTCTTTAGGAGTAGGCTGTCTTCCAACACATTTGTTGAACAGAACATCTCGCGAAATTTCAACCTTTTTCGTCTCGTCTAAAAGAATTCTATGGCCTTTTGTATTACTGGCGTAGCCCACCCAAATCCCCTTTTTGGCTTTCTTATGCCATTTTTTTGTTTTCTGGCTCGGAATATGCATATATACCTCACAACCAAAATGCTTGAAATCAAAAAAATTGCTTTTTCTGCCAAACCAAACCTCATAGGGAGATTTACCAGCTATTGGACTTGGACAGCTCCTGTTTAATACGTAAACTGCAGTGTTGACTGCCTCAGCCCAAAGTTTAGCATTGAGATTTTGTCCACACAACATCGATCTAGCTGCTTCAACGATTGTCCGCATATCTCGTTCGGCTCGCCCATTTTGTTGCGGAGTATATGGGACTGTTTTCTGATGGCATATTCCCTGAGCCCTAAGTAATGATTCTACGTCTTTATTAACGAATTCTAATCCGTTATCGGTTCGCAAAACTCTAACAGCGTGACCAGTATCAATCTTCACTTGCTCTAAATATGCTTTTATTAACGCAGTAACCTCAGTTTTTTGTTTAATAAAATAAACCTGACGAAAACTAGAGCAATCGTCTTTCATTAATAAAAAATATCTCGACCCACCATATGACGTTTCATGCATGGGACCGCAAAGATCACAATGTACGAGCTCACCTGGTGTAGCTGCTCTACTCAGACTCTTGGCAAACGGTAATCTATGGCTTTTACCCATTGCACAAGCGGAACAAAAGAAAGAGTCTCCCGAATAGGAAATGTTGTTTGATTTCAGGAAATCTTTGACGTAATTCACGTTCTGATGACATAAAACCTCATGCCACGTCTGCAAATCATTAACACCTCTTCGATTAGAATCTTGCACAGCACTATTGACCTGAGATTCACTCGCCATCACCACTTGAAACAACAATCTAAACATTTTATTTTGGCGCACACCAACAGCAACAACATCATCTTTTGTAAACAACTCGCATTCATCTTTATTCGATCTCATCTCCAACCCTTTATCAAGTGCACAACTCGAGGAAAACAAATTCAATTTTATATCGGGAACGTATAATACATTTGATATATGTTTCTCCAACCAATCTCTCTTGTTATACGCAAGAATATTGATATCACCGGTACCGTATGCATGTATAATTTCACCGTTTCCCACACGAATATTAACTGGTTTATCAAATTTCTTGAAAGAAACAAACCACTCTTTTCGAGAAGTCATGTGGTCGCTTGCACCAGAGTCGAGAAACCAACTATCTCTCTCGCTCATCTTAGCAAAAACAGTTTGAGATATAAAAGCTTCTCCTCTTTTGAAATCGCATGTATTGTTTTTCTCTTTTTGTCTCATAGGACAATCGGCTTTCCAATGGCCTGATTTCTTGCAGATAAAACATTTTCCCGTTTTTTTGCGATTACTGCTACGATGACATGTTCTTGATGACGTTTTCCCTTTTCTTGCTACGAGAGCTTCACACTCAACTTCATTTTGCATATTCATTCGCGACTCCTCCATCAACAGACGTGCAGTTAAATTTTTTAAAGTTTGCTCACTTGCCACTGTAGACTCCCATGCACTGTAGAAGTGATTATATGTCGCCGGTAGAGTCATTAAAATCTTCGTAATAACCATGGTATCAGAGACATCCTCACCTAGGTCTTTTAGTTGTTGAACGATTTTTTGAAGCTTTGAGATGTGAACCGAAAGACTTTCACCTTCACTTTTGGTAAAGCTATAAAATCTCTGTTGCAACAAATGCACGGACGTCTTAGATTTTTGCTCATACACATTTTCTAGCTTGGTCCACATGTCGAATGCGCTTTCACAACTCATTATATGCAGCATTGGCTCCTGCCCTATAGATGTCACGATTACCCTTTGAGCTTTACTGTCGGATTTAGTCCACTTTTTTAGCAACTCAGAATCCGCTGCTTCTGTTTCAGTCTTAACGACAGGCTTTTGTAATGTACCAACTACTGTATCCCACAAATCGTATGCTCTTAGCAAAACTTTGATCTGGAACTTCCAAACCAGCCATTGCTCGGAACTAAGCAATTTTTCAACTCTTACCATATCAGTTTCCATTTTTGCGCCCCAATACGACAAGTTAAAAAAAAATTATAATCCGCGTTTAATCGAATACGAATTAAATTAAATTAAATACTTCCGAGTATATCTATAATTTATTTAAATAATTAAACGCTATAAAACTTATTAACTTCTCCGTCGCGTGTCTGGGCCCATAACCTGTGAAACTTTTAGGAAACCGAATACGAAATAAAACACGATATTTCTTAAGTGAGAGTAATGTTAAGACTAAACAGCTTTATTAATTCAAATAAGCAAATTAGGTAAATAGATAATAAGAAAAAGTTAAGGATCTATGATGTTGACACATAGCACATTTCAATTACTTTTAATACAAGGCATGGCATTAAAGTTGAATGATCAAAGTACTTGTAAAACATTATTTTAGGAATCAGTGAAACAGCAGCGTCTGTGTCCAAAACGAAATCGAGCATGACACAATTTACCTCCACTATCATTGAAAATGGGGCATGTTGAGTTTGAACAGACGCCTTTTCGCTTGACACACCACATTTATCAAGTATCTGTTCCAGCAAGCAAATTAATGTTGTATCTGGTGTGTCAAGCGAAAAGGCGTCTGTTTAAACTCAACATGCCCCATTTTCAATGACAGTGGAGGTAAATTGTGTATTGAAAACCGGATAGTATATTTATAAAATTCAATTTATCATGTAAATTTGTTTCAGGTGTCATTTCAAAAAGTTTAGTTTCACTAGGATCAAACTACTTCTTGAACGTACAAATTTTATCACGTGTATACGATATATGTACGTACTTCTAGATTCAAGCAGCCATTGATTTTAGCGGAACGAATATAACCGGTGAAATATATACTCCCAATAAGTACTTTTAAAGAACAAGTTTCAGTGGTTTTTCTGTACCAAATATATACATTAGAAGCACTTCCAGATGTGCTTCGCTGATGTACTTTTAAAGTACATTTGTCTGTACTTTTAATGGAGGGGAAATTTATTTCATCTTGCATGCAAGAAAGAGATAGCTGCTTCACGTATTCTTATATATAGAATGTATATACGTGACTGACCTATCATTTTTTAAACCGTTTAAACACTATTATTGTGAAGCACGTAATTTTTTTATAAATGATCCATGTGAAGAAATGAAATCTTCATGTTCTTGTACGCTTAGTACATAATATGATTGGTTTCTTTTTTTTTATATATGTATAACGAAATACAAAGTCATATGCCTTCCCTCTTCGTCATACAAAGTTTTAGACCAGCACGAATTTTTATTTCTATGCGAACAAGATGGACAGGGGTAGGAATCCTCCAAAATGCCAAAAAAATTTGCTACAAGAAAACACAAAAAAAAACACCCTTGCCCGATGTTATAGTACCCAATAATGACCTTCCCATTATAAGCGTAGATCACCAGCTGATGGGGTTCATGCATGTTCGATATGGGTTGGGTTGTACCTAACAATATAAAAAGAAAAAAATTCTTTTAATATACATAAAAGAAAAAATCAATACAAAATTAAAACACAAAACAAAAGTAAAATAAAAAGTGACAACAAAAAAGGAAAGTGAAAAAAAAATTCTGGAACATATTTGAAAGTAATTTTATTGACGAAAATTAATTTTGTTCGTGCTACAGGAGTCCCAAGTGCCTCAGGAGTCCTACGTGCTATTGGAATTGCAGTGTTATTATCTCCGTATGTTATTGCATAAAAATAAAGGTCCAACATCGTTTAATTATAGGTATAAAAAACTGTTGACGGAATAATTTATAATAGTTTTCGAGGTGCATACAATGCCTTGGGATAACTTGACAACGTAACAACATCAAATGAAGCCGCGGCGGTTCGCTTTTTAGAAGCACCGGATGGCAAAGGAAAAACATTTCTTTTAAATCTTTTACTTGCTAAAATAAGAAGTTCTCATAAAAACAGCATCTTCTGGTATTGCTGCTACATTACTTGATGGTGGAAGAACAGCTCATTCAGCTATTAAGCTTCCTCTTAATTTGAATTCAATAGAATATCCCATTTGTAAGTTTTCACGCAACTTTAAAACAAAATTATCGACGAAACAATATTTGGCATCACCAAATATTTTTTCTTAAGTCATAAATCAAATGAAAGGTGTAACAAACTGTAGTGTAAGTGCATGTTCTTAATGAGAGAGAAAAGGCAAATGCATATCAGGTGATAGATTGCTCTCACCGATCATATACAATGTACACAGTACAGGCAAGCAATAACATTGGCCATTATTCTGCAAATGACGCTTTCTTTAAAGGGCATTCGTAGTGGACCATTCGGTGAGTGCAGTGCGGTGTTATCGAGCCAGTGATTGTATAAAATAAAACGAGAAAATGTGAGTTTGTGAAATAAATTAAAAAGTAAAAAAGTGAAAGTGAATGAAAATAAAAAAGGTGAAGTAAAAAAAGAAAATAAAGTAAAATCGAGCGTACGTATTTATAATTACTCGTATATGAAACAAAAGAAATAGATAAATCAAACGGAAATCCAAGTAAAATGGAGATAGATGGTGAAGTATAAATACCATGGGATATGTTGCCCACAGAAAAGTTTTTACGGAGGAGCAAGAGCTGGAGCTCCCAAAATATCTTCTTCGATGTGCTGACATAATAAACACCACATGTCGCTTTTCCCCCATTCCAACACTAGAACTTGAAACAGAAGTAAAAAACTGCTTGGATATATGCTATGATCTGAATCTCAATGTAAGAGCAATATGTTGTGATCAAGGTCCAACGAACCGAAAGCTATACAAGCATCTTAATATTAATTTACAAAAATTTCACTTTAATTATAAAGGAAAATAATATACGGAACGTATGACACAATTAATAAAAAGTGCTAGAAATAACCTTTTAAAATATGACCTAGAGATACCAGATGGATCCATAAGCTGGAAAATTATTGAAATTTTATACAAAACAACACAACAAGTGTCCTAAGTAAACATCTTCCCACATTGATCCAACAGATTTTCAAAAAATGAATGTTGCTATGGCTGCACAGACACTTAGTCGATCAGTTCCTTGTGGGATTGAGGCATAAAATATGCATCTCCAACATCCGTTTTTATAAATAAAATAAATAAATTGTTTGACCTGCTTATAGAGATATCAACAAATATCAACAATAGCCTATGAAATAAAATTTGAGCAAGTTCTAAAAAAGGCTATTGAGATTGCAAGACTGGATTTAATGAAATTACTTCTTATTACAAATCACTTTAGGGTTATTAATGATTCAAAATGTTCAAAGTGCTCTTAGGAACCATTGAATATAATCATTTTTTTGATTTTTGCTCCGCGTGGAAGGCGTCGTTTTGATAATTTCTTTATAAAAAAAAACATTTCTGTGCCAATAATAACAATAACCCTACATGCAAACAATTCGAGGCTGCATATAAGCGACTCCTGGTTCATTTTGAGCTATAGTCAATTGTAAAACAAATTCAAATTGCTCGTTGGATGCAATGCAAATCCTTTAATGTGGAAAAAGCGCCATACAACTGCACGATGTTCCTCGGACAATTCTAATTTTGAACTATATAGTTACAGTAAACAACTCCACTCTCATTTCAATGTAATAAAATAATCAAATATAAATATTTGCAAACATGGCAAAGTTGCAATCGTGAGAAACGAAGCAAAACTAAAATCCCACATTGCAACTTGAAACCAAAGAATGTATAAACATAGCATTTTAAGAACAAATTTCAATTTTGAATAATAAAAGCTTCGGCAGTTTTTTAAACATTACTCGAACTAAAAAGGTCTACCTCTCCTTTTATTTATATCTGGCGCAGTCGGTAAACAACCGAATATCGGAAACGAAAATTTTATTTCAAAGATGAAATAAAATCGCAACGAATATCGGTAAAGAAAATTTTATTTCAAAGATGAAATAAAATCGCAACGAACATCGGTAAAGAAAACTTATTTCAAAGATGAAATAAATGCTCAACGAAAATCAGCAGACAAATTTTATTTCAAAGACGAAATAAATTCGCAACGAATATCGATCAAGAAATTTTATTTCAAAAAGGAAATTCAAATACCAACAATAAAAAAATAAAAACAAACAATTTATTTACAGATGTATTCACTTCTGATCCTACTTCAACTAACACAAATTTTGAGACAGTCCATAGAAATATCAAATATTAACAATGAAAACGGCTTTGTTATATTTAAGATGGATACCAAACTGATAGTGGATAACTACACGAAAATTCTCCACATAGAAGACATAGAAGACTATGATAACGCAATGAACGTTATAACAGACAATTTAAATAAACTAAAGTTAGAACCAAATAGCGATGAATATCTCAGACTTGATAAAGAACTCGCTTTAGCAAAAAACGACTTAAACATTTTGATACCAAATGTCTACAAAGACAAAAAACGACAGAGACGTGGACTAATAAACGTTCTAGGCTCCGGTCTAAAATTAATCGCAGGAACGATGGACTATGAAGACGCAAAAGACATTGAACAGCATCTAAGGATGATAGATAGAAATTCGGAACAAATTACACGAGAAACAAACAAACAGGTAATAATTAATAATAATTTAGCAATTACAAACAAATTGTAGATCATGTTAATACACAGCAACAAAAATTGAATACGTTTTTAAACGAACTTAATACAAGATCAAATTCTACATTATTGACTTTTGAAAAATTAAAATTAATTTTCCAATTCTACGTTGATATTGAAGTTCTAATAAGACAGGTAGAAAAAATATCTGATAGTATACTTATGAGTAGATTAAACATATTAGCACATAACATTTTTTCTAATGAAGAAATATCAGAATACAAAATATCAGCAAGAATGCTGCCTTACATTAAGAATACGGTTTTTTATAAAAACGAAGCACTTATTTTTTGTATAAGTCTTCCTAACTTTTCAGAAGATGAATTTTTCAACGCTTTAATAATTCCAATTCCGAATAACAAATTTGAAGAACTAGATTCCGAAGTAGAAAAAATAATAATACATAAAGACAATGTATTTGAAAACGAAAAAGAAATGGTAATAAAAAGAAATCTAAAGCTTCACAAACACAAATGTATTCAAACAATTTTAAAAGAAAATACAGTATGTAATTTAAGAATTAATAATTCAACTTATATTGAAAAAATTTATGATGATTTAGTTGTAACAAAAAACATTCCTACAACAGAAATTAAACAAAATTGTATAAATCACAAAACGAAAATTAATGGAAACAATCTAATCAAATTTAGCAATTGTAAAATTGAAATTCAAAATGTAACTTTTATAAATACTTTTAAAAACTATACTGACAAATTTATAATTCCAAACTTAAACACTAATTTTAAAAAAAATTATAAATACTTTAACTTTAGACAAAGTTCATGCTAATTTCATTGAAAATAGAGACAAAATTGAATATTTGCAATATAAACATCTAACAACTACAACAATTAATTCAAGCATTACTTTTATAAGTTTAATTTTGATTATAACTTTCATAATAATTGTCATAAAAAAGATAAATAAAATAAAACAAAGTGAAACAGAAACAAATGTTAAACAAAATAAAAGTCTAATTAAAAATGCAGATCCTTTTGCAGAGACTGCAAAATTCTAAAAGGGGGGAAGAGTTACAGTAAACAACTCCACTCGCATTTCAATATAATAAAATAATCAAATATAAATATTTGCAAACATGGCAAAGTTGCAATCGTGAGAAACGAAGCAAAACTAAAATCCCACATTGCAACTTGAAACCAAAGAATGTATAAACGTAGCATTTTAAGAACAAATTTCAATTTTGAATAATAAAAGCTTCGGCAGTTTTTTAAACATTACTCGAACTAAAAAGGTCTACCTCTCCTTTTATTTATATCTATATACATATGTATATCGGACGATGCATTTCTCGATGAAGTTTTAAATGAAACCGAACACTTAGTTGATAATATTCGATTGAGCGAATATTCTGTTGTAAAACGACTAAAAGTAAAGCTATCTTGTGGCTTATGTCGATATCAACTTGAATCTAATGATTTAACTTACAATCAAAAATCACTCATCGATGTTAAAAGTAAAGTTTTTCTAGTTAACCCCGACGTTGTAAAAATTTGTCTAGCTACTGAAAAAGTATACAGGGAAGATATTTCACTTCTGAACAAGACCCATTTCAAAAAAAAAAAAAAACAATTAGCTGTCCGCAAAAAAACTTGCAATGCAATTATTAACAATGCAGTTATTGTACAAACTTATAAACGTTTGTACGTTATTTATTCATATTAAAACATTATCAAAATACAAACCATTAGTGTTATTAGTGTGTTTAATTAACAAATTACAACAACTTTGTTTAAGTAACTAAAACAAATTACAACAAGTGTGATTAATTAACTACAACAAATTACAAGAAGTGTGTTTAATTAACTACAACACAAAATAACATAAGAAAGCAAGTATGTCTAAAACTCTAGAAGAATTGACAACACTGCAAGACCAAATTGGAGAAGAGATCTGCATCTTTTACCGAAACTACAAAAAGGATGGGAATGATCGAAAAACCCTTGCAAAACTGCAAGAAAGAAAGGAAAAATTGGATGATCTTTGGGAGTATTTCGATAAAAACGACAGTGAAATACGAGATAAATTCCCAGAAGCGCTTCAACATGCGTACTTCACGAAGTCGTATTACGAAGAAATTCGTAAGGTCTACGAGGCCATGAAGCTGAACATTATGAATCGGTTGGCCAATTTCCAAGGAAAAAAATGTAGCAGACCAGATCCAGTTGGAGCCACCAGCAGCATTTCAATCAGGATCATCGGTCAACCCAGGATCTACAAGGAAAACTGATATAAGTCCAAAGGAAATAAAAGAAAGTATTCAGCTTAATCAGGGAAGTACTTTCTCTTTAAAGAAGAAATTTAAAGTACTTCTCTCAAACTACTTCAAAATATCGTTGGATAATTGTTCACCAGAACTAAAACAGAGTCAGCCGGAGATGTTTAAGGTCAAAGTCAACAACATAAGAGAGAACTTTGACCAAATTAAGAACACATATAACCGGCTGGATGAATGTGTAAAGAATTGTTTTGCGGTGATCGATGTTAAAAACTATTTAGAGTGGCCATCTTTCAAGGATATATTCACTCGGTTTATATAAATCATATCAAGTTGAGGGATGTTCAAAAATCTGTTCATCTTCATTCAAAAACAAAAAAAAAAAAGACGAAGGCTAACATGGTTAAAAAATTTGGTTTAACCGACAATAATGTCAACTTTGTGTGTGAATGCTTTAAAAGAGCAGTACGAACACAAACAATGCTTAGTAAATAACCCAATTCACTACAAAGTTCAATTTTGAAAGTGAAAGAGTACAGTACAAAGTGAAATAAAGTGTTGGAAATTGTTGGTAGTCAATAAAGTGATTTAAAAGTGTGTTTGTTTGAGCCAATAATAAAAGTAAATTGAGTTGAAATAAAGTGTATTCTTTTTTGAACTCATTCCTCATTCTCATTGTATAAATGGAAATGGAAGCCATTTTGTAGTGTCTATCTCTAGTGTGTTGCGAGCGCGAGTCAATTTTCAATCGATTTAAAAATTATAAAATAAAACATAAAAGTGAACAATTAAAACAAACCAGAAACCACCAAACCACCACCGAATTGCCGATACCAAAGTAAGTATTGACTAGCAGCGCCTGCCAAATCTAGAACTGACTGCGACGATCCCATTGAATGAAATTAGTCATATTCAATAGAAGTTAAGCATAAGCTTAACTGAGTATAATCCGAGCGACAACAGCACACGATCGTCTCCAAAATCCATCATCCGCACGTGGGTCCAACTCAGTTTTGATGAGACGAACAAATAGTGTCGACTCGTGTGCGAGAATAAATCTTTAGAAATTTCGTTGGTTACATACCAAAATCTCAAACGGCTTGCAGAAAAAAAAATAAGTTAAAATAAAAGCAAACGCTTTCATTCCCGATGAGGACGTCATCGACTACGACTATTCCAATCTTCTACAGACTGAACATAAGGAGTTCTGGGTGAAGACGTTTAAGAAATACCAGGGGCCGCATTACCGCACACGATTACGATCTTACAATACGTTTCGACTATTTCTGTCTCTATTTAATTAGTAGAAAAAGATAGGGACACATAGCAACCATACGTTAACGTATGCCGTTATTCGACCCCAGGTAAATATTAATTACATAAATATGAAAAGTTTTTATTTTGAAAAGTGACATAGTTATAAAAAAAATAAAACGAAGAAAGTGAATAAATTAATCCGAGGATTAAGATAATATGGATACGGATAATAATAACTACGTGACAATGACGACGATGCGACGTAACAAATCTAAATGTAGAAGGCGTTTGTAATTAATTACATTAACAGTATCATGTACAGTTTCAAATCCCATTTTAAAATTTGTGGAAAATTTAATTAAATGTGGTCGAAGAAAAAAAAATCTATAAGGAGTAGCTGATTTTACTTAAACCACACTGCACTGTTGAAAACGAAAGTTCAACCAGCATAAATTCTATTCATTTGTCTCCCACCGACTCAATTGGTGGTGTAGGTATTAAACAAAAATTTCACTTCTGCACCAAGTGTTGTAACTTGTAAGTGCAAAAAACTGCACCAGTCCTAGAAAAAGCCATAGAAGGAGAATTTGTGGGTGTCAATCATCACTCTTTTGGTTTTGGTTTTCAAAACTTACAAAATGCTATCGTCTACGAACAAAACACAACGACTAAAATGCAACGTTCAAATCTGTAATGGTGTCATTGACTGCATCGCGACATTTACAAATCATATCTGGATCGAATTAGATGTAAGACCAAATTTATGTAAGTTCTTCAAGTCTACAATGTTCTTTAAAAGACTTGCCAACGAGCCTAGAACTCGAAGAAAAATACAGGTAGGTTGATACTTTTTATAAAATTAACTTGAATTTAGATAACTTGTTTTACAGTCCCCCTGTTTCATCAGATGTATGGAAGCAAATTAACAGAGATTTGGCTGAAGCTTGGAAACCCATAACCTGCTATAACTACGTCCATGGAAATAAAAATGGTGAAAAAAGTGGAAGGCGTTCGTGATTACATTAGCAGTGTCATGTACAGCGCTCAAACAGTAATTGCACAAGGAAGTTATATCAATGCATTTTATATTCCGGAGTTTGGCAATAATCTTATCCGCATAAGTAAAAAATGTTCGGTGTGGGCAGGAGTAGTGATGCCCTAAGTGAAGACGCTTCTTGTATCTGTTCCGAAACGCCAGGCGCATTGCATACAATTTAATACCAGTAATTCAGCGATGGAAGGGTATAACAGTTATTTCAATCAGTGATACAACTCCAGTCGCTGGTATGATCCGGAAATCATTTGCATGGATAGCTCCATAAACTATAAATATCTGAGGCAGAAACGTAAAGTTGATTTTGTTTTTTTCTAGGCCAATGATATGGCATCACCAACCTTACCCTATCGAGCAGAGGACTATTATTTTTCCCAAACAAACGTAAAGGGACATCACTACTGTTGAATTATCTAGTTAAGATTATAGATATACGCAGGTAGCCTTACACTAGTAGGGATAGATAGGCTATGTGTATCGTGCTGATCCTTTGTATACCACAATAAAAGAACGCATAGATTGGGTTTATGACTCACATCTGCAAGCAGCATGTTGTGTTTATAAAAAATGCGGCGCGTCATACAGTCGATATCCTAATTCAAATAGAGATAAGATAGGTTAAGAAATATTTGTATTAGATATAAGAAATAGCTGTAATGTAGTTTAGTTTTACTTAAATAAAAGAGTTCAGTTTTAGACACGACAAAGAGCAGTCGTTTTATTTGAAATAATAATGGTGTTAATTTCTTCAACTACAAAACACGTAAACGGATAAATTATGCTGCCAGCACTGTTACCAAACCGAAGACCATAAATGTGGACGAAGAGCTGAAAAATACCAAGGATCCGGATGTTGCTGGATTTTCCAACTGGAAGCCTAAAGATCCAGATTTTCACCCTTCAACAACGACAAAACGACATTTTCTGACAGATACAGATATACTGGATCTTTCACGATATTCATAGATCTGTGGCAACAAGGAATAACAACATAAGTCAACTTATGTCGAAATTGAGATTTTCACAAAATCTGATGCACAATAAGCGATTCTATCTACCATATTTTTTTCGTATTTTTATCTTAAGCGGTTTATGAATTACAGGTAAAAGAAAAATGACTCTAGCATTGACTTCTTATGGGAAGCCAAACTTTCAAAACGCTCTCCTGAAAAGTTGTAAAAACTGACTTATGTTGTTTTTCCTTGTTGCCACAGAGATATCAAGGTGACAGTCGGACGTCGGTTCTCGCCTCAAGCATTGGAATGTGGTAAACGAAGACTTAAAAACAGCATTATTTAACAAACAAAATGATGAACGAAATCATTTCAGAGAAGTATAATACTGCTTTCATGTTACTGGGCTCTTTGATCTTTTAGATTACGAACATACTCCGAATGAATGGCGGCTCTTCATTGTCGGGATCAACCATAAGTACACATAAATTCTTCAGAAACTTAATATATAACTCATTTGAAATATTCTAATATCTCTTTGTTCTTGAAATTAATACATTTGAAGGCGGTTTTATTTTACAACAGGAATGAGCTTCGAACAGTCCTTCTGTGTGTCCATTTCAAATCATAAATTTCGTGACAAGTTTGACAATTTAAAGTACATTCAAAAGTAAATTAATAAAAGCCAACTTAGACTAATACAAGAAGTAGAAACTAAATAAAATAATGTGGCTTTAGGAAAGGTTATAAGGGTTCCACTGTGTATCCGAGGGTTGCAGCGATGTTTTGAAAAAATGGTTCGGAATCATTTGAATCAAGATGACTTAGCTCAACGTATTATACCATCTCTTAATCTCTTCAACACTCTAAATTTGAAAAAATCAACAAACAGCTAGGGCTAAAAAAGAAGACAATTTTGACCTTATAAGAACACTTTATGATATGCAGTATGATGTAGGAAATAGGGTGTTTTCATAAACGTCTGCCTAACTTATGCCTGAGTTAGTCGTGTTCATAAAGTCAGATCTGCGATCGGACTAACTTAGTCCAACTGCAGTTCTGCTGTTCATAAACGTCAGCATGTCGTCAACATCGGGCAGATTGCGCAGCCAAAATGTTATTGCTGCAGAACTCAAAAAGAAATTTATTTGACTCTTGATTCGATTTTTTTTGTTAATAAATGTAAATATTGTTAAAAAAAAATGAAAAGCAAACATATTAATTAGGGTGGTGCAAAACATGTTTCTTTTTTCATTTTTCGAAAAATTTAAATTTTAATGACACAGAAAATTTCGAAATCGTGTTTTTTGAGAAAAGGAGTTTATATTAATTTTTTTCTTATTAGGGTGGCTCTAAAAAATGTTATCTTCTACAAATGCTTGAATCATCAAAAAAAAATGAACGTGGATATTGTTTTGACCAAATTATCGAAGAAAAAAAATTTTCCATTAGGGTGGTTCAAAAATTTTTTTTTTTTAATTAATTACAAAAAAAATTATGTTTCACTGCAGAGAAAGTTTGTTAAACATGGCTTATGAAATATAATGTAAAATTGGGGTAGGTATTTTCGAATTAGGGGGCTCAGAAAATGGTATAGGTATTTAACATTTACGCTTGGAATTCAACCAAATTCAATTTAATTAATTTGGCATGAATTTAATATTACTATAGCAAAAACGCACTTAACAAATTTTCTGTGCACTAAAAATCATTTTTTTTTTTCAAACGCATAAAAAACTTTCTTGAACACCCTAATTAAAAATATTTTTTCCATAGATAATTTGTTTTAAATGTGAACTACTCGGTGTTTTTATTATTTTTTTTTTAAGAAGAAAGTATTTTTTTTTAGCCACCCTAATGTAACACGGTTTACAAATTTTTCGTGTTATTAAAAACAATATTTTCGGGAACTGAAAAAGAAATTTTTTTCGCTTAAACAAAACTCATTCTATGGTAATTTTTTTTTATATTTTTTTTCTGACGTTTATGAACACTCAGTGACTGCTGAAAATTGTACAAACGCAGGCCTGCAATTATTCTGCAGAATTGGTGTGTTCATTAATGCAGCAAAGCAGAAAGACGATTGGACCGACGCAGATTTCCGACGTTTATGAAAACACCCATAGCCTTTAAAAAAAATAAATAAAACATTCATAACAAAATAGTAATATAAAAATATGTAACCCTGCAATAAAAATGACCTATGTAAAAACAGAAAAAGTCTAAGCAAAATATAAGTTTTTTTTTAGGTTAATGAAATTCCTAATTTACACGAACATAACTACTTTCATTATGTTTGTGGATTAATGTTTGAGTGGCATAAGATTGAAACGAAAATCTTCATGTTTCAAGCCGCGCACGTCCACATTTCATCAAATTTCGCTACATTCCACCCTCCATTGTTCGCAAAAGTCGCCATCTCTCTGGCTTTATCCGAGTCGGAACACATTTACTCCCTCACCAAAAAAAAAGGAGAAAAGTTTAACTAAGTTTGATCAAAAAAAATCGTAATATTTATAGAAATAAGTAGGTAACATAAAATCCCGACATTGTATAGTAGAACTCAATTTTTGTTATCTCCTAGGTACATCGTCATAGTCATGAAGACGTTACATCCAAAGAACTCTCGAGATCACCTATGACAGCAGTTTATATGTCGTCAAAAGTCCAACTATAAAATAAAAATTGATCGACGGTACCTTACAACTTGGACTCCATCTTCAGGCTACATGATCCAACCTAATATATGAAATGAAAAAAAAAATCTTCATGATTTTAACCAATCGTAAGATATTATATAGGGTAGGAACAGAAACAGCTCCGAGGACACCAACACCTATATGTCCTCCTCTAACTTGATAACAATGGGATCATATCATTTGGGTTGAGAAAACTTCCGGCCCTGCCTCATTTATTGATGGAAATTTTTTTTAAGCCGAATATTAGCTAAGGCTTATGTCTACGAAAAAATCAACACCGTTCGCCGCGAGTAACAAGAATCCCCCCATCGACGAGCTGAGCATGGCAATTAACAAGCCTACGTTACCAACGGGGACGAACCCATCTTTCGACTCCTGCCTGGACAGGCCAGTGGAGAATTAAAAAATGTTCGGTGAGGACAGGCGTAGTAATGCTTCATGTAAGTGAAGAAACGAGCTGTAACCTGTAACCATGATGTGTTACAACTCGGGCAGTAGGATTTGCAACTGCGATTTTCTATGATAGATCAGCAATTTCTATAAGTTTCTAAAACAAAGAGATTATATAAACAAATAATCTAGTAATATTTTAAAGTAAAAAAAAAAGTGAAAAAGTAAAAAGTGGTAATCTACCTGATGTTTTTTAAATTCATTTAAATAAAATATAAAAATAGTAAATACTTCAAACAAAAAAAGTGAAGTGAAAAATTTTTAAAGTTTAAAAGTGAAATAAAAAAATAAGAGATTTAAAAACGGAAGTGAGGAACGTAAATATAATTATTATTTTTTTTTTTTAATATCGAATTTTAATTTATTTAATTTAAGTATTTCGGTTAAAAAAAAAAACTAAAAACAAAAATAATTCTGCACTTCTAGAGGTCATTTTCTTTCGTTCTATTAGTATTTTAAAGTCAAAAAAAGTGAAAAAGTAAAAAGTGGTAATCTATAATTCATTCAAATAAAAAATAAAAATAGTAAATATCTCAAACAAAAAAAAGTGATGTGAGAAAATTAAAAAGTTTAAAAGTGAAATACAAAAAAAAAAACAGAAAAAATAAGATTTAATAACGGAGGTGAGGAGCGTAGATATTATTATTATAATTTTTTTTTTTAATATCGAATTTTAATTTATTTAATTTAAGTATTTCGGTTAAAAAAAAAAACTAAAAAAAGAATTAATTCTGCACTTCTAGAGGTCATTTTCTTTCGTTCTATTAGTATTTTAAAGTCAAAAAAAGTGAAAAAGTAA
Source organism: Episyrphus balteatus (assembly GCF_945859705.1). Lineage (NCBI taxonomy): Eukaryota > Metazoa > Arthropoda > Insecta > Diptera > Syrphidae > Episyrphus > Episyrphus balteatus. Next base: position 70,379,843 of record NC_079135.1, read on the forward strand.
AAAGTGGTAATCTATAATTCATTCAAATAAAAAATAAAAATAGTAAATATCTCAAACAAAAAAAAGTGATGTGAGAAAATTAAAAAGTTTAAAAGTGAAATTAAAAAAAAATGAAAAATAACAATTAATAACGGAAGTGAGGAACGTTGATCACGCAACCTTAAAGTAAAACCTTAAAAAACGATATTTGGCATCACCAAATATCGTCAAGTTTTTTTTGTGCCGGATATTGGCTGCCCTTCCTTCTATTTTTTTCCACAATCATTTATGTCATCTATTTTTGTCATTCTTCTTCAATATCTCTCCGGCACAAGTTAGCCATTACAAAAAAAAAAAAAAAAAAAACAAGAAAAAAGAAGAATTCCCCGATCAACCCCCATTTCTGTTAGTCATCAGCACAAACGGCAATAGGTTGCGAATCAGTTTGTCTTTCCAGACAAACATTAGATATTTTTTTTTTTTTTTAATATCGAATTTTAATTTATTTAATTTAAGTATGTCGGTTAAAAAAAAAAAACTAAAAAAAAAATACATTCTGCACTTCTAGAGGTCATTTTCTTTCGTTCGGTACATAATTTATACCCCTTTGGGTTTTGTACCACAAAATTTGTGTTCGCCGTTTAATTACAGTACCTTGCCATATTATTAGGCCCAAGCGAAAAAAATACAATTTTTTGCTTCATGTTGCTGATTTTTAAAGTTTTTGTCGAAATATCCTGAATTTTTTGTTGTCTCATTTACTTACTCTTATCATGTAGATACGGACTGACTCAAAAAAAATTAAAGAATTCAAAAATGTTGATAAAAAATAACGTGCAAAAGGGAATAAGCTCCAAAAGAGGTTTTCTATGGAATTCATGACCGGAATATTTCCAGACGGGTCCAATAATTAAATTTTTGTATCGAGGAATAACGTGACATTCTTAACTTTATGACAAAAGCCCCATCTTGCATAAATAGTGAGGCTCTGATCATCTGGTTATTACGTAAGATTCTTAGATTTTTGGTAGTTTATTCTTTCGTAGAAGACCAGACGAGCAGACCTTCACAATATGTTATTCCAACTTTTTTTAAGTCAATCCGTATCTACGTGATAAGTGTAAGTAAATGAGACAAAAAAAAATGCCATCTAATACAAAGGAACCAAGAAAAGTTTAGAAATCGGACAAACGCTCAAGACGAAGAGAAGCGGCTTTCAGATATCGCATTGAAATAAAAGTTATTCGAGACAGACGACACCAAACAACTGGAATCTATCGCAAATTCAGTAAAACTTACTGTGCAGAAACGAACTGTATATAAATATCTGTTATAACTCGCGCAGTATGATTTGCAACTGCGATTTTCTATGATAGATCAGCAATTTCTAAAAGTTTCTAAAACAAAGAGATTATATAAACAAATAATCTATTAGTATTTTTAAGTAAAAAAAAAAGTGAAAAAGTAAAAAGTGGTAATCTACCTAATGTTTTTTTAATTCATTTAAATAAAATATAAAAACAGTAAATACCTCAAACAAAAAAAAGTGAAGTGAAAAATTTAAAAAACTAATAAAAAAAAAAACAGAAAAATAAGATTTAATAACGGAAGTGAGGAACGTTGATCACGCAACCTTAAATTAAAACCTTAAAAACGATATTTGGCATCACCAAATCTTGGCATCACTAAATATCGTCAAGTTTTTTTTGTGCCGGATATTGGCTGCCCTTCCTTCTATTTTTATTTCTTCAATCATTCATGTCATTCATTTTTTTTTTGTCATTCTTCTTCAATATCTCTCCGGCACAAGTTTGACATTACAACAAAAAAAAACCAAGAAAAAAGAAGAATTCCCCGATCAACCCCCATTTTTGTTACTCATCAGCAGCAGCATCAGCACAAGCGGCAACAGGTTGCGTATCAGTTCGTCTTTCCAGACAAACATAAGATATTATTATTTTTTTTTTAATATCGAATTTTAATTTATTTAATTTAAGTATTTCGGTAAAAAAAAACTTAAAAAGGAATACATTCTGCACTTCTAGGGTTCATTTTCTTTCGTTCGGTATATAATGTATACGCCTTTGGTTTTTGTAACCACAAAATTCGTGTTCGCCGTTTAATTATATGATTATGACTTATTAATCTGTAAAAAAAAAACTAATATAATAGAAAGTGAAACAAGTAAACCTAAGTGAAATAAAAATTGTCCCATGTATGGCATGGGATGTGAATGAAATTGAAAAAAACTCAAGGAATATATTCATAGGGACTAAGCAAATTCGAAAGCTTCTTTGAAGTAAAAAGACTCGTAGTGAATAAAAAAAAAAAAAAAAAACAAAGTGAAAAAGTGGAAAGTATAAGTGAATTAATAGTGTCCCATGTATGGCATGTGAATTAAGAAAGTATAGAAAAGACAGGGGAAGTAGTAAACCTACTTATTAAAATATAAATTTTATAAGGTTGTATGATAATTTCGAAAATTTTTCAGAATAAACCATTCTAAATCTAAACGGTTTAGGTAAACGATGTTTAAAAACCGTTTCTCGAAACTATTACTGCTTTATATATCAAGTGAAATAATTGTTAAGAATAAAATCAGTTGTGATGGAATCCTGAACCAATTCATTGAAAAACATCGAAAACTTAAACAAAAATAATAATCTAAAATAAACAAAAAGTCTTTATCACATTTCTTTATTTTGTAATGATAAATGAAATACACTTAGAATTAATGTGAAATTTTCTTTTTTTAAATGGGTAACTATTTTTTTTAAACAGCAAACTATAATTTTTTAATTAAGATGTAAAACAGGGTAAATGAAATAAAATTCAATAACCAAAAAGGTGTTACTTTGAGATGGAATTACACATTTCATCATATAGAGCAATGATGGCAGATCTTTTTTTAGTTTTAATTTTGAGGTTTTTCTGAATTTCAAAACGTTTTGTATGTTCATACTAAGAAGATTGATAGCGAATAATTTTGTAAATACATTTGTATGATTTGGTATGAGAGCGGAAATTTATATTAACTACGAGACATACCTATCGCTTGAATGTTGGAACATTATAGTTTTGGTAATAGCTTATAACCTATTTTTATTTTTTTTAGGTATTTTTGAGTGTTTTCGGGAGTTATTTAAAGTTAATAATAAACTTATAAGGATATCCATTGGCCTATCTAGACAATTTTCTACAATGCTACAATGCTCTACAATGCATATAGTGGTTAAGATGCAAATATATTGATAAAACAACATTTGACATAAAAAAAACTTAAATATGCTTCATACCGTATATAGTAAGTAAGTGAAAACTTAATATTTTTCTTTACGCGTCAATCCTTCATTTCTCTATTAACCATAAACATAAAATCACATAGTTGTTGTTGTTCTAAGAATAACTTACATATTAAAAATGTGTTAGTTTTTGATTTGCAGGTGAGTTTGGAAAACTAGTCATTTTTTTAAAAATATTTTCTTAGACTCATTGCTTTAAATCTATGTACTACTTAATAATATCGCTTACCAAACTTATATTGCCATGTTATGTTATTTTGAAATTATTTTTTTTTTTTTATTTAAACAGTTGTTTGTACATTTTGTACTGCTTTTGTTAGTTCTACTCTGGATGCAATTAAATAAAAAGCCGGAGATACTTCTTCTCCACAAGGACACTGGCATCCTATTTAAAAAAAGACAAACATTATAAAATTGAGATTTCTTTCATTTTTTTAACTTACCATTAATCCAACTAAAGTTTCCCAATTTCTGCTCACATTTGGGACAATTTAATCGTCCTTGTGTATTATTTGAAATATTTTTCATCCAAGCAATGGGTTCCAAAAACAATATACTTTTGCATTTGGCATCAGGATCATTTGTCCTATCAAAAACCGAAACCCTGCGTATTTGTTCTGCTATTTGATCGATAAGCCGTGTTGGAGCGACTGGTGTTTCTTGTGTTGCGGTTGTTGTTGCTGGAGGAGCATTTGTTGTTCCAGCCCCATCGATCTGTGATTGCGGAGGTTGTCCATTTTTTGGTGAATGTAGAAGAACATTTGATTTGGAAGCAACTACACGTCGACATTTGCGACATCTATATACAATTGGTTCTGGATTTTCCTGAGTTATTGCAGGATCCGGTTTAATTAGATTTGTAAAATTTTGTGGAAGAATTTTTGCTGTAATTATATTTTATGAGTATTTTAGCAATGAAAAGAAAAATATTTACATGATATAAACAAGTAGATATAAGTTTACCTTTACGAACTTGTTCACCAGCCAATTTTAAACGATAAGCCTTATATTTATCAAATTGAGGATCAATTGTGCAGCCCATTCGACGATAAAGTTTCAACTGATTTACAAATCCCGAATTAGGGTGTACAAATTTACGTTTAGATTTTACTATTTCGAATGCTTGTTGGTATTCTAGATTGTGTTTTTTCATCATATAAGCGATAACAGCCGTTGAACTTCGACTGACACCAAAATAGCTAAAATGTTAAAAAAAAGAGGAATTATAAAATTAACTATCGTCGCTGTAGATCGAATAGGTACCTGGTAACCCAGAAATTTGATATTTTGAGATAATGATGCACTATCTAATGAAAAAGACCCTGTTTGCCTAAAATCAATATTTTCAGATCTTCGCGTAATCAAAACTAGATCATTTGTATTTTCCCTCATTAGGGAGTCCCTTATTTTGAACAAGGCTGAATTTCAAAATGTATATGAGCTTAAAAGTTTCTTAATAAATTAAAAGAAAAATATTCCCCAAATTTCAGATCTCTGGAACCTCAATTCTGTGATCAAAAAGGTTCGCAGAATGAACGGGTTGGAGAAGCTTTGGATGACTTTTGTTTACCTCATATTATTTGGACATAGTACAGTACAGGAAAGATAGACTTTTTCGTGGAACGAAAGAAGGGTGTAAGAAAAGCTTAAGTCCCGGTTTTCGGAACGCCAACCCCCTGGCGCCATTCCGCCATTTTGAAAAATAGCTAGCCCGACAAGTCTTCGTATCAAAATGCGACTAGAAATGTGTTAATCACGATTGATTCGTTCTTTTTGAATCGTTCACCACAAATATTGATTGATTGCAATCACCAGATTACTAGAGAATAATAGAATAATTTTTGAATCTCGTTCAAAGGCAAGAAAAAGATCAGAGTGAACGAAACGGAACGTAATGGTTCGAAAATCTGTCAACAAAAAATATTGAAATAGAATACTACGCACAGTAATAAACTTCAGTTTGGGTGTCTGTTGAAGCTAGCAGACTGGAAGTGACTGTAGGTAAGATATACAGACTTTATTAATTGGCACCAACAGTATTTAACTTTTGGTTACACATATTTTCTTATATATTTTTTATATTTCAACACTCCTTATTGAATTTGTAACCAAAATAAAATAGTTTTTGGTTTATAAAGTGATTTATTTTTTGTGATGCCAATTTATGTTTGTGTCCTATAGGCTACATTGTGTTGAAACGGTTTGAATATCGCTAATATTTACTCAGGGTATTACTTTGTTTTGCGTCGCGAAAAGTGAAGATGGACTCGGTTTTGATGATGAAAGCTTGTCAGAATCCGATTTTGAGCCAGATTTCGAAGATTCTACTGAAGAAAGGGGCGATATTGATATGAAAGATTCATAAGGGCGTTTAAATGACTCTAATTCTGATCAAGAATTGGCACCTACATCGTCTACTTCGGACACTGTCCCTAAACAATTAAAGTTGAAAGGGTTACATTTTGGTGGAAGAAAAACAACTTGGAATTGAACGCTAACTGCTAGCTTTCACTGGTGGCAATAAACTGAACGGTGAATTTTTGGATCTAAAAATGCTAAAAAAGTTCTTTTTAAACCTATTTTCGTCAGATCACGCACACCGTGTGTGAAAAGTGTGACGTAGCTTTATGCTACACGAAAACAAAACATTTTTTCAGAAATTTTCAACTGTGTTAACTGATATAGTTTTTTTTCATTATTACTCATTGTTGCCTAGAAGCTACATACCATTTATTGTAACATAACTGAATAAATTATTATGATTTCAAAAAAATATAATTCTGCAATTCTTTTTTTATTCTGAACTCATGAGTTATAGAGGGTTAACGATTGGAAAATTTGTCAATAAATAGCTCAGTTTTTAGGTAATTTAAATTCAAGTCTATAAAACAATTTAAAACCATGCAAAACTTAATAAGAAATGAAAAAAGAAACCAAAATGATTGAAAAAATTAACAATTGAAAAGAACGAATCAAGTTTTTAGTTAATTTGAGTTCAAAACTCTAAATTGATTTAGGGCGATTTTATTCACTATTACTCAACTTTGGAAAAACTCTGAAGTTCGCAGGCTTCAGAGTTGACCCAAAACTGGATATTTGAATCTTAAGTTGAATGTTTGTTTTTAGGGACACAAAATATTTGTTGGCTTTCTTGAAAACACTCAAAACGCATCAGATCCATCATTTTCAATATCCAAAACATTAGGTAGGTAATGGAATGTTGACAACAATAATTTTTAGGTATTTTTTTAAATCTGAAAAAACTTTTGACACAAAAATAAATATAAATAAATGACATTTTAAACTTAAATCTCAAGTTTGCTCGGCAAACTTCTCATATTGGGCAAGTTCAGAAACGTTATGCCCCATTCACAATATTGCGAGACGACGAGACGAGAGCGAGACGAGATTTTCCTTTACGATTTTCAAAATTTCCAAATAATGAAAATATATGAAACAATACACAATATTCCGATTCTCGTTGCGTTGAAATTCCGAAAATTTGGAAAAAGGACGCACGAGACGACGATTTTTCGAAAATGAAATTTTAATATGAAATTTTAATATTCTTGACAGTTTATATGGATAAAAGTTTTCTCGATTTAAAACATTCGAGCTAGCTCCGGTGAAAAGCTGATTGCCTCCCAACTTCTCCGCCCGGAGTTCGATTCTCAGTAACTACTGTTTATTTTTTTTTATTTTTGTTTACTTTATAGAATAAAAAATCGCAGTATTGTGAATTTCCATACGATTTTAAAACGATTTTTTTTTAAATCGAAAACGTTCAGAAGAAACGTCTCGCTCTCGTCTCGTCGTCTCGCAATATTGTGAATGGGGCATTAGGGACTAAATATTTAGGTAATGGGTAGGTTCAGAAACGTTAGGCACTAAATATTTAGGTAATTTCTTGGTCTCTGATTGGTCAGCTGTCAAAAAAAATCTTTCCAATTTAGGTAATTTTATTGGAAAGCTAACTGGAAAGTTAGGCAAGAAAATTTTCCCTAAAAATTTAGGAAAGTTTTTTTTGTCAACATGACAGCAGATTGTTTTGAATTAAAGAATTAATTTAGCAAAATTAAATTTATTTGTGTCAAAACCGAGTAAAAAGTGCATTATCGGTTATAATTAATATTATTTATTCATTAAAGTTAAATGCGAGCGGTAAAATACTTAAGCAAATTTCGAAATTTGACAATAGTATCATATCTAAACTAATTTAGGCAATTTACTCAAATTTCCGTTCAGAAAATGACGTTACCTAAATATCTAGTCCCTAATATTTCCTGAACGTGCCCAATTTCTCGGTCTCTGATTGGTCAGCTGTCAAAAAAAATCCTTCCAATTTAGGTAATTTTATTGGATTATAATATTATAGATTATTATATTATAGCTGACTGGAAAGTTAGGCAAGAAAATTTTACCTAAATATTTAGGAAAGTTTTTTTTGTCAACATGACAGCTGATTATTTTTAATTATAGAATTACGGTAATAAAATTAAATCTATTTGTGTGAAAAACGTGTGAAAAGTGCATTATCGGTTGTAACTAATATTAAAGTGAATTGAAATTTGGTGTCTGCCCCATGCGCTCTATAAAATTTTCAATAAATTTCGAAATTTGACAATAATGGCGTATCCAAGTCAATTTGCTCAAATTTCCGTTCGGAAAATGACGTTGCCTAAATATCTAGTCCCTAATATTTCCTGAACGTGCCCATTTTCGAGAGTTGAGAAAATCGAAAGTTGATTTAGTATTTGATCTAGATTTAGTATTTGACATTTGATAACTTCAACTTTCAGTGAATAAAACCAAATTCTCAAGTTGAAACTAAAAATCCTAAAGTTATATTCAACTTCGACTGAATTAAATCGCCCTTAAAGATTTGCAAAATTAGTAAGACTTATGTGTCACATCCTACTTTGAAAAAAAAAAAATAATAAAATAAAATAAAACAATGAATTTTTTTGAAACCAAAAAGAAAAGAAACCGAAATGATTGAAAAGAATGAATCATTGAACTGAACGACATATAGACCGAGAGCCGGGAGCAGATTTTTTGCGTGAGAGGTAACCGATTCATATTAAAATTAGAATAAGTCCCAGCCATGGTGATGACGAAAACGAACGTCTGCCAGCATGTGTCTGCGCCTTTGCTGAGAAAAAGTGCATCAAAAGTACATTTTTTCTGAAAATTGATTTAGTAAGGGTAACCACCTGGAAACAATTGGAACCTGACGCCCTCGTCGCCCTGATTACAAAAACACCCATGACAGACGTTTTAACCGCGCCCAAACACCCGACAGACGGGTCCGAAAACGCGTTTTTTTACGCGTTTTTAGGGATTGGGGTAACCACCTAAAAACAATTGGAACCTGACGCCCTCGTCGCCCTGATTACAAAAATACCCATGACAGACGTTTTAACCGCGCCCAAACACCCGACAGACGAGCCCAAAAACGCGCATTTTTTCGCGTTTTTAGGGATTAGGGTAACCACCTACAAACAATTGGATCCTGTAGCCCTTGACTCCCTGATTGCAAAAATACCCATGACAGACATTTTATCCGCGCCCAAACACCCGACAGACGAACCCGAAAACGCGATCTTTTACGCGAACGCAAGGGCTTGGGATAACCACTTGAAATTAGTCTCATTCTGTTGGTCTTGACTCTCTGATTACAAAAATACCCATGACAGACGTTTTAGCTGCGCCCAAACCCCCAACAGACGAGTCCTAAATCGCGATCTCTTTCGCGAAATAAAAAATCAAGGACTTGAGGTCACCACTTGAAATTAATCACATCCTGTCGTCCTTGACTCCCTGATTGCAAAAATACCCATGACAGACGTTTTACCTGCAAATGTACAAATGAGATTCTGGCTTTTTAAAAACGTGTTGCAAATATTGTAGGTGCTGGCCGTTGTGTTCAAAATATTTTTTTTTGTGTTTGAAGTCAATTTGTGAGAAAATTGCATTTATTGCCTAAACGATGGAAGATTGTCCTTTACTCTCATATAGTTGTTTTCCTTTAATTGCCTAGCCAATCTTTTGGCATTAGTAAATATATGAAATTTAAGCAAAATTTTTGAAAAAAAATTTTTTGTTCACAAAAATCTTCAATTAAATTTAATCGCGTTTTTGGGTTCGTCTGTCGGGTGTTTGGGCGCGGATAAAACGTCTGTCATGTGTATTTTTAAAATCATGGAGTCAAGGGCTACAGGAAGAGACTAATTTCAAATGGTGACCTCAATTCCTTGGATTTTTATTTCGCGAAAAAAATCGCGATTTAGGACTCGTCTGTTGGGAGTTTGGGCGCAGGTAAAACGTCTGTCATGGGTATTTTTGCAATCAGGGAGTCAAGGACAACAGGATATGATTAATTTCAAGTGGTGACCTCAAGTCCTTGAAAGAGATCGCGATTTAGGACTCGTCTGTTGGGGGTTTGGGCGCAGCTAAAACGTCTGTCATGGGTATTTTTGTAATCAGAGAGTCAAGACCAAGAGAATGAGACTAATTTCAAGTGGTTATCCCAAGCCCTTGCGTTCGCGTAAAAGATCGCGTTTTCGGGTTCGTCTGTCGGGTGTTTGGGCGCGGTTAAAACGTCTGTCATGGGTGTTTTTGTAATTAGGGCGACGAGGGCGTCAGGTTCCAATTGTTTCCAGGTGGTTACTTTTACTAAATCAATTTTCAGAAAAAATGTACTTTTGATGCACTTTTTCTCAGCAAAGGCGCAGACACATGCTGGCAGACGTTCGTTTTCGTCATCACCATGGCTGGGACTTATTCTAATTTTAATATGAATCGGTTACCTCTCACGCAAAAAATCTGCTCCCGGCTCTTAGACTAATAGGTATAAAAGATTGAATCTTTTAAAATGACCAATTGACACAGCTCTAACTGCGACAAGGGAGAACTTTACAGAAGAAGTCTTCATTTCAGGTGGCATGTTCAAGTGAAGAACAGACTCAACAATAGAATATGCACAACTGGAGACAGCTAACCAGGGACGGAACTGGCTGTTGAGACAAGATCGACCTTAAGCAGTGAGCGCCTCTTTCAGTGTTAATAAGTAATAAGTAAAACCAAAAACCTAACAAAAACATGTCAAATTACTATGAGACGTCTTATATTAGATAATTCCTTGACTAGAAACGATGAAAAAAACATCTGCTCTTTACTTCTTTTCTAGTGCTCATAATAATCATGTAGGTATGTTAGTCTTCAAAGAGGAAAATATGGAAATATGTTAGGTGGCAAACTACTTGCACAACGAATTTATGCAAAAACAAAGATATAGGTACACAAATGTACAAAACCAGACTTTTAGCCATGAAACAAAAAGTAACATTCCCTTGAACTCCCTCCCGCAACAACTATACAAGCAATATTAAATGAAATGTTTATATTGACAAAACTCTGAATAAAAAAAAAAAAAAACAAGTTCAAAATTGCAATTGCAATAGACAGAAAAAAATATAGACAGAATAATGACAGTGTTATTTTCATACTTTTTAATCTACTTACCAATGCACCAATATGTTTTCTCCCTTATCCAAAGCCAAACTGATGAATTCTGTGCACTGATCCAAATGATGTAGTATATCCTCCTTTGGCATATCGGAAACTATATAAAAAAGTAAAAGAAAAAAAAAAAAAACACAAACTTACATAAATTATTTTGAAAAGAAAGATGATGACAACGACGATGGATGGATGGAAATGGATATAAAGAAGGATGGATGCTCTTTCTATTCGGAAGTCCATTATGAATAGATGAATATTGAATAGGAGCAATCATTGGAAAGATTAGTGTCATCTATATATCTGTGTTGTAGGCAATATAGGTACTTACTCTGAACGTATTTCGTTGTAAGAAATGAAACTTGCTGTACATGTGAAGGGAGCGGCACCGAGTCAAGGGTAAGAATGTGGGTGATTTTATGGGATTTTAATGTTTCCATATTTGTTGCAGAAGTAAGATTTCCTAAAATTTTGGTTTTTAAGTTAACTTTTGAGTAAAAAATAAAGAAAAAAATTAACAAACAATAGATTGCCTACCTAAAAAAAGACCTTTTTCAATTTCGTCCATGCTAACAGGACCGCCATCAAAATCCTCACGATAAAGATGTCCTGTATCTTGACGGGATTTCCTTGATGAACTGGAAGTAACAACTATTGCCATTTTTTGCGGAGAAGCAATGTTGAGCTGTTTTTCACAAATATTGTAATTGTAATGAAATTGCGGTAAGGAAGATCTTTCAACTACAGCCCACGGCCACAGTATGATGATATTTTTGTGTTGGTTGTTTTTATTTTTCTCAAAAATATTGAAAGTAGAAATTATATATGCGCAGGAGCAAGAACCGGCAGCCGTTGCCCGTTGCAATTTGGAAGTGTGCGAAGCAAATTTAGGTTTTTGTTTTTTTTTGAAAATGTCAAAGGCAGCTGAGAGCTTATTGAATTTACACGTTCATACAGGTTTGTTCATTTGTATTCTCACATGATAGGAGTTAGCTGAAATTACCAGTTTTCATAATCTTACTTAAGTAAAAAGAAAAGAATTCTTTTATAATTACCTTGACAATACGTGATTTATTTTTTTGTTTTTCATAATTTAGTTTTAATAATTTAGTAACAAACCTTGAATAAATCAATTATAAAATACATTTTTAACTTTTTGCAGCTTTTTGTCTGTTGCATTTGCCGGTTCGGCACTTCAGAGTTCAGATAAGTAAACCGGTAACGGGAAATTTTTGCCGCCATGATTTTGAAAAAACTATCCCAATTATTTCTAAGTAATGCCAAACTTCTTTTTGAGGTGAATTTCAATTTCAGTATTTTAAGTGATGCCAAAAATAAATTTTCGTTTGCCTTTTTCCACTACGCACGGTTTTTCACTTTTAAAGCCTAGTACGCTGCTGAAGCGAAACGAAAAATTTTGAAGTCTCCAAAGTCAACAGCGCTCATGTTAACAAAAACAAAATACCATCGGGTATTATAGCAAAGTAAAATTATGAAAATACAAATAAAAAAATTCAAGAAAAAGCATCAGAAAATAGGTTTAAAGGCAAAAACAAAATAAATTTAATTTTGTCAAGATTTTGTTGACCTTGCTATAATACCTGATGGTATTTTTTCGTTAACATGTCCGCTGTTGACTTTGGAGACTTAAAATCTTTCGTTTTGCTTCAGCAGCGTACTAGGCTTTAAAGCCTTAACTACATATTGGCTCAAAAAGTGAAAAAGTACAAAAGTGAACATTTTCAAACGCATTTTTGTATAGTTTTATGGGCTAGAAAATAAAAACAAATTATTGTTTGATTGTTCTCTTGACAATTTTTCTTTTAAATACCGATTTTTAAAGTTATTCCAAAAATTGCCAAGTAAACGATCAGAATTTTATTGATACGAATTTGAACCCAAATTTTAGAACTTGGTACACTTTTACATCTCGGTACTTTTTGTGCCAGCATAATTTCAACATAGTAGACCTTGGCTCTTTTTTTTAACAGTAATGTTTTTGTTGTGATTTCACTACTTTTTGCAAGGTATGGCTGTAGACTTGAAAATCTCTATATTTGATGAGAATTCAGTGAAAGTGGGCGGGTTCCACGCCCCCTGCCTAAAATTGTCAAATTTAAAATTTTTTCCTTTGTATAAACTTCCAACTCTACCAATCTACCAAATTTCAAGATTCTACGATAATCAGAAGTGCTCTATAATATTTGATGAAAATTCAGCGGAAATGGGCGGATATGCCACGCCCTCTGAATTGAAAATCTCAAATTTTTGAAGCCCTACCCTACTAGCAATTTTTCTTCTATAATGCTTTACAGAAGCAACATTTGCATCTGTAAGGCTTTATAGAAATAAAATTGTTTGTTGGGTATATCTCACAAACGATTCATTGTAAGAACCTGAAATTTTGTGAGGAGTTTGGTTTTGACCAGGGCCCTATTTCATAAAACTACAAGACTAATAATTATTTGTGAATTTACTTGTAGCTTGTAAATTATCAGCAAATTTCTGTTTCATAAAGAATTCGAATAGACTAATAACTACAAGTATCGTAGACTTGTAACTACAAGCAAATTTTACAAGTGTGGCGAATGTTTCTGTTTCATAAAAGTATTTGCCTTAAAATTTATTAGTGATAGACTTGTAACTAAAAGGGATTTTTTACAAGAGTAGAAAGACTAATAAAAAAAATATGGTGTCTATTTTTGGATCATTTGAGATTCGAATGTAATGCATGGATATCGTTATAGCTCTTAAATGATCAAGCACTATATAACCAAGAATCCACAGAAAGTTTTGGGTGTGAGTGGTTGAAAAAAGTGAACTTTTTGGCAGTCCCTTTATGGGGGCATTTGAAAGTTATTTTGTGGTTAAATTGCAATAGCAATGCAGTTTTTTTTAAATACGGTGCCAAAAAAAATTGATGGCGATAAAATCAATGTTCTTTGGTTAGAGACAAAAGTTTTGGCTTTGAAATCTTTGTATCTGAAATATGCATTCAAAGAAGTTATTCATTTTTATTTTGGTAAACGATTGTAGCGAGTTTGAAATTTCTAGCATTTTTTGTATGGAAGTTAGAGGGGGGTCGAAAATGGCCTGAGTTGTTTCCTGTAAATAAGGGTGTAGTGCCAAAGTTGCTAGAGAACTTGGCTGGGCACTACGCGTGCCCCTTGATACGTGTTTCCACTGAACCTTATGATGAATCCTTTTTTCGAACAAATGACAATTTGAATCGAAACACTTTTGGATCAAACTAATGAAAGACGTTAGTAGAGTCACACCTTGCGCAGATTTTGGCACCACAATTGGATTTTTTTTCTTTTTTTGACTTGGTCCGTTTCAGCTCTGAAACATACATATTTCGTTATTCTGTGCAGACTGACAGAAAATTTTGCTTCAAAAGTGAAAAAGTACAAAGCTAAAAAATTTCAAAATTATTTTGTAATAGTTTTTTGAGAGACTTGCTCTATCTAAAAAAAAATCTCAATCGGATAAAATCTGCACAAAATATCAAACAGTTTAAAAAAAAATCTCCAGGGGTCTTCAAATCCCAAAAATCTCCACCTCCACCCATTACAAAATTGAACTACCTAAAAACTTACGCTGCTAAGGTGAAACGAAAATTATAAAATTATTTTTTTTAATAATTAAATAATAACACCGGCACACAAAAAAAAAAGTGTCATGAACCAGAAACCAGACCTATCTTTCTATATGTTTTTGGGCACGCTGAATCCGAATTTGAAGTCCGTTTGGCCCCATCACCCTCCAGTTTTGAGCTGTGAGTGCATTTTGTTTGAATTTTTATGACTTTTTTGGAGTTTTTTCCATTTTTCTCAAAACTGAAGGGTGACCGGGCAAAACGGACTTGAAAATCGGATTCAGCGGTCCCAAAAACATATAGAAAGATAGGTCTGCTTCCTGGTACATGAAAAATTTTTTTTTGTGTGCCGGGTATGACAGCGACATGTCGCGACAGTGCTAGCACACAAAAAAAAAAGTTGTATGAACCAGAAACCAGACCTATCTTTCTATATGTTTTTGGGACCGCTGAATCCGAATTTCAAGTCCGTTTTGCCCGGTCACCCTCCAGTTTTGAGAAAAGTGTAAAAAAGACCCCAAAAACTACCTTTTTTTGAGTTTTTTGCATATTACTCAAAACTGGAGGGTGACAGGGCCAAACGGACTTGAAATTCGGATTCAGCGGTCCCAAAAACATATAGAAAGATAGGTCTGGTTTCTGGTTCATGACACTTTTTTTTTTTGTGTGCCGGTGTAATTAACATATAAAATATAATTACATATGGCAGTTTAGCAAAATAAAATTATATTATGAAAATTTTTTAAGTCTCCAAAGTCAAATAACTCTTATGTGGCAAGAAAAATGACCTGGACTAATGTGAGTGACAAATGATTTTAAACTTTCCAAATATTTTTATGAATTTGTATGAAAATTTTCGTTTTGCTTTAGTTTAGTTACATACTAAACCTAGGTATATGAACTATATGAAGAAAATAAAAGCTAACGGAAACTTCAATCAACAAGTTGTTCAAGGATCATGCGCGAAAATAAAAAAAAAGAGGCTTTCTTTAGAACTGATTCCGAATTGTTAATTACCGTTGAAATTTCTCTAACCTAAGCATTGGTAGTCATACTAAAATATTTAAGTAAATTAGTAGTTTGCAAGGTGTTGCTGTGGACATTTGTCTTTATAATTCTTTTTTCGGTAAATACAGATGCAGAAAATTAAAACAATAATTATGAAGGTCACCTACTCATAAATACGAATTTGAAAATAAAAAAAAAACTTTTACCAAATACAAACCATTTGAAATTTTCAAAATGAAATATAAATAAAATAATTTTTTCTTTAAAAAACTAAATATTGACATTAAAGATTAAATAAGAAAATCAAGATAAAAAAAATTAAGAGCAAATAATATTTTCCTGAACCAATTTATATGGGTAATAGAGCCTACACCAAAATAATGGATTAATAATATTGAAGAAACAAAATGTTTTTATTTAAAAGATTATTTTTAAAAAACGGTTTCACTTTAATTAAATAAAGTTCAGCTCATTAAATTTAGCTTGCAGTTTAAATGAAACATACAAAGTTTGTTAAAAGGACGTTTATAGTGCATTTAACTCCACAAATTCTACATAATATTTGAATCAGGTAAGTGCATTAAAGTAACGATATCGAGTGTTCAACATCAAATGAAACACAAATTTAAATTTAAGAGACTTTTCATTATTTTATTGATTTCAATTAACTTGATCTAGAGGAATTGTGAAAAAAACCAAAGAGTTTGCTTAAATACAAAATATCCTGAAGTAAATGCTTCACCTTTCTATCACAAAATTTTTGTTCAGACGCTTATGTACTTGAGAAAAATTTCAACTTAAGTGATATCTATGGTTTTGATGTGATTACAAAATTATTCAAAGAAAAGTGGAAAAAATAGTTGGTATAAAATGATTTCCCTTTAAATTAAACGTACAAATATTCTTAATTTCTTAAATGCGCAAATTTAAAAGACACCCACTTAATCTAAGCAAAAAATCATCTTATTTTTATGTAGAAACATTTTAATAATAAAAAAAAAAAAAAAACTGAGGGACAGTGGGGATTGAACTTAATACTGTTGGGTCACTAGGTGAGTGCTTTACCATCAGCCTATCTCACTTTTGAAAATAAGTATGATAAACTGCAACTAAAGCTAAAGTCTGACTATAATTTTTAATTTTCTAATTTTAAAGTTCACCTTAAAATTAACAGAATTTAAGAGGATTCCATTTATTTTAAGCCGAAATCGTATTGTTTTGTGAGGATGGCGTTTAAAGTGTCCTTTTTTTCTCCCTGTGAAATAAAAACCATTTCTATGTCTTACGCGGAAAATTCATTTTTTTAGATATTCTCTAGTAAACTATGCATGTTTATTTTATTGAAACAAGCTTTAAAAAAAAAGTAAAAAAAAACATGTACATTATGTCCAAATGAGAAAAAAGTTTATCTTCAAAAATTAGGGAATTTTTAGTATTATTTTGGAATAGTTTTCCCACTTAAGTCTGATTTTCTTTTACAAATACGAAATAAGTAATATAATGTTACCTTATTCGCAGTTAAGAAAATACATAATTCCGTAATGTGTAGGTATTATTATCTAAAAATCTTAACATAAAGATATGTAGTTATTGAGCCCACTTTGTCATCATGTTAATACTTTTAAATGAGTCAATAAAAGAATTTAATTTCATACAACTTGTCTACACATAAAACATGTCTGGGTGCCGTGTTACTTTTATTTACCAAAACCATCCATCATAGTAATTTTGTTGTCATGCGTTGACCTTCTCCCTTGAAGTATTTTCAATTTTTTTTTAATCATTAAAGTTATAAAGGACTAAAGCTCATATTCGTATACAATATTTATCTTGCAGATTCGTTTTTCAAGATTACACGCAATATTATTACCCGGTGCAATATAACCAGACTTTGCACACCTACAACATATGTCCAGGATATTTTAAACTTTACAAACTTGTCACAATGAATATCCTCGAGTCAATATCAATTCCGCATCGCCTATTCCAACTGTGCAACCTGTCACAATTAAAGTTAGAAAAAAAGACATGGTCAACAGCAAAGAGCCGATTCTTGGAAATATACTCATACATCGTAGTGCTATGCTCAACAGCTTTATTACTTTATGGTATATTTGTTCCAACTAAAGTTGCAAATAAATTGTCAAGTGACATAGGAAAAACTATGGATTTTATACAATTGGTAAGCATTCGAATAGCCCACATTGCGTGTGTCATTGAAACACTATGCCGTCGCAACGAACAGCAGATGCTTCTCAAAAGGATTCAAGAAATCGATAGATTATTTGAAATATCACTAAACATTGATGTTGACAATCGAAAATTTCGATCAAAAAATTTAAAATCTGGACTTGCAATGATAACTTTATATTTATCTTGTGAAATATGTATAATATTAGTGACAGTCTATGGACCATCTCCAGACCTCGTCAGTTTTTGGATACTTTACTTTGTGCCTTTTATAATTTGTGGCATACGATACTTTCAATATTTTATATTCATTGCTATTATAAAGCAACGTTTTAGAAAACTTATTGATGTCCTTGCAAATGTAAGTTTGCTTAATGCAAACAAACTATCAGAGAAAGAAAAACTATACAACGGAAAAGTTCCAGCCACAGTAAAATTGGTGAAAAATTTGAACAAGTTTAATAAAAATCTATATCGTAATGGCTTTGATTTGACAAATCTACTTGTAATTCGAGATATTTATAATCGTTTATGGGAACTATCAATTTTAGTAAACAAATGTTTTGGACTATCGATTTTAGTGATTGTTGGTATGGATTTCTTGGCTATTACTTCGAACTTATATTGGATATTTTTGAACTTGAACAAGTATTCAACAGTGTATGAGGGATTTGTTCGTGTGATTGCAAGTGCAATATGGTCACTATCACATGTGTTTAATATATTGACAATTGCATTAATGTGTCATAAAACAGTTGAGAGTGTAAGAAATTATTAATATTTTATTTTGTTGTAAATTTTATGGGATATTCAAATTTTAGTTCTTTTTTTGATTTTGCAATTTTTGTACACATCAATTAAAAGTTCGAAGTACTTTTAATTTTTGTTTTTTTTTTTTTCATTTAACATTTTTTGTAGATTATTAAAAGTTCAAAGCACTTTTAAATTACAAAGCTTAGAGATTTTTTTGAAATTTCAGTGTATCTCGAATACATTTCCTACGTATCGCCTTTAAAATTATTTTAATAACACGTTTGCTGATACTTGCAGCTCTTCAAACTTTTACACGACCAATAAGGCAGTTAGGAAAAGATCACAAAAATGTATTAGATTTATTTAGTGGTCAACAATAGTATTTTTGAACATTTTTTAATACAAACAATGTTGCACATACACCTTTCATTATAAAAGTTTGTTACGCATCTCTTGCTTTTTTTTCTTTTGTCTTTATTGGATAGTTAAGTCTCAAAACGAAAAAGAGTTCAACAAAAATACATAAAGTATTTGATATAATTTTCCAAGTGGTTCACTATGGCGTATGTGGAATATTTTTTTAGTTGCAGTAGTTTTTTAACAGAAAACAAATAACAAATAAAGTTTTTGAGATACAGAAAGAGCCGCTTAAATTCGATGTGTGTAAGGTGTAATGTAAGATGTATTGTATTCGGTATTCAAAGATTTGATTTATTTTTAATGAGAAGACATTCGTTTTTCTAAATCTGAATTGCCTGGCTGTTTTTGTTTTTGGTTTTAAATTGTTTCAGATTCGTATGAATAAAAAATGCGATTTATGCTCCAAGGTGACGATGCGGAGACTCATTTTGACATTTGCGTGAGTGTCAACGCATTGAAAAATTTCACTGACCTAACTAGAGTAACTTTATCATTTTGAGTTCTATTTTGGGGCGACTTTATTTTTGCTTTTGTTAAGCTGTTAAAAATTTTTTATCTACATCTGGACATCCCTGGAAACAAAATAATTGTGTACTAGTACATTTATTCATACTATTTTCTTATCTTTTTCTTAGACCTCTGAAATAGCATTAGGTGTTCATAGGATTCAAATCGATTTATATAACGACAATCATAATTCATTGGTAAGTTTGTATTGTACAATAAAAAAAAAAATAAAGTGAAAGGGAACCAAAAATATATTGATGGGTAAACCGAGTCCCACTTCGGAATCTTTGTTAATACGCAACGAAATTAAAAAAAAATTGTGAAATTCAAAGGTAATTCAAGTAAGAATCTTGTTATGTTAGTTGGCCTTAGGTAGATTGTAGAGATGGTAATCTTAACATGTTTTTTGTTTTTGTTAACATCTTGACGAGAAAACTCTGCAACATTAATATCAATTGATTTCCTTTCACGCGTCAAAAATTATCTGTGTATTATTTTTATAGATAAATTAATGTAATTAACTGTCTTATTTATTTAGATCGAACAGTTTTCTCTACAATTAATTCATCAAAAACTACATTTTACAGCATTTGGATTTTTCACGATTGATTGCAGTTTACTTTACACCGTAAGTTTATATGTATAAGGTTCATGGTGGTGTATGAGTTATATTTTCTTTATTTTAACAAATGTATAAAACTGACCCTTAAATAGTCCAATTTATCGTTCAATAATCATAATCATGTAGGTATTAATGAAATATTTATTTCTTATTTTTAGATTGTTGGAGCTACTACAACTTATTTGATTATATTGATTCAATTTCATATGAGTGAACAGAAGGAAATAACAGCCAAAACTTCACCACCAGCAACTGATCATTAAATTCAAAAACTAACTTGAATTCAAAAACTTTTCTTAATTATTTTGCCATCATTTACTTGTTACTAAATAAAAATAGAAAAAAAATTACAAGATGGGTTATAAATAATTGCTCCGATTTGCAGGTTGAAAATTATAGAGTATTCTCCTTAAACTCTCTTTCAGACCGTCCGTCGTTGTTCGATTCTTTTCTAACTTGATCTCGAAACCAAAACCCCACCACCTTAAAGAATTGCCATAAAAAATGACAGGAAGAAATTTGATCAAAATTTGAGTGCCTTACGGTTGCGGATCATGAGTCAATGGTAGTAAAATAACCTTTGAGGACACACTGGAAAGAGGAGACGAGAGACTTCGACACGGCAACGAAAAGGTGGCTCAACTGGCCAGGCAAGGATCGGCTCTTCATGAGTCACTATTGGAGTCATGAAGGGCAATATCTTGCCAAATTAATTATCTAAAGCTTACAATAGGTGGCGTGGCACAGCTTGACTAGCTAAACTATATAACTAGGCAAATCTGGCCCACCTATAATACATCTACAGACAGAATCGTTGCGATGGGCACAGGACATTGGGCGATAGGAGAACATTTGGCAATTCTGGATATACCATATTTTTTAGAGTATTTAATTTCGTTCTTATTAAACAAAGTTTTAATATTTGTTGGCCGTTGTTGAATGAGATTTTTATCTCAACACATATGTATTATTTGTAATTATTTTGTCAAGAAAAGAATGTTTCTAAAGTCATGTCAACATTTAGGCCAAGATCAGGATAAACATGATTTGATTAGCAAATTGAGCCTTTATATATTATTATCTTGATAACATTCAACAGTTGCCCTACTTGATAGGGCAATTAAGTAATTTCAACAATGACAAATCACTTAATTGTCTGTCTAGAATGAATACTATTTTCAATTGAAAAACATTTGTACACAAACTTATGTCAAAAGGCTCAGTATTTTGAAAACTTGAAGACAAATAATATATAAAAACCACCAAGTTAAAATGGAAAAAACAAACGGATTAGCACTTACACTTTTGGAATTCCAATCAAAAGTTTTCGGATTCACACCATTTACCACAAATTCCAAATTTCACATTGCTTATACAGTAGCATGGCTATTATTACTCGCATCATTTCTTTACTCAGCCATTAACTATTACAACAAGTATCTAGATAAATCATCAATAATGGATTTAGTGAGTACATCATTGTTTTTTGCACAAATTATGGCAAACATGTTAATATTGATGGAAACCTTCAATACGCGTCAATCATTTTCAACTATAGACATGGCTTTTGAGAATATATTCGCAGCTTTTGATCAGCATGAAATTGATCGATCTTCCGAAATCGATCAAATGTGGAAAAGAATAAACATGAAATTGACTGCATTATTTACTTTTCTCATCCTTTTATTCGGATCTGTTTTATATGTTTATGGTTCTCAACCAGTGGTAGTATGGAAAGTGTTTATAGTAACTTTTCTACCAAAACAAGCTTTAAATGTACGCACTTTACAACTTATTGTATCGTTGATGCTAATGAGTGAACGTTTGGATGTTATGGATGCAACTCTGCAGGAAGCAGCACTTGCTAATCAAAATAAACTTAAAACTGCTCTTTGGATGTCTTGTACGGAGGAAGAATATCAAATGGTTGTTACATTAAGAACAGCTTATGATCAGCTTTATGATTTATTTGTTTTGCTGAATAATTGTTTTGGATGGTCAACTTTGACTATTTCGGCTGTATTTTATATTGATTTTCTATTAAGTGCGTATGGTTTGTTTATTTTAATAATATATCCTGGGAAAATTCTTCAATATACTCAGTGTTACTCGACAATTTCAACAATAACATTGTTGATCTTTGTAATGTGTTGGTATGGTCAAAAATGTTTTGATAAGGTAAGTTTTTTTTACTGCACTGATTAATTTGAGTGTTTTTTTTTTTGGCATTGCCATCCGGATGCAGTTGGCGCTTACATGCATTACAAAAACAACACGCAGCTGCCGATAAGAATAGAAGCTAGGATATTTGGGAAATCCTACTGCTGATAGCTTTGCCAAAAAAACACACAATATTTCATATGGTTAACTTAATTTAGAAAATTAGTGGTACGTTAGTGTGGTACAACATACCAGAACTCATGAGCAATTGATTTCAATTGAAGTCTCATTTATGGCTATTTTTAATCACGATACGAATGAACTCTGTTTCTTGCTTCGTTTTTAATTTGAGCCCCAGAAGCAATTTTACTTTTCATAACAGAAAAAGTGCCTTCCGATTTCTGAAACTCCCGTTGTTCATGGAATGCCCCTAATCAGCTTTGTACCTCATCGGATTTTTTGTTAAATTTATGGCGTTTTCGATTGGCTCTCCGGAAGCGTCCGGAATCATTCCGAAGCCTTCTGAAAGTGTTTTATTCGCACAAAACTGACAGACAGAACGCTTTTCAGAAGAGAAATTCTCTTCTCGATTTAAAATTATAAGCACTAATACATGAACACTAAAATGTCAACAAAAAATACTCAATCATTCTTTTTTGTTGTCGTTCAAAAATTTTAATTAAATTAAAATCAGAATTAATAAAATGATTAAAATGGGTACCTTAATGCAGTGCAATGATTTTTTTAACATTTTCTTCTTCCGTCGTCTTCAGATTTATAATTTTTATAATTTTTTCGTTTGAAAAAAAAAAATAATATCAATGTTTGACATTTGAAATTTGAAATTTCACAAACACAAAATAAAAAAACAGAATTGAGTGGAAGCGACTTGACCTGTTCCATTCGATTTCAGAATGAGTGAATTCTTGAGTGAAACCAATCGAAAACGACATTACTTTAAAGATGAAGGTTTTAGAAGCTCAAATTTCAGCACAGCTCAACGCTCAGATGAATTTGACAAAATTAGCTCAAAATTGAGTTGAGCTTTTTTCTGAACTGAGTTCTGATTGGACTGAGCAGAGCTGAATTGGCAGATGAGCTAAGCTCACTTTTGAACTAGTAAAAAATTTCCCCACCATAATACATTTAGTCCCAAAAATTTCTTTGGGCTTTCATGGGAAAGCTTTTATTACCTATTGTCAATTGCTTTAGTTTTCTGTTGTTCTTCTATACTTAAATAAAATTGTACTAATCAAAAAGACATGTCTCTTTCCTCCGATTCAACCTTGATATTTTAAAAGTAGCAATTTTCAGTTGGTGGTAATACTTTTAAGTTGTTGTTGCTCAAAGATTAATTTTCAATTTATTTTTTTTTAATTTTAAATTGATGACTCTTGCTGTTGTTGTAACGAAACTTAAATTTCTCTTTTTAGCAAGTTTATAATTTAATATGACTGTTTGTGGCAACCCTTTTGCCTTTCCTTTTTACTAAACCATAAGTACTTTATAGTATCAATTTTCAGTCTATCAGTTGTAAAATGTATTTTTACTTGCTCTATAACTATAGAAAAAAAAATCATGTGTGAAATTCACACGTGGTAGAAGTGAAACCTTAAAAAATCATTTTTCTTGCAAAAAAAAAGAAATAGAAAAAATCTACCTATTTTTATTCTATCACCTTCAAATCCATGTTTTTTATATGACATATGACAACCTACGTATATAAATCTTATATCATCTGAAAGCTTATTGTCTAAGTTGAAAATATATATATCGATCAGTTCTATGAGACATCTACAAAAAGAGCTAGAATTTTTTGAACTCGATCAATTTCCATCAAAAAAAGCAAAAAAACACGTATTTTTATCTTCTCACGCTATTAAATCCATTTTTTCCCTAACAACCTATACAAATTTTTACACCATTTGAAAGCTTATTGTCTTAGCTCAAAATATATATATCGATCAGGTGTATGAGACATCTACAAAAAGAGCTAGAATTTTTTAAACTCGATGAAATTTCATCTAAAAAGCAAAAAAAAACATTTATTTTTATGTTCTCATGCTTTAAATCGATTTTTTTGTTTGACAACCTATAAAAAATTTTATACCATGTGAAAGCTTATTGTTTCACCTTGTATAATGATGTATAAATCTTATTTCAAATATGTCTACAAGAGAAGCTAGAATTTTTTAAAGTCAACCATGTCGAATTTCCAGACTGAGATTACGGTACTTCCTACACTGA
The DNA here is from genome assembly GCF_945859705.1 of Episyrphus balteatus. Lineage (NCBI taxonomy): Eukaryota > Metazoa > Arthropoda > Insecta > Diptera > Syrphidae > Episyrphus > Episyrphus balteatus. The sequence continues at coordinate 70,404,150 of NC_079135.1, forward strand.
TAGCTGGTCATCGCCAACAGATCTCCACAGGTGTTTTGAGGTATTTTTAAATTTTTTTTTCAATTTAAGATTGTGTAACTTGTAGAGCACGTAACGTTATGTGTGATATATCAAATAAAAGGTTATGTTAGCAGCATGCGTATTAAAGTTAAATTTAATTTGTATGTCCACTAGATCAAAAGATATAACGTGTGTTGGAAAAGAACATCTTTTTGCCGTTATCACCGAATTTTGAATATGAAATTAATTGAAATTTTGTACAATAATATATTATTTAATTACCTATCTACAGTACAAATTTCATTCACCTATCTATTAAAACAAAAAAGTTATAACAAGTTGAAGTCGTGTCGCGTTTTCGTTTCATTTTGTTTCAAATCACTACGACACTAAAGAAGTTTTCACTTCAAAAAAATTGAGGTTTTAATCAAAACCAACATTACAATGATAGAGAGAGAACTCCGAAAAAGTGGGTCTCGAAATTCCGTCCGTGCGTCCGTCTGTGAATCCATCTGTACACATTTCCACATCCTTAACGGGTGGATGGATTTTCTTCAAATTTGGTACAGATGATTTTTATGGAATTCTGAGAGTTGGTTTTTTTTTTATATATCTCGCTTAGAAAGTGTACCTCCCATAAAAACTTTTCAATTTAAACCAAATATCTCGAAAACGGCTCTAACGATTTTGATTAAACTTTGCAGACGTATTATTCAAGGCAATTGCAATTTTTTTTTTATTAAACAAAATTTTGACTTAAATGTCGTTTCTTCCCCAATATCATTTTTTTTTTATTTATATATAGAGCCAGCTCTTATAATCTACAAGTTAACTAACATAAAAGTGATTTGAACTCCAAGAGCAAGAACGTACGACCTAGTGATGGGTACCTCATACATGAGGCAATACAAATGTCCCATACACCACTCTGAAATGTCCCATCACCTCAAAGCAAAAAAATGTATTACCTCACACCTCACTACAAAAACAAAAAAAATATCTATTTACTCTTTCGTCTCCAGAAAAAAACTTATTCGTATTTCTCTCTGTCTCTTCTCATGATGATGAGCAGATGAGGAATGAAATTGAGTGTATGAGGAAAAGGAAAATCATGAATGTACCGCGCCACGAAATGTGTGTACATAATGTATTAATGTATGTGTATGAAGAAATGCATGAAGAGTAAAGAGTACCAATGTTTTAAAATGAAAAATAAATAAATGTATGAGGTTTTGTGTTATAGGACATTTGAAGTAGGTACGTATTTTGAGGGGAGAAAATTAGAAGTAATGAGGAGGAGGACGTGATGTTTGTTTATTTTTTAAGAAAGAAAACGAGGAGGACATACGACAATGTACTAAAATGAAACCAATAATAAAAATATGAAAAAGAGAAGAATACAAAGAAAGAAAGGAAAGAAAAGAAATAAAAGAAAGAAAAAAAAGATAAGAAAGAAAAGAAAGAAAAAAAGAAAAAGAAGAATAAGAAAGAGTTGTAAATTGAAGGAGGTTTGTTATTGTTATTGTTATTGTTTTTTTTTTTTTTTTTTTTGTAATTGAAATTGTCCACTAAAATTGGTTTGTCCCATGGGACATTTGAGGTGGGACAAAGTACCACCTCATTTAGAAAAATGAGTACCTCATACAAACTCCCCATCACTAGTACGACCCCACTGTGATTTTTCAATCGCCTAACCATTCAGGTTGTAGGCAAGAGTGGTGAGGATTTTCCTCTTTTTGGCGTTTGTTCCTAGAAAATGTAAATTGAAACGTTATTGGGCACGTTATTGCTTGTCAACAGATGTTTTTGATCAGCTGAGTTTTTATATGGGATTACAACAACACAAAGGTATCCAGATACCCTAAGATCGGTACGTGAACGCACCCATTGACTTCCGTCAATTAGGATTATGGGATTTTCGTAACTACTAATGCCCCATTTACAAGAGTGACAACTTGTCACTCTTTTTGTAATTTTTTAAATAGTGGCAAGTACCTTTAAAAAATGAATGCTCCATTTACGCAACTGATAACTTGTCAGTGATTTTGTCACACAACTCCCTACTAGCAATTTTGCTTCTATAATGCTTTACAGGAGCAACTGTTGCATCTGTAAAGCTTTATAGAACCAAACTGTTGCATCTGTAAAGCTTTATAGAACCAAACTGTTGCATCTGTAAAGCTTTATAGAACCAAAATTGTTTGTCGGGCTGTCAGATGCCTTTGCCATAATACTGACAAAGAATGAGAAGGTTCAATAATTTATAATATCTTGCCATTATTTAAACAAAATGGCACATCTTTTATATGACGAAAATAAAAATGGTAATAAAATTGCAAAAATACTGGCAAGTTGTCAGTCATTTAAATGAACAGAACTAGTTCAGTGTTGCCAGTTTTTATGACAAAACAATTTTAAACTTCTTTTCATAGTTACTGGACATAAAAGGGGTATCAATATACATAAGCCGTTTTTTGTACATTAATTTATTTTATTAGCTTCAGTTAGATTTCAACGATTAAGGTTTCTTCGAAAAACTATATTAAAGACCATTTTTTGACTCCTGTCTATTTTGTGGCTAATAAAGCCACTTAAATAGTTTTTTGTCAAGTTTATCAATTGATTCATCAGATATAATTAGCAATTTATACATTAATGATTGTGATTTATTAGCTGTCAACTCCATATGAAAAAGTCACAAGGATATGCTAACTACAACTATTTGTATTTTACTTTAAATCATTTGAGTCTAAATGGCTGTTTTAACAAGTAGCAGTGAACTTTTGTCAAAAGTAACATTTAAACCCCTTTATTTTTTACTACGTGTTTTCGCGCTCAGCCCCATTTCGACTATTCCATTAGTCTATGAAATCTACATTATTTCTTGGATAATTCTTTTAATTTTAATTGTTTTCTTAACATTTAATTTGTCAACTGATGACTATTCTATTGGAGGTTTAGTTAGTTATGGCCAATTTATAACACAAATTCTTAGCAACATAATTTCAATTGGAGAATCATATTTTACCCAAAGAAAGCAGAAAGATTTCTTTGAAGGATTACATCGTATCGATATCATGTTTATAAACAATCTCAGGCATAATCTTAGTAAAAAGAAAACAAACAAGATTATAGCCAAAAAGCTTCTTTGGGTTTATGCCATTCTTATGTTTATAACCATTATGATGATATATACCCATCAAACGACGAAAAACATAACAATTCTATTTTGGTATACCTTTCTTTCCACACAAGCTTTAAGACTTCGGTGTGCCCAGCTTATTGTTTTTGTAATAAATATCAATATCAGACAGTGTGTAATTAGAGAAATGATACTCAAAATTACAAAAGAGAATAATATTCATTTGAAAAATAATAAAATTAGATTAATTGAGTTTACAAAAGATGATGGGACAGAGTGTGAACGTGTAGCATTTATGACAATTATTTATAATCAATTATTTAAAATGGTCAAACTAATAAATGATTGTTTTGGTTGGTCATTATTGGCAATTTGCTCATCTTATTTTATCGATTTTATTACCAATTGTTATTGGATTTTTGTATCAAAAACCTTAAATGGACCATATGAAGTTTATATTTTAAATGGAGGCTTAGTGTTTTCATTGTTATTAATGTTAACTGTAGTTTGTTGGCATTGCCAGGAATGTACAAATTATGTAATTTATAAAAAAAAATTTATGGAAGGATAATTATAGTATTTTGTTTAAATTTCAGAGCAAATACATTGGATGTTCTATTTTTAAACTTTCGAAACCATTTGGAAATAAACGATATAATGATCTAGTTAGTGAATTTTCATTACAAGCACTTCATCAGACGTTTACAGTGGGTGCAAAGGAATTTTTTAATCTTAATTTGGATTTGTTGGGAAGCGTAAGTATAAGTGAATTACGAAAGTTACTTTAAACTATTAAAATAATAGCTTTTTTCGAATGAGATATTTTTGATATGCAGGGTTCCAAAATATTGATATAAAAGGAATTTAAAAAAAAATAATCATTGGCCACACTGATACACTTTTTTCAAATTATTTCATTTAAATAATAAAAATAAACCATTATTAAATTAAACATTTTTCTCTTTTTTTTTCAAGATGATTGGAGCTGTTATCACATACTTGGTGATATTAATTCAATTCATGTTTACAGAAAGAAACGGTTCAAAAATAAGTGTACCAAATAGTAACATAGCTGGAGCAGTAGCTGAAGTTGTTTTAAGAAACCAAACAAAAAGAAACTAATCAAACTAATTATTAAAAATGGTTATAAAATTAAATAAAGCACTGTATAAGGATATAATAACAATGTTACATACATTTTTAAGCCTTAACTTCATTGATATAAAAAGTCAAAAGTTTTTTCACAAAATTTTGTATTCAATATAAATTTTGCATTTGGCACTTTCTCTCATGTTCCGGAATTCGATCGAAAGTGAATTGGAATCACTTTTCAATTTAACGTGAAATGAAATTGCATGTTTTGCATTTCGATCGATTTCGAAAACTTCAAAATTGCTTCGAGCTTATTCAAATTATCAATTTTGATAGAAAAATTAGGCAGAATTCCAAAGAAAAGATAACAAGAAACTGTCAATCTGCATGAACTTGACGTGTGGCCTAGTGGTTAAGGCGTTGTATTGCTAATTCAACGTGCTCTGCACACGTGGGTGCTTATCCTGGGGTCAGCATACGTTCGTTATAACTTAACGTATGGTTGCAATAATGTCCCAAAACGTTAACGTATGATTGTAATCTTGTGCCGTGATTCGACCCAAGTTCTCGTCAAATAATTTTTAAAAAAAATTTGTTCATTCTAAAATTGAATCATTTATTTGCAAAACATGATAAGTTTATGATTTTAAATTTTTCAGGAGAAGAAAAAAACGTTCTATTTTCTTTTGATATGCGTAGAAAAATTTATAAAAAATATATTCTGTAGAACTCTTGCCTAGCTACAAAATACCGTTTCGTTTTTAATTTTTGGAGCGATAGCTCAAAAGATAAAAAATAAAAACGCTTTTGGACTTATCATACTTTGAAAATAAACGGATGTGAAATTAGTTTTTAAATGGATATGCAATTTTGCTTTTAGCCCCAGTCTATCAAACAATTGTATTTGAGAATAAAATACAATGTCCGGACTGCTAATTTAACTTTAAAGTAGCTTTAAACTTAAGATTTTCAGCCATTAATCTAATATACCATTTACATAAAAAGAAGCTGTTGTTTATTTTCAAAAGATGATAAGTCCGGGACTTATTCTGTTTTTGATGCTAAAAAAATATTTCGCGTAGCTGTAAAATCGGATATAGATGGAGTAGATAGTTGATATTTTAAAGACAGACGTGGTTATCCCTGGAGTACAAATTTAGTAAAAAAAACGAATTTTGAAAAAAAGTGGACTTATCATGTTTTGCAAATAAATGATTCAATTATTGTATTAATAACTTAGTACTACGTTTCCACCTACGCTAAATCCGTGATTTAGCCAAGTAGATTTAGAAACAAATCTCGAGATTTATTTTAATACTACGTTTCCACCTACCCTAAATCCGAGATTTAGCTAAGTAGATTTAGCACAAATCTCGAGTTTTATTCTAAATCTCGGATTGAAAGTAGGTGAAAATCTTAGATTATGGGTAGCTGAACCCAAATCTGAGATTTAGCGAAGTAGATTTAAAATAAATCTCGAGAATTATTCTAAATCTACTTAGCTTAATCTCGGATTTAGTGTAGGTGGAAACATAGTATAAATCTATTTCGCTAAATCTCAGATTTGGGTTCAGCTACCCTAAATCTAAGATTTTCACCTACTTTCAATCCGAGATTCAGAATAATTTATGCTAAATCTACTTAGCTAAATCTTGGATTTAGGGTAGGTGGAAACGTAATACAACTGTCCATCATCAAGAAACAATAGAGTTGTTTTTTATTACAATCGGGCTTAACTGGCTAACACTTAAACTTGAATTATAAACTAATATAACTTTTTTGCTTAAAGATAAATAAAAGAAAATCAAACAAAACTTTTTTTTTGTGTCATCCATTTTATTCTGTGGTATCTATACTCTTGGTAAGACGTAAGATAGAATGACATTTGGCGGGAGTTCCCGGATTGAAATTTGTTGTGGTTGTGGATCGAGTAGATAACCAGGGAGTGAATCCCTGCATCTTCGGTAATAGGCATGGACATTTTTGACGTGATAACGTCTTATAAATTATTGAACCACCCAACTAACAATTTCGATGATATAACGATGGTGAGAAGCTTTTTGTCATCACTAATTTCACACCTAAAAGACTCATATAACCCTGTTTATCATCAAAAAGGCCCCCTTTTTTTACTCCTATTAAACCTATAAGAAGTACGATGAAATACTCCTGTAAAGTTTTTCATCAGTAGCCGAATGTGGTATTCGATCCTATAAATGTGCGAAGAAGTACACTGTACGACTACTGTAAGGTTTCTCATCAGTAGCCGAAAGTGGTATTCGATCCTATAAGCCTACCACAGAATTCTTATTGGAAGCATAATAGGGCTATTCAATACTCACCAGGAGGGAGAAAAAAAATAAAACCGAATAAAATAAAAAACGAGAAATTATTTATACAATATTTTATTTTTATAAACAAATACACTTCAAATTTACCCGCAATAGCACATTTTCTATGCCCTTCATCACACTTAGTTCGAAGGCCCATACTAACAGTCTGCAGACGTTTTATTTCAGCATTTTTACCTTCCAGGGCTTTGATTATGTCCAAATGGAACTCAGCCTTCATTTGATCTAATTTCGATTTGAGAAAATTCTTTTCGCCTTCTAGCTTATCGTTTTCTTGTTGAAGTGACGCAATTTCTCCAACGAATTTTGCATTTTATTCAGCTAGCAGCATTTATCTCAAAGATTGTATCTAAAAACAAAATAATTAAAATAAGAATAGAACTGAACAAAGATGATTCTTTTAGAGTTATACGATTGGGAACCTTATTTTGCAGAAAGATAACCAATTTACTTACGCTGTTGTTCATTTAGTTGCCTTTGGATTTCCTCCATACTGCTGATAGATTCATCTCCACTTTGATTGTTAGAAGAGTAGCCATATTTCCACTGGTTTTGGTAGCAGTTAAAGCAGCGGTCAAAATATCACCATAATAGATTTCATGAGAGCGACAAATTGTTCTGGTGCTACATCGGTTATTGAGCAAAGATCGATGATCCCAATTCACTTTGTTTTCGATCAACCGAACTGCAATTGCTGTATACAAATTGCAAGACCTCTTGGATCCATTATCCCTTCTTTTCATAATGAATCGAAACACCAATAAGCTGCGCAATGGCATTGCGAACGGATTTTTCTTGCTCCTGGAAAAATGCATTGAGCATTCATTGTTTAATCCTGTAAATTAATACAAAAATGAAAGAATATTATATAGGGGAAGAAAATTGCATTTTTATTCTTACTCCAATTATTGCTCGGGTGGAATATTTTCCAATTGCGTAGTTTTCCAAAACGCTTTTCCGACAAAACAGCCGAATATTGGATTTTAGGTTTCTTTGATGAAACAACGATCTGGCTGGAATAGTTTCGGGATGCTTTTGTAGTCTTTTTGCGAATCATCCGTTGCCTGCAAAACAATTTTACAAAATTAATGGTTAAAAATATAAATTTAAAGAAAGTTCAGACCAAAAAAAAAAGGTTTTCCATTTTATTCAAGTTTAAGTCTTTCGTGTAACTTTTTCAGTTTTGTTAGTCTGCCTCTTTCAAGATGTAATAAAAAATATGTTGGTTAAATTCAGTACTGCAGCGACTACTCTCATCCACTACTTTTCATATTTTGTAAGGTTTTGCATTCATTCATTTTATTCTGATCTCGCTGAGCGCGCTCTGACCATGTTCCTTAAAATGTTCGGAATGAAAAAAGAAATACAATTTGAAGCTCTGAACGTTCAGAGGAAAAAAAGTAACTTAATTATTTGTTTGTCAGTTCAGGCTCTGTTCTAAACTTAAGAAGAAAAACGCCTATTGATCTGATCAAAATTATCTTATTTTATCACCCTGTGAATAACAATACTGAACAAACAATTATTATGTTTCGGGGAGTTCGTTATACAGATGACTAACAGCGGCAAACAGCTCTTCAATTAAGTTGTTAAGACAATTGGCCTACGTGAAGTTTGCTTCTTTCGATTGCAATATACCGATTCGAGGGGTAACCTAACATGGATAAAATTATATAAAAAGGTAATGAACCAAGATGTAAAGAAAAAAGATACAGTTCCGCCTAAGAGGCAAATTTTATCCAGAGGATGTTGCCGAATAACTCATCCAAGACATAACTCTGTGTCTGTTTTACTTGCAAGTAAAAAATGCCATATTGTCTTATGAAATCTATTGCCCGCCAGTTCTATTAGCATCGTATGCCGTTCAGACACGCCATGGTGATCACAATAAGAGCACCCACACCGCTGGTTTCCTATCCAACGACCAGACGTATCTGAAAAAAAGATTTTTTTAGTTGCATTGGACTTCAAACGATTTTAATCCAATAATTCAAAAGTCTTGAACCGATATTGCACTCTAAATTTTCAAGAAGCGAAAGAAACTTATTTTTTAATTCGATTCAACCGGGGCTGAAAAACGAGTGTCTAGAGTATTCATTTCAAATAAAAATATTTTTTTAAATTCATCTTCCAAGAATATTAATTTTCATTTGTCAGTTTCATGGTTCCCAACTTTATATTAAATTTATTTATTTTGGAATTATTTACTATGTAAACTCAAAAATTTTGCACAGCACTTAAAAAAATCAACTTGTTTGACAGATCAACGGCTATCATTTTTTTTTTACAAACAGCTCACAACCGTGACCACCCCGATGTATAGATCATCAGAAATGGTTGCCACCTGGAACAATTATGTTAAAGACCCCAAATTGGATATCTGTGCTTAAGGATGTGTTCTTTATTGTTTATGTTTCCAAAATGTTAGCATTATAGAAAAACACTTGTCAATATTATACTTTAACTATTTATATTGAAATCAATCAAGTAGCTTTTGCTATAATGTAATAGAACAATATGAAAATGAAAATTAAAATTAAATTGTTAGCTTGTTGAATAAAGACTTGTTTTCTTGAAAGTATATAACAATTTGGCGACGAGGATTATTTAAGAACTCAATTCGTAATTATTAAACCAACATTCATCTTAAAAAATGGCGACTGATCCGAAGATTCTGGAACTTCTCGAACTACAAAGCAAACTTTTGCAATCAATTATCGAGGAAAAGGATGAACGCCGAGGTCAGGAATTCACAATGGATACATTGGCAAACAACATTCAAGAATTTGTCTATGATCCTGCAAATGGATTGACTTTTGAATCTTGGTACAACCGTTTCGAAGACGTTTTCATTGTCGATGGGGCGTCTCTTGATGATGCAGCAAAGGTTCGTCTTCTCATGAGAAAAATGAACTCAATCGCTCATGAGAAATATGCCAACTTGATTTTACCAAAAAAAGTCAAGGATATAAGTTTTGAGGAGACAATAAAAAAACTCAAAGGTATGTTTGGTCGTAAAGGTACTCTATTCAATGTTCGTTTCAGCTGTCTTCAAACAATCAAACGAAAGACAGACGATTTGGTTACCTACGCATCATTGGTGAACAAAAATTGCGAAGAATTCAAATTGAGTGACCTTTCCATCGATCAATTCAAATGTCTGTTATTTGTGACTGGACTACAAGCCCCAGAAGATTCGGAAATACGAACAAGATTATTAGCGTCGCTTGAAGATGAAGAAAAAGCAAAAACCATCACACTCGACAAATTAATTTCTGAAGCTCATCGATACATCAATCTCAAAAAAGATACTGCAATGATTGAACATACACCACAGCCATCTTCAATTGTCAATGCAGTTTCATCAAGTCAAAAATTCAATCAACACGAGCGCAATGGGTCATTCCAACAAAGATCTGATACAACCAAGACACCAAGAACACCTTGTTGGCAATGTGGAGCTATGCACTTCTCTCGGGACTGTACATATTCACAACACAAATGTTCTCAATGCAAAAAGATAGGACACAAAGAGGGTTACTGCTCCTGTTACAACAAATCAAATTCATCATCAAATCAAGAAGATGTTCAGCAAAAGAAGTCGAATTTTAAAGGTAATAAAAAACATTTTTTTCAAGAAACGATCTTTTCAGAGCAATGCAATTCAAACAACTGTGAATTGTATTGAACATTCAAGCAAGCGAAAATTCATCACAGTTCAGATCAGTGACGTACATAATGCTAAACACATTAAAGACACACCTATTAAGCTTCAAATAGACACAGCATCCGACATCAGCATCATAAGTCAATCAGTGTGGAATAAGTTAGGCAGACCAGGGTCACGTCTAAGTGAAAAAGCAAAAAGTGCAACCAGTCATAACATCAAACTAATTGCTAATTTCACCTGCAGCATTCGTCTCCGTTCTGGAGAGGTAAGTCAGGGAAAGTTTTTCGTAACTGACATAAACCTGAACTTATTCGGGATTGACTTATGTCACAGTTTCAATCTTTGGGATAAACCTCTTAGCAATGTATGTTGTCAAATCAGTCACACTCCACACAATCGTGATGCAGCCATTGCAAGTATTCGTCAAGAATACAAGGGTTTATTCAGCGATGAACCAGCATGCGTTAAGGTCGACGTTCAACTTCACCTCAAACCAGGAGCTATTCCTGTATTCAGAGCAAAGAGACCAGTGGCATATTCTGTAATACCATTAATTGAAAAAGAACTGAAACGCCTGGAAGATCTTGGTATCATAACCCCAGTAGACTTTTCCGAATGGGCGGCACCAATTGTAGCAGTAAGAAAACAGAATGGTAACATCAGAATTTGTGGAGATTATTCTTCAGGCCTCAACGATGCTCTAGAACCACATCAGTATCCACTTCCAATTCCTGATGACATATTCGCAACACTCAGCAACAAGAATATTTTCAGTCATATCGATCTAACTGACGCTTATTTCCAGATACCAGTTTCTACTGAGTCACGAAAATTTCTGACTATCAACACTCACAAAGGTTTGTACAATGTCAATCGCTTAGCACCCGGAGTGAAGTCAGCACCAGGAGCGTTCCAGCAACTTATGGATACTCTACTGGCAGGGTTGAAAGGTGTTGCAGCTTACTTGGATGATATAATCATAAGTGGCTCCTCCTGGGAAGAACATCTCCAAAGTCTTCACGAGGTACTGAAGCGCCTTTTTGATTATGGATTTCGAGTAAAAATTCAAAAATGTTCATTTTTCGCATCACAAATCAAGTACCTTGGACATATAATTGACAAGAATGGATTACAACCAGATCAAGCGAAAATCAATAAAATTCAGAACATGCCAGCACCGCAGAATTTAACGCAACTTCGATCGTTCCTTGGAGCTGTCAACTACTATGGTAAGTTTGTCAAGGAAATGCGTCAAATCCGTTCGCCTTTAGATAAGCTTTTACAAGCCGAAGTAGAATTCAAATGGTCCAAGTCATGCCAGCAATCATTTGACAAATTCAAGGAAATACTTTCATCAGACTTACTTCTTACCCATTACAACCCAGAGTTGCCAATTAAAGTCGCAGCTGATGCCTCAGGTGAAGGCATAGGAGCATTTATTGCCCACATTTTCCCAGATGGAACAGAAAAAGTAGTAATGCATGCAGCAAGAGCTTTGACTCCATCTGAAAAGAAGTACAGTCAAATCGAAAAAGAAGCTCTAGGTCTCATTTTTGCAGTGACCAAGTTCCATAGAATGATTTATGGACGCAGATTTAGTTTGCATACCGATCATAAACCTCTTTTGGCAATTTTTGGAAGTAAGAAAGGTATACCCGTTTATACCGCAAATAGACTACAGAGATGGGCTCTAACACTGATGATGTACGATTTTAAAATTCTTTACGTATCAACAAAAGAATTTGGGTGTGTAGATGTCCTATCCCGTCTTATCGAGTCCCAGTCAAAACCTGATGAAGAATATGTAGTCGCATGTACAGTTTTTGAAAACGAAATATCACAAAATTTGAATGAACAATTACAAAACTTGCCATTAACATACAAAATGATTCAGAAAGCAACCTCAAAACATAAAGTTCTCCAGACAGTCATCAACTTCATGAGATCTAAATGGCCAGACAAGAAATCAATTTCAGCACAGGTTAAACCATATTTCGACCGAAGAGATGCACTTTCAGTAGTAGACGATTGTCTACTTTTCATTGACAGAATTATAATCCCATCATGTTTCCATAAACGTGTTTTGAAACAGCTTCATCGTGGCCATCCAGGAATCGAAAGGATGAAATCAATCGCCAGAAGTTACGTGTATTGGCCCAACATTGATGATGACATTACAGGATATGTCCGACAATGTCAAAGTTGTGCAACTGCTGCAAAATCGCCGATCAAGACAACTTTATCATCATGGCCAAGACCCTTAGCACCAATGGAACGCATACACATAGACATAGCAGGTCCATGCGATGACAAATACTATTTTATCATAGTAGATGCATTCTCTAAATGGCCTGAAATTTTCCAAGTTCGAAGCATTTCATCATCAACAATCATACAAAAGCTCAATAAAATGTTTTCCCAATTTGGAGATTGTCAACAAATTGTGTCTGACAATGGAACACAGTTTACGAGCTCAGAATTTCAAAAGTTTCTTCAATCAAGAGGTATTCAGCATACGCGTACAGCTCCATACCATCCACAATCAAATGGACAAGCAGAGCGTTTTGTTGATACTTTAAAAAGAGCCTTGAAAAAGCTTCATCACGAAGGGACGAGTGAAGAGAACCTGGAAACATTTCTTCAAACATATAGATCAACTCCAAACAAAGTTATAAACAATAAATCACCGGCAGAACTGTTTCTTGGTAGGAAGATAAAAACTGCTTTAGATCTGATGACGCATAAACATCAAGATTATTTATCAACCGTACCAAACAAACAAAATCAATACTTCAATTCCAAACATGGCTGTAAGAAACGAGAGTATAGTCCAGGCGATCTTGTATATGCTAAGTTCTACAAAAGAAATAAGAATCATTGGATTCCTGGGACAATCATTGAAAGAATAGGTAATGTCAATTATAACGTATTAACAGAATTTCCAAATCGTTCCAGACTGATCCGTTCACACGCAAACCAGCTAAAAACTCGCTATGCTCCTGATTCTCCTGATAACACCAATTCTATCAAAAAGAAGTTTTCAAACAACTTAAATGACATTCTTTATGAATTAAATATGATACCATCTGTGTCAAATGACGTAAATCCACCTTCCGTTGAAGAACTAGAATCTATACCAATACCTATTGAGCCTAATGAAATAATAGAAGAATCTTCACAACAACAAAATCAACCAACTACAAGTTCCAGTCCAATTGCTGAATCTAGAGTTCCTAGAGTTCCAGAAAACGAAGTTAGACGAAGTGAAAGAGTCGTTCGTACTCCAGCCTGGTTTAAAGATTTTAACATATTTTAAATAAAAGGGGGAGGTGTTAGCATTATAGAAAAACACTTGTCAATATTATACTTTAACTATTTATATTGAAATCAATCAAGTAGCTTTTGCTATAATGTAATAGAACAATATGAAAATGAAAATTAAAATTAAATTGTTAGCTTGTTGAATAAAGACTTGTTTTCTTGAAAGTATATAACACAAAAACATCCATTTGAAGTTTCAGCCAAGCTACGAATTACAAACGGAAATTATACAAAGCCATCAGATGCCGGATTTAATTGTTTCCATGATGTCATCAAATAGTGAATAACTGTGAACCCCTCAAATAGGTTTAACATTTCAACAATTTTAGATCGTTTGGCTGGGATATCTTAAACGAAAAATTGGTCATTAAAGAGACCAATTGAATTGGTGGTAAGTAATTTTTTCTGAAAAGCAAAAAATGACTTACATGTTTGTTTAATTAAAAGGGAAAAACCATTAGTAATACCACCAAGTGGTTCACCGGAAAACAGTCCAGCAACAACAAATGCACCTGTGCTCTCTCCACTTCCCTCACGACCTACACCACGAAGGCCTACACATTCTCCCAACCTATCGGCCTATTCAGACAACAATGTCTCAGATAGTTTTCCCCAACATCAACAGCAGCGTCCAGCAAGACCACCACCAGCTGCTGCCACCAACAACATGCAACAATACAACTACCAAGGACAAAATCTACCACAGCCACCCAAAGCAGCAGGTGCCGCACAAACAGGAAGTCTTTTCTCCTCAATCCGAGGTGGTGCTAGCAGTTTTCTCAAGAATCTCAAGGACACCTCCTGTCGAGTTCACATCGAGATAAGTTACATTACATCAAGTATTCTAATGATGCCATGTCCCTCTGAAGGCTTCGAATCGGCCTACAAAACAAACATTGAAGACGTCCGGTTGTCCATCGAAAGTCGTTATCCACCAGCAAAAGTAAGCGTCTACAATTTTGGCAATCGAAACTGTCTACGTCTACCTCCACCGGTACGCCGGACAGTCGGAGACGGCTCCATCTACACATGTCCTCAATCCAAAGCACCGCATTTACATGGAATGTTTTCCGTTGCTAAAGATATGTATGTATGGTTTCTTGAGTGCATATCCAAAAAGTATTATCATTCAGACAAGTGATAGTGGTGGCTGCAGTGCAGCCACAATGGTTTGTGCCCTTCTCATGTACAGTGGTCTTATTCATGAACCCGAAGATGCTGTTCAAGTGTTTGCTGTCAAAAGACATCCAATTAGACCTTCAGAGTTTCGCTATTTGTATTATTTGGATGATATTCTGAGGACAACACCACTTCTGCCGCACTACAAGACTCTTAATGTGGTTTCGTTAGTATGCCAACCAGTTCCACGTATGACAAAAGCTCGTGATGGTTGTCGATCGAAGTCTATTGCAATGAAAGACTTCTAATGAATACAGTTCAGGATTATGAAAAAATGAAGTGAGTTTTAGAAGATTTTTTGTACAAATTGAAATTCATTTTGATTATTTTAGATTATATTTATCTGGACCTGGAAAAATCATACTACCAATTAACCTTACTGTTTGTGGAGATCTTACAGTTGTTCTCTATCATGCACGCAATGCTCTCAAGGGAATGGGTCGCCCTCAAGGCTTGAAAATTAAAATTAAATACTGGCTTCAGGAAACCCTTATTCACAACCATTTGGACGAGCTAACTGACCAGGAACATGTTCCATCTAACGTCACTGTGTCTCTCTCGATTGTCGTTACTGACAATGAAAGCCGCCCGTCAAAGAATCCACCTTGGTTACCGGCTAAACCAAAACATAATCCAATCAATCTATTTAGTTCATAATAATTGGAATATGTAGAAATGGTTGATAATTTTGGTAATCAAACAAAAATATATTATTCCCGAGTCTCGAATAAATTGTTCGTTCTTTTGTAGTTACCAAGCCAACTGCGGGATCCGTGCCCGATCGCCCACACCAGCCGCCACGATCAAGGCCAGCACCACCCATACCCCATATAGAAACTACAACCAATCCGGTTTCAGAAGTATCTGAGCAACAAACAGAAGCACCTTTGGTAATGCCAGACATTACAGAGAATAGCAAAGAGCATCCTTATGCAAGCACATTGCCAGCTCCACCAATCGATTTGCTGAATTACGGAGGAGGAAGCCAATCAATGACTCAAAATCCAACAACATCTTAAAGTCAGCCTGATATTGCATCGACAAAAGAGGCTAGCTTTGATTTGTTGGGATCATTTGATTCAGGTGATTTGCGTTCAGCTCTAATACCTGATATTTTGGGTAAGTTTTTTTTTTTAATTTTTCAAAATTCATAATTTTTGAATAATGATTTTAAATTTTTGTGTGGAGATAACAGTCAACCAAAATCAACAGTTGGATTAGATGATATATTTGGATCAATTAGTGCACCGGCCACTGCAACGGGGGGAAGAAGCAAGGCTCAAACAGGTTTGTTTAAAAAAAAAGTCAAAGCATATTGATTATAATATTTCTTTGTTTGTTTTTGTAGGTTGAAGCTGCTGCTTTCTTGGATGCATCAAGAACACCGCAACGTCATCATGTTGCCGAAGATGAAAACGATAATAAAGAAGAATTGGCCAACGGTGATGTTGGTGGTGATGTGTAGATTTACAAGATGCTTAGAAATTGCTTGAAGAAGTCGTTGTTTTACCGATATTGATGCCATATTTTTTAAGGCAATTTATTATTTCATATACCTAAATACCATATACATACATAATATGCAATTTTAAAAATTTTTTTTTTGTTGACATTCAGTTTCAGTTAATTATTAGTTTGATGAAATAATTAAAAATGAAATAAAAATCATAAGTTTTTTTTTTTCGTATGTTTCCATACTTCCATTAAGGCTGCTGTTTTCCGTTAATTCGATTATGTATAATCTTTAAACAACAACAACATATTGAAAAGGTGCTACCACCAAATGTTTATGGCTAGATTTACCATAACAGAAACACGAAACTAGTAAAAAGTGACTAAAAATCTGGAACTTGAGGTGTCATAATAAGTTCTCTGCATAGTAAATGAAGTGTGTCTGCGCTTTTGTTTTGTGAAGATAATTCGTTTCGTATCATCAGCTTAATAAATCAATTTATTTTTTTTATTAACAAATAGTAGGGTATGACGTTACAAACAATGCCGCTGCGGGTGTCAGTTTTAACCCTCTACTGCATACGAAGCCAAATATGGTTTTGCCTGTTTGTATGCACTTTTCTCTTCTCTGTCACAAAAAAATGGTAAAGATTAATTACAATCCTCTTCTTTGTGTTTCTGAGAACCCATAGAGATAGTTATTTCGTGTGTCCGACACAAAATAAAGGTGTATTTTATGATCACAGGTGAGTCGATCAGTCGTGTGCATTGAAATCGAATGTGTAGAATATATTCATACTTTAAGTGCTAATTACTGCGTTTGTTTGGAAAGTAAAGTGGAATAAAAAAATTTTTTTTTTCAAAATATATATAACGGACAAAAACAAACTGCTTTTCTCGGTTCCATGTCTTAAAATGAGCCAAATTTGAATTAATTCTTAACCTTTTGTAATGCAATGTATTTATTTTACTTTATTTTGTTTTTAAATGATAAATATTTATCTTTTGATATTTTTAATTGTATTCTTTACATAATCTGAGTAAAAAAATTTCTTACCCCTTAATGCATACGAAGCCAAATTTGGCTTATAAACAAATTTTTTAAACAAATTAATTTAAACAAATTTTTTTAATGAAACCCGTTTTTAAACAACCCAAAGAACCCATGTAAAGCATTTTTTAATTTTTTCGTCCGCTAATATTAATTCATGCAGTAGAGGGTTAAATGTTTGTATATCGCTCAATTTTTGTATTCCCGACCTTGAAATGACTAATCGATAACATTTTAGAAACTAGAGACATGCTCAAAGTACCTACTGAAATCGAATGAAGTGCTGTTTTTAAGTAAATAAATAAAATTCAGCAAATAAATGAGCTTGGATTAGTTAAGTTAGGCATTTCAAAACCTTAGCTATTTTTTTAAGGTGGGGCTTTCAATGCTATATGCATTTTTATTTGGTCCTTGGGTTTCGGAAAAAAGATTACTTTATTTCTATTCCATTGGGTTGGTTCCTTATTTGGTTTGCATAAGGAACAAATTGAAAGGAACAAAAGTCCCCTTGTAAATGTTGAGTTTTTGGAATCGAAAAGGGGTAGACAGACTTCGTATGTTATACAATGGTTAAAAACTGGTTAAAAATTTAATCTTATTGGGGTGTAACATACAATCAGTACTGCTCATAACTGATTAGAGTGAAGGTATTAAGAGCAGTTTGGAGTTTGTCAAGAAGTAAAGATGCGGTGAGACAAGGTCTCTCTAAGCAATCACTTTGAAATCCTCAATTTCAGTTCAATGTTGATATTGGGGTATCCTACTTAGTTATGGTAAAAAAAAAAAAGCTACGGCACATCAGTCGGATTTGGTAGTGCTTGCTCAATTTAAATTTGAAGAGTAAAACTGAATCTGACAAGTGAACGACTACTAGGTCACTTAAGTCACGCTGTTCGCGCTAAATTTTAACCGAGATAAAATTCCCATACAAGTTATCGATCATTTGTATGGGATCCATTTTAGCTGATATAAAATGTTTCGTTAATTTGTATGGGAGCTAAAATTTAGCGCGAGCTGCGTACCAGGCTTTAGAATAAAACTTTTATTTTATATAAACTATTCAATAGGCATGATTTCAAATATAGCTTTAAAGATTCAAAATGTGAGACGATTATCGCAGAGATACCCAAAAGAGATGAGAAACTTCTGACGTCATACGGGTTTGCCTACAAGCTGCTTTAGACATTTTTGGATAAGTATGCGTGAAAAAATATACATTTTTGGCTAAGTATGCGTGAAAAATTATACATTTTTGCTTAGGTGTGCGTAAAAACACCGTGGCTACACTATGTGTGTTTTTCACATTTATTCACGAATACAAAAGAGATTACAACAACACGAAATAAACAAATGGGTTTTGGGGGGTAAAACGTACGAAAGTTTCCCATCTCCTTTGGGTATCTCTGGATTATCGTCTTTTTGATTATCATTTTAAAAAGTAATGAAATGATGAAAATACATTTTTCGTTCCAGCTGATTTACATTTGAAGTGTTCAAATGTAAAACTAGAAAAATAAAAAATCTCCTCGTGTCAATGGGGGGACATTTGTGTCCTTTTTGACTCTTGTTATTTTTGTTTTTATCTAGTTTTAAGTAGTTACCTTATCACAATATGTACACTCTGAAAAGTGCCTTGAACAACACTTAAATATATATGTTACTAACTAGTAAAGTTATCTATTACTTTGTACACAGGATATCTAAATCATTTTATGAATATTTATGCATAAGCTAGATTAGTCCAAGTCAGCAATGAACCTAGTCTTAGTATTATTACTTTAAAAAAAATGTATTTAAATGAAAGTCTCAATAAACTTTGAATTGAATAAATTTCCTGACCCGAAAATAAAAATTAACTAGTCAATAACTAAGTTACATACCACACTTAAGCTGGGAATCGAACCCAATCCCTTGTACTTGGACATCGTTGTCAACTGCTTTGAAGAATTTTGAAGCGAGTTAAGCATCTAGATGATTTCTCTAAGCAATAAGTGTTCTGGACTTGCGACAATCAAATCGTTCAAATGATAATTTTTTTTTGACGTTTCCAACAGGTGGGCTATTTGATCATAGAAGTCTTATCATCAGTCGAATTTCAACTAAGGCATTTAACTTCGGTTGAAGAACTTTCCTCTTCTCTGACCATACCTGTAAAGGAATTTATTAAACAAAATTATTAATTTTGGTTAGATGGATTTACATTTAAATCGGAATTCGAGTCCAAATAATCATCAATTAATCATCATGGGAAGTTCTTTTCAATATTTGCCTTCTTTGTCGACCCTTTTGGAAGCTGCTTTTAAATCGAATTGATCTTTATTTTCAGTCTAACCGAGATTATAAACAAGTATTAAAGAGAAATTCTAGTATAGATCAAGATACATTCTCTTCGTAGCACCCAAAACAAATTGGGTCCTTGGCAGGGTTCGGACTTCAATTTCAAAATTTCGAAGCAAATTTGAAAAAAAAGTGAAGTAGATCCAAAATTTCGGAAGTAGATTTCAAAATTAAACTTTCAGAACATTTATTTACAAAAATTTATTGTAAAAAAATAATTTTTCAACAAAATTATTTTTCTTTACTTTTTTTATTATGATCTTTTCCAAAAAACCTTTCTCATCTAGTGGTTGTAACGGTGCTTTGTGGTAAAATGGTTGATTCAGCATAATCTAACAAATTTTTGATCACGAATTCTCCAAAATCAGTCAAAATTACTTTGATACCTAAACTTTATTTATATCTTGAATTCGAAGAATAATTGACCTCCATTCATCATTTGAGATTTCAGTTGAGCTTTAAAGCTGAAACACAATCACGCTTTAGGGCGTCGCTTCGTTGCGTTACGTTGAGAAATCCTCAAAGCGCGCTTCTGTCACTTTGACTTTGAACAGCTGATTGCAACATAAAATCTGCTGTCAAATAAAAAAAACACAGTCACTCACAAAATTATTGGGCCAAGTCTTTATCTTGATTTAATTGTGGAAAAATGTAAAAGGATATTAATGTGTTTAAAAAATGCATAGAAATTTGTTTATTCTTTAATCCTATAGTTATAAAAACAAAACCAATCAAAATATATTGTTTTTAACAATAAAACGCAGTCTAAAACATCATTTAATTTTTTTTGTTTTTAATACGTAAATTGTTTTGGTTTAAAATATCTCGATGTCGTTTTTTTGTGCAAAATCTATATAGAGAAATTAAAAAACACACATAGTTTTGCAATAATTTATTTTTTTTTATTCACATTTGGCGCAATAATAATGTGGGTGACTGTAACTATGTCTGTTAAATGTCAGAAAGCGAGCAAAAGTTCAGTCTGGTTGAACTTTTGCTCGCTTTCTTACGTTTCCTTACGTTTGTCAAAAAAAGCGTACGTAAGAAAAGCGTCATTGTGTGAGGATACACAGATTTCCTATAGTTGAACTTTTCGCAGTTGTCAAAATCGACGGCAAAGCGTGATTGTGTTTCAGCTTTTATTTCTCAATGCCTCGATCAGATTTAAAATTGAAGTTAATCCCTTTCTCTAAATTTATTATTTGAAAAATATTTTTCAATCAAGAAATAGAAGTAGATCCTGAAAAAGAGAAGTAGGGAAGTAGATTTTATTTTTTTCCCAAAATCGAAGTAAATCTACTTCGATCGAAGTAAAGTCCGAACCCTGGTCCTTGGCCAGTTCTTCTCACAGCTCTTGGAGGTGTTCGGCATATGGAATTTCTCTCTTGCATTCCTTTGATTTTACGTTTTTTTTTTGCTTTTAATGCTTAAGTTGCCAAGATATTCTACAATGTTCACAAATGAAAGGAATTTAAAATAGAATTTTCTATTGTTGAAAAGAACAAAATAACTTCACTCAAACGTGTTGTAACTTGTTAAGTAAATTTTGGAAGATTTTCTTGTTCGCCGAATGTCGTGCATGTTGTTGGACATTTTGTTGAATGTTGATAAGTACCTATTTTTGAAATAAATAATTTAATTTTTATAGCAAAAATGATCACTAAATTGTTTTTATAGAAATAAAATGAACAAAACAAAATGTAGCTAAAAAAATGTTTCACAGATGACAGATGAGCTGATCCATAGACAAATAACACAAAAGATTTATACATTATTAATTGAAACAAAAATAAACACAGAGCAAAGGACGCCTTCCCTTTCACATTACCTGCCCAGATTATGGGTTTTGACTCCGACGGAACCCCACATCTGTATCAGACAGAACCGTCTGGTATTTATTACGAATTGAAAACCAATGCAACTGGTCGCTCGGCAAAAACAGTTCAAGATTTCCTCAAGTACAAACAACGCATTAAGTAGCTGAGGAAAATGGTGCTGTTAAAGCTCTCTTGGGAGTAGAACAATCGGGACAGAAGAATCCAGAGATTGCGGTCATGCAAAAGAACAAACCCACTAAAAATGCTCGATGTTCGCAGTCAATTGAAAAACATGTAGCGATTTTTAAAAACACGTAGACTTTTACATGTATATTTTTATGAAAGTATTTATTTTTTTAATTTGTTTTCATGAATCAAAATGTAGCTATTTCAATATTGTACTTGAAAAGGTAAAGTTACAACCCGTTCTTTGGCGTCCTTTATAGAACAATCGAGAAGCTGAGTATCATGCCTTCTATAAACCCTTCCAGATGCTACATTTTGTACACCTGTAAAGCTTTATAAGAATAAAATTGTTATGATGATAAGAAGCTTTTAATGACCTCTGTCGTGGATTCCTATAGGATTAAATGCTTCTCGACATCGTTATAGTGTGCTTATAGATAATTTTCTCATCACACCTATAATCCCACTATAAGATACTCCTAAAAAGTTTTTTAGAAGTATAAATATCAGCGTTTACTGATAATTTTTTTACCGTGGGTAGTATACCAGCCTTATAGGTGCGAATAGCCCTTTAGACTTGCAACCCGTAAGCAAAAATGTTAGTTGGGCATGGCAGCCACCACAAAAAAGTGTCGCCATTTTCTACCCTTCCACTCTCGCTCTTTCGAAGCGCGACAAAAATTTCAATTCAACATTAAAAATAAACTATTAGAGATACAAAAAACTTTTATTGTTTATTTGAAAGATAATAACCTAAAGTTAAAAAAATTTCCATCTTTTAATAGGATAAATAGGGGTAAAACAAAATTTCAAAAAATTGGCTATTTTCAAAACGTAAAGAGTTGAATTTTTTTTTAATCAACAGATACATTTATTGCAAGACTGACAATGGTATTGAAAAAATTCTAAAAAATTTCAAAACTAAGCTATTAATGGTTTACTAAAACTAAAACATGAGATAGACCTTTGACAAAGTAGTGGTTATAGGTAGGGGATTTTTTTTTTGACAATTTGGAAAACATCATTCGAAAGATATAAAAAAAAGTTAGGGGTCTGATACGGATTTTTTTTTAAGTCTCTGCGTTTCGAAATATAAAATTTTTCAAAAACATCTACTTATTTTGGGGTATTTTTGGGTGAGTTTTTATTTTTTTAAATTTTTTGTAGCATTCAAAAAATCTCAAGCTTAAAAAACAAGTTTTTTTGTCTCAAGTTTTTTGACCTTTTTTAACCGTTTTTTATTTTTATCTTTTTTTCTTCAATAGATAAATAAATGAAATTTATATTGTAAATAGATAATAGACAGGACTATATTTGTGCAAAATTTCAATCAATTTTGTAGTCACAATTTTGAGATAATGGTAAAATAAAGTTTTATTATTCAACAGGTTCTATCTTTTGATCTAAGGCAAATACAAATTTGATTTAACTTTATTGAGCATCCTGATGATGTTATTTTTCATTTGGTATATCACACATCCCAAGTAACAATTAAGCTTTCATAACGATCAATAGGTGTGTTTTTTATTACAACCGGTCTTAACTTGACAAAAAAAGCGCAGTCTGGGCTAAGCAATTTACATGTTAAATACAACAACACCTTAGCCCCTTGGGCTTAGTTGTTTAGCCCGGAGATTTCTCTGGGCTTAACTTTTTGAAGAGTTTTAAATCTGTGCTACCAAACTAATTTTTTCATAAATTGTTTAGAATTTGTTTAAAAACGTGAAAACTCACGTTTGGAAGGACAAAATGTATTAAAATAGTTTTGCTAGCATACATTTTTGTATCTCTTTGTAAAACATATATGTAAAATACAAGAAAATGACGAAAGCGAAAAATATGACAACTCTAAATTTTTGTTGTGTCTGCTGTTTTCGGAACATTCAATATACAGTGCTGCCAAGATTTCAGGTTAAGCCCCGATGCGTTTTGTTTGTCCAGTTAAGACCGGTGGTAATAAAAAACACACCTAATGTAATACTACGTTTCCACCTGAACTAAATCCGAGATTTAGCTAAGTAGATTTAGAATAAATCTCGAGATTTATTCTAAATCTACTTGGCATCACTTCTATTAACATTCACCTCACACTACATTATCGACATTTTAACTGTCAACTGTCACTTTTCCCTTAATTTTTTTTTGTTGCGCTGCTGGCTGTTTTCGCAAACTCTTGAAAAAGAATATAGAACATATTTTTCGGATATTTTTTTCTTATTTATTGAACTTATTCTTAAGAAAATCTAGTTTATTTATATAAATAAGTTGACAAAGTTAATCCGAAAGTGATTTTTTGCTTCTTTACCAAATTCCAATCGGAAGAAAAAAAGCGCATTTAAAGAAATTTTTGCATCCCAAGGGCATTACCTACAATTTTTTCCAAAAGAAGAGTGAAGTGAAAGTGAAGTTCAATAAACGGGGAAGAACTAAAACATACAATTAAAATTTCTTCATAAAATCATGGGAGTCCCAAAGTTTTTCAGATATATTAGCGAAAGGTATCCTTGCCTTAGCGAATTGGCAAGGGAAAATTCTGTAAGTTAATTTCCTTTGTTTGTTTTAAGTTTATGTATAGGTATCTATTTTGTTGTTGTTGTTTTTCCACACGAAGAAAAAAGGTCGAAAGGTTGCAAATGTCTTTTCTGCTTTTTTATATCCATTGCAAACGAAAAATGCCAAATGGCGCAAACACAAAGTGCATAGTTATATTGTATTTATAAATTTTACAAAGATTATGGCTTTATTCGATAATATAAAATTGTTTAGAATGAAAAGAAAGTTGGGCTTTTGGGAACCAAAAGTGTGCAATTTTCTTAATATTTTTTTATGTACAATATGCTTGAACTAAAATTAATTTAACCGATCAAGCCAAATAAGTTCGGTTTAAAATATATTTGTATCACAGTTTTGGCAAACGTAGGCTCTTCTAAAATGATATGGGTTAGGTAGTTGATTCATGTACATTAGAGTGACCGCAACTCCCATAGAAAAAAATTTTTGTCCAATTTTTTTCGGGGGAACCCCATAAAATGTTCCGCCTATGCAGATTTTTAGATAGCCAAAATTTCAGCTCGATTGGATAACTCTAAATGGTGCCGACACTCGCTCAAAGTATCAAAAATCTCTGTTTTTTCAATGTTTTTCAAAGAAAATTAGCTCTAGCTCCCAAACAAATCGGGTTATTTTCACTTTTTATATATTAAATTAAAGGTAGTGTTGTTACACATAATTCAAATGCTAAATTTGTTTAGTTTTACTAAAAACGAAAAATATTGTCATCAATTTAAATTTTCAGTACTTACCTCAAAAAGAGCTGAAGTGCAAACTCGATTTAAAATTAAATTTTTTTTTAACTGTTTTATTCTGCGGATTGGGATAGAATGGATGTTTCTCTATCTCTGGGCCCTCGGGTAGCAAAAGTATGAGGTATAGTAGTGGGGTGAAAGAGCTATTAACAATGCAACTTTCTATGTTATTGGATCGATGTAAGGCATCTGATAGAAATGCTTCTCGCATAATTATAGCTACAATAGAAGCACTAGGGCAAAATCTAATTGACTTTGTAGTTTCAAAATCAAACTTATAGTAGGAGATCCCGCCATAGGACGACCTACCCTCATCGTTATACCAGTTGAGAGTTATATTTTCTGAAAGCTAGTGTCTAAGGAAATAAATTGCACATGGGTTGCCAAGCGATATCCTGTCAAGGCATAGGGTTGCCAGGCCTTAAAGTTCATTTTTGCAAATTTTTGAAAATGCGACCCTGCTTATATGGCAAGCCTAAGAGTTAAAGAAAAAATATAATGTCATAGGAAATTTAATTTAAAAATTTTAATTTTCAGGATTTTTTAAAATTTGAAGTTTGAGTAGGGTAAACAAAGGCGAATTTAGAAAAAGGGGAAAAATCTATTATCTAAACAAAACGTGATAGAAATAAAATTGAAATTGGAATCGATAGATATTATAAATATATGAAAGCCACATATACAAATAAAAAATGTAAAAAATCTACAACGCGAGATATAGTCTTTTTAGAGTCATGATACTCCAATTCGATATTTGAGAAATAATTCACCAAAAATCAGAATGAAAGATTTTTTAAATAATTGTTATGTGATAAGTTAGGAAAAATAAAATAACTTGACACGTGTCTGTCAAATTTTTAATTTAACTTACCGTTTTTGTGAGGGGATTTTTTGAAAAGGTGCTTATTTTCGTATTTCAACATATTAAAGGAAAAAATCCCGTCATGGGACGACCTATCCACCTCATTATACCAGTTGAAAGCTATATTTTCCTAAGGGTAGTGTCTAAAGAAACAGTTTGCACATGGGTTGCCTAGCGATATCCTGTCAAGGCATAGGGTTGCCAGGCCTTAAAGTTTATTTTTCATTATTTTTGAATACGCCACCCTGCTTATACCCAAAGCCAAAGAGTTGTAAAAAAAATATTATGTCACAGGAAATTTAATTTGAAAATTTTAATTTTCAGGATTTTTTAAAATTTGAAGTTTGAGTAGGGTAAACAAAGGCGAATTTAGAAAAAGGGCAAAAAACTATTTTCTAAACAAAACGTGATAGAAATAAAATTGAAATTGGATTCGATAGATATTATAAAAATATAAAAGCCACACATAGAACAAAAAAAATGTAAAAAATCTACAACTCGAGATATAGTCTTTTTAAAGTCATGATACTCCAATTCGATATTTGAGAAATAATTCACCAAAAATCAGAATGAAAAATTTTTTAAATAATTTTTATGTGATAAGTTAGGAAAAATAAAATAACTTGACACGTGTCTGTCAAATTTTTAATTTAACTTACCGTTTTTGCGAGGGGATTTTTTGAAAAGGTGCTTATTTTCATATTTCAACATATTAAAGGGAGAAATCCCGTCATGGGACGACCTATCCACCTCATTATACCAGTTGAAAGCTATATTTTCCGAAGGGTAGTGTCTAAAGAAACAGTTTGCACATGGGTTGCCTAGCGATATCCTGTCAAGGCATAGGGTTGCCAGGCCTTAAAGTTTATTTTTGCAAATTTTTCAAAATGCGACCCTGCTTATATGGCAAGCCTAAGAGTTATAAAAAAAATAAAATGTCATAGGAAATTTAATTTAAAAATTTTAATTTTCAGGATTTTTAGAAATTTGACATTTTAGAAAGGGAAACTGAGGTAAATTTAAAAAAAGGTCAAAAAGCTATATCCTTAACAAAGAGTGGTAGAAAAAAGATTGATACTGGAATCGATAGATATTGTTAAATTATATAAGTCACACATACAAACCAAAAATGTAAAAAATCTGCTACTCGAGATACGGACGTTTAAAAGTCAAAACCGTGAAATTCGATGTTTGAGAAATAATTCACCAAAAATCAGCACGAAAGGTATTCGAAATAATGTTTATGTTATTAGAGAGCATAAATAAAATAACTTGACACGTATCTGCCAAATTTTTGATTTGACTTAGTTTTTGGTTCCTGTGTATTTTTGAAGAATTACAGATTTTTACAATTCAATTCACTGTTTCGGTGTTATTCTTCAAAAATACACAGGAACCAAAAACTAAGTCAAATCAAAAATTTGGCAGATACGTGTCAAGTTGTTTTATTTATGCTCTCTAATAACATAAACATCTCCTTTAGAAACAATTTTGGAGGGGGCTGACCTGTTAAATGTTTCAATTATTTTTTGTAACCCTATTAATTTGTAGTCCTTTTAAGTTAATAAAATAGGTAAATACAACATTTTTTTGGAGGGTAAAACTATTAATCATTTTCTTCTCTTTCGTATTTTTCTTTGATCTAAAATGAAGAGCCAGTGCTGTGGAATGTACTTTAGTAATATTTCACTGCTCTAAACAACTTCATACTACCATCTTCACTTTATTTCGTTTTGAAATTTAATGTAATTTTTGGTGCAAAAATAAATAAAGTTTTTTTTTATGATGATTTAACATCTTGCTAGTGGTCAAATTCGTCCTGATTCTTTTTCCTTTTATTTTGCTTCTGTAAACTGTCAGTTAATTGTTTTGTTGATAAATGTCTAGCGCGGTGTTTTAAATAAGTTAAAAAAATGAAAAGATTTTTATTTATTTATTTATTTATTTATTATTCATCAAGCAGAGACACAGCTCTTAGCCCTTAAACCCTACCCATCCCGGGAGAGACACTATTACTACCCTGGAGACCCCAAAAGGTTTTTGGCCAAATTAATTAAAAAAATTAATTTAACAAAAATTAGTTGAATATGTTTTAAAATATAAAATGTTCTAAAAATTTGTGTTGAGGCACATTTGACACACTGAGTGGCTATGTTCCGAACAGAGTGCATTTCTGCAACTGATGCACCTTATTTTCGTCTTGACGTCCTTTTATCGTGGACAGATGACAAATCCTTTTTTTTGTGGTTAGAGTAGATACAGTGGCGACAAAATAAATAGCACATGTACCCTAAAATTTCTAAAATGAAAGTTTTTCGCACTTTTTTAACTTAAAAGAGCTGTTTTATTAATGAGGAAGTAAGAACACAGATATATTTGATTTATTAAAAAAGAAATTAAGGGCATTGAATTCTTTAACAAAAAATAACAACAAAATCATTAATACAGCTCAAGTTTTTTAGGACAAAATAAATAGCACACTTCCTAAAACCAAAAACAAATTAACAAAAATTTTGACACAGTTTAAAGAAAATAACTAGTATTTGGTTGGGTAACCCTTATTATTTATCACAGCATAAAACCAGCGGTTAATAGACGTAACAAGACTCCGAAATCGTTCAAAAGGTACTGAGTACCAAGCTCGTCGAAATTCCTCCCAAAGTTTGTCCAAATTTGAGGTATCAGACCTGTTAATCGCTTTTCCCACGTCACTCTACAAGTCCTCAATAGGATTCAGATTTGGGGACTGGCTTGGCAATTCCATAAAACCGATTTTTTGGACGGATAGCAATTGTTTCACAGACTTAGTCTTATGTTTTGGATCGTTATCCTGTAGAAATGTCCACTTTAAAGGCATTTCCTTCACAGTAAAAGGTAGAATAGTGTCCCTTAGGATCTCCTTGTACTTAAGGTGGTCCATAATACCCTCTATCCGATGAAATGGCCCCACACCATGCCAAGAAAAACATCCCCAAACAAGAATACTAGCCCCACCATCCTTAACAGTCTATATTTTATACTGCGGGTCACATTTCAACTGCCCCACGCGGGGAATTTCCTTATGGGGCATTTGGAAATACCTCTTATGCCAAGCCAGTCCCCAAATCTGAATCCTATTGAGGACTTGTAGAGTGACGTGGGAAAAGCGATTAACAGGTCTGATACCTCAAATTTGGACAAACTTTGGGAGGAATTTCGACGAGCTTGGTACTCAGTACCTTTTGAACGATTTCGGAGTCTTGTTACGTCTATTAACCGCTGGTTTTATGCTGTGATAAATAATAAGGGTTACCCAACCAAATACTAGTTATTTTCTTTAAACTGTGTCAAAATTTTTGTTAATTTGTTTTTGGTTTTAGGAAGTGTGCTATTTATTTTGTCCTAAAAAACTTGAGCTGTATTAATGATTTTGTTGTTATTTTTTGTTAAAGAATTCAATGCCCTTAATTTCTTTTTTAATAAATCAAATATATCTGTGTTCTTACTTCCTCATTAATAAAACAGCTCTTTTAAGTTAAAAAAGTGCGAAAAACTTTCATTTTAGAAATTTTAGGGTACATGTGCTATTTATTTTGTCGCCACTGTATTTACTGAGCTACTGGCCGCTTTTTTTTAAATTTCTCCAATAAGTACCTGGAGATTGGTTGACAAAGTTGCCCTTATAATTCTTGTGTTTTCGAACCAAAATCGAAAAACAAAACGAGAACACAGACGTAATAACACTTGCATACAGCAGTTATAATAAAAGAAATATTAGATACAGTGAAAACACTCTTTAAAAGTAATAAAAACCTTAATAACCCATTAAAGAAATTCAAAAACAATCCATCGAATTACCAAAATAAACTTTCACAATTACTACCCTGGGGTCTACGGGACCCCAGACAGTGGATATTTTGAGCTGTACAACTTGGAAATGAATAAATGACTAATTTTTAGATGACTACTACGTTAATTAGAGAATTCTTAAAGTTTCGGCGGCGTCTATTACTTATTTTTTGTAAAATTAAAAAAAAAGTATGTTTGCAGTGTCGCTGGACCCCAAGGTAGGGTTTAAGGGTTTTAAAGACTACTTATTTTACAATATATGTAAAAATATAACAAAATAAATACATAAATACCTACTAACCAACGTGATTGAGACTAATGTCGTTTTCGATTGGTTTCACTCAAGGATTCACTCATTCTGAAATCGAATGGAACAGGTCAAATCGCTTTCACCCAATTCTGTTTTTTTTTTTTTTTGTATTTGTGTGGTTTTCTTTTAAATTTCAAATGTCAAATATTTATATTAATTTATTTTTCTTTCAAATGAAATGTTTTAAATTTTTTAAAAATTGGTAATGTTGAAGAAATTAATAGGAAAGTTGGTTTCCAAAATATTTAATGTATGTTTGAAAATTAGTTAAAAAATTGATTTCGGCAAAAAAATAATTTATTTCAAAAAATAAAAAAAATATTGATTGAGTGATTAATTTGACTTTTAAATATTCGTGTATTAGTGCTTCTCGAGTGAATTCCGATATTAAATTGAGAAGAGAATTTATCTTCTGAGAAGCGTTCTGCCTGTCATATTCGTGCGAATAAAACGCTTTCAGAAGGCTTCTGAATGATTCCGGACGCTTTCGGAGAGCCAATCGAAAACGACAATAGTAACAATTTTTTTTAAAACAATCTCTACTTATATATAAATTAAAATCATTGACATTACATAAAGAGTAAGCTTGTCTTAAACAGTGAGGAACATAAAATAAACGATTATTTCGTAAGGTACGATTTGGAACGTGAAATTTTGAAATTGAATTTTTTAAATATGTATTGCATAATCTTACGATTTTTGAGTAATTAAAATGTAAATTTCAATAAATAGTCCAAAATTGTATATAATGATAAAAAATTTTAGAATTTCAGCTTTTTTCATTTTCTCATTTTCCGATAACATTTAGTATGGTATACTAATGTAAATTTTTGTTTACACCATCAGAAAGTAGAGATTTTAATAAACAAAATACCCACCGAATTTTTGAAAAAAGCAAATATTTTGACACGTGAATTTTCGATTGAAAATTAGGGTGTTTTTTATATTAAATCAAAATAAGGTTAAAAAATTACTTTTTTAAATCAAATAAATTACTGTGTATTTGCGACATAATAAAGTAGGTTTTCACCGAAAAAAAAACATTTTTCTGAAAAAGATAAAAATAAAAGAATTTTTCACATAAATTTTGAGGTTATGTGAAAAAATTGTCAATACATAAGTTGTAGATCTTTTTATTACCAACAACTGCCATACAACTTTTTCATAGGACTTCTACCATTAAAAACGCAACCCACCCACTTCCCGAACTCGGCTCGCCCGTATTTTTTTTTTTTTCCTTTCATTTTTATCATATTCACCTCATTTTCCAATGGGTTTCATCTACCTATGATTTTTTTCTTACTTTTTAATGTTTTTGAAGGCTTCGGCACTGGTCCATATATGTAGCTGTTTTGAAAAAAAAAACTTTTCTGTTCTCGTTATACATATGTATAACTCGTACTGTTAGGTTTGGTACTAAAAAAATCAATCTCTAGGGACCACCCAAAGTTCAAAGAAAATTGCTTCAGTAGCTTAGGCTATAGCTTGAGGTGCATAAGACAGATAGACAGAATTGCGAGACCCGAAAATGACTTTTCAATGAGTTAAGCGCCACATTTTGGTCCAGGTTTCGCTGACCTATCATGTTTCCAAATTAAACTGTTTCATGAATAATTTTAGAAATGTCGCTTAGTACATTCTTACGGAAAGGTATCAATGTCATATCTGATTGATATATCGAGTTCGACTTTTTTTACGAATCCTAAATTTGCCCTAAAGTACCTATCTCCCAGGTTACTCCACCTTCTACAAGAGGTTAACTTAACAGATTTCGATACTATGAATGTGTACATGACGCAAAAACCAGTATGGTTAACCGGATTGTCTCCAAAAAATTTTTATATTTGGGTAGTGGGCACGCTCTCCATATAAATTGCCCCGGTGTGCGTCTGGGGCGGAGGCTCTTGTAACTCAAAAAATTCGATTGAAAACTAAAAAAATTGGTTAACTCACGCCGGGACAAATTTTATGTAGTTATGAGTTATGTAGTTTGGTGTGTTAATGTTATCTTTTAAAGTGTTATTATTCCATTCGTCTATGGTGTTTGGTATAAACATGATAACTGCCAAAATAAGTATTTTTTATTTAAAGCCCTAAAATTCTTATTTAAACGTAGTTCCACAGTTTTTGAAAGCATTAAACTAAACAAACAAAAGTCAAGTCTAAACTTATGGTCAGTTTTCATGGTAAAAAATAGTCAAAATATATGCAAAAATAGAAGAAGTAGTCGTTTTATAATTTTTTTAAAAATCCTGTTATCATCACCAAACACCACAGATATTATCTGTGAGCCATTTTAACATATTTATGCCTTTATAATTAATAGTTTATTGAATTTGTTTGCCGTGTTACATTCTTCAAGAACTTTTCTCATCCTTAGAATAAAGTTAATATGAACTCAAAGTTTTTCTTTCTGTTAAATTGAATGAAGGTTTTTATTTCTTATTTACATAAACTTTATTTGTTGAACTATTTTAATTAATTGTTATATAAATCATTCCAGATACCTGATTTCGATAATCTCTACCTGGATATGAATGGCATCATACACAATTGTTCTCATCCAGATGATGGAAATATACATTTTAATATTTCTGAAGAAGATATGTTCAAAGATATTTGCAATTACATTGAAAAGTTATTCTTTTTAATAAAGCCTCAACGTCTATTTTTTATGGCTGTGGATGGTGTTGCGCCAAGAGCAAAAATGAATCAGCAAAGAAGTCGCAGGTATGTAAACCAAATCCACAAATATAAAGAAACATTTTTAATAAAATTTATATAATTTTAAGATTTCGATCTGCTAAAGATGCTGAAAATCTTTCACTTCAAGCAAAAAATCGCGGAGAAATCATTGAACAGACTCCATTTGATTCGAATTGCATTACTCCCGGCACGGAGTTCATGGAGCGTTTACAAAATACTTTACGTTTCTTTGTGAAACATAAGATCAGCACCGATCCAATGTGGCAGAAATGTCGAGTGATTCTTAGTGGACATGATGTAAATTCAGATTTAACAGGATTTGCATATTATTATTTATATTGTGTGTTTTTATCAATTACTTTAGTCCCCTGGAGAAGGAGAACATAAGATTATGGACTATATACGTTACTTAAAATCACAAAAAGACTTTGATCCGCATACAAGGCATTGCTTGTACGGCCTAGATGCAGATCTTATCATTCTAGGATTATGTACTCATGAAATGCACTTTGTTGTTTTGAGAGAAGAGGTTTGTTAAGATTTTTGATTCAATACATACAAAATAAATATTAAAATTATATTCTTTTTTTATTTAATAGGTTAAGTTTGGAAAAAAGACCAAACGTGCATCAATTGAAGAAACCCGTTTCTTTCTTCTTCATTTGGGTCTTTTCAAAGAATATTTGGAATTGGAGTTTTCAGCACTTAAAACATACGATTCGTTTAGCATGTCCAATTTAATTGACGACTGGGTTTTAATGGGATTCTTAGTTGGAAATGATTTTATTCCGCATTTGCCCTGCTTGCATATTTCTTCAAATGCATTACCATTGGTGTATCAGACTTATATAAGAATATATCCAAAATTGAATGGTAATTCATGTGTTCAAAACGTATTCTTTATAAATCTCTACTTATGACTGAGCCCTTATTGTAAAATTTTTCGGCATTTGACCTTGAATATGTTTTTCAATGTATTAATATTAATTTTTTCTCTGTAGGTAATATAAACGAAAATGGAATTCTAAACTTGGGACGTTTGGAAATATTTTTGGAAGCTCTTGCTGAAGTTGAATTTCAAATTTTTGAAGAAAATCACGCCGATTTAAAATATTTTGAAGGAAAACAGACAAAGGTACAGATTTTATTTTATTAATTTCTCAATGTTAAAAATGTAGAGCATCAAGCAAACTTTACTTTGCAAGTTGCGTTGTTTAATGGTTTTATTTTTAATTCTTATATTTTATTGCATCCCTTTTTTTACAGAATGGCATTGACGAAGCGTTTGATTTCGATGTCAGCGAAATATTAGACAGTAAGCAAGATGATGACTTGGCACAACTTATTGAAAGTAGCAGACAGGTAATCTTTAAATTAATCCCATACATTAATTTACTGTATGTATATCACAGTGACGAGCAAAGTTGGACAAATGTTTTGCTTTTGTTGTAAAGTTTTTTTTTAAGTTATTGTCGTTAATATTAAAAAAAAAAACGTCTTAATTTTTTTTCATGTCGAATTCCAATGAATCAAAAATTCGATCTGCAGTCGCTACTTTTTCCTTAAATGATTTCCAATGGAAAAAAAATCGCTACTTTTTCCCGAAGAAACTCTTTTTTGAGACGGATTTACATAGATTTTCACACACACTACAATTTTGCCAAATGTAAAACGTCAAACCAAACTAAAATTTTGTAAATAAATGAAGAACCAAAGCCAATGGACACATGCAGGAAATTTTAAAATTTGTTTTAAAACAAAAATAAAAAAAAAATGAACAGCATTTTTTGAGAATCGAACTCCGGGCGGTGTGATTAAGAGGCAATCACCTTATCACCTAGGCTAACTCGAATTTATAAATTATGAAAACTTCTATCCATATAACCTGTCTATATTTAAATATTAAAATTTCATTTTCGAAAAATTACCTAAATTGGAAGGATTTTTTTTAGACAGTTGACCAATCAGAGACCAAAAAATTACCTAAATATTTAGTGCCTAACGTTTCTGAACCTGCCCAATTTTTGTTTATTTGTGAAATATAAATCATTTTTAGTGAACAAAATAAACAAGTTTTACGTTGTTTTGTTTTTACTATGAAGTTTTGTATAATTCTGTTGTTTTTTATCGGTCACTTGGACACAAATACATTCACAAAAAGAGATCGCTACCTTTTTTATTTTCCTTAACAGCCAAAAAGTATCGACTTTAGTAGCGATTTTAGTAGCGACTGCAAGTGGTTGAAAGGAATTCGACATCAGATTAATACTATCTTCGAGCTTATCAATGTTGGATTTATGGTTTTCATTATGAACTACAAATTTCTTACCCCCAATTTCACAGTCCAATTGTAAAATTGAGTTCAGCTGAACCTTAAACTGAGTTCAAACTTTTGGTTAAACTCGTCCGGTTTAATAGTGAATTCTAAACTTCAGATCATTTAAAAATTATTTTTTCGTTTAACGAGTATTGCTTCCGTAATGAGACGTAACGTGTATTTCAACTATCTTTCTATCTCCTTTCCTGTAAATAAATTAATGTATATTGACTTTGGTCTGCCTTTTCTCTAAGAGGGAAATAACAAGCGAAACAAAAAAGTTAATTGTTGAACTGAAATTTAAACGAGTGTAAAACTGGGAATTCAAATGTTCAAGAAGTTCTTAACCAAATTGAGGTCAGGGCTTTATGCTGATCACTACACTGTCTGAGATTTTTGTTATTCGACGCAATATTTGACAATTTAAAAAAATTTGTTTGATTCTCTTCTCGCTGAAAGGTTATACATATCAGATTCTATGTCACTAAAATACATGTTTCGTTTTATGTATTTAAAATTATACACAGGGTTAACCCTTTAGTGCCCTTAATTTTTTACATTAGGTGTCCCTCAAAAACTATCGACATGGAAGTCAAAGTCTTAAAATTACGTCTACAGCGTCAATAAATAAATTCATTTGAATAAAAAAGGTTTTTTCTTTGATAAGAACACTATACTCTTTTTTTTAGAATTAGAAAAACCGAATGGTTTTCTTTTCTCAAAAATAAATTTTAAAGGAAATAATAGTGATGCTCTTTTTTTTTGCAAAAATTGAAAAATTAGTTACTTAATCGGAAATAATTCGTTAAGAGCTCAACGGATTTTATTCAAGATTTAATTCGTTTTTCCTATTTCATTGTTAACGGATACTTTAAAATACAAGAGCAAGTACATTAATCAAACTAAAACAATTCCATTCTTCTCATGTGCAAATAATAAAAATTCTCTATCTTTATTTTATAGTTTTGTGAAGGCGATGACATCAACGATATTACAAGTGACGATGAAGAACAACACATATTTGATGAATTTAGAACTTACAAGCGCAATTATTACATAAAAAAGCTAAACTATCCAGAAATGACGCCGTAAGAGTAAACTAATCATTAAAAACTACTAAATTACTACTTTTGTTTTAAAACGCAATTTAGGGAAGTACTAGCTGAACAAACTATAACTTATATAACTGCCCTTCAATGGATATTAAATTATTATTATAAAGGAGTGCAATCTTGGAGTTGGTATTATCCACATCATTATGCACCATTCATAAGTGATCTTAAAAATTTCAATAATATGAAGATACAATTTGAAATGGGAAAACCATTTTTGCCCTTTGAGCAGGTAAACACTGAAATGAATTATGTACAATTATAATTGTATCAATTTATTTTTACTTTTTTCTTATAGCTATTGGCAGTATTACCGGCGGCAAGTAGAACTCTACTGCCAAAAGCTTATCAAGATTTATTTATAAGTCCTGAAAGTGAGATTTTACACTTCTATCCGACTGACTTTGAAACCGATTTAAATGGCAAAAAAAATGAATGGGAAGCTCTTGTATTAATTCCATTTATTGATGAAGTATGTTTTATTGAATATACATTTTTTTCATGTATTTAACTTTTGAATTTTATTAAAATTCCAGAAACTTCTACTCGATGCGATGAAAAAATGCGAAATGGATTTGAAACCTAGTGAAGTAAAACGAAACAGTCATGGCCCAATGTTGCAATACGACTATACATCACAATCCCAGGGAGAATGTCAAAGTTCTTTGCCAGGAAAAACCATTTACCATGTCTTTTGCACTGAAAAAGCCATATGGCGTGATCAAATTTTCGTTTCAACCACAAAAAGTCCATTATGTGAATTGGATAACGCTACCCGTGATGTGTTTTTCCCTGGTTTTCCTACTATGAAACATTTAAAGTTTGATGTAATGTACATTTTCATTCCATTTCAACACAAATACATATTTCATTTAATTATTTTGTATTTTCAGTTTACTATAAAGAACTCACGTGTTAAGGTATTTGATAATCCTGCTCGAAATGAAAGCTTGATACTAATGCCTGAGCGAATTCCTGATTTTGATGACATTGAGTATGTTTCAAAGAAGTGCTTGGGTCAAGTTGTGTATATTGGATGGCCACATTTAATCAAAGCCAAAGTTACTGAAGTTTCCAATTCAGTGGTTTGTGTAACGTCAGAAGGGCCAAAAGAAAATAATAGCCGTTTGTTTGATATGCAATGTCGAACAGTTTGTGAGCAGTGAGTATATTTTTTTATAAACTTAAATATCGTTTTATTTAATTCCTTTTTTTTTTATTCAAATAGCCTCTCATCACGAATGGGTATTGAAATTGAATTTCCCAAAGTGCTTGTGAAGGTACAGACCCTAATTGGAACATCTTTGATATGTGGTAGTCAAGGAAGAGTTAGCAACAATGATGTTTGGAGTCGAACTGAAATCGCGTATCCACCTTCAATTATTGTTTATGATCTTAAAGTTCATACTATTAGTTCAATGCTTCCTAAAAAAGTAGAGAATATTTTTCCAGTGGATAGCAGAATATTTTTTGTTGGAAATCCATATTTTGGAAGTGAAGGAACAGTTTTAGATCCGTTGTTGGTTTATGAGTGTGGAAGGTTAAAAGGTTTGTCAATCACTAATATTTATTGTATACTTTTTTGTCAACACTTGAATCATTATTTTTACTTCTAGTAAGCATGACAGTATTGCCCGATCCCGATTTATCAGAACCTAAGCAGCTACAAAATGGATTAGAATCGAATTACTATAATTCATATGATGTTCAATCACTTTTGGGAATCAATACAAGAGTTTTGATGCGATTGACTGGACAAATGTTGTGTGTCATGGGTCAAAAACAGAAAATTCTTTCGGATTCTGCTAAGAAAATTAACATAGGTTTACATATGAAATTTCCAAAGCAGGTTTGTTTTATTTATTAGCACTCATTGAATATTTTTTTTTAAAGCCTTAAAATTACCTATACATTTTAAGAATACTTGAATTTAGATAATCTTAACTCTGTTAGCATATTACATTGCTTTATTTCCTTGGCGATACGCTGGATGAAACATTTACTGAATTGAACTGCATGATTCCATGAGAAATTAAGCTGTTTTTGCTGCCGTTTTAGAATGATTTTTAATACTTTCAATATTTTAATTTCGAGATACTCATGTCATACTGCCGTTTCCTTGATTTCTGACTTTCTCCTAAATGACTTAACCGATATAAACGAAAATATTAATACGAAAACCTTTGATAAGCCGTATTGTCTACATTCTAAAAAAATCTATTTTTGTATTTTTTAAATATGTTTAATGTAATGGCATACCGAATTTTATTTTGATGATTTTTCTTAAATTTGTTGGTACATATTTATAAAAAACTATTTAAAAATAATAATTTCAACAATTTTCAACAAACAATTTTATTTTAGTTAATAATTTTGTAAACTCTTTGCTACGCAAGGAATTAAATGGCATACTTCGTTTGGAGGTCGAAGCCCGTCAAAAAGATATTTTCTAATTTTGAAAACTAGCTTAGTTTTTTTTACGGTTTTTTTAATATTTCTTGTTCAAATTAAAATTATTCTTTTATGAATTTTAATACACAACGCTTTAACAATAAATATCTATAAACCGCTTTATAAAGATGTACACCTTAACCACTCCCTTAAGCTTTCGATCACTTGAAATCGCTTCCTCGCGCGAGTAAAATCCGCTGTCACTGAATTTTGAAATTCGTTGATGTCTTGCAGTATTTTCCTAATGACGATTTGGTCATTGCCGCATAATGTGCTGCAGAATGATTTTAAACGTTTTATTCGCTTCATTAAACAGCGACACCTTAGATCTCAATCACAGATCAGTATTGATAGTTCTTTTAAAATTTCATTTATTTTTTCTCATTTTTGTAGAATTTTTGTTGCATAAGCTTTTACAGGAAAACAATCTAGCCTTTTAACTAAAAAATCCGTTTTTGTGTGCCTTTTTCATATACTTGTCAAGAGTATTGGGTTATTTTATACTGCTTCTTTTCTAAATTGAATACATAATTTTGTTTTATTTTCCAGAACGAAGAACTATCTGGATATTGCCGTAAAAGAGACAATAGTTGGTATTTTTCTCCCAAAGCTATTACTCTCATCCAAGAGTATAATAAAATGTTTCCCACGGTAATACAATATTTAATCCAAACCTCTTCATCGTCAAATTATGAATTCTGTTATGAATCAGATATCTTCCCAAATAAGGTTTGTATCATGGAATTAAATATTAACAACATTTTGTGAAGAATTTTCTTCTTTTTTTTTTAATAATAGGTTGGTCAAAATTGTGTTAATGAAATTGTTCAGTGGCTTAATGAGCAAGAGTTTTCAAAAGCAGAACGTGTGCCGTGCGGAACAAAGACTCTCGAAAAAGAAGCGGTAGAAAAAATTATTGAATCTATAGAAAAATTAAAAGTAAGTTGCATTCGTGTTGATAAATTTATTACATATGATAAAAATTCATTTTATTTTCCAGACTCAACCTGTTAAAACAGTTAAACTACAGGTCAAACCACATTTACTTATGAAACCAGATGTAAATATTCCCGAACAATACAAACCTAAAGCTTCAATACGACTTTTTGATCGTGTTGTTGTGGTTAGAACTACATATTTAGTTCCTATTGGATCAAGAGGTACTGTGATTGGTGTCTTACCATTCTCCGATCCCAATCCGGTTAGACTGGAATGTGTAAGACAAACAAGCTATTTTCTTGAAGTTCTTTTCGATAAGAACATTCCCTTTGGCAACTCTATTTATGGAATAGCTGAAGGCAGAGTAATGAGGGTGCCCGAAACGGCTGTTCTTTTAATATTTAATGTTGGTAAGTGTTCTTTGAATATTAACTTTTATGTCATTTGCATATCAATTCTGTTTAATAAGTTGCTATTGAAATCGGCAAATATAGTTGATAATCAAAAAATAATAATTTTGCTCCATAATATCAATGGTTTGACCAATTTTGAAGAACATTTCTTCAAAACTATCTTCGCCATGGGATTTGTTTAAGTCTTTTTAAATAGTACTTTTTCCACGCTGCGTGTTTTTTATACAATTCTAGACTAGCTCTCAATCATAGAAGTGCATTATAACGCTTAAGGGGTAACCTATTGATTTAATTAAACAAACTGCAAAAGAAAATAATGTTTCCCCTTTGTATTATACGCTGATGAAAATGGTGAAACGATTTCGTGTCTACAAAGTGTTATTTTATTACATAACTAGCCACAATATTAGTCTTAAAAATTCTTTACAATTCAATACAATGATTAACGAATAACATATGTACATATATAAAAAATACTCCAATAAGAAACAATGAAATGAAATTGTTCCCCCTACAAAGAAATAATTGTTCGTAAATTGTAGAAAAATATTTAAGACACTTTATCAATGCCTGCCTCTTTGTTCGAAACGTTAATACAAATTGTAATTTTAATTTTTGATTTTTTTTATAGATAACTCACATCAAAATGAAACTTCTGAGAAGAATTCACAAACCAATGAAAACCGTACCCATAACTCTCAAAAAGTCAATAACACACTATCCAATATAACAACATTTAATGCAGAATCTCAAACAAATTCAAGACAAACATATATTGAGACTTCAAAAAATAACTTTACAAATATTGAAGAAAATACAACGAAATCAAATGCAGTGACAAAAGAAGATTTCTGGATGCCTGCTCCAGATCAAAAAAAGAAAAACTATATTAAATCGGCTGCTGAACAGTCAACTATAGAAAAATCATATCCTAATCATGTAGAAAATTGGAGAACAGCTAATTTACCACCACAAAGTGGTACAAAAGTTCAAAATAGTATTACGATATTTGGAAATCAAGAGAGTACTCTCAATTCAGGAACTGAAGCTCTAAAAAATATGCTCGGGTTGCATACAGCTAATCCTAGTAAGGTAAATATTTAAGTTTTTAGTTGTAGGTATACTGTTTAAAAGTTGCTAAATAAATAAACAAAAACTTTGTTTTATGATCAGCCGCTTGTTAATGCATCACAGTTTCCTCCTCCACCAAATTGGAGAAATTCAACTTCAGCAGCTAATAAAACAGACGGAGGTCTTAAATTGACGAGTCCTGCCACAGACGTTAAGAAAAATGACGTACCGTTGCAATACTACGGCCAATGTCTTCCACATTTCGCGGTAAAACTATT
Organism: Episyrphus balteatus; assembly: GCF_945859705.1. Lineage (NCBI taxonomy): Eukaryota > Metazoa > Arthropoda > Insecta > Diptera > Syrphidae > Episyrphus > Episyrphus balteatus. The sequence goes on from NC_079135.1 coordinate 70,445,340, forward strand.
TGAATTAAGTGACCGAGCAAATTTCGATTTTAATAATTTTTTGTTTTATTATAGCCACAACAGCAACTGCCATATGTCAATGATAATTTCTACAGTCCGGTTTGTTTGAATCAAAAAGGTGCATTTATCCCTTTGCAAGTGATGAAATCGTGCCCAAACAAAGTGCCACAAGAGCCGGTTGTAGAAGGACAAATCGAAGATTCGGTAAGTTTATTCTTTGATTAATATAATTTGTTGATAACGGGTGTTACCCTTTGATTTTTAACTCTTTTTCAAAATTTAATTTTTATTGTGTTTGTGACATGATAAGATGACTATTTATTTCTGAGTTATGCAATGCCTATGTATCTCAGATATCAATACAGAAATTAGTGTTGTCGAGAATTACTTGAATTTGTTCCTGTAAATAGAGAGTAGTTGCATACATTGCTAGGGAACTGAAATAACTCTGCAAAGGGTGCATATCCAATTATTATTTATTTATGTTTTCGAGTAAAAAGAGCTTTAAAGCTATCCCTCAGTATTTTTGAATACACTAATTTTAATTCTACGATTAACGCAAAATTTTTCCACCGTTTTACCGGTAATAGTCTCAAAGTAAGTACACAAATCGATAAAAATTCATTTCTTCATCCAAGTACTAAGCCCTAGTACACTGTTTTTAGGAAACGAGTATTAAATTTAGTATCGATCTATTTTTGTATGTAAAAAGTTAGTTTCTAAAACAAAACTAGTGCTCCTTCTCCGTCAGTTTTAATAGCTAAGAAATGACTTTCTGTAAGATTAAAGATTACTTTATTCCAATTAATAACTCAAAATTCATGATTTTTGAGTTATGACTGTACTCAATAAATGAGCGATATGAAAGTTTTCTCTAACATCAAGCAAAAACACTTAAACATTAGAAATTCTCTCTGGAAAATATTTATAAAAACAAATACTATTAGGAGCAATGTAGAAGTCAATAACTGAATTAAATTTCCGCATTATAAATTTCGCAGTATAAATATTCCTAACGATTAAAAATTCTCCTGGGGATTTACTATAGGGCCAAATAACTTATCCTACACGATAAAATCCATAATAACATTAAATCATTAAGACGTCGTTTTCTTACAAATTTTCGTAAAATTATTATGGTGCTGCCTTATTGCTTATAGATATTAGTAAATTAATATTATTGTTTGATTCCGATTCTTTTCCTTTTTATGTATTTCTTCATTCTTGAGTGTCCTTTAAAAATATATTGAATATAACTTTTAAGGTTTTCAAGGTTGTTAACACCATGACATTTTTAAGGTTTTCGGACTATCCGAGTTTTATATAGCAATATTAAGTGAGTTTACTACTGTACTCATCCCGAACGTTTTGTTTCAAATTACATTGAGCGTGGTCACCGGGAAACTGCCAGCGAAATGTTAGATGCGATTTTGGCTACGCAAGTTGTAGCGCAGGAGGTTCAGTGTTTTGTTGTAGGCTTGCAAGTTGGTAGCAAACCGGACTCACTGTATCCTTGTTGCTTTTTAATCTTCGTACAATTTTACTTAAATTTTCTCAATGGTCATTTTAATTTTTTGCTTCTTGTTTTCTATTTTTATTAATCTTTTTTATTTGTTTAGTTTAATAAAATGTAAACAAAATATTTCAAACATCAAAAGGTACTAGCTCTTAGGACCTCGTTGTGGAGACTTACTTTTTATTAGGACCGGTGCTAACTTTCTATAAGGACCGAGTACCAGAGCTAGTACCTGGTCTGTCTAGAGCGGAAATGAAATCGAAACTGAAATGCTGTGAAATATTGATGGGTAGAATAGGTGCTTAATACTTGTCAGTGTAATTTTTGTCGCTGACCCTTTTTCGGGGCGAATTGCGATACAAGAAGATAGTTCGGGAAACTGTTAAGCTTACTTCACGAAAATTTTACTACAGTGTCTTTTTTTTACAAGACAAATAAAGCTTTAAAGCTTAGTATCCATTTAGATAAAAATAGTCAGAAGAGTTTTCGAACAATTAACGTACATCCTACCTGGTTTTATTTAAAGTGTCTTATATTCTTAAAAAATACGAAAACCCCTTAGGTACTAAATAAATATGGAATGCATTTATGATCAATCTGATAGGAATCGCTTGGTAAGTGCTAGGTTTTTCCTATTTTTCGAGTATTAATTTTACTAATAACTATGACACATTTGAACTTTAAACAACGGCATTTTGAATTATATTATTCTAATTTTTATTTTTAGATACGAAACTTGTCCATTGATACATCCACTAAAATGAGAAAAAATTATGAAAATAATGAAAAGACCGAGACAGCTACACCTCTTACTGACTCAAATAAATTAATAGAATCCTTGCAAAAGACTGTAAGATAATTTTTGTATCTTTATTATAAACCTTTTCTTACAACAAACTTAATTTTTTTATTTTAGGTTACAGTAACAAAGAAAGCACCAAAAACATCAAAAATAGCAGCTAGATTTGACAATCTTTAAACTTTGTCCATTAATTGATTAAGGTGCACGATTTAAAGAGCTACATTGTATATGTAAATTTGAAATCTATTAAGAAAAAAAAAAGATTAAAATATTTGAAGACAAGTAGAATAAACTTATGATTTTATTTTGAAAATGGTAGTTATTTATTATATTTCTTCTTTAGCAAAAATAAACGCGACTTACTTTCATTGAATTATTCTAATCAACTTGTATAAATTATAAAAACCGTTTGACCGACGGTTATATACCAGGTCGTAATCGACTTGTATTTAAATATTGTATTTATAAATTTATTTTTTTTATGCTTCAATAAAGTCTAATCTAATCTAATCTAATCTAAAAACCGTCCCACCAAAGGCCATGCGTCGATTTTTACTAATAATTGAGTGTCCTAATTATCAGCCCTATTCTGCTATTCGATTCACGTGAAAGTCTTAAATTATAAATGCTTAAAAGATGGTTAAAATTAAATTAACACAATTTTTTTTTCTTTAGAATTTCTTAAACAGGCGGGAACAACACTTTGCTATCGAAAGTTAGAAGTTTTTCAATGCCAATTTGACATGAGAATAAAAGGGAATCCTTCGATTCACGTGAATCGAATAGCAGAATAGGGCTGTATCTCAATTTGCTGCTCTCAAGAAAATAGACACATTCCTTTCCATTAAACTTTTATACATACATTTATTATTTTTTACAACTTCTTTTGTGTCTTAGTATGTCTATAGCAGATAAATATAGCGTTTTATTACAATACGAACAACTATAACCAGATTGTCCACTTTTTGTTTCTCTTTTCTGATCATCAACACTTTTTCTTTTTTCCTCCAATTTTCTGCTCTCAGATTTCTGTTTCTTGCATCCTAAATAAAAAAAACAAAACAAACCATGACAAACATAAATGACAAGAAGCATAAAACGTTTCAACTTACTCGCTTTGTGAATTAATTTATGAATACCATCCATTTGTATCTCTTCATTACAGAGACTACATTCCCAGTTGTGATCATTCATTTCGGCATCCATTGCAATTGTCCATTGGACTTCTCTTAAGCTGAAAATTAAAAATTAATTATTAAATCTAAATAGAAATCATTAAATTAAATAATGAAAGTAGTTTTTCTTACCAGCCGTATACGACATTTTCCGTGACATTCATTCCTCCTTTTTCCGTATTGAGCACAGCTGTAAAATCTTCCAAAAAAGGATTTGGATTTAGGTTCTCGGGCTCCGTCAATTGTTGCTCAGTATAAAGATTCTAAAGAAGTGTATGTGTTTTAATTTTAGAATCAATATTTTTTTTTACTTTTCCGTAAACATTACGTGTAGGGATATTATACGCTATAGCTATTGGTCTCAATTAGTAAATTTACATATACATTTTATAATTAGTGAGTATAGATAACATGTTTTTGAAATCTTTTTCTAATCGTATGCGGTTTATTAAGACCAACTACTTAAATTTTTTTGTTACAGTTGTACTTAATTTTGTATCAACTTTCAAAGTTAAAATTTGAATGTTCACTATGGCGTATTTGTAATATTTTTTAAACACAATTTTGCTGGTTTCATGTTTGCTAAATGGAGCATTGTGAAATATTTTCTCATCATAAACATCATTTTGCGGTCATTTGCCAGACTGTTGATGAACGCAAAGTACTCGATATTTAATTCAGCTAATTTATTTTGTATACTACCTAAAGATAGTTCTTAAAAAAAGTGAGTAAAGAGCATACGACCTACTGTCTTTATCTCGTTTACTGATCATGTAAAAATGAGATTTTGTGTTGTGCAAATAACAACTATTTTTCAACACAACTCAGTTTTGATATGAACTGGCCATCTAATAGCATTTTCTTTCATTAAACAATAACTCTATCATCATTTTGAAACTCACCTTTGCATCAGCTGGAAGAAGTCTTTTCACAGTATAAGCTACGCTTGCGCTCATAAAATTTACCATGTCTTCCCAAAGTTCCATTTGATCTTCTCTTGTGCTTTTCTTACTCGAATCCGTTTCTAATGGATTAGCTAAATCTAAATTACATACAAAAAAAAGTAATAATATTTTTATTTTCTTTCTCAAAAACTAACCATTTAATTTTTCGTTCAACATCTTTGACCATTTGCTTCGCAGTTTAATTGCACGTTTTAATAGTTCCCTACCAGTTTCTGGAATTGGAAAATCTAAACAAATCCACGAATCACATACGACACGAGTTACAGATGCATTTGTATCAATTGAAAACGAGAAGAGTAACATAGTTTGTGCAGCTGGCATTCTTATTGAATTCATTAAATATGGTTTTGCTGTTTCTAAAAGATTTCTAAAGAAAAACTACTAAAAACTGATTGTTCTTTTTTCAATGTACAAAGATCAAACTTACTGATAGCAAAGAACTTGATGTGCTGTACTTAAGGACTGCTTCGGTGTGTAATAGTTTGGCTTATCTAAGATGTCACTGTCGTTAAGTTTTAATATTTCAAAATTTTTCGAAAATTGCGAATTCGGATGAATGGATAAAAACGGCTTAAGAAATGTGTGAAAGAATTGTTGACCAGCACTCTTAAATATAAAAACAAATAAGGATATTATTTGTGTACTTAGTACAATAAATAAAAATCCAATCCAACCTTGCAATAATTGAAATCATCTGCAACAGCAATTTGTGGATAGAAGCCACTTACTATAATTAATTTTAATAAAATAACGTCTCTATGCCTGCGAACATCTGAGGACGACAGCAAGACCTTAAAACATAAAAAGCAACGAAATTAATGGTTAATTATAATTATTGAGTTGTCTTACCTCCATTTTATTAGAATCATGAGTCAGCCTGAAATCAACATCACGAATATCATCTGTGTTCTCACCGAAATCTTCTTCGTCGTCATGATTTCTTTTGAGTATTTTTCGTTTTTTTGGTTCTTGATATTTTTGCTTTCGTTTGATTGCTCTTAACATTCGAACTTCACCATGTCGACGCGATCGATCTGCACTGGACAATGATTCAGCAGTCTTAGATGGTAGTAGGTTACTTGTTTCGAGAATATTTTGAAATTGATTTCTTAATTTGGCTATTTCGTAAAATCTAAAATTAAATAATAAAAATAAAATTGTTTGATTTTTTTGTTTTTTTCAGAAGTGATTGTTGTAAAATACTCGTCAAAGTCAGTTTTTACTAGAGAAACCTTTTCCCTTTCGCAGAGCGTTTTTCTGAAAAAAAGTATTTTTATACAAGCTTTACCTCTGTTCTTCCAATCCCATTTTAAAACACCATTTCCTAGTGTTTTCCGACGTATCCGATTTCAAATGAAGCCACTCCTGATATGCATTTAACAAAGTAAATATATCACCTTGATCCGATTCAAGCTCTTCGCGTTCTTTCTAATAAATTAAATGCAATTTCAATATTTTTAAAACAAATTATATAAAATGCTTTCTACGTACGGCACATTTTGTATCATTATATGCTCGATTAGTAAAAGGATTTTGTACACTAAATGCTGCGGCTAGAGTTAGTATCTTTTCAACATCAGTAAAAACACAACCCATCAAAAGCATCTTGCCAATAGTTATTTCAACTGGTAAATTAGAAAGAGCACGTCCAAGAGGTGTGATTTTTTCATCCACAGCTAAGGCATTCTAAAGAACAAAGATATTAGGTATAAGTTGAAGACAAAGAAACCATGAATAACTTACATGCTGTTTAAGACCCAAAATTGTTTGTTCGAGATTTTCCTCAGCTGGAGCCTCGATAAATGGAAAAATTCTTACATTTGGTAATCCCATTGAGATCATTTGAAGCAAAATAGTTTCCAAAGGAACTCTGTATATTTCTGGCGTTGGATAGGATTCTAAAGATTCAAATTGCTTCTCCGAAAATATCCTATAGCAAACCTTGAAATATACACACATTTTAGATTATTAATAAGTAAGCTAATTGTTTTATGTGTTAATTTACCCCAGGACCTGTTCGACCAGCACGTCCTTTTCGTTGCTCTGCTGATGATTTTGATACCCAAAATTCTTTAAGCCTTTGTCCTTTACTGGATGTGTCATAGCTCATTTCTTTAACCTAAGATGGTATAGTTAAGGGTATTTATATACTTTGTTTTTTGGTTGGACTTACTTTTCCTGAATCAACAACAAATCGTATTCCGTCAACAGTAAGAGAAGTTTCAGCTATATTCGTTGAAACAATACATTTTCTCATACCTTCTGGTGCATAGTCAAAAACCTTTAAATATGATATTATTGCATAAGAGAATTGACTAAAAGTTCAAATGTCAAATTATTGTACAATGAATTTGAGCAGATTAATTAATTAATAGCCGGTTTTTTGTTTTTTGTTTGAGGAGGAGGCAGACTACTCAGGAGCACACAACATACAGGAGCATTATACATAGCTAGTACAATCTTACTACATATTCTAATCTACTTGATAAGAAGAGCATGTGTATATGGCAGTAGTTGATCAACGAATTACCTAGTTTTGAGTAGTCTATCACCTCTAAAGAAACACGGCTATTAAGTACCTTATCTTGATCAGCTAAAGCTAGTCCACTATGAAGTGGCAAAATAATCCAATGATTATTTTTCTCCGAGTATTCTTTGGCTGCATCACAGACTGTTGTTATTTCATTAACACCGCTTACAAATATAAGAACATCACCACGTTCACTTACTGAAACAATTTTATGTTGATTCATAAATACGAAAAAGATTTGAAAAAAACTAACATGGATATTTTTGATCAATTATATTCAAAACCTGAATAAATGGAGCCGGATCAAGACGCACCGAAGTACTTCGTTGACCACTTCGTTTCAAATCCAGCATTGGCGGGGGTAAGTAGATTGTTTTTATTGGATATAATCGACCAGGTACTTCTATCAGTTGAGCACCTTCATCTTGGAAATAATTTTTAAAGAGCTCCACATTTATAGTAGCTGACATAAGAACTAATTTCATATTGCTCTTTGCTCGCAGCAAGCACTTTGTGACGCCCAGCAGAAAATCACCAAAAAGATTTCTTTCGTGAATTTCATCCAATATCAAAACATCATATTGATCGAGATTTGAATCGACAGCTAGCTGAAAAGTATTAAGAATTTTTTTAATTTAAAAGATAAAATTGAAGAAAAAGCTTAGAAAATACCTGACGAAGTAGCAGTCCTTCAGTTATAAAAACAATATTTGTATTAGATGTTTTACTTTTTTCAAATCGAATTTGAAAACCAACTTTCGTTCCATAGTCATCTAACATTTCATGTGCAACACGTTTGGAAAGTGAGACACATGCTAGTCGTCTGGGCTGTGTGCAAGCTAAAATTGAAATATCAAGAATAATTTATTTAAACAATAGTTTTGTATGGAGAAATTCAAATGCATTTCTTAAGTGCATCACTACCTTATGATATGATAATACAAGAATAAGTTTCATTTTCTTTTTTTCTGCTAAATTATCACTTTATGCTCTTCTTATGAGTATGTAGGAATATCGATGAGTACATGGGTTCGAATATTCAAATAGGAAGCTGTTCTATTGCAGCTGTTGGAGAGATAAATATAGAAACAGAATGCGATAGCACGTAGGAGTACGTAAAATGTACTAGAACCTCAATTAGCGACCTTTGATCTGTAAAGGATATATTGAAACCGATTTGGGGCAACCGCATTAACAAATTTCTAAAACGACAACACCAAATTCATAGTACTGATGATTGTGTATTTTTTCAACAAAAAATGCCAAATGAGCTGAAGGAATATATTTTGAAGTTTTTAAGGCTGGATTAAATGGCATACCTAAAAACCTGGACTCGATGGAAAACTAAAACTGAAGAAAAAAATTTTTTCGCATTTTTCACTGATGATGAAATCAAAAAAATAGTCTGCTCAAATTGATGTAAAAGAATTGAACTCCAAGAAATCGACGACATTTCGTTATCTCCCTTTTTTTGGCGGACATCAACAAATTTTAATTTAAAAAATGTTAAATCGTCACGTGAGTTTTTATTTGTCCTACAGAGCATTTTTTCCCAAAAATGAGTTAAAGATGTCATCTTATATTTTCGACCACGCAATCAGAATCGTCCTATTTTAAATTTTTAGGTTTGGTTTTTCATGTGTATGTAACTTAGAGTTACCGCAACTCCCATAGAAAAATTTTTTTGTCGAATTACTAATATTAAAAATTGTTATCAATTTAAATTTTCAGTACTTACCTCAAAAAGAGCTGAAGTGCAAACTCGATTTAAAATGAAACTTTCTATGTTATAGAAAGGTATCTAATCGAAATGCTTCTCGTATAATATATAATAATTTTATCAACAATAGTAGCACAGAGTAAAATTGACTAAAAAAAAAACCAAAAGGGCACCCATTGGGGGTTGAACCTGCTATGTTTTTTTATAGAAAAAAAAAAAAAAAAATAAAATGGAGTTGTAAAATACATATTTGTTGCTTTTTTTATGAAGTTTAAGCTTCACGAGTCGTTTCGTTGGTAGTTCAATAATTTTATTTAAATAAACTCGCGCTTTTTGCTAATTTTACTTTGTATATAAAATAAATTAACTTAAAATAAAATGTGAGTATTAATTCTGTTGCGTTTTTGTTTTAATATTAAAAGAAGTTTTAACAATTTTAAGTGTTTTCAGCCGATTGAAAATAGGCACAAGTTTTCTCAAAGCACCTCCAAATCTTTTTCCCGGAAACCCGCATTTTAAAAAAGACTTTAAAAAAGTGCAATCACTTGAAGTCGTAAATGACATGGCAGAAAGAGGAGTCAAATTAATAACCAACTTTAATAACCTTTTAACTAAAGATGAGGAACAAAAACAATATGTACTTCAAGTAGTCAGTGAGTGCCGAAAATTGTATTGTGATGCTTCCAAAACTACTTTAAGTAAATCTCTTGACACATTTTTTTTTAGTAATTACTTAATTAGATATGTATTAGAAATGTAATGGGGACGTTTCACGAGTCGATTTTTGCCGTGCGGCGAAGCTTTTCGACTCGTGTGAACGTAATTCGCAGGCGACTAAAGTGACAATCCTTATAGAAAAATCCTAGTCGAACGACATATCGTGCAGCTAAAATCGACTCGTGAAAAGTGGGCATAACACGATATTAAGTATTTTGCTTTTTTTTTAGAAATCTGTTAAATGTTTCGTTTTTTTGTTAACAGTTAAAACCGTTAAAAAAAAAGTTTCATTTTAAATCGAGTTTGCACTTCAGCTCTTTTTGAGGTAAGTACTGAAAATTTAAATTGATGACAATATTTTTGTTTTAGTAAAACTAAACAAATTAAGCATCTGAGTTATGTGTTACAACACTACCTTTAATTTAATATATAAAAAGTGAAAATAACCCCATCTGTTTTGGAGCTAGAGCTAATTTTCTGCGAAAAACAGTGAAAAAAAAAACAGTCGGCACCATTTAGACTTATCCAATCGAGCTGAAATTTTGGCTATCTAAAAATCTGCAAAGGCGGAACATATGGGGTTCCCCCGACCAAATTTCGAAAATCGATTTCTTGCGGTCACTCTAATGTAACTGTATGGACAGGTGTCCTATGTCCATTTTACTACTTTTTTTAAACTCAATTAAATCAATATTAGTTCAGTCAATGGGAAAAATTTGAAAAAAATTTGTGACGTCAGCAAAATTTGGATGCAGGGGCCCTATTTTGTAAAACGAATATCGTTGAAATTACTTCGTTATCGTTGAAATGCGATTGTGTTCAACGAGAATCGTTAGAATTTTACGATACTCGTTAGTCCTTACGACTGTCATTTACCTATCGTTTGACTTTCGTTCTCGTTTGCCTTGCTAAGAAAAAAAAAAAAAAAAAAAATTGCCAAACTTCGAAGTCAATTTTATTTCCACTGATTGCAATGAAATAACAAATATATAAACATACTCAAATATTAAAACGAAGAAGCAATTTTTTTACTATTATTAAAGCACCACAACACAACAAAACTATAAAACAAACAATTGATCTCAATCTTCATGTCCAATTAACAATGGCAGAGATAAAGTTCTCTGAAAGATGATTTTCTTCTTTAAACTTGTAAAATAAATAGTGGAAATCACAAAATATGTCCATAAAGTCAATTTTATTAAGTTTTTGAATAGAAAACATTATTAAATAGCACAAGAAAAGTAAAAGAAAATTTTTTTGCCACTGAAGATTTTGTTTATCTACTTATTTTTTGACAGCTTTTCATCGGCGTGAAGTTGGTAGGCTTGAAAAAAAAATTGTTTTTTCATTTTTATCTGGCAATATTTTCAACCATGCATTATCGTTGTACTAAATCGCTCTATGTTGTGAATATCGTTGTCCTGGGTATCGTTGTTTTGCCTTTCGTTTCGTAATACAAAATAGGGCCCCAGTATCGAAGAGGAATTTATCCTGAGTATAAATCTCAGTTTGCATATTGATTGGTCTTGTGGGGCGTCCGCCATTGTGAAAAACGCTTTAGTCTCAATATCTTTATAACGACTGATCGGACAAAACATTTGCAAGGGCTTCTAAGATTGGAAATATAATTAACTTTCTTTTTGTAGTGCATCATTTTTCTCTAGGAGTTATACTTTTAGAGTAAGAAAACCGCAAAGTATCTCATTTACAGTTATTTCCCACTTAAATCTAAGGGTTGTTTATAATATTTAAAATATCAAAAAATACACTAATTGCGGTACTGTTACTCTGAAAGTATAACTCCTAGAGAAAAAAAAAAAGTACCATTAGAAAGATAATTATATTTACAACCTAAAAAAATCTTGCAAATTCTCTGTCCGACCAGTCGTTCTCGAGATATTGAGACTAACGCGTTTTTCAAAATGGCGGACGCCCAACAATCAATACGCAAACTGAGATATATGTATACCCAGGATAAACCCCTCTTCAATACTGCATTAAAATTTTGCTGACGTCACAACTTTTTTCGGATCCCCTGCATTTGACTCCTCATTGCTGAACTGTATTGAAAAACCATAACATGCATATTAGTGTGGGTCAAAAAAATTCTTTGTTTTTGATTTGGTACTCCGACAAATCGATTTCTAGGCACCTCTAGAATATACACACCAAAAATCAGCTCTTAATATTAATGGGAAGGTCCTCCGCTTTGCAATTTTCCATTTTTAAATCAAGCTTCTATTAAAAAAAAATTATTTTTTTAAAAATCGACTTTTTAGCTAATTTTTTTACTTATTCTTGTAGGAAATTGAACGCTCTACAAAAAAGGTCTTGTATACATATATGTATGTTTTGTGTGACCAATTTTTTACTGAATATTTGTAGATTTATATTTGGTATTGCGGGCTGTTTTGGTCAATTGATTTTAAATGCAAATAAAAAACTTTATTCCATCTTTTACCCAACGTTTCGTCGCTACTCACGACTTCTTCAGGGGTTTTTTTTTAAGATATGTTGTTTTTGTTGTTGTTGTATTTGTATTTTACATTGTTTTTTTGTTTTGTTTTTAAATCTTATTTTTATTTCGTTTGAAAAAGAAAAATGAAAGAAAAATATTTAAACTATTTAATAAATTAACATTAAAAACAAGAGACTAATAAATTAAAAAGACAAACATAAATTATCACAGTGTAGTTCAGGTACTTATTTTATTGCTAATGTTTAAAAATATTTATATACATTGAAAAATTGATTTCTTTTTTTTGCTATGAGATGGTATACTTAGTTTTATAGAAAACGCAATATTTAAAAAAAAATAGTATGGAGTTATGCCGTTTTTCGAAAAAATAGATTTTATTTTTAAATTGTTTTTTTTTTTTTCTGACTGTATGGAAAAAGTGCCGTTTTGCACGTTATTCAAAGACAAAAATAAAAATATTACATTATTTTAAGTCAATTTTATTTGTTTAATAACGAAAAAGATGCCGTTTTCTTCGAAAAACCCAAAACTAATCCTATCTACGATAACGGCTAACTAAAGAAATGTCATTAATGTATACAAAATGACAAGGAAACTAACAGCGGCACTTTTTCATAACGTGGGAACTAGAAGAAAAGCGCTGATTACACAGAAAAATTGCGTTTTTTTTTTAATTAGTTCTGTGTTCTAAACTCAAAAATGACAAATTTCGACTTATGAAACTTTGCCTTGAAAGCGACGATAAGTCCTAATAGAACTGTGTTGACGTGGACTCTCTTTCTAACACCAAATCTCATCCAATTTTAAAATTGTGCATGAAGGAGCAATTCCTAAATGACCTACAATTTTTCTCCCAACGAATTAGCAGAGATACACTTTCTAATGACAATGATACTCTTCGAGGCTTTGTCAATTCCTCGCAAGATGCAGTACTCCTAAAAAAAAATATTTTGAAAGCTGGGATTTGAACCCAGACCTCTGACGTCATAGTCCATCGCAGTTTTTTTACTTTAGTTTATTTAATACACAGAATTTACAGTCCAACATTTGTTCTAATTCAATACTATGGAAAAAACTGATAAGGTTTGCCAGGAAGAGTACTTACCTATATTCTTAAATCCAAATTCAAAAAGAAATTGTGGAATTTGTGTTGATTTTCCACAACCCGTATCTCCAGCCACAATAAGAACTTGACTACTTTTCAAGGTTTCTTGTATTTGTTGTTTAAATTTAGCTATTGGCAAATTTCTCTGAGACTTTCTTAATTTTTTGATTTTATTGAATTTTTCTTTTTGCTTGAAATCCAAATAAATGTATACAACTTCAACAAATTGTTGTATTTTCAATTTACTTAGTTCTTTTGTGTGTTCCACGTAGCGACCCATTGAACATTTCTCCGTATCATAGGAGAGTTCAAGTGGAGAGAAGTTACGCTTGTGAAAATGTTTGTATTTATTTTCGTCGACTTGATTTGATAATGATAGTGGTTCAGGTAATATAGGTTGACCAGCATTTCGGAGCATACTTTCGTATTTATTTACGAATTTCCAAAAATCTCTAATGTCTTCAACAATAAGTTCATGATTTGTTGGCGATGTTAGGATGCTTTCGAAAGCTGATTTGTGGTCACAGAAAGAGAAGTCTACTAGATTTGTTTGTTCATCTTGATGATGATGATGATGCTTTTTACGAGACATTGTTTTTTTTTTAAACAATGTTATAAGTAGGGATAAGTTTAATAATGTTTTTTTTTTATAGTTTAAATCTTATTATTTAAAAAATATTATTTTTGTTTACTTTTCTGTTGAAATAGTTATTTGAGCACTTAAACAATTTTGACATTTTGTTACGTGATCAGCTGTTATTTGAAGTTTTATTCGTATCTACGCCTGCGTTACGTTTTACTACATTCAGCACAGAATGAGTGGATTCAACGCGAAAATTTATAATTTTTGTTGTGGGTGATTTTTTTTTGTTCAATTGCTCTTAAGCTGGGTCCATACTAGGTTGATCAACACGTTCAACATTATGTACGTTCCAAATCAACATACTGAACAGTTTAACAATTCTAAATTATTCTAAATGATGCATATAGGACATATTTGAGCCTACACATCAATTGATCCTGTTTGGAAGGGTTTAACTGTTCATTATGTAGGTTGAATGTTGAACAAGTGGATCAACGTAGTGTGGACCCATCTTTGAGCTGCGTCCTCCATACTATGTCGATCAACAATAATTTTTAACTTTTAAATACGTTTCTTTTTAACATTCTATAGCTGCGTTTTGTATGACCAATTATCCATATAGATCATGATTTCAAAATCATACTATGTTTCCACCCACCCTAAATCTGAGATTAGCGAAGTAGATTTAAACCTTAACTACATTGGCTCAAAAAGTGAAAAAGTACAAAAGTGAAAATTTTCAAACGCATTTTTGTATAGTTTTTCGGCCCTCAAAATTAAAACAAATGATGCAGAAAGCTTATTTTGTGGTCTAATAAACAATTTGTATACTCTTTTTCACAAAACAATTGCGCTAGCCAGAAAAAAAATATTTTCACTTTTGTACTTTTTCAAAAAGTGGTGTATGTAGTTAAGCCTTAAGATTAAATCTTGAAGTGTGTTATAAATTTTAATTCAGTTTCGATTGTCAAAAAACAAAAAAAATTAGGCATGTTCCCTTCATTATTAGAGAGCATAGAATCATTCAGCCAAGTAGATTAAAGGCTTGGCCACACCGGAGGGTACGCGGTAGAGGCACAGGTAACGGTACGGGTATTTGTATGGAAAAAATTCCAAACTGACACATCAACGTTCGGGTGTGGAATTTTTTTAATACAAATATCGTTGCCGCTACCCGTACCGCTACCGCGTACCCTCCGGTGTGGCCAAGCCTTAAAGGCTTGGCCACACCGGAGGGTATGCTGTAGAGGTACGGGTAGCGGTAACGATATTTGTATGAAAAAAATTCCACATCTGAACGTTGATATGTCAGTTTGGAATTTTTTTCATACAAGTACCGTTACCTCTACCCGTACCGCTACCGCATACCCTCCGGTGTGGCCAAGCCTTAAAGGCTTGGCCACACCGAAGGGTACATGTGGTAGCGGTACTGGTAATTGTATGAAAAAAATTCCACATCTGAACGTTGATGTGTCAGTTTGGAATTTTTTTCTTCGGTGTGGCCAAGCCTTAAGGCTTGGCCACACCGGAGGGTATGCGGTAGCGGTACGGGTAGAGGTAACGGTACTTGTATGAAAAAAATTCCAAACTGACATATCAACGTTCAGATGTGGAATTTTTTTCATACAAATATCGTTACCGCTACCCGTACCTCTACCGCATACCCTCCGGTGTGGCCAAGCCTTTAAGAGGAGATTTATTTCAAATCTACTTTTTTGGATATTTAAATTTGTATGGTAAATCTCAGGATTTAGAAGTAGATTTAGCTCTAAATCTCGAAAAAGTGGATTTAGGTGTAGGTGGAAACATAGTAGGGGTATTCACGATCTGGTGCAACAGGCCTAGTAAAAGTGTAAAATTTTATTTTTTTACAATAGATCGTGAACGCACCTCTTCTTATCTATAGTAAATATTGAATGGAATCCATGATATGATTTATATCAGCTTCACTCTTTTTTTGTACGGAGTTGTCTTTCCACCGATGCTTCTTCTTTTTTTTTCAATTTTTTTATAATTTCATTCTTTGTTGTGTTCGGGTTAATTTATTTTCACAAATTACATCAAATAAAAAAGAATAAGAATAAAAAAGATAAATTGTTCATCATTGACGACACGCGACGGCGAGCTGCCATCTGTCAAAAAAAATTTACACCATTGTATTTTTATTTTGCAATAGGGTTAGGGTATAGCAAAAGTGCAAGACCATTGTAAAATTTCAATTCATATATTTTGTTGTTGTAGTGTTGTAAGATTTTACACTTTTGCAATGATACAAGACCAGTTGCATCGGATCGTGAATACCCCTAGTATAAAACGATCTGGATCAAATTCGAAACAGATTTCTATATTCATCTCTTTCCCTTCTAACAATTTTGCTTATATAATGCTTTACAGAAGCAACAGTTGCATCTGTAAAGCTTTATAGAACCAAAATTGTTTGTCGGGTTTTTTCTCATATTTTTGCATACTACAACTCGTGTTCTATCTCTTATTTTTCTCCATCTGTTGACCAGAATTTTCACAAAACAATTGTGCTAGCCAGAAAAAAAATATTTTCACTTTTGTACTTTTTCAAAAAGTGGTGTAAGGCTTAACTACATTGGCTCAAAAAGTGAAAAAGTACAAAAGTGAAAATTTTCAAACACATTTTTGTATAGTTTTTCGGGATGGAAAATTAAAACAAATGATGCAGAAAGCTTATTTTTTGGTCTAAAAAACAATTTGTATTCTTTTTCTTACAAAAAAATTGCTCTAGCCAGAAAAAAAAATAATTTCACTTTTGTATTTTTTCAAAAAGTGGCCTGGTACGCTGCTCGCGCTAAATTTTAGCCAAGATAAAATTCCCATACAAGTTATCGATAATTTGTATGGGATCCATTTTAGCTGAGATAAAATTTTTCGATAATTTGTATGGGAGCTAAAATTTAGCGCGAGCAGCGTACCAGGCTTTAAGCGATACAAAACCATTTGCATCGAATCGTGAATACCCCTAATTTGTAATCGCTACGTGTAGCTGAAATCTGATTCCTTGAATGCTGAATGCTGCCTTTTACTTTCAGCTTTGAATGCGACCACCATGTGTTTTTTTTCTTGTTTTCTCTTGTCAGCACACTTTTGCTTGAAACATATTTCAAAATTACAAACAAAAATAAAACGGTCTTGCAATATTGTTTATTCCGTCTTCGTTAAATGTTCTTGTTTTGTTAACAAAATAAGCTTTTTAAATAATAATGCATAATCTGCATTATCTCTGAATGTTATTGAAACTGTATCGAATAAATTTTTTATCAAATTACCCCAAAATGTCCACTTGTGTTAAAGGAAAACTTTCATATCCAAAAGATCAACTTAATTTGGATCTCACACTTTTAGGTGGTCAAAGTTTCCGGTAAAATCATGAATTTTTCTCATCCTTTTTATCAATTAGATTTTAAATCATTTCATTTAGATGGGAAAAACATACAAATGATAAAAAAGAAGAAAAATGGCAAGGTGTAGCTTTTGAATGTTTCTGGGAACTACATCAAACACCTTCAACAATAAAGTACAAAGTTTTCTCCAATAAAAAGCATCCTGATGAATACTTTACAAAATTACTCGAAAAATATTTAAGATTGGATTTCGATTTGAGTGGCAATTGTGAGAAATGGAAGAGAGCTCATAGACATTTTGCAGAAACATCACAAGCACTCAAAGCAGTTCGGGTGTTGGATCAAGAACCGCTCGAGACAATTCTTTCGTTTATATGCAGCCAAAACAATCACATTAAAAGGTAAGATTTTTCATCCTAATATTACTTTTAATGTACGGTAAACTTGAGGGTAATAGGTATCTATTTGACATTTCAATAAAGTAAAATCAAATCTAGTCCTTTTAGTCCATGAAAAGCTTAATATAAAAGAACTAACGGAGTATTTGTCCTCAAATTGCGCACATCAAGTTGGTGGGTTGTTTTCTTGGCTGATTAACAAGAGTTAAACACGTTTTTCTTTGCCAGCTTGTAGCTGGCATGTTGTGTAGCCTGCCCAGATCTGGCATATCCTCCCTAGCTAAAATCGAAGGCGGTTTTTTGTGTACGCGACACATTAAGCTGCCAAAAGCTTTCTTAATTTGTGGCTTTCCAGCAGTTAAATCAGCAAGATATAAATACTGATCCAATCCAAAGAGTTTTCATCCGGCTTCGTCAAAGTCCATCATATCATATAGCTGGATTGTGATGATAAGCGTCTTATGTGTCCCTATATTAGGGTGGTCCAATTTTTTGGTTTTTACATTTCCGTTGTTCCCCACTCAAAAATTGGTTGCATATGTGTTTTGTATTACACACGTGAAATTTCAGCTTTTTAGGTGAAGTGTAAGTGGGCGCTCAACAGGCTCAAAGTTTTTGCTCAGATGCTGGTATAGCTGGGTCCTCATGCTTATTAATTAACTCTTGTTTTGATTTATCAAGTGAATTAAGTTACGATGTGGTAAAGTTTTTCATAAAAAACCAATAGTTAAGTGATATTTTCACAGATAATAATTTTTGTTCATTTAAATTCGTCTGTAAGTATTTTTTGCTTAAAGTTATCAAAACAGTATTAATCAATGAAATACGAGCTAGTGACTCAAAACCAAAGAAACATGAAAATCATTTACTTGGTTGTCGGGAACATGCGTGCTTATCATGTTTAATCCAAATTGCAACCTCAAGCCAAGTCCTAATACGACATAATCAGATATTAAGGGTAAGGTAAGGGTAACAAAGTCTAATATTCCAAAGCTGATGAGCGCCCTCTTCCTTTTAGTTTTGAAGGCTAAAACTTTCAGCATATGTTGGTATTGATGTCTGTAGCAAAATAATGGGTGGGGAACTAATGAATTATATGGTTTATTTTTTTGCATTATATATCGAGGACCACACTACACCTATATGGGCACTTAAGTTGCTTGAGAGGGCTTTGCTGGTCAATTGCCTTCTCAAAGGAAAAAAGCAGCGATTGGCAAGATTAAAGCCTTAACTGCATTCCCCACTTTTTGCAAAAGTACAAAAGTGAAATATTTTTGCTTTTTAGACCAAGATAAGCTTTCTGTATAATTTTTGTCTTTTTAATTTCTTAGCCCAAACAACTATACAAAAATGTTCACTTGCACTTTTTCACTTTTTGAGCCAATGGAGTTAAGACTTTAGCGCTGGTGTTGTTGTTTGTATTAAAAAGGGAGCCTAGATAGACCAAGTCTTTAACAACCTCAAAGTTATGATTGTGAATAGTCACGTATTGTCTAAAACTTTGGTGTTGAGGTTCCTTTTTTGACGACAGCATATACTTGTTTTGCCCTCATTGACCTTTAAGACGCGCCGCGCTGTGTTCTTTTGATTATGTCAATATCGTTGGCAGTCTTTTGAAAGATGGTGCCCTTTGTGTTGACTTTAGAGTTCTGTATTATTCTTTCAAGGATGATGTTAATTAGGTCGCATGACAGCGCGCCGCCTTGTCTTAAACGTTTTTTGACATCAAAGGTATCGATAAGTTCTCTGCCGACCATAACCTAGCAGTGTGTTCTTTCTCCAACGTCATTCTGCATAGGCGGATGAGTTTCGCAGAGATGCTAAAACTAGACATGGCTCTATACAACTCGTCTCAATAGATACTGTCATTCGCTGCCTTGATATCGATGCACAAGTGATGGGTATTGATTTGATGTTCATGGGTTTTTTCCTAGATATGCAGTTATATTAATATTTGGTCGATAGTGGACTTTCTTGGTCCACAATCATAAGAATCTGTCAGATTGATTGACAAAGGGCTTTACAAAGACAATACGGCAAAGAATATCTTATGGGCGATGTTGAGGAGACTGATCCCTCGGAAGCTAACGCAATTAAGAGAATCTCCTTTCTTAAAGACTGGGCAAACAATGCTGAGGTTGCCTTCTACGGACATGCTTTTCTCCCACCAAATTCGGCGGATGAATTGGTGCATACTCAAAACCAAATCATCGCTGAAACTTTAAATAGTTCGACAGTAAGACCGTCAGCTCCACTTAAGTCTAAATATGACTTCTTTCAACTCGACCGGGTCGGGTGCAAAGAATTTAATGTTACAGAACACCAGCCACAACCTTTTATAACTATTTATTCAAGCAAAATGTTTCAGTAATTTGTTTACTGATAAGTGGAACAGTTAATTACTGGAATGACTGTTTTTGACTTGCATGTTGCGAACAAATGATTTAATTAAGATCACCCTGATTTAGATCATGATATTTCCGACTCAAACGGAGTTTTTCACAAATGAGATTTGACATAGGACTCCGAAATTCTTCCATATTTAAAAAATCATGTGTATATGTTAAACTTAAGTAGATTTTTTCACACTTTGTTAGAAATAATTTTGTAAAACGATTATCGTTGAAACTACTTCGTTCTTGTTCAAATGCGATTAGGTACTACGATAATCGTTTGATTTCAACGATACTCGTTAATGCTTACGATTGTCTTTTACCTATCGTTTTACTTTCGATCTCGTTTGCCAAACTTCGAATTCAATTTTATTTCCATTGATTGAAATGAACATAAAATATATAAACATACTCAAATATTAAAACGAAGAAGCAAATTTCTCATTACTATTAAAGCACCACAACACAACAAAACGATAAAACAAACTATTGATCTCAATCTTCATGGCCTATTGGCAATGGCAGAGATAAAGTTCTCAGAAAGATGATTTTCTTATTTAAACTCATAAAATAAACAGTCTAATTCACAAATTATGTCCATAACTTTAATTTTACTATGTTTTTGAATAGAAAATATTAATTACACTGGTCGGCAAAAAAAAAAACAAAAAAAGTCGGGAGCAAGAACTCTGTAAGGTGATTTTAATAAACTTGAGTATGCTGAATTTAAAACAGTTTATAGATTTTTTCCATCATGTCTGGTTTTTGAGCTCTGCTCATCACAATTTCATCACTATTAAGTCCCAAAAACTAATTTTAAATGAAATGTTTTTTGATATTTGATCTAAAAATATTATTTTTTTGTAAAATTTTGCTATTTTTTCAACCATATCAGGAGTCGAAAACTGAAATTTACTTCAAATCTGCTTCAAAAACCATAAGTTACCTTAACCACCAAGATTTTGAGATATCATACCTTTCTATACCAAATATCTTTTAGAAAAAAATAATTTTGAAAATAAAAATAAACGTATTTAAGACGATAAAATATGGCTTTTGAATATTGCATATATGTAGTTTTGCGAAAGAAAAATTTAACGGTGATGAAATTCAACTTCAAAAGTACCACAAAAACGCGTTTTTGACCTGTTATTATTTAAATATTTCGAAAACTTGACGTGCCAGTGAAATTTTGACTTCAGATTCGGAATCAGCACACAAAAGTCCTTGGTTTGGTTCAAGCTCCATTTTCGTTGCCGACCAGTGTTATTAGCCCAAGAAAAGTAAACGAATTTTGTTCACACTGAAGATTTTATTTGTCTACTTATTTTTTGACACCTTTACATAGGCGTGAAGTTGGTACATGGATTCGTTATCATTGTACTAAATCGCTCTATGTCGTGACTATCGTTGTCCTGTATCGTTTTTTTGCCTTTCGTTTCGTAATATGAAATAGAGCCCCAGCTAAAGAAATCCTCAAAGGGCTAAAATTTTTTTTTTTACCCCTGTATTTTCTCGTTTTGGTCGCCCTGTGATACCCAACATAAGAGTAAAGGTACTTCTTATTAAACCTAGGCTATGTCTAGAGTTTCTCTGTACTTGGTGTTAGTGGTAGTCCTGCAAAAGAAAGACGGGGTCTTATGCTAAAAACATGTTATGGTGCCATGTAAATCCGAAACCCAGCTTGGTTTGCACTACTCACAAAGTCCAAAGAGTCCTGTTTTCTGCTTCTTTTAATTTTTCTGTTGAGTTTGATTTTTGTTTTGTTTTAATCTTGATTTTCCTCAACATCGAGATCATAACAGAGCCTAGAAAAGGAAAAAAAAGAAGATAGCCACCAATCTTTCAATCCTTCAAGTCAAGAGGTTGATTTAACAGCTCCATATATGTACATGTTTACGAATAATGTGCACTGATGGCAACTTATTATTGCACTTTACAAAACAAAAATCTTCAGTGTAGTGAATATATTCCTATGTTAAGTAATTTTTTTTTAATTTTCTCCTTTGCGACCTGAGGACTTCTTCTTCCTTCTGAGAGAAAGGAGCGCATTTGCTTGATATACAAACATCTTAGTCCCTTACTTGAATTAGCCACTACGTCCAGACTTACCCCATGAAAGATAAACCGCGCGTAGTATTTAACAAGTGTTTTAATATACAGCCTTTAAAAACAAAAAAAAAAACTTTCAGAATATCAACAATGGTGCAATGGTTGTGTTCAAAATATGGCAGTAAAATATGTTCATATGAAGGCGTCGACTATTTCTCGTTTCCCAGTTTAAGCTCATTGTGTGATCATCAAAATGAGGTTTGTTATTTTTTCCTTGTTTATATAAAATACATACTAGGTATTGTATTGTAAATATTTTCAGCTTGAATCTGCTCTCAGAGAAGCAAAATTTGGCTATCGAGCTAAATTCATTGCAGGAAGTGTTAAAAAAATTAACGAATCTGGTGGTAATGATTGGTTTCAAAAGCTAAGAAGCTTATCATTCAAAGAAGCTCGGGTGGAGTTAGTAACCCTACCTGGAATCGGATTTAAAGTTGCCGATTGTATATGTTTGATGGCTTTAAATCATTTGGAATCCGTACCAATTGATACACATATCTACAAAATTGCTCAAGCTTCATATTTACCACGTTTAAGTGGCATTAAATCAGTTACACCGAAAATATACGAAGAAGTTGCTGAGCACTTTCGAAAGATTTATGGAGATTATGCTGGTTGGGCTCAAGCGGTAAAATGATATTTTAAATTATTTTAAATGTATTTGTATTTCATAATTTGCTAATATTTCAGGTTTTATTCTGTTCCGGTCTTCAAAGGTTTCAAGAAACAAAAGGGAAATTTGTAGACAAAACAAATGTTTGTGTGCCTGCTAAGAAACAAAAGAAAAAGTAATGCATACATGATAATCTAGTTTTACAGGTCTAATT
This sequence comes from Episyrphus balteatus, assembly GCF_945859705.1. Classification (NCBI taxonomy): domain Eukaryota; kingdom Metazoa; phylum Arthropoda; class Insecta; order Diptera; family Syrphidae; genus Episyrphus; species Episyrphus balteatus. The sequence continues at coordinate 70,468,036 of NC_079135.1, forward strand.
CGTAATTTTAGTATTAAAATAAACAAGGAAAATATATTTAAAAAGAGAAACACAGCGAACACGTTTTATAACTTCAAAGAATCTAGATTTAAGGAAAGATGGGAACGTGAATATGGTAGACAGTTAGCCATGGCGGTTCAAAGAGCACCAGGTCTGAAAACCAAATTAGTTTTCGCTATCACCGTTTTGATAGCTTGTGCTTTTGTGGTAACTCAGCATTAAGTTGAGTAAACATTCTATATTGTAAACAACAACAAACGGTTACTTTTATTTATTATTAATGATCCTTTGTTGTTGAAGGGTCAAAAATGTTTTAGCTTAGAAAAAAATTTTCTCTGTAAACCATAACAAACGAATACTTTTTCTTATCCTTAGCAATCATTTGTTGTTGTTTATAAATTATAAGTTTTACTGAGCTATGTTAATGGGTAATTTTATTCGTTAAAGGTCAATTAGAGCAACTAAGATGTGCTCTGTCATCTCAGTAATCCCAAACGAACAGCAACAAGCCAGATCAAGTTTTGAAAATAAGTTCCCAATTTAAAAATTGCATTAAAAATATAAATATACAAGTCAAATGCTTAAGCCATTTTAGGAAGCTACTAAGTAAAAAAGCAGTCTGTTTTTCAACTAAGTAACTGAATAAAATGGTTTTAGCATTTTACTAAATCGTTTAAAATGTTGGGCCTCTAACCACCGATTTAGCGTTTTAGTGATATTCGACTTGAGTCGAACGTATGACTCGCGAGTCATAATAGCAACCTTAATTGTCCACTGTAGCGTATACGTAATTTTATTTTTGGGGTAACAAAAAGTTAACGGTATTTATCATATACGAGTAGTAGCCATTATGAAAAAAAACTATGTTTCTCAAAAACGATTCTACTAATTTTTTTTTCATGTATGACTCTTGTCAACTAAATAGATTGAAAGACATACGATGGTTTATTTTTACTGTAACGGTAGTTTTCTTTGAACAGAACTTAATTCTGTGTTTTTTTGAACTGCGTTATCTTCTACATATTGAAAGTAGTAAGCCTAGGAAATGTCCTTTGTTTAGCACAGTTAACTTTTATTCTTGCTTTTCAGTAAAAACTCGAGCTTATTTTATAAATTAAATTGTGTAGCATTCCATGGAGAAAACCTTACATAAATATTTATATAAATTTTGACATTAAGTGCAAAAGTATACTTTCAAAAAAGAAAGTACACACATAAAAGTGCTTATAAATTGTATACATAGGTACATTAAATGTCTTAAGTTTTTGTTTTTCTCTTGTGACATAGGTACATTTTAAATGCAAAGAAAATAAAACTAATTTATTTTATCCATCTCCATGTTGTGTTTGTTCTTCTCCCCCAGTTTCAATCAAATTAGCTACTAATCCTACTTTAAATTTTCTATAATTGGTTTCTTTTTCGTTTTCCTGTGGACCTTCAGAATCATCGGTTGTTTTTATGAATGAAGAATAGAAACTTGAAAAACTTGAACCATCCATGTCGTCATTGTTGCCATTACTATCAGTATTTTGCTAAAATTAAATAAAAAATATTTATTTATTTTATTTATTAAACATTTTATTATAATAGCATGTTACTTACATTATGAATTATTTCAATATGTTGTTCAGCGACGTAATCTTCAGTTTCTGATTGAATTGGTGAATCGACTATTCCTTTTTTGGATACATCTGAAAGAGCCTGTAACGAAAGTTCATAAATTAATTGGCTTGAATTGTTTTAATTTTAATTTCTTTAATTCATTTACTATTTTTTAAAATATTCAGAAGAAGCAGAAAAACCCTACATGTTACAAATACCATCTGACTCAGTTGTTGGGCAATGTAATATAATATGAGACCGGGAGGTGTCGTAAGGTCAAACCAGCCAACCCCAAAACATTTCCGGAAACAAACCGACAGAATTTTTTGCGGAGACGAGGATGATAAGCATACAAAGAGAAGTTTTCAGGGAAATCACCAACTGATTTCAAACCGAAGAGTGGAGAGTAAAAATATATGACGGAAATGAAAAACCACGCCTCGATGTAGTCTTCGAATATTGCATGAATGAAGCAAAGAAAAAGTGTGCACAGAACAGATAGAACGGAAAGTCAGCTTTTCAGAAAATGAGACATGTCAACAACAATAAAGTGGGATGAGGAGCAGTGTTCCCATCGATCGAGATTGCGTTTTAAGTTCAGATTGACCATGAAAGAATCAACTAACTAGATTTCCTTAAATGGAGGGATCACTAGTAAGAAATAGCGTTTGATGGCTTGTCGTTTGATGCCCTGAGTATATAATTAGTTTAAGCGGTCCTTCAGACCAACTAATACTTTTTGTTGGTATCTCAAATTAACACTGAATAATATTTGAAGTTCAAGAAATGTGAAAGATAATTTAAAAACTTATTAACTTACCATATTTGAGCCTGGTTCCGCCTTCACTGACGTTGCCTGCGAGGACGATCTTTGCAGTTGTCCAGATGTTATGGGATGATAAGAGTCAAGCGTCTTTGTTTGATTTGGTGCAGCCATCAAAGATTGTGTCTTGGTAATGAAAAAACAAATTTATAAATTAATTTAAATGTATTTATTTATTTCATCAAACAAATCACCGTTGTAAAAGTTGATGTTCGGCTCATCTGATCCGGTAGTGCCACAGAACTGGTTAGATTTGCAAATGACATCGGCACCATTGTGGGATGTAAATAGACAAGCGGCGGAGGTGGATATATTAAACCTTCTGAATAATGTACTGGTTGACCGGTGGCACTTGTTTTAATGTCATGAATATATTTGCTAGTTTGTGCTGGAATATAATAAAGTGCCGGGAACATGCTTTGTTGTGCTGGAAACTGACTCATTGCTGATGCAGTTTGTGCCGTATGAGGCATATGAGGCATACCAACTGATAATGGTGTCCACATATTGGTTCGTCCAGCTGCCGGTATGCCACACTGTTCGCCAAGAGTACCAAAGTACTGCATTTGTGGAAACATTTTTTTAGTATTGGCCAGTTCACTTGCTTCACCCATCTGGACGCCGGGATTTAAATGGTTGTGCTTGGATGCCCTGTTTACTTCTTCTTCCCAGGAATGTGATCCGAATCGTTTGATTCCATGAATGCTTATGTCCTGAGACTTTTCAAGATTTTTCTTCCCAAGTCGAACTCTTGACTCTCGATGTTTTTTAAGCATTAACTTTTCCATGACATCATTGTGTTTATTTATCAACGATTCTGTGAGTGACTGCAATTGAACGCTTTCTGATGACGTTCCTGTCTCGGGGTTACTGGTATTTGTGATGCTTCCCATATGAAAATGGCTACCTGTTGTATAATTTCCAGATGATCCACTACCACCACCTTGTTCGAAGCATTCTATTGGACTTAGAGCAATGCCTCCATCTACTGGCTCATTATATGGTTGTTCAATTTTGAGTGTAACAATTTCAGAAGCCGTTACAGGTTTGCTGTTGAAGAATCTCTGCAAGTTGTCATTGTAGTTTAGTTGATTATAACTGGGCGGTGTCTCAGTTGAGCACTTACTGTCATAATATTCATGGTGGGGTGAGATTTCACCCAACATTACGGAACCTCTTTCCGAGATTGTCAAATCTGTTTCGTGTGGTAGATCTAATTTAAGATCCGGTCGAGAAACCTCATCCATAATTGTTTCCATCAAAGATGCCAGTGCTTGACAACGTCTTGATACTTGTTGCTTAACAGTATCTGAAGCTTTAGGTAAAGTTTTTGATAATAATTTCAATATCTCTTCCTTTGTTCGATTACTGCGATTACGAGTTTCTTCGGAAAGTGAAGTTTTTGCATTCGATGCAGGCTCAAAAACATTACAATTCTTCGGACCTTGAAAGACTCTATGATTACCCATGACAAATTCTAGTTTTCTTGACCATGGATTCATAAAGCTTGTCCACTTGGTTTCGAATAGAATGTAACAACCATTTTGTATCAAAAATCTATATGGTTTGCTACAAAAATACTTTCCAGCTGTTGGACCCTTTTTCATAATTGTTTCATAAATTTCTTTCAGAAGAATCAAATCCTCATGATGGTAAAAATCAAGAATATTTCTACCAATCAAATCCTGTGGAAGGTAACCTAGAGGTGATACAGCAGAACTGTCAACATGGGAAATAATTCCAGTTGCTGTGTGCCGGGTTGAGAACTTGGGACTTTTGTGAGATAGGACTTCACTTGGTACTAAAAAAAAAAAATTAAAATATTATTTGAACATTCAATGCATTTGTATTTTGAAACCTTTGTAAGAGCTCTTAACGTAAGTAGCACAAATAACTAAAAGCATAGTTGTTCCAGATGTTTCCACAGTGCCATCTGGTCGAATTTCTTCTGGGGCTTCTCGAAAAGTCAAGGACAAACGAAATGGCTCATACATAAGTGCCTTGTCAATGACACCATAGCCACCCGATTTCAAACCTCTATAACGTCGAATCATAACAAAGAAAGACGTACGAGCATCTTTTGTGATGGTGCTACGTGTTTCAGCCACAGGTATTCCAGTTGTTATTTGACTTGCAAAAGTGGCTCGGTCTTTGGTGTGTACGAAGTCAATGAATGACCTACCCACCCACATGTCTCGTGGAAATCCTAGAAGCTCTGTTATTGTTGGGGTTGTGTAGAGAACAACACCGTCGTGCATTGATATAACACAACAGAAACTTTCCTAAAAATTAGAATAGAAAAGTTTGAGCAACATTTTAAGTAGAGAGATAAATGAAAATTTTTTTGTTTTGTTTCAAAAAATCTTTTGAAATTTGAATATCTAAAGGTTTTGGAAGTCGTATCTACCTCTTTAATTTTCTCTGATCTTGAAACTGATTTCTGGTCTGATTTTAAAGTAACAGGTGCAGACTTTTCTGGTTTTGATGACGTGTACTCGCCTGTTGCTGCAAATAAAATTTAAAAAAACTTGAATTTTTTTTGTATAAAGAATCTTATAGTTAAGTAAGGAAAAATAAGTGCACAAAATCGTGTAGTCTGGATTATAATATGAAATGATAAGGGTGACCAGGTGATCTACAGGTATAAAATACCCAAAATCCTGAAACCAGGTTTGTGAGGCTTAAGGCATGGGAGGCCAATGAAGGTTCCCCTTTTAGTACTTCGTAAAAATTTTGAATAATTAGAGGGTTACGGAAAAATAATGTTCTCCAAATTTAAGATCTATAAATTCATTCAGCTTTACCCTAATAGTCTATTTAATAGACTAGAGCTCCGGGGCAAGAATAGAACAAATTTGTTCAAGAGTTTTATTGCTGAATATGATTCCTTGCTATAAAAGTAGGCCTTACCCTGAGAAACCAAATATCAAGTAGTTTAGTAAAAAAAAGTTAATATCCTTTTAGATAAGCATTTTATTCAAAACCAATTTTAAAATTTTTACTTGCGATATAGGTACTATAGGACAAGCTTAGGATTCGGAAAAAAACGAACTCGAGATAACAATTTTTCATGACATTACGATGATGATGAATGCTAAAAAAGTATTCTGTCTGTCTGTCCGTCTGTAAGTACCTCAAGCTACAGCCTAAACTATTTGAGCAATTTCTTCAAACTTAGTAGTTAACAGTTTTGAGTGATTCCCTAGAGGACAAATTGAAATTTTTTTTTAGGACCAAAACTAACGGTTTCTGTCATATAACGGAAATAGAAAAGTTAACTTTTTTCGAAAACGGATCTAACGATTTTGATTTAAATTTTTGTATGTAGTGCTTCACATAAAAACCTTCTTTTTAAATAAAAATAAAATTTTTGTACCGTTATTAACGGTACCTGCCATAGAACTGTTTTGTTGATTTATGAATTTCTCGTAAACTACGAAGCCCATTTTAACCAAAATTTGTATACAGAAACTTTAAAATAATCTATACATTTATATACAAATTTTAAAAAATTCAAAATAAATAATAAATCCAAAAATATATGGATTTAGAGAAAAAATATTTCAAAATTTTTTTTTGAAAACAAACAATTTTTTGAAAACCTGTTGATGAATTATTCCAAAATTTCGTTTTTATGTGTTGAATAATATTTTCCTAAAAATGGTAGGTATACCAACTTGTTTTTTTGAAAAATGTTAGAATATTTTTATATATGCAAAATTTGTTTTTTTTAAAACGGTTCTAACGAATATGAACATTTTTTTTCTAAAAATTCTTTTTTATACAAGAAATCAAATATTTGATTTTGTGGAAAAGGTCATTTAAAACGGTGTTTAATTAATTATAAAAACAGATTTTATTTTTCTTACACTACTTATAAAATTCCTTAAAAATATCAAATTTTAAATTTTCCCTACTTTTGTTCAATAAAAAAAAGCTTTGACATTAGAGTTACTTTTTCCATAAGAGCAAATACGTGCGACCCCAGTCGTGCATTTTATTTTAAATGTCTTAATCTGAAAGAAAATTTAATTTTCCATAAAAAGTGTGTTTAAAGTTTCAAAGTAAGGCTTGATTTTGGAGTTTAATACGAAAATAAAACTGAGAACTGACCAGTGTTGCCGAAATGCACCAATGGATTTAGTAGCATATTTGTCTGAGGCAAACTTTTATGGGAAGTTGTTGTCCAGTTGTTTGCATGACCCAAAAAAAAAAACATCATAAGTTTATATGTACAAAGTTTTTTTAAACAAATTTTTGAGTCAATTTTAAGTCAAATTGTTATTGGACTCAAGATTTATGTGGATCAATGTTATCATTTCCAAGGAAATGAGGTAAAAGCTTCATGCTAAAGATGGGAGTATTCATGCGCGAAGAGACCAAAACTGGACGTGTGATAGTCTAGAGATGAAAAGTGTAGAATAGTCTTTCTAAAATCGAAAGTCACTGGAGAAGTTTACCTACGATTTCTGGAAAATGTATGAGAGCTCTCGGCGCTGAAGATTTTTGGAGACACTTGCATATCCATTATTCAACAGGACAATAATAATTCTTGCCATACACCCAAAATTGTAAGTATGATGTTGTATTTATTTTTAATATGAAGGAGCTTTAAAATAAGCTACAACTTTTATGACTTAAATTTTTCCAACAGCACTGCCAGATCAAAATACTACAATTGTATGTTTTTTTTTTTTAATTCTTTATTTTTGTATGTACCTGGTGAAGGGGATGAAGTTGTAAATTGTGAGTAATTATCAGACTTCTGCTGTTCAGTTAACTCGTCATTTACAGATGGTTCCTGGCCGTCCATTTGACCTATTTAAAAATTAAATATTAATTTAAATATTTCACCAAGTTTCATTTTTAATATTACGCACAATTAGTTTTCTCTGAAGCAGCCAATAATTGTTCTTCAGCTTTTACTTCTTTGGATGTACCACATTCTTCTGGATTTTCGATTGTATTTGAAAGTGTTTGCGTAGAACATTTCTGCTTTTTCTTCTTACGTGTTTTGTCCATACCACGCATAGTATGAAGCTCACTAAACACGATAAAAGTTGAAGTTAAATAAATTAATTCTATCTTTTGTATAAAATATTGATTAGATCTTACCTACTACTCGTTTGAGTTGATGGTTTTCCGCCATATCCGCTGCTTCCTGATGAATGGCTGCCACTTAATCTAGATTTTGAGCTTCCACTACAAAATAATAAACATAGATTGGCATAATTCTAAAAATTTTTGAAACATAAATGAATTTTCTTAATTCCCAAATAGAATTATGTTATTTACGGAATAATGGAGGTATATTTTAAGTTCGAAATATGAATACAATTTCGATAAAAAAGGATAAAGTATTTTCGAACACAAAAAACCGTGTGATTTTCGAAATAATGGATTACGTCATATTTAAAACATCAATATTTAGTTAATTACCTTCTTTGTGATTGACTGTTGCTGCAACTGTTTGAATAAGCTGAGTCTGACACTTTTGTATTGTGCGTTGATTCAGTTGATTCGCCTTCCATTTTCACGTTATTTGGTTATCTATATCTTTGAAAATATAAAAAATTAGTTTTTGAGAATCATGTGACTATTGAAAGAGTAAATTAATGAAAATGTTCTAAATGTCTATTTAGGTTGAAGTGACGACAGTCTATTAAGCTATTCATTATTTTTAATTTTTCCCCTTTATACATATAAATTTATATAATAAATTTAAGCAAGTTTTTTTAATTTAATTTTAAATTCGAAAATTATCAAAAAAGTAATATAGTAGCCCTTGGTACCTAAACACTTAGTACTACATCATTTTCGCAGTATTTTTTCCTATCATTTGAACATATGATTTTATTTGTTTTCTGCATGTGTTAGTGGGTAAAAAATACTTTTTTCGCTTGCGATACTTAATGGTACCGAAATTTTGTTTTATTTATTTTGTATGCGATCCAACTGCGGGTCACTGTGGCGTATGTGTAACTTTTTTATATTGAAAATATCTTATTGGTTAAAACAAATTGCAAAAATTGTAAAATATGGCAAGTAATTTTTGTATTTATTAGTTACACTTTTTAAGAACCTTTTTCGTTAAAAAATACTAACAAATAATTTTGATCACCTCTTGGTGAAATACCCCTATGTGCGACAAAATATATTTGTTTGTGTTTTTTTCGTCAAATAATTTTACAACGCAAAATGTAGTAATATTTTAACAAAATAAAAACTTTTATACCGACGGACGGCCGGAAATTCGCCAGCGACGATAGCATAGGTAGGTAATTCTTGGTTTTTTTTTCCTAAAATATCAATGTTTTTATGTTTCTAAATTTCTGCATAATATAAATTACAATAATTGAGTACTTAAAGTCAGTCACGAAATTTTTGGGCCAAATCTTTGTCTTGAGTTAAATGTCGGAAAAAATGAAGAAGGAATACATAAAATGTTTTGAAAAATGCATAGATATTTGTATATTTTTCAAACCGTTAGTTTGACAAGCAAAATCAAACAAAAAATATTTTTGCCAAAAAGAAATAATTGGAAAACGCAATCTAAAACACCACAAAATTATTGGGCCAAAACATTATGTTACAAAAAATATTATGTTACAAAACATTTATAGTTAAAATCAAATTTTAGATAAGACCAGCGATGCCAACTGAGGCATAATTATGCCTTTTAGGCATAATTTTATTAGCTAAGGCATTGAGGATTATTTGTTTGCCAAAAAGGCACAATTTTTTTCTTTCTACTCTTGATTTATATTTTAAAAGTTTCTTATAATTTTTTAAATATTTTGATAAAACGACTAAAAACTTATATTTTCTATATCTTTTAAATAAAGATTGTTCGAAATTTTATCTACAGAATTTGTTTTTACCATTTAACTCTTGGTAGTGTTTAATTTTTCGAAGAATTTTGTTCACACTAGTAATCACTTTTATTAGAAAAGAATCTATTTTTTGTTGCTGTAAAAAGGTCTAAAACGCTTGCAAATAGGCTAATATTTTTTATTGGTGAAAAAAATTGGCCGCTAATTTCTTCCAATTATATGAAGCAACGTCTTGAAATATTCCGTTTCCGTAACGTGACAAACAAGTTGCCTTTTCAATCGTCATTTAGACTATGTGAAGAATAAATTTCAATATAAAAAATTGTATTCCTAGGAATAATCTCTATCTGAGGTTTATCTGACTTAATGCATAAATTGATTAAATAAACATTTCGTTTTGTGTACTTGTGTACTTTTTGTATATAATTTTTAAGCATAAACTAAGAAATTTAAATTGAGGTATAATTTATTTGAAAAGGCATAATTTTTTTTCAAGTGAGGCATAATTTTGACTCAATGGGTTGGCAACGCTGGATAAGACTATTTTTTGGGTTAAAAAAAAAATCCACGACTGGGTCGCACGCAGAGGCGTAGCTAGCATGGGTGGCACCCGGTGCGGCAATTATGGTGTCACCCCCAGAATTAAAAACAGTCAAATAAATGAAATTCCACTATTCTATATAACTATGATTTTTTACTTGCTCTTAACAATAGGCAAATTTTGAAATCGCCAAAAAATATATAATTTTCTTTTGAAAATTTGTAGTTAGTCATAGAAAACTTTACAAAAATACTAACCAAAAATTTTTAACATTTTTTTCGAACTATTTATTGTTTAATTAATTGATAACTTGGTTTGGAGTTTACAACCAGTCTTTAAGATGTTTTTGTACTTTTAAAAACAAATTTTAAATTTTTTAATAAATTTAATAAAATTGAAAATATGTATAATATAAATATAATTATAAGCCAATTGTTTTCTCTTTTCTCCGTGTGCTAAATTGTGACAGATACAAAACGTTCGAAACGAAAATGTGAATTTTTAACTGGAGCTGCGCACAAGTGGGCTGAAATTAGTAAAAATTCGAAACTCGGCTTAATTTTTGGAAAGACTTTTGTATTTAAATTAAGCTCGATCTAGACCTAAGGAACAAAAATTTAAATCAATATTATGTAGATAAGGGAAATTCAATTCTTCCACACGAAATACTTTGTTCACCTGGAATATTAAAAACTGTTGCGAGTTTCCTCGAAGAAAATTAACACTTTCCGCTAAATTGGTCGACGCTATTAATTTTGTATTCTGTTTAAGGTTCCAAAGGATTCAAATATCACTGACAAACACAAACATAATATTTTCTTTAGCACTTGGTCAATAACCAACAGTTGTTTTTGGAATGACTTATTTCGAATAAGTTCAAAACTTAAGGATCTTAACAAAAGTCTCTTATCTGCTTTAGTTAATCAAATATTTTTTTCAAAATGGTACATATTGAAATCTTAAAAGTGAACGTATTATGCAAAAACAAACAGCTTGGAACATTTTCAAAATTATTCAACTCAGTTATTCATCAAATATTTCTCAAAACTCACTTTATTAAATCCGTCGCACTTTAAACAAATAAAAATAATACTCGATTCTAAAAATTTCCAACAATGGAAAAATCTTAACAAAAGTAACTAAGCAAATAAATAAAATATTGATTTATATTAAGACAAGTAATACTAACGACCATTTGGTTTGACTCTTCAGTCAGTATTGATAAGTTTTCCAATAATATCTACCTAAGAACTTGCATACATAAATGTTGGCAAACAAATCTATAAGATGGACTTTGAGATTTGCAAGAAAAAGTCACGCACGTTTACCACGTGAGAAATTGTTTTGAAGATTTTTTTGTATTTAATGTGGCTTTGTGTAAAGCCATTACGACTACGAGTTTGAAATTGTTGGTATACGAATACGTCATATTAAAATAAGGGTGTTTTTATTGGATGTTCCGAACCGGTGTCGATGTGGAAATGTCAGACCAGACCTTTCATTCTTGTGTATAAATCTGCTAGATTTTTATGTAGATATGTACAAAATGTACTATATCTGTGGTTAAAAAGAATCAACACACGTGCTGAATCCTGGATGACTTCCGTCAGTTCAGGATGTGAACGTCAGAAACAATTATTATATAAATTCATTTTCTTTATAAAAATAAAAGGGTGGTAAAAGGTGAATTGTGAGATGTGATTTGTTGTGATGACAATTTAATAATTGAGGGACGGGTATTTAGTTTTTTGTTTATGCATACTCGTATGTATATTTAAAAAAATTCTTGTTGTTTTTAAAATTTTGATAAAAGTAATGGCGGTATTTCTATGGCATTGGACAGAGATGGGATAGATAAGGCAAGACTTTGTCGCATTTACTGCAACGAGTGCCGGAAGACGCTTAGGTACATTTTATATTTCAAATCACATGCAAAATTCAACATTCACAATAATTCAAATAAAAGAACAATTTAAAAAGAAAATAAACTCCTAGTTCAAGATTAGTATATTTAAATGATAAAAAAAGGTAGGTAGGTACATTCATGTCTATGCGTTTGAAAAATTGTTGACCTAAGATAAGTTTTTAAAAGCTTAAGCTTATAAAAATACTTTTTGCCACTTGGGAACAGTTATCCTGAAAATTCCATCTTCCCTTAACTAAAAAAAAATCCCAACAATGGAGAACCAACTGGCCACCGAAAAGATATGATCTTAAAGTTATTGTTCAATAGCACAACATATAAAGTCATATCTGAAAATTTTGTATAAGTGCGAACAAAATTGTCAGAATTTAATAGTGTTATTTAGCTGTGTTTTATTTTCCTCGTGATCCTGATCAGATTCAGATCATTGTTTTTATTAGCTTAACAACAAAAGTAGGATTTTGTTTTGTTATTGTTTCACAAATAAATTCATGATCTGATTTGGAGCACTAAGAAATTAAAACACAGCTTTTTTCAGTTCTGAAAACGAACAGTAAACATTTTTTTTTTGAACAATTGGTCAATAAAACCTAAAAAATAATTCTGAGCAATAAAAGGAAAGTATTTTATCAGTCATCAGTTATCAGTAGTTTACACCAGGATTACCTATGAAAATATCAATATAGAAAAAATGCATTTAAAATTAAAAAAAAATAAAATGCAAGACTGGGTCGCACGTACTTGCTCTTGTAGTTCAAAGTATCTTTATCTTAAATACCTTTTGGAATTTTAAGATTTTGTTTAGTGTCGAAAGAAAAAATAAAAAAAAAAAATATCGAAAGTTAAAAAATTAAATTAAATTTTTTTTTTCAAAAATGTTCTCCGCATTTTTTGAGAAAAAATAAAAATTCAGTTTTGTTAGAATCAATAAGACTATTACGCACACCAAATTTAATCAAAATCGTTAGAGCCGTTTTCGAGAAAATTGCAATACCTCGAAAACGTTATATGGGAGATATGCTTTAAAAAGGAGATATTAAAAAAATAAAAAATTACATAAAAATCATCTGTACCAAGTTTCAAGCAAATCCATCCATCCCTTTAGGTACTAGCTCGATGTAGGTACAGATGGACGCACAGACCGACGGACGGCATGACGAAACCCACTTTTTTTATCTTCTCCATCATCGTAATGTTGGTTGTGATTAAAACCTCAATTTTTTTTTCTACACGAAACCAATACTTGCCTTATAGAGCAAGTAAAAACATATTTATTGCAAATAAAAAAAAAATTATTATAATTTTAATGATAACACTGGTTTACAAGGGTTTTGTTGCTGAAATAAAAATATACTTTTCTAAAGGTTTTCAGTGTGTTGAATTCGAATCCGAAGTCAGAAACAACTAATCAGCTCCCGTTTTTGAGATATTACCGTTAGAAAATGTGTTTTTGTTTTTTTTCGGACCTTGTTCTTTTGTATAAGGAAAATTTTTTGAGAATATTAAGTAACGGTTTCTATAAGAACTGTTTTCCATCTTTTGATACCCGTTCAAATCTTTTCAATGTCTTTTGTATTGCCCGAGATATCTTAAAATTAAGTAAGTGGGTTTTTCTTCATATATCATACAGGAGATAATGAAGTTATAAAATTTATAAAAATACCAAACAACTGAGGATGTCTCGGGCAATAAAAAAGATATCGGAAAGATTTAAACAGATTTAAAAAGGTGATAAATAGTTCTTATAAAAACCGTTACTAAATATGCTCAAACAATTTTCCTTATATAAAAGAATAAGGTCCGCTGCATACTCTAACGGTAATATTTCAAAAACGGGAGCTGATTAATTTTTTTTGACTTCGGATTCGAGTTCAGCACACCGAAAACCTTCAGAAAAGTATATTTTTGTTTCGGCAACAAAAAAAAAGTTTAATTTGGTTAACCAGTGTAATATTTCAAATATTATTTGTAAGAAGTCGACGAATATGTAACAAAAAAATTTAATACACACAATTTGCATTGAATTTTATTTTTCATTGCAGATTTGTTATTATTTGGAACTTTTATTTTTATTGCAAATATTTTCCAGTTTAAATAGGATTTTTTTTAATGTGAACATTTTTTATTTGTAAGGCATTGTTTTTTATTTGCAATAAATCTTTTTTCTCAATTTTTAATGCAAAGAAAATGCATTAAAAAAAAAGATTTTTTACAAACCTGATTTACACAGTATAAGGCCAGTTTTGGTATCTGTTTGAACTTTCAAGAAATAAAAAAAAAAATAAACGGATTTATTCAAAAAAATAAATAATTCAGCAAAAAAAATAGGAACTCAGACAGAATAGACGGAAAGAATTGAAAAATATATGGGGCGCTTCTCTCCTTGAAAAGAAGTGCAAAAAAGATCCGCCTTAAGCAAAACCGCTTTCGAAACATTTTAGAATTTCAAACAGATGTTCAGTAAAACCTTCTAGAGCGATAGGAGATGTTAGAAATGTCCTCTCTCAGAGTGTTTTCTACTTTAACGCAACGCACAAAGATTAATGAAACAGGATGAAATTGAAACATTAAGATTTTTGTTCTTAGGTACAATAACAAAAATTGCACGGAAATACTCCAAAGTCCAAAGTCAATTTGATTTCATTTTGCTCCAAATTATTTATCCCAACTCATTTTACTGAAAGAAAAAAGTTAAAGTTATTGCCAGTTTTTGTTATTGGAATCTGTGTTAAATTTTTTACTGCATGGACTTTAAACACAACCATTAACCATATGCTTTTTTCTGGTTGAATAACACATAAAAGGTCAAGTTTGCGTTTCCGTCATCAGTGGAACAAAAGAGATTCTAATTCAAATAAATGGAGTGATCAATACGTTCCCGAAATGATTTTGCAGGTTTATTAGGAGATGAATTCGCTTATCGATTTTAGTATTGGTAAGATTATACGGAATGGAAATTTTTCACCTCTCCATGATTATATCCCATACAATTATTATCAAACTTTAAATATATATTAATAAAACAGGTTACTATAACTTTTTTAGTTGGTCATTCACTGTGCAAGTCGAAATCTTAGACAAATGTGCTGTTGACTTTTTCCCCCTATTTCAGACCTGAGAAATCGATTGGCATCATTAGTTTTTCGATTTACGTACGACTTCGAACACAATTTTTTTCGGAAGTTTTTTCAATAATGTTAAGCATTTTGCCCGGTTTAAAGTCATTTTTCTTGTTTATATTGCTATTTTTTCTGCTCAAACGTTGTTTACTACAAGCATAAAGACAATAAAAACAATTGAGCAATTTACGAGTATTTAACAATTTAGCGATTTTTTTTTTTAATTCAAGAAATTAGGATTTTTTTGCATTGTTATCGTTTCATTATGTTAAGCAAATTACAGATCCAATTTTAATGATTTCTGATCTAAAACGTCGGTAGTGAAAAATACTTTAATCTCTAAAAATAATTGACGGTGTTGCCGTTTTGTTTTTTTTTTTTTAACTAAAAATAATTTTTTTTTCAAAACTTTTTTTTTTTTGAATTTCACAAATAAAATGATGTCAAAAGAATATTTAGAGTATTTTAAGAAATAAAATGCACGACTGGCTCTAAATTTAAAAAAATTGATATTGGGGAAGAGCCGACGCACAGACGGACAGATTGCGAGACCCACTTTTTCATCGTCGTAATGTTGGTTATATAGAGCAAGTAAAAAATTATATGGGAGTGAAGGGCAAGATTAAATCGTTTAGGCGGTAGAAGTAATTTTCTCACAAATCGACTTCAAATGTAAAAAAAATAAAATGCATGACTTGGGTCGCACGAACTTGCTCTTAGAGTTAAAGTTGCCTAAATTTTTAAGACTTTTTATATAGAAATTTGGAAAAAAAAATAAAATTCGTTTAAAAAAAAAATAAAATAAATCTGAAATCAAATTGCCCTCCAAAACAAGTATGCAGTTTTGATTGATATATTGACATGCATTTTTAGAAAAACTAATTTTTTATAAATAATTTTTTGGAAAAAAAGTTTTTAAATAAAATTGGTATGCCATTTTGTAGAAATCACTAATCAGCATTTAAAAACAAAATTTCAAAAAAATTCAATGTCCCGTTTTCGAAAATTTGATTTTTCAAAAAAAAAAATTCAAATTTTTTTTAAAAATCCAAAAATTATTTATTTTTGGTTTATATTTAAATTATATAAATGCTTTCTTCACAAAAAGTTTCGTTGAAATCGAATAAGCAGTTTTGGAGATAATTAAATTTGAAAAAAAAACGGTTCTATGGAAGGTACCGTTAATAATGATTTTCAAAAAAAAATTTTCATTAAATGACAGACCTTAGCTTAAAACTAACATTTGAATTTTTTAAACAAAATTGTTGAAGCCGTTTTTGAGATATTTCAATTTTACTAAAATCGGTATATGACAAGTACCGTTATTTTTGGTAAAAAAAAAATAATTCCAAAAACCCGTCTGGAGAGTCGCCAAATAACGCTACATACCAAGTTTGACATCAATTGGTCCATCCGTTTAGGCTGTAGCATCGTTTATAGACAGACAGACGGACTTCCGGGACCCACTTTTTTGGCATTCTCTAACATCGTAATGTCATGGAAAAATATTATCTCAACTTTTTTTTTTTTACGAATGTACGATATATAGTACCTATATCGCAAGTAAAAATGTAGTACAACACAACGGCAACACAATGTTAAATAAATTGCTCGAAATTGTTTATATTGTCTTTAAGCTGGTAGCAAATAACGTTTGAGCAGAATGAATAGCAATATATGTATGTAAACATGAAAAATGACTTTAAAGTTAAACTGGGCAAATTGCTTAAAATTATTGAAAAAATTTCCGATAAAAATTTTGTTCCAAGTCGTACTGATAAATCGAAAAACTAATGATGCCAATTGATATCTCAGGTCCGAAATAGGGGGAAACAGTCAACAGCGCACATGTCTCAAAATTTTTTTTTAAAAACCTTGCACATTTAAACCACATTAATTGTCTTGCTAAATCATATAGAATAAACAAAGTTAAAGTTGTATATTATTTTTAATTCAAAGTCCATCTTTTTCTTTTTTAGTTATTTTTGGGCACTGAGGTTTTACTTTCATTTTAAGCACAATAGTTTTTAAATATTGGCATCACTCAGTAAAATATTTATTTAGACCTATAGTTTTTTTTTTTAATTATGACGTTTTTTTGTCATTTTCACGATCACCCATTCTATTTTTGCAAACAAAACCACTTAAACAACAACCGGCTTGTATAATACGAGTAGATAGAAAATAAATTAAACAACTTTAAGATGATTACAACTGCAACTATAACGTAGTTTGAGATAGTATTTTTATGCGAATAAAAACAAACAAACCAATTATTTCTTATGCAACTGATTAAAAAAAAGTAAATTTTCCAACAAAATCAAATTTAATATACATACACTGGAACAGAGGGTGAAAATTCAGTTGGAAGAATTTAATTTAAAGTTGCGTCTACGATATCATTAACAACGATTATTTTTAAAATTTATTAATCGATTAGCACCGAATTACATCTTGTTTATTTTCTGTTTTTGTTTTATTTTTCTTCTTTCTCCACTTTTTGTGACCTTAAATTTAAAAAAAAACACTATTTGTAAAATTTTTCAAGAATTATTATTTATTTGTGTAGTGAATGATGGAAGTCTAGAATTGAAATGAAAGTAAAATCAGCGATTAAATTCATTCTTTATATTAAGTCACGCACGTTTACACGTGACTAAAGCTTTAGAGTACAATAAAATTCTCTCTGGTGAATATTCTTTATTCAGTATTTCAAATGTGCAACTGCAGAAACATGTAAGTTACTTGGTCGAGTATATAGACTTTGTATCTATCTATACAGTATACACATATTGATTGGAATATACGATGAAGGCGGCGAGCTTTTTATTGAAGCAAAGTTTAAAGAATCAATATATCCAACAAGTTGCATCTAAGCAAGTGTGTCGAAAAGTGGTTTGTTTGGGAGATGAAAAGTAAATTAATTCTACAATGGTGATATTTGGTTTTCATCTAGTGCCTAATATCAACTTTAATTATTCCTTATTTTTTGACCTTAATTAGATATTTATAAAAAAAAAAAAACAGTTAACTTCTTCTTGAGCTATATTAACATAAAATACCTACTTGAATCTGGTAAAAGTAATTTTCATATTTATAGAATAGTTTCAATTAGAATAGAAGCCATTTAATTATTCAGAAATAATCTTTAAGATATGACCAATTTGTTTATAATAAAAGATTAAAAGAGAGAGAGTAAGTTATAAGCAGTTGGTTATATCTCATTCATTAATGAACCGATTTGAAAAATTTAAAGACTTAATTGTCTTGCTAGACATTAATTATAACATTTACTCAATTTGTTTAAAATGACACTTACCGATTTTGAGAATTGAGATAGTTCCTTTTGTTTTTAAAATTTCAGGAATTTGCAAAAATTAACATTGCAGCTAGATTTCTCACCCTTAAAAACATATGTGCCCATGATTATGAAAGTGGACTAAGTCACTTTTTGCATTGTTTAAAGAAAAACTTACAAAATAATTTTCTTTTAACGATTTAATTATATTTCTTTTATGAAATCACTAGAGGAGCAATAAAGAAGTTTATTTACTGCGATTTCGCTTTCAAATAAACTCTACCCCTTAAATAATTACTTATTTTAAGGCTAGATTTGAGGCCATTTTAAGGAGTGACGTAGTCCACTTTCATAATTAAGGGCACATATAAAAACACTCCCATATTGCGTTGATCTTATATATAGAAAAATTTATTAAGATAAAAGTTATAGAAAATAAATTTTTCTACAAGTTTTACCCTATAATTTTTGTCAAAAATAAAAAATGGCCGAGTTATTCACTAAAACGTGTTTTACCTTTAATCCAAGATGGCGGCTTTGGCTCAAGGTCGATTTTCCCGAAAAACTAGTTTTAAGATCTCAGTCATAGAAGTGCTCTATAATATTTGATGAAAATTCTGCAGAAATGGGCGGTTGCCACGCCCCCTATTCAAAATTCTCAAATTTAAATTTTTTTCTTGCTATAACTTACTAGCTCAACCAATCTATGAAGTTTCAAGATTCTACGATAATCAGAAGTGCTCTAAGATATTTGATGAAAATTAATTGAAAATGGGCGGTTATCACGCCTCCTGGCTAAAATTCTCAAATTCAAAATTTTTCTCTTTGTATAGGTAAACTACTAGAAAGGAGTCTGATGATCGGGTTGATCCCCGTGAAATAGCTATAACTCCAGCCTATGAACTTGGTGGTATCACACACAAGTTGTTGTTGTTCATTCAAAACCTTCAATATAAATTTATTCCACAAGCAGCTGCCCTACAAGTATAAAAGCTATACACAAAGCTCTTCTAATAATTTTGTTAAGTAATTGAAATTTAAAGTTACATTACATTACATTACATATTAATCTAATCCGAAGATAAATCTACGGACTAGACACACACTACAGCTTCGGAAACTTAGTCCATTTTGCTGATACAGCACAAGACATTAATACAACAAAGAGAAAGACAAAGAAAGAAAGAACAACAGAAACACATATAACACATAACTACGTGGCACAGAGGGGGAGACATCGTTGACAATTGTCTCATGTTATCGCACAGGTGGCTTCAGTTAAGCTGGCGATTTAGAAAAAACTTCTGAGTCGACCGTTGGGTTCGAACCCACGATGTCTGGCTCTGAAGTCATCTACTCATTCCTCTGTGCCATGGCCACCTGCGAGAATTTAAAGTTATTTTAATAGTGTTAAAGAAAATGTGGTAGCATATGTGCCTATGATTATGAAAGTGGACTAAGTCACTTTTTGCATTGTTTGAAGAAAAACTTACATAATAATTTTCTTATAACGATTTAATTATATTTCTTTTATGAAATCACTAGAGGAGCAATAAAGAAGTCTATTTGCTGCAATTTCGCTTTCAAATAAACTTTACCCCTTAAATAATAATTATTTTTAGGCTAGATTTGATGCCATTTTTAGGAGTGACTTAGTCCACTTTCATAATTAAGGGCACTATATGGGTAGTACATATATGGAATTAACATACACCTTAAAAAGAGTTCCAACATTTTTCAATATAATCATTTTCATTAAAAAACAAAACCGACTTCCATGGATCAAAACTGGGTGTTTATGGTTTTTCTAATAGTTCTTATGGCCAGAACTGAACGAAATTAAAATGGGACCACACCGCAAGCACCAATACAAAAAGAATTATCAAAATTGGTTCACTCAGTCCAAAGTTATGAGGTAACAAACATAAAAAAAAAAAAAAAAATACAGAGAAATTTAATACTTCCTCCTTTTTGGAAGTCGGTAAAAACTACATATCACCAAATAGCAATGGTAATAAAGTCAAACGTCTAATTGGGACCATAAAAGACAAAACAGACATTCTTGAAAAATCTGGAATTTATTCCGTAATTTTTCAAGATTGTGATGAGGTGTATACAAGGTGTCTCAAAAGTTAACGTCGAAACGAAAACGGTAGATAGGGTAAGTGGTGACAGTTATCAGAAAAATAATAAAAAAAATCGCAGCCATATATTTTTTGAGTTATGGGCATTTGAAAAAAAGTTGAAAAAATGGTCGTAACAAAAGAAAAATATGAGAAAAATTAAGATTTGTAGTCACGGCACATGAAAAACCGTCACAGGGTGACCATTTTTTCGACTTTTTTCAAATGCCCAGAGATTTGTTTTATTAAATAATTATGTAGGTATTTAAACTTGCCATAATTTTTTTTATGGAAATACTTTTCTGTTGTAATAAAAATCTTTTTTAATGCAAATATTTTTCAGTTTTTTTGTATGCAAATTTTTATTATTTACAATAATTTTTTTTTAATTTCTAATGGAAAGCAAATGCAATTAAATTAAATGATTAAAAATAAAATGATTTTTTACAGCCTTACACACACTCTCACAGAAATTCAATTTTTGTTGGTAGGTAGGTACTCGTGTGATCATGTCTTTTAATATTTAGTAGTTCACAGCTATTATTTAATGCCTTAACAAGGCTAACAAAAATAGCGGGAGATGTGTAGTAGACTGGGCCAAAAAAAATAAAATATTTTTTTTTTTGAAAGTTACTTCGAAAATCTTGTTTAGGATGACGAAAAAAAAAATTTTGTGAAAATTTGAGCCGTTAAAAAAAATTTTAAGAGGTCTATCATCGATGTTTTTTTTTTTTTTATACATGATATGATGTTTTACAACAGAACTGCTAGACGATCAAAGTAAAAAAAAGGTCTTGTAGTAATTTTCCCTAAATTGAGTTCTAAAGAAGTTATTCACGATTTAAATCGAGAAAAAATTAAAAAATCAATTTTCAATTTCAAAATTTTCTAATTCACTGAAAATTCAATATTTTCAAATTAGCAAGATGTTTTCTTGTAGGGACTTAAACGTTCTATAAAAAGTTCCCTGGCAGCAAATTAATTGCTTTAACCGTTAATAAGATATTCGTATCAAAACCAATGTCCACTGATTTCAAAAGTTTTCTTATGACAAGTATGCATTGCGATTTGAATACGATTATCTTCTAAACGGTTAAAGCAATTAATTTGCTGCCAAGGAACTTTTTATAGAACGTTTAAGTCCCTACAAAAAGGGAAAATTACAACAAGACCTTTTTTGTATAGAATTAAATTTCCTATAAGAATCTGTCGTGGTTTTATTTTTCTATTCACTTATTTGCTCATCACAAAATTCCAAAGTGAAACAGTCAAATTGAAAAAACACTTCGATTTAAAAAGCTTAATTACTCGAATACGGCTCGTCTGACGAAAATTTTCAATTAGATCTTTTTTGTAGGAAATTTAATTTTATATAAGAAAAAATGAACAGAAATTTTTTTTACTTTGATCGTCTAGCAGTTCTGTTGTAAAACATCATATCATGTATAAAAAAAAAAACATCGATGATAGACCTCTTAAAATTTTTTTAACGGCTCAAATTTTCACAAAATTTTTTTTTTCATCATCCTGAACAAGATTTTCGAAGTAACTTTCAAAAAAAAAAATATTTTATTTTTTTGGCCCAGTCTAATGTGTAGCGTATGTTCAGTACAGGTACATGGAGGAGTACAGGTACATAAGTAAGTAATTAAAGCAGTATTGAAGGATACTTTAATCAAAAGTGAAATTAAGAACTTTAACAAAACCTAATATCTGAATAAAGTAGAAATTAAATGTCATACCGAAATTATACTATTCATATAAGAATATTCTAATGATATGGTGCAAATTGATCGATTAGACCTTGATAAATATGCTATAATATAATTGAGATATAATTGACTACTTCGTTAAGTAAAAAGATCAACTGTCAGACCTTTAAGCTTCAAACAATTTCGTGTATAAAAGTCAACCGCTGTATAGTTTAGCGTATAGGTCATCTTCTGGAACCTGGAAGATACCTAGTTTAAATTTAAAACTGGGTTCCATCCGCTTTAATTGAGCAGTTAATTCTATAGTAACAGATTTATCAGTGAACTCTTTGAAAAGATATTTTTATACAAATACAGTTCCGTATCCTTAGTGTCTTTATACCCTTTCAAAGAATCAATAAACGTATTTATTAATTATTTTTACCATTCATCTTTAAAAACTGTTTGAATATTCATTTAAATATAGTTTCTGTAAGGATTAGAATAAATATTTTCATAAATATAATAAACTACTATCAGATTTTCAGGGTTATTCCTTAAAAAACTCTTAGTAGTTATTAGTATGTTATAGGTGTTACTCTTTACCTACCTACCAACAAGTGAGTTCATTCATCCAAATGGCTCTCCATTGTGTGTTAAATAGGCAAACTAACAATTTTCCCACCTGCTTTTGCTTTGGTATCGTCATCCAACATAATCACTTCTCATAGTATTATTATAGCCGTGGGTATCTTTTGAGATTTAAATCCACCTAATAGTGGTATCTTGTCTTTTTCTGCCAGACTTACGCAATTGCAATCCACCATCGGAATAACCAAAGCCAAAGAACTCTTCAAAGGCTTGTGATACCACAATTAACTTGCATAATTTGATAGCTACCTACAGTATCTTACGGATATATGAAATTAAAATATTTGCATTAGAACAGAACATCAGAACAAAAAAATATACCTAGTTTAGTCTTGGTTTTCGTTCGTTTCCATTTTCTTTCTACTTTTAAAATATTTGCATAAAATAAAAGTGGCGCCCAACAAACACATAAATCTTAAAGTTGTATCACCGTTACCCTTTTCGAAAGTAAGATACCTCGCTGCTTATATTTGTTGAATACTGTATTCTCCAGACTACTTGGGATCGCCTTAGAAGGTGATTACCAAAGACAAAACAGAAAGATAAAAAACAAACAAAAAAAAAACTTATTAAAATATGTAATTTTTTGAAAATAAATTGCACCTATGAGTGAATACTAGGAGGAGTGTAGGAGTTATTTTTCCCTTAAAGCCATGATGGATAGTTCCCTTGGAGGAAGGGGAAACGTAGACGAAGATAGACAACAAACAAGACAACACAACGACAGCGGTTGAATTTGAATGAATGGCGCAAAAACAGTTCCCTTTCCAATTTTTATGTTTAGTTTACTTCCGAATCCCTTCGAGGACAGACAGACAACAAAGCGACCATTGATCGAGGTCTGAAGAGTTCTTTTTAACGCGCGCGCATAGGTCAACCGTGACGGAAGATCTTTCTTTTTTTTTTAAATTTCTTTAACGATTAAAAGAAAACCTTTGTTTATTATTTTTTTAACGTACACACACATCAGGTTCAAGAATATTATTATTTATGAATTTTCTTGTGACTTGTGCACGCAGAGGCACCCTCACTCAGTGGTGATAGCATACAAACGCGATCAATTGAATAATGTTTGAATAACTATTGGAATTTTGTTGTGTTTTGGAAACACCTGTTTACAAGGGTATTGTGCAATGTGCAAGGACTGTGTGATGTTTGTGGAAATGTACCTAATGTAAAAAAATATTTATAGATGTAGTGAAATGGAATAAAATAGGACTTTTGTTATAGAATATTTAATTTTTCACATAAGGGTTATGATAAAAACACTTACTTCTAGAAATCTTGGTATTTAAAGCAAACAATTTACTTTGACTATATAATTTGAAGAAAGTTAGTTACATTACTTACGAAAGTGATATGAAAATGATTGTTCTTGTTAGTTCTAATCATTATGAAGGATTTTTTTCAAAGATGTTAAGTTAATTAAATGAGGTAAGTACATTTTTTTTTCTTCAATATAATGTTTAAAAGTATTGCACTAAAGACTAAACCAAAGAAACAAAAACGATTAAAGTGCTTTATGCAAAATTAAACAACACAAGGAAATACGTTGAACATTTAAAAAAAGATTCATTGCTTGTTATATAATGTAAATTTTATAAATGCAATTTTGTAGAGCGTTCAATTTTATACAAGAAAATGGTTAAATCTAGAGTTTTTGATGATCGATTAAAAAGAAAAAAAATCTAAACACAAATACACAATCTTTCCCATACACATCGTATGGCAAATAGAAATTTGCGATGCGGCGGTACTAAATGTTAACATTAAGGGCTGAAACTTTTACAGTATTTTTTTTTCGTCATTTCCAACAATGGTGTCCGTCTTGAATACCAGAAACCATGTTCGGAGATTAAGAAGAACCAAGCCTCATGAGCTTATGGTCTAAAAAAACATGGGAAAGTATTAAAAGTTTAAACTTCCCCCAAAGTGATTTTACAAAGTTAAGGGGTAATAACACCTTGTAAACCACGAAATCGACCGTCATTTTCATCAGCGTATAAAACAAAGAAGAAATATTATTTTCTTTTGGTGTTTGTTTAGTTTAATTAAGTATATTAATAGGTAACAGAATAGGCTAATGTTAAATTTTTTAATGATGTGAAATTTTTGAAATGGCGGTGTAGTTCAGGATGATAGTAAAATCCTGTGCTCCCATCGGGCGACCAACTAACTCCTACAATTTTTAACCGATTGGGCTGAAATTTTTTTGAAATATTAAAATTTAACGATTTTATGGTCTTTTTTTCAACGAATTTTGTTTTTGGAATGAAATAATTTTTTCAAACTAATGCCATTTCTTTAAAAATTAATATTTCAAAAAAAGTACTTCACTAGAGAATAGTATTTCTAAGCTCCACACAAAATTTAACCTAATGCACACACGGCCTTATAAGTCACATAATTACCCGCGAATAACAATTTTTTTTGAAAATTTTATATTTTATGTCGGTTTCTATTTGCTTTTGAGATTTTTGTGTAAAAATCTCAGATTTTTTCACGCAAATAGAATATGAAATCTAGTTTTGTAATTGTGCACGACATCTGTTCATATAAAAAAAAAAAAACATTTTAAAATAAAACAACAAGAAATGTTCAGACAAATGTGTGAATCTTGAAATCGAGATTCAGATTTTTGAATCTCGGATCCAATCTCAAGTCGCAAATAGATCATGAAATCTGAGATTCTCCCACTTTTCCCCTCTTCACCCCCTCTTTCAGCTGTACAACACATTTATCGATCGAATATATGTATTAGCCCCGTTCCATTGGAGGTGGTATTTACTCATGAGTAGATCTAGTACTACAATTAACACATGATCTTTTACTCGAGGACATATGAAAGTATAGTAGATGTACTAGATTTCTACTCACGAGTAAACTAGCACCTCGAATGGAACAGGGCTTTTATTATAAATAAAGTTTTGGCAAATTTCAAGTTATTAAAAAAAAACAGAGATTGGCGAATTATTTGCCAATGAAGAAGTAAAGAAAAAAAAATTGCGCATTAATGCGGTTATGGCTTCAGGTGGACAATATCATCTGGCCCACCCTAGACAAAATCTCTAGCTACGCCCATGACCAAAGTTGAAGTTATATCGAAAGATATTACAATTTGAATACAACAAAACAAGGTTTTTTCGGCGTATTGCTCTGAAATAAAAGTAAGAAATTGAGTTTTTATAAAACTTGGAAATTGTTAATTAGTTTGCAACAAAATGGTGTATAAAATAAAAAATATTTCGATTAATAACTTATTTCTTATTATTAGGTAGGCAATGTTTTAGAGAAAGAATTGTAACAAACAAAAATCAGTTATGGGCGGAGAAAGAAAAATACTGTTACAAAGTAGGGATTTTTTGAAATTTCACAAGAACTCCATTAAATCGAAAACCGTAAGGGTTTGGGGTAAACAACAACCAAATTCTGAGAGCCCTTAAGTTGGCCTATCAGCATTTCGTTTGATCCATTATTTTTACGAATGCAAATAAAAAATATTAATTTCCAAATCAATGCATAAGCCGAAGTTTTGAAAAATCAGCCGAACCCTTCGACATTTTTGAAATACATTAATTGTTTTTTTTTTGTGTTCAATATCTGATGATCAGGTAAATAAAAAAAAATCCCCCATTGCTTTGGCATAAGCAAAACATTTTCATGTTCAACAGGTTTCCTAAATCGACATTACATTTTCGAAGAAAGTTACATCCCTTAAATAACGGAAATTAACTTAACCCGTTTGTGAAACAAAATTCCGTTACAATTTTGTAAAATCGTATTAAAAACATCAACTTCCGTTTCAAACCGGAAGTGGTTATATCATTTTCTTGTCGCCCCCATCAACAAAGTAATTAACTTTTATTTTTTTTTTCTATTCACAGCATTTAACAAACAATCGAAAAGTCAAACTAAAAACACAAAAAAAAAAAAAAAAACAAAATAATGCAAACAAAATTAAATTGTGACGGTCGAATAAAAACAAAGCAATGTCTTCTTCACTCCAATTGAACCACATTAACATTCTTCAACTTAACCAATGTGACAGTGAAAAACTACGTTTCCTTTCTCCACCACTGCCACCATCAGCACAACCAACTTCCACCAAACCGCCTACAACTCCATCAGCTCTAGAGGACATAGACAATGCAAATCGCATTGGGAGAAGGCAAAATGATAACAAAACGTTGAGCCACCACCATTGCCGTCATTGTCACCACATTCGTGGTGAAATTCCATGCAACTCAGAGTGGAGTTGTAATGGAACCGCCACAAAAGGTTCTATTTACACTCCACCGCTTTCCGTTTCAGCCCCCAACAATGGACAACACGACCAAGTGGGCATTAGCTATACTACGGGTGATGCGGATGTGTATGGGGGTGCGGATGATGGTAGTGCTGGCAGTGGAAGTATCAACAGCACTTGCAAAGGTATTTGTTGTGCTGTTGTCGAGTCGGTTCAGTGCGCATCCGCACTTGTGAACGACACTCACCATGATGATAATGTAGATGGCAAAGGCAAAGGCAATGGGACATTGACAACTACAGTAGACTCGAATTTCAAATGTGTATCGACTTCGACGACATCAGTGAGCGGTAATGGTCGCATAACATGCGCAGTTCTGCCCCAACCACGTCCGTTGGAATGCGTTCATAGGCGCTGTCGTCGCACCGAACGTCTAGCAACGGCAATAGCTCCAACAGCATCATCGATCCAGGAGCTATCACAAACAGACAAGCACATTGGTAAACACTTGAGCCAGGCCAACAGCAATAGCACCAGCACAAGCACCAACACGAACACCTATACCACCAGCACCACTACCAGTTGGGCATCGACTTCGACGTCGTCGGTTAGTAGTCCACCATCAGTGCAGGATTTTGCAAAAAAATGTCTAACAGCTGAAGAAAAAGCATCATCTCCTCCAAAAAGGACTGAAAATTCCCTGGCTAAAGGTCCAATTTCTGCCAATTCGTGTGATTTTGTGTTAAGTGAACTTTATTTCAGTCCGTTTGGTGATATTTTTTGCTATAATTTAGATCCGTGTCTAGTTTTTGGTGCTGCAGAAACTCTGCAAGCAATTCTTAGTGATTCTTTGGGCCATTTTTGTCATCCGAAAAGAATTTTTCTTGTCGCCAGCCAGAGCTCACACTCCCAGTGGGTTGCGTCTTCTTCATCGTCGTCGTCGTTTTTATCGTCGTCGGGCGTATTGACTTCGGGCCACCCCAATAATCAAGTTAGTGTTATTCCATCTGTGCAAAAGTTTAACTATCTTATTCTAAGTGCTTCGAATCTTAACAATACCCTTTGGTTTATTAATAACGAATTGGTTAATAATTTAAACGAAAATCTCTACTTTCTTCCAATACTACCAACACCATCATCATCTTCACCAATACCATCATCGTCAGCTCCACCAACACCACCAAAACCTAAACCATCATCATTACCATCATCATCGTCATCGACGAAATCACCAGGAGAATCTGTATGCGAATTCGAAGCAGAAGCAAGAAATTTTTGCAAAAGCTCTAGGCTTCAAGAGGAGTTAGAGAAGAAGAAGAAGTATCAACCAGAACAGAGCGACTACAACTACGATAGCAAAGGATACAAATACGGCGGCGGCGACGACAGTGAAAAGGAAAAAGCTAGCGACGAGTCACGTCGTCGACAGCCAACGCTTATTACTCTTCCAAACGACTACAACGATAACCAGCACAATTTCGACGAAAAAGTCATCACATCTCCTGCGAGGTGTTATGCTTATACACAACAAAAAGCTTCTTCTTCTCATTCATTGTTAAAGGTTAGTGATGTAAAAAAGGAATTATTCAACAAAGGCAGCAACAATAATAATGATAACAATGACAATAAACAACAACAACAACAACAATGTAACGGTAGTAGTAACACTACAACAACACCAACAACAAACCCATCTTCAATTCAAATAACAACAACACCTGTCAACTATAACAAAAACACTAACCCTATCAGCAGCCATCTTGTTGAAGATAATGATGATAATAATGATGATGATGAAGATGCATTCCAAGCAAGTCAACGCTTAAAAAGATTAGAAGAAAACTTCAAAGATTTGACAGTTTCACGAAAATCCAATCTCTGGCAGCCATCATTGATTGCGAAAAATTCGAATAATAACGGTAACGAGTTGTCATCGTCCATTGCCGAAAATCGATTGACAGCAGCAACAGAACTAACGAGGTCATTAATAGCATTGCAGTCATCATCAAGCATAACTAACAAAAACGAACAACACAAAGATAAAGAAGACGTCAAGAGCTCATCAAAATCATCATCGTCGTGCAATAATTGTGACAGCATCATCAATCTCTCTCTTTCATTTAACAAAGAGAATAAACCATTACCAAAAAGCTTCTCAACTACCACCACCAATACTCAAATAAAGTTTAAAAATGATGTAATTATAAATAATAATGAAAGCAATTCTCCTCCAATACCAGTAGTTAAAAATAGCTTGTATTTAAGTGATAATAATAACAATTTAAATTTAATATCGAAAAGTGACAGCTGTCATTTTAACAACAACAACAATAATAATAACGAATCTCATATAAGTACTTCTTATACTTCATTTGTAAATAATAATAAAAAGAATAACAGCAACAACTACTGTCGATTAGGAGAAGAAAATAATAATAAAACAAAAAAGAGTGCTTTAAATTCGACTTCGAAAAATAAAAAAGATATTTTTTACATAAGTCGACCAGTGCCATCGATATCCGAATTCGATGTTCGAAATTTAAATTATCGCAATAAATCAAATCAATTTTCTGACGATTCAGTGACATTTGAGTGTTACGACGAATTACTTGACGAAGAAGAACAAAACGAACAGAACGACGAACAAATAGAAGAAAATAAATTGCGATCGCGTTCAATTTTATTAGGTGTTTCTGAATTTGTCGACAATTGTTGTACAAGTGATGATGATGAACGTGAACGTGATGGTGAAAATAACAACGAAAACGCATGTGAATGTAATTTTTGTCAAAAGTTCCGTTTGATTAAATCTACGAAGCAAGTGAAAAATCAAAAAAATCCTTTTAACTTTAACAACACTCATTCCCAACAACAACAATCTTCTTCTTCTTTAATTGAATTTCGAACATCATCCTCAGTGACAGATCGATTACAAACGGATAATAATTTCGATATCGAAATGCGTGAATTAAACGGTCAGTTGCGTGGTTTGCTTAAAAAACCAAATCGACCGCCACCAGCTCGTAAAAATCGTGTCGTGTTCGATGAGACGCGCAATGAATTTTTCGAAGCCGATTATATTATTTTAATACGTGAGGATTGCGCGTACGACGAGGAGGACGAGGAGCCATGCACATGCGGCGAACATGAATTGGTGCGGCTTTGCTGTGAAGAGGGCTGTCAGTGTAATTATACAAATGAGGACACTCGGACACCTCAGGTGAGTGGATTTTGACCTATTAATAGCAAAGTTTAGATTTTTTTAGAAGATGTCACGTGCCCTTTATGTGATAGATGGGCATGAGAGGGGGCAGGCACGACACTCTTGTTGTTTTAATCGTGATTAATCAATAACCTATTCTATGAAATGAAGACATTTGTATGTTGACAGTTTGTGAATTTATAAATGCTAAGAATTAAAAAGCGTATAAATACCTTTGTTTGAATATTCAAATCTGAAAGTCTAAGTAAACATTTTTGTGTTTTTTTTTTTTGTCATTTTAAAAACATTTGTGTGACTTGACTCACATTACTTTGTAATGTGATCGTCTTAGTTTCGCATTTCATGATTGTTGTTATGAAATGTTTTCATCCATTATATTGAAGTGATCATAAAGAAGGAAACAACATAGTGTACCGTTGAAACACTTTTCTTTAAACTTGATACTTAAGTGAATTTGGTTATACAACAGTTTAAAAACAAACTTTAACGTAAACGCTTATTTCCACAGCGTGATGGTTTGTCACAAAAAAGTCTAATTTTTGTTAAGGGTAATTTTTGTTAAGGAAAACTTTGGTTCTTCGGGGAATCTAAAACTTTTAAACAAAATTTCGCAAAAACAAGAAATTGGACTAATTGTTGATACCTACTGATCAATCTTCAGCACCCCCAACAAATGTAAAGTTAGACTCCTTTGCTGATATGATTACAAACATATGTAACTTTAAATTGTATGCAATTTTTTTCTGCGAATAGGGTTAAAAGTAAAAAGGGCCTCACCTTGCGCAGAGAAGCACTGTCAGTTTTTATTTCATGGATCGATAGGGGTGTATTTAAAAGGCTTAAACCCAATTTCTAACCACCTGATCATTCTTTTTAGCGGAGTTATTCACAAAAATGCATTTTTTGGGATATTTAACATCTAAGCTAATATCTCTGCTCCAGATTGTCGTAGACCAAAAAATAAACATACATTCTCTTGCTTATAATATTTTCTATCGTTGTACGTAATTTCATTGTATTTGAGTGAGTAAATACAAAATGGCAGCCATTTAAAGTCAAATTCTTGTTGTTAAAAAACACATTTTTGTCATTATTTCGAAAAAAGCTTATATTATGATTGACATTTCTCTAATCTATTTTGTAGCCCTATTCATGTCCTGCATTTTAAAGAAAAAATCAGCTCTTTATCACCAAAGATGGCCGAGCAATTGATAAATGAACGCATGCAAAACCGGTGCGAAAACACCCAAAAATATCGTTTTTTGGGATTAACTCGACTTCAGAATGTCCTACGACAAAAAATAAAGCTATTAATTGTTCGTTACAACATTTTCTATCGATTTGGTGCACATTAGAAAAATGTCAATCATAATATAAGCTTTTTTCGAAATAATGACAAAAATGTGTTTTTTAGCAACAAGAATTTGACTTTAAATGGCTGCCATTCTGTATTTACTCACTCAAATACAATGAACATACAACGATAGAAAATATTATAAAGAAGAGAATGTATGTTTATTTTTTGGTCTACGACAATCTGGAGCAAAGATATTAGCTTAGAAGTTAAATATCCCAAAAAATGCATTTTTGCGAATAATGGATTGTCTCACTGTTTGCACTGTCTCACTGTTCGCACCTTTCCCCTAAATAAAATAAAAAAAATTGAAATTTTTTTTTTTTCAAACGGGTGGCGGACATGATCTCGACCGTCTGAATCCAGAAAACCCAAAATCTTGGAAATCCAGAATCCCAAAAAGACAAAATCCCGAACCCAAAATACATAAAACCAAAATTCCGAAAAACTAAAATGTGAAACCATCAAATCAAAATTTCGAAAAATGGATCTTAAAAATCGTTTTTTTTTGTTTTTTTTTCAACTTTTCTCAATATTTTCTAAAAAAAAAGTATAGTTTTTCCACATAATCTAAAAAAATATGTTTTAATCTAAATAATTGCATTCCAAAGTTTTCAAAAATCCAAAATTTTTTCGGTAACTTTTTTGAATGAAAAATAGGCTATTTTTTTCAAATTAAATTCGTCAAAAATCCAAAAATTAACTTTTTGCTCAAAAAATATTTAAAACAGATAGAAAACACAACAAAGTAATTTTTAACTAAGTTTTGTTAAAATCCAACCATTTTTGTAAAAGATAAAAATAAAAAATCGTATTTTTGCAATTTTTTCCAATATTTTTGAGGTTATACAAAAAAATAGGTTGAGTAAAAGTTGTAGACACTTTTGCTATCTACAACTTTTGGATTTAACTTTTTTCGCTAGGAGATCTCCTTTTGACAGAAATCGTAAAAAACCGCGATTATTGACACCCACTCCACTTTTTCACCCACCCACCCCCTTTCCCCCAATTTGTTTGTGGGCAGTTTATTTTTCCCCTTTCATATACCATATACTGCTAATAATTTTTTATTTTCAAAAATTATCGGCACTGGTCTACACTAAGTCGTCGAATTATTGTTTATAAATGTAAATTAAAAATATTTAAGTGAGAAAAATTTAGAAAAACAGTGTTTTTGAAATATTGATTTTTTTTTATCAAAACTACATGTTTTATGCATAGTTGATATCTTCTTAATCGATAAAAACACTAGAAATGGCTTAAAATTAACAAAGCAAGAATTTTTGCAAGGAAAGTCGGAAAAATATTTTGCCCCAAAATTCAGACTCCATTTCCATTTTACAAGGTTTAACTAGCCAGTGTTGCTTTTTATCACACGCAATCCTATAAACGGTCTTTTTGATAAAATCGATTTCTTGCCGTCTGATTTTCTCGTAATAATGTACATAACCGATTTCCACGAAATTTTTTTTAAGTATTCCTCATAATAGATTTCAAATTTTTTGAAAACCCAATTTTATATTTTAAAAAATCTAATTTTTTGAAACGAATCAATTATTTTTTTTTTTTTGAAATGTTGTCTTATTTGTATCGAATCAAGGGGCACGGTAGTGCCCAGCCAAGTTCTCTAGCAACTTTGGCACTACACCCTTATTTACAGGAAACAACTCAGGCCATTTTCGACCCCCCTCTAACTTCCACACCAAAGATGCTAGAAATTTCAAACTCACTACATTTGTTGAGCTCGTCAAAACCAAACACCTCACAAAATTTCAGCCTCCTACGATGAGTAGTTTCTGAGATATAGGGCTTCAAAAATCGCAAAAACCGTAACTGACTCACTGACTCACTGACTCACTGATTCACTGACTCACTGACTCACTGACAGATCATCAAAATTATGGAGAACTTCCCGATATCGTAGAAACTTGAAATTTGAGATTTTCAATTCAGGGGGCGTGGCATCCGCCCATTTCCGCTGAATTTTCATCATATATTATAGAGCACTTCTGATTATCGTAGAATCTTGAAATTTGGTAGAATAGTAGAGCTGGTAGTTTATACAAAGGAACAAATTTAAAACTTGAGAATTTCATCCAGGGGGCGTGGCAACCGCCCATTTCCACTGAATTTTCATAAATTATTATAGAGCACTTCTGATTGTCGTAGAATCTTGAAATTTGGTAGAATGGTGGAGCTGGTAGTTTACACAAAGGAAAAAATTTAAAGTTTGAGAATTTCAGGCAGGGGGCGTGGCAACCACCCATTTTCACTGAATTTTCATCAAATAAAGAGATTTTATATTCTACAGCCATACCTTGCAAAAAGTAGTGAAATCACAACAAAAACATTACTGTTGAAAAAAGAGCCAAGTTATCCTATGTTGAAATTATGCTGGCACAAAAAGTACTGAGATGTAAAAGTGTACCAAGTTCTAAATTTTGGGTTCAAATTCGTATCAATAAAATTTTGATTGTTTACTTGGCAATTTTTGAAATAACTTTAAAAATCGATAATTAAGAAAAATTGTCAAGAGAACAATCAAAATTTTATTGATACGAATTTGAACCCAAAATTTAGAACTTGGTACACTTTTACATCTCAGTACTTTTTGTGCCAGCATAATTTCAACATAGGATAACTTGGCTCTTTTTTCAACAGTAATGTTTTTGTTGTGATAATAGTTTCTGAAGAATGGCGTATCAGTTTTTGTTTATTCTCGGTTCACAGGTTTTGCGTTTTCTTCACAAGGTGTCTCTCATTTTCCTTAAAAAATACCTTCTTCTGAAAACCATAGTACCAAATTTTATTAGCATCCATATTTCCATGAACGTTAGGCTGTAAAAATTAAAAAGGTAAAGAATTTTCAATTCTCTATTTTTTTAACACGTATACGCCATAGTGTACGTGGTGCAGGTACGAAAATATTGTAAGTTATGGGTTATGACTTATGACCCTTAACATTTTTGACTAAGTTTATGCTCATCAAATGGACTGTATTTATTTTACTTGCGATATAAGTAAATGAGAACTGGGCACAACAAGAGACCACCGAGAAGCACCGGGGTAGAGGTCTACCTTTTTTAAATGATACATAAATAACTTTGATACTTTTTACATTTTTGAGTGTTTTTTTTTTGTTTACTTTCAAATCATTTTTTTTTTTTTTTTCAGAAAAGTGCATTATTTTTTCTTCTGGTTATGAACGATCAATTTATTCTCTCAAAATCATTTTGCATTTTGACTTACGATATATGTAGGTGCTATAATTATATAAAGTTATGCATACGTAAAAAAAAATGAACTCGAGATGTTCAGGCTTTTATTTGGTATTTTAAATATATGATAAATTTAGTCATGTAGAAAATTTGCCTCAAAAATAGAGTTGCCACATAAAATTTCCCATTTTAAAAGGAACCATCCTATTTTTTTTTTTTTTTTTTTTTTTTTAATATTTCCAGTATCAACTTATCTTTTATTTGACGCACCAAATTTAACCTCTAACCTTATGAGTTAAGTAACTCGACATTTCTAAGTGTTTCTCACTTTTGATCTATTTTTATTTAACTTAAAGAATTTTTCAGTAGGTGTTGTTTTAAATTTCAAACTTTTCAACATCCAAAAATATTAAAATCATCTGAAATTAGGGCCATTGATGCATTTACATAAATATGTTTATGTATCCTATAAAATTACCTAAATTAAATATAGAAAGTTCTAATTTTAGATTGATTAGCTTCCAAAGATTGAGCACCCTATGGGAATATACGGGATAAACCTTTAAAGGAAATTGATGCTCACTCAAATAACAAATTCTAATCCATATGTATAAATAAAATCGGAAATTGTTACGAAATATGATGATGAAATATGATTTCCCAGAGGATATTTTTAGTTTTTATTGATTGAAAAAGTGTTGCATTAGCGACAGCCACAAAATGTCAAATGTGATTAAATAATATCTCGTTAAACCTAACTCTTTTTTTTTTTAATGATTGAACGTAAAAATAAGCTGTCATTATTTTTATACAGTATGTTGGTTGTACATATGTGGGCTTAAATTACTTTCATTTAAGTCTACACAAAAAGGTTTAAAATTCCCTCCATCAGCAGCATTCGTCATATTATATACGTATACCTTCAAACGACAACGACCGGGGTAGAATCCAATTAAAGCTTAAAAGATTCAAGGACCCAATTCAATGTTTGCGAATGAAATGAAGGTTCATTTTCTCAAGTTTGTGATTGTTTGATTTGCTTCAAGACTGCCCACATGGTGTTTGTGTTGATTTTTATTTTTTTTTAAATAACGAATATTTTTAATAACGAGTATATTCTCAAGGCTATACCCAACTCACACACGTGTACGGTCTTAAATTGTCTGCTTTAAATCTTATATTTTTCTATATGTATCTTCTATAGATATATTGTCACCTCTTAAACATTTTTACCACTTGTGATAAAAAGACTTGTTAAAATTCATTGTTATTCTCTGAAAAATACATCATGAAGAAAACATGTCAATAGCCTAACTCCGTAAATAAACTTGAAAAAATAAATATTTATCCATAAATAAATTGTCTAACTTTGTTGTATACAATTAGGATGGGGACGGGCTTCCAAATCCGCAATACAAAGTTTGCTCAGTCAATTATGCTTGTGTTCGCCTTCATTTCGTATAAAACCTTATATTCCTTCACCGAATATCATGAATATTCATTCCATGGCTTATTAAAGTTCTTTTGAGTGAGGCAAGGCAGCAGCAGCAGCAAAAACTACTGTATTGGCCTTGAATGCCGCCACATTTCTCATTTTCCTGAAACAAAAATGTTCCTTGTAGATACTTTAGTCGTTTCGTTTATGTCTATAAGTATGTGTTGTGTGTATGTATGTGTGCGGTGTACCTATGTAATATTATATGGATATCAATTTGCTTGTTCCATGAAAATAAACTTTTATTTTACTTTTGGTTTATTTTTTTTTTTTTTTGCTTTCTTCTGGCGGCAAGGCCATTTGGTATAGGTACCTACTTGTACATACAAAAACATCATCGCTTTTACATCCCTATTGGGCGTGTATAACCTTCGTCTAAAGTGAGTTTGCTAGAGGTCAGAGAAGATTTACTAGCTCCTTTTTGCCAGAAAATGAATCTTTATCTATACCAGATCATATTTTGTGTTATATTATTTTTTGGTGGTTTTGACGCGAAAGGTTGACCTTAGATTTCACTCATGGATTGTCACTTCTTTAAGACGAAGGAATGGACTTTAAATTTTTAAATTTCTTAGTGAAGTTTTTAAAATGGGTTTGTTGAACATTGACGAATTGAGACATTTGATATAATACAAGTTTTTAAAGACTGAAACTCAAAAGTCTTAGGTTTTAGGTAAATAAGTCTAATGGCCGATTTTATAAACATTTAACAGGCTTTTAAATTTTTAAATGACATTTTTTGTTTGGAGGAAACATAATTTTAGGACGTAAAAGCCTGATAAATATTTAAAAAGGCTTTATGAAATTGGCCATAAGTATACATATATTAATAGAGAAATGAAATCTTTTTAATATATACAGGGTGATTCAGGAGTAATGTGCGAAAAAATTTTTCAAAATTTTATGTACATAGGAATTAAGTACTAATTTTGTTTTTAAAATTCAATGCTCTTATTTATTTTTAAACAAAAACACAAAACCGGAATAAATAAAATGCTCGACTGGGTCGCACGAACTTGCTCTTTAGAGTTGCTTACATTTTTAAGAAATTTGGAAAATGTACTAAAAATAAAAAAAAAAAAAAAACATAAATTCGATTTAAAAAAAATAAAACAAAATCTGAAACAAATTGCCCTCCAATTCAAGTATGCAGCTTTGATTAATATATTAAGATGCATTTTTAGAAGAAAAAAATTTAAAATCGTTAGAGCTGTTTTTTAAAACTAATTTTTTATAAATAATTTTTTGGAAAAAAAGTTTTAAAATAAAATTGGTATGCCATTTGGTAGAAATCACTATTCAACATCTAAAAACGAAATTTCAAAAAACACAAAAATTTGATTTTTCAAATTTGAGTTATACATAAGTGCTTCTTGACAAAAAGTTTCGTAGAAATCGAATAAGCCGTTTCGGAGAATATCATATTAAAAAAAAAACGGTTCTATGGCAGGTACCGTTAATAATGATTTAAAAAAAAATTTTTTTTTTCAATAAAAGATAGATAGACCTTGTCTTGAAACTTACATTTGAATTTTTTAAACAAAATCGTTGGAGCCGTTTTTGAGGAATTTCAACTTTATTAAAATCGGTATATTACAAGTACCTACCGTTATTTTTGGTCCAAAAAAATTAATTCCAAAAACACCTCAATCGGTCCATCCGTTTAGGCTGTAGGTCCTTATACAGACAGACAGACGGACTTCAGACTTCATGTAAAACTGAAAAACTTTTATTTCCAAATCATTTCAATTCTTCTCAAAAATTTCTGAGCAAAATTTTAGTTAAAATTTATAAGATCAACTAAATTTTTTTTTTGTAAAATATGCACATTCAGAGAGATGCTTAAAAGTAACATTTTTGAAAAGTTTAAAATTGTAATAATAAAATCTAAGTAACGAATAATAAATTCAAATAAATGGAATATTGAAATTGTTATAACTCAAAAACAATGATAGATCACTTCTGATTAATATTGAGGATATCAACATCCTTTGAAAATGTATTTTTAAAAAAGTTTGCTACACGTGTCGCGACGCGTCGTAGGCGGGTGGAATTAATTTTCTTTGCTAATTTAATAATACTCGTCTGGCGGTTTGTATTTTCTTCTGTTATATCAATACAAACTTAATGCGAAATAAATTGATTAAAAAAAAAATCCTATCCACCCTCCCTCACACAAATAACCTGGCTATGACTCTGCTGCTTATGCCGCTTATATATAAAACGCCTCCATTTAGCGCAGTCGTTCAAAAGAAAAATTTAAATTATTTAATAGAAAAAAAGACATCTTTTGGTGCAGATTAGACGTTCCTTGTTGGGAGAACCTTAACCAAACATAAACTCCTGCTCAAAATTAACGCACACATTTTTCGTCTGAAGTTATACCCCTGCATCTTATTTTAAAAGGCTTTAAAATTCTTTGGTGCATTTTTTTGTGTTTTGTTATTGTTTAGCAAGTCGAAAAAATGCTAAACTGCAACAGTATTATCAACCAAAAAAAAGATAAACAAAATTTAACAATTCAAGGTCTGAAAACTGATTATAAAATAATTTTTATTTTTAAGAAGAAAAATTTAAAAAAAAATGGAAGCTGGTGACGGTTCTTTCCCATAATTGTGTGCAATACTTGGTATAGTCTCCTCTAGCGCATATGACAACCTGCAGTCGTTTGTCCATTCCACTAATTAACTTTTGAAGGTTTTGTTTTAACACTTCTTTCACTGAAGTTTTCAGTTGATCAAGACTGCTTGGAGGTGGATTTCGGTCGCGAATGCATCTTTTCAATATTTCCTACACATGTTCTATTGAATTCAAATCCAGATTTCTGTGTGGTTAATCCGAAGCTGGAATATTAAAATCTTGAAGATGTTCTCAAACTACTCTAGCATGCATTATCGTGCATCAGACTAAACTGTGGACCAAATTTAGGGGTGATTGGAACCAGATGCTGTTCGAGGGCATCAGTCAAGTATTTTTGGGTACTTAACTTAGGTCTAAAAAGGCTCGCTAACTCCGTAGGTGTTGTAAAGCAGATTTAACTCCATGAAATTTTATGACTCTTCTTTAAAATGCTCGCGGGTTAACAGACAGACTTCAGCAAATCTCTCCCCAAATCTTCCCGAGAAAACATTTTATTCCATACCTTTAATTTAAGATCACTATTGTCTCATTTGAGAAAATAACCATGATGCTGTGGCATAAAGTAATAGCAAGACTTTACTTTAAAATAAATAAAATGTGCGTTAAATTTGAGCAGGAGTGTATAATAAAAAAAAGTTCTTGTGTTTTCAACCATTCTGAAATAAGGTACATCAAATTTAACTGAGCTAATACTGAGTAACCACAAAAACACGACTATTAAAAGTCTTAAACGGTAAATAATAAAAAAAAAAAACACAAAATTTGTATATTATTTATTAATCTAGAAAAGAAAATCAACATACTTTTTTCCAATAACAATTTTACCTGACATTACGATGATATGAAGAATGCAAAAAAAGTGGGTCCTGCAATTCTGTCTGTCTGTCCGTCTGTGTGTACCTGGAGCTACAGCCTAATGGAGCGATTCTCTTCAAAATTCGTAGTTAACAGTTTTGGGTGATTCCCTAGAGGACAAATTGAATTTTTTTTTTGACCAAAACTAACAGTTCATTTTTTGTCAAAAACGGCTCTAACGATTTTAATTAAAATTTGTGTAATAAAATAATAAAAGCTTTCTTTGGAAATACAAACAAATATTTTTAGTACCGTTATTAACGGTACCTGCCATAGAATGGTTTTTTTCATTAATGAATTTCTCGTAAACGACAACGCAGATTTCGACCAAAATGTTTAGGTATACAGAAACACTAAAACAAACAATCAGATTTTTACAGTGCTGCTAAAAACATTCCGGATTTTTTTTGTCATTTTCATCAAATAAAATTTTAAAACACAAAACTACCCCGAAATACTGTTTTACGAGCTTTTAAGAATTTTTGGCATCTTAACCTGCAGGAAAAGCCAATGTAAAGGCATTTCTTTCTCCTTTTATGGAGCCATTATAGGCTCCAACATCTCTCCGTTCTGGAAATGACCAATAAATCCGTTGATTTAGTGTAACGGGGTAGAGCCTGCAGCTGAAAACACCCCAAACCATCAATGATCCTCTCCTGTGCTTCACGGCAAGGAGCACATTTTTTTGGTTTCAAACATGTCCATGTTTTAGCGCCTGGCTGCCATTTAACAATCGGAATAGAACAAGTTAAAATTGCTTTAATCATTGCAAAACATATTTTTCCGTTTTGTTATCGAGCAATTCCGATGATTTTTTGTAAATACAAGCATGGTGAAGTATTTTCATTTTAAAATTTAAAGTTTTTCTTAAGATCCTTTCATTGCCTACTTTTTTAGACAATGCTTAGCATTAAGGAATGGCTGTTTTCCAAGCGGAAAAAGATTAAGACCAAATCTCAAAGCCTTCCTTAATGTACTTGATGTTGAAGGCAGATTAATCTCCTCACAAATCGATTAAGAAGTCGCAAAAGGATCTTTTATTAAAAACCTCTTTATTCGCCTATCAGTTTTTAGGAATATTTTGTTATGGCATCCACCCTAGTGATCTGCTTTAACTGATTTTTTTCCTTTTTACTGTTTGACGATATCATACTCACTTGACGTTGCAATTTACAACATCCCAAAGGGATAACATTTGGTTTTATTTTGACTTAAAAGTGTTCTACGACTTAGTAACGAATTTTATGACTAGAATGCGTTTTTTCCGTTATTCC
Source organism: Episyrphus balteatus (assembly GCF_945859705.1). Lineage (NCBI taxonomy): Eukaryota > Metazoa > Arthropoda > Insecta > Diptera > Syrphidae > Episyrphus > Episyrphus balteatus. The sequence goes on from NC_079135.1 coordinate 70,508,946, forward strand.
ATTAAATAATTTATACAATTCACAAAGCTAACAACTTTGTTTGTCACTGCAAACAAAAAATTTTCAGAAGTGACGCTTAAACCCGTTACCTTAACACCGAGAATCGAAATCCTTGAAAAATCCGGTTAGTTTTGCACAGACGAAACTCTGACTTTCCTTCATTTTTCGATTTTTAAATTTTTTTAATGTATTAAAGAACATTATTTTGTGTTCAAATTCCTTGACTGATATATTAAGGATCTAGAAAAAATATTAACCCTCTACTGCATACGAAGCCAAATATGGTTTTGTCTGTTTGTACGCACTTTTCTCTTTTCTGTTACAAAAAAATGGTAAAGATTAAATACAATCCTCTTCTTTGTGTTTCTGAAAACCCATACCTAGAGATAGTTTTTTTCGTGTGTCCGACCCAAAATAAAGGTGTATTTTATGATCACAGGTGAGTCGATCAGTCGTGTACATTGAAATCGAAAGTGTAGAATATATTCATAGTTTAAGTGTTAATTACTGCTTTTGTTTGGAAAGTAAAGTGGAATTAAAAATTTATTTCTGATCGATTGTCTAATTGTGTATGCTATGAACCAATTTTTATTGTAAAAAAATTATTGGCCTGTTCTTGGGAGGTTAAAAAGTACGGAAGCCATATTTGGCTTCGTATGCATTAAGGGGTTGTAAATCTACACAATTTCTTTAATTTTTTTGTTGGAAAATTTTGTTTCTTTACATTGTTATTTTGCTTGGAAGCTATGTTTTACTTCAGAAATGGAGCCCCTTCGCTTTTAGAGACATTTTTCTCATGTTAACCCCATTTCCAGAGGCGTAACCACAAAAATTTTAGGGGGAGGGGGGCTCACCTATAATATTTTTCAATCATTTTATTACTTTTTATCTTTTGTAAGATCTGGGAGTGGGTGAAAATGTTTGAGCAAGACTTACTTCGACAGTGGAAAGAATTTGAACAAGAAAAAATATATATAACGGACAAAAACAAATTGCTTTTCTCGGTTCATTGTCTTAAAATGAGCAAAATTTTAAATTAATTCTTAACCTTTTATTTATTTTACTTTATTTTGTTTTTAAATGATAAATATTTATATTTTGATATTTTTAATTGTATTCTTTTTATAATCTGAATAAATTAAATTAGTAAAATTTCTTACCCTTTAATGCATACGAAGCCAAATTTGGCTTATAAACAAATTTTTTAAACAAATTAATTTAAACAAATTTTTTAATGAAAACCGTTTTGAAACAACCCAATGAACCCATGTAAAGCATTTTTTAATTTTTTCGTCCGCTAATATTAATTAAGCAGTAGAGGGTTAAAACAATATTTTGTTCAATTTTTGTGTTTTACTTTTATTTGATGAAAATGACAAAAAAATCCGGAATTTTTTTAGCAGCACTGTATGTAAAAGGCCATTTTAAAACAGTGTTTAATTAATTTATAAAAACAGATTTTATTTTTTTAAGAAAACTTATGAAATTCCTTAAAAATATCAAATTTTAAATTTTCCCTAATTTTGTTGAGTAAAAAGCTTTAACATTAGAGTTACTTTTACCATAAGAGCACGTACGTTTGACCCCAATCGTGCATTTTTTTTTATTTGACTTTGCTGTCTGAGCTTAAAATAAGATTAATTATTAAAATAGATTATAATTTTAATTACAAAAATCCTATAATTACCTAAACTTCTAAACGGTAGATGTACCTACTTATTAAAAAATTACTTGTATTGAAATTTATTAAAATCAAATGGCCGTATTTCGTTTAGAACTTTATAATTTCCGAAAATGTATTATTTAAGTACCTACACTTCAATTTCAAAATTTTGTCAGTAATTTTACTTGATAGTCTTTCAATTATAATTTAAAATAAAAAAATGAACTCTTTTTGTACCTACATCTACTCTACCTACATACATACATATTTTTATAAAAAGGTCTCATATAAAAGCAAGTAGTCCTTAATCTCCATACATTTTAATTAAAAAGAAAAGTTTTTTAACTACAAGTTAAAGTAAGTATCTCAAATAAATGGTTCTAATTTGTCTGGTTTCAATTTTTTTTTTTTTATAAAATCTCATGAGAAAATCAAATACTTAAGAAATCCATTTAATATTCATAAAACGTTTTCAACTTACATCGTATACAACATTGCTTTCTTACTCTACAATCAGCGCACACTCAAGGGATAATAAACTGAGACATACATAATAATACATTATTTCCATATATAACTTACATAATGTATATATGAATCAAATTAAGGATAAAACAAAAAATCATTTTCATTTTAAATTCAATCTTTTTTTTTTTAAGAACGAACTTTTTGACAAAAGAACCAAGCACGTTTATTGCACACATCATAAGACTTAAACGATTTTTGAAAGACATTTGAAATTTATTTGATGAATCAAAGCACGATCTAAAAAGAAACAATATTAAACAGTAGTCGCGCAGAAACCATTTAAAATGACAAAAGAAATGAACCAGATACACCTACTACATAAAATATATAAATAAAAAAAAACATCTCTATACTAATATACCACTTATTTGAACTCAATTTAGAAACAAATGCTGCTCAGAAGACACATCTTTATGAATTGAAAATGTCACAGGATATTATATCGCACCCCATTCTTATTGCCGATACACTACACCACCACCCCTTCATCGACTCGGGGTAAGAAAAAGACTTTGGTCATATGTTCGGATGTTACGAATATACAACCAGGTCAACATTGATATATGGAAGTTATGTCGCATTAAAACGATTTGGATGTTTATATTTAAACTTCAAAATAATAATGAAAAAAGGAACAAAGACAAAAGGTCAGAAGTGTGAGGTGATAAACACAACAAGCACAATCATAAGCACTTGCTTTAGTTTTCGCAAGGGACCATTTTCTGCCCAAAATGTTTTATTTCTTTTTTTTTTTTTCTATATTCAATATTGAAATAAGTAAGAAACATTCCTTAAATTTATTTGAAGGAGAGCTTGTGACTGTCTTCTTGAAATGAACTGGCTTTCTTAATACACAAAATATTCATATTTCTTTAACTTCATGGAGAAAGCGTTAAATTCCTCACTTTAATAAAGTTATGAGGGAAACGACAGATGTTATTTATTACAAGCTTTTTTTTATTTTTACTATCGCACAAAATTTAAAGCCAATATTTTTGTAATAAGAAATGTTAATCAAATATTATGCTTCGGGAAGTTTGTGTGAATAACTTTTTGATTTCATTTTTCTTTAATTAAAAAGAAATACATTAGCAAAAATTAAAGAAATTAAAATTAAAATGCCTAACTGGCCCGCATAAACTTGCGCTTATAATTAAATTTGCTTAACTTGTTTAAACTTCAAATTTTATTTATTGTTTGTTAAATGCTTACTCCCGAACGCTTGGGGGCTGTGTGCGCTCACCGCAGCAGGTTAGCGTGGTCAGATTCAGTTCTTTGAAACACATATTCTTATGTGTGTTTATAAGTATAGGTATAGTAAAGTTGGGCACAGAAGACAGCTGAACGTTTGACAATTTATTACAAATTTAGAACAAAGAAATAAAGCTCAAATATCCTCACCTTATGCCCTAAAATTATTCAAACCGCAACTCAAGTAATTTTTTTTCTTTTGAAAAGGTGTATTAACTACTTTAGAATGCGAAAAATGTTGGTCTGTCTATACCTCGAGTGACAACCTAAACCACTTAAGAGATTGACTTAAAAATTTAAATTTTCCTTTGCGCCAAAATTTACAGTACCTGCCATTTAACTAATGTAGAAAATCAATAACGATTTTAATTTTAAAAAATCTGTTCTCTCGCAAATAACGTCCCATAAACAGAACGGTTTTTTTTTTTTTTTAATTCCTCGTAAATGACTTAACTAATTTCAATGAACATTTTCGTACAAAAAAGTTTAAGTGGGGAAATCCCTGTGGACTTTGGATTTTGTACTGCGGAGCACTTGGATTTAGGGCTATCTAGGCTAGGGACTTTTGAGGCTTCAAATAAAGCTACGACCACTGAAAATAGTTTTTTCGAACGATAAATGATTTTTTGAGCAAAAAAAAAAAAAACAAATTCCAAAACTCACCTTAATACTAAAACAAACAAAAATTTTTCAAAACGAAATTTTTTTTTTTGGAAAATCAATTATTATTATCAACTGATTTAGGAATGAAAGTTTGTTTTTATGTGTCAGTTAATAATTTCTTAACATTGAAAAAATATGAGAAAAGAAGATTTATTTTTTTTTAATACTTGTTATATGAACAAAAAATGGCAGATTAAAACTATTGAAAATCAGTAATAAATTATGGTGTAAAAAAGAGGATATTAAATCTACTTTTTTTAGCTCATCGATTTTAGTACCTACATACCTACTTACTAAATTTTTTTTTAAGCTTAAATTTTTTTTGTTTGATTCTACCATTTCAATCATCACACCAAAACCATATTTTTTTTTCAAATATGTACATACCTACATAATTCAATTTTTTTTTTTTTTTGAAAAACCTTTTTTTGAAATTTTTTTTCCATGTGTCGAATAATGATTTGTTAAGAATTGCATACCAATTTCTTTTTTATTTTTTGCCACCTGAAAGCTTATTGCTTCAGCTCAAAATATATATATAGATCATGTCTATTAGACATCTACAAAAAGAGCTAGAATTTTTTGAACTCGATCAAATTTCATTAAAAAAAAGCAAAAAAAAACATTTATTTTTATGTTCTCAGGATATCGCATCAATTTTTTTGTTTGAAAACCTATAAAAAATATACATATACCATTTGAAAGCTTATTATTACACCTTTCATATGAAGTATCAATTTCATTTCAAAGATGCCTACAAGAGAAGTTTTTTTAAAGTCAACCATGTCGAATTTCCAGACTGAGATTACAGTACTTCCCACACTGGTGGCTGTTCGGGGGGTAACAGATCTCCACTGGTGTTTTGAGGTTTTTCGCAAGTTTCTTGATTTAACATTGTGTAGCTTATAGTTAGTCTACCGTTATGTGTGATATACCAAATGAAAGGTAATTGTATCAGGATGCTCATAAAAGTTTAATAAATTTAATTTCTATCTGCTCTTGGTCAAAAGTTATAACTTGTTGAATTCTAAAATTTTATTTTACCGTTATCTCAAAATTGTGTTTACGAAAATGATTGAAACTTTGCACACATATAGTCGTCTCAAGTAGCACACTGGTGTATAAATTGGTGTAAATTCATTAATTTTGGTGTAAAATTGAGGAAATTGAAAAAATATGGTGTATTTCTCAAAATTAGTGGTATAAAAATTATACCACTGTCTTTTCTGTAAAAAATTTCAACATTTTTTTAAGATTCCGTGCAAAAAATACATCGATATTCAGTTGTTTTTATAATATAGGTACCAGTAATGGTGTATAAAATTATTCGATTCTGAAATCAACCAAAACGGTATATTTTGTACACTCTCTTTCACCAGAATGCATAAGTGGGAAACGCCATATTTTTCAATGGCCGCCATTTAAAAAAAGTAGACAGCAATTAATTATTTTTCTATAATAGTATATTTATCGACCTAATTATCCCGCAATTTGGTTTTTTATGAAAGTGAATAAAAATTCATTTTCATTTATTACATAAGAAATGGTATGAATTAGAATTCATCAAACTCTTTGAGGTAAAAAATAAACTTTGGTTCAAATTTTAAATCAGAATAATTTAAATGGTGTATTTTATCCGTAGATTTATTGTGTATTTTTCAATTTCAAAGGGATAATTTTCACCAAAAACCATGATCATTTAATATACCACTAGCGCCATTTATACACCAAAATCGGTATATTTTTTTAACCACCGGAGTTTATTATATACGAGAAAATGGTGTATTTTTTATATTCAAAATGTATATCACGAAAGTGCAAAAAAATACACCAAACATTTTGGTGTATTTTAGACTTTTGTGCTACTTGAGGTAGTCATGGTCTATCATTACTCCATATACTTTATTCCTGTATCTATTAAAGAAAAAAAGATAAAATAAAAAAACGATGAAAATCGGTTAAAAACGGTCAAAAAACGTGTTTTTTAAAAACTTGTTTCTTCCGTCATTCAGTCAAAACTCACTAAACGATTCCTACATGTCCTATAAGTTTGAGATTTTTTGAACGCTCTAAAAAAAGCTAAAAATCAAAAATTACCCAAAAATACCCCTAAAAAACAAGGTGTTTTTCAAAAATTCATATTTCGAAACGCAGAGTCCGTATCAGACGCCTATTTTTTTTCCCTTATCTTTCACCTAGCATCTTTAGGTGGCAAAAAAAATTTCCTTTACCCAAAATCATCATTTTGTCATATCCCCAACACGTGTACAACGTTCAAACAAAACGTTATAGCTTAGTTTAATTAAATTAATCTCATCTATCTATAGCAAAAAAATTCAATTCTCTACGACTTTGCGTTTAGATTTTAGCCCAAATTTCATCTTTCCGTTTTACCTCTGTTTACCCTATTAAATGACGGAATTTTTAAAAATCCTTCATTTGGATTAAGCTTTAGGCTATTATCTTTCAAATAAGCTATAGAAGATTTTTGTATCTCTAATAGTTTATTTTTAATTTTGAATTGAAATTTTTTGCCGCACTGCGAAAGTGCGAGAGTGTGACGTTAGAAAATGGCGTCACTTTTTTGTGGTGGCTGCCATGGTTCATCGATTTATAAGTCAAAAATATATTTAAAAAAAACGGTTCCTTAAATTTTTCGAAAATTCTACAAATTTGTTTTGCAAAAAAATATTAAATACCTAGATATTATTTTTAATTCACAAATTCTGATTATATATGAAAACAATTTGTAGTGTTAGTTTATAACAAAGACAAAAAGACAATCCAATTTCCTCAATTTTGACACCAACTCTCCAGGACTCTCCCCTCTCTTCAGCCAAAAGATTAAAGTAGTCAAATTAAATTTAGACATTAAATTACAAGCTAATTTGTAGGTTTTTATCAATCGAACTTAGAAAAAGTACTGGAAAAACAATTTCCGAAAACGATTAAGAATTATGTCTAATTGAAGTGGAAAATGCTTTAAGAATTCATCTACCTTACCTATAGTTATATAAATAAATTTTATCTCTTAATCTCTTCCAATCAGACAAGATTTCAATTTATTTTTGGATGAACTAAAAATGAAACTAATTGTTTTTGAGGTAAAACAAAATAAGCTAAAACAAAATATAAAACATTGTTGGTATTATTCCTTTTATTTCATTCAAGTTAAAATATCTGAATACAATTATTGAAATTTATCTATCAATCTTATCCATGTAAAATAAATTTTGTTTTGATTTAAAGAACCCTATTAGACCATCAGTTTGTATTTCTATTAGAATATTTGATTGTAAATTCCAGTTTGGCAATGTTTATTCTTCAACATGAGAAAACCATAATAATACTTTTCGTGCCACTTGAAATATCTTTAAGCAAAAAAAAAAACAACAAACAATTTGTGTATACCTAACATGGAAAAATAATAAATCCTTATGCATCCTTATATCTAGCAAGCAATTCTGATGCCAAAGCCCACCTCTATATTGAAACAAGCAAAATTTTGCTAGAAAAAACATCAGTGTCTCCAGTATTTTGGGTGGTAGAAGAGCCAAAACAAAAAACAAAATCATAAAAAAACCAGCGAAAATTTATATCGAATCTGGATCCAAAAAATACATTTGTAATAATCCCCAAGGGTACCTAGTAGTAGTTCTATGTATATACAGGGTGTCCCAAAAGTAATGGATCAAACGAAATATGCAGATAGGCCAACTTTAGGGCTCTCAGAATTTGGTAACTTGTTCATCCCAAATCCTTACGGTTTTCAATTTAATGCAGTTTTTGTGAATTATCGACAAATCTCGACTTTGCAACAGTATTTTGCTTCCTGCGGTCATAATTGATTTTTGTTTTTTACAATTCTTTCACTAAAACATTGCCTAATAATAAGAAATAATTAATTAATCAAAATATTTTTTATTTCATATGCCATTTTGCTGCAAATAAATTAACAGTTCCATGTTTTATAAAAACTCAATTTCTTACTTTTATTTCAGAGCAACATCCTGAAAAAAATTTGTAGGGTGTGGCACTGGTTTATTATTTTGAAAACTTGCCGTGTTATTGCAGTTTTCAAAAACGTATAAAAGTATCCAAAGTTGAAATTAGAATGAAAGGTATTACAATTTGAATGCAGAAAAATAGGGGTTTTCAGCGCAAAATAACAAACAAAAATCGAGGCTTTTATTCAAAAAGAAATAAACAAACAACAGTCGAGAAAATGTGTTTATTTTTCTTTGTTATTTTTCTCTGAAAAGCCCTGTTTTGTTGCTTTTAAATTGTAATATCTTTAGTTATAGCTTCAACTTTGGAAACTTTTATACATATTTGGAAACTGCAATAACAGGGCAAGTTTTCAAAATAATGAACCAGTGCCACACCATACAAATTTTTTTCAGGATGTTGCTCTGAAAAAAAAAGTAATAAATTGAGTTTTTATAAAACATGGAACTGTTAATTAATTTGCAGCAAAATGGCGTATGAAATAAAAAATATTTTGATTAAATAATTATTTATTCTTATTAGCCAATGTTTTAGTGAAAGAATTGTAAAAAACAAAAATCAATTATGACCGGAGGAAGCAAAATACTGTTGCAAAGTCGAGATTTGTCGATAATTCACAAAAACTGCATTAAATTGAAAACCGTAAGGATTTGGGATGAACAAGTTACCAAATTCTGAGAGCCCTAAAGTTGGCCTATCTGCATATTTCCTTTGATCCATTACTTTTGGGACACCCTGTATGTTGTATACATAGATTCCAAAGAGATAAATACTTTAAGTAGAAAAATATATGTATGTACCTAGAATAAACTATATAGATATAAAAATGCCTTTTGTATGGCTTCTCTTAGTATATCTTCAAAAAAAAAAAAAAGGAGTTAAAATATAATATCTATATCTATAACATTCACCGCCATTGGAGTCCTACCTCCTGCAGAGAGTGCCACTCGAAAAGAAAATAACTGCTTTTGCCAGTGATGTTATATCTATATTATCTCCTTTACAAACTTTATTCACATATAGATACATAAAAAGAGTTGTTTTCTTTTATATTTTGTTCATGCTTGATTTACCGTTTACTTGTTTTTGATTCTGAATAAATTGAGGATTAAAACAAAAATGTATTAAAACATTTTATGTTAAAATCATCAAAGATTTTATGAATTGATTTTTAAGAGTTCATCCAAGCAAAATGTATAGTTTTCTTAAATACCATTTTCAATTTAAATTTAAGCTTTAAAAATGAAAATATATTTTTTTCTCTTACATAAATGGAGCCAATGTATTCGGTAGGCTGGGCGGGATCACCACAGCTCAATGTTTATAAATTTGTGGATAACTTTCACATTTGTAAAGATAATTGAATGAAATGAGCCCTTAATTATGAAAGTGGACTAAGTCACTCCTAAAAATGGCATCAAATCTAGCCTTAAAACAATTATTATTTAAGGGGTAAAGTTTATTTGAAAGCGAAATCGCAGTAAATAAAATTCTTTATTGCTCCTCTAGTGATTTCATAAAAGAAATATAATTAAATCGTTATAAGAAAATTATTATGCAAGTTTTTCTTCAAACAATGCAAAAAGTGACTTAGTCCACTTTCATAATCATGGGCACAAATAAATTTTACTATAAAGTTAATAAACAAGGCTTAATATATTCGATCTTATAATTTCTAAATTTGAGCAATTGTAATTTAGAGAGCACAAAACACGACAATTTTGGTCGTTGTTTAAGTACGACCTATTTCTTTTGTGTTTGTTTCTTAGTCCAGACTAAAAATTTTATTTTTTTTTTAATTCTGTTTTGGAAAATTAAGGAGTAATTTTATTTTGAAAAACTTAATTTTTGTTTTTTTTTTTTTTATAGAAAAAATAATTCCAGCTGATGCTATTTTTCTTGAGCTGGCAATGTTTGAACAGGTGTAATTTCTGCACATATCAATATAATTCATCAAAATATAAAGTTTTAAGAAGCTCAACTCAAATATTACCACGTTGATTTTTTTCAGAAATAATAATTTATTTATATTTTTTTTTTTTCAAGTTCTCAAAACCTAAGACTTTTTCTTCAAAAACATCAAATTGGTTATATTTGAGTTGAGCTTCTAATTACTTTTTAGGTCCAACTCTCTAAAGTTACTATAATATATGTAGGTAGAGACTAACAAAAGTTTAAGAAGTCAGTTTTTGTATATTTCTACTTGTTTACGTATATTTCGGTTCTTAATTGAGTGTACTTTTAAGAAAATGAAAAAGAACATTTCTGGTTTTTTTTTTTTTTTTTTTGTACAAACAATTATGTCGGCTAGTGTGTATAGCTATATTTTGGGAATTTTTTTTTTAAAACAAGTCATTCCAATAACTTGCGGGTCACTGTGGTGTATGTGTAACTTTTTCGTCTATAAAAATACGGAAGTTCGATATTATTTATACTAGTAACTAGTTAAATTTTTTGTTTTTTTTCACGAATCTGCTCTTAGAGTTAATGTTGCTTAAATTTTTGAGACTTTTTATATAGAAATTTGAAAAAAAAAAAAAAATAAAATAAAATCTGAAATCTGAAATCAAATTGCCCTCCAAAACAAATTTTCAAAATCGTTAGAGCCGTTTTTTAAAAAAACTAATTTTTTATAAATAATTTTTTGGAAATAATGTTTTAAAATAAAATTGGTATGCCATTTTGTAGAAATCACTAATCAACATCTAAAACCAAATTTTCAAAAAAATTCAATGTCCCGTTTTCGAAAATTTGATTTTTCAAAAAAAAATTTTCAAAATTTTTTTAAAACTCCAAAAATAATTTTTTTGGAAATTTGTTTTTTGGTTTGTATTTAAATTGTATAAATTCTTCCTCACAAAAAGTTTCGTTGAAATCGAATAAGCAATTTCGGAGATAATCGGATTTGAAAAAAATGGTTCTATGGCAGGTACCGTTAATAATGATTTTCAAAAAAAAAACTTTTTCATAAAAAACTAACATTTGATTTTTTTAAACAAAATCGTTGGAGCCGTTTTTGAGATATTTCAATTTTACTAAAATCGGTATATGACAAGTACCGTTATTTTTGGTCCAAAAAAATTAATTCCAAAAACCCCTCTGGAGAGTCGCCAAATAACGCTACATACCAAGTTTGACATTAATCGGTCGATCCGTTTAGGCTGTAGCTTCTTATACAGACAGACAGAAGTAAATACCTACTCACTTACATAAGTGACCTGTTTAGAAAAAATTTTTTAATATAATATTAAATTTTTTAAAAATATTCGCAAATTAGTTTTTTTTTTAACAATCCTCCTATACAAAGAACTTTTGTTGAAATTGGTTTAATCGTTAAATTGCATTTTACTTACCATTACATAATAACGGTTCAAAAATTGTTTTCTTATTTCAAGAGTTTGACGTTATTTGCCACAAAAAATTGAACTTAAATCGTTTTAGCTGTTTCTGAGAATATTAAGTGGTTGTATATGATAGTTATGCTTTTAATTTTTGTCCTGAAGTAGGTAAGCTTAATTTCCCCTCTATGATTCCCTTAATCAACTACAACTTGCAAAAGCCTTACTGAAGTTTTTCTAGATGCTGTCATTATGAAATTGTAGAAAAAGTTAAAAGAATTTTCAGAAACATTTTCTTCACATTCTCAGTACTTCTATGATACTTCCTTCTGGTATGTTAATGGATTTTTTCGTTAGATTCACCTTTTTGAAAATCAAATTCACCCTCTGCACTGGTTTACAGCCAAAATGGACACTCAATCCCAATATTTTTTTCTTACGTACTTTGACCTCAGGGACTCGAAAATCACTTTAAAAAAAAATTACGATGGATAAGTTTTCGAGATATGATTCTTCAAAATTTTTTGTCGTTGTTTTTTCCAGCCTATTTAGTATTCGGGCTATATCTTGAGTAATAAACGACTATTCTGAACAGAAAAGCTGGCGACTGAAAGCTAAGTAAATAAGCAACAAACATCTTTCACATTCTTTCAAATCCTCATAGTTTTAAATTTTTTGTGTTAAAGGAAAATGGTTCAAAAAGAACAAAAACAGTAGATTTTGAAAGTCCATATTCTATCCAATTTTAGCCGTATTCAATTTTTGTGACCATTATGTTGAAAGATAAAGTATCTTCTTTTCTCCTTTACATTTTCAATATCTATAAATGCTCAAATGATAAAAAAAGACTATTTAGTAAGAACATCAAAAATTTCGTTATTTTCTCTTTTATGAATATTTTTTCTTAAGTTTTTTTACAATATTTCAATTTATATTTTTTTTAAAGAATACACATCGATAGGAAATTTAATAATCTACAATAGATTACTTAATACAAATTTTGACTTGCTTTTCAAGTTATAGACAAAAACTCAAAAAGTAACAAAAAAAAAGTCGAAAATACTGATCGTTACAAAAATGGTCATATCTTTATAATTTATCCATAGATTTTGAAAAAAAAATATCTTTTTATAAATGCCATTATCTTTTTGTACTATACACAAAAAATTTAAAACTATGAGGATTCGAAAGATTTTGATTTTTTCTTTTAGTAATAAAGTTTTTTTTTTCAGAAATTTTCTTTAAAAACTCGATTTTTAAAAAAATGTTTTAATACATTGCACTTAAACATCTGGAGTGACCCAGAAAAGTTGTTTTAGCGTTTGTTGCTTATTTACTCAGCTTTCAGTCGCCAGCTTTTCTGTTCAGATCAGTCGTTTATTACTCAAGATATAGGCCGAATACTAAGTAGGCTGGAAAAAACAACAACAAAAAAGTTTGAAAAATCATTTCTCGAAAACCTATTAATAAATATTTTTTTAGATATAATTTTCGAGTTTTCTGGGCTCAAATCTATACGAAAAGTATAACGGCACTTGGTGTCCAAAATTTTTTTATTTTTTTGTAAACTAGTGCTGAAAATCAAAGTCTTTTAACTTATAAATTTATTATTTGAATTAAAATTATAAATAAATTTACAAATCTAAAGACCAACAGTATTCTGAATGCACATGACCGCTTCAGCTACTTGAGAACTGTTTTCAAATTGTCTTCCAAAATTATACTATATACGAATTGCGAAGCTAATGGGTCGTATTCATAGACACTGTTTAAGGGGGGAAATCCCTCTGGACGACACCTTTTTCAATATTTTTTTATGAAAAACTGAAAGCACTTATTGAAATTTGGAAAAAGACAAGATATTACTGACATTATTAAGTATTGAAAAAATTTGTTTGAAATGAAAAAATAACAAAATGGCGGCTCTGGAGCCTTTCAAAGTTGACGCCTCTAGTTTACGCCGTGCAATGCACAGGTCCAGGAAATGATCTTAAATCAAAAGATTATCTTCCGTTAGATGATACTAGTACGCATTGCATGAACCTAAATTTTTTTTTTTTTAAATGAAAAATAAAAATTAGAAATCAAAAAAACGAAAAAAAACCATGTTTTTTTTACAAAGAAGTAGTTAAAAAAAATATTTACTGTACAAATTTTATTCAACTTTCATGTTGTGGCCAATAAGTTAAGAAGTAATTTGCTTCAAATTTCAAGTCGATAGCTTCATTAGTTTTTGAGTTACATTGCACTGCGCGGAAAAAAACTAGTTTCGAAAAAAATGCGTTTAAAGTTTTCGTTTTCGTACTATGGTAGGTTCGGAGCGCATTGGTTTCGGGACTATCTAGGCACTTTCGAGGCTTCATTTAAGGCTAAGACAACTGAAAATAGTTTCTTTGGTTGATAAATAAATTTAGTACGCAAAAAAAAAAATAATGCAAAAATAAAAAATTCCAGAGGGATTTCCCCCCTTAAGCTGCTTTTTAAGAAAAACTCGAGTTTATACCATTTGAATTGCATTGGATAAACTCCAGTTTAAGTTAAAAACAACTATGAATGTGGCCCAATATTTTTTAGTTTGCTTTTAATTCAAGTTGTGGATACTCACTAGCAAGCCAAAATCTAAATTTCGATTGGAAAAGTGCCGCTTTTGAGAAAAGCCGTATTCAAAAAAATGTATACGCTTTGCACTTCATGGTATTAATCACGTGTTTTTCGAATGAAATAACTTACGTATCCAGCTGATTCTGGAAGTTCTTCAACTCATTCGTTCTTGAACTAGTGAAAATCCGTATTCTGGAAAAGTTATTATTTTTTTTTTTTTTTTGCAAAATGTCAAAGCAACTTATTTGGCATGCTGCTATTGATTTAAATCTCCTTGTTTTCAGAAAAAAAAGCATTGAAAAAGAACAAATTTTAGCAGAAATTTCATGTGTAGCTGTCAAAAGTTGTACTTCTTGGAAAAATATTTCAGAAATGTCAGTCGCAGTCAATATGTACTTTGAAAATTCATAAAAAATTTAATTCTCAAATTAAAAATTGCTCCGAAGGAATAAAATCATATGACAAGACTGCTGGAGAGAGAGGGTAGAAAAAGAGCTTCAATAAATTCTTAACATACCTTCCATAACAATCCAACTCATAGCGCGATTATTTTAACTTGTACACGTCAGACTTCTAAGGAGTTCAAGGTAAAGACAACCATTGTCGTTTGTCCTTACTTACAACGATATAGTCTCCCTTCTTAGTATTTTCCATAAATCATCTTTTTTTATTTAAGCTTGAAATTTAAGAACTTAATGAGATCGCAAAAAAAAAAATAAGAAAATAAAAAAAAAAAGAGTATGAGTGGGAATAGGTTGATTGGATAGCCCAAAAGCACCCCCGCTGGTTTTAGCTGTACACTCAAGGCACTCGAGCCGTTATATCTGTATAGGTTTCTATATAAATAAACTTGAAGTTATTCTCGCCCTTTGTTGGCTTTTTCATTAGAAATGGTTACAGCGGAGAAAAGGGGCAAGATATTGTGGTGTAGATATATTGCTGATGTATGTACCTAGGTACTCCAGAACATATGTTAGTCTGGAGGACGATGGGGAGTCTGAAAAAAAAAAACAAAAAAAAAAAAGAAAGCTTTTTTCCCTTTGACAATAGTTATCAGTTGCGACCGACGCATAGCAACGCACATCAATGCGTTGCTGTTAGACAGGCCAAAAAGAGTGAGCTTTATAACACACAGTCGTCGCATACACACATAAAATCTCTTGGCTGTCTAATACTAACGTAGGCGGAAAGTGTTGAATCAAGCCCAATCGATTTTTTATTTGCCAACACTCTACAGCAAATAGCCCTTTGTCTTGAGTTTTTTTTTTTTTTTGTATTTTTTTGCCATGGTTGTTGTTGTTGGTATAGAAAGATAAAGGAAAGGGGGACAACTTGACAAATAAATAAATTTGTGCGCCTGGATGGTCGTTGTTGTTTAATGTTTATAATCAAACTAATGTGCTAATCATCAATTAAGTCATACTTGGCCACAGTTAACAAAATTGGGCTAGTAGAATACCTACCTGATTTTCTGATTTTGATATCGGATAACAACAAACTTATAGAATTGATCTAGGATTTTGGTAGCAACAATTTTATTTGGTCAACACTTTTAAGGACATACTTGTTACCACAATGCTACCACCGTAAACCCCGAGGCCCAACAAATTAATTCTTTTACACTTTTTCAGACTTTTTTTCTGTCAGATTGAGTGTGATAAAAGGGTTGAAGTATCGGTTGAAGAACTTTTAAGTCCGAATCTTTTCTAACACTTTTTTGTATTTTTTTTTTTATAAATTGATTATTTTTTATTGTTCAACTATGTTCAACAACTCGGGGCCATTGAGTTCGTAAATAAAAGAAACCGAAGTGAGCTTCGATAACAAATTGTACCTTTAGGTGAATTTTTATTTTTGTATTCTTCTTTGTCTGGCCTTTGTGGGATTTATATATATATTTTTTTTTCTTTTTTTTATGGAAATAAAAAAGTTTAACTTTGTCGGTTTGTCAATCTTAATTATAAATAAAGTGTGCCCTATACACTATTGGGTCTTCTTTTTGTTTAAATCAGATAAGTATACAATTTCAAAAAAAAAGAATTTAAGTACTAATCAGAGGTTTTTTAAGAGGTTAATGATTATTTAAGAAGTAAATCGACTGAAAACAGTATTTGTTTTAGGATCTTAAAATTATATTTATCAAATGATATTTTATTTTTTAAATAAAAATTATGATATCATTGTGAAAATTTATTGTTGCGGTAAACAACAAAGAACAAAGTTTCTTGGTGCATAGAAGTCTTAAGTAAATTCTATAATTAAAAAAATTAAAATTTGGTTTTTAATCGATTGCATTGATTCGAAAAAAAAATAAATTGCACGACTGGGGTCGCACGTACTTGATCTTATGCTTAATGTAACTATAATGTTAAAGCTTTTTATTCAAAAAATTTAAAATTTGATATTTTGAAGAAATTTCATAAGTAGTATAAAAAAATTAAATCTGTTTTTATAATTAATTAAACTCCGTTTTAAATTATCTTAAAAAAAAAACAAATATGCCATTTTATTTCTCGTATAAAAAGGTATTTTTAGAAAAAAATTTTCGAAAATTGTAGGAGCCGTTTTTTAAAAAAATAGTTTTTTATATATAAAAATTTTTTAACATTTTTCAAAAAAAAAGTTGGTATGCCATATTGAAGAAATAATTAATTTACACATAAAAACTAAATTTCAAAATTTTTCATTGATCCGTTTTCAAAAAATTGATTTGTCAAAAAACAATTTTGAAATATTTTTAAAAAAACCAAAAATGCGTTTTTTGAAAATTTTCTAAAATTTTAATATTAACTTTACTTACACACTTTTGTATAAAAATTTTATTCAAATCGGGTTAATGTTGTACGAGATATTCAGAAACGAAAAAAACCGTTCTATGACAGGTACCGTTAATAACGGTACAAAAAATATTTTTTTTATTTAAAAAGTTGGCTCTTATGTGTAGTACTACACACAAAAATTTTAATCAAAATCGTTAGAGCCGTTTTTGAAAAAAATTAACTTCTCTATTTCCGTTATATGGCAGGTACCGTTAGTTTTGGTCATAAAAAAAAAATTTCAATTTCCCCTCTAGGGAATCACCAAAAACTGCTAACTACCAAGTTTGAAGAAAATCACTTCACTCGTTTAGGCTGCAGCTCCAGATAGAGACAGACACACAGACAGACAGACAGACAGACAGACAGACAGACAGACAGACAGACAGACAGACAGACAGACAGACAGAATTGCCGGACCCACTTTTTTGGCATTCTCCATCATCGTAATGTCATGTAAAATTGTTATCTCGAGTTCGATTTTTTTTACGAATCCTAAGCTTGCCCTATAGTACCTATATCGCAAGTAAAAATGAGCGAGAGAGCGAAAAGTTGAAACACAAAATAAACATGGAAAGAATTTCTAACACTCTTTTTTGACGTTCCCGTTTTTTATTTCTGTCTCATTTTTATTAAATGTGGGGCCTTAAATTTTGATTGGAATAATTAAAAAATTCAAACAAACTGCCAAAGGAGAATGGGCATGTTGGACGTTTGGCGGCCAGTAATGAAATTGGTATCAAATGAAAGAACTATATCGTAGGAAAAATTTTTACTATGGCCGTTTCGTTGTACCTATTGCATTTAAAATGGAAGATATTGCAATATTAGTGTTGTTAATGCATCGAGCAATATGCGAAGGGCAAATTGAATTACTATTTTAATTAAATAATGAAATATGATTTTATGTCATTTTTTCTATGATTTAAAACCTCAATCTTGAATATCCGACCAATGGAACTCAAAATATAAGCTTTTTAAGCCAACCACTTCAAGATTTTGTTTTGAGTTTTCAAAAGGAAAAAAAAAATAAAAAATTGAGAAAAAAGTCTTAAAATAGACTCGAAATTGATGTTTTAAAAAGCCAATATTTTGGGTTCTATTGGTTGGATATCCAAGATAAAGGTCTTCAGGCTCAGAGAAAATGACAGATTATCATATCTTGCACTTAAATACACGTTCAATTTTAAACATTGAGACAATTTGCATTAACTTTTAGATGCAAAAATGCATTTTATCGGTTTGTGAAGAACGTTAGAAGGATAAAACTTCTGCACAATGTATGTAAGACTTAACTACATCAAAAAATAACAAAATCGTTCTTGGCCGCGGAACGTCCAAGTTCCATACAAAATTGCCCATTCTCCTTTATCAAACAAAAAATGAAGAAAAAAAATTACGGAGTAAATCAGTGGTCAAATATGAAAATTGTTAAAAAAACACTTTATAACACTTTCCGGCAGAATTTTGACCCCAACGCTTCGGATTAATATAATTTCGTACTTTAACAGGCGGATTCGTTCAAACTTGGTTACATGTTGTTTGGATATTGACTCTCATGAAAATTGCATTTTTTTTACACCGAAGAAAAAAACCATTTCGTTTTTGATCATCGATATCTTAGCAATCAAAAAAATATTTTTTTTTTTGTTTTTAAGTTAAAAATTGCTTGAAAGTTGTGGTCGTTGTACTTTTTCTGAAAAAACATCGAAATAATAAATTCTGGGGCCACTTCCAAGTAAATTTCGTCAATAGGTAGTACACAGGCATTTTTTTGCACATTTTGCTTATTATTTATTATTTTAAATTATTGCTCACTTTTTTTTCGAAAAAAAAATGTATATGTTTTATAAAGACAAGTAGGTAAAACTTAAATAAAATATTAAAAAAAAAGAAAATTTAAAAAAATCAAGATTACCTACAAGACCTAAAAATTAAACTGTTACTAGCACCCTCTTGCGCTTAGGATATCGAATTGAAATTTCACAACGTTAATGTTATATGTATTTAAGTGGAAGAAATTTAGCGGGTGGCCCGACCGAAAATCGAAAAAAATATATTTTTTGGACCACACTAATATATATATACAAATTATTTTTTTTAATTGTATTTTGTTATTTCAATAAAATTCAGTAATCCATTTCGAAAAAATTGATTTAAAAAAATTTGATTTTTTTTTAACCCAGGATTGATATTTGAATTTTGAAATTGATTTACTAAACAATTTTTCATTGAAATAAGTAAAATGGTTTACGAGATCAATTGCAACAGCCTTTTGCTCCTATGGCAAGTATTGTAATTTAAAAAAAAAATTCAGACAAACAAAATTGGAGAACTCTGTGTTTTTGAATTCTCTACCATCGTAATGTCATGTCTGACTGTTATATCGATTAAGATTTTTTTCATCCCCATACAATAGTAAATAAATATCAAAAAAAAAACAAAACATGTAGTGTGATTTTTTCTTTGTAGTTCAATGTATGTACCTATAAAGTTTAAATTTAATACAGCCAGTTGTTATTTTTGAAGTGAAAACTTCTTTGAAACACGATGAAACGAAAAAGCGGCAGGAAAAATCAATTGATTATAAGTTTTTTGTTTTAATAGATAGATAAATGAAATTTATATTGTAACAAAATAAACGATAACTGTACAAAATTTCAATTAATTTTATATGCAAAATTCTGATATAACGGTGAAAAGATGTTCATATATGCACATATATGTACATTTTAACTTTAATACGCATGCTGTTAATATTACCTTTCATTTAATATATCACACATAACAGTACGTGCTCTACAAGTTACACAATCTTAAATTGAAAGCCTTGAACAATACCTCAAAACACCTGTGGAGAGTGTAGAAAGTATCATAATCTCAGTTTGAAATTTCGACATGGTTGGCTTTCAAAAATTCTTACTTTTTTTGTAGGCATCGTAGAAATATGATTGAAGCTTCATATAAAAGGTGAAATATTAAGCTTTCAGATGATATAAAATTTAATATAGGTTGTCATTTCCAAAAATGGATTTAATAGAGTAAGAATTGAAAAAAAAAATATATATTTTTTTTTTTTGATGAAAACTGATTAGGTTCTATAAATTCCAGCTCTTTTTGTAGATGTTGTAAAGACATGGTCCATATAGATATTTTGAGCTTAAACATGATGCTTTTAGATGATATAAAATTTATTATAAGTTGTCATAAAAAAATGGATTAAATGGTGTTAGTTGCTTTTTTTCATGAAAAATGATTGTTTTGAATAAATTATTTTTATACTTTTTGCGTATTGTAAAAATTTAAGTATAGTTTTATTTTTTAGGAAAATTTGTAAGCTCTTTAATGGTGTAATTTTTATTTAAGAAAAATGATTTTATAAGGTTTCACTTCTACCACGTTTGAAT
The DNA here is from genome assembly GCF_945859705.1 of Episyrphus balteatus. NCBI lineage: Eukaryota > Metazoa > Arthropoda > Insecta > Diptera > Syrphidae > Episyrphus > Episyrphus balteatus. The sequence continues at coordinate 70,529,221 of NC_079135.1, forward strand.
TACACACATGATTTTTTTTGTATTTGAAACCAATAGTAGATAGACACCTTGTCTTCTTAAAATAATATTTTCCACACTTTTAAGGCAATGTTTTGTCATCTTATGTTATATTGAAAATATAAACGAATTTTCATTTTTTTTTACCCACCCTAATGTATATGCATTTATGACATTGAAAATTGAATATATTTTTAGTAAAACGTAGGAGAAAATATTGATTCTTAAACTTCACAGAAAATTTCCATATATTCTAAAAAACCTGGCCGACTTATTTTCAATTTTCCACTCGGTACCTACACATAAGTTTAAATTCTATTTTCAGTTTTTTTTTTACTTATTTACATGTTTTGTTTGTATTAAATATTATAAAATAAAAAAAAAATATTTTTGAGTATGCAGCAAAAACTGAACAACTTTCCTAAAAGTTTTAATTTTGTTTGAAGAATTTCAAATGCATGAAATGTTTTCAGAAAAGCCCACGCATCTTTGCACAGGACATAAATTGTTCAAAGAAATATTCTTTTTTTATTTTTCATTTTTTCGTATTTTTTTTATTTCAAGACCTAGTTTGTAGGTAGGCGTTAAGTTGAACAAGTTCTGCTGAAATCATTTTGTCAAGAGTTAAAAATATAAGGCCTGCAGTTATTTAACAAACTTAAGCTGACGACTGCGAATTTCATCCATAATTTTCACGAAAATCAAACTTATTTTCGATCCTTAAGGCTTTTTGTTTGAGGCAGCGTAGATAAGATGAAAGATTTAAAAACTTGCTGATGTTGAAACTGAAAGCAATTATCAATAAATTTTGCTCGAATAGCCAACTTGTCAAAAACATGATTCAGCAACCTCTATGGTGCCTTACTGTCGAAGACAGCCACAAAAACTTTTATGCCAACATTTATTTTACAAAATTCGATATCAAGGTGAAGTCCTTCTTGAAGTCCTTCACACCTCAATAGCGCACATTGTGTTCAATCCACAAAATCCAACCAAGGCACACTAAAGATATAAAAATAAATGAATAGTCCAGTGCATTTATGATGTTTATATATGGATGACCCAGCAGTTTGTACCACCCCCAAATTTTTTTTGCTCATTCGATAGAGTATTGGCTGAATATCATTACCCTGATTTTTCGCACTCGCGAAATTCACCTTTCGGCCGCCATCTTGGATTTTAGTTTTTGTTGAATATCTCGATTTCTATTTATCCTACATAAAAGTTGTGCATACAAGAAACGTAGGCAATTAAATTTCGCGTCTTTTATGTTAAGAACACTTTTTCGATATTCTGAATATTAAAAAAGTTACAAGCCAAAAAAGTAAAAAAAAAACCGAAAAAATGACAATTTTAAAGTTTTGAGGACTTTTTATCAAAATTATGAAAAAGCGTTCCGAGAAAAGATTATTCAACTTAAAATTCTCTACAACTCTGCTATACAACTTTTTTTTCTATCTCTATAAATACAAAAGTTATTAATACTTGTTTGCTAAAAAAATACCCCTTTTTTACGAAATGAAGAGACTTGAATATAAAAAAATTGCTGGCCCTGAATTTTCTCTTGTAACATAAAGCTATAAAATGTTCACTAATCATTTAAAATTCAAGATTTGGTAAAAAAAAAAGTTAAGAAAAAAGTATAGATAAAAAACACAAACAAAAATGAGCATTTTTAAAAAAATAAGTATTAATAACTTTTGTATTTATAGAGATAGAAAAAAAAGTTGTATAGCTGAGCTGTAGAGAATTTTAGGGTGAATAATCTTTTCTCGGAACGTTTTTTCATAATTTTGATAAAAAGTCCTCAAAACTTTAAAATTGTCATTTTTTTCGGTATTTTTACTTTTTTGGCTTGTAACTTTTTTAATATTCAGAATATCGAAAAAGTGTTCTTAACATAAAAGACGCGAAATTTAATTGCCTACGTTTCTTGTATACACAACTTTTATGTAGGATAAATATAAATCGAGATATTCAACAAAAACTAAAATCCAAGATGGCGGCCGGAAGGTGAATTTCGCGAATGCGAAAAATCAGGGTAATGATATTCAGCCAATGCTCTATCGAATGAGCAAAAAAAATTTGGGGGTGGTACAAACTGCTGGGTCAAATTATAAATGCACTGGACTATGAAATGAAACGAAAAAATAAACGATAGGTAGCCTTGTTTACTCAACTAGTTCAAGGTCGACGAAAAAGCATAGATTTTAAATAAATTGATATACGACGAAGTTATTGATTGCGAAAACAATGTGGAATTGTTTTTCATCGCATCGTTTTCGTTTCGCCTCGCCTCGTCTCTCTCTCTGGTGGATGTTACACAAGTGATTCGATGTAATTCATATCCACATCGACGATATCCATTTTTATAAATCTTTGATGGAATAAAAATATTAATTTCCGAGACAAATGGAGGGTAAAGTTTATACATATAAAACTATAAACTATAACGTATAGAATGATGACGATGATAGGATGCACTTACTCGTAAATTAAAAATATGCACATTGTTCAGTGGCATATGTACATTGGAAATTTAATTCGGATTCGCTTCGAGGGTTTGTATATATTTGTATAGAAAAAATTTATAGGATTGAAATAAAAAATAAATAAAAATTAAAATTAAAAAAAAAACTGTGTTAACAGTCTAGTGTTATTATACTCGTTTTAATATTTAAACAACTTATGTGCATTAATAAGTTGCGCGTCATTGTATTCTGCCCAAATAAAACTTTATCAATTTTTTTTTTAATTTGAAGTTATAGGTCTTAATGAATTAATTTGTGTTGGCATTATTTAATAATAGAATTACATGCCAACGTATTTATTCATTAAAATATATATGTATGTAGTTTAAAACTTTGAAATAAAAAGCCGAAAAAAATTCCTACATATTTCATACCTTATTGAGTTTTGATTGGGAGGATTTTGAGGTTTGTTTTAATTTCCGGGATGGGCATTGTAGTGGAGTAAATAAAGCTCAAAAAATGGCAACATTAGGGAACATGATGCTTTTAGATGATATAAAATTTATTATAAGTTGTCATAAAAAAATGGATTAAATGGTGTTAGTTGCTTTTTTTCATGAAAAATGATTGTTTTGAATAAATTATTTTTATACTTTTTGCGTATTGTAAAAATTTAAGTATAGTTTTATTTTTTAGGAAAATTTGTAAGCTCTTTAATGGTGTAATTTTTATTTAAGAAAAATGATTTTATAAGGTTTCACTTCTACCACGTTTGAATTACACACATGATTTTTTTTGTATTTGAAACCAATAGTAGATAGACACCTTGTCTTCTTAAAATAATATTTTCCACACTTTTAAGGCAATGTTTTGTCATCTTATGTTATATTGAAAATATAAACGAATTTTCATTTTTTTTTACCCACCCTAATGTATATGCATTTATGACATTGAAAATTGAATATATTTTTAGTAAAACGTAGGAGAAAATATTGATTCTTAAACTTCACAGAAAATTTCCATATATTCTAAAAAACCTGGCCGACTTATTTTCAATTTTCCACTCGGTACCTACACATAAGTTTAAATTCTATTTTCAGTTTTTTTTTTACTTATTTACATGTTTTGTTTGTATTAAATATTATAAAATAAAAAAAAAATATTTTTGAGTATGCAGCAAAAACTGAACAACTTTCCTAAAAGTTTTAATTTTGTTTGAAGAATTTCAAATGCATGAAATGTTTTCAGAAAAGCCCACGCATCTTTGCACAGGACATAAATTGTTCAAAGAAATATTCTTTTTTTATTTTTCATTTTTTCGTATTTTTTTTATTTCAAGACCTAGTTTGTAGGTAGGCGTTAAGTTGAACAAGTTCTGCTGAAATCATTTTGTCAAGAGTTAAAAATATAAGGCCTGCAGTTATTTAACAAACTTAAGCTGACGACTGCGAATTTCATCCATAATTTTCACGAAAATCAAACTTATTTTCGATCCTTAAGGCTTTTTGTTTGAGGCAGCGTAGATAAGATGAAAGATTTAAAAACTTGCTGATGTTGAAACTGAAAGCAATTATCAATAAATTTTGCTCGAATAGCCAACTTGTCAAAAACATGATTCAGCAACCTCTATGGTGCCTTACTGTCGAAGACAGCCACAAAAACTTTTATGCCAACATTTATTTTACAAAATTCGATATCAAGGTGAAGTCCTTCTTGAAGTCCTTCACACCTCAATAGCGCACATTGTGTTCAATCCACAAAATCCAACCAAGGCACACTAAAGATATAAAAATAAATGAATAGTCCAGTGCATTTATGATGTTTATATATGGATGACCCAGCAGTTTGTACCACCCCCAAATTTTTTTTGCTCATTCGATAGAGTATTGGCTGAATATCATTACCCTGATTTTTCGCACTCGCGAAATTCACCTTTCGGCCGCCATCTTGGATTTTAGTTTTTGTTGAATATCTCGATTTCTATTTATCCTACATAAAAGTTGTGCATACAAGAAACGTAGGCAATTAAATTTCGCGTCTTTTATGTTAAGAACACTTTTTCGATATTCTGAATATTAAAAAAGTTACAAGCCAAAAAAGTAAAAAAAAAACCGAAAAAATGACAATTTTAAAGTTTTGAGGACTTTTTATCAAAATTATGAAAAAGCGTTCCGAGAAAAGATTATTCAACTTAAAATTCTCTACAACTCTGCTATACAACTTTTTTTTCTATCTCTATAAATACAAAAGTTATTAATACTTGTTTGCTAAAAAAATACCCCTTTTTTACGAAATGAAGAGACTTGAATATAAAAAAATTGCTGGCCCTGAATTTTCTCTTGTAACATAAAGCTATAAAATGTTCACTAATCATTTAAAATTCAAGATTTGGTAAAAAAAAAAGTTAAGAAAAAAGTATAGATAAAAAACACAAACAAAAATGAGCATTTTTAAAAAAATAAGTATTAATAACTTTTGTATTTATAGAGATAGAAAAAAAAGTTGTATAGCTGAGCTGTAGAGAATTTTAGGGTGAATAATCTTTTCTCGGAACGTTTTTTCATAATTTTGATAAAAAGTCCTCAAAACTTTAAAATTGTCATTTTTTTCGGTATTTTTACTTTTTTGGCTTGTAACTTTTTTAATATTCAGAATATCGAAAAAGTGTTCTTAACATAAAAGACGCGAAATTTAATTGCCTACGTTTCTTGTATACACAACTTTTATGTAGGATAAATATAAATCGAGATATTCAACAAAAACTAAAATCCAAGATGGCGGCCGGAAGGTGAATTTCGCGAATGCGAAAAATCAGGGTAATGATATTCAGCCAATGCTCTATCGAATGAGCAAAAAAAATTTGGGGGTGGTACAAACTGCTGGGTCAAATTATAAATGCACTGGACTATGAAATGAAACGAAAAAATAAACGATAGGTAGCCTTGTTTACTCAACTAGTTCAAGGTCGACGAAAAAGCATAGATTTTAAATAAATTGATATACGACGAAGTTATTGATTGCGAAAACAATGTGGAATTGTTTTTCATCGCATCGTTTTCGTTTCGCCTCGCCTCGTCTCTCTCTCTGGTGGATGTTACACAAGTGATTCGATGTAATTCATATCCACATCGACGATATCCATTTTTATAAATCTTTGATGGAATAAAAATATTAATTTCCGAGACAAATGGAGGGTAAAGTTTATACATATAAAACTATAAACTATAACGTATAGAATGATGACGATGATAGGATGCACTTACTCGTAAATTAAAAATATGCACATTGTTCAGTGGCATATGTACATTGGAAATTTAATTCGGATTCGCTTCGAGGGTTTGTATATATTTGTATAGAAAAAATTTATAGGATTGAAATAAAAAATAAATAAAAATTAAAATTAAAAAAAAAACTGTGTTAACAGTCTAGTGTTATTATACTCGTTTTAATATTTAAACAACTTATGTGCATTAATAAGTTGCGCGTCATTGTATTCTGCCCAAATAAAACTTTATCAATTTTTTTTTTAATTTGAAGTTATAGGTCTTAATGAATTAATTTGTGTTGGCATTATTTAATAATAGAATTACATGCCAACGTATTTATTCATTAAAATATATATGTATGTAGTTTAAAACTTTGAAATAAAAAGCCGAAAAAAATTCCTACATATTTCATACCTTATTGAGTTTTGATTGGGAGGATTTTGAGGTTTGTTTTAATTTCCGGGATGGGCATTGTAGTGGAGTAAATAAAGCTCAAAAAATGGCAACATTAGGGAACCCGATTGAACGGCTCCGATTTTGATGATCTTTCTTTCAAATGTCGGTAATTAAAAATACTTTAAAGACTATAGATTATAGATTGCCGCTGTTGCCGTTTTGATTTTTTCAATTTAATTAAAGATTTTTGTGAACAAAAAAAAATTTGTTCAACAATTTTGCTTAAATTTCATAAATTTACTAATGCCAAAAGATTGTCTAGGCAAGTAAAGAAAGATAACTATATGGGAGTGAAGTACAATCTTCCATCGTTTAGGCGATAATTGCAATTTTCTCACAAATTGACTTCAAACACAAAAAAAAATATTTCAACACAACGGCAACACCTACAATATTTAAATATACATTTTTAAAAAGCTAGAAGCTTATTCATATTTTTAAAATTAAAGTTAAGTAAATTGAAGAAAGAGTTTTTGAAAAAATGGTAATTAAACTCAGATTTTTGAAAAAAAAAATTATTGAAAAAATTTTAGCATGTCGTTTTTAAAACTTTTTCGAAATATTATTATTATTATTTTTCAAATTTGTTGGGCCACATTTGTTATGATTTGAAATTATGAAATGAAATGTCAATATGTATTACAGTTTATGCAAAAAATTAAAAAGTATTTCATTTCAGAACTTTTTTTAATAGAAATTTTGAAAAAGAAAATTAACTTATTTTTTTCTTAAGTTCAACATTTAAATATAAAGTTATTTTTTCTTCATTAAATAGCCCTTATTTTTGAAAGTAAAATAGCAAAAGTTTAAAGTTCTAATTTGCCAAAGTCTTTGAGAAAATTAATTATCTCAATGCAAAAATTCAGTTTTTATAAAAAAAAATCCAATGAATTGTAGTAAATTATAATTTTTTTTCTAAACTAATAATTCATCTGCGATAATATTTATGGCGAAAATTTATTAAAAATAAATTCATATTTTACTACGAAAAAGTTTAAAAAAAAGTCATTTAAAAACTTTTAATCTCGTTTTTTTTCCAAAATTCAGAGTTGAGGACCATTCTTTCAAAAACTCTTGATTAAATTTAGTGAATTTAAATTTTACAGAAATACATGAGAATCTGGCTTTTTAAAAACGTGTATGTAAATATATTAGGTGTTGCCGTTGTCTTCAAAATACTTTTTTTTTGTTTGAAGTCAGTTTGTGAGAAAATTGCAATTTTTTTTTTAAACTGCCCCTCCCACCTAAACAGGGGGAGATAGACCCCCCTTTCAAAGAAAAAAATGTTTGGATTGAACTCCTCTACAAAAACCTGTTACCAAATCCTGGCACCCAAGTTATCCTATTACGTGCCAAAACAACATTTTTGTTCTATACCTAAAAGTTCGAATTTCTTTATCTGGGTTGAAATCGTAATTTTTTTCTAAGCCAATTTTAAACTAATTTTCATAAAAAATACCTCGTTTGATTTGGAAATAAATATTATTTTAGAATATATTTTTAAAACAGCATGTTGTTTTGAAAATATATACTTTAATTTGATGTCGAAGTTGGGTAAATGACGAAAAAAATGGAATTTTTGAACTTTGACAGCTTATAAATTGTAGGTGGTTTAACCGAGTTACATGTTTTATTTTTTTTTTTTTTTTTTTTTTTTTTATTCCCACGCCTCTTTCCCCCCCAGATACCGCACGCGCTGGGGTCCATTTTCACCGAGTACGAAGTCATTTGCGGATGATTATCGTATCGGCACTTTTTAGTGTTTTTTGAAGGTAAAAACAAATTAAAAAGAACTAAATAAGTAAAGAGAATGGTGATACGAATATCAAAGGAAGGTCAAAGATTGGGACTGCTTAGTACAAGCATTTATTATATCTGTGCAAAATAAAAAAAATTTAAAATGAACAAAAAAATAAATTTAATATTTCATGTTTAATTTTCAGAAAGTGTCAAAATTTTAAAACAAAAATGTTTTAATAGTCAAGAGTATTGATAAAAAAATAATTCAATATACATATGTACATACAATTAGGTATAAAGACATTAAATGAGAAAAGAATCAGTAAACATTGAACATAAATACAAAAAAAAAGTTTATGAGCGTGGTACACTGGTTTTTAGTATTTTTTTCAGACTAGTTTTATTAATGTTAAAATCAAACAGATTAGTATTCAAATTTACAAGCTTACACATGCGAGTTAAGGGCACATGCATACCATAATTAGTACGGTGTTGGGGTAATTTTATTAAATCTAAGCTACGAAAGTTATAAGCACCTCTCCGGTAGTTAAAATTAATAGAATTAAGCAGATCCGGGCCATCAATTACACCCGTTATAAGTTGATGAATAAATACAAGGTCGTTATTTACTCTCCTTTGAGACAAGGTTTGGATCTGCAGTAGGTTGATTCGATGCTCATAGGAAGGAAGGTTAAAAGGGTCCGTCCATGGTAAGCCTTTTAAGGCAAAACGAATAAAATTACGTTGGACTGATTCTATTCTTTCTATATGGATGCTGTAAAAAGGTGTCCAAACTTGAGATGCGTATTCTAAGTGGGGGCGAACTAAGCAGTTGTAAAGAGCTAATGTAACGTAAGGGTCCCTAAACTCTTTCGACCAACGCTTGACAAAACCTAACATAGAATTGGCCTTGTTTACAATCAGGTTTATGTGCTCTGAGAAATCGAGGTTGGAGTTAAAGTTAACACCAAGGTCTTTAAAGCTATGCACACGGAGTAAAGTGTGATGCGATATCTTATAATCGTACAGACTAGGAGTTTTTTTCTTTGAAAAGGTCATCGTCTGACACTTAGTCGGGTTGAGATTTAAACCGTTCCTTGTACACCAAATAGCAAATCTATCAAGATCATCTTGCAAGGATATGCGGTCATTCACAGAGCTAATGCTTTTGTAAATTTTCATATCATCTGCGAAAATAAGAATTTCACTCTTACGTAAACATAACGGAACGTCATTAATAGCTAAAATAAAAAGAAGAGGTCCCAGGTGACTACCTTGCGGGACGCCCGATTTGGCAATGAACGATTTTGAGAAGGTCCCTCTGAATTTCACCTGATATGATCTATTTTTAAGGTAAGAAGAAATCCAAGTGATAAAACTTATAGGAAAACCAAACATTTTTAATTTAAACTTTATGATGTCATGAGAAAGTTGATCAAAAGCCTTAGAATAGTCTGTATAAATGCAGTCGAGTTCCTGTCCACTTTCTAAAGCGAAGGAGCAATTTTGCAAAAATGAAAGTAGATTCGTAACCGTTGATCTTTTTTGCATGAAACCATGTTGTTGATTACAAATAATATTTTTACAGTAGAACGTTAAACTATCACAAATAACTTGCTCAAAAAGCTTTGGAATACATGAAAGTTTAGATATTGGCCTATAGTTAGTTATGTGGGCTTTATCTCCCTTTTTAAAAACAGGAGTAATATATGCGCTTTTCCATATGTTTGGAAATATACCCGATTTAAGAGATAATACGAAAATGTGTTGAAGAGGGAGAGCTAAAACGGATCTACAGTTTTTCAAAACTATCGGAGGAATTCCATCAGGTCCCAGAGAGCAATCATCATGAAGAAGTGAAAGACAGTGTGAGATCTTATCGAGCTCAACTGGAATACTGTTAAATGTAACTTGGGGGTAATCACGTAAATAATGGAAGTAATCTATATCTATATCGATGGGGGTATCAATAAAAGATTGACTAAAGTTATTTGCAAACGCGTCAGAGATCTCAATAGTACTTTTTAAGATATTATTGTTATAATTAAAGTTGACTGGATAGCCGTCAGACTTTTTTTTTGAATTGACGAATTTCCAAAAACTTTTAGGGTCTTGTTTGATAGAAATCTCCATCGACTCAAGATATTCTGCATAAATACTATTAGAGAGAGTCTTAAACTCATCAAAAAGAGAGATGTATAAATCATGATTTTCCGGGGACATATTTTTCAAATAATTTTTCCATGCTTTATTTCTTTTGTTTCGGAGAGTTTTAAGTTCTTTGGTATACCATGGATGGCATATGCTTGTGTATTTGGATCTTTTCAAGGGAACTATCTCCGCTATACAACTATTTAAAACGTTATAAAAATATGACACCGCGTTTTCAACGTCACACGAAACTGGAATATTTACAATACCAGATGCACTAAGTTTATCAGATAACTGATGAAAATTAGCTCTCCTAAAGTCAAATTCATATGAATTGTCTTGAGAATTACTATTTACAAGTAAATGACCTCCTAAGTCAAGAAATATGTCAAGTGGGGGATGGTAAGGGTCTATGTTAGATATAGCAGAGGAAGATTCTACCACTACTGTATTAACTGCGTCAGATGAGAAGACTAAATCGAGTAATCGATTTTTAAAATTTTGAATACAGCTGACTTGCTGTAAGTCTGTAGAGATAATATTATCCAAATTCTGGAGCTCCAGTTGAGATGAAGTTAAAGAAGCTTCGAAGTAGGACTCGTCTTCTGATGGCACCCAGTCAATGTTAGGAAGGTTAAAATCGCCTATCAGAATTATTGTACTATTGAGATCTGCAATGCCAATAACAAAATCAAGTGCTAAGGAAAGCTCTGAAAAGGTAGAAGTCGGACTTTTTGGGGGGATGTAAGCTGTTAATACTAATAGATTTTTGGATTCCGTAGTTATTTTTACACATATTAATTCTATGGTAAGATCAAAAGGGAATGTAACAAGAGATGTGCAAAAATGATTTCGAACTGCGATAAGAACTCCACCGCCTACAGGATTCTTAACGCCTACATGACGATCTTTCCTGAAAACTAAGAACTCTTGGTCGAAAAGTTCAGTGTCCAAAATTGTGGCATTGAGCCAGGTTTCAGTAAATGCGATAGCATCGTATGTTGAAAAGGTATAAATGGGTAAAAATTTGACTAAGCTAGATTTTTTTCAATGGGTGAAGGTCCCTAATTCCAGATTTTGGGGGTGTTAGGGACTTTTTAAATACCGTTTCGTAATCAGTGCGACTAGCTCTACAAAACGTGATAGGTCTCCGCCCGCGTATATTTTGAGTGTTACACCGTGTAATTAAAAAAAAAAATTGGTATGGAATTTTGTAGCAATTATAGTCTAAGATCCCGCCTAGGACGACCTACCCTCATCGTTATACCAGTTAAGAGTTATATTTTTTTTTAAGGTAGTGTCTAAAGAAACAGTTTGCACATGGGTTGATTGGCGACATCCTGTCAAGGCATAGGGTTGCCACGCTTTAAAGTTCTTTTTTTTTTTAATTTTTTTTCAACAACGCCACCCTGCTTATATGGAAAGTCTTAGAGGTGGAAAAAAATATAATGTCAGAGAAAATTGAATTTGAATATTCTGGGTTTTTAAAAATTTGACATTTTAGTAGGGTAAACTGAGGTGAATTTAGAAAAAGGTCAAAAAGCCATTTCCTTAAAAATAAATTTTTAGAAAAAAGATTGATACTGCAATCGATAGATATTGTTAATATATAAAAGTCACACATACAAACAAAAAATCTGCAACTCGAGATATGAACGTTTAAAAGTCAAAACCGTGAAATTTGATGTTTGAGAAATAATTCACCAAAAATCAGCACGGAAAATATTTTAAATGATATTTATGTTTTTAGAGAGCAATAAAATAACTTGACACGTATGTGCCAAATTTTCGATTTAACTTAGTTTTTGGCTCCTGTGTATTTTCGAAGAATTACAAGTTACATGGCTTTAAAGAATTAGATTAACTAATTCTTTTTGAGTTTCCATTTTGGGGTCAACTATTTCGAAATATTTATCTGATTACAATTTCTGACTTAACCCCTTAGTACCAAAGATATTCACAATCTTAAAAGTCCTCTTAAAAACAAGTTCTTCTAACAAAAATGGTGGATTTGCTCCAAAACTATTTTTTTTTTTTTTTTAACTTCTTTAGTATCGCAGTGATTTGAAACAAGATGAAACGAAAAAGCGACACGAAAAATCAATTGATCATAACTTTTTTGTTTTAATAGATAGATAAATGAAATTTATACATACAGTAGAATGGTTATGATTGTACAAAATTTCAATTAATTTCATATTCAAAATTCTGAGATAACGGTGAAAAGATGTTCTTTTTCTAAACACGTTATATCTTTTGATCTAGAGCACATAACAAATTTATTTAACTTGAATACGCGTGCTGATAATATTACCTTTCATTTAATATATTACACATAACGGTACGTGCTCTACAAGTTATATAATCTTTAATTGAAAAACTTGAAAAATACCTCAAAACACCTGTGAAGATTTCTTGCCGATGACCAGCCAGCAGTAGAGGAAGTACCGTAGTCTCAGTTTGAAATTTCGACATGGTTGGCTTTAAAAAATTCTTACTTTTTTGTAGGCATGGTAGAAATATGATTGCAGTGTCACATAAAAGGTGAAATATAATGATATAACATTTATTATAGGTTTTCTTTTAAAAAATGGATTTAATGGCGTTAGAAGAGAAAAGAGATTGATTGTTTTGCTTTTTTTATGAAAACTAATTGGGTTAAAACAATTCTAGCTCTTTTTTTAGATGTTGTATAGGCATGGTTGATATAAATATTTTGAGCTGTAACAATAAGCTTTCAGATGGTATAAAATTTATTGTAGGTTGTCATATAAAAAAGGTGATGGTATAAAAAAAAGTTATATTTTTTCGATTTTTTAAAAATGATTTTTAAGGTTTCACTACAACCACGTGTAAATTGCACACATGATTTTTTTTATTTTTATTTTATCAGAGTTTTCAAAACATTGATTTTATATTATAAGTTATTGTCAAGGTGAAGATTTTCTACGCAACAAAATAAATATTGACAGCAATTTTAACTTTTAGCGTTTTTTTAAGAACCTGAATCAGATTTAACTCAACTTACCCTTTATAAGGTTAGTTCTTAATAAAACCTTTTCGGTCTAATGATTTGTCTCCTTCATAAATTTTTGTGAGAGCTTTCTTAACAGCTTTGTAGGAGATGGTTATACACCATCTTTCTATACGCAGCTTCAATTATCTGTCAACCGTGAAATTTCATGAGAGATTAACCGCACTTTATTCACAATCCTCTGTGTTAAAAAATCCTTTTGTTTTCAGAATTGTGTCATAAGGCCATGGCAGTTATTTCAAGGTAGTAATCTTTATATTTTTATCAACGACAACAAATCATATGCGGCATGTTAAATTCACCTCAAAATCTATTTCAGATTGGTCCATTAATTTTTGTATGATTTAAATTTAAATAAATAAAAATGAAAGTCATCATACATTATACCAAAATACAAATACATACACTGTATTACAAGTACAAAGTACAACTTTTTCAATTCATATTGTTATGAAAATATATTAAACCCAAGAACAGGTACTATGCTCATAAAAACTGAAAGTAAGTTAGCCGGACATTATAATCGCCACCCATTTATTTAGTTCAACATTTATTCAGAAAAGGAAACAGGAAGTTAAAGCGAACATAAAGACCTTCGCTACAGATAGATATTAAAGCGGAAGCATTATTGTGTGATGGATAGATGATGGTTGAGTTATGTGTTTTGGGAAACAATAAACTATACGATATTTTGAGTTATGTTATGAATTTTGATGGTAAAAGTTGCAAAAACTATAAAACAAAAGACTCAATATATGGTTTAAGCAAGGATCTTTTCTGAATGGTCAAGCATTATTCGCGTTGCTATGTAATAAAGTTTATTATTACATTTTCTGACGATATTAATCCTTGTTTCATTATTATGACCTCATTAATGTTTTTTTTTTTTTTTTGTTAATATTTTTCTTTATTAAGGAGTATTTTTGTGAAATATTGTGATTGATCCTGATGAACTTACATAATTCTAAATAAGTGTTTTTGGTGTTTTTTTGGATTTGCGTTGAGTTGCCCATTACTTGCTCAATTCTTCAAATATGATACATTTTTATGCATTAAAATATTTTCAAAATGTGCCAAATTGAAAACATTTATATATTTAAAAAAATTCATGTAAGTAGCCTAGAAAATACTTAAAGTAGAAATCGAAAGCACAGAAAAACACACCAATATAATTCAACTGACTTTTAGGATTCACTAAAAATTAACGGTACCTGGAATATAACCAAAAATAACATGCTTTTCTAAAAAACTGCTATGCCTGTTTTGTTTTTTTTTTTTTACTTTTTAAGTAAACCGTTATTAACGTATTAACTGTCATACAACCGTTTTCTTAACGGTTAACGGCCCGGTACCGGGTAAACGCCCCTTTTGGCAGGTTGCAAGATACCGTTTACCCGCTACCGGGCCGGTCTTGGGCGACGACTTGACGTGTTAAATGGCCCTATCTCGTACACGATTTAACCGAGTGTAATGAACATTTTTATACAAATGCATTTTAGTAAGAGTGTAGTAGTAAAATCTGAGAAAAAAACGCGACACAACGCGACATGACGCCACACAACGTGACACAACGCGACACGGTGCGACACGACGCGACACGACGCGACACTACGCGACAATGCGACACAACGCGACACGACGCTACACTACGCGACATGACGCGACACAATGCACCACGATGGGACACGACGCGACACTACGCGACACAATGCGACACGACGCGACACAACACAACACAACGCGATACGGCGCGACACCATGCGACACGACGCGACACGACGCGACACGACGTGACACAACGCGACACAATGCGACACAACGCGACACAACGCATACATTTTATTCAACGTATAAAATAGTTGCATTTGATTTGCAAAAAGGTGAATTCAATTTTATAATTTCGCATCTACCTTTTTTTTTTTAATTTTGTTGAGAACAGAGGTCATGCTTAGTTGCATAAAAAATAAGTACCTATACATTAGTAGAAGTAATATTTCTCAATTAACACACATATCTTGTTTTTACTCTGCGAATTTTCATTTAGTCCTTTGCAACCTTATCGTTTCGCAAAAAAAAACACCTCGCAATGTATATTTTTTTCAAATTTTTTTTTTTTTTTTATTTTCGGTGTTATTAAAGTCACTAAACTCTAATATTCGTTTATAAAAAATTAAACAAATTGATATCATAGCTTAATAGCACAGTACACATAAAAAGGTAATAATATTCCGAACTGACATTGGTCGCCAAATTGTCAAAACATGACAATTTGGCAACCAATGTCAACTACCGTACTTCTTAACTGTTTAAATTACCGACGAAAAACGCACAAAAACCGAAAAACCATTCACACAACTAATTTTTTAACATTTATTTACTATTTTCCGAGACGAAACACGCAGAAAAGTTGTTATTTTTCAATTTATTTAAATTAAAACAAAAACGAATTTCCTGTTTACCGCGATTGAAATATAAAAATTAAAGGCTGGCCTGACAGATTGGTGCCCATTTTTTGACAAACCAATTTTGACATTTTTCGAAATATATTACCTTATTATGTGTACTGTGGCTTAATAGAAACTTGTGAAATAATTTTAGGCAAAGCTATTTTAATGTAAAACAAAATTGTAAAACAATTTTGACAAAATCAAAAAATTAGCGGAAATATTACGCCATCGAATTCACTTGCAGTTATTATTGAAAAAAAAAGTGTAAAGTTACTGCTGTCAAATAATATAATTCATTCAAAATTCCAGCTAAATTCCTCGAAATTTTCAATTCCAACCAATTCCAATTTATGATCTCGCACAATAATGGATTTCCGAACAAAACATTAACTCGATTCCTTTGGAATATGCTAAACCGATATTATTAGTAATTAATTATTCCCATTACAGATGCATGCATATTCTAATTGAATTAGTACTACATCATTGGATTATGCGCCTCGCTAGCGTGCTAAAGACTCCACATTATGTCATCTCACACATAAATGAGTAGCCTTTATCTGCACCAAAATTGTATTCCCTGACCAGACCATATACCTACATATCTACCCATAAAAAGAAATCCTCGGGTCACAGCTCACAGTTTTCCGCAATCCCTAATTAATTCTACTTTATGCTTAATAGCTCGTGCAGCAGTCCTCTCTCGCTCTGTGTCTACTTTGTTTTCCTTTCAATTTATTTATGCAATGAAACCAATCAAGCTCTACTATGGTTTGCTTAATCCAGTTCCTCTCTCTTTCTCTGATATACATATAATGAGTATATCAATACTCATATTGATGTTTGTGCCTTAATCATATTTACATATATCTCTGCCCCATACCCATGAATTGAGTTCAGCAGCATCAAAAGGCCTTTTGCCATTCTTATCATTTAATTACAATCGAATTGTTTAATTCTGTTTGGCAACATACTGATTTATACCACATTAAAGGTCTCTCTCTCTCTCTCTCTCTCTCTCTCTCTCTCTCTCTCTCTATGTTTGTATATAAACATTTATTTCATGGAAATTTGTTTTTTCTTTTATCTTTTTACAGAGTCCGAAATTTGCACCGCCAATTGATTTTGTAGACGAAGCAGCACTAAGTCCACCCGACGGCTACAAAGACAATGGGTTGAAGAATTCGCTTGGCGGTGCCCTAAGTGGGCACATATTCGGTGCACAGCATATTCAGCAATTGCAAGTTATTCAACGCTTACAACAGCAACGTGCCGCAATGCTGGCGGCAAGAAATAACAATCCAACATCACAGTCTCCAATCCCACCCTTGGCAGCGACAGCAACACCAGCAACAACAGCAGCAGCAGTTGCAGCCGCCGGCCAACAACAACCCCAAGGACCAGTAGTTGCTGCTGCTGCTACAGTTGCTGCTGCACATCCATTACCAACACATGTACCAGCCGGAGTTGCCATACAACCCCAACCGTCACCGCAGCCCCAATTGCAACCACATTCGCCAGATGATGATTCCCTACCCGTATGCACCGAATGTGCCGAATGTGTTGAGTGTGCAGCTAAACAATTGCAGGACAAAGGTAATTGACGCATGCATTATACCATGCAACCGCCATTATTGCTATATGTCTTTCTATACCGTTCTCTCACCAAAATAACAACAGCAACTGTTGAATTTGAATGCCCCCACATAAAGACACACTATCAACTCGTAGAATAATATATAATCTAACAGTCATGCTTTATTGTCAAGCTTCATTACTCCTGACATCACCCGGTGCGACCAGGTCTCTCTCTCTCTCTGCCCCGATCCTTTCCATTCAAGCGGAGCGAAATTCCAAGTGACACCCCCAAAAACCTACCATGCATACATCCGTAAACGATTTTCCATCAAGCACACTCGTTCATACTCTCTCTCCCATTTCGACTCTGGCTTCGACTTGGTCGCACCTTTCAATTTCAAAAATCATCCCAGAAGAGCCCAGGTCGGGTTGACTTTATTTAAATTACTGTATCACTTTTTTTTTTCTGTTGTTGTTGTATTTCTAACGATTTGTATGGATATGAAGAGAACCCTTTCAATCAAAATAAATTTCGAGAACGATGATCCCGCATCTTGGAACAGTTTTCCTATCCGTCGAATTCTTATTCTTCATTCAGGCGGATTGGGATTGCGAACGACAACGACGACGAAATAGGTATGGGACTTTGTCGATATGGTCTGCTGCATTGCTTAAATCGATGGAGAGTAGAGGCGAGCGAGCGAGGGTTGCGCACCCTGGTGCGGTTTCGTATCATATCTATTAAATATGCAAATGGGATTTTATTCGGTGGCTCCTCCACACACCACATTGAGTTTCTCTGTTCCCAGGAAAATCTTTCAAGTGAAACCGTCCGTCGTTGTAGAAAACAGTGGGACAAAGTGACTTTTACATTAGCTTTTTTTTGGCTAAATGTTTTGATTTACCGGGACTTTTAGAGAAAATTCATTGTTCCACTTAGGGTTTATTCAGTCCACAGAAACGTGCTTAT
Source organism: Episyrphus balteatus (assembly GCF_945859705.1). Classification (NCBI taxonomy): domain Eukaryota; kingdom Metazoa; phylum Arthropoda; class Insecta; order Diptera; family Syrphidae; genus Episyrphus; species Episyrphus balteatus. The sequence goes on from NC_079135.1 coordinate 70,547,331, forward strand.
ATCGAGCGAACTTTATAGGGACTAAATATTTGGTTAATTTCACTTCACTGATTACACTAGTCAACAAAATTTAACTTTTTTTTTGCCACAACAACCAAGATATACTTTTCTAAAGGTTTTTGATGTGCTGAACTCGAATCTGAAGTCAGAAAAATTTGATTGGTCTCCGTTTTTGAGATATTACCGTTATAAAATGCTTAAAAAAAAACGTCATTTTGGCTGTTTTCGAGCTTCTGTTTTTATGTTGTGGGGACTTAGTGACTTTTACTTATGCTTTTTTTGGCTCTATGTTTTGATTAACCGGGAATTCTCGAGAAAATTCATATTTCCACTTAGGGTTTATTCAGTCCACAGAAACGTTCTTATATCGAGCAGGTTCAGAAAAGTTAGGGACTAAATTCACTGATTAGTTAGCTGTCAAAAAAATCCTTCCAATTTAGTCAATTTTATTGGAAAGTTGACTTGAAAATTAGGCAAGAAAAATCTCCTCAATTTGATTTGCTCGTCTACCTAACCTTCCGTTCAAAAAATGACATTGACTGAATGTTTCGTGGGCACAACGCCAAAACCACGAATCTGCAAAATTGTAGTTTTGAGAAAAACGGCTTCAAAGTTTTGCAAATGCATGCAATATTATGGGAACTCGTGCTACGGAAATTGATATTTTAGGCTTTTAAGCAACAGATAGATGATTGGGGTCGAAGCAGTGGATAGAGGGACTGATAACAAGTTAAATGACGCATTAAAGTGAAATATGTCCAAAAATGCAGATTCGCGGTTTTGACTTTGTGCCGACGCACGGTTTAGTCCCTAGCGTTTCCTGAACGAGCCCAATTTCTTTTTAAAAATTAACTAAAATTTAGGTTATCCGCAAAGGATTAGCATCTTGAATTTTGTGAAATTTATTACTTAGGAAGAATTTTTAGTATAATTTGACCACAAAAAATGTCTTGATTTTATTCCAATTTTTGTCCAACATTTGTCCCATAGTAAAATCTACCGTGAAATAGGACAAACACATTTATGTAGATGGAAAAAAACAAAAAAATTACGAAGGTACACGTACGTTTGTTTACCTCTATTAAGATAGGTAGACCTACTTTGTCAGATATTATTGCATAAATAATGTGTTTTGTACCGAATTTAGAATTATATATTTTTTTCTTGGATAATATATATGAGACAGTGCTGTCGTTCTGGGTTTTTATGTTGGTTTTATTTTGTATTGTTATTTTTTTAAGCAAAAGCACTTTCGGTGGTATTGTAGGACGATGAATAAAGGAGATGGGGCGTTTTTGGGCCATGAGCGTACATTAATGAGACTAGTCTCGAATTAAAGCTGGAGCTTAGTATATTCGATATATGAAGTTTTTTTTTAAATCGAAAGTCAGGGTCCTGAGATATAAGGCTCCAAAGTTCGTTCTGATAACCATTTTCTGTCCCTTTTATATGCAAATATCATTAGAACTATAGAAGCTATATGTATGTTTTTGATGTCAAATGAAAGGTTGTTTTTGTGCCTTTTCAACAATATATAACACATATTACACATAAAAAAGAAACGGCGAAAAATTAAAGGAAAAGGAAAATATTAATGAAAAAGAGAGTAATCCTGAACAAGTTTAAGGTTGACCTGAAAAAACGACAAAAACTAAGGATGAGGCTTTGTTCCTGAAAGCCTCTGCTTTTACCAAAATCGGATTAGATATTTTTTCGAGATATCCCCATAAAAGGGTTTTTTTTTTGTGAAAAATTCATACCAAAGCAAGGCACGAGTACGATAACTTAGGCGCCGAGAATTGACAACGGCTATTTGTAGAGGGGTTCAATAAAAAAATTTTTTTCTTACGGGAGGGGGGGGGGTCAATGTCCCTCCTTTTAGGCGGGAGGGGCAATTTTCAAAAGAAATACTTGAAATCATAAAAAAATTATTAAAAAACAACGGCAACACTTACAGTTATCAATGATACTTTTTTCAAAAGCTAGAGTTATACACTTGATTTTAACTTTTAAATCAAACATTTCATTCAATCGTTTTTGAAATAATCGATTTCAAAATCAACATTTGGGAAAAATAAGATTAAAAAAATACATTGGATACTATTTTTGTCAAGTTTTTCAATGAGAAATTGATTGATGAGTAAATTGTATCAATAATTTCCTAATCAAACACTGAAAACCATATCTTCTTATGCTTTCTAGTTTTTGAGAAAATTGAAAAATAAAGGGCCCAACCCATAGAATCCGTTGCGTCCGTTGCGTCGAAGTTTTTGACTGACAGCTCGATAAAATACACACGTTCTTATGGGAAGTCCGTCTCCGTCCGATCCGTCGCTTATGGGTCGCTTCCCATAAGAACGTGTGTATTTTATTTTAAAACTTCGCCGCAACGGACGCAACGGATTCTATGGGTTGGGGCCTTAAGAAAACTTTTTTCAAATCCTTCAGTGGATTAAGTTTTTGGGGACTATTCTCTGCACCATCAGGGCTCTCCTGCGGTGAGCGTACAATGGGAATCTAGTTTTTTTTTTTAAGAAGAACAAAGCTCTTTACTGACTCTATGTATGAATATCGATAAAAATCTGATTAAGAAATTAGTTTTTCTCTTTTTCATTTTTCTCAAAAAATAGAAGCAAGGCATAAGAAGATATGGTTTTCAGTGTTTGATTAGGAAATTATTGATACAATTTACTCATCAATCAATTTCTCATTGAAAAACTTGACAAAAATAGTATCCAATGTATTTTTTTAATCTTATTTTTCCCAAATGTTGATTTTGAAATCGATTATTTCAAAAACGATTGATTGAAATGTTTGATTTAAAAGTTAAAATCAAGTGTATAACTCTAGCTTTTGAAAAAAGTATCATTGATAACTGTAAGTGTTGCCGTTGTTTTTTAATAATTTTTTTATGATTTCAAGTATTTCTTTTGAAAATTGCCCCTCCCGCCTAAAAGGAGGGACATTGACCCCCCCCCCTCCCGTAAGAAAAAAATTTTTTTATTGAACCCCTCTACAAATAGCCGTTGTCAATTCTCGGCGCCTAAGTTATCGTACTCGTGCCTTGCTTTGGTATGAATTTTTCACAAAAAAAAAACCCTTTTATGGGGATATCTCGAAAAAATATCTAATCCGATTTTGGTAAAAGCAGAGGCTTTCAGGAACAAAGCCTCATCCTTAGTTTTTGTCGTTTTTTCAGGTCAACCTTAAACTTGTTCAGGATTACTCTCTTTTTCATTAATATTTTCCTTTTCCTTTAATTTTTCGCCGTTTCTTTTTTATGTGTAATATGTGTTATATATTGTTGAAAAGGCACAAAAACAACCTTTCATTTGACATCAAAAACATACATATAGCTCTTATAGTTCTAATGATATTTGCATATAAAAGGGACAGAAAATGGTTATCAGAACGAACTTTGGAGCCTTATATCTCAGGACCCTGACTTTCGATTTTAAAAAAAACTTCATATATTGAATATACTAAGCTCTAGCTTCAATTCGAGACTAGTCTCATTAATGTACGCTCATGGCCCAAGTCCCATATAATTTTGCCCCATCTCCTTTCGATTGTTGTGAATGTAGAACGTTCAAAATAGCGGCTAAAAGTTTCTTCAAAGTTCTTCCTTTTTTCAAGACAGACAGTGTTAGTTAAGAAAACAACCGAATTAGGAAAAAACTTGGACATACCTTAATCATTTAATGAAGTGAAGCTGCAGCTTACTTTGCAATAAGGTTATTCTTTATTCATATACAGGGTGTCCCGGAATGAGATATGAAGATTTTGAGAGATGATTCTTGGGTATATTCTAAGAAAAAAATTGTTCTACAGTAACTCTCTATCTGCAAAGTTGATAACCTTGAGCGATGATTTAAGAAAACGCTTACTTTGATATGCCTTTACTCATGTTAATGTTAATAACTCCGTTAATACTTATGATAAAAACTTCATTAATGTCATGATTTTTAGAAGAAATGCTATTCTTTGTACCTGCTTTTTAAATATGTTAATATCTTTTTTAATTGCTCAGATATACATTTTTAAATGGAATTATTTTTTTCTTACCCATGATAATTTTTGACTTTGGGGCCGATTTTCTTCGATAAATGTGTTATAAACATAGTGTTTTATAAATTTTTTGAAGAAAACAATAATAAACAAAAATGTTGTCAACAAGTTTGTCAGAAAACTCATAGATTTTATGATATTTGGGAAAACCTGCACCAGGTAAAATCTCTAAAAAATGTGTTTTTTTGCTTTTATCAAAAATGGATACGAATTAAAAATTTATTTTGGTAGTTTAAGTGCAGGTTTTCCCAAATATCCTAAAATCTATGAGTTTTCTGGCCAACTTGTCGAATCGAATTTGTCTACTGGAAGGCGATAGGCAACACTTGCAATTTGTAAATATACAGCGTGAAATATAATGAGGATATGAAAACCAAAGCTATGCTCGACAAAGATACATAAATGAAAGAAATGAAAATCTAAAGCAATGAAAAACCAGAGCTATTTAGTAGAAAAGTGGTGAGGCCAATAAAAATGTGAAACCATAACTTCATGCGTTTACCAGAGAAACCTGCGATGTACCTGAGCTTTCAATATCTTTAATGAGCATACCCGCGCTGCAAACCATAAATTTTCGAGGGAAACCCGGTGATTTTTTCGGAACCACACGTGATTTTACAGGGCAACCAAATTATTGATTTTACTATTTAGTGAAAGCCTTTGATTTAACTGAGCGATCCGTTTGTTTTTTTTTTTGCGAGGATATCTGTGATTTTTCTGCAGCATTACTTGACGTAACAGAAGCAATCCGGGAGTTTAGCGATGCAACACGTGATTTAACACAAGTTTTTCGAGATTTTAGGTTTAAGGAAGAACCCAGTGATTTAAACGATTTGACTCTTGATTTAACTCCAACCAAACATTTTACTGGGAAATCCACAAAAACTTAATTAACTCGCTTTTAATTAAAATGTTTTTTTTTCGAGAGCTGACAGCAGATTTTTTTCGTAAGAGCTAACCGATTCATATTAATAATCGTCTAAGTAAGGGTATGACAGCAACTAACTGAAAAGCCCACTGTGATGCCTGTAACGTTAATGAATTGAAAATGTTTGCGATTTTTCCCAAGAAAAATTATGCAAAACTTCTATAGTGTAAACTTGAATTGTTTTGAAGGGGTTTGTGTACGAATTGTTCATACTTGCAGGGCAGCTGCTTTTGTAATCAATTTATATTGATACATTTTATATAGTTTCGAGCAAGCACCAGGAGGAGACGGACACAGTCCCGAAATTCTGAATCCATAAAACCCATAATCCTGAAAACCCACAATACTGAAAACCTAATATCCAGAAAACTCAAAATCTATAACGGCCAAAATCCCAAAAATAAAACAGAAAAAGTAAAAAAAAACTTTAAAATGGGTAGACACTAACACAATTGCTTAGATGTTTGTTTTTTTTTTTTTAAACAGGAAAATTTGCTCAAATTTTTCATTCTATTAACTTTTCGGGATTTTCGAATCCTATTCGGAATTTCGGGATTTCTAGATTTTGGATTTTTTGGATAATGGACTTTCAAGTTTCTGGATTTTCGGGATTTTGGATTTCTGAAATTATAGATTTCCAGGCTTTAGGGTTTTTGGGATTCTGCCCCTTTTACCAGAGTTGAAGCAAATTCATTGAAAATTACTTTTGATCTGTGATTTTGTCCAAAACAACTTTTTCCGCATTTCTTTTAACATTTTTAATGGACTTTTAACATTTTGTAAGAACAAAAGTGCAAAATTTAATTTAATTTAAAAATATACATTTTTTTTTAAACATATTGCCCATGCCCATATTTTTGGTACCCACCAAAAACAATTTCTTTCTAGAAAATCTCTCGAAAAGATTTAAATGTATATTATTTTTGAAGCAAATCGCCGCTACAGTTGTTTGTGCTGTATCTCAAAATTTCAGACAGTAGACCCTTTTATATTGCATTCTCTAACATCGTAATGTTTCTTCTTGTCATCTTAAGTTTTTTAAGAAATAAAATTTCCCTATAATGCTATGGAACTCATGTAGGTATTGAATGTAAAAAGTAACATACAAATAATGCCGTGAATATCAACTTAACCTGTTTACATCTTAACATTTCACAAAGCAGAACTCTACCTCCTAGATTATTTTTTAAAACATTATCGCAGCCATTTTTTAATATTAAGTCCTTTTGTAATTATTTATGATTTTGATTTAAATACCTGCTGTCTGTCGCCTGTCTGTCATTGTTGGAAAACCTCTTAAAAAGTAAAAAACACAAAATCTACGACAGTCATTATTTTAACTTGACAACTTTTTACACCATACCCAACAACAGAAGATTTCAAAGAGAAATTCTATTTTTTTTTTCTCTCTGTTTTTAAAACTTAACAATATGGCAAGAAGTAGGTAGGATGAAAATAATTTGTGGTCTTGGGGTTTTTCTTATACCAACCTGATGTCCTATAGCTTCAAGATGAAGTTTGTGTTTTTTTTTTTGTTGTTTCTAAATCACCTGTCAAGCTTCTTTTGATGGTGCTGCATTACTTGTATCTGAAGGATGATGATAAAAGAAGAATAATTTTAAAATGAAAGTGGGCCTCTCAAAAACAATAATGTCAACAAACTCAGATTAGACTTTAAGATACCATTTTTATTTTTTTTAGATTTTGTTTTTCTCTATGATATTTTTTTTTTTCTTCTCCTTGAAATGATGGATTAAGAGTTAGAATGAAGATGAGAAATTTTCTTAATTGTATTGGTCATTTTTTTTTTTGTTGTAAATGGGTTAGTTTCTTAGGGGATGGTAAAATGTTTTGTAAGGGCAAAATGTCAATATACCAAGATACCGTCTTAAGCGTTGTTGGTTGGCGAAGAAAAAAGCACTCTCAAAAATGTGACCTGCTAAGAAATCAGCATTCAAATTTGATAGACCAAGACAAATCAAGTAGGCTCACTAGAGTGAAAGAGGTTATTCAACCACCTTAGGGTGAGAAACTCAAGGAAGAACGAATTAGGTTGAAGATGCTCATTATGATTGACCATTACACCAACTTGGATTGAATTGCCAACTTGTGTATGTAGGTAAGTGGTGTAAAAAAAGTGGTCAATTCTGTTCAATTTGCATAATTAGCTATGTATACCTACTGAACCACTTACAACAAAAAATACTTAAAACATGATACTTTTTTTTTTTTAATTAGAGAATTTAAAATCAAAACTTGGCAATAGGTCGTTAATGAGCCACTTAAATAAGTCTAAGGAAGATTGGTCCCGGTGAAGTATCAAACGAAGTACTTTTGAATGTTTATAAAATCAATTTATTTACCAGCAAAATTCCAAGGATGTAAAATGTTAATTCTTTAATGCACAAAAAGTTCTTTAATGTTCTAAAAAGAAGAAGAAAAAACAAAAAAACATAAAATATTTCAAAAAATCCCTCCATTTAAATCTTAATCAAAATTAATCGATGTCGATTTATTTTTAAATAATTTATTTAATATATAATTCCCCAAATTCAACGTAAAACTGTGCCCACATTGCAAAAGTCAAAGGTGCCCCGAAGGAGCCTTATAACTGTTTTTCTTTTTGTTTCAATAACTACTACTAATATTTTTTTACAAAGGTGGTTTTAATTTACTTAACTTTAAGCAAAGTGCTATCAAAATATTGATTCACCATTAAAAAAAATAATTTTGTATTAGGTTCTGAAATCGCTTACATAGCGGTGGTCAAAAATTAGATAAGATATACAGAAAACACGAAAACACGTGGTACTCCGCGAAAAGTTAATGAAAGACTGCGAAATTTCACAAAATTTCTTTAAATCAAATTAAATTCTTCATCCAAACTTTTGTTAATTAAGGGCACGATCATACCGAAAAACGCAAAGTCAAATGTGCCTCCGTTTACCCTACTGAAGCGTTCAATTAACCAAGTATTAAATTTCTTTTTGAATATCTTTTTTCTTTGGTATTTTGACTTAGGTTTTGGTTTATTTTGACCATTTAGTTAATAGTTTCATCTGTTAATTTAGTTAATAGTTTTTTCAGACGAAAAAAAAAAACTAAAACAGGGTACACTTAAAGTGTCTTTTATCTTTGTATTTTTTATTTGTGTAGGTATCGTCCCAAATTTAAAATGACATGCTTTTAAAAAAGCGTTAAGTATTAAAAACCATTCGTTTTGATACCTTTTTTGGATTTGTCCAATGGTACGAACCCCTTTCCTTAAGGGCATTTTTCTCATTTAAAATGCAAAACAAAAATAAATTAAACAAATAAGTATTTGTTTTGCAAATAAAATCAAAAAGTTCCTAAATCCTGGGCTGTAGAAAAAACTAGACTATAAGCAAAAACAATTAACTCACTTGAAAATAGAAAAAAATGTCCAAAACTGCAATAAAGTACCAAAAATTTGTTTTTTTTTTTTATCCTATAAAATAAAGTAGGTTTAAACATAGAATTTAAGTCAAATCTCGGATAGAAAAAAATTTGCTCAAAATCTTCGTTTTTGAATACTATAATTTATTGCCTCAAAAATCTAGAAAAATCTCATGTCCGCAAGTTGCACTTTTCAAGGTCAAACCTTGAGATGAAGATTTCCAAAAATTAAGCAAACTTAGACTATGATATTTCATATGTACAGATACACATATGATTCATGATTTCCAGGTATTTTTTAATGCTAGTGTCTGAAAAACTAAAAACTTTTTTTCAAGTGTTTTCGTGTGTGCGAACTGTTTGCTTTCGTAGCTTAAAAAACGAAAGAAATTGTTCCGAATAAGCTCTATCTGAGGTTTATCTGACTATTGAAAAATTGGCCCTAAGAAGTGTAAATTACTGTTTTCAAGTACAAAAAATGCGAAAATTAAAAAAAAACAAACAGTTAAATATTTACTTTTACACAGTTTCCGAAAGTACAGAAAGAAAACCTTGTAAGTTAAGAAAGAAAAAATATAGTTTATGAATTTCTTATTTTTGTAGGCAATAAACTTATAAACTGTCAATAAAATACTTTTAACACAATTTCTATGAAATGTCTTGTAGTGTTTCAATAAAATAGAAGGTATTTAAAAATTAAGTTATTAAACAAAAGAGATTGTTGGATCTTTTTTGGTTTGTTACAGAAATGTCAAATGTTATATATAAAGTTTTAGTTTTGTTCCGAAAGCATCCCGTTTAATTTATCGGAAACGCCATCACTTGTACCCAGCGAAAAAGCTCTAGGGCTTTTTTTTTGTAAAACAATTATCGGCTTCTAAACATAGAATTTTAGATAAAAGGTTTTCTTGTAATTTACCCACGATTGACAAAAGCTGCATCTAAGTCGTTTTAGACTATAAAATATCAAACCTTAACAAACTGTTTATTTGCTATATTTATACCATCCAAATTCTGAATGTGTTTATCTTTTACATCTGTATTGCTTAATCACCTAAAATAGTCTTGAACAATAAAGGCTATAATTAACTAATTTAGATATAATGTACTTATGCATTCTTTGATTGCTTTGATAATGTTCACTACATTTTTATCTTTCAAACAATTTGTATCCTCATATAAACCATAATCAAAGACCCCATTCTTTACGTATTTAAAAAAAAACATGAACATTATAAAAGCACTTTATTGCACTTACACTTCAAAGTTTATTAATTTTTCATCATCTCACATCATTTTTTTTTTTTATTTTATTTTCATATAATATAGAATGCACCTCTCCACAATGCCAAGAAGAAGTCGCACAGCTTAGTGTACCAACGGTGGCGTTAGTGCCATTGCACAGTAACTCACCTGAAAGACGAATTACACAAAAAGAAATTATTGCAGGTGAAGAACGTCCCAAATATGTGCTCCAAGCTCAATATAAGCCCGTTTCTGGTAAGTTATCGCTATCAATCCAAACATACATATCTCCAAATCAATTTTTTGTTTTTTTTTTTCAAAAAAAAAAAATATTTATCACTTTTCATCAGCTCTTATTTCTCTATAATAATGTGTTTGTTTAGTTTATGGTTTTTTGTTTTAAATAAATAAATTATGACTAAAATAAACATATTCGTTAAAAATGCTTTGTGTGATAAGTTTTGTAATTTGTGTTTAGCTTTCAATTTGTTTTGCTAAATAAAAATTAAAATTCATAAAATCATAAAAAAATATTATTTTTTTTTTAAATAGTTCAACTCGAAGTGACGTCGTTATTTTGGAAATTATTTTTTAAATGTTTTTTTGTAAAGAAATATCTTGTAGTAGGTAGTAAATAAAAATCTTAACTGATCTAAACGTATTATTAATTGAGTAGTAATTGCAAGGATTTTCATTACTTTACAAATAAAAGGTTCATCGTCAACAAAGAATTACTGTTTCCCTTTAAAAGTCATCCTCTTGCATACTAGCATAAAGATTCTAATAAAAGTAAAGAGGCCAAGACGCTTCCCTGGTGCGTGTCAACTTTGACTCGCTTTGCTGTTCTGTTATCAAAATGGTATGACTGAGAGTTCCCTTTCAAAAAATTATCATTAATAAAATTACTTCCGATTTATCAGAATACCCAACGCAGGTAGGATTCTTCGGCATGACATAGGTACCTCATCAGGCAATCGAAAATGTCAATCCTTGCCGATTTCGTTGCATATTATACTTGAGTTATCTGAAAATTAAAAAAAAATCAAAAATCTCAAACCCAAAGAAAATTGTTTGCGTTTTCTAAACCATTTTTAAATGCGACCATTTTTGGCTCCAAGATTTTTCAAAATCGGTTCCTTGCCTCCAAAATATTCTGGCAACACTGATTCTTAGTGTCTTTTGATAGAAAATAAAATAAAACAAAACACTTGTTCTTTTGTTCCACAATGTATTTAAATTTTTTTAATTTATATATTTATTTTATAAATTAAACAGCCGACGCGTTTCGTCTGGTTAGGACATCTTCAGGGCACTAGATATACATTCATTTTGGTTTTTTATTTAGTTGTGCAAAGCTTAAATGACAAATTGAAGAACGAGAATGACGTAAAACAGAAAATTATTTTCAGATTAGATATCAGAATCCATGGAGTTTCTTCATTGTCTGTAAATGTTACCCCCAGAATTTTGCTTATCACAAACAAAAAAAAAAAAAAATTGATGAAAGTATGCACTTTGAACTTCAAATTCACCTGAAAAAACTTCTTTGGTGAATAACGTGGCATTCGAATCAATCAAATTTCAAATGATGCTTTCTTAGATTACTCTCCATTTTAATAGATACATGTCAAAAAATCGCTTCTCGGAAGTCCATAAACAGCAGGTACAATACTCAACGTAATGCTCAGTTTTTATCCACAGGGTACTAATGTGATCTATTCTATACTATACAGGAGAGACCAGCGCGGAATCCTGCTTTCGCACTTTCTCTCAAGTTTTCTTTCAAGGTTTCCCTTGACGATCATTCCCCTTTTTCACACTTCGTTCAGTGTCTCCAGGCTGCCTCTATTAGCAGAACTTGTAACCGTTCTGCAGAAAGCCATTAAGCGGTAAAAATATCATATCTACTAGTCTAGTTCTGATGTACCAATACCTCTAAGAGGTATTGGTACATCAGAAAATCAGCATTGTTAATCTTGAGGAATTGGATTGTTTCATTTGATGTCAGAGCTGCAGGAGCAGGAGTACGAAATATTAACTTAACTAAGTATCATTATTATATTAGTCTTCGACAAACCCCACGTCTTTTTCGAAAAATAAGTAGACTTCTCCCAAAATGTCGACTGTCGACTGTCCGTCGCGTTGTAGAAATCCGTCGTCATAGCGACCGTCACTTAATGATTTCACATGACATGTCGTTGCCAAACTTAGCATTCAAGACTTCTTATATTCGGTCTTATCACGAACTCCATTCGTATCCGAAATTTGCTACGATTCCTATAAAAAACAATCACGGAATCCGTTCGTAATGGAAAATTCCATACAAATTGTCACAACGATCGGATTTTGTGATTGTTTTCTCGAAATCGTAGAAAATTTCCGATACGAATGGAATTCGTGATAAGGCCGATTATAATGATTGATGGCGGAACCTAGTTGACTGTAAAAGACCTCCTTGTCTTCGTCAATAGCATATAATTGGTTCGTAACACTTTATGAGGGTGTCATAACGTAATCCGCAACGGACCCTTGATGGTTCGTTCACCCACAGGCTCCCTTTGAAGTAAGGCTATTGTACTCCAGCTTCTCAAACCCTTCCAAGTGTCTTATTGGAGCTGATTAGTACAGTGCTAAGAGTTTGGAGATCTATACTTTTTTGTTCCCATGAATGGCCTTCTATTAACCCTTAATATGTCCATTTTTTACCGCATGAACTCCTTCTTTATTGGGACGAATCTGACCTTAAAGGGTTCACCATGCCCAGTATCGAGAAGCGGCCTAACATTCCAGAAACCAATATTAGTAAGGGTACAATAACCAAAAAATCGTCAACGTGTAACGTTGTCAGTTTCCTTAGCGAACTTCGTCACTTACAGGCAACTATAATCTTCACACTTAACAGCATATCCTAGAGAAAATAGAACACTCTTTACTTGCAATAAGAAAAACCAATATCTTTCTACAGACTGAATCGTCGATGCTCATTGTCAATTATCAATTACAAAGAGCGTTACTCATTCGCGTTACTCATACGCGTTAATTTCTTCAGTAACTTTTCAACAGCTGATCAAGACAGCTCTTAAGACAGCAATTTTTCAGATCATCACCTTATCACTACTTTTTAGCTTCAAAGGTAGAAACAAATAGAATTAAAGAGTAAAATAAACTCGGTGGAAATGGATATTACAATTAAAGAGAAAATTCAAAAACTGTATCTTTCTCAAAAAGAATTTTCGTCACTTACAGGGAACTGTAATCTTCAGACTTAACAGCATATCCTAGAGAAAATAGAACACTCTTTACTTGCAAAAAGAGAAACCAATATCTTTCTACAGACTGACTCGTCGATGCTCATTGCCTATTATCAATTACGTAGAGCGTTACTCATTCGCGTTACTAATTCGCGTTACTCATACGCGTTAATTTCTTCAGTAACTTTTCAACAGCTGATTAAGACAGCCCTTAAGATAGCAATTTTTCAGATCATCACCTTATCACTACTTTTTAGCTTGAAGTGTAGAAACAAATAGAGTTAAAGAGTAAAATAAACTCGGTGGAAATGGATATTACAATTAAAGAGAAAATTCAAAAACTGTATCTTTCTCAAAAAGAATTTTCAGTTTTCAAAATCAATGAATGCTCAAGGACTTCAGGCGTGAAAACCAGTCGTGCTACTTTTTTTTAGAACGAACAAAAAAAAAACTAAAAGACTTAAAAATTAAACTTTGATAAAAGTCACGTAATGTGCTTAACATTTTTTAACAAGTTAAAACAATTTTTTTTTTTTGTTACAATTATTTCATCTAATTTGACCCATATTTTTTTTGAAAGAATTGAATTTCTTTACCTACTCTAGCCGGTAGACGACACGATAACTTTATGTTTACAATTCACAGAGGCTCAAAAGTTTATTTATTAGGTCATGTACTTTCGATGTTTTTTTAGATTTACTCAAAAGTCAAAGGATTCAATTTTTCTCCCAAAATATAGTTGAAATAATGAGGATTTGGTTAACGATGAAAATGTCAAAGAAATCATTTTACAAATTGTTTCTACAATGAATGAACAAAAAAGAAATAAGAAAACAAAAAAATACTTATCAAGGAAAGCCATAAAGAGCTCTGTGTTTTGTGTAATGGAAATGGGATCAATAAAACAGGATAAAATTCCTTTAAGATTTTGTTGTTGTATGTGGTTGTGTCGACGTTGAGTCTTTTATATGTATGTAGTTGAAAAGGTTGTTGCCTTGGATTTTGGGTTGTGAATTTTAAGAAATTAATTAATTTAATGGCTGGATTATTATGGTATTTGTGATGATGAGAAAAAAACAAAAAACCTAGCCACACACCCTTAATAAAGCCAGTCACCATAATGTATTGAAGCTTCTTCTTACAAACATTTTTTAAAGGGATTTAAAAAATATTCCATATTTCATAGAATATGTTATCAATCATCAAAATGCTGTGCCACGATATTTAGTCCTGCATAAAAAATAAGGTTCGTCAACAAGAGGTCAAGTTTGCAAAATGTTATCAATTATGTATGACTCTAAAACTGTTCTCCCTTTCCACGCTGGATTTTCATTCTAGTTTTGCGAGTAAAAGTGTCATCAAACGTCAACAAATTTGATGAAGGTAAACTTTTTTTTCACACTCTCATTGGTGAAAGTTAATACTAGGTATGACTTAGGTCTCTTAAAAAAAAAAGATGACCTCGCATGTAGGCCTCACTCAAGTTCATTCAATATTGTATGATAGAAACACGGGATGAGAAGTCCTAGCCGAATTGAAATATTGATAAAAATGTTTTAAAAAAATACATTACATTACATATTAATCTAATCCGAAGATAAATCTACGGACTAGACACACACTACAGCTTCGGAAACTTAGTCCATTTTGCTGATACAGCACAAGACATTAATACAACAGAGAGAAAGACAAAGAAAGAAAGAACAACAGAAACACATATAACACATAACTACGTGGCACAGAGGGGGAGACATCGTTGACAATTGTCTCATGTTATCGCACAGGTGGCTTCAGTTAAGCTGGCGATTTAGAAAAAACTTCTGAGCCGACCGTTGGGTTCGAACCCACGATGTCTGGCTCTGAAGTCATCTACTCATTCCTCTGTGCCATGGCCACCTGCTTAAAAAAAATAATAAAACAACATTTTGTGAAGTTGGTTTCAGACTTAAAAGCTCAAATTTTCAAAAAATATGACAAAATGTAAATTAGTACCTTTCTCTTGCTTTCACTCACAGCTGTGACTTAAGTGTGTGTGGGAAGACCGATTTCTCTGTGTGCCACAATATCTTTTAACGTTACCTTGTAGTTTGCTTTGAAAAGTATAAGATGAAACCCCACATGTAACGGTCAAAATTTTCAAAAATGCGCAATTTTTCAAAGCTACAATTTCAAGGAAAGAAAAAAAAAAATGTTGACCGTTTCATCTCTAGTCTAGGTGACTTCAAATTTCTGTAAAAAAAATTTCAAATTTCGAATTTTTTTTTGGATTTTGAAAGCTCGTTTTTAGGCTATTACTTTTATTAAAAAAAAAACCTAGAGTATTTTAAAAAGTATTGGGGCTACAAAATAAGGGTTTGCATCAAAAATTGAAAAGTTTTGAAAAGCTACAATTACTGGCAAAAGAAAACAAATTGAAAGAGTTATTCTTTCAAAATTTCTCCACTGGCCTTGATCAAACCGAAAGTGAAATTCTGAAACTTTGTGAAGCAAAACAAACTTTTTTTCGATCAAACAAACTTTTTGATCGGCCGATACTTAATCGTTGTAGTGTGCGCACTTTTATACTGATTAAGAGACCGATTAAATTGTCGGCCGATATAGAAAGTTTGTAGTGTGCCGGGGCTCTAAGTTGAAATAAAAAAATGACTGGGTCTAGCTACAAAATTAATTTTTGCACAACAAATTAGCATTTAATTAGCTACAACTTTGGACATCAAAAATATAATAATTTGCGTATTTTCATCCGCTAACTTCAGTCTTAGTACAGGTAAAATAGGCATTAAAAAAAAAAATTGTTACACTCATGAAACTTGTCAAAAAGTTTGCCAAGTACAAAAAAAGTCTATAAAAAAATTTGGGTGGAAGGGTGTTTTTCGCGGACAAAAGCCAATGATTCATTTTAATTATGGTTTTGATGACAAATTAAACATTTATAGATAAGTTCTTACACGTTTTACGCTAATCATTGGCTTTTTTTGGCCAATTGCAGATTTTACTGTCTCTTCGAAAAAAAAAACACCCTTTCACCAAAATTTTTTTTATGAAAACTCTTTATTCTTGCATTCTATCCCAAAATCATTGTTTTTACCAAATTTCATTAGGGTGACCCATCATTTTTGTTTTCACTCAAAAAAACACCCTTTTAACCATGATATTTTTATAGACACTTTAGATTCTTGTTTCTTATCTTAAAAGTAACATAAGTGCTAAATTTCAATAGGGTACCACTAATATTACTCTAGTATTATATACTTTACCCATATTTTCTTTACTTCTAAAAAAAACACCCTTTCACATAAAAAAAGATGTATAGACTTACATTATTCGTAATTCCCATGGGAAAGAGAACATATTTAATGAATTTCGTAATTGTACCATCTATAACATTGATTTTATCGGACATATCGCGGATTTTTCCCTATTTCCCAAAAAAACACCCTTTAACCTAAAGTATTTGTATAGACTGTTCGGGTTCTTGGTTTCTGTTATAAATGAAACATTTTTACCAATTTTCATTGGTGTAACAATTTTTTCCTAGTTTTTGTGGTACTAATTCCGAATTTCATCATTTCTTAAAAAAAAACACCCTTTCACTCAAGATAATATTGTACACTTTATAGTTTCTTTATTCTTATACCAACCAAAACATTTACACCAAGTTTTTAAAATTAATAAAATTTAAGTCAGCTGTTAGATACCTTCCTCACACACAACTGAACCTACCAAAAAAACACCCAATTCAATTCAATTTAGTTTATTGAACTTCTTATTTACAATTGACTTAAAAATTAACTTATTTCTAAGATACATTGGTTGATATAAAATTTTGTTGGCACAGAAGGGGCCTCACCTTATACAATGACTAAGTTATAAAATATAAATAAATATTATACATGGATAAACTTAATTTAAAAAGTCTGCTGACTAGGTTGTCCTCGGGGTGTTCAGTTGGGTTGGTTAGATTGGCGTTTAGCCACGATAGTGTGCCGACTGGGTGTCCACTTTTTAGATTCTTAATTCTTATACCAACCAAAACATTTACACCAAGTTTTAAAAATTAATAAAATTTAGGTCAGCTATTATGATACCTTCCTCACACACAACTTAACCCATCAAAAAAACACCCTTTCACCAAAAATAATTTTAAGAACTTTATGAATCCTTTTTCCCTGCTTTATCTTAAACCTTCATCCCGAATTTTATCAGTGTAGCATGTTTTTCACATGGGTTTAGGTTATATTTTACTTGTTGAAGTCAAATGACAAGCACTCTTGTTTTCAATCGGCTATAACTTCTCTTAGAGCAATCGTATGGACTTTATTTTTATGTCATTAGATTCAGCATCAAAAAATAACTTGAAAACATGTGTCATATGATGATATTCGACCAACAATTTTTTTCAGTAGGTATATTTTTGACCTTCACCCCCTCCCTCTTGTCCGCGAAAAAAAACCCTTCCACCCAACTTTTTTGTATAGACTTTTTTTGTACTTGGTTCTTATCCCAAAAGCAAACTTTTTGCCAAGTTTCATGAGTGTAACAATTTTTTTTTTTTTTATTTCTTGATTTTATGTACTATTTTACCTGTACCTACTATCTTACTTTATCGGAATTTTGAAAAACAAAAAAATCTGTTGAGGCTTTAAAACGAAGTTTATGGAAGATATGGATCTCAGCCAAACTTATTGTTTTTAATGATTTCAGATTTTGCCCGCTAACTTCAGACTTATTTTGTTGGAACCATGCGATCTAAAAATGTTTAGCTTGCGCAAAAAATTTGCATTCAATTACTGAGATATTTTTTTTTTTTTTATTTCGCCACAAAGTGTCCACCAGAGTAAGGGACGTAGTTTAGATCCGCTTGCTGTTTTTGGTCTCAAAGTTCAAAGATCATAATCAATATTTTCTGGCGTCTGGCATCATGTAATGCCATGATTCGTCGTAGTAGTCTATCATAAAGTGATCTAATAATCTCTTGAGAGATGTTATAATTGCTTCCTCCAATTCTTCTTTGTTTGTTGTATTATTGACCTTTCTTGTATGTATGTAGGTTTCTTGAGCTAAAATCGAATAGAAATCCTAATATTCATATCCAGTGAACGGTGATATGACAGGCGAATTGCCAAAAATATTGTAATAATGACGTCGTTTATGGGAGATTTAAGAAAACGTTACTTAGACATACCCTGACCCATTTCAACAGAAATTGTGAAATAGTGAATTGAAAAAGAATAAGTCCATTCAGATGGGTTCTGAAAACTCACAAAATGTCCATTTCCGAGAGGCTTCCCGATTTTTATTTTTCCATTGTCGGATATATCAAAAAATTAGAATATGTTCAGAAGACCATAACGCAAAAACCATAGGTTGCACTCAGTGATCTGAAAGACAAGTCCAAAAACGCCCGATGGCAATTTTCGTTGTGATACTTCTACCGAAAAATTTCATCGAAAACACAATTTTCTAAAACTCAATTTATTTAAACCAATTAAACTAAAACTCAGTGAAAAGTGTTTTTGATTTCCTGAAATTGACATATTGATGGTACTGAAACTTGTTTAGGTGCGATTACACACAGTAATTACTTTGAATGAATAAGAATTCATGGAATTTAACTTCTAAAAGTTTTTGGGTCCACTTTAGTTTCTATCTATCATAAACCTTTACTATGTAAGGATAACCTAACAATATTCTAAACTCTCTCTGCTTTTGGGTTTTTACTTGTAACTTGTAATTTGTAATTCATGCATTCATTCGAAATAGCTTTTTATTAAATTGAGTTTCAGTTAAATGATAGTTATCTATTCTTGACGCATTTGTTCTCAGTAATGGTTAACAAAATTAATATACAAGATTTCAAGGAATTAAATAACTATCTAAAATTAAAATTCAGCTTTCCGCTTTATCCTTTCAAATTTAGGTACTTCTCAATTTTATAATTTTTTAATAACAATGGCTTATTGTTTTTATTATTTGGGAAACAGAGTTGAGCATACGTAATGAATACCAGTTTACGTGATAACGTTTCAGGAAAACAGATTTTTTGCTTTAAAAAACAAAAAATATTTCAGAATTATTCTGTAAGCAAACAAAATAAAAGTTTTGGGTTGTCTTGGGATTCGAACCCAAGACCTCTGGTGAAAAAGACACAACCTTATCCTTCGATTCCGCATACATACTTGTTTGTTTTTAAGTTTGATTCAACACACT
The DNA here is from genome assembly GCF_945859705.1 of Episyrphus balteatus. Classification (NCBI taxonomy): domain Eukaryota; kingdom Metazoa; phylum Arthropoda; class Insecta; order Diptera; family Syrphidae; genus Episyrphus; species Episyrphus balteatus. The sequence goes on from NC_079135.1 coordinate 70,566,450, forward strand.
TAAATCTGTCAAATTTAATTAATTTTCGTAAAGAAATGGCAAAGAAAATCATTTTTGACAACGAAAAGCACCACTGTACTTTGAAATATTTTCTGGAAACATTTTCCATACAAGATGATTACACTGGTATACAAGGGTTTTGTTGCCGAAACAAAAATATAAATACTTTTCTGAAGGTTTTCGGTGTGCTGAACTCGATTCCGAAGTCAGAAAAAAAATAATCAGCTCCCGCAAAATGTTTTTTTGAGTACTTCGGATCTTATTCATTTATATAAGGAAAATTGTTTAAGCATACTTATAGTAACGGTTTCTATAAGAAACCATCTTTCAATACCTGTTCAAATCTTTTGAACATCTTTTTTATTGCCCGAGATATCTTAAAATGAAGTAAATGGGTTTGGCTTCATATGTATATCATAATGAGATAATGACGTTATAAAATTTCTATGGTAGATTAAGTATGCCAAAGAACTGAGGATATCTCGAGCAGTAAGAAAGATATCGGAAAGATTTTAACAGGTCTTGAAAGATGGATATTCTTCTAAAAACCGTTACTCAAAAAATTTTCCTTATAGGTACATATTAAGAATAAGGTCAGAAGTAAAATTTCAAAAACGGGATCTGATAAATTTTTGTTTACTTCGGATTCGAGTTCAGCACATCGAAAACCTTCAGAAAAGTAAATTTTTGTTTCGGCAACAAAAAAAGTTTAATTTTGCTAACCAGTGTTATTTTAAAATAAAAGTGAAATGGGGTATGTAAATTTAAATAAATGTAACACGAACTTTTCAAAAAAAAACAAAAAATGGTAGGTACTCCTGGATCCTGCGTTCATTACAGTTGAAAATTATACGTGGATATTCTGAATTGTTTGATACTTGCACCCTTGATCCTTGATGGCCCTAAAATGTCCCATTTCATTAGAAAATTGAACTTTACTTACTTAACTTAAATCCATTTATGTATGTCAAATTCCTAGTAAAATCTAAAAATGGGTTTTTAAGCGTGGTTACACAAAAAATTAAAAATGTTTAAAATAATGGACTATTTTTCTTCTGAAACTAATAATTGTATTTATGCTGACAGCAATATTCTAAAAAGTTTACTCTATGTATTGACATTGCTACCAAAATATTGCATATAATCACTAAGACTAGGAAAAATTGGATTTTACTATTCTAAAAATAAAAAAAAAAAAAATTGTGTGCCCACTTCAGTTTTTATAAAAAGTTTCATTTAAAAATAGAAGAAACTATCCAAATCCAATCCAATTTTTCTCGGTAGTGGTTAACGAAATTAAAATGGTTTTTTTCAAGAAATTAAATTTTTATTTAGTTAAAAATTCAGTTTCCACTTTACTTATTTTTTTTTTATTTTAAAAAGAAAATAAAATCAATTTCAAAACTGATATGTACTGATAAAAACGAGGCTAGTACGGATTATAACTTTAACACAAAAAAAAAAACAAACAACGAAACGTGTCTGGTTTTGAGAGAACATAGGAAACCGTTTTACACGTGCCAATGATGTTCTTGTATGAATTTCAATTTCTATGAAATGTGTGTGGTCCGTTCTGACCTTTCTTTGATGCACTTTTTCTCGGTATATTGGTTACCGAAATAAATATAATTTTCAAAAGAATTGAATTACCATCCAATGTCTAAATAATGTTTTCCGCTTTATCCTTTTATAGATTTCCTCTTAAAATTTAAATTTTCCAACAACAATACTTTTTTGTTATTTTGAAAATATCATGTCCAACAATAAATGATTAAAAATATGATATGTTTATCATGGGTAGCGGTAGAATGGACCTACACATTGACATAAATTTAAAGAGTATTATTTTACCGCTTTTTACTAGTTTAAACAAATCACCGTACACAATAAGAGCTAGCAGGTATATTTGTATCAATTTTTTTTTATCGCTCCAAAACAATTAAAATTACGTTATATGATCCACTTCGATACTAACTTTTTCGCCTTCAATTTTTGCTTCTAATACCAAATGCAAAACTTCAACCGATTTTCATAACTATTTTATTGATAGAATGTTTCGCTACAATTTCCATCGTTATATATATGCAAAAAAAAAAACACCCTTTCATGCAAAATATTAAAATGCACTTTCTTTAAAATTGGACAACAGCAGTTCAAAAATTTTATTAGTGTACTATTACACTGGTTAACCAAATTAAACTTTTTTTTGTTGCCGAAACAAAAATATACTTTTCTGAAGGTTTTCGGTGTGCTGAACTCGACTGAGGATATCTCGGGCAATAAAAAAGATATCGGAAAGATTTAGGTCCATTTTCTTCACTCGGAGTTGAACAAAACTTGAGAATTTTTATATTAAAAATTCTCAAGTTATGTTCAACTCCGAGTGAAGAAAATGGACCTAAAACACATTTAAAAAGTTGATAAATAGTTCTTATAAATGTTACTAAATATGCTCAAACAATTTTTCTTATATAAAAGAATAAGGTCCGAAGTACTGCATACTCTAACGGTAATATCTCAAAAACGGGAGCTGATTAGTTGTTTCTGACTTCGGATTCGAATTCAACACACTGAAAACCTTTAGAAAACCCTTGTAAACCAGTGTTATTTTTACCAGGTTTCACTTCAATTTTCAGCTCTAAAAGCCATCACTTCCCCACTTTTAAGGCCTTCTTTAAACAAGTTTAAAAAGGAGCCTATATAGAGCGGGTTTTGGGTATGCTTAAAGAGGCCAACCAATAGAATCCGTCGCATTCGTTACGTCAGAGGACTTTACTGACAGCTCAATAAAATACACACGTTCTTATGAGAACTGACGCGTACCATGACTCGACGGATGCGGTTTATTGGTCAGTTCTATATGGCTTTGGCCCTTTAGAGGGTAAAATTCTGCGTCGGTTCAAGAATCATGAATTAATTTTTCTGACCTCAATTGCTAGCTTTTGTAGACTAAATTAAAATTTGATAGTTGGGCGTCTAGTTCAAGATGACAAAAAATTCCCGTAAAAAAAATATTTGTATTTTGCATTTTATTAAGTTTTTAGGGGAATACTTTTGAGCTAACTTTTTCAGCAAAAATTTGAATACTTTAAAATGCTTTTGAGCTGCAAAATTGTGGTTTGCATCAAAAATGTTGTTTTGAAAAAAATCCATTAGTTTTAGTGAACCAAAAGTGATTTTTTTTTTTTTACTTTTTAAACCTAAGAATAACAAATGAGCATTTAAATTGTCACAATTACTTAGAAACCAAGCAAGCTACAAATTTTCGGTTTTCGCAACAAATTAGCTACACTTTCTGGCATTAAAATTGTTTGGTTTGATTCCTCTATACTAAACCATTCCTAAATAGTTCTTGTATTTCACGGACTGTACACTGGTGAACTTTTTCAGATGTACCATAAGATTCTTTCATTTAAATATTCAGAATTTCAAAGCTAATATCCTTTAATATTTCGTTTTAAACCCACTGCACCGAACCTGCGTCACTGAACTCTAATATAGTTGAAAACATTGACTTTTGGATTATCCTAACCCTAGTCTGGGTGAATAAGATAGACCAATAATTTATTTTTATCAATGCCTCACTGCGTTCAGCCAGCAACATGTCAAAAGTTTGTTATGAAAACATTTCATTATAGTCCATTACTTTGTATATTGCAATTTCCATATACAAACCACAAAAATTAAATATTCATATAAATCTCTGCTAGTATAATGCAAAATCCAGATAAATTATTTGTATGCATAGAAAATTAATTAAATCAATTTCATCAAATCCAAAATTAATTTAAATTTTTCTCTGTGTTTGTTTGTTTGTTTTAAAATATTTCAATTTTTCACTTTCAATTTGTCTCATTATGTTTATACATACGTAATTTGCTCCTGGTTTTCAATTTCAATTTCGAATTCTCATTTAACTTTACCCTCAAACCTTTTAAAATCCATTATAAATCCCTCTACCTTTTATATGTATTAATATATATTGTATTTTATATAAATGTATTATCTGCATGAGTAAATGATTATAATTTTCATTGCTGCGTGTGATGTCTTCGTTACGTTAACGTTGTGGATCTAAATAAATAAATAAAAAAAAAATACATAAACTTTATTAAAAATAAAAAAAAAATAATGTAAAACAAATTGCTATGCTAAATACATCTCTCACAAAAAATTTATCTACTACACAAACAAACAAAAAATATAACTTTTAATCAAAAATAATTCTCGAAAAACTTTAAAAAGATGAAAAGGATAAAAAAATTATATCTGTTCATAAGAATCAAAGATTTGTTGTTGAAACTATAACAATGACTACAGTCACAGAAAGACGAATCGTGCGGGAAGCCACCGAAGACATAACGACCACATCGACAGCACCCGTAAGTCTCCAGACGGCAGAAGTTACAGCGCCATCTATCATCACCTCCGCTGCTGCCGCTGCCAATGCCACCGCCGGTATTATTGCTGCACCAGTTGCAGCCTCAGCACTAGCACCATCATCAGCAACAGCAGGTAATACAACAACAACAACAACAACACATCCAGCCATAAATAGTGTGAGTGAATCTACCGAACTAATCCAGGAGCCAAAGCCACCGATTCCACCAAAGGAGTCCTCCCCAACACAGATAAGTGGCATCCTGAAGGGTGGCAAACTATGGAAGCAGGAATCTATAAGTCAGGTGAGTGGTTATTGTGCAATCAGTAGTTTAGTAGAGAGAAAAATGGGTGGGGGGTAGAAAAAGTATATATACCTACCAACACCAACACTAGCAGCTATAGCTTGCGGCATAGAAGCAAAGAATTAATGGGGTTGACTGCACAATTTAGATTGAGATTGAGGATTTAACTGAGGATTTCAGTGGGGTGCTGTGCGGGGAGTAGACATTTACAGCAAAACATCTCAGGGAAGAAAATAATGTTTGTTGTTTTTTTTTTTTTTATTTTTTTATTCTTTACGAGTATTTGTGTTGATTGGATTACCAAAGAATTTTCTTCTTCTCGACATTTTTTGTATGAATTTTATCACGATAAAGTTGATTGCAGAGAAAGATGTGTTGTTATTTTGTTGCAAAAAAGAGATATCCGATTCAGCATTAATGAGGTCTTATTTCTTAGTATTCATTATATTTATCTTTTCAAATAACTTTTCGATGATGACAAATAATATTTTATAGATGTTACTTTGTTTTAGATTGTATAAGAAATTAATTTCACAGAACTATTGAAAGAATTATTTTCTCTATTTATATTGTACCTATTAAATATATATTTTGTAGATATTTATGTTTTTATAGGGAGTAAATAACAATACATCTTCAAAAATGTCTTTATTAATTTTTAAAATATTCAATGTATCAATATTAATGAAAATACATATATTTTGATGCAAAGTTCTTACATAATATTACTTTCTATAAAAAAATAATATACCTACATTCTTGTAAGATTTATTGTTTTAAAGATATAAACTAGAAACAAAAATAACGTTTTTTGCTTTTGACTCTTAAATAGTGTTATCAAAAAATATTTATAAATTTTTATATTACCAACAAAAAGTCTTATGACACTTTTTTCGATACGATCGTTCAGATTCAAGATATAGCAAATTTAAAATATTTTATATTTATTTAATATTTAAAGTGTTCAAAAATTTCGTTAATTTAGCAGACAAAACAAGGCATTCCCTAAGAGCAGTCCCTGACAACTTTTTCGATTTGCGCTATCAGTTAAGGGGTTATATCTAGTTGTAAGTCCGAAAAAACGTTCTTTTTTGTGTATTTTTTGTGAAGAGGCATTTATTTATATAAACATAAAGAATACATGTCCATATACATATGTAGCATATATAATGTACTAAAAGAATTCGCTGTGTATTTAATGTTGTAGTAGTTCTCCTAGACGACCTCCAAAAAAAGGTGTCTGGCGGTGAGCAAGATATGTATGTTTGATCCAAATCAGCTAAAATTAAAAAGAAAGATTAATTTCCAGGGAATAGTCAGAATTTTGATTTTTGACAAAATGGCGGTTTTCCCAAAGAAAAAAATCGTTGTTTTTCAAGAAAATTTACGCTTTAAAGTGGCTTAAAGAATTGAATTATTGTCAAAAACCTTATTCCTTCGTTCATTACCTGAAAAAGTATCTGAGAAAATTGTATTCAATTCAAGCCGATCACTCCAGCCGTTTCGGAGAAATTTTGCTCACCGACTTTGAAAACACAGTTTCCAGAAAAACGCGTTTAAAAATTTTCGGAACCATGTAAACTTAACAAAAAATTCTTCACAAATACGTATTTTATCGGAAACCAATTGCTGTATCAATGTGAAATTTTCGAACAACATTCTTACAAAATTATTTAATTTTTTTTTTTTCAAAATTACAACTAGGTTTTATCTCTTGCTTTTAGAAAATTTCAATATAAATAGACTTTTTGTTTGAAAATTTTGAAACAAAAAAAAAAACTGTATTTTACTAAATGTCATTGAGAAGGAGTTTTCTGATTTAAAAAAATGTATTTTAATTTTCACATCGTGTAAACTCCTAACACCAGTACAAATTAAGTTGAAAAACAAATTGAAAATATCTTAATAAAAACGGTCTGCTGTCGAATGGAACTTTTGCTAGGGAAACTCATAAAAAAAATAAAAAAACAGATTTTGCATGTGACTTTTTTGTGGAAAATTGAAAATTGTGTATTTATTTTGTCTGCAAGCAAGAAAAATTTATTCGACCGGATCTACCTGTCCGTTTTCCCCAAACACCTTAAAAATTTTTAGTAAATTGCAAAAAACCCTTCCATTTTATGGCAATTTTTATGGCTCTTTGCAATTAACTAAAAATTTAAGGTAAATGAAAAACTTTCTTTAGGTTCAAATTCAGCACGTCAAAATACATAAAGATTGGTAGGTCTTGGCAAAAGTACTGGCAAACTTTTTTCGTGGGCTGCTGATTACACTAGTTTACAAAAAAAAAAAAAAAATTTGGACATTTTGGACTTTATACTTTTAGTATAGATTTGAGCCCAGAAAACTCGAAAATCTAAATGTGTTGAACAAAAATGGTTCAAAAAGACCAAAAACAGTAGATTTTGAAAGTTCATATTTTATCCAATTTTAGCCGTAGGTATTCAATTTTTGTGACCATTATGTTGAAAGTATAAATGCTCAAATGATAAAAATAGTTTAGTAAGAACATCAAAAATTTTGTTTTTTTCTCTTTTATGAATAGTTACAATAGTTTTTTACAATATTTCAACTTTAATTTTTTTTTAAAGGATACACATCGATAGGAAATTTAATTATCTACAATAAAATTACTTAATAAAAATTTTTAAATTCGGCTTGCTTCTCAAGTTATAGACAAAAACTTAGAAATTAACAGAAAAAATCAAAACTGATCGTTACAAAAATTGTCATATCTTTATAATTTATCCATAGATTTTGAAGAACTTTGAGGATTCGAAAGATTTTGATTTTTTCTTTCAGTAATAAAGTTTTTTTTCGGAAATTTTCTTTAAAAACTCGATTTTTTTAAAAATTTTTTAATACATTGCACTTAAACTTCTGGAGTGACCCAGAAAAATTGTTCTAGCGTTTTTTGCTTATTTACTCAGCTTTCAATCGCCGGCTTTTTCTGTTCAGATTAGTCGTTTATTACTCAAGATATAGTCCGAATACTAAGTAGGCTGGAAAAAAACAACGACAAAAAACTTTGAAAAATCATATCTCGAAAACGTATCCATCGTAATTTTTTTTAAAGTGATTTCAGAGTCCTAGAGTTCAAAGTACGTACGAAAAATACAGTGGGATTGAGTGTCCATTTTGGCTGTAAACCAGTGTTATTAGACTAGTAGTTTTGTGAAATGGGGCCTAGTTGTACAATATCCGATATATGTATCTCCGTTGTTCATTAAGTTATTTTCAAATTTGTACCACCATTTTTAGGAATTTTATGTTATATGGAGATAATGAAACATATTTACTGAAAAATCAATCCCGAAATGTGTATTTAAATTTTTTTTATTTTTGACAGTGTATTTCCAGAAAAAGGAAATTAATGTTTCAACCGCAAGAAAATGATATAATCAAAGAAAATTTAAACTTATTTCAAACAAAAAAACGCAAAATTTTATAAAAATCAAGTTTTTTTGTCAGAAATAAAAATAAAAAACAAAAAAATTAATTTTTGGCATTCTTCTCAATATTTTTGAGACACTGGTCTATGTCTGAAAAATATTTTTTTTTTTTTTTTTTAATTTTAATTCTTCAAATGTTTTCAACCAAATCTTGAATTTTAAATGCTTAGTGAGTATTTTAAATAGCTAGCAACCAAAAATTTATAAATATTTGGGACCTGTTGGGTGTTCACAAATTAAACTTAAAGGCTGGATTGACAAACTATTTTTATAATAACTTCAGTCAATAGGCAACACATATTACAACTGAGTTGTATGTCAATTTTAAAGGTATTAACTTAATCGGTCACTATGGCGTATAAGTAACATTTTTTTCTATTGAAAAATAGAAAACGATTAATAAATCATTTAGATACCTATATCTTTTTCTACTTGATGCCTGTCTCAATTTACACTAATTTCTTTATTCTTTATTGAATTCCAAACAGAAATATATACATACATATGTAAGAAATTAGTTTTTGTAATTACAAAAAAAACTTATTCTATTGAGATTTACAAATCGATACTAAACTTAAATTAAACACCAACACCAAACCCCCACACATGCTGTGCAACTAACCATATAGTTATCCCAGTTATAACCTTAAGCAAAATTCACCATCAACATAAACAGTGATTTGCTAAATGACAAGTAAAATCCTAACATTCTCATTTTCCTTTAAATGTATTTGTATTATTCTTGGCAAAGATATATAATTCCATCTGAGGGATTTAAAAACAACAGAAGTCGATAAACATTTTGTCAACCAAAAATACAATCAAAGAGTCCCCAGGGATTATTCTCGTAAGGCATTTTGTGGGATCTAATTGTCATTATACAGAGCAAAAGCAATTTTCAAAACTAAATATCTCGTGATGTACATTTTGGAAAAGAGTCCATCATCATCCAAGTCTTTTGACATAATATACAGCCCAATGGCTTTTTCGATTTTCAAGATACATTCCAATTTAAGAGAGAATATAGTAGAACTTTGTGTCAAAAGTCGGTATAGAAGCTATACTTATAAAACTCTTAGAGTAGGTGTATATGGACTTGCTTCTAACTATATCTGGGTCATTATTTACACAAACCACAGCTTTGAGGACATATTCGAAGCGGGATACGAGTATTCTATTTAAAAATTAAAATATTATCCAAAAGCACTTAGCACACATACAAGATACAAAAACAACAAGAGTACATACATATATACTCTTTACCTCACTTTTTCTCTCTCGTTCTCAATGAAGATGATATGCAGCACTATAACATAACAACACGGCTCGTTGTTGGTCCTTTATTCACAACACACATTTGCTGACGGATAAAAAGCAGGACCTGACATCAAAACCATTTCCACTTGACATATGATTTTGCACATGATTTGTGTTAAACCGGGTAGATTTCATTATTATACTTTACGTGTATAGGAAAGCGGCCACCGCCGCCGTCGCCACACTCATCATATCGACTTTGATGGTGTTTCTCGAAAGCAAAAAGGACCAAAAAGGAGCATCATTACGATGAAATTACTCGATTGACAAAGCAGCAGCATAGTCTTTTACCCCCTTTTCCTATCACTCCACATAAAATTGATTGTTCGAAGAGAGAGAAGAAAGTGTTTAAACATGAATACGAATTTATGTAACCCAGAAAGATAACATCTTTCCCAACACAAAAACACAAAACACGGAACAAGTCCAAAGAGATTTTATTTTTTGACAAATTTGTCCGCAAATAAACTGGAGCAGCCCCCCTCCAACTAACCCGCCTAACTTTACTTGAAATAAAACAATCTTTTGCTTTTTCTTCTTGTGATAGGTACATATACTAACAAAAATATAAATCGAGGAAATTTTCCACTTGTCCTTCAGAAAGGACTCGGCGTTATTTTCGATAGAACAATCAGTCTATGTTATGCGAGTTTAACCTAAAAATTTCTGTGATGGGGGTCCATAAGCGGATCTTCTGTAATAAGAGTAACTGTTTTACAACATTTAAGAAAAGGGCGATGCAATGTGTGGAGTTTTCGAAGTTGAAAGAACTTAAGGTTGAGAGAACATTAGGATTCCGATAAAGTGTTCAAAGGGTTGTGTTGAATATTTTGAACTCACATACTTTCCTCTATCATCAAATTGAGTGGGGAAATTGGAAAGAAGTCCGGGGAGGGGGAGCACGCAAATTGTTATTTTTTTAACTAAGACTTGATGGAACACGTTTTAATATTCTATTAATTTCACAAAAACTACAATCATTTTTTTTCAGTGTTATGTAACATTATTATGATTTTTTAGTTATAAACTCAAGGCTACTTGAAAAATTTAGAAAAGTGTTTAGTTTTCAATTTTATCTGAATCGATGAATTTATCAAGCAATAGCTGATATGCTAATTTTAACGCTTTAATTTATTGATAAAAAAAAAAGGTTGAAGGTTGGTTTCTTGGTGTACCCAACAGTAAACAAACGGTTAAGAGATAAGATTTCACTGGAATCACTTCAGTAATCTAAGAATATTTAAAAAAATAAAATACACGACTGGTCCAAGTGCAGGTACTTGCTTTTGTTATAACAATTGCTTAAAATACTAAAACTTTTAAAAAAATATAAAATATAATTTATTTTTATAAGAAAACTTTTTTGAAACTCGTTAGGAATTTTTTTTTTTCAAATGTGTAGTTTTTTTTATAAATATTAAGATTAAAATTAAATATTAATCAACAAATAAAAATCAAATTTTCAAAAAACCATTGGTCTATATTAAATATAATGCACGACTGGGTCTCACGAACTTGCTCTTAGAATTCAAGTTGCTCAAATAAATTATTAAAAACAAAATTTTAAAAACATAAAATTCGTTTTTCAAAAGAATAAAACAAAATCTGAAATCAAATTGCCCTCCAAAACAAGCATGCAGTTTTATTTGATTTGCATTTTTAGAAAAAAAAATTTTCAAAATCGTTAGAGCCGTTTTTCAAAAAACTAATTTTTTATAAATTATTTTTTGGAAAAAAAGTTAAAAAAAAAATTGTAGATTTTGTAGAAATAACTGATCAACATCTAAAAACTAAAGGAGAATGGGCATTTTGGACGTTGAGCGGCCATTAATAAAATTGGTATCAAATGAAAGGACTATAACTTAGGAAAAACTTTTACTATGGACGTTTCGCAGTATTGCGTTAAGAATGTAAGAAAATGCAGTATTAGTATCGTTAATGCATTATTCAATGTATGAACGACAAAATGGTTTATATTTTTATTTGGAACATAAAATATGATGCTCTGTCATTTTTCCTGAGTCTGAAGTCATTACTCTTGAAAATCCGACCAATAGAACTCATAATATAAGATTTTTAAGACAACCACTTCAAGATTTTGTTCGAAAGTTTTCAAACAATTCAAACTAACAAAAAATTGAATAACGAAACTCTCAAAATAGTCTTGAAACTGTTGTTTTAAAATGCTTATAGTTTGGGTTCAAGTGGTTGGATATTCAAGATAAAGGTCTTCAGACTTAGGGAAAATGAGAGAGTATCGTATTTTGCACTTAAAATACACACATAAGATACAACTTTGAGGCAATCTGCATAAAGTGTTATATGCAAAAATGCATTTTATCTGTTTTTGGAGTAGGTACGTCACAAGGGTAAAACTTCTCCACAATATATGTAAACCTTAATTACATCAAAAAATAACAAATTCATTCCTGGCCGCGCCAGGAAAAAAAAAAATTTCAAATTTTTTTTTAAATCCACAAATAATTTTTTCAAAATTTTATTTTTGGCTTATATTAAATCGTTGAAATCGAATAAGTAGTTTCGGAGTAAATCGGATTTAAAAAAAAAAACGGTTCTATATCAGGTACCGTCAATAATTATGACCTTTATAATGGTTTTCAATATAAATTTTTTTACTGAAAGATAAATCTTTTCTTAAAACTTATATTTGATTTTTTAACAAAATCGTTGGAGTCGTTTTCGAGATATTTCAATTTTACTAAAATCTGTATATGACAAGTACCGTTATTTTTGGTCAAAAAAAATTAATTACAAAAACCCCTCTGGAGAGTCGCCAAATAACGCTACATACCAAGTTTGACATTAATCGGTCTATCTGTTTAGGCTGTAGCTTCGTTTACAGACAGACAGACTGACAGACTAACAGACAGACGGACTTCCGGGACCCACTTTTTTGGCATTCTCTACCATAGTAATGTCATGGAAAAATGATATCTCAACTTTTTTTTACGAATGCATAACATGATATATGTATATCGCAAGTAAAAATTGGTTTTGGAAGATTATGGCTTATGAAAAAAAAAAACAACATGTCTGCAATTCACACTTGGTAGAAGTGAAACCTTCAAAAATTTTGATTGATACCTCAAACATTAAAATCAAGCAAGTACCAAGAAAACTGCCACCAATCATGTGCAGTTAGATTGGACAATTTTAAGATTTTCATAGATTTACTCAAGAATGAGGTTACGGTATTTTCTACACTGGTGGTTGGTCATCGGCAACAGATCTCCACAGTTAACTTTTGGTAATTTTGAAGTTTTTTAATTAAAGATTGTTTATTTTTTAGTAAAGGTACCGTTATGTGAGATATATATAATGAAAGGTCATATTATCTTTAAGTGAAATAAAGTTAAACCGATTTTGTATGTGCTCTAGATCAAAAGATAAAAAGTGTTTGGAAAAAGAACATATTTTCACCGTTATCTCGGAATTTTGTATATGAAATTAATTGAAATTTTGTACAATTATAGCTTGTTCTATAATCTATCTACAGTATAAATTTCACTCATCTATCTACTCATCTATTTACATGAAGGCAAAAAGGCCTCCGCGATAATTATTCGTCACTGAGATACTTGACATACAGTCTATCGAAAATCACTAAACAAAATCACGAACTTTTTTGTTGTTCCTTTCCTTTTTTGGGGCTATTAAATTGACCATTATTTAAAAGTACAGTCAAATAAGGTGAAAAAAGGGATAAACCTCGGAATGAATGCTAATAAAATTTTTTTTGCTTAATATCTTCGTTTAGGCATTCTATAACTTTCCTAAAAAATCTAGAAAAATCTCATGTCCACAAGGTGCATTTTCAAGTTCAAACCGCGAAATGGTGATTTTCAAAATAAGCAAAAATATACAATGCTATTACATTCACATATGATACATGATTTCGAGGTATTTTTTAATGCTGATTCCAAAATATCTAAAATCAAGGCAATCTGATGTCTGTGAAAAAAATGTATTTCTATAAAATACTGGTATTTTTTAAGAAAGGAGAAAATTTTAGAACATGCACTAAAAAACATTATTAGTGCTGATAGGCCAATTTTTTGGTTTCTATGTTTGTTTGGATATTCTATAACTTATGTTAAAAATCTAAAAAAAATCTTATGTCCGCAAGTCCAAGGCGGTTACTAAATCGTCGCCGTCGCCACAAAATATTCTTTCTAAAAATTAAAACTGAAAAAAAAACCTTGTAATCTCATAGCAACTTTTAAACCGCCCTCTTTTTGAAGATAAATTTACACAGCTCCCAAACATAATTCTTACAATTTCTTGTGTTTTGACGTTATCGTCAAAGTACCTTCTTTATGTCACACAACTTCGACGACAAGTATAATGTTATGCATATTTAGAGACTGACAAATAAAAATCACAGTCAAACAATTCCGTTTAGAATCAAAGTTACAAATCACTTCTAAGAAAAGTTTAACACTTTATTAGGGAAATATAATTTGTCAATCCATCCCTGTTTGAATATGCTTATAGATGTATAAAGTTATATAAAAACTAAAGGAAACTGCAAGGAGTGAGGAGGGGGAGAAAAATCTTTTAACAGCGACATTCAGCACCAAACCAGAAGAAATAAAATATGACTATGTAGTCATACATACATTTCTATATATAAAAAGTTTGTCAGCAGTGAAGAGAGGCTTCGAGCAGAATTTTCGCAATTTTCCACAAGAGCGAATAATCAGGAAAGGTTTTTGGGAGGAAAGTAGGATGAAGACGCGATTCTTAACTGAAATGGATTTTGTATTCTGTTCTATGTTTGTGTTTTGTGTTGATGCAGCAATGTGGAAGCCATGAAATGTTCAGTTAGAATATATTTAAAATTTACCAAGGATAAACAAAAAACCATAGATATAGAAATAGATAGATGGATATAGAAGAATGAGTTGTGACGCCCTCGTTTAATTAGTTAGACAAATTAGCGAGACAGAAGACAGAAGACACAAGTGCTAAGTAATTAACACCCCGGAACAATATTATATTATTTGATTAAAAAGTAGACTTAATTTATATTTAAATATCATATTTGTCAATCTTATTTGTATAGAGAATCTGTTTTCTGTTGAGAACAAGGTCAACACAGTATAGAAGGATAAAGAATGTGCAACAATTTTAACATTAAGTTTATTGAAATGAATTTTTTAATACATAATCCTGCTTATGCAGAGCTCTTTCTTATTGAAATATATTTTTATTTTGATTTCTTTTTTGTATGAGGAGCTTTGTGGGAACATATTTCATTGATTTTTATATTTGCGGAATTAAAACATGTTTAAGGTTGGATGATAAATCAATTAGTTAAGTAAATTTTATTTTATTTAAGAGATTCTTTTTCAAGGAAGATGGCCATTAAGTAATGAATTTATTAGCGAACCAAGTCCATGACCTTATCGATTGAATTTGCATTTAAGTTCTTTTTAAATTAATTTCTGCAGAAACGACAAATGTTTTATTTGGACAGTTTTTGAAAGCCAAATCTTTTAGAAATTTAAATAGTACATTCTTTTTCCTGTAGCCAACCATGTCGTTTTCCCTTTTTCTATTCTGTGCAGGATAAAAAGGTGCTATAGCTAGATTTTTCAACTTTTACTTCACCATAAATGGTACTATTGTAGCTGTCCATTGTTCCACTACATACTTTTTATGGAACTTCTCTACTAAGTAGTAGGTAAAGAATTCTGTTCTAACAACGCAACGTGCCAAGCCAAGTTCCGATATAGGCACATCTCGAGTAAAAATTAGAAAAGATTCAAGTTAATAAATAAATAATTTAAGGAACATCTCCTCATGACATGACATGACATGTCCACTTTCCATTCTTCACTTTTAACTCTCCTTTTTCCACTTTCCAGTCTCCACTTTCTAGTCTCAACTTTCCAGTTTCCACTTTCCATTCCCCACTCTCCACTTTCCACTCTCCACTTTTCACTCTTCATTTTCCACTTTCCATTGTCCACTTTCCAGTCTCCATTTTCCACCTTCCACTCTCCACTTTTCATTCTTCATTTTCCACTTTCCATTCTCCATTTTCCACTTTCCATTCTTCACTTTCCAATTTCCACTCTCCACTTTTCCACTTTCCCACTTTCCAGTCTCCGCTTTCCAGTCTCCACTTTCATTTTCCACTCTTCATTTTCCACTTTCCAGTATCCACTTTCCAGTCTCCACTTTCACTTTCCATTCTTCATTTTCCAAATTCCAGTCTCCAGTTTCCATTCTCCACTTTCCAATTTCCACTCTCCACTTTTCCACTTTCCACTTTTCCACTTTCCAGTCTCCGCTTTCCAGTCTCCACTTTCCAGTCTCCACTTCCAAGTCTCCACTTTCCAGTCTCCACTTTCACTTTCCAGTCTCCACTTTCCAGTCTCCACTTTCCAGTCTCCAATTTCCAGTCTCCACTTTCCAATTTCCACTCTCCATTTTCCCACTTTCCAGTCTCCGGTTTCCAGTCTCCACTTTCCAGTCTCCTTTTTCCACTTTCCAGTCTCCACTTCCCACATTCCAGTCTCCACTTTCATTTTCCACTCTTCATTTTCCACCATTTTCGCTTTCCAGTCTCCACTTTCCAGTCTCCACTTTCCAATTTCCACTCTCCACTTTCCCACTTTCCAGTCTCCGCTTTCCATTCCCAACTCTCCACTTTCCACTCTCACTTTTCACTATTCATTTTCCACTTTCCAGTCTCCACTTTCCAGTCTCCACTTTCATTTTCCACTCTTCATTTTCCAATCTTCATTTTCCACTTTCCAGTATCCACTTTCCAGTCTCCACTTTCCAGTCTTCACTTTCAATTTCCGTTCTTCATTTTCCACTTTCCATTTTCCACCATTCTCCACTTTCCAATTTCCACTCTCCACTTTCCAGTCTCCACTTTCATTTTCCACTCTTCATTTCCCACTTTCCAGGCTCCACTTCCCACTTTCCAGTCTCCACTTTCATTTTCCACTCTTCATTTTCCACTTTCTAGTATCCACTTTCCAGTCTCCACTTTCACTTTCCATTCTTCATTTTCCACTTTCCAGTCTCCACTTTCCATTTTCCACCATTCTCCACTTTCCAATTTCAACTCTCCACTTTCCAGTCTCCACTTTCATTTTCCACTCTTCATTTCCCACTTTCCACTTTCCAGGCTCCACTTCCCACTTTCCAGTCTCCACTTTCATTTTCCACTCTTCATTTTCCACTTTCTAGTATCCACTTTCCAGTCTCCACTTTCACTTTCCATTCTTCATTTTCAACTTTCCAGGCTCCACTTCCCACTTTCCAGTCTCCACTTTCATTTTCCACTCTTCATTTTCCACTTTCTAGTATCCACTTTCCAGTCTCCACTTTCACTTTCCATTCTTCATTTTCCACTTTCCAGTCTCCACTTTCCATTTTCCACCATTCTCCACTTTCCAATTTCAACTCTCCACTTTCCAGTCTCCACTTCCCACTTTCCAGTCTCCACTTTCATTTTCCACTCTTCATTTCCCACTTTCCACTTTCCAGTCTCCACTTCCCACATTCCAGTCTCCACTTTCATTTTCCACTCTTCATTTTCCACCATTTCCGCTTTCCAGTCTCCACTTTCCAGTCTCCACTTTCCAACTTCCACTCTCCACTTTCATTTTCCACTCTTCATTTTCCACCATTTCCACTTTCCACCATTTCCACTCTCCAGTCTCCACTTTCCAGTCTCCACTTTCATTTTCCACTCTTCATTTCCCACTTTCCACTTTCCAGTCTCCACTTCCCACATTCCAGTCTCCACTTTCATTTCCCACTCTTCATTTTCCACCGTTTCCGCTTTCCAGTCTCCACTTTCCAGTCTCCACTTCCCACTTTCCAGTCTCCATTTTCATTTTCCACTCTTCATTTTCCACCATTTCCGCTTTCCAGTCTCCACTTTCCAGTCTCCACTTCCCACTTTCCAGTCTCCACTTTCCATTTTCCACCATTCTCCACTTTCCAATTTCCACTTCCCACATTCCAGTCTCCACTTTCATTTTCCACTCTTCATTTTCCACTTTCTAGTATCCACTTTCCAGTCTCCACTTTCACTTTCCACTTTCCATTTTCCACCATTCTCCACTTTCCAATTTCAACTCTCCACTTTCCAGTCTCCACTTCCCACTTTCCAGTCTCCACTTTCATTTTCCACTCTTCATTTCCCACTTTCCACTTTCCAGTCTCCACTTCCCACATTCCAGTCTCCACTTTCATTTTCCACTCTTCATTTTCCACCATTTCCGCTTTCCAGTCTCCACTTTCCAGTCTCCACTTTCCAATTTCCACTCTCCACTTTCATTTTCCACTCTTCATTTTCCACCATTTCAGCTTTCCAGTCTCCACTTTCCAGTCTCCACTTTCCAATTTCCACTCTCCACTTTCATTTTCCACTCTTCATTTTCCACCATTTCCGCTTTCCAGTCTCCACTTTCCAATTTCCACTCTCCGCTTTCCCACTTTCCAGTATCCGCTTTCCATTCCCAACTCTCCACTTTCCACTCTCACTTTTCACTCTTCATTTTCCACTTTCCACTTTCCAGTCTCCACTTCCCACTTTCCAGTCTCCACTTTCATTTTCCACTCTTCATTTTCCACCATTTCCACTTTCCACCATTTCCACTTTCCACTCTCCAGTCTCCACTTTCCAGTCTCCACTTTCATTTTCCACTCTTCATTTCCCACTTTCCACTTTCCAGTCTCCACTTCCCACATTCCAGTCTCCACTTTCATTTCCCACTCTTCATTTTCCACCATTTCCGCTTTCCAGTCTCCACTTTCCAGTCTCCACTTTCCAGTCTCCACTTCCCACTTTCCAGTCTCCACTTTCCATTTTCCACCATTCTCCACTTTCCAATTTCCACTTCCCACATTCCAGTCTCCACTTTCATTTTCCACCATTCTCCACTTTCCAATTTCCACTCTCCACTTTCCCACTTTCCAGTCTCCACTTTCCACTCTCACTTTTCACTCTTCATTTTCCACTTTCCAGTCTCAACTTCCCACTTTCCAGTCTCAACTTTCATTTTCCACTCTTCATTTTCCACTTTCCAGTATCCACTTTCACTTTCCGTTCTTCATTTTCCACCTTCCATTTTCCACCATTCTCCACTTTCCAATTTCCACTCTCCACTTTCCAGTCTCCACTTTCCAGTCTCCACTTTCCAGTCTCCATTTTCATTTTCCACTCTTCATTTCCCATTTTCCAGTCTCCACTTCCCACATTCCAGTCTCCACTTTCATTTTCCACTCTTCATTTCCCACTTTCCAGTCTCCACTTCCCACATTCCAGTCTCCACTTTCACTTTCTACTCTTCATTTTCCACCATTTCCGCTTTCCTGTCTCCACTTTCCAGTCTCCACTTCCCACTTTCCAGTCTCCACTTTCATTTTCCACTCTTCATTTTCCACCATTTCCGCTCTCCACTTTCCACTCTCACTTTTCACTCTTCATTTTCCACTTTCCAGTCTCAACTTCCCACTTTCCAGTCTCCACTTTCATTTTGCACTCTTCATTTTCCACTTTCCAGTATCCACTTTCACTTTCCGTTCTTCATTTTCCACCTTCCATTTTCCATTTCCGCTCTCCACTTTCCACTCTCACTTTTCACTCTTCATTTTCCACTTTCCAGTCTCAACTTCCCACTTTCCAGTCTCCACTTTCATTTTCCACTCTTCATTTTCCACTTTCCAGTATCCACTTTCACTTTCCGTTCTTCATTTTCCACCTTCCATTTTCCACCATTCTCCACTTTCCAATTTCCACTCTCCACTTTCCAGTCTCCACTTTCCAGTCTCCACTTTCCAGTCTCCACTTTCCAGTCTCCATTTTCATTTTCCACTCTTCATTTCCCATTTTCCAGTCTCCACTTCCCACATTCCAGTCTCCACTTTCACTTTCCACTCTTCATTTTCCACCATTTCCGCTTTCCTGTCTCCACTTTCCAGTCTCCACTTCCCACTTTCCAGTCTCCACTTTCATTTTCCACTCTTCATTTTCCACCATTTCCGCTTTCCAGTCTCCACTTTCCAGTTTCCAGTTTCCACTTTCCAGTCTCCATTTTCATTTTCCACTCTTCATTTTCCACCATTTCCGCTTTCCAGTCTCCACTTTCCAGTCTCCACTTCCCACTTTCCAGTCTCCACTTTCCATTTCCACCATTCTCCACTTTCCAATTTCCACTTCCCACATTCCAGTCTCCACTTTCATTTTCCACCATTTCCGCTTTCCAGTCTCCACTTTCCATTCTTCATTTTCCAATTTCCAGTCTCCATTTTCCATTTTCCACCATTCTCCACTTTCCAATTTCCACTCTCCACTTTCCCACTTTCCAGTCTCCGCTTTCCATTCCCCACTCTCCACTTTCCACTCTCACTTTTCACTCTTCATTTTCCACTTTCCAAACTCAACTTCCCACTTTCCAGTCTCCACTTTCATTTTCCACTCTTCATTTTCCACTTTCCAGTATCCACTTTCACTTTCCGTTCTTCATTTTCCACCTTCCATTTCCCACCATTCTCCACTTTCCAATTTCCACTCTCCACTTTCCAGTCTCCACTTTCCAGTCTCCACTTTCCAGTCTCCACTTTCCACTCTTCATTTCCCATTTTCCAGTCTCCACTTCCCACATTCCAGTCTCCACTTTCCACTCTTCATTTCCCATTTTCCAGTCTCCACTTCCCACATGGACATGGACATGGACATGGACATGGACATGGACATGGACATGGACATGGACATGGACATGGACATGGACATGGACATGGACATGGACATGGACATGGACATGGACATGGACATGGACATGGACATGGACATGGACATGGACATGGACATGGACATGGACATGGACATGGACATGGACATGGACATGGACATGGACATGGACATGGACATGGACATGGACATGGACATGGACATGGACATGGACATGGACATGGACATGGACATGGACATGGACATGGACATGGACATGGACATGGACATGGACATGGACATGGACATGGACATGGACATGGACATGGACATGGACATGGACATGGACATGGACATGGACATGGACATGGACATGGACATGGACATGGACATGGACATGGACATGGACATGACATGGACATGACATGGACATGACATGGACATGACATGGACATGACATGGACATGACATGGACATGACATGGACATGACATGGACATGACATGGACATGACATGGACATGACATGACATGACATGACATGACATGACATGACATGACATGACATGACATGACATGACATGACATGACATGACATGACATGACATGACATGACATGACATGACATGACATGACATGACATGACATGACATGACATGACATGACATGACATGACATGACATGACATGACATGACATGACATGACATGACATGACATGACATGACATGACATGACATGACATGACATGACATGACATGACAGGACATGACATGACATGACATGACATGACATGACATGACATGACATGACATGACATGACATGACATGACATGACATGACATGACATGACATGACATGACATGACATGACATGACATGACATGACATGACATGACATGACATGACATGACATGACATGACATGACATGACATGACATGACATGACATGACATGACATGACATGACATGACATGACATGACATGACATGACATGATTGAAAAATCGACCTTATTTCCATAAACTTTAGTGAAATAACTAGTGATGGGTACTATCGAATGATTTGAACTATCGATAGTTAGTAACTGAATGATTTGAGCTATCGAATAGTTCATTTATTCATTCATTTACTCATTTGAATAAAAACTATCCAATAAAAATATCGAATAAACTATCGGATAAAAACTATCGAACAAAAACATCCCTAAACTTTAGTGAAATAACTAGTGATGGGTACTATCGAATGATTTGAACTATCGATAGTTAGTAACTGAATGATTTGAGCTATCGAATAGTTCATTCATTCATTCATTTACTCATTTGAATAAAAACTATCCAATAAAAATATCGAATAAACTATCGGATAAAAACTATCGAACAAAAACTATCGAATAAACTATCGAATAAAAAAACTATTCGAATGAAAAAACTATCGAATAAAAACTATCGAATAAACTATCTAATAAACTATCGAATAAACTATCGTATAAAAACTATCGAATAAACTATCAAATAAAAACTATCGAATAAACTATCAAATAAAAATTATCGAATAAACTATCGAATAAACTATCGTATAAAAACTATCGAATAAACTATCGAATAAAAACTATCGAATAAACTATCGAATAAAAAAAACTATTCGAATGAAAAAACTATCGAATGAAAAAACTATTCGAATGAAAAAACTATCGAATGAAAAAACTATTCGAATGAAAATAGTAACTAAATGAATGAATAAATAGTTTAAAACTATCGAATGAATGAATATTTTACAACTATCGACAGTTTGATAGTTTTTATTCGATAGTTCTAATCACTAGAAATAACAACTAGTTTTCACGTACAGCTTTCACTTTATTTCACTTTGTCAAAGACAAGTAACATCGAGTTCCGATAGGAATAAAGCCGATTGGTAGCAAAAAAAGATAAATAAATATAAAAGCAGGGAAATAAAGCCTAGCGACATATACTACCCAATTTTTTTTATTTCAAATTCGGCCAAATTAAATAAGAGAAATAAATACCAAATTCAATTTAGGACTTATATCAGTGGCGTTAAGGGGAGGCGGACCGCCCCGTTTGTCACCTATTTGTGGGTGGCACTCGAAAGCTACCAAGGTGTAATGCGCCTTATAAATAGCAGAGTTTTAACAAAAAGTGATATCAGTAGTAGATAGAGCTATAGAACAATTTTTTTTTTTTGTTAAATATATCCAATTTATGATATATATATGAATTTTTGTTATCTACATACTATTGATTTAAATTTTTCTTCCCATACTAAAATCTGTATAAAATTATGCCGAACTAAGATTTGTTACGAACTTCAGCACAGTTGTGCGCAGCTCCAGTAAAAAAATCACATTTTCGTTTTGTATCTGTAATTTTTTTGAAAAAAATGGTAAAGTAACATATATAGCATTCGCAATTTTATTTAAACTAAACACAAATTAGTTTCACCTTTCACAAATATATTTCACCTTTTAGCAAATATATTTCACCTTTTAGCAAATACAATTAAACTAAAAGCAAATCAATTAAACCCAAAAGCAAATATAATTAAACTAAGGCAAACTATTTAAACTTTTAGCAAATCTATTTAGCAAAAACACAAATTTATTTCACCTTTAAAATGAAAAATGATAGTGATAATGTTTTTTTTAATAACGTTAGCCCGTTTGCTGACATTGGAAATTGGAATAAGTAGAATAATGTCAATAACATTGCTAGGGCATTCTACTTTTATCAATTTTACTTCAATAACTGCAACCAAGTTATGTTCCATGTTAATCTTACTTAGAACTTGCCGTGCGTATGTTTTGATTAAAGGAAGTGTCTTTTCTATAATAAGCTATACTTTAAGAGTTGGAGAATGTTACTTTTAATTTTTTCCAACATAAATTTTTCGGAAATAAAAAACATTAAAAAACACAGGTTTTACTGCGATGTAACTCAGAATGTATGGCTCGCATGAGGAAATGAGATATGGGAGAAAAAAGATAATTGTATTTTCAAACCAAAAAAATCAGCAAATTTCCTGTGCCACAAGTCGTTTTCGAAATATTGAGAGTAATGCGATTTTTTAAATAGCGGATGTCCCACCCAACAAAAAATTACGTAAACTGAGATTTATTCTCAAAATAAACCTCTCTTCAAAACTGCATCAAATCCTAGGTCAAGTTTCTTTTTTCTTAGATTTTTCTCTATTAACTGAAATGCACATTTTGTTTATAGGGTCTTATTGTGGCTTTTGGGGTGTTTCTTTGATTTTTGAGCTACGGACATCTTCTAAATCCTAATCCCTTCTTCATAGCTCGATACCAAAAGCTTTTTCTAGAAAAGGTTTAATCAGTTTGCGTTTAGTTTAAATAGATTTGCTAAAAGTTTATATAGTTTGCTTTAGTTTAATTATATTTGCTTTTGGGTTTAATTGATTTGCTTTTAGTTTAATTATATTTGCTAAAAGGTGAAATATATTTGCTAAAAGGTTAAATATATTTGTGAAAAGGTTAAATAATTTGTGTTTAGTTTAAATAAAAGTGCGAATGCTATAAATTAATTAATTATATACTTGTCAATTACCTAATTATTTGACGGTTTCGTTAATTTGTTTCACCTAAGACTGTTTCACTGATCTCATCCCTTGCCAACAGTGAGACGTTTTGACTTTTTCTACATTTTAGTCCAATGTGATACTCTCATTCATTCTTTAACTACAACTTTTTTTGCAACATTAAGATAAACTGACTTCAAAGTTTGGTTAAGCTTTCTTAAAAACATTCTAAGATATACCAATTTAAAAAAAAGGTGTCTCACTGTTCGCACCTATCCCCTAACCAATCTAAGCAACTCTATCTTGAATTTCTTGCATTTCTTATTGAAAGATATAAGAAAAAAAAGAACAAATTGACAACAACAAATAAGAAAAGGCAATTCTCATTTGCTTTAAAATTTCATAAATATTCATTAAAATTTTGCATCGAAACAAATAAATCATTAAGACCAAACCAGAATAATGCAGCTGTCGCTCCTAAGCCTTGTTATACTATTCAAGTGAAAAAAAAAGAAGATTTATGGGTGCAATGTGAAGATGCAACCAGAAAAAGAAGGTAATCAATCTAAACTTCATTTACATCTACTTTCATTCTGCAGACCTAGTTAAAGAAATTGCTGTCCATTTCAATGTCTCCCCGTCTCTCACATTGAGGAATAGTTAATCCCTTAAACGACTGTTTTTTCAGAAACCTTTGGAGTGAATCAAGCAATTTACTTTCCTATTGTAATTGACAGAACTCAGTCAATCTTAAAATTTATGGGGAATTTTATTAAATCATATTCTTTAAGCATATAGTAAAAAAAAAACTTAAAACTAATTTATATATTTTCTCTAGTCCGATGACATGAATACCTCCTCCGAAGACGATGCAAATGCCAAAAGATCTGTTCGCTTTGTAACAGAAGATGCTTTAGCCACTTCTCGTGATGGTGATGGCCAAGCAGCTCCCGACAGTCCCGAACACGATAGCCAAATAAATGAGTTAATTCCTATAAAGAAGCATTCAACATTGTTCACAAATGCTCTACGACCAAATTCAGCTGTGCGCCAACTCTTCCCAAGTTCTGTGCATCAGACATCGTCAATGTTGACACATGAGGCTCTGCGAGCTTTTGATGAATCGAAACGTGCCGGAAATTTACTTCCCAATATGGTTGGTGGAAATCCCGGTGACACAGATTCTGTACGTCGAAGTATAGAGAGAAATATCCTAAGGAGGTCATTGATTAAGTAAAGAAAAAAACAAAAAACTTAACTTTCTCAAGCTCAATTTAATAAATAATTTATATATTTTTTTTTTCGTAGGAAAAAGGCAATCAAATCAGACATTTCTTTAGAAGAACGTATCAAACAATTGACATGTGACATTGATGAATCGAACGAGGATCCAGGTCAAGATTCGAACGATGAAAATGGCAAAATGAATTTATATAATGGCGAACCAACAGCCCATCGGGATAGTCCAACTGGCGAAGAAAATCCAAATCAAAAATATTCCAACGATAAAAGCTTCTCACCAAGTTCTTCGGTTTCTAGCTCTTCCAGTGGCTCATCATCGGCATATAAGAAAATTTCTGATATATTCAATAGGGATAAGAAACAGGAGAAGATAATGGAGATGGAAGAGAATCCCATAGTCATTATACCTCAGGTAAAGGTTTGTTCTATTTTCTTATATAAAAGTTCTGTTAATTGTTATTGTGGAAAAGTATGAAATTGCATGTTGCTATGAAAAATATAAAAAAAAAATATGTTAACTGGATTATCACTGTTAAGATGAAAATAATAAAATTCTTTAAACACATTAATTAGGAAGAAATGCAGAAATGCTTTATTCATCCAGCTAAATAATCTGCTGGCAATTTCTTGTTCCGGGTTGTTTTGATCCCGTTTTCATTTTGGTCATGTAGTGAAAAAGGGATCATGGTCAGCGTAGAATCGAATGTCATGTTCGTCATTGGTATTTATCATGGTCTAATCGAGTAGAGAGATCCCTTGCTACTTGCTATCCTCGCCAGTTTCTTCATGTAGGTATGTTTTCGATGTCGTAAACCTAATTGTTAAATTAGAGTTGATGAACAGCTTAGTCCTCTGACTGATCCGGTGCTGGAAAGAAAAGTGGGATTTTTTCAAACGGTTATGGTAACGGAACAGCTTTAATATCGGTGTTAGCTGTTAACTGCACTCCATCGGGTGCCCCTGCAACACTTAGTCGAGCCTTTTTTCCTATTCGTCCTCAGAAGTTGCCATTGGCCAATTTCTATCGCTGAAATTGGCATTCTCCTTCATTCAGCGCTCACTGAATTGATGACCCTATTTCATTGGAGAATTTTTGATTTCCCTGGATTGAATGGAAACTGTCTTTAAAGTAGTGCGGAAGAGGATTTGACATTGTTACCGAATGTGATGGTTGTTGACATAGAAGTTCTATTTCTGAATGCGTCTAGTCCTGAATGTCCAAATTTTTTTCATCAGTAAATCTTTCGTAGCTGCTTCGTTAGTTTGAGCTTCTGTCTGAAAGATTTTGTTTCGTTGTTTCTTTTAGCCGAAAACAGTTTCCTCTTAATAGTTAATGATGGTGTCAATCTATCAGCTAAGAAGGTTCCTTATTGCAAAAGGTGAGATAATTCGTCCATCGACGAACGTCTGTCTGTCATTTGGCAACATCAAGTTTAAGGTAATAATTTTTTCATATTGGCTGGTAGTACCTAAAGATCTGGTACTGAAGGTTTACAGAAAACAAGAGAAATAAAGTCGTTCCGTAATTCCGTTTAGACGAAAACCAGGTTTGACGTTGCCAGAAAGAAATCTAGTCTTGACGAGGTATTTGTAAAGGTTTACTTTGATTGGGAATATAATGCGATAACGAAGGTCCCTACACCTAGTTTCCAAATTTAGAGTGCTGCCAGGTCAAAGCTGTGCAATTTCGACACACAAGCATCCTTAAAACGATATTTGGTGAGTGTAGAAATATTTTTGCTGCCATACAGGATTCCTGAGAAATAGCATGATAGCTTTACTGCCGTGTTAAGCAAAAAGGGCGCATATCCATTTTTGTAGTTTTGAGATAAATGCATTTTAATGAAAAAGGAAAGAGTTGAGATTTGTATATGTGCCCTTAATTATGAAAGTGGACTAAGTCACTCCCAAAAATGGCATCAAATCTAGCCTAAAAATTATTATTATTTAAGGGGTAAAGTTTATTTGAAAGCGAAATCGCAGTAAATAAAATTCTTTATTGCTCCTCTAGTGATTTCATAAAAGAAATATAATTAAATCGTTATAAGAAAATTATTATGTAAGTTTTTCTTCAAACAATGCAAAAAGTGACTTAGTCCACTTTCATAATCATGGGCACATATATGTATGCTCAGTTTCAAAAGTGATTTTAAGCAGATTGTAGAAAGAAATATATATATTTCAGTTTACACAATAATAATATAGTGTTCAAGCTTCCCAAATGCGTAATTTTTTTTTTTTTTTTTTAATTCTTACAGTTAGAAACATATGCATTTTTCTATTAAGGAATACAGCTGAGTAATATCGTTGTGCTTATCTTCATTGACTATTTTGAGCCACTTGGAATTGGAAATGCAATGTTTTAAGTTGACATATAAATGAAGCATTGTTTCAGGATGTCAAATATGCCCTTAACTCATTTTTGGATTTTTGGCTCATGCGCCCTTTTTGCTTAGTACGGCAGTTTAGTCGTCTAGATATAATGAGATCCACTATCGCTTTGTGCGATCTTTCTTATCGTCTTCAACCTGAGGACTGGGATTGAAAGACCATCTAAACTAGAGCATTTTTGATCATTACTTCCATGTGTCCGAGCCCTATTTTAGTGTGTTTTAGTTTATTTAGACAACTTCCACATCCATATTATTTACTTTAACTGATTTTTAAGAGAGTGACTTCTTTTTTTTAAAACATCCCCTGTACATTAATTGCTCCAGGATAACCCCTCAAGAAATCACATGATATCGAATTTCCTCGGTGAACCTCTGTGCTTGAGAGAGCAATTGTTGCAGAAAACCTATTGCACTTCGTATTTGCTCGTTAGGTTAGATTAGGTTACACGGCTGACAGTTGATTTTGTAACCGTCACACTTAGATCAATGTAGATCCCGTGTGACCCTAAGGTATTGTAACTTCATGAAAAAGTGTAAACCTTTGAATATTATGGTTGGTCAAGCCATTTGGAGGACTTGAAAAAGTTCATTAGGATATTGCCTGAGATTTGGGATACTTCTTCTTATTCATTAAAGAAGTAGTTCCCTAAAAATGTTTTTCTAGTGCGGCAGATACATAGATCATCGGTATTAAGCCCCATTTTCTTTTTGTGGTAGCCAAGTAAGTTATGTCCCGTTAAGACGCCTCTAAGGGATCTTAAGGAAGGTTTTATTAAAAAGTAAGATCTTATTGGATCTTTCCTTGTCGGCCAGTTTCCTAGTGTTACCACAGGTTTCTAGGAATTTTCATCTTTCATTGGTTTTTTTGAAAAATATTGTTAGTAATTGGTTTGGAGTTCAGGCAAGGAATGGTTTGCATGGAACTTTTAGCTCGATGCAAAAATATATTAGGCCTCGACATGAAATGCTTTGGTCTTTTACAGGATTTGCACTCAGTTTGATTATTTTTGTTCTATGATTGATCTGCGCATTCGTGCCGATAATGTTCTAGAATGTTGTTTTAATGCGTATCTTAGCCAGACAACCAGTTCTTGGTTTTGAGTTTGTGACTTTGACTTTATACCGTTTGATGATAGATTCAACTTTGTTAATACCAACTGGATTTTGGTGTTCCATATGTTACTCTCATAACATAGTTTATTGTTGTTATGATAATGGTTGTCATTTTACCATCTTACTTTGTGCCACCAGCGCCTGTTTATTTGGACCCTAAGCAACAAGTTTCTTTTGCCAGCTCTATCCCAACCAGCTGTTTCCAGTTTTGCATGCCAAGTTGATGGATGTCCTCTTCCACTTCCGCGTACCTTTTTAGGCAAGCTTTTCCTCTACCTCGCATATTTATCCATAAATTGGCGTTCCTGAAATGACGCCTAATTGATGTACTGTTTTTATGTGAATTTCAAATTTATAATAATATTTTCAACATTTTCCTGGCAATTTTAGTTAACATAACTTTTTTTCTTTAGCTTTTCTTTTCTGTTTTAATCTATCAAAATATTTAGTTCCCACACTTATAATAATTTTAACACATTTTGTACAGGAATGTCGTTGCCCAGCAGCTCCCGATTTGGGTATGGGAATTCAAGTTCCTGTAGTGCATACACAAATTCATCGAACTCCACCACGCCAAACAGAACCAAAGCGACAATTTTTGTCAACACTCGCTCCGCTTACCGCCTGCGTTGCTGGTCAAAAAGATGACCTTTCCTCCTATTACACCTTGGCAGCTGGCGAAGGTCACTCGCCAGCTAATACCCATTTTGCTCAATACAACATGAGTGACATGGAGCCGATATTGTGCAACGACGAAATGAGAAAAGTTGCTCCTGATGTTATTGCCGGTACTCCTGGTCAGGAACAAGATGAGCTAGCTGCCTTTGTTCAGCAAGAATCGAATCGCACTGATAAAATCAAAAAACGCTATACCAACGAAACCTCCAATGCAAGCTCAGACGATGACGAGCAAAATGACTATGGCTTTAATAAGAGACCATCTGTGCGTGGCATCAAGCCAAAGTTCAGTTCGACCAATGAGATTTTGCAACAAATGCAAGATCAGCTTACCAAAACTATGCCAAGCTTACAGGTAAGTTGACTTAAATAATTTTCATAATTGTTTTTAATGTCGATTCTCGATTTGTTTTAGAGTAACACATCTATTAAATCCTATACATTGCCAAAACAAGCTTCGAGCAGCTCAATAAATAAGCAGATTCAAAATGTCCAGCCACAGAACCAACAACAGCAGCAGCAGCAACAGCAACAACAACAACAACAACAGCAGCAGCAGCAACAGATTCCAGCTGCTACCGCTATTTCACAACAGCAAACCGAACGCACTTGGAGTTTCTATGGCGATCCAGAGCAACAGCGTATTCCCATGGATCCAAATATGCATCCAGGCTACTACCACACAATGCCAACAGTATTCCAACAAACATTCCAAGGACAAGAAGAGACTCTTATGTATCAGAATTGTGTCACAATGGAACAATATGGACGTTATGCTAGAAGTCCTACTCGTCGCCCAGAATCACCGCCACCGCTAAGAAACTATCATCAAACAATGGTGCTGATACCGTGCAATGCTGAAACTTACTCGCAGTTTGCTGCCACAAGTGTTGATCCAAAAGTTGCTCAGATTCAGAGGCAGAATATTCTAGAATATCAACAGGTAAGCTTTTAAAAAATAAGATGACGATGATAGAAAAAAAGGAAGGAGAATGAAACGCATAGTTGAATAAACATAAGAATTGTATTTGATAGATAGATTTACTTATAGTTGAAAATCACGATTCGGGTAGATATTTTGATTAAATTTCTATGATACATTTTGAGCTGAAATATAATCCGAAATTATCAGAAATTCCCAAAGATATTCTATTCCATCGGATAACTTGTATTTTTTCGCCGAAATACAATACTTCTATTTATCAATCTTTCTTGCATCTCGGAAAATACGCCGAATTAATTTTGAAATTTTTTCTGAGAGAATTAATAAAATTCATAAATTTTGTGACATATACAATACTTTTCAATTAGGGCTATTGATTTTGTCGAAAAAAAACAGGGCAATAAGGAACTAAGACGTTCACGGGTTTTTTATGGCTGGAATCGTTCAATGGGTTATAAAAGAAGATAAAACTGCGGAATGCTATTAAATGAGAGGGTGGAAATTAAAGCAAAATTTTGAAATTTTTTTAGAAAATGAAATTTCCCATCAGAATAATATATTTTAAAAATTTATAACAAAAATTTCCATACCAAAACAGTCGAAAGAAACATACAAAAAAAAATCGATTTTTTGAGTTTTTTTACTTTTGTGGTTATGTCTTTTAATTTTGTTCATTGAAAAAAAAAACGAAGTATGGCCATTTGAACCTATCTATTTTTCGTATTTTCAGTTTAACTAAAGTAAAAAAGAAACATTTGAGGCGAAAGTAAGATAATTTAGCAACGGAGAATTGATAGCGGTTTTTTGTAAAGGGGTTACAATCATTGTTTACTGTAGAAGGGGGTGTCTATCTCCCCCGTTTAGGTGGGAGGGGCAATTTTCTTTAAAAAAATACTAAGAATCAAAAAAAAATTATTAAAAAACAACAACACTTACGGTAATAGGTAAATGATACTTTTTTGGAAAGCTACATTGATGGGTTCAGATAGTGGGTCAAGTTCAGTTGTCTATAAGTATATAGGGTGTCTTTGTCATAAGGGAGGTATACTTGTAGAGAATTTATTTAGGTTTTCAAAGCATATTTTTAGCGCTATCGATTCCTGAGATATCAAATAAAAAAAAGACCAGTTTCATTGAAACACTAAATTGAAGCTTAATAAAAAAAATTGATTTAATATAGCTTTTTTTTAAATAAAATAAATACAAAAGTTATATGGTCCACATGGTTTTGTTAAGTTGGACATTTTTTCCAAATCAAGTAAAAAAAGTACACAAATAAATTTCAGAAAAAATGTATTGACTAAGCTGATACATACATACATAACGTAATATTTTCGCCTTAATATCTTGATCTTAAAATTAAAGCTTAAAGTTGTTTTCTTTTCTTCCGTTTTAAACAAAGATTTATGGACTGTTCCGTTTTCAACGAATTTGCAAAGCTGTTGAGTAGCCATGAAATTAAAAATAGTAAACATTTTGCGAAAAAAACACATTTTTGTTTTTTTTTACAAAATTTATTTTTGTCATTGATTTAACAGGCATCATCACTGCGCGTATTAAAAAGCTATAGACAACCCCCTTATATTTTTACTTGCTCTATAGGGCAAGTATTGGTTTCGTGTAAAAAAAAAATGAGGTTTTAATCAAAACCAACATTACGATGATGGAGAATTCCAAAAAAGTGGGTCTCGCAATTCCGTCCGTGCGTCTGTGCGGTTGTACGTCCATCTGTACACAGCCTAAACGAGTGGACGGATTTTCTTCAATTTTGGTACAGATGATTTTTATAGAATTCTGAAAGTTGGTTCTTTTTTATATATCTCGCTTAGAAAGTGTACCTCCCATACAAATTTTTCAATTCAAACCAAATAACTCGAAAACGGCTCTAACGATTTTGATTAAACTTTGCAGACGTAATATTTAAAGCAATTGCAACAAAACTGCATTTTTAATTTTTCTCAAAAAAGTCAGAAAAGTGTACCTCCCATACAAATTTTTCAAATTGTACCAAATAACTCGAAAATGGCTCTAACGATTGCAAACGTAATATTCAAATCAATTGCATTAAGACTGGATTTTTATTTTTTTCAAAAAAAAGTAAAAAAAAAACATTTTTTTCATTTAACAAAATTTTTTCCTAAATGTCGGCTCTTCCTCAACAAAATTTCTTTAATTTTATATAGAGGCAGCTCTTAAAATCTACAAGTAAACTAACATAAAAGTGTTTAAACTGCAAGAGCAAGTACATGCGACCCCAGTCGTTCGTTTTATTTAAAATTATTTTAACTATTTATTTTTAATTAAATTTGTATTTAATCTTTTTTGAAAAATTAATTTTACAATGACGGATCGCTAGATTTTGTACCTATAGAAATTTTCGTTTAAATCGATTGAATTGTTTTTTAACTTGGTTTATATACATATGTATACGTACATATTTATATACAATTAGACTGATTCAAAAAAAAAATATATTTTTTTGTTCATGTTTAAAATATTGTTGGAAATGACGAAAAAAAAATTCTGTAAAAGTTACAGAACTTAATATCCCATGTGATTTAACATGGGAAAGATTGTGTTTTTGAGTTTGGAATTTTATAACTTTTTAAAGGTTCATCAAAAAGGCTGCACTGAGCCAAAAAACAACGTAAAATCAATCGAAACCACTTTAAATCAATGGAAAATCACTACATTTTTAGCCTAAAGTGGAAAATGATTGAATCAAAGTAGCACACTTTAAATCTAAGTTGTTCACACATAAAAAAAAATAAAAAAAAAGTAAAACTGGCATCCGCTGGGGATCGAACCTCCTATACCTGGGTTGACAAGCTTGTGCTTTACCACTGTGCCATCTCACTTATAAAAATTGATTTGACAAACTGTAACTTAAGCATAGGACGATTCTTAGAAAATTAATGAATATATTTTTCACCATTGATTCAATGTAGAACGGATTAAAAATTACTATGCGTTTTTTCTCTGGGTGTGGATTTAAACATTTTTTTGTATAAAATTGAACGCTCTACAAAAATGCTTGTATAAAATAAAAAAAAAAAATAATCCTTGAAGGGTCAAAAATTACCGCTGTTGTCGTATTGTTAAAATTAAGAATTTTATGAACAAAAACAATTTTTTTTTCCTAAAAATTTTGTTTTAACTTCATAAATTATTTAACACTTAGTCTAATCTAATTCAATCACATCAGGATTTTGAGATAAACGCATTAAAGAATCACAAAATCAAGTTTTTGTTTAGAAAATCTGAAAAAAGTACTTTTATACATATCTCATAAACGATAGCTGATCGAAATTTTTTGAATTTGGATTCAAAATCAGCACACTAAAATCCGTTAGAAAAGTATACTTTTGTACTTGGGCAAAAGAAATATGAATTTTTAAAAATCTGTTTCTTTATGGTAAGATTCGGCATATCTTAAACTAAACTTACTTAAATTTAGATATCTCGCAGAAGAAAAGAGATATTAAGAAGATTGAAAACGAATTTGAAAGAAAAAAAAGATTACCTTATGCAAAAAAATTGCTTCGAAAACAGCAAAAAAAGAAAAAACGTGACGTCCTAGGACAATTCTGACTTCGGAATCAGTTTTATTAAAAGGAAGATTTCCCTGCAGAACAGCGTTATTTAAAGAAAAGCTTATATGGGATTGGGAGACAGTTTTCCATGGTTTAAGATGTAGAAGCAATCCTCTCAAAAATTGACTTTTAAGATAAAAAAATTAAATAAAACGGCAACCGCTACAATATTTTTCTACATTTTTAAACAATCAGAAGTTTATTCCTATAAAATAACAATAAATTACATTGAATGAAGGACTTTTGAAAGAATGGTCCTCAAAGCCACTATTGTGAAAAAATGTTAGACACATTTTTTATTGACCAAATTAAAAAAAAAAAAATTATACGGCAATATTACTACAATTTCAAAATTCGGTAAAAAAAATCAAATACAAAATTTTCTAACCATATTAAAATGTTAAGCTGCTTTCCATTTTTAAATTATAACCTCCCCCTTTTTGTGCTTTATTTTAGGTTACTCAACAAACTATAAGGGTCCCCATCAGTTATGCATTACCAGCTATGCAACTGCATGTGGTTGCTGGACGTGGTCATACTACTCAACAATATGTTCAGCATCAACAACAGCACTTACCATCGCAACAGCAACCTCAGCAGCGTGTGCTAGCTCCAAGATATAGTATGCCACAAGATGGCACTATGGGCTTTAGTGAAAGAGGTGTTCCCGAAGGTGCTGCAGCTGTTTCACATACTGACTGTAAAGGTATTATCTCGCCAACATCCCAAGCAAACCAACAGCCACAACAACAACATCAGCAACAACAACAGCAGCAGCAACAACAACAAATGCCCAACTGCAACCAGACAACGGTTACCTCTACAGGTCCACCAGGATCTGTGTTTTATGCAATGAATGTATGACCCGGTGGGGACTAGTCGTCCCAACGATCTAGCTAACCCAAACAAAAGTGAGAAAACCAAATTTAAATTTATATAAAAATTAAAAAACAAAAAAAAACACAGAAATTATGTACTTTTAAATGAATAGCGTTAAAATTTAATAAGAACTTAAAAATAGTTGTTAGTAAGACCCTTACTTAAAAAAAAATTAAATAAATAAAAAAATATGCAAGAAAAAAACGGGTATGATTATCGTAATGTTAAAGAAAAAAACAAACAAAAGTCCTTGAAGGAACAATAAACCAAGAATTCCACTAAATAGCACCACCACTGTTAGCTTTTTGATGCTTATCTTTTAGTCAATTCCACTAAATCGAAGATGTTTATCGTTGATCCAACTAAAATCGAAGACCATGTTGACATACTCACCAGAAGGGCATACAGTGGGGTGATTGAAAAGTTTTTTTGACACCAAACAGTAATTAAGTTTTTTTGTTTGTATAACTTTTGAAAAAAAAAAAAACTAAAATAACGGGTTTGATTTTGACAACGCAATGTTGGTGCATTACAATATGAGATTCCATTGATACAATTTATTGTTACAAAAAAAAAAAACATACAAACATTTATATATTTTTTGTCGATGCTTAAGTAAGTAGATTTTGTAAAAAATAAAAACAAAACAAAAATTAAAAACCAATAAGAATTGAAGAATATTTTTTATTCAAAAAAGTAGTGCAAGTATATTATATTATTTTATTTATTTAAAATAAACAAAAAAAAAATTATAATTAAAAAACAAAAATAATAAACGCTTAATTTAATCGCTAGTTTTAATCATGATGAGTGAATTGTAGATGTCTTATGTTATATTGCAAATATTTAACAACGCAAATTTAAACAAAAAAAAAGTATATATAAATATATATTTATTAATTATCATATTATATTATATTATTATAATAAATTTAATTGAAGTGGTCTTAAAATAGTAAAAAAAGGCAGGATGTAATCAAAATTATTTTTTATTTTTGTTATTTATTTTATTTAAAAATTTATAATTTAATAATTGTTTAAAGTTTAACTTTATTGCGTGGTTTAAAAATATTTTTGACTGAAATTAATATAATAATTGAAATTAATAACAAATATATATATATTAGAAAAAATCAATAAGTGTTATTTGCTAGCTTAAGATATTAAATGAAATATTTTTTTTTGTTTTTGTTTCAAAAGACAAACATTAGGGAAAATTTAAAATTTTCTTTCAAAATGTCAAAACAAACCCTTGTAAAATATCATACTCAGAATTATAACATCAATTTCAAAACATATTTGAAAAAAAAAATCGAATTTGAAGGATTGATTAAATTTTTTGCTTTTTTTATTTTAAAGATAAATTTTATGCTGAAGTTACATTAAACTTATTAACATTAGAGTATAACAACTCATGGTATTTATCAAAAAAGCGAATTTTTTTTAAAGATAAATTAGTAAAATAATATTTTGTATAAAATATCAATAATCGTGGCAACAATCGTCGATAGGCTTTAGCTTTGGAACTGAGTTCAAATGAGAAGTTTGTATCTTACCATTTATTTAAATCAATAGTGTCCGTATAATACAGTAAAATAAGGAGAAAAAAGGGGAAAATCTCGGAATGAATGTTAGTAGAAATTTTTTTTGCTCAATATCTTCCTTTTACCATTCTATAACATATCTCAAAAGTCTAGAAAAATCTCATGTCCGCTTGTCGCGATTTCAAGGTCAAATCGCGAAATGGAGATTTTCAAAATTAGCAAAAATAGGCTATGGTATTATATACACATATGATACATGATTTCAAGGTATTTTTTAATGCTGATTCCAAAAAATCTAAAATCAAGACAATCTGACGTCTCTGGAAAAAGTTATACCTGTTTTTCATCTGTCAACTCATATTATTATAACAGTTGCAAACTTACTGCCGAAAAACCCTTAAAAGTTATGGTAGATGAACCAAATTTTGCATGAAGATTTTAGAATCCATCATTATTAAAAATCAAAACAATCCACTACAAAAAATATATATACCTACGAAATAATGGTATTTTTTGATGGAGGGGCAAATTTTAGGATATGCACTAAAGAAGATTCTTGTTCATCTTAGGAATAAGTGCTAATAGGCTAATTTTTTCATTTTAATCTTTGTTTGGATATTCTTTAACTACCCTCAAAAATCTAAAAAAATCTCATGTCCGCAAGTCCTAATTTTCTTGGTTTGAAGATAAGGTGCAGATTTGAAAAAATTGAAAAACTACTCTTCAGATATTTGTGTCAGATCAACATGAATAAGGTACATTACTTTTCAGGGGTGGTCATATTGATTTGTTTGTGGGTTTTGTTGGAATCAGCGTTAAAAAATACCTTGAAATGATATGGGTTATGTTGGTATACATATAAGAATCTAAAATTTTCTTATTATTTTTTTTAAATCTGCACCTAACTTAGTTTAACCTGGAAAATAAGAACTTGCGCTCATGAGATTTTTTTAGATTTTTGACATAAGTTATAGAATATCCAAACAAAGATAGAAACAAAAAAATTAGCCTATTAGCACTAATTCCAAGATTGTACCAGGATGTTTTTTAGTGCACATCCCAAAATTTCCCCTTTTCTCAAAAAATACCATTTTGTCATAGATATAAATGTTTTTTTGCATTGGATTGTTTTGATTCTTAACGATAATGGATATGAAAACCCTCATGCAAAATATGATTCCGCTACCATTACTTTTAAGGGTTTTTCGGTAGTAAGTTAGCAACTGTTATAATAATATGGGTTGAAAGATGAAAAACAGGTATAACTTTTTTCAGAGACGTCAGATTGCCTTGATTTTTTGGAATCAGCATTAAAAAATACCTTGAAATCATGTATCATATGTGTATATAATACCATAGCCTATTTTTGCTAATTTTGAAAATCTCCATTTCGCGATTTGACCTTGAAATCGCGACAAGCGGACATGAGATTTTTCTAGACTTTTGAGTTATGTTATAGAATGGCAAAAGGAAGATATTGAACAAAAAAAATTTCTACTAACATTCATTCCGAGGTTAAATCCTTATTTGACTGGATTAGTAGTAATTTTTCGATATCTACTGAAAAAGGGCCTTCCGAGAAAATTGTTTTTCTTTCGATTCAATTTTTCATTACTAAAAAAAATGTTACACATACACCCCAGTGGGTTAATCAGTTTAAACTCTACAGATATTTCAATACATATTAAGAAAATGTCACACATATGGCACAAAGGACGGATCAGATTAAAGTCTAAAAAATTTTCAATAGCAAAAAAAAATGTTACACATACGCCACAGTGGACCAGATTAGTTTACTTAGGTACTTATTTAGGGTAGCCAACGCTTTTGTGTGGAAGTAGCCATATAAGGTATCTACTAAGTATTTCATTCTACTTGACGCCATCGTTGATCTCATCTACGAGATTCTTCCGCTGTCGCTTGGATCCAAGGAGAGATTCCTTAGTGGAAAAATTTCTAACCCCCCTTTGGACGCACATGACTACTTAAATGCACTTATTTTCCACTTATTTGAACATGCGGATCAGTTTAACTCTAAAAATATTTCGATTAAATTTTTCAATATTAAAAAAAAATGTTACACATACGCCCCAGTAGCCGGAACAGTTTAAAAGATTTTTTTTTTTGTAGAAAAAACAAAAAGGGGCTTGACAGCTTCACTCTTTTTACAACTAAACAAGTCAACAAGTAAAAGTGAAGGTTGGCAAACTGCTTTTTTCGACAAACCGTTATCAGTTATACTATAGTGCAATTAACTATCAAGGCAGAGTTTCGGGTTAGAATTTAGATATGTTCGTTTTTCAAAAGGTTCTGCCTCTTGCTAGAAATCTACAAATGTTCAAAGAATTTTACTCGGAATGGTAAAGGACATTTCTTTAGCATATGTTTATCGTTTAAATTCGGCATTCTTAAAGACTAACTAATCGCTTATAGAAAAAAATTGAAAGCCAAAGTCCCTTAACAACTTTTTAAGCTAGAAATGCTTTTATGTTTTAATACCTGCAAATGATACGACGAGTATGTGTTCCCGTTATTCGTTCAATGAATGTAAAACTCTTAAACTTGGGTGATTTGCTAAATGAAGTCGACTTGTGCCAAAGTAAATTTATTCATTAATTTTTGAAAATATCTTTCAGCAAACTTATAATCTCATTTCATGCAAATTTAATTTTTGTCGCTTTTAGCTAACTTTTGATTTGTTCCTTAGATGAAGAGTCCTTTGTTTAAAGTAATTTTTTGATTTAAAAAAAAAATTTACAATTTCTTTGTCAAAAGAATCGACCAGACCTTATAGACCGAGAGCCGGCAGCATATTTTGGCAGTTTTGATATAACCGAAATTCGAGTGTGCACATATCTAGATATGCACCACAGTATATCAACGGAACAAGTCTGGCACTGATCTTTTTCAGCTTTGCCTTGCCAGACGCATCCAAAGTGCAGCAAAAAATCAATTTTTGGCGTTTTGGTATAACCGAATAAATGATACACCAAAAAATCATAAAAAATCCCCTGATTTCGAATCTGTGGGTACCGCAAGTTTCTTTTTCAGCTTTCCCCCCGCCAGACCGCTTTAAAGCATTTTTAAGTGCATTTTTCTAATAAAAAACCTAATTACTTATTTTCTGTTAGGTATAACCGTCTGATGGTAAAAAATTAATATTCTATGTCTATTCCAGGTCTAGAAAATATAATTTTTAGCCAGCTATTTTTCAGCCTTCCCTCTGCCAGACGCATCCAAAATGCAGTCAAAAATCAACTTTTGGCGTTTTCCTAGGTATTAACTGAATAAATGATACACCAAAAAATCATAAAAAATCCCCTGATTTCAAAAATGTGGGTACCAGAAGTTTTGTTTCAGCTTTCGGCCCGCCAGACCGCTTTGAAGCATTTTGAAATGCATTTTTCTAATAAAAAACTTAGTAGCTTATTTTCTTTTGGGTACAACCGTATGATGGTAACAAATTAAAATTCTATGTCTATTCCTGGTTTAGAAAATATAAGTTTAAGCCAGATATTTTTCAGCCTTCCCTCTGCCAGACGCCCTTAAAAGTTTCCCAAACAGGTTTTTCCATAGAAAAAACACCTAGTTTCTGTTTTTTTCTTATAAAATTGAAATAATATTTTTTTGTTTAGAGTAACCATATGATGGCCAAATATTAACTTTCTCTGCCTTTTCCTGATTTAGAAAATGTAAGTTTAAGCCAGTTTTGTTTCAGCCTACCCTTTGCCAGACCCCCTAAAAGGTATCTCAATAGTACGGGAAAGTTAGATTTTGCTATATGGGGCATGGGGGTCTGGGAAAAAATCCGAAATGCATTTTGACTTCAGGGCTCGAAAGGCATAAAGACACGAGTCGTAAACCAAATTTTGTTCAATCGCACTATACTCTGTCCGATAAAAATTGGCAGTACAGAGAAGATAGGGCATTTGCATCTCACTCTGCTTCACGCCTTCTGGATATGTCTATCACATAAAAAAGCTCACACAGCGATTATCCGAAAAAAATGTTTCGAAAAGGTACCAGCGTTACCATTTTAACGAAAAAAAAATTAATTTTTCGTTTAACACCAAAATAACAAAACAAAAAATTCACTCATTTAAAACACAGCCCGACCCCAAGCAAGGGTAAACTATTTTTCCTGTTGAAATGTTAAAATGCATGTCAAAATGTTGACATTAATTGTTTTCATTCATTCACAAAATAAAAAACAAACAGCCACCAACACCACGACAGCACATAATGCTTTTTTTCATTTTAAAAGCTTGAAAAAGCATTAATTCTGAAAGCTCTTTCAGAAAAATAATAGAAAAAGGAGTAGTATATGAAGGAAGTTTACCAATGGTAACTCTTATGTATTGTAAATACTTTTAATAAAAAAGTTTTATCATTGAGTTTCATTCTGCCACAGACATAAACAAAAAATACCAAGACTGGAAACTCGGCGGTCAACTGACGTTTGCCTACAAGCTGCGAGGTGTGGTGAATGTCGTGAATCTATAAATGTGTGCGTGTTAACGTCATTTACCAACGTGGTGGCTTTCACATATATTCACAGACAACGCTGTACACAAAAGGGTTTTGGGGGGAAAGACCTACGAAAGTTTCCAGTCTTGGTATTTTTTGTTTATGGCCACAGATCGTGTGGCAGATCGGTCATAGGAGGGTGTACTTCGCTTAGTAAAGAAATTACAACAACAATGCCATGGCGCGTCTGTGGTTTTCTTGTGTGTTTCAGGGCCATATTTTTCGTGAATTGCTTTTTGGCAGTCGTTAGGTCCCACTGATTTTGAAAAAGCTCTCCCATAAGGCCTGTACTGCCAATTTTTATCGGACAGAGTATAAGAGTCATTTGGCCGCCATTTTTTTTTTAATACAAATTTTAGTTTTTCACATAACTCGCGTATTTTTGAACCTACAAAAAAAAAACAATGTATGACAAACTTGAAATAATTTAATTTTCTACAATATATGTTAAATAACATTTTTCGATTATCCCTTTGGTTTAAAAGTTAGGGTGTTTTTTTTTTAAACTCGTCAAAAAGTGATTTTCTTATTTTAGTCATATCTCTTTTACTTGAGCGTTTTTTAAAAAATTTGTTCTATGTAAAAGTTGTAGATCTTTTAATTACCTTCATTTGTTACAATGTTGGTTTTTCGATTTGACAGACCGTTTTCGATCTGTAGGCAAAAAACTTCAAAAAATTGCAATTCTTTGTATAGGGACAAACAAAATGATTCTTGGTGCGGTTGTACAAAATGTGGTTTTAGACTCTTTCGATCTTTGGGTTTATGCTCTTTTAATCCCTGAAGACAAAATGCATTTCGGATTTTTTCCCAGACCCCCATGCCCCATATAGCAAAATCTAACTTTCCCGTACTATTGAGATACCTTTTAGGGGGTCTGGCAAAGGGTAGGCTGAAACAAAACTGGCTTAAACTTACATTTTCTAAATCAGGAAAAGGCAGAGAAAGTTAATATTTGGCCATCATATGGTTACTCTAAACAAAAAAATATTATTTCAATTTTATAAGAAAAAAACAGAAACTAGGTGTTTTTTCTATGGAAAAACCTGTTTGGGAAACTTTTAAGGGCGTCTGGCAGAGGGAAGGCTGAAAAATATCTGGCTTAAACTTATATTTTCTAAACCAGGAATAGACATAGAATTTTAATTTGTTACCATCATACGGTTGTACCCAAAAGAAAATAAGCTACTAAGTTTTTTATTAGAAAAATGCATTTCAAAATGCTTCAAAGCGGTCTGGCGGGCCGAAAGCTGAAACAAAACTTCTGGTACCCACATTTTTGAAATCAGGGGATTTTTTATGATTTTTTGGTGTATCATTTATTCAGTTAATACCTAGGAAAACGCCAAAAGTTGATTTTTGACTGCATTTTGGATGCGTCTGGCAGAGGGAAGGCTGAAAAATAGCTGGCTAAAAATTATATTTTCTAGACCTGGAATAGACATAGAATATTAATTTTTTACCATCATACGGTTATACCTAACAGAAAATAAGTAATTAGGTTTTTTATTAGAAAAATGCACTTAAAAATGCTTTAAAGCGGTCTGGCGGGGGGAAAGCTGAAAAAGAAACTTGCGGTACCCACAGATTCGAAATCAGGGGATTTTTTATGATTTTTTGGTGTATCATTTATTCGGTTATACCAAAACGCCAAAAATTGATTTTTTGCTGCACTTTGGATGCGTCTTGCAAGGGAAAGCTGAAAAAGATCACTGCCAGACTTGTTCCGTTGATATACTGTGGTGCATATCTAGATATGTGCACACTCGAATTTCGGTTATATCAAAACTGCCAAAATATGCTGCCGGCTCTTAGACTATTACCAAAAACGGTTAAGGTGACTCCAACATGCCAAGGAAAAATCCCGCGCTTTGCGTGTCAATGTCAAGTTTTAAATTTTGGTGTTTATTTCATCCAGAAGTGGACCTATAATAATATTTAACTTTGACATCAATAAAAAATTTAACATCCACAACAAAAATGAAAATAATCAAGTATAACAATGATAAATATATTTTATTTTGTTCTTAATTAAAATAAAAAAAAAACAAAAATACCAAACAATATTTTAACTATAATATAATAATTTCGCTACAGTGTAGTCATTTACATAACTTTTAACTAAATCACATTGAGTATTATTAAAATTAAATTAATAAATAAAAACAAAAAAATCATAAGAAAAAAACTCATCATACAAAGAAAACAAAAAAATACCAAAATAGTTCTGAAACTCACGAAAAGAAAACCCAAAATATTATAATTTTTTTTTTGTTAGATTATAAGAAAAATAGAAATTAAAAAAAAAAAATGAAATAAATTACAAGAATAACAAAGTATAAAACCAAAAAACTCATTTAATGTTAGCTCCGTTGTAGATCGTAATATGTAATTTATTATCAGCATACGTATACATATAGAACAAAAAAAAAAACAAAATAACTATTATATTATATATACACCATAGTATATAAAGAAAGTATATTTCACATAAGTAAAAAAAGTAAAAACA
Organism: Episyrphus balteatus; assembly: GCF_945859705.1. NCBI lineage: Eukaryota > Metazoa > Arthropoda > Insecta > Diptera > Syrphidae > Episyrphus > Episyrphus balteatus. The sequence goes on from NC_079135.1 coordinate 70,609,603, forward strand.
AAAATTCAAGTAAACCAACAAAAAAGTTATAACCGAATTTTTTGAATTACGCAAATAATATACAAAAAAAAAAAAAAATTATAATAAATTATAAATATTTAAAACTAAAATTAAAACAAAAAAAATAACTAAGTTATTATATACATACTTATAAAAATGAAGACAGAAAGAATAGAATATTTTAGAATGATATGTTAAATTCTTAATTTTTTTTTGTTTATTTTGTTAAGTACGTAAACGAAATTAAATAAAATTTTGACTGAGCATGACTCGTAAAATATAAAATTGAAGAATGCGTTTTTTTAACTTTTGTTATTATATCTTATTGTTGAAGATGAATTCATTGAAGAATTTGAAATTACTGGAGGCTTACACCAGGGAAGCGTCTTGAGTCCTGTACTCTTTATTACAGTAGTTGATTACCAGCTTGAAGGTAAAGGGACGTAGGTACCCAATCAGTTATTCTTTGCTTACAATGGAGCAAATAAATGAAGATTCAATACAATAATATGTGAAAATTTTAAACATCTGAGGCCTATGATCAATAGCAAGCTATCTGCTATCTTCTGTGGTCGAAAAATGCGTCTGAAAAAATGAAGCTGATAATAAGGCTCTTAGTCGCGATTATAAGTCAAGCACTCACATACGATTTATAATGTTGGAAAATGTACAGAATGCATAAGGATGTTTTCTTATGACAGCAGGAGTAACAAAGCTTGATAGATTACTTATTTTTAATTATGTGATTGTTCAAATGCTTTTGAATTTAAATATTCAATTATTTTGTTTATGATAACTCACTGGATGGATTTGAAAGAAATTTTTAGAATGCATTTTTTGGGCAAGCGTTTGATTTTTTTTGTAAAATCAAAAAAAAATATATTTGTTGCTTTTGTACCAACATAAATACAAAAATAGAACTGCAACTTTAAACCAAAACCGGCCTCGAGACTTTCCCAAGATATCTTCTTCCGAACGTAACATTGTTAGCCTTTGATTTTTTTTTTTTTTTTTCGAAAATGTGGAAAATAAAATGCATTTCTCAGTAACATATACTAGACCAGTGTCAATCCGGTTTTCAGAGGGCAAAAGCTGAAAAAATTACTAGCAGCATAAAATTTAGGATAAATGGTATATGAAAGGGGAAAAATAAATTGCTGACAAACAAATTGGGGGAAAAGGGGTGGGTGGGCGAAAAAGTGGGGTGGGTGTCAAAAATCGTGGTTTTTTACGATTTATGTCAAAAGTAGACCTCCTATCGAAAAAAGTTAAATGAAAAGTTATAGATAGTATAAATGTCTTCAACTTTTACTCAAACCATTTGTTTATATAACCTCAAAAATATTTTTAAAAAATGCAAAAATACGATTTTTTTATTTTTTATTTTTATCTTTTACAAAAATGGTTGGATTTTAACAAAACTTGGTTAAAAATTACTATGTTATGGTTTCTATCTATTTGAAATGCTTTTTAAGCAAAAAGTTAATTTTTGGATTTTTTCAAAAAATAGCCTATCTTTCAATCAAAAAAGTTACCGAAAAAATTTTTGATTTTTGAAAATTTTGAAATGCGGTTATTTAGATTTTATTTAAGATTATGTAGAAAAACTATTAATACAGTCAAATAAATAGAAAAAAGGGGTAAATCTCGGAATGAAAGTTAGTAGAAATTTTTTTTGCTCAATATCTTCCTTTTGCCATTCTATAACATATCTCAAAAGTCTAGAAAAATCTCATGTTCGCTTGTCGCGATTTCAAGGTCAAATCGCGAAATGGAGATTTTCAAAATTAGCAAAAATAGGCTATGGTATTATATACACATATGATACATGATTTCAAGGTATTTTTTAATGCTGATTCCAAAAAATCTAAAATCAAGACAATCTGACGTCTCTGGAAAAAGTTATACCTGTTTTTCATCTGTCAACTCATTTTATTATAACAGTTGCAAACTTACTGCCGAAAAACCCTTAAAAGTTATGGTAGATGAACCAAATTTTGCATGAAGATTTTAGAATCCATCATTATTAAAAATCAAAACAATCCATTATAAAATATATATATATCTACGAAATAATGGTATTTTTTGATGGAGGGGCAAATTTTAGGATATGCACTAAACAAGATTCTTGTTCATCTTAGGAATAAGTGCTAATAGGCTAATTTTTTCATTTTAATCTTTGTTTGGATATTCTTTAACTACCCCCAAAAATCTAAAAAAATCTCATGTCCGCAAGTCCTAATTTTCCTGGTTTGAAGATAAGGTGCAGATTTTAAAAAATTGAAAAACAACACTTCAGATATTTGTGTCAGATCAACATGAATAAGGTGCATTACTTTTCAGGGATGGTCAGGTTGACTTGTTTGTGAGTTTTGTTGGAATAAGTGTTAAAAAATACCTTTAAATCATGTCGCTTATGTTAGTATACATATAAAAATTTAAACTTTTCTTATTAATTTTTTAAAATCTGCACTTTATTTTCAAACCAAGAAAATTAGGACTTGCGGACATGAGATTTTTTTAGATTTTTGAGGGTAGTTAAAGAATATCCAAACAAAGATTAAAATGAAAAAATTAGCCTATTAGCACTTATTCCTAAGATGAACAAGAATCTTGTTTAGTGCATATCCTAAAATTTGCCCCTCCATCAAAAAATACCATTATTTCGTAGATATATATATTTTTTATAATGGATTGTTTTGATTTTTAATAATGATGGATTCTAAAATCTTCATGCAAAATTTGGTTCATCTACCATAACTTTTAAGGGTTTTTCGGCAGTAAGTTTGCAACTGTTATAATAAAATGAGTTGACAGATGAAAAACAGGTATAACTTTTTCCAGAGACGTCAGATTGTCTTGATTTTAGATTTTTTGGAATCAGCATTAAAAAATACCTTGAAATCATGTATCATATGTGTATATAATACCATAGCCTATTTTTGCTAATTTTGAAAATCTCCATTTCGCGATTTGACCTTGAAATCGCGACAAGCGAACATGAGATTTTTCTAGACTTTTGAGATATGTTATAGAATGGCAAAAGGAAGATATTGAGCAAAAAAAATTTCTACTAACATTCATTCCGAGGTTAAACCCTTATTTGACTGGATTATATACTTTTGTTTTAGAAAATATTGAGAAAAATTAAAAAAAAAAAAAACAAAACAAACAAGAAAAAACACGATTTTTAAGATCGATTTTTGCGTAAATGACAGTAATATTGGCGAGAAATATTTTTCTCTAGAAACCAAATTATTTTTTTCTAATGGAGATTGATCTTTTGAATTAGAATCTAGCATTAGAATGGCTCTAACGTGCTAAGTTTTTGACCTTCCAAAACACTATTTCTGTGATGTTTTGGCATGGAAATATCTCAAAAACGTAATGTGATAGAATTTTTCTGATTTCGGATTCGAGCTCAGCGCACAAAAAAACCATTAGAAAAAAATATTTTGATTTCTATAAAAAAAAACTTTTTTGCTAGTGAAATCGCACAGGGCAGAAAAAATCTATTCTTGCAACTTGCACAAAGAGTTGCCGTTTGTAAATAGTAATTTGCTATTGCAAAAACAAAGCCTTTTACACGTAAACACCTTAAAACACGTAGGGAGTTAAAGAGCTTTCCTAGACTTGCGTTAATAACCGAAAGATACCACCTTTTTACTTGCTCTATAGGGAAAGTATTAATTTCGTTTCAACATTTATGTACATATTTTTATATTATAACAGCAAATCCGTTCGACTCAGTCGTGCAATTTATTTGTCTATTGCTGAGCCTTGTTATCTTTTTTAATAAGCTTAAATACTCCCAACAATTAATATAAGTTAAATGAGAAAGTATAAGCATGTTGAAAACAGGAAAAAATGTTTTTTGAGTTTCCCAATTAGAAGATCACAAAAACCTAACCAGACAAACAAAAGAGTCCGTTTATAGTGGAGTAACTAAAGCAAATTATTAGGGAACCCGGCCGAACAGCTCTGATTTTGATGATCTTTTTTTCAAACTTCTGTAACACTGGTCAACAAGGTTTTTGCCACAACAAAATATACTTTTCTAGTAGTTTCATGATGTGCTGAACTCGAATCTGAAGTCAAAAAATTGTTATTGGCCCCCGTTTTTGAAATATTACCGTTAGAATCTGTCAAAAAACGTCATTTTGGCTGTTTTTGAGGCTATGTTTTTATGTGGGGTAGTTCATTTTGAACTAATTTGTAACGGTTCCTATAAGAACTGGTTTTATTCTTTCAAATAATGTTTAAATTTTTCCGATATCTCTTTTAATGCCCGAGATATTTAAAATTTAAGTAGCTGTCTTTGAAGCAGAAACAACACAGGCCAACCAAATTAAAATTTTTTTGCCACAAGAACCAAAATATACTTTTCTGAAGGTTTTTGGGTTGCTGAACTCGAATCCACAATCAGAAAAATTCTATTAGCCTTCGTTCTTGAAATATTACCGTTATAAAATGCAAAAACAGGTTTTTTTTTTATAACGGTAATATTTCAAGAACGGAGGCTAATAGAATTTTTCTGATTGCGGATACGAGTTCAGTAAACCAAAAACCTTCAGAAAAGTATATTTTGGTTCTTGTGGCAAAAATTCTGTGACCAGTGAATTAAACTTTAGATGAAGTTTAGTTTCTCTTTGGCTTATTAATTGAAACTTAAGATATCTCGAGCAATAAAAAAGATATCGGGAAAATTTAAACAGTTTTTGAAAGAAAAATATCTGTTCTTATAATCACCGTTACAAATTTGTTTTTAATAAACTACCCCACATAAAAACAATACCTCTAAAACAGCCAAAATGACGACTTTTAGCATTTTATAATGGAAATATTTCAAAAACGGAGGCCAATAAAATTTTTCTGACTTCAGATTTAGATTCAGCACCCCAAAAACTACTAGAAAAGTATATTTTGGTTCTTGTGGCAAAAAAAAGTTAAATTTTGTTGACCAGTGTAATTAAAAATACTTTAAAGTCTATTAGGTTAAAAATTTGCCATTTTTTTTGCTTAAATTTCATAAAATAAATAATACTTAAAGATTATCTAGGTAATTTAAGGAAAAAAAAATATATGGGAGTTAAATACAATCTTCCAACGTTTAAGCGATAAATGAAATTTCTCACAAATTGACTTCAAACACAAAAAAATATTTTTAACACAACGGCAACACCTACAATATTTACATACACGTTTTTTTAAAGCCAGAATCTCATTTCCTTCTGAAAATCCACTAAATTTAATCAAGAGTTTTTGAAAGAATGGTCCTCAACTCAGAATTTTGAAAAAAAAATATATTATTAAAAATTTTAAATGACTTTTTTCCAAACTTTTTAATAGTAAAATATGAATTATTTAAAAAAAAATGTTTGGCCATAAATATGATCAGTTGAATTCCGATATATATTACAGTTTAAAAAAAAATTAAAAAATTACTTCAATTTCATGGGATTTTTTTCTTGATAAAAAACTGAACTTTTGCATTGAAATAATTCATTTTCTCAAAGACTATGGCAAATAAGAACTTTGAACTTTTGCTATTTGACTTTAAAAAATAAGGGCTATTGAATAAAATAAAAATAATATTTAAATGTTCAACTTAAAAAAAAAAAAAAACTTCTATTAAAAAAGTTCTTCGAAAATGAAATACTTTTTAATTTTTCTCATAAACTGTAATACAACATATTGACATTGCCTTTTATAATTTCAAATTATAATAAATGTGGCCAGCAAAATTTGAAAAATAAATGCATTTTATATTACGAAAAAGTTTTAAAAAAGAAAGGTTAAAATTTTTTCAATCATTTTTTTTTCTTCAAAAATCTGAGTAAATTGTAAAGTAAATTGAGGAAAGGGTTTTTGAAAAAATGGTAATTACATTTTTTCAAAAACCCTTTCCTCAATTTACTTTTTTAATTTTACAAATATGAATAAGTTTTTAGCTTTTTATATAATGCATATTTAAATATTGTAGGTATTGCCGTTGTGTTCAAATATATTTTTTGTGTTTGAAGTCAAGTGAAAAAATTGCATTTATCGCCTAAACGATGGAAGATTCTCCTTCACTCCCATATAGTTGTTTTCCTTTAATTGCCTAGAAAATATTTTTAGTAAATTTATGAAAACAAATTTTTTTATTCACAAAAATCTTCAATTAAATTTAAAAAATCAAAACGGCAACAGTATTTTTACTTGCGATATAGGTACTATAGGGCAAGTTTAGGATTCGTAAAAAAAATCGAACCCGAGATAACAATTTTACATGACATTACGATGATGGAGAATGCCAAAAAAGTGGGTCCGGCAATTCTGTCTGTCTGTCTGTCTGTCTGTCTGTCTGTCTGTCTGTCTGTCTGTCTGTCTGTCTGTCTGTGTGTCTGTCTCTATCTGGAGCTGCAGCCTACACGAGTGAAGTGATTTTTCTTCAAACTTGGTAGTTAGCAGTTTTTGGTGATTCCCTAGAGGGGAAATTGAAATTTTTTTTTATGACCAAAACTAACGGTACCTGCCATATAACGGAAATAGAAAAGTTAATTTTCTTCAAAAACGGCTCTAACGATTTTGATTAAAATTTTTGTGTGTAGTACTACACATAAGAGCCAACTTTTTAAATAAAAAAAATATTTTTTGTACCGTTATTAACGGTACCTGTCATAGAACGGTTTTTTTTCGTTTCTGAATATCTCGTACAACATTAACCCGATTTAAATGAAAATTTTTATACAAACGTGTGTAAGTAAAGATAATATTAAAAATTTAGAAAATTTTCAAAAAACGCAATTTTGGATTTTTAAAAAATATTTCAAAATTTTTTTTTGAAAAATCAATTTTTTGAAAACGGATCAATGAAAAATTTTGAAATTTAGTTTTTATGTGTAAATTAATTATTTCTTCAAAATGGCATACCAACTTTTTTTTTGAAAAATGTTAAAAAATTATTATACATAAAAAATTATTTTTTTAAAAAACGGCTCCTACAATTTTCGAAATTTTTTTTCTAAAAATACCTTTTTATACAAGAAATAAAATGGCATATTTGTTTTTTTTTTTAAGATAATTTAAAACGGAGTTTAATTAATTATAAAAACAGATTTAATTTTTTTATACTACTTATGAAATTTCTTCAAAATATCAAATTTTAAATTTCTTGAATAAAAAGCTTTATAAAAAGCTTGAATAAAAACATTATAGTTACTTTAAGCATAAGAGCAAGTACGTGCGACCCCAGTCGTGCAATTTATTTAATTACCTACTCTTGAAAAAAAGATCATAAAAATCAGAACTGTTCGGCCGGGTTGGCTAAAATTGCCATTTTTTGAGCTACTCCACTATTATTGTTCTAGTCCTTAAGTTTTGAAATTGTCAACTATCCCCAACATGCCCCGAATATGACCCAAACGTGTTTAGAATTTTTCGACTTGCTATAAAATAAGCAAACACACACAAAAATTAAAAAAGCATTTTAAAGCTATTAAAAAAAAGATGCAGCAAATTAAAGACGTGTGCACTGATTTTGAACAAGAGTTTAATTATTTATTCACATTTAAATAAAGCTTTTTATACGTCTCCAGTTTTGTTTTATGCTGTAAATTATTTACAAATTATTATTTTCACAGCAATGTACAACACTATAGCAAAAATTTAAATGAGAAGAGAATCCAACTGGTTTCATTGCATTTTTCTATCTTTGAGCTTTTAACATCGATAAGGTAAGCTCCAAGCCAGCTAAAACTAAAAGCAGCAATCAGTATTGCGCGCGTCAATCTAAAAGAGTGGACTTAAAGCAGCGGCTAACACTAAGAACAAAAAAACAATGATATCATTTTCGCCGACAAAAGTCGGATTTTACGTATTTCTTTTGATTATAAATTCAAATTTTGGACTTTCGCAATTTTTAAATACTATACAAGTTCGCGACATTGCCGATGATATACGAAAACAGCGCTTCACCTCAGCTCAAGAAAAAATCTCAAACAATCGACAAAGCAACCAACTGGTTTCTTCAATAATTCATAATGTCTATTCGAATACAGAAAATAATACAAACATCATTTTGGACTTTTCCCACAATGTGACTTTATCTAGTCTAAGCTTTCAAATACTCCGAGGTCTAAAGAATGAAATGACAGCCAATAATCATAGTGATCCGTTGCAGTTAATTGCACTGTATCGTGGTTTTGAAGATGATGTGATTTTCAAACAGTCAAATAAGTTTAATCTCTCAACAGAATTAAAAATGATCTTGGATGAAATCAAGGTTACTGTCAAGACAAATGCCTTACAGATCTTGAAAACTGCAATGTACAAAAATGAATTCGAGGGGAAAGCTTATATTCGAAATGTGACCAGTGAACTTTTCAACTTTTTCTACGAAATAAGCGATGAAGTGATGAGGGAATTAGTTAATCAGACCTATCCGGATGTCCCGTCAATCCAGACTGTGGAAAACATTATGTATGGCAGTAGATACATTCCACAACAAATCGAATTCTTTCTGGCTTTGTACGAAAAACTTGAGGCTAATCAGGATTTGAATAATGACGCAGTTTTGAGACTCGCATATTATATTAGAATTTTGGCTAAACTTGACAAATATCGTCATCTCTTTCAGCCAAAAAAGGATGCTGTCAATGCAGTCATCAGGCGAATGCCAAAATGTGCTAGAAATCTTTACTTTGCCAGTGATTTGTGCATTTGGAATAGGGGCAGTTCGGAGTATTTGTATGCAGCAGCCTCACAGCACAATCTATCTCGGCGAGGTATTTTCACATACGAAGCTATACATATGACTGCAGAAGCAATATGGCAAGCTGAATTTTTCGCAAATGTTTATTTCAAAAGTCGCAGATACAGGAATGAGTATTTGTATGCATCTACCACGGATAAGTATGATCGATCAACGCGTCATGTTTTGACTTGGGTTGACGATGGATTTGTAGGCGATACTAGTGCCTGGAAGATTGAACTGCATGGAGACTATTGTTTTATCAAAAATGTAAATTTCCAGGAATATTTATACACATCGCGGTTGATCCATGCACCAAAGAAACGATATGTTTTCACAGCGATAAGGGATCCAGACTTTTCAAATCCGAATTTTCAATGGCAAATGCGAAATTGTGGATAGATTTAAAATAGTTTGTACTTTGTAGTCATTTAATTTAAAAATAACAATACATTTTGATAAATAAATAAATACCTACTTATTAAAATACCAGAAAGAGATTTTAAAAAGGTTTTTCTTATTTAAAAAAAAGAAACTGTAGTTAATAGACCAGTGCCAATAATTTTTGAAAATAAAAAAATTATTAGCAGCATCAAAAAATCACAAAAATAGTGTTTTGGACGTTCAAAATTCAATATCTCAAAAACTTTGCACGTTAGAGCTATTCTAATGCTAGATTCAAATTGAGAAGGTAAAAGACCATTAGAAGAGTATAAATTTTTTTCTATGGAAAATTATTTCTCGCCAATTTTACTGTCATTTACGGAAAAATCAATCTTAAAAATCGTTTTTTTATTTTTTTTCAATTTTTCTCAATATTTTGTAAAACAAAAGGTTTTAATCTAAATAATTTCATTCCAAACTTTTCAAAAATCAAAAATTTTTTCGGTAACTTTTTTGATTGAAAAATAGGTTATTTTTTCAAATTAAATTCGTTAAAAATCCAAAAATTAACTTTTTCCTCAAAATTTTTAAATAGATAGAAAATAAAACAAAGTAACTTTTAACTATGTAAGTTTTGTTAAAATCCAACCATTTTTGTAAAAGATAAAATTAAAAAAATCGTATTTTTGCATTTTTTTTCCATATTTTTGAGGTTATATAAAAAAATGGTCTGAGTAAAAGTTGTAGACACTTTTGCCTTTACCTTTTTTCGACAGGAAGTCTGCTTTTGACAGAAATCGTAAAAAACCACGATTTTTGACACCCACTCCACTTTTTCGCCCACCCACCCCCTTTCCCCCAATTTATTTTTCACCTTTCATATACCATTTATCCTAAATTTTCCCACCACCCTTAAAACGCAAAAACTCAGGTAGTTAAGAGTTTTTGATAAGTCCCTAGAGAAATGGATCAAGCAACTTTGATAAAAAAAAAACGTTTATTGTGGCAAATAAAATTCTACTTTTAAAATAAAAAAGAAATGTTTTCCTGATCTCTGCCTTTCCCATAAACGACTTAGTCCATTTGAACTAAAAATTTTATGAAGCGTCTAGCCGGTTTCCGGTATATTAAGGTCCATTTTCTTCACTCGGAGTTGAACATAACTTGAGAATTTTTAATATAAAAATTCTCAAGTTTTGTTCAACTCCGAGTGAAGAAAATGGACCTAAATTATCTAATAATTTTCAAAACCTTCAGTTTTGGATTTAAAAAAAAATGTCTTTTTTTTTAATGTCAAATTTTCTTAAATTTTGTTTTTATGAGTTGATAATTTATTTAGAATACCTAGCACACAAGTTTTTTTTTAACTTATAAAATTAATAAAAAGGTAAATTAAAATTTTTGTTTTAAGAATGCTCTAAAAAACTTTAACATCCGAACCAGTCGTGCATTTTTAACTCTAATGGCTCTTACGATTTCGATTAAAACAAATTTGTAGGCTTTTACACTAAAAAAATTTTTGAAAATATAAATTTTTAATTTAAAACAAAAAAATGCATTTTTGTTTTTTGAAAAATCAATTTTTGTTTAACTTATTACCAAGAAATTTTCTTGAAATTGGGTGAATTTTAATAATTTCTTCAGAAAACATATTTATGCAAACAATTTTCTGTTATACAAGAAATCAAATGGCACACTTAGTTTGGAAATTAAAACCATTTGAAAGGATGTTATTTCCAAAACAGCGTAAAATAAAGCGATAAAGTTGTAATAAAATTATTCTTTTATGAATGCTATAAAAAAGCTTAAGAGTGCATTCAATTCTGTTGATAGGTTATCCAATTATGCAATCGTAAAAATAAAAAATAACTCTACCTGCCATATATAAATTTTAGAAAAGTATAACTCCCCTCAAAAACGGTTTCAATCATTTTGTTAAAAAAATTCAAATATGTATTAGTTTTAAATTTTTTTTCGAAAGTTCTGCCATAGAACTGTTTCTATTATTTCTCGCAATATTCTCCCAAACGACTAATTAATTTTTATTTTCATAAAAAAGGCATTTAGGTAACAAGCCATTACCGCCCATGTCGAGTTAAGAAAACAAGGAATAAGCGATCTTATAATAGCTTCTTGGGTTTAATCTACTCTCAATTAATTTATTTGCTACGACAAAACAATAGGGCAAAAACTACTTTTGTCGAGTAAAGACAAATATGCCTTTTAGTGAGACTTATTCAAACACTTTTTTTTTTTTGAAAAATCAAACTCTTGACAACAGGGTATTTAATTGTTTTGAAGTTTTGGTTAAGGTAAGACGTTCATTAATAACTTCCGAATGGCAAACCATACATATAAAATTTATTTTTTCAAAAAATTATTTTAAAAAATAAACTTAGCTTAAATTTTTTTGAATTTTTTTTTTCTAAATATGCATCTTGATACAATAAATCTTAAATATTTTTTATGGAGCTCAAATTCATTGAAGATGCTATTTCAAACTTGTATATAAAAAGTTTAAATAATTTTTTACAAACTACTCTAATAGAATATTATAAGAACATTAATTTTTTCAAAAATGAAATCGCCATATAACAGATATTTGACGTAACTATCATGTGACCTTATAAACAAGTTTCTCTTAAAAGAATTTCCTCAAACTCGTCACGATTTTAATTTTAAATTAAGATGTTTTTTTTTTGTTTTATTTTTAGCCAATTATTCAAGGAAACAAAATAATCAATGCAGAGTGGAAACCCCAAATTATCATAGGCCGAAGATCTTATGAATAAAAGTTTTATCATTTTTTAAAACCAAACAAAACAGAGAGAGAGAGAGAGCTTTTCTCTACTCAAATTCTTAAGTTATAACGAATTAAATGCATGCAAATATTTCTCGTTTACATACAGTAATGTTGAATAATTATCTTTTAAATTTATTTTTTTATCTTAAAAATTATCATAACTCACAAAAAAAGAATTTACTCAATCGATCAGTCATTGTTCAGTGGATTCCTACAATTTAGATGAATAAATCTTAAAAATAATGTGCAAAACTATGGGTTTGCAAAGAGTAAAGAATATAGAGCAAATAATCATTTTTAGCAAAAAAAAACAAAACCGACTTCCATGGATCGGAACTTGGTTTTATGGTTTATCTCATAGTTTATATAGCCGAAACCGGAAAAATTGAAATGGGACCACACTGAGGGCACCAGTACACAGGCGCCAAAAAGTTGGTCAAATGAAAAATTTGGCAGATACGTGTCAAGTTATTTTGTTTTTTCTCTCTAATAACAAAAATATTGTTTCAAATACCTTTCGTGCTGATTTTTGGTGAGTTATTTCTCAAACATCGAATTTCACGGTTTTGACTTTTAAACGTCTATATCTCGAGTAGCACATTTCTTACATTTTTGGTTTGTATCTGTGACTTTTATAACTTTACAAAATCTATCGATTCCAGTATTAATCTTTTTTTACCACTTTTTGTTAAGGAAATAGCTTTTTGACCTTTTTTCAAATTTACCTCAGTTTCCCCTTCTTATATGTCAAATTTCTAAAAATCCTGAATATTCAAATTTTTAAATGTAATTTTCTCTAACATAATTTTTTTTTACACCTCTAACACTTACCATATAAGCAGGGTGGTGTGGTCGAAAAAACTCAAAAAATTAACTTTAAAGCGTGGCAACCCTATGCCTTGACAGGATGTCGCCAGGCAACCCATGTGCAAACTGTTTCTTTAGACACTACCCTTAGGAAAATAAAGCTTTCAACTGGTATAACGACGTGGATAGGTCGTCCTATGACGGGATTTTCTCCTTTAATATGTTGAAATACGAAAATAAGTACTTTTTAAAAAAATCGCTCCGCAAAAACGGTAAGTTAAATTAAAAATTTGACAGATACGTGTCAAGTTATTTTATTTTTCCTAACTTATCACATAAAAATTATTTAAAAAATCTTTCATTCTGATTTTTGGTGAATTATTTCTCAAATATCAAATTTGAGTGTCATGACTCTAAAAAGACTATATCTCGAGTTGTAGATTTTCTACATTTTTTATTTGTATGTGTGGCTTACATATATTTATAATATCTATCGATTCCAATTTCAATTTTATTTCTATCACGTTTTGTTTAGAAAATAGATTTTTGCCCTTTTTCTAAATTCACCTTTGTTTACCCTACTAAAACTTAAAATTTTAAAAAATCCTGAAAATTAAAATTTTTAAATTAAATTTGCTATGCAATTATATTTTTTTTATAACTCTTTGGCTTGCCATATAAGCAGGGTCGCGTATTCAAACATACGCAAAAATAAACTTTAAGGCCTGGCAACCCTATGCCTTGACATGATATCGCTAGGCAGCCCATTGCAATTTATTTCCTTAGACACTAGCTTTCAGAAAATATAACTCTCAACTGTTATAACGATGAGGGTAGGTCGTCCTATGGCGGGATCTTAGACTACAACGATGATCATTGGAAAACCAAATCTTTTTTTGTTAATAATTAATTTAAATTTTTATTTGGAATACATCTTACAAAAGTGATCTTGTGTAAGCTCTCGGAAATACTGCAAAAAGTTTTAGATCTACTCTTGTGAGTCATTTGTTCCTACCGGGTATTTGTTCAGTTTTTCAACATTTTAACATTAAAAATATTTGACGTAACAACTTTTGACTTTACACTAGTTTACCTGAGAAATCACGTCACCGATTTAGTGTTCATTCAGAATTCATTTTAAATTTTATTTTTAGCCTTATGTATGTTTACATGAAAATAACCAATGCGTTCTGGAAAACCCCAATCCTCAATTGATAGGCGAGAAAGCTTTATTTTCAATTCTTAATTCTAAAGTCATTATCAAAAGAAGTATGTACCAGTACCTATAATCAAGGCAAGCAAATATTTCCTGTTTACATACAGTGCTGTTTGAAAATGTTGTGCATCACGTTTAATTAAATCTTTAAAACTTATGATAAAATTCTATTTGTAAGTTACTGTCTAACAAATTTACAACACAAACTGGATGGTGCCAAATAGAAGAGAAGAAAATGCATTATTTTTAGGCAAGGGAACCTTGAAAATCTTAAAAAAAAATAGATTTGTAATTTTTTACCTAAATGGATAGACCTATTCATTGTGAACTCCTATCTGGAAACTAAAACTTGTTTTGAGACCTTGATCCGAAAATATTTTCTTCAAAATGCAAAAAAAAAAAAAAAAATCGATTGCAAATAATTCAGCAACCCCCCCAGCAAGAAACTTTTGGTTTTCAATTATGAATAGGGCGTAAAGAGGCCTTTCATTTGGTGTATTACTCGACGGATTTGGAGGACTTTTTTGAAAATGCATTATTTTTAGGCAAGGGGTTAACCTTGCTTTTGTGTCGAAAATCTTAAAAAAATAGATTTGTAATTTTTTTACCTAAATGGATAGACCTATTCATTGTGAACTCATATCTGTTAACCAAAACTTGATTTGAGACCTGTATCCGAAAATATCTGCTTCTGAATGTAAGAAAAAAAATCGACTCCAAAAAAAATATTAAAAAATTGATTGCAAATACCTCAGCAACCAAACGAACAAGAAACTTTTGGTTTTCAGTTATGAATAGAGCTTAAAGAGGCTTTTCATTTGGTGTATCACGTGACGGATTTAGAGAACTTTTTCGAAAATCCATTATTTTTAGGCAAAGGCCAGGGGTTAACCTTGATTTTTCTCTAAAATTAAAAAAAAATAGATTTGTATTTTTTTAACCTAAATGATTATCCCTTTTCATTGTGAGCTCATATCTGTTCACCAAAACTTGTTTTGAGGCCTTGATCCGAATATATTTGCTTCCGAATGTAAAAAAAATATATTTGGAGCGAAAATTGTTCAACATCTTTTTTTCGCAATTTTTCAAAAATGGTTCTAGCTACAAAATCTGGAAACTGGGATTGCTCTAAAAGCTGCAATAACTGACTCACAAAAATTTTTAAAATACTCTCCATTGATCTGAGCGTACCGGAATTGCGATTTTGACCTTAAATTGAAACTAAATCGGGCCACATGCATAATTTATAGCAATCTTGTAAGCAAACAACATAAAACTTGCCTCCAAACTCACAATAAAATGTTCACAGCACTGTACAATCAATTTCAATCTGTTGATAACTACCTTAGTAATAAGCTTATGATTTTTTCTTTAGTGATTCATGCTAAAAGTTAGAATACTTGTAAATGACTAAATTTGTTTTTAAGTTTAAACTTGTCTGATGAGTTTTCTGAGCTTTTGATTATTACTAATTAAATTCCAAAGCAGAATACTCAGATATCACATCCCACAAAGCTTTTGATTCAGAGTTTCAATCACATAAAATAGTACGATTGAATTTTAGTCTTAGTGCGGTCCGTTAGATAACAACAAACATAATAACAACAAGTTAAAATGTTGTTAAATTCGTTTTCAAAATCAATAATTTGTCTTCTTGTGTGTTTTTTAGAAATTAAAAATGTTCATCCTCAGTTCCCAGTACCGCCCAGAAATACAAATACTGATCAAATAAAAAGTATTGCCGAAGAAATACGATTGTTTCGATTTGCTTTTGCTCAAGATCAAATCATGAAACTTCAAGACAATAGTAAAATCGCGCAAATTATTCAAGCTGCCTATCAAAACAAAGAAGATAACTTCGGTTTGATTTTAAATTTTGAAGATAGTTTGACTCGAGTTGATTTAGCTTTCTATGTTCTCAAGGCATTGCGAAATGAAATGGTTGCCAATGGACATCTAGATCCTATAAATCTAATACAACTTTCAAAAGCCTTTGAATATGGAGTAGTGCATCAGAAAAATAATGATAAAATCATAAAAGCCGAATCAGAAAAAATTATTGAAGAAATCAAGATTGATGTTAAAAATTCAGCAACGGATATACTCTCACAAGCCATGTTAACAAACAATTATCTGCTTAATTCAAAAGTAGATCATGTAGCTAAGGAAATTTTTAATTATTTATACAGTCTTAATCATGAAATTATGACGGAAATGGTCAATCGAACCTACCCATTTGTTCCCGCTCGTGATATTATCTCAACGATTATGTCTTCTAGCGATTATATTCCACAAAAGGTTGCAGTGATACTGGCCGTTTTCGAAAAGTTAGAAAAAGACAAGGATTTGGACAATGATGCTATTCTGGATATTGCATCTTCTCTCAAAATGCTTAGAGCTGAAGATAATTATTTCAACCTGTTTCCTAATCTAAAATATGATGTGAATGTATTAATTGATAAACTACCAACTTGTGCTAGAAATTTATACCTTGCCGAAGAAGTTTGTCTTTGGAATCGAGCGTATGGAGAGTATTTGAATGCAGTTAGCCCGAAGGCCACGCAAGATGTAGGATTTGCACTCACTACTATTCCAGATGCTTTAAAAACAGGACAGGGTGCTTGGTCTGTTGAAAAATATTTCGGCTCAATTGTTTTTAAAAGTCAATCTATCAAAAAACATTACTTAACCGTTTCATGGGAAAGAGATGACGTTCACCCCGAAGCACATTATGTACAAACACTTGAAAGGGATGAGGATTCTCAAGATCTTAGAAGCAACTGGAAAGTTGAACTTTATGGGGAGTACTGTTTTATTAAGAATCATCATATCAATTTTGATGAATATATATTTGCTTCGGATATTAAACTTAATCCAAGGGAACATCTTGTTCTAAGTGCACCATCTACTGCAAAATTCGATCCGATTAACTTTCAATGGCAAATAAGAGATTGCAGTATTCCAAGAATATTTTAAGTGTGAATTTTTATTATTTGTTTGCAAAATAAAGAAGTTTATAATTTTTTTAAGGATTGGTGTTTTATTTATTTTATCCTTTTATGATCTTTATTTTTCTGGTTTTAATATATGTATTTCTTTTGCTTTGTCGAAAATTAAAACGATATTTATTAATAGAATAAAAATAATATGATCATTTATAAAAAAAAAAGTTTTAAAAAAAGGTAATGCAATACTTTTCAGCATGACAATGACCCGAAACACATATCAATAAAATCAACTGAAGATTGTCTAAAAAGAAGTAAAAGATTATTTCCGCAAAGTCGGTAAAAATAGATTTCAAGGCATGTTTAATGTTATATTGAATTTAGTTAACAGATTTTTTAGTATGTACTTGTTAATTCTATAGAAAATAAAATATAAATATAATCCAGTCAAATAAGGGTTTAACCTCGGAATGAATGTTAGTAGAAATTTTTTTTGCTCAATATCTTCCTTTTGCCTTTCTATAACATATCTCAAAAGTCTAGAAAAATATCATGTCCGCTCGTCGCGATTTCAAGGTCAAATCGCGAAATGGAGATTTTCAAAATTAGCAAAAATAGGCTATGGTATTATATACACATATGATACATGATTTCAAGGTATTTTTTAATGCTGATTCCAAAAAATCTAAAATCAAGACAATCTGACGTCTCTGGAAAAAGTTATACCTGTTTTTCATCTGGCAACTCATATTATTATAACAGTTGCTAACTTACTACCAAAAAACCCTTAAAAGTTATGGTAGCGGAACCAAATTTTGCATGAAGGTTTTAAGATACATTATCATTCAGAATCAAAACAATGCAATGCAAAAAACATTCATATCTATGACAAAATGGTATTTTTTGAGAAAAGGGGAAATTTTGGGATGTGCACTAAAAACATCCAGGTACAATCTTGGAATTAGTCCTAATAGGCTATTTTTTTGGTTTCTATGTTTGTTTGGATATTCTGTGATTTATGTCAAAAATCTAAAAAATCTCATGTCCGCAAGTTCTAATTTTCCAGGTAAAACTAAGTTAGGTGCAGATTTAAAAAAAATAATAAGAAAACATTAGATTCTTATATGTATACCAACATAACCCATATCATTTCAAGGTATTTTTTAACGCTAATTCCAACAAAACCCACAAACAAATCAATATGACCATCCCTGAAAAGTAATGTACCTTATTCATGTTGATCTAACACAAATATCTGAAGAGTAGTTTTTCAATTTTTTCAAATCTGCACCTTATCTTCAAACCAAGAAAATTAGGACTTGCGGACATGAGATTTTTTTAGATTTTTGAGGGTAGTTAAAGAACATCCAAACAAAGATTAAAATGTAAAAATTAGCCTATTAGCACTTATTCCTAAGATGAACAAGAACCTTCTTTAGTGCATATTATAAAATTTGCCCCTCCATCAAAAAATACCATTATTTCGTAGGTATATATATTTTTTGTAATGGATTGTTTTGATTTTTAATAATGATGGATTCTAAAATCTTCATGCAAAATTTGGTTCATCTACCATAACTTTTAAGGGTTTTTCGGGAGTAAGTTTGCAACTGTTATAATAATATGAGTTGACAGATGAAAAACAGGTATAACTTTTTCCAGAGACGTCAGATTGTCTTGATTTTAAATTTTTTGGAATCAGCATTAAAAAATACCTTGAAATCATGTATCATATGTGTATATAATACCATAGCCTATTTTTGCTAATTTTGAAAATCTCCATTTCGCGATTTGACCTTGAAATCGCGACAAGCGGACATGAGATTTTTCTAGACTTTTGAGATATGTTATAGAATGGCAAAAGGAAGATATTGAGCAAAAAAATATTCTACTAACATTCATTCCGAGATTTACCCCTTTTTTCTCCTTATTTGACTGTATTAATATAAAATGAAATATATATTACGCATACGTCACCGTGACCTTAGGATTTGTCATTTGCATAACCTTTTTTCCAACAATGTATAGCCATAAGCAGTGCCCCTCGCCCCAACTACGAACAAACAATTTGGCCGCATTTATTATGATTTCAAATTATAAAAGGAAATGTCAATATGTATTACGGTTTATGAAAAAAATTAAAAAGTATATTTCATTTTCGAAGAACTTCTTTTAATAAAAGTTTTGAAAAAAAAATGTAACTTATTTTTTTTTTTAAGTTCAACATCTAAACATAAAATTATTTTGTATTCATTTAATAACCCTTACTGTTGAAAGTTAAATAGCAAAAATTTAAAGTTCCTATTTACCACAGTCTTTGAGAAAATTAATTATTTCAATGTAAAAATTCAGTTTTAATAAAAAAAACCATTGAAATTGAAGTAATTTTTCATTTTTTTTTTTCAAAAGTGTGATATATTTTACCTTTTTTGCTTCGAAATTCAACTGATAATATTTATGGCCAAAAATTATTTTTAAATAAATTCATATTTTATTAGAAAAAGTTTGGAAAAAAGTCATTTTAAATTTTTCTGATAACATTTTTTTTTTTAATTCTGAGTTTGAGGACCATTTTTTCAAAAAGTCTTGATTAAATTTAGTGGATTTAAATTTAAGAGATAAGAATGAGCTTCTGGCTTTTTAAAAATGTATATTAAAATCTTGTAGGTGTTGCCGTTGTTTTCAAAATATTTTTTTTGTGTTTGAGGTCAGAATGTTAGAAAATTGCATTTATCGCTTAAACGATGGAAGATTGTCCCTTATTGAGGTCCGTCAAGATAGCACCCACACCCCCAAATTTCCAAAATCTGAGTATGCAATAATTTGTTGCTAATTTGTTGCTAATTAGTTGCTCTAATCTCGAATTTGTTGCTCCACTCCTTCCCCCTCAAAATTGATGGAAAGGGTGTGGGTGCTATCTTGACGTCAAGATAGCACCCACACCCATTAAAAACCCAACATTTCAAAAAACTGAGTACGTAGTAATTTGTTGCTAATTTGTTGCTAATTAGTTGCTCCATTCTTGAATTTGTTGTTTCAAGATTTGACCATAAAATCGGCTGCAACAGATGCATTTTTTTGGAGACTTTTTATCTATAATTTTTTTCAAAAAACCAAAAATGCCAAATTAAAAACATGATTTCATGCTCTGCAAAAAGTAACATACAAATTTTCCATCACTTTCCAGTCCAGTCTTATAGTCCAAAAACTAGTCAACTCTCGCCCCTAAAAACTATAAAAAACGGTGTGGGTGCTATCTTGACGTCAAGATAGCACCCACACCCCCCTATTTCCAAAATCTGAGTATGCAGGATTTTAGTGATAATTTGTTGCTAATTAGTTGCTCTAATATTGAATTTGTTGCTCCACGATTTGACCTTCAAATCGACTGCAACAGATGCAATATTTTGGAGACTTTTTATCCATACGCTTTTTCAAAAAACTAAAAACGCCAAATTGTAGACAGAATTTGTTGCTCTGCAAAAAGCTATTTTTAAATTTTCTATCACTACCCAATCCTCTCTTACAGAAGAAAAAATTTTGCGATGACGTCATCTATCAAGCTGGGTACGCCACAACGAAAATTTGAAAATTTAAGTACGCAGGAATTTGAAGATATTTTGTTGCTAATTTATTACCCTAATCTAGAATTTGTTGCTCCACGGTTTGACCTTTAAATCGGCTGCAACAGTTGCAATATATAGGTACATATATATAGCTTTATATACCTAGGTATATTTTCAAAAATGAATGCTTTTTAAAAAGCTACATTTCTAATAGTCAAGTATTCTTGCCCTTTCATAAGCCCTTAAAACAAGTACCTACCTATAGGTACGGAAGACGTTAAGTAAAACTCAACAGCAAAAACAAAGTTTATAAAGGTACCTACTACTGCCCATTTAATTTCTCTATATTATATATTACCATTAGGTACCTACCTCAATTTCAAAAATTAATTTGATTTAACGTATAAACATCTACCTACCTTTTTCAAAGATATCTTACAACAACAAACATCTATTATAAAAAAAATGTCTCCCATGTCCTAGCCTAGAAGAAACCTAGACATCTCTTGAAAACGATGCCTACCCCCAACATTTTTTTGTAATTCTTTTCATCGCTTTTTTACACTTTAAGTCTATCACTCTAGTTTTGGAGAGATGCATTTTACTAACTACCACTAAAGCAACCGAAAAACACAACTCAATGCTAATCAACCAATCAGGTTGCGATGCGACTATTTTTATTATAAAAACAAACCAAATACATAAATGTGTTCAAAGTTAATAGGAATAATCGAGTGCGTATGCGTTGATTTAAATTTTGACTGCGCCCCCCACAGTCTGCTTTGATGAAAATAATACAAACGCACACCTTGAAATGTTTTTTCCTTAGTCGGTTTCAGACCTCTATGAAGGTATGATGTACGGTCTCTCGCTTGATTTAAAAATTTTATGACTTAGGTAGGGTAAAAGCGGGTGATATGGCGCAACGGGGGAGATGGCGCACCTTAAATATCTTGGGCATTTATTGCTTTAAAAATGTATGAAAAATATTTTTAGCTTTCTTTAAATATTTAAAATCGAAGTAGCCAGTATTCGTTTCTTTGTCTGCGATACAAAAAATTAAAAAAAATTTCAAAGCAAATCATGTGATTATTTTTTTCGAATTTTTTTTTTCGCTCTTTTTTTTTGTTCCGATATTTTGTGAGTCGGTGGGATCTTAGATGCCCTTGATACACCAATACATACAAGAGAGTATAAGTTATGCATTGCATGTGAAATCTGAGCTCTATTTCTATCTGCTTTTAATAGGTGCTTACGAATAGGAATTATGCGAAAAAAGGTGAGATGGCGCAGTTTTTTGCGGGTGAAATGGCGCATTCCGTACTAGAATTTTTTACTCGAGTATAGTGTTAGCATGTGCCATATCACCCTCAAACTATTTTTTTTAAGTAATTCAACCAAGTTCAAATTTTATAAAAAAGACGACTAGTTGCAATCTGTTATATGGCATGCATTGGTGCTTGACTCCTTCACATCGTTCAACCATTTGTGCAATGAATTTGGCAATAGAAACCTAAAACAAACTCATGCGCCATCTCACCCACCCTATAGGGGGAGATGGTTTTTTTTAAACTTTTTTTCTATATTAATTTAAAAATATAAATCTAATAGGTATATAAAAATCTGTAAAACAAACAATACGTTGGATATTGAATATAGAACATTTTTGCATTGTTAGAAGTATGAAATGTGGTTTACTTTGAAAAATATGCCAAAAACAAAAAAGGTATGCCATCTCACCCGCTTTTACCCTACCTACATAATTTATTATAGACACACCAAGGTAAGGTAGGTATGTATGTTTGTAGGGCCTTCCAGTTTATCTGGATTTAAAAGTTTGAAATTTCGAAATAGGTTCGTTATGCAATTTTTTGTTTTATGGTACCTATGTCGCTATGGGTCTTATGAAAAATGTTGCATATTTTTAGGAGAAAACTTTAAATTCAAAACCACTGAAAACCCGAATTGAAAATTTCTTGAATTTGTTGCTTCACAATTTGAACATTAAATGCCCTCCAACACTACAAAAAAGCTTAGGTAATTGCCTAAAAGGAAAAACTTTAAAATTAAGAAAATATGTAAGCAGGTATGTACGAAGGAGTGTTCCCACCAAGGCACTCCCAACAATTGACGGTAGCGGAAGAATTCATTTACAGAATCAACGGTAGCGTCACCAGTTCCAGTTAGGCCGAACTACTTGGTGAACCCCTTATATGAGCTACTCCGACATATTCAGAGCACAGGTCTATAAGGAGCAAATCACATCTAGGCAAAATAACATCAAGGTGAGCCTAGCGACACACACCAACATCTAAGAGCTTTCCATTAAGCGTGCATGCAATTCCTTGGGTTAGGCGACTGGAGATCACCGGCGTAGTAAAAGACGATCACATTACAAAAACAGGAGCATGCCAGTGTCGACAATTTGCGAAAAACGTTTCGCGAAATTTTCCGAAAAATTTCGAGCATTATGGAAGTACTTGCTAACACAAACAGCACTACCCCGCCAGGCAGTACCGCTGCTACACACGGTACTGATCGTGGACCGATTAGAAATAATCGGGTCAGAGCTATACGGATTCCGGGGGCTAGCAAAGTAATGCACGAGGTTAGAAGAAAATTGAGAGTCGCGAGTTGGAACGTGGGTAGTATGAACGGCCGAAGCTGTGAATTAGAAGAGATGATGAAGAGGAGGCGAGTGGACATCTTGTGCGTCCAAGAAACCAAGTGGCGAAACACTGGAAACAGAGCCCGTTTCTTAGACGTCAAGACAAAACAATACAAGATGTTCTACTACGGAACAGAGCAAGGTAGAAA
The DNA here is from genome assembly GCF_945859705.1 of Episyrphus balteatus. Classification (NCBI taxonomy): domain Eukaryota; kingdom Metazoa; phylum Arthropoda; class Insecta; order Diptera; family Syrphidae; genus Episyrphus; species Episyrphus balteatus. Next base: position 70,632,875 of record NC_079135.1, read on the forward strand.
CGGAATCGGTGTCATCCTTGCGGAAAAGCTTCTTGGAAACGTTTTGGCTATTTCGAAGTCCAGTGACCGATTGATGTCTCTAAAACTGGTGATGGAAGGAAAGGTGTGGAATATAGTCAGTGCATATGCTCCCCAAATTGGATGTGAGCAGGTGGAAAAAGATGCATTCTGGCTAGACTTCCACAACCTCATTAAAGACATCCCAAAGAAAGAGCTTTTGTTTGTGGGTGGAGATTTAAATGGACATGTAGGGAACGGCAACGAAGACTATGAGGACTGCCATGGTGGCCTTGGATTCGGAGCTAGAAACCCTCCTGGCGAAGAAATTCTAAGCATGTGCAGGTCACATGGTCTTATAGTGTTGAATACCATGTTCATTAAACAAAGCCGACACCTTATCACTTATAGCAGCGGTGGAAATGAAACACAGATCGACTACCATCTGGTATCTAGTTTCATGAAGCCGCTAGTGAAAGACTGCAAAGTGATATTAAGAGAAGCGATCGCCCAGCAACACCGTCTCCTACTGACAGAATTTTTTATGGAGACGAAGGCGGCAAACAAACAAAGAGAGGCTACCGGAGGTATCAAGTGGTACAACCTGGAGAAGGAAAAAGGCGATGCATTCATCTCTGTTATGAGAAATTATCTGTGCGAGACCACCAGCAGATTACAAAACGAAGAGTGCAGAGTACAAAATATGTGGGACTCTCTGCAAAGAACTTGCTTGGTGAAGGCGAGGTCACTGCTAGGAACATCTAAAGGAAACTACCAACGGGAAAAAGAAACATGGTGGTGGAGCGATGAAGTCAAAGCAGTGATATCAAGGAAAAAGACCGCTTTCCAAGCTTGGTCCAAATGCCCCTCTCATAATAGAGATGAAAAAGCACGACTCGAAGTGGACTACAAGCGCTACAAGAAGGAAGCAAAGAAGAAATGCGCCCAGCATAAGGCAGAGAGTACGGAAAGCATGTATCGCGAGCTTGGGGAAATATCTGATCCAGCTGCTGATGCAAACCAGGCTCTCCAGGAACTGCGACATGCCAAGATGAACAAGGGTGCAGCTATCTTCAAAATTGCCGCTCAAAGGAGAAGGAATGCTCAGGAAATACGTTCACCAAAGTTCATTAACGATGCTCAAGGCCTACTACTTGTGAATGACGACAAAATTCTCCACAGGTGGCGACAGTATTGTGACGAACTCCTAAATGAGCAATTTCCCAGGATTTACTTTCCAACAGCCGAACCTAATTTAGAAGAAGTACCCGACCTTACAGTCGAAGAAGTTAGCGTGGCGGTGAAAAACTCCAAGAAAGGAAAGGCGATTGGTCCAGACGAAATACCCTCTGAGTTCTGGAAGAAGATGGGAGACATTGGGTGTAAATGGCTCACGATTCTCATCTCCAAACTCATTTGCGGTGACCAAATGCCAAATCAGTTTAGAGAAAGTTTCCTTCTCCCAATCTACAAAGGAAAGGGGACACACGAAACTGTGATAACTACCGATCGATTAAGCTGATGTCACACACCATGAAGATCGTTGAGCGGATTTTGGACGGCCGACTACGAAAAATAATACGGCTGTCTGATGACCAGTGCGGGTTTGTCTCGGGTAAATCAACCACAGATGCCATACAGAGTTTAAGAATCCGAATGGAAAAACACCGTGATTCCTCGAGGGATTTGCATATTGTGCTGGTTGATTTCGAAAAGGCATTCGATAGACAACCACGAGATCTGATATGGGTGTCCCTGAGACAGCGAGGGGTTCCGGAAATCTACGTGCGGATGATCAAGGACATGTACGAGGAAGTAAAAACGAAGGTAAAATGCCCCGCAGGAGTCACCGAAGAGTTCCCAATTAAAGTCGGTGTGCACCAGGGAAGCGTCCTGAGTCCTTTGCTCTTTATTACCGTCCTTGACTTTCTGCTTGAAGAAAAAGTGACGGATCCGAAAGTGAGTCAGTTATTCTTTGCTGATGATGGCGCCATCATAAGTGAAGATCCAACATACCTGCAACGAGCACTTGATGTATGGGTGGATGTTCTGGAGGGAAGTGGGTACCGGATAAGCGCGAAAAAGACAGAATATCTCTGCTGTCCATTTTCTGACCCAGACGGCCCTATTCCGGACATTTACCTGAATGGCACAATACTTCCCAAGTGCGAAAAGTTCAAATACCTTGGATCTATGATCAACAACCAAGCTTCTTGTGATGACGACATCAACCACCGAATAAGTGTAGGGTGGATGAAGTGGCGCGAAAACTCTGCCATCTTCTGTGACCGAAAAATGCCCCCTAAACTAAAAGGAAAGCTCTATACTGCAGTTGTTCGCCCAGCACTTACATACGGTTCACAATGCTGGACAATGTACAAAACGTATGAGAGTAAACTGACAGCAGCAGAGATGAAGATGCTTCGTATGACAGCAGGAGTAACAAAGCTTGATCGAATAAGAAGCAAGAAAATCCGAGGAAGTCTTCACGTCAAAAATACCGTCTTGGATAAAATACAGCATGACCGTTTAAGCTGGTACTGTCATGTACAAAGAAGAAACCCTGAGAACCCAGTTCAAAAGGCGATCGCATACGACGTTCCAACGCAATCGCGAAGAAGAGGCAGGCCTAAGAACTCATGGAGAAGACAAATGCAACGACAACTGCATTCAGTTGGCCTTAGACATGGAACAATTCAAAATCGAGAAGCCTGCCGACGTTTCCTGAGGTCAACCCGGCGAACCCCACATGCGGAGCCGTAGTGTGAAGCAGTAGAGTGGGAGAGTTGTGACCCCATCCGAGATCATGACTATAGTCGATAATGGAGAAGAAGAAGAAGATGTAAGCAGGTATGCAGGAATTTGTTGATAATAATTAACTGCTCCAAAAGATGCATTAGGTAGGTATTTTAAAGACTTTTTATCTATACCTACCTAATTTTTTTCAAAAAAAATAAAAATGCCAAATTATAGACATGAATTGAATTGATATAGTTAGCACCTTCCTTTTTATGCAATAACTTCATTCCCCTAAGGGTGAAGGCCTCAATCCCACATAACCGAACGTTTTCAAAATTGAAATTGAACTTAAAAATCTTTGGCACCGGGTACAAAGGTGTTAAGTCAGAAAAGGTAATTTTGAGGAAAATGAAATTGAAGTTTCAATTTTTGTTTGTAAATCTGAATATTATTATTTTGAAAAAGTAATGATGCAGAAACATTATCTATAAGATCTTTTTTAATATCCATATGCTGTTGACCGGAAAATGACCGTTCTTAAAAAAAATTGTGTTGACTTAACATTCTAGAGCCATTTAGTCTTCATAAATAAACTTGGTCCAAAGGTGTTAAGTCAAGAAAAATCTTTGTTTATATTGATAACAAAGCTTAATTTATAAAAGAAACTTGGAAATATCAATGTGATTAATTACCAATGTGGGAATTCTTTTTGAAATATGTACCTTATATAATTCTGTAGAAAAATGGCTTTTCGTTTTCTGTCTTCCTCTTGACTTAACTCCTTATGATCAATTTATAAGAAAAATGATTTATTAAGGTATTACTTCTAACACGTTTGAATTACAAACATGGTTTTTTTAGATTTTGTCAAGCTAAATTATGTACTGTGTTACCCCAAAAACTAAGTTACATAATAGTCAAAGAGCTAGTGGCACATTTGACTAAGGTAGCTCTTTTAAGGCTTAAAATTCTTACAGCGGTAATTTTTAACATGATTAGTAAAATAATTTTGGTCTGGCAGACCTCAGCGGTGCATATCATATATATATATGACCTTGAAAGTGTAACTTTCAACTTTTTATTCCCAAAATTTTACTTTGTTTAATATTATTTTTTTTAGAAAACTGGCCCTCCCTCCTAAACGGGGGGAGATAGACCCCTCCCACCCATAGTAAAAAATGCGGGAAAATAAGTAACGAATTCTTGTAGATCAGTTGAATTCCGATATATATTACAGTTTAAAAAAAAAAAATTTAAATTACTCCAATTTCATGGGATTTTTTTTGTTGATAAAAACTGAATTTTTGTATTGAAATAATTCATTTTCTCAAAGACTATGGAAAATAAGAACTTTGAACTTTTGCTATTTGACTTTAAAAAATAAGGGCTACTGAATAAAATAAAAATAATATTTAAATGTTCAACTTAAAAAAAAAAAAACAAGTTAATTTTTTTTTTTCAAAACTTCTATTAAAAAAGTTCTTCGTAAATGAAATACTTTTTAATTTGTTTCATAAACTGTAATACATATTGACATTGCCTTTTATAATTTCAAATCATAATAAATGTGGCCAGCAAAATTTGAAAAATAAATGCATTTTGTATTACGAAAAAGTTTTAAAAAGGACATGTTAAATTTATTTCAAAAATCTGAATTAAATCACCATTTTTTCAAAAACCCTTTCATCAATTTACTTTTTTAATTTTACAAATGAAAAAAAATTTTTGAAAATAAATTTATTTGTTCACAAAAATCTTCAATTAAATTTAAAAAATCAAACCGCAACAGTATTTTTTAATTACCGACCTTTGAAAAAAAGATCATAAAAATCCGAGCTGTTCGGCCTTATATTGCCATTTTTTGAGCTTTAGTTACTCCACTATTATTGTTCTAGTCCCTTCGAAGTTTTGAAACTGTCAACTACCCCCAACATGCCCCGAATATGACCCAAACATATCCCGAACATGTTTAGAATTTTTCGACTTGCTATAAAATAAGCAAACACACACAAAAATTAGAAAAGAATTTTAAAGCTATTTAAAAAAAGATGCAGCGGTCGAACTACAAAACATAAAAACGTGTGCGCTAGTTTTGAACAAGAGTTTAATTTATTCATTCACATTTAAATAAAGCTTTTTATACGTCTCCAGAGTTTTGTTTTATTCTGTAAATTGTTTTCAAATTATTATTTTCACAGCAATGTATAACACTATAGCAAAAATTTAAATGAGAAGAGAATCCAACTGGTTTCATTGCAATTTTCTATCTTTGAGCTTTTACCATCGATAAGGTAAGCTCCAAGCCAGCTAAAACTAAAAGCAGCAATCAGTATTGCGCGCGTCAATCTAAAAGAGTGGACTTAAAGCAGCGGCTAACACTAAGAACAAACAAACAATGATATCATTTTCGCCGACAAAAGTCGGATTTTACGTATTTCTTTTGATTATAAACTCAAATTTTGGACTTTCGCAATTTTTAAATACTAAACAAGTTCGCGACATTGTCGATGACATACGAAAACAACGCTTTACCTCAGCTCAAGAAAAAATCTCAAACAATCGACAAAGCAACCAACTGGTTTCTTCAATAATTCATAATGTCTATTCGAATACAGAAAATAATACAAATATCATTTTGGACTTTTCCCACAATGTGACTTTAGCTAGTCTCAGCTTTCAAATACTCCGAGGCCTAAAGAATGAAATGACAGCCAATAATCATAGTGATCCGTTGCAGTTAATTGCACTGTATCGTGGTTTTGAAGATGATGTGATTTTCAAACAGTCAAATAAGTTTAATCTCTCAACAGAATTAAAAATGATCTTGGATGAAATCAAGGTTAGTGTCAAGACAAATGCCTTACAGATCTTGAAAACTGCAATGTACAAAAATGAATTCGAGGGGAAAGCTTATATTCGAAATGTGACCAGTGAACTTTTCAACTTTTTCTACGAAATAAGCGATGAAGTGATGAGGGAATTAGTCAATCAAACCTATCCGGATGTTCCGTCAATCCAAGTTGTGGAAAACATTATGTATGGCAGTAGATACATTCCACAACAAATCGAATTCTTTCTGGCTTTGTACGAAAAACTTGAGGCTAATCAGGATTTGAATAATGACGCAGTTTTGAGACTCGCATATTATATTAGAATTTTGGCTAAACTTGACAAATATCGTCATCTCTTTCAGCCAAAAAAGGATGCTGTCAATGCAGTCATCAGGCGAATGCCAAAATGTGCTAGAAATCTTTACTTTGCCATTGATTTGTGCATTTGGAATAGGGGCAGTTCGGAGTATTTGTATGCTGCGGCCTCACAACACAATCTATCTCGACGAGGTATTTTCACATACGAAGCTATACATATGACTGCAGAAGCAATATGGCAAGCTGAATTTTTCGCAAATGTTTATTTCAAGAGTCGCAAATATAAGAATGAGTATTTGTATGCATCTACCACGGATAAGTATGATCGTGCAACGCGCCATGTTTTGACTTGGGTTGATGATGGATTTGTGGGCGATACTAGTGCCTGGAAGATTGAGCTGGATGGAGACTATTGTTATATCAAAAATGTGAATTTCCAGGAATATTTATACACATCGCGGTTGATCCATGCACCAAAGAAACGATATGTTTTCACAGCGATAAGGGATCCAGACCTTTCGAATCCGAATTTTCAATGGCAAATGCGAAATTGTGGATAGATTTAAAATAGTTGTTAGGCATTTAGTTTGAAAATAAAAATACGTTTTGATAAATAAATAAAAACTTAAATTTTTAAATACCAAAAATATTTAAAAAGGGTTCTTCTTAATTTTATATTTTTTTTCTATACATATTATTAAAGGAAAAAAAAGAAACTACATTATATGTAAATAAAGGATGGGATCTCGGTCGCAAAAATGCATCACATCGATATCAATGCCTTCAAAGAATAACATAGAATAAAAATTCGAAAACTTGTGATGTATTTTTGCGACCAAAATCGCATGTGTGTTTTTTCCTAGCCCTAAGCGAATCAACCAGCTTCATAGAAATTAACTAGTGGTAAATCGCAGTCAAATCTGATAAATCTCAAGTGAGTCTGGTAGATTTGGTTGTTTATTGTGGCAAATAAAATCCTACTTTTGAAATAAAAAAGAACCGTTTTCTTGATTTCTGACTTTCCCATAAACGACTTAGGCCCATTTTATTCACTATTGTTCAACTTGAAGCAAACTCTAAAGCTAGCTTACTTGAGAGTTAAAATAAAATCAACAGTTGGAACTCAAGTTAAAAATTTTATTTATTCACTAACTTCTCCCTCAACTTCTCAGTTTAAAATCTCAAGTTGATCTACTCTCAGTTTGAAAAATATCCCTGGGATATTTGTGACAATTTTAAAAAAATCTGTCAGTTACAATGTTATTTTGAAGTTTTTCTGTAGTTTAAATAAAAAATTCTTATATTCTTAGCTTCTTTTGGTAATAATAATAATAAATAGCCTTGAGTGAATTTTATATGTTATTGATTTTTGGAAATATTTCAGCGACCAATTGCACAAGGAAAAATATTTATGTTTAAAGAAATATACCACAATAGAAAAAAAAAAAAAGAGAAGTACTACATATGTATGTACATATTAGGGTGGGTCAAAAAAAAATCAAAATTCGTTTTTTCGATTTTGTACTCCGAAAAATTAATTGCTAGACACTTCTAGAATATACACACTTAATATGAGGTCTTTATATTAATGGGAAGGTCCTCCGCTTCGCAATTTTCCATTTTTACATCAAGCTTCTACGAAAAAAAAATAATTTTTGTATTAATTGACTTTTTAGCAAATTTTTTTACACATTCTTCTAGAAAATTGAACGCTCTAAAAAAAAGGCTTTATACACGTTTTTCAATTATCTAACCGTTTAGTAGATATTTGAGGTCCAAAAATCGAGAAAATCTTTAAATATTCGTTTTTTGTTCTTAATTTTATAGCAAATTGAAAAATTATAATAATCAAACGCGCATGACATATTCTTGTAGGAAACAGATTGCTCCACAAAAAAGGTCTTATTAACTTTTTTCATTGATATAACCATTCTAAAGATATTCGAGGTCAAAGTTAAAAAAAAATTATAAAAACAATTTTTACTTTCAAAAATTTTCCAATTCACTGCAACTTCATTATTTTCAAATTAACAAGATGTATTCTTGTAGGGGTTTAAACGTTGCTTTAACCGTTCAGAAGATATTCGTATCCAAACCAATGCCCACTGATTTCAATAGTTTTCTTATGACACGTATGCTTTGCGATTTGGATACGAATATCTTTTAAACGGTTAAAGCAATTAATTTGATGCCAATCAATTTTTTGTAGAACGTTTAAGCCCCTACAAGAATACATCTAGCTAATTTGAAAATAATGAAGTTTCAGTGAATGAAAGTAAAAATTGTTTTTATAATTTTTTTTAACTTTGACCTTGAATATCTTAAGAATGGTTAGATTAATGAAAAAAGTTAATAAGACCTTTTTTGTGGAGCAATCTGTTTCCTACAAGAATATGTCATGCGCGTTTGATTATTATAATTTTCAATTTGCTATAAAATTAAGAACAAAAAACGAATATTTAAAGATTTTCTCGATTTTTGGACCTCAAATATCTACTAAACGGTTAGATAATTGAAAAACGTGTATAAAGCCTTTTTTTTAGAGCGTTCAATTTTCTACAAGAATATGTAAAAAAATTTGCTAAAAAGTCGATTTAAAAAAAATTATTTTTTTTTTCGTAGAAGCTTGATGTAAAAATGGAAAATTGCGAAGCAGAGGACCTTCCCATTAATATAAAGAGCTCATATTTAGTGTGTATATTCTAGAGGTGTCTAGCAATCGATTTTTCGGAGTACAAAATAGAAAAAATGAATTTCGATTTTTTTGACCCACCCTAGTACATTATATTATTCTCCGCAAAAACAATGCCACCAAAAAAAATTATTATTTTAAAAATACTTTTTTCCATTTTTTAAACAAAATACATACAATATATAAACTGCAATTCCCTTATTTTTTTAAAATTAGTTTTGTATACATATAATAAAAACCACAAGCTTCTTAGCACATTTGCATGGTTTTTCATTTTGTCATCACAGAATTTCGTTTTGGCTTCTCACAAAAAAGAAAGGCTCCTAGTTTCCAACATCTTCATTGAAATACCTAATTTTTTTTATTTTTCACGATTTTTGAAAAAAAAATTTTGAAAGGAAATCAATAGAAAAAAATAACATTTCGAACTAAAATTTCAAGTTTGCTAAGCAAATTCTGATTTTTCCTGGAGTTGAGAAAATCTTAAGTTGAAAAAACTCTAGATTTAAAAACCGAAAGTTGAAAACGTCAACTTTGTGTGAATAAAAACAAATTCTCAAGTTGAAAATAAAAATCCTCAAGTTGTTTTCAACTCCGAGTGAATAAAATCGCCCTTAGTCGATTTCAACTAAAATTGAAATCCAAAATTGGATTTTTTTTTAATTTATCTTTATTTTTTGCAAAATCGAATTTTTTAAAAACAGTTGATAATTTTTTTTAATTTTGTTTTTATGAGTTGATTATTTCTTCAGAATAATATACCAATTTCTTTTTAATTTATTTGAAATTTTGTATTAAAATAACTAAATTTATAAAAAAAAAAACGGTTCCTACAATTTTTGAAAAAAAAAAATATTCAAAAATTCTCTGATAAAATTATCAGAAAGTAAATTACATACTGAGTTTGAAAATTAAAACCATTCGTAAAAGCGTTTTTGTTGTTCTAAAAACATTTTTTAATGTTTTTAATATATATTATTTTATAATATTAATGATAAAAATAAATTAAAATTTTCGTTTTAAGAATGTTATAAAAAAACTTTAAGATTATAATCCACTTTTACAATAATATCAAGTACATCCGAACATTTTTAAATCCGTGCATTTTAAACTCCAATGGCTCTTACGATTTTGATTAAAACAAATTTGTAGGCTTTGACATAAAACAAAAAAATGCATTTTTTTTTAAATTTTTTTAAACTAACCAAAAAATTCTCTTGAAATTTAGTTTTAGTGTGTGAATTTAATAATTTCTTCAGAAAACACATACAAACAATTTTCAGTTATACAAGAAATCAAATTGCATACTTAGTTTGGAAATTAAAACCATTTGAAAAGGATGTTATTTCAAAAACAGCGTAAAATAAATGATAAAGTTGTAATAAAATTATTCTCTTATGAAGGCTATAAAAAAGCTTAAGAGTGCATTCAATTCTCTCCATTTTTGATAGGTTATCCAGTTATGCAATCGTAAAAATAAAAAAATAACTCTACCTGCCATACATATATTTAAGAAAAGCAAAACTCTTTAAAAACGGCTTCAATAACAAAAAATTGAAATATAAGTTTTCAAAAATTTTTTTGTCCACGTGGCTTGAAAAATAGTTTTTGGATTTCTAAAAAAAAATAATTTTTTTTAACAATCTTTCGAAAACAGGGCACTTAATTATTTTGGTTTAAGATGTTTATTAATATAATAACTTCTGAAACCAATTTTATACCTATACAATTTTTTTTTTTACGATTTTACATTTCATTTTTCTAAAAATGCATCTTGATGCAATAAATCTGAAATACTTTTAATTGAGCTTGTATTTTATACAAATTTTAAATTATTTCTTACAAACTCCTCTAATAGAATATTATAAGAACGTTAATTTTCCACAAATAAAATCGCCATATAACAGATATTTGATTTAACAATCATGTGACCTTATAACAGTTTCCCTAAAAAGAATTTCCTCAAACTCGTCACGATTTTAATTTTAAATTAAGATGTTTTTTTTATTTTTAGCCAATTTTATCCAAGCAAACAAAATAACAAATGCGTATTGGAAACCCCAAATTAACATTTTTAAAGCCAAACAAAACAGAGAGAGAGAGAGAGGTTTTCTCTACTCAAATTCTTAAGCTTTAACGAATTAAATGCATGCAAATATTTCTCGTTTAAATACAGTAATGTTGAATAATTTTCTTTAAATTTATTTTTTTTATTAAAAACTCTAACTGGAAAAAAAAGAATTTATTTCATCGATCAGTTATTGTACAGAGGAATCCTACAATTTAGATGAATAAATCTTAAAAATAATGTGCAAAAATATGAGTTTTCAAAGAGTAAAGAATACAGAGTAAAAAAGAAATATTTGACGGCTTTTATTTCCCAGCATTTATAAAGAGTGAAAATATTTATTTTTTGACAAGAATGTCAAAGGGATTAACTAGTGATCTCAGCTCCATCTAGTTCTTATTATTGTAAAACAATTTTGTGTATTATGTTAGTAAATTTCTATGAGTGAAAAGTAGGTATAACTTTAATTCTGTTTACATGAGTGTAATACATCTTTTTTTGTTAATAAAATTTAAATTTTTATTTGAAATAAATCTTACTAAAGTGATCTTGTATAAGCTCTTGAAAATACTGCAAAAAGTCTACAAATACCGGGTATTTGTTCAGTTTTTCAACATTTTAACATTAAAAATATTTGACGTAACAACTTTTGACTTTACACTATCTTACCTGAGAAATGACGTCACGGATTTAGTGTTCATTCAGAATTCATTTTAAATTTTATTTTTAGCCTTATATATGTTTACATGAAAATAACCAATGCGTTCTGGAAAACCCCAATCCTCAATTGATAGGCGAGAAAGCTTTATTTTCAATTCTTAATTCTAAAGTCATTATCAAAAGAAGTATGTACCAGTACCTATAATCAAGGCAAGCAAATATTTCCTGTTTACATACAGTGCTGTTTGAAAATGTTGTACATCACGTTTAATTAAATCTTTAAAACTTATGATAAAATTCTATTTGTAAGTTATTGTCTAACAAATTCACAACACAAACTGGGTGGTGCCAAATAGAAAAAAAGCATGCTCAGAATTATATGCTTTTGGTTTTCAAGCTTGAAAGGAAAGAAATGCATTATTTTTAGGCAAAAATTTAGCCTTGATTTTTTCTGGAAAATCTTAAAAAAAAAAAAATTTTAATTTTTTTACGTAAATGGTTAGACCTATTCATTGTTAACTCATACCTGTCAACCAAAACTCAAGACCTTGCTCCGAATGTACAAACAAAAATATTCTGACTGCAAAAAAAAATTCGATTGCAAATAATTCAGTAACTCCAAGAAACTTTTGGTTTTCAGTTATGAATAGAGCTTAAACAGGCCTTTCATTTGGATTTGGAGGACTTTTCTGAAAATTCATTATTTTTAGGCAAGGGGTTAACCTTGATTTTTTCTCGAAAATCTAAAAAAAAAAATAGATTTGTAATTTTTTACCTAAATGGTTAGACCTTTTCATTGTGAACACATATCTGTTAACCAAAACTTGTTTTGAGACCTAGATCCGAAAAAACCAGCCAGCACGAAAATTTTTGGTTTTCTGTTATGAATAGAGCTTAAATAGGCCTTTCATTTGGTGTATCACTCGACGGATTTAAAGGACTTTTTTGAAAATGCATTATTTTTAGACAAGGGGTTAACCTTGGTTTTTTCTCGAAAATCTTTAAAAAATAGATTTATAATTTGTTACCTAAATGGATAGACCTATTCATTGTGAACTCATATAACTCATATAACAGATATATATATAACCAAAACTTGTTTTGTGACCTTGATCCGAAAATATCTGCTTCTGAATGTAAAAAAAAAAAATCGACTGCAAATAGTTCAGAAACTTTAAGCTTTCTTATGAGTATGAATATTAATTTCAAAATGATTTTTTTCGAACATTTTAAAAAAATGGTTTCAGCTAAAAATTTGAAAAATTAGGATTTGCGCTAAAAGCTACAATTACTGAAATACAGAAATTTCAAAAATATTCTCTGAGCGTCCGGAAATTCGCTTTTGAACTAAAAATATAAATTAAATAATTTGTAGCAAGCTTGTAAGCCATCAACATAAAACTTAACACCAAGCCCAAAATAAAATGTTCACAGCTCTGTAGGTACAATAAATTTCTCTCTATTGATAACTACCTTAGTAATAACATGAGCTTATGATTTTTTCTTATTTGTGATTCATGCTAGAATACCTACTTGTAAATGACTAAATTTGTTTTTAAGTTTAAACTTGTCTGATGAGTTTTCTGAGCTTTTGCACTGAACCAAATCCTTACGTAAATACAACGAAAAAATTCGTTGAGCCAACGAAAATTTAATTAATTTTCAGCCGGTGAAAAATTTAATTGGCTCAACGAAATGGCTTTCATACGTTAATGAAGAACTTCATCAACTAACGAAAACTGTCGTATTTTAATGAAATTTTTCATAAAAATTTTTGATCGCGAATTAATGAATTTTTACATCACTTTACGAAAGTTTTTCATCAATTAACGTAAAATTTAATTAAAAACGGTGATCTTTTTCGTTAGTCAATGTATTTTTTGATAAATTTTTGCAAAGAACTTTCGTAAGCTAATGAATTTTTTCGTAAATTTAATGAATATTTTAATTAAATTACGAAAAAATATTCGTTAGCTAACGAAACTTTTCATTGAATTTATGAATATTTTCATAAATCAACGTAATTTTTTTCAGCTTACGAAACTTTTATATAATTATATTATATACTTACTTATTATTATACTTACTTTATTTTTGTAAATCTACGAATTTTTTCGTCCATTTTTCTTCCCTAAATTTTGGAATAAGAAACCTGAAATTCAAAAATAGTGGAGCGGAGCGATAATTTTTTACCATACAAAAAGAAAATTGTAATTTTGAATTTGAATTTTTAATCATCCTAAATTTAAAAACATGGAATACAAAAATAAAATTAGTTACATTAAAAACTTTAAACTCCACTAAGAAAGGAGGTAAACGAACACTTTATTCCGGCGATATGAAGAGTTCTATCAGGGATTTGATGTCGATCACGAATTGTCGGCTTGGTGATCGGCTTTTGAGGTGTTCCACGTATATAGGAAAGCTTCATGGGAGTTTTATATGTAATTGTCCTTTAGAACCAGTACCATGTATAAAGAGAGAAACAAACAAAAAAAGTTAGAATATTATAAAAGACAAAAATATTGTTTTTTTTTTTATCAAATATAGGAAGCAACAATCGAATGATACTTACTATCTCATCGTTCATCCACTCTTCCACCCTTTTGAGAACGGTGACAAAAACCTTATTTTCTTTTTGAAAGGATGAAACATAATCAAAATTATTGGGAGTTAGGTAGTTTACAATTATTTATCTTACTTGTATAATTCCAGCTAAAAGGAGTTTTTTTTAATCTTCGCACTTTGGGGGAGGAATATACACTGTGACTTCCAAAAATGCACACAATAAACGAAAATAAAGCATGCTCTGTATACACGTTAGTCTAGGTACCTTTTTTTCGGAAGCCAACGATTTATTTTCGTTAGTTATTTTTTCATAAGCCGATGTAAAATTTCATTAGTCTATGAAAAAATTTCATAAACTGATGAAGATTTTCGTTAGTTAATGTTGAACTTCATAAGTTGATGATTTTTTTCGTTACTCAATGAAAATTGTGACCAAGTAAGGATCGAATTCATTTTTTTATTCTCTAAAATGAGTATGAAATTTTTCGTTAAATGATGAATCTTTTCATTAAAATTGATTTTTCGACTCTTAAAGGGGAAAAAAAGTGTATGAAACGTTTTCATTAATTGATGAAGGTTTTCATATTACGAAAAATTACATATTTTCGTTGAGCCAATGAAAGTTTCGTTGGGCCAACGAAAATGTAGTGTATGAAACAATTTTCGTAATTTTACGAAATTTATTATTTTCAGTGTGATTATTACTAATTAAATTCCAAATCAGAATACTCAGAGATCACATCCCATAGAGCTTTTGATTCAGAGTTTCAATCACATAAAATAGTACGATTGAATTTTAGTCTTAGTGCGGTCCGTCAAATAACAACAAACATAATAACAACAAGTCAAAATGTTATTTACTTCGTTTTCAAAATCTATAATTTGTCTTCTCGTGTGTTTTTTAGAAATTAAAAATGTTCATCCTCAGTTCCCAGTACCGCCCAGAAATACAAATACTGATCAAATAAAAAGTATTGCCGAAGAAATACGATTGTTTCGATTTGCTTTTGCTCAAGATCAAATCATGAAACTTCAAGACAATAGTAAAATCGCGCAAATTATTCAAGCTGCCTATCAAAATAAAGAAGATAACTTCGGTTTGATTTTAAAATTTGAAGATAGATTGACTCGAGTTGACTTAGCTTTTCATGTTCTCAAGGCATTGCGAAATGAAATGGTAGCCAATGAACATCTAGATCCTATTAATCTGATACAACTTTCGAAAGCCTTTGAATATGAAGTAGTGCATCAGAAAAATAACGATCAAATTATAAAAGCCGAATCATTAAAAATTATTGAAGATATCAAAATTGATGTTAAAAATTCAGCAACGGATATACTCTCACAAGCCATGTTAACAAACAATTATTTACTTAATTCAAAAGTCGACCATGTAGCTAAGGAAATTTTTAATTATTTATACAGTCTTAATCATGAAATTATGACGGAAATGGTCAATCGAACCTACCCATTTGTTCCCGCTCGTGATATTATCTCAACGATTATGTCTTCTAGCGATTATATTCCACAAAAAGTCGCAGTGATATTGGCTGTTTTCGAGAAGTTAGAAAAAGACAAGGATTTGGACAATGATGCTGTTCTGGATATTGCATCTTCTATCAATATGATTAGAGCTGATGATAATTATTTCAACCTGTTTCCTAATATAAAATATGAAGTCAACGTGTTGATTGATAAACTACCAACTTGTGCTAGAAATTTATACCTTGCCGAAGAAGTTTGTCTTTGGAATCGAGCTTATGGAGAGTATTTGAATGCAGTTAGCCCGAAGGCCACTCAAGATGTAGGTTTTGCACTCACTACTATTCCAGATGCTTTAAAATCAGGACAGGGTGCTTGGTCTATTGAGAAATATTTCGATTTAATTGTCTTTAAAAGTCAATTTATCAAAAAACATTACTTAACCGTTTCATGGGAAAGAGATGACGTTCACCCCGAAGCACATTATGTACAAACACTTGAAATTGATGTGAATTCTCAAGATCTAAGAAGCAACTGGAAAGTTGAACTTTATGGGGAGTACTGTTTTATTAAGAATCATCATATCAATTTTGATGAATATATATTTGCGTCGGATATTAAACTTAATCCAAGGGAACATCTTGTTCTAAGTGCACCAGCTAATGCAAAATTCGATCCGATTAACTTTCAATGGCAAATAAGAGATTGCAGTACTCCAAGAATATTTTAAGTGTGAATTTTTATTTGTTTGCAAAATAAAGAAGTTTTTTTTATATATATATTTTATAAAGATTTCTGTTTTATTTATTTTATCCTTTTATCATCTTTATTTTTCTGATTTTAAATATATATTTCTTTTGCTTTATCGAAAATTAAAAATATATTTATTAACAGAATAAATTATGATCATTTATAAAAAAAAAGTTTTAAAAAAAGGTAATGCAATACTTTTCAGCATGACAATGACCCGAAACACATATCAATAAAATCAACTGAAGATTGTCTAAAAAGAAGTAAAAGATTATTTCCGCAAAGTCGGTAAAAATAGATTTCAAGGCATGTTTAATGTTATATTGAATTTAGTTAACAGATTTTTTAGTATGTACTTGTTAATTCTATAGAAAATAAAATATATATTACGCATACGTCACCGTGACCGTAGGATTTGTCATTTGCATAACCTTTTTTCCAACAATGTAGAGCCAAGGACATAAGTACGGTAAATTGAAAATAATACATAAACTATATTGTTTTCAAACCTGACCGAGCCAAACGGGCTTAATATTTGGAATCAGCGGGTCGAAATACATGTCGATAAGAAGGTCAAAGTACAAACCACTTTTTTTTTTGTTTACCGATGTAATTGAAGTAAAACTATTACAATACTGAAAATTAAAATCAAAAGAGTTACGTTAAGTAACAAGCTGATTTTTAGTATACAGGATGGTATTGAGGTGGTTAAAAATCTGTGAAAAGTCCTGAAGGTTCCTCCGTCTGCTAGACCCATTAAAGTCGGTAAAAATCGACCAAAATAAGGCGTCTTAGTAAGGGTACGACAGATCTAACTGATGAGCCCACTGTCGTACCTGGGCGAAACGCTTTATTAATTTTTGGAGTTGAGGTCACTTGAACTTATATTGAATTATATTCAATCACTCCACTTAAAATAAAAATAATTTTAATAATTTTTTATTATTTTTGTTATTTTTTTCTTCGTTATTAGGATTTAGATTTAATTTGGATATTAATTCTTATGAAAATTGCAATTTTTCGACATCGTAGTAGATCCTAACGTGTGTTTTGAATTAAAGTATACAAAAGTGTATTTTACAAAAAATACTTTCGGACAAATCTTTTAGAATTTAAAGCTTTAAATTAATCAACACGGAGGCAAACAATTTCAGAAATGTAATGTATTTTTTTGTTCTTAATATACTGACAGAAAGCTTATAACCTGCTGCCTAGGCAGGGGCAAGCTCGTGTCCCGTACGAGGTAAGTTTTGCCGAGTCGGCAAATTAATCGCCAAATTATTTTTTCAACGTACGTACATCTGGGGTCGAACTACGGCATACGTTCGTTAACGTATGGTTGCTATGCGTCCTTATTTTGTTCTAATAATTAAATAGAGAGAGGAATAGTCAAAACGTTAACGTATGATAGTAATCGTGTGCCGTAATTGGACCCCTGGTTAGCTCGTGTCGAGTCTTGTAGGTAATCATGCTTCCAAATTCGTCACATTGGAATTTTATACTTTTCCTTTTGCATTTTGATAGAATAGAACCTACAAAAATACGTTAAATTAAGTAAAGAATTCTGAAAAAAAATTTACCATACGAACCCTGAAAAGAATCTTGGATTTTGATTTTATCAGTTCTTTTTATTTTTGCAAAAATGTCATGTTCAAAGTAAAAAATTTAATAGAAAATCGAGAAGTGGAGTATTTGAACGTTTTTGATGCTTCAATGTTGATTCAAAACACAATAGAATCATGTCTACAAATAAACGATGATGACACTCAAATGAACGCATTTATAAAAAGTTCATCTTCATTTGCTGAAAAATTAAATATAAATCCTTAATGATTTTTTGAAACATCACAGAACTCTTCGGTTTCCAAACAGAATTGATTAAAATCCTAAAACCACTCTTTTAATTTGGAAACATTTTGTAGAAAAGAGTTCAAAATGGTTCTTCAAACTTTTACGTCACGCGTAAAAGATAATTTAACCATTTTTGAACATTTTTTAAAGAATGCAAATGCCAATAGAATAATACTACTACTTATCTGAATTGTAAATTCTTCTTTTTTCTTTGAACGAATGCTCAAATTTCGACGACATTACTAAAGTGGTATTTAAACTAAGGCCATCTAATTCCGTTAGCCTGAAAGTTAGTTTACTACATGTTTACCGCTCCTATGACGTCAGCTTCTTGTGAGCGGTCATTTAGTAAACTTAAAAGAGTTCTCAATTATTTGCGTACGACCATGGGTGAAGAAAGGTTAAATTCGTTGATGCTGCTATATTCCTCAAAAGATATAGTTGATAAAATTCAACTAAGCGAGGCTGTCGAAAAATGGGCATTGTTAAGATATCGCACGGTTAGACTTTAAATAAAAAGTCAATTTTAGGTAAATGTTTTATGAACTTTAATTTTAAAGACTCAAATCAAAAACTCAAATTTTAAAGACTAATTTTTTTTCTTTTACCAAAAATATTTTTTTTTATTATTAAAGAATATAATGTTTTTTTTTTGTTTCCTGTTATTATAGATTATTATTTTAATAATTATTAATTAATTAATTATAATTTAATGCTTAATCGTGAAAATTATAGTTTTATTTCTTTTTTTCTCTATAACTATGATTCCCAATATTATAAAAAAAATTTCGGATGCAGTCGGCAAATTCATAAAATGAGTCGGCATTTCACTGAATCTTACCCCCCTTGGCTTGGCTTAGATTACATTCCATCTGCATTAATAATTTCCAATACAAATAAAAACTTCTTGTAAATCACTTTGTGAGATTCAGATTACCCTTTCCTTACTGAGTAAAAGAAGATTCTCAACTTGTACCTCAACTTTTTAAGGAATTATATTTCAAAAAGAAACAGCGACAAGTTTGGTGAGAGTAATAACATTAACCTTACATTAAACATCTTTGTCATAAAAGTATTCCTTAAACAAGTTGCGACAAAGTAACGATAACACTGGTCAACAAAATCAAACTTTTTTTTTGTTGCCGGAACAAAAATATACTTTTCTGAAGGTTTTCGGTGTGCTGAACTTGAATCCGAAGTCAAAAAAATTTTAGCAGCTCCCGTTTTTGAGATATTACCGTTAGAAAATGCAGCACTTCGGACCTTATTCTTTTATATAAGGAAAATTGTTTGAGCATATTTAGTAACGGTTTTTATAAGAACTATTTACCACCTTTTTAAATCTGTTTAAATCTCTCCGATATCTTTCTTACTTCCCGAGATATCCTCAGTTGTTTGGTATTTTTATAAATTTTATAACGTCATTATCTTCTTTATGATATATGAAGCCAAACCCACTGACTTCAGTTTAAGATATCTCGGGCAATACATAAGATATTGAAAAGATTTAAACAGGTATCGAAAGATGGGAAATAGTTCTTATAGAAACCGTTACTAAATATGCTCAAACAATTTTCCTTATACAAAATACGGGAGCTTATTAGTAGTTTTTGACTTTGGATTCGAGTTTAGCACACCGAAAACCTTCAGAAAAGTATATTTTTGTTTCGGCAACAAAACCCTTGTAAACCAGTGTAATGAAGAAAATCAATCAAAGGTTCCCATTATAAACAATAAAATTCAATTATAACATAGCTACCTGTTACTATTTCTGCATCCACTGATAAACATCAAAGCAATTTCTTAATGTTATCTTCATTGATTGATTTAACTTAATATTGGTTATATATCAAATTTCATTGATCAGTCAAATGTCAAGTTCATATCATAATACAATGAATCAATCTTAATCGCAAACATACTAGAAGTGACAAGATAGTTGTTTTCCATTTCTTTTCTATTTTATATGTATTTATTTTTGTTCTTAAAATTCCATAACACAAACCAAACAGAACTGAAATTTGATAGTTAACATAAGCTTCAACTTCACCAGTCTTTCATCATCTTTGGATTCAGAAAGAATCTCAGTTCAAGTCAAGTACCCAACAAATACGGACGAGTTATTTTCAATCCATCGATAAACTATATAATATTTTCATCTATAAAAAAGTGATAAGGTTTTTCTGTCTTAAGAAACTAAAAAAAAATGAGCTGCCCTTTCAATAGAAATGGGTAAGAAATCATATTTATAAATAATAACTTAAACTAAGGTTGTTTAAGTGAATAAATTTATGTCAATTGAATTACAAAATTGTAACATTTTATCGTGTGTTATAAAATATACGTATAATAGTTAATTGGTTTTTCCAATATAATCTTCGACACAAACAATTAGTTCCGTGATGTGTTATCAATATTCTTATCTGAGAGCCTTTAGATGAAGGATGAAAAATAGTTTTGTTTTTTTCTGGAAGTGAGTGGATTTGAAGATTACACATAATTTTTGTAATCTATAAAGAGTGACCTTTTACTGATAATAAGTGATATGATTGTGATGAGCTTCATTCGATTCAACTCATATTGACGGAACTATTTGGTTTTTGATTTGCGTTTTAGATTGTTAATTTTTTCAAACGCATAAATGTGAATAATTCAGTCAAAACACAATAATCAAGAATTATTCAAATCTTTTTTTTAAATGGTTTTTTAATGTTCCCAAGCTCCAATAGTGCAGGATTAATTCAGAGCTATTGAATATGGCAAGCAAAATTGATTTCCGTTTAGAGGTTATATCTACTTGTAATCTTGAAAAACAACGACTTTTCTTACATATATGTACTTATAATAGTCTATTTAATAGACCGAAGCTCCAAAGCAAAAATAGAACAAATTCGTTCAAGAGTTTTTATTGATGAATATTATTCCTTGGCATAAAAGATCTCTCCAGACAAAAATGCTACTAAAGGGATTTCTGAATAAACGGCAACACTGGTCGGTTTTCAGTTTTTTTTTTTTATTTAACTCAAAAACCAAAAAAGACACTTTTCATAGCAAATTAAATTTTCAGTCACCAAATAATCAAACATAGGTCTTTTGCTTCTCCTAGAAAATGCATTCTTAATATTATGAACTTAACACGGCAATATCTCTATAACCACTCGTACGATTTTCAAACAAAATTTACAATTTATATGCAGAAGCCTTCAGGTTTGATTTGACACCAGTCTCATGGTGGTAAGCCTTTGACCCAAGTCCCATATAATTTTGCCTAATCTACTTTGTGGGGAAGTTATTCAACTTTTTAAGTGATTAATTTCAAGAAGTTTTGGACCTATAAAGCTGTGGTTACGCTCAAAATATACCAAATTTTGTCATCTTTGACTGGTTGTTATAAACATTTTCCATAATATGCACCGGACCGAGGTATCAGCACATGACTTTCAAAGCCGCAAACTTGGTTTTAAACTACTGGTGTCTAACTGTCTATCCTTACAACATCTCAAAAAATCAGTACATTGCAATTATTACTCACACTTTGCCAAACAATTTTTGTTTAAACTCATTTGGGGTTTTTCTCGTTTTTCAAGAGAAACTTTTCGTTGGTCGTTGATTTGACATGAAATGGTATTTAAGGCCATTCAAAATATTAAATGTTTTTATATGCAATAGACCAGGGCCCTATTTCACCAACTTACAAATTTGTAATTACAAGTAATTTTCACAATATTTGTGAAAAAATCGATTAATTTTGTTTCACCAGTTTCTTGTGATCACAAAATTGTACTTGTAATCTACAATTTTAAATTTGTGAAAAAATCCATTTTCTGTTTCACCAAAACTTGTATTTTACAAGTAACAAATTTGTAAGCTTTCAAGTTTCTTGTGGGTTTCTGTTTCACCAAAAAAAAAAAGTTAGAAGTTTGTATTTATTTGTGAAAATTTTCTACAAGAGTCAAGACGTATGTCATTTTTGATACAAGTTTGTAAAAACCGTATTTAGAGTGATTAAAGTGTTTAAAATGGCCTTATGCCGAAGGCCATTATTATTATTTTTAGAAAAGCTATGTTATTATTATTCAGGGTTGTAAAAATGCATTTGAAATTAAAAAAAAATCATATATTGCAAGTTAAAAAAAATTTCATAATGAAAAAAAAATTGCATTAAAAAAATTTGTATTGCAACTGAAAAATATTTGCATTAAAAAAAATATTTATTGCAAATAAAAAAATTAGCTTTAAAAAAAAATGTTATTGCAACTGAAAAATATTTGCATTGAAAATAATATTTTTATTGCAAATAAATATATTTTGCATTACAAAAAAATTATATTACAAATAAAACATTTTCTGCATTAAAAAAAATAAATGCAAAATGTGTGTATCAAATATTTTTTTTAATATTCATCGAATCCCTTACAGTTTTGACTTTTTTGAAATAACTAATGTAGGTATGGTCAGATACCCATTGTAAGGGTAATGAAAACATCACAAAATATCTGTTTAAAAATTTTTCCTGATCGCTATAACCTGCCTCCTAAGTATGAAAAATTCGTTCTCTTTTGATCAAAGAGGCTTGTTTTTATTTCTCATATTTGTAGTTCTTCATTCCTTAAATTATTTTATTAATATTCCTCACTATTTACAATATTATTATTTTACCTTTTGTTTTACTTCTATAAATCCATGGATGTCATTATAAAATAATCCAGCAATACAAAAACCTTAATACATATATATTTACAATTTTGTTTTTCATTTAAAAAATGTTCTTATTTGATTAAACTACTAAGATATGACAGTATTAGTTATTTGACAATTTTCCGTTTAAAATAGGGTTGCAAAATAAGAGCTCAAGTTTTAAAAATGGCAATTCTATTTTTTCATATTCATTATCAACTTAGTTTTCATTTGAAACCAATTTTAACCTCTGTCGTTATGAGTTAAGTAACTCAACGGTCACCGCTAAGACTAAAACGAGCTTTACAAGTTTGTGAGATAAACTTGTTGTTTACAAGAAAAAAATATATTTGGTGAAACGATAATTCTACAAACTTGTGGTTTTCAAAAGTTAGTTGTAATTTTTTTTTTTTCGATAATTACAAATTTGTGAATTACTTATTTGTACTTTGTGAAACAGAATTCCATTGTACAAATTTGTACTTGTGATCTACAAGTTACAAATTTGTGCTTGTAACTTGTAGTTGGTGAAATAGGGCCCAGGTGTAATGGCTGTCGCTTCACCTATTCGATCCGTATTTATTTGAAAAGGTACATTTCAGTTGTTTCTTGACAAAAAAATTAGGAATTGCATATTATCAAAGGATTTTACCTTTACTTTATTTTATTAGTAGCAGTGGCGTACGTTGAGTCGCCGGGGCCCCGGGGTAAGACTAAATTTTGGGGCCCCTTTGATATATGGGGCCCCTTAGTTAAAAAAAAAAATTACGTATACGCCATAGGTTTTTTTGTATGGCTTATTTATTTTTAGGTTTATTTTAATGTTTTAATATGTTCGTAATGCACTTTGCTATACTTACTTAAAATGTCTCGCATAAAAGTAGTAAACACTTGTACTAGGGGCCCCCAAAATTAAATATTTAGAGACCCCTAAAATAAAACTTTTTTTAGCTTAGAATTGATAGTTCTTGGGGCCTCTGTTCTGAAGTAATAAATACATATTTTATTTTCCATCATCAGACATATTTTTTTTTTATTTTGGGGGCCCTGAAAAATTATTTTTAAAGCCTCAAAATTAAGTGCTTAGAGGCCCTTAAAATATAATATAATTTTTTTGGAGCCAAGAATTAATAGGTATTGGGGCCTCTGTTCTGAAGTAATATTCGGAATGCCACCAATAATGTAATGTTTTTATTTTGGGCCCTGATGTATTCATCTTGGGGCCCCTGAATTTATATTTAATTTTCCATTTGATTGTTTTGAACCACTTTTGAAGATCCTCAAATAATATTTTTTTTGTTTTTTTGGGGCCCCTAATGTATTATTTGTGGTGGCAAAGATTTTTCAAGTAATATTTTTTGGGGCCCTAAGATAAAATTATAATTTTTCTTTTAAAAAAGCAGTTTATTTGTTTTTGGGGCCCCTGGGGTAACTTTTTTTAAAATCAATATACATATATTGTGTGGCTACCAATGCATTATACATTACACTGAATGACATAATTTGTCTCCCTGGTTACTTCGTAACTCAATTTATGCTAACAGTTTTTTTCCCTGCATTGTCTCCAGTGGGGGCCCTGGGGTTGGTCGGGGGCCCCGGGGCACCGCCCAGCTTGCCCCAAGGGAGTGTACGCCCCTGATTAGTAGGTACAAAGTTTGGACGTACCGGCTTCATACATGAAATGCCCCTTGATTAAGAAAAAAAAATCTTCAATTTTTTAACTTTTTTTTCATTGATTTTAGGTTAAAATTTTGCTATAAAAAGTGTCTTTGAACCATTTCAAAGTTTGGCTTGGCTTTTGAGTTAAATCAAAGTAACTGAAAACCGACCGTTTTCTCAGAAATGAACCAATGAATTTAGTAGCGTTTAGTAGCGACAAGGCGACAAGGCGACAAGGCAACTTAGTGACATAGCGACATAGTGACATGGCGATATGGCGACAATGCGGCATGGCAACAAGGTGATATGGCGATAAGGCGGCGCAAGGCGACATGGCGACAAGGGGACATGGCGACATGGCGACAAGGTGACATGGCGACAAGGCGACATAGTGACATGGCGACATAGTGACGTAGTGACATGGCGACATGGTGACAAAGCGACAAGGCGATATAGTGACATAGCGACATGGTGACATGGCAACATGGCAACATGGCAACATGGCAACATGGCGACATAGCGACATGGTGGCAAAACGACAAGGTGACATATCGACTTGACGACATAGCGACAGGGCGATAAGGTTAATTTGGCGACATAGTTGCATAGCGAAATACACAAATTAACATTCTGAAGGAATGGAATGATGCTGTGTCATATCCCCTAATCTTAAATACCTCAATCTCGGCGATGGATATAAGCTTTTTAAACTTACCACATCAGCTCTATTTTTGGAGCGTTCTGAGTTCAGAAAAAAAAAACAAACAAAAAATGAACAGAAAAGTCTCCAGAAGTTTTATTGATCGAATCGTCAAGATTGATGTCTTCAGGCTTTGGGAAAATGACAGAGCATCAGTCCTTATATTCAGAATATGAATTTGTGTTTATTTAGCCTACTCACATTAATTGGACAACTCGGGATATTTAACCTCCCGAAAACCATATAAGGCCGTAATTTAAAGCTGCCAGACTTTTGAATTCCTCATAAGAACACATAAGGCTATAAAACTGCATACTTCCACTCCCAAAATTTGCTGAAGGCTCTTATAGACTAAAAGTGGTTGTTTTGTTTTAATGGATAGAATTTTGACTTTTTTTTGTTATCTATTTAAACAAAAATTAATAAATAATTTTGTTTTTTCCTTAATAATTGCAGTAATAACCATGATGACAATGCCATTCCTCTTGGATCTGATGTTGGCATGATCTATGGTGAATATCTAATGCTGGAGAAGGTTCTATCAGCTCAACGAATGCTCTCAACTCAAGACAACCGCACTGTACATGATGAACATTTATTCATTGTCACTCATCAAGGTAGTAAATTTGTTAAGCCTTTAATGATTTTAATTTCATTTTTGTATTATCTCTTTAGCCTACGAATTATGGTTCAAGCAAATCATTTATGAGCTAGATTCTATTCGTGAAATGTTGAATGAAGAGAAAATTGAAGAATCAAAAACTTTGGAGATTTTGAAGAGACTTAACCGGATTGTTTTAATTTTAAAGGTAATATTCAATTTAGTAATTTATACATAACTTGCAACCATGTCAACCACTATTGTTAGAAATGGGGTGCCTATTCTTAAAAAAAAAAAAATCAAATTTCTTAAATTGGATCCTGTCTTTTAACATGATTGTTATTCGGAACTCTATTGTTAGCATATTATTCATTTAACTCATATCATTTACCCATTATAGTAATTTGTAAAATTAGCCGTTTTTTTATTTAAGGGGGGAAATCCCTCTGGATGACGAGTTTTTCAAGAATTATTTTTATAAAACTGAAAGCATTAATAAAAATTTGGAAAAATACATGATATTATTGACATCATGAAGTGTTAACACAATTTTTTTGAAGTAATAAAAAAAACAAAATGGCGGCTCTACAGCCGTTTAAAGTTGATGCCTCGCGTTTGCGCCGTGCAATGCCCAGGTCAAGTAAATTATTTATAATCAAAAGAGAAATTTTTTCCATTAAAATATTTTTATACGCACTGCATGAACCTGAATTAAGCAAAAAAAAAGTGTAAAATAAAAATTAGAGACCAAAAAAACGAAAAAAACATAATGTTTTTTTATAAACAAATTGTAAAAAAAAAAATATTTATTATAAAAATTATATTGATCTATTAGGTTCATGCAATGACCAATGAGTAATTGAGTAATTTGCACTTTATTTCAAGTCGATAGCTTCATTAGTTTTTGAGTTACGTTGCACGGCGCGAAAAAAAAACGTGTTTCGAGAAAAATTCGTTTAAAGTTTTCATTTTTGTACTGTGGTAGGCTCGGAACGCTTGGGTTTCAGGACTATCTGGAGACTTTTGAGGCTTCATTTAAGGCTAAGACCACTAAAATAGTTTCTTCGGTTGATAAATCATTTTTTTAGGCAAAAAATTTACCTATAATGCAAAAATAAAAAAATTCCAGAGGGTTTTCCCCCCTTAAGTATAAAAAATTCGAATACCCCAGAAAATTGTTTGAATGTTTTACTTGCGATATAGGTACTATAGGGCAAGTTTAGGATTCGTAAAAAAAATCAAATTCGAGATAACAATTTTACATGACATTACGATGATGGAGAATGCCAAAAAAGTGGGTCCGGCAATTCTGTCTGTCTGTCTGTCTGTATATTCCTCGAGCTAGAGCCTAAAAGAGTGAAGTGATTTTCTTCAAACTCGGTAGTTAGCAGTTTTTGGTGATTCCCTTGAGGGGAAATTAATTAATTTTTTCAAAAAACGGCTCTAACGATTTTGATTAAAATTTGTGTGTGTAGTATTACACATAAGAACCAACTTTTGAAATAAAAAAAATATTTTTTGTACCGTTATTTACGGTACCTGTCATAGAACGGTTTTTTTGGTTTCTGAATATCTCGTAAAAATTAACCCGATTTAAACAAAAAAAATTATGCAAAAGCGTATAAGTAAAGGTAATATTAAAGATTTAGAAAATTTTCAAACAACGCATTTTTGGATTTTTAAAATATATTTCAAAATTTTTTTTGAAAAATCAATTTTTTGAAAACGGGTTTTGAAAATTCGTCTTTATGTGTAAATAAATTATTTCTTCAAAATGGCATACCAACTTATTTTTTGAAAAATGGTAGAAATTTTTTATATATAAAAAAATTATTTTTTTAAAAAACGGCTCTAACGATTTTCGAAAATTTTTTTCTAAAAATAATTTTTTATACAAGTAATAAAATGGCATACTTAATTTTTTATAAAACATAATTTAAAATGGTATTTAGTCCATTATAAAAACAGATTTTATTTATTTTTTCCACTAAGAACTTATAAAACTCCATAAAAAAATATCAAATTTTAAATTTTACCTAATTTTGTTGAATAAAAAGCTTTAACACTAGAGTAGCTTTTAGCATAAGAGCAAGTACGTGAATAAGTACGTGAATGAATATAGTGTTTAGCAATTACATTATATACAACATTTGGGTTATTTCACGGGAAACCGACAATGTCGTGGGTCGTCAAATTTGTTCGTATTTGGTATAATGTATATTCCTCAATCGATTCAAAAAATATATCTGGAAGGATTTTGAAATTAAAGGCCTGATAGTGGAGTTATAGGCTTTTAAAGTTATGGACAATTGTGGCGATGAGTTCATTTGAAAATTTTAAATAAATTAAACGAAATTGTAGGAAAGGGCCTTAGTTTGAATCATTATTTTTTTCCTTTTCGTGACACGAATTTATCCCGGAATTTACCATCTTTTTTTTAAAAGGATGCGTTGCATTTGTTTTTTCTTAATACGAAACAAATTTATTCCTTCCAAACAACTTTCAAAAAAAAAAAAAAAAGGATTTGAAACAAATACCTCAAATTAAATCAAATTCTCAAAAAAAAAAACAGTACTGGATTTTATTGGAGTTCTCAAAAAAAGGATTGATAATTTTTTAATTTTTTTTTATTATTTTTCGATTATGCACAAATTTTAAGTCAAAAAAAAATTTGAAAACAAGTCAACTCGTATCTTCATTTACTCATTACATATAAGTTTTAATTTAAAAACCAAAATACAGAAATTTAGCTAAGATTCACGCTTAAATGTATAGACAAAAATTTCAGTTCAAATAATATTAAAAACCTTAAAAAAATAACAAATGAAATTTTCAAAAATTTCTTAAGTCGGCATAAGCTACTCTATCTTATTGCCACATAATGTAGGTGAGTATTTAATCTTTTTTTTGTCTATCGATTTAACTTTAAAAAAATATAATTATGTATGTTGAAATAAGTAATTCTATCAGCAGAAAATAGAAAATGAATGAAGTCACTATGGTGTATACGTAATATTTCATTATTAGTTCGTAATGTACAACATTCTTGAGTTTTGTTAGCAAATCTAGGTTACATTTTTTTGCTTCAAACCCCGTACATTTTTTCTCATAATTTTTCTTTTGGTGCAATTTAAATTAAAAAAGTTCTTTTTATGTAAAAATTGAACTTCTTAAAATCTCACACAAATACCTGTTTGATGTAATCAGCAACTTAAACAATTATTATCTTTCTGTATTCCAGCTTCTTAATGATCAAGTTCCAATTCTTGAAACGATGACACCACTTGACTTCATGGAGTTCCGCAACTATTTGGCTCCAGCTTCTGGTTTTCAGAGTCTTCAGTTTCGTTTGATTGAAAACAAACTTGGAGTGAAATCTGAGAATCGTGTTAAATATAACCAACGATACTCTGAGGCTTTTGGTGGTGATAAATTGGCTACAGATGCTATAAGTGGATCCGAGAATGATCCTTCGCTTCTCGATTTAATTGATAGATGGCTTGGAAGGACTCCCGGTTTGGAAGTTGATGGTTTTAATTTCTGGCATAAGTTTCAAGAATCCGTTGCCAAGTTCTTAGACCAAGAAGAAAAAAATGCTCTTGTAAGTTTCTTTTTTTTTCTAAACAAATTTGATAAAATTTAATTTGATAAAACCTTTCTAGTTGGAGAAAACAGAAAACGCTCGGAATTACCGACTTATGGATATTGAAAAGCGCCGTGAAGTCTATCGCAGTATTTTCGATCCAAATGTACACAATGCAATGGTGTCACGTGGTGATCGTCGATTTAGCCACAGAGCAATGCAAGGAGCCATTATGATTAATTTCTACAGGGATGAACCTCGTTTTAGTCAACCTCATCAAATGTTGACACTTTTGATGGATATTGACTCGTTAATTACAAAATGGCGATGTTAGTACAGATATTTGTTTTGATTGCTGAAATTGTTCTATTAAAAAATTTTGATCTAAATAGATAACCACGTGATGATGGTGCAAAGAATGATTGGATCACAACAATTGGGAACTGGTGGTTCATCGGGTTACCAGTACCTTCGATCCACTCTAAGGTATTTATGTTCATGATTTTTTTTTAATTTTTTGGAAAATTAATGATTTTTTGGTTTATTTTTTTTAGTGATCGATATAAAGTGTTTTTGGACTTATTCAACTTGTCAACTTTCTTGATTCCAAGAGAAGTTATTCCTCCACTCAATGAACATATGAGGCAAAAACTTAAGTGATGAGTGTCCTACTTCTTAAAATTGTTTGACAAGTTACTGCGGATCGAAAGTTCTGTCAATTTTTTTTTTTTTTTTTTCAATAAAAAGTTTTTAAAAACAATAAATATTCTCAAAATCTAAGTAAAGTCAAATGACTGTGGGTATTTTTCAGGAACTAATTTGTACTGGTAACACGGAAAGGTATTCAATATGTATAAAAGATCATAAAATTTGTATTTGTGAAACAATGTTAAAGCAATGACTAACCTAAATGTGGTAATTTGAGAATTATTGACTGTGTGGTAGATTTTTGTCAATTTAACCATTAATCATCGTTATTAAACTAGCAATAAAGACGTAAATACCACCACCGGAGAGCAACTTTTTCATGAAAATCAACCCGATCATACCTTTTTGCGTATTGGAATAGGTATCTCGGGTCAACAAGATTGTCTGGAACGGGTCAAAGCAACACAGACTTTTGTTTAAATGTCTTGAATGGGATATAAGTTCATAATGCAATTGTTGAGTAATGTCCCACCGAATTGCGAATTGTGATTGTTTCCTTTGGAGTTTTGTATGTCCGCCTGTAAGAAGGATTGTTCAAATTTTTTTACTCGTCTAGTTCAACGTAAAAAAATGTTCCCAATACAAAATTTTTAAAAGTCAACAAATATGTTTTAAAACTGCTGTAAGTTGTCGTTGAGAGTTAGCTAACTTAAAAAAAACTCAGGAAGCCTGATAACAACACGCAGCAGTTTTACTCTAAAATGGGCAGGTACTCTTAAAATGTGCTAACCCGAAGTTTTTTAAAAGCTATTAAAAACAGTTTTATTGGCATGAAAATGACAGTTAGAACGCTTCTCAGAAGAGAAATTCTTTTCTCGATTTAAAATCAGAAGCACTTATGCATTAACACTAAAATATCAACAAAAAAATATTCAATCATTCTTTTTACTTGCTCTATAGGTACGGTGACCATCCGTCCCGGTTTACCCGAGACTGTCCCGTATTTCTACAGCTTGTCCCGTGTGTAAGTGTCCCGTATTTTGTAATTTGTCCCGTGATTGTCCCGTATTTGCAAATTCTCTGATTTTTTCATTCAAAACTTTAAAAACTTTGTACGAAAAACAATATAAACAGTGGTTTCAAATTAAAAGTTTTTCTAATTTTTTCGTATAAAAGCGTCAAGCCTAGTTTGCTGCCGTAGCAAAACGAAAATTTTTCTGAGTCTCCCAAAGTCAAAAAACTCTTTTGGAGGAAGAAAAATTACCTGCACCGTCAAGTATGAGTGACAAACTGAAATGAAAACTCTCCAATTATTCTTGCACAGGTAAGAATTTCGTTGGTTAAGCTACGTAATGTGCAACGAAAAGTACAATTTTCTTTTACGATTTCGTTGAGCTGGTTTTATAATTTTCAATTCGCCTCTAGACTAGGTTTTAGTTTCTAAAATTTGTCATCAATTATTTAACTCCAATTCATATTTGCCAGGTTGAAAATCTCTATCAGAGAAATTTTTTCGAATAAAGAACAGAAGAGTAAAGAACCCAGCTAAATTTCAAAAATTTTAAGGACATGTTAGAAGTTTATTTAAAGATTATACAATTTTAAAATCATTTTGAATAAAATTAATTTTTTTACGATTTTTTACGATTTTTTACGATTGAAAAAATATTTTCTTAGAAGTGATTAACAGTATTTACTTATTAAGTATAAAAACGCTTTCTTTATTTTGTATATGACTTAAATGATTTCATCGAAAATGCTCCCATAAAATCGTTTAAGATATCTTTATATTAAAATCAAGAAAAATTATGAAATTATGAAATTTGAAGAATCAATATTTTCAAAACGATCCGAAAAATTTTGTATGTGTCCCGGGTTTTGCTTGTGGAAATATGGTCACCGTATCTATAGGGCAAGTATCAGAATCAACATTACGATGATGGAGAATTCCGAAAAAGTGGGTCTCGCAATTCCATTCGCCCGTCTGTGCTTCTGTGCGTCCATCTGTACACATTTCCATAGCCTTAACGCATGGACGGTTTCTCAAATTTTATACAGATGATTTTTATAGAATTCTGAAAGTTGTTTTTTTTTTTTTTTGTTTTTTTATATATCACTTATAAAATGTACCTACCTCCCATACAAATTTTCAAGTTTTTTCTCAATTTGGTAATATCGTTAAATAACGACCAACAGGCAATATACCCGATAAAGAAAAATTAAGCCCAATTTGCTGACACGAAACTTAAATATTTATTGCCTTCTTTTTCCTCTGCGTAACCTGTCACATAAGGTTATGGCCCTTAAATCCTTAAGTTTGGTTTCAGCAAATTGCTCCAAAAAATATTTATTTTTAGATGACAGTTTGCTCAATTCAGTCTAATTTCATTTTGAGAAAAAAAAGATTTTACTTTACTCAAGTGACCGCTCTTTTTTTGTTGTAAAAAAAAACATCACTTGAGCGAACGCTTAAATTGACAAAAATCTCAACCTCAGTTATGACTATGAATTTCGCTCTAATACTTTCTGTATAAATTTGCGTGTTGAGTTCGATTAGCGAAGATCGATGTGTCGTTAGTGGGCATGACCAACTTCTAATTCTTTTCGATGTGAAACTCTGACTAATTCTATCACGTTCACTGTGGTGTATACGTAACAAAAAAGATTAAAATTAAAAATGAGCATGGGCGAATATTTGCTTTCTATATACCTCTTTTACCACCCTTATGACCCAAGGTCACAGGAACCCTAAGATCTAATTTGGCATGGTACCAAAGTACCCTCAGCGTAGGCATGCTAGCTTCGCTCGTGTAAGCCCGTCGGACGGGGAGTTCTTGCTTCGCTAACTTCGAAACGTTGCGTTTTTAAGACCTCTCCTTGCTTATTTCCATTGGGAGACATGAAGAAATTTGTTTGAGCACTCAAACGTAAGGCGGTTCATGGATGTCGAACGTATGTACATTAGGGTGGGTCAAAAAAAATCGAAATTCTTTTTTTTTGATTTGGCACTCCGAAAAATCGATTGCTAGACACCTCTAGAATATACATTATACACACCAAATATGAGCCGTTTATATTAATGGAAAGGTCTTCCACTTTTTAATTTTCCATTTTTACATCAACTCAAGTAGCACACTTGTGTATAAATTGGTGTAAATTCATTAATATTTTGGTGTAAAATTGAGAAAATTGAAAAAATATGGTGTATTTCTCAAAATTAGTGGTATAAAAATTATACCACTGTCTTTTCTGTACAAAATTTCAACATTGTTTTAAGATTCCGTGCAAAAAATACACCGATATTCAGTTGTTTTTATAATATACCATTAATGGTGCATAAAATTATTTGATTCTGAAATCAACCAAAACAGTTTATTTTGTACACTCTGTTTGGTGTAGGAAGCACACCCTGTGGACATAAAATTCACCAAAATGCATATGTGGGAGACGCCATATTTTTCAATGGACGCCATTTAAAAATAGAAGACAGCGATTAATTATTTTATTAAAATAGTATATTTATCGACCTAATAGTCCCGCATTCTTAGTTTTTTCGATTCATTATAAAAAACTTTTCTTAAAAAAATGTAAAACAACACAAAAATTATAATTTTTGAAAAATGGATTCTTAAAATCGAAAAAAAAATCATTAATTCACTGACATTTTTGAGGCGCTCGATTTTTAGAGGGGGTAGCATCTAAAATTAGTAGATAGAATGTGTTTCGTTTTAAAATTTGGCAAACAAAATCATATTTAACCATTGGTTTCTTATGGCAATATTATGAAAGTGAATAAAAATTCATTTTCATTTATTTCATAAGAAATGGTGTGAATTAGAATTCATCAAACTGTTTGAGATAAAAAATAAACTTTGGTTCAAATTTTAAATCAGAATAATTTAAATGGTGTATTTTATCCATAGATTTATTGTGTATTTTTCAATTTCAAAGGGATAATTTTCACCAAAAACAGATCATTTAATATACCACTAGTGCCATTTATACACCAAAATCGGTATATTTTTTTAACCACCGGAGTTTATTTTATACGAGAAAATGGTGTATTTTTTATATTCAAAAAATACACCAAATATTTTGGTGTATCTTAGACTTTTGTGCTACTTAAGTGCATACGAAGCCAAATATGGTTTTGTCTGTTTGTATGCACTTTTCTCTTCTCTGTCACAAAAAAATGGTAAAGATTAAATACAATCCTCTTCTTTAAGTTTCTGAGAACCCATAGAGATAGTTTTTTCGTGTGTCCGACACAAAATAAATGTGTATTTTATGATCACAGGTGAGTCGATCAGTCGTGTGCATTGAAATCGAAAATGTAGAATATATCCATACTTTAAGTGTTAATTACTGCGTTTGTTTGGAAAGTAAAGTGGAATTAAAAATTTATTTTTGATCGATTGTCTAATTGTGTATGCTATGAACCAATTTTTGTTGACAAAAAATTATTGGCCTGGTCTTGGGAGGGCAAAAAGTACGGAAGCCATATTTGGCTTCGTATGCATTAAGGGGTTGTAAATCTACACAATTTGTTAAATTTTTTTGTTGGAAAATTTTGTTTCTTTACATTGTTATTTTGCTTGGAAGTTATGTTTTGCTTCAGAAATGGAGCCCCTTCGCCTTTAGAGACATTTTTCTCATGTTAACCCCATTTCCAGCGGCGTAACCTTTAAAATTTTAGGGGGAGGGGGGCTCACCAATAATATTTTTCAATAATTTTATTACTTTATAGTTTTTGTAAGATCTGGGAGTGGGTGAAAATGTTGGAGCAAGACTAACTTCGACAGTGGAAAGAATGTGAACCAGAAGAAATGTTTAAAACGGACGAAAACAAATTGCTTTTCTCGGTTCCATGTCTTAAAATGAGCCAAATTTGAATTAATTCGTAACCTTTTGTAATACAATGTATTTTTTTTACTTTATTTTGTTTTTAAATGATAAATATTTATCTTTTGATGTTTTTAATTGTATTTTTTACATAATCTGAATAAATAAAATTTGTAAGATTTCTTACCTCTTAATGCATACGAAGCCAAATTTGGCTTATAAACAAATTTTTTAAACAAATTAATTTAAACAAATTTTTTTAATGAAAACCGTTTTGAAACAACCCAAAGAACCCATGTAAAGCATTTTTTAATTTTTTCGTCCGCTAATATTAATTCATGCAGTAGAGGGTTAAGTGACCGTTCTATACTTGTTGTTAAAAAAGACTTCACTTGAGCTTATGCTTCAGTTGTTAATGCTAGTGCTTAAGTTAAGAAAAATTTCTTCTTGATTTAAATCTATGAATTCCCTTCTAACACTTTTTTAACTCGAGTAGCGAATATCGATGAAATAGACAAGTGCAAAATATTTTTGAAAAATGAAATATATCAGCAGGAAATGAGTGAAGAGGTAATTAAGGACTTATAGACTAGAAGTGGGGTGTGGTGGGGAAAACAGTTATTTTTTACGGTTTCTCTCAAATAAATTTACTGTTACAAACGTGTTGGAAGTGGGCTACAACTACTAATACTACTAACTACTAATCGATGTAAAACTCTGACCAATTCCATTCCGTCACTGCGGCGTATACGTAACAAAAAAATATTAAAATTAAAAATTAACACGGCTAAATATTTCCTCTCTCCACTAATGAGCCTAACGAATAAGTCCAGTACCTACTCCTGAACAATCTCGAATTGTATTAACTACTATCGAAAAAAAAATAATTAAAATTTAATTAAAATTGTTGATAAGACCTACAATATTAGTTTAGTTCAATCTTTACATGATCTTAAAAAAATTGAAAAAGAATTAGTAGAGTAACTAAAGCAAATTATTAGGGAACCCGGCCGAACAGCTCTGATTTTGACGATTTTTTTTTTTCAAACCTAGGTAATTAAAAATACTTTAAAGTCTACAGATTAAAAATTGCCGATGTTGCCGTATATTTTTTTTTAATTAAAATTAAATTTTTTTTGAACAAAACCATTTTCTTTGTTTAAATTTCATAAAACAAATGATAGCAAAAGATTCTCTAGGTAATTTAAGGAAAAAAAATATGAGGGAGTAAGGGACAATCTTCCATCGTTTAAGCGATAAATGCAATTTTCTCACAATCTGACTTCAAACACAAAAAAAATATCTTGAAAACAACGGCAACACCATACAATATTTTAAAATACATTTTTAAAAAGCCAGAAGCTCATTCGTATCTATTAAATTTAGATCCACTTAATTAAATTAAGAGTTTTTGAAAAAATGATCCTCAAACTCAGAATTAAAAAACAAAAATGTTAATAAAAAAAATTGAAACGACTTTTTTCCAAACTTTTTCTAATAAAATATGAATTTATTTTTAAAAAATTTTTGACCATAAATATTACCAGTTAAATTCCGAAGCAGAAAAGGTAATATATATCACACTTTTAAAAATAAAATTAAACATTACTTCAATTTCAATGGGTTTTTTTGATAAAAACTGAATTTTTGCATTGAAATAATTGATTTTCCTAAAGATTTTGGCAAATAAGAACTTTAAACTTTTGCTAGTTAACTTTCAACAATAAGGGTTACTAAACAATTAAAAAATAACTTTATATTTAAATGTTGAACTTAAAAAAAAAAATAAGTTAAATTTTTTTTCAAAACTTCTATTAAAAAATGTTCTTCGAAAATGAAATACTTTTTTAATTTTTTTCATTAAATAAATGCATTTTATATTACGAAAAAGTTTTAAAAATGCATGTTAAAATTTTTTCAATATTTTTTTTTTAATTTGAGTTTAAATTCCATTTTTTCAAAAACCCTTTCCTCAATTTACTTAATTCTAACATTACAAATATGAATTAGCTTCTGGCTTTTAAAAAATGCCGTTGTGTTTAAATATTTTTTTTTGTGTTTGAAGTCAATTTGTGTGAAATTGCATTTATCGCCCAAACGATATAAGATTGTCCGTAACTCCCATATAGTTGTTTTCCTTTAATTGCCTAGACAATCTTTTGGCATTAGTAAATTTATGAAATTTAAGCAAAATTTTTGAAAAAAAAAATGTTTTTGTTCACAAAAATCTTCAATTAAATTTAAAAAATCCAAACGACAACACCGGCAATTTTTAATCTATAAACTTTAAAGTATTTTTAATTACCGACGTTTGAAAAAAAGATCATCAAAATCAGAGCTGTTCGGCCGGGTTCCCTAATATTGCCATTGTTTTAGCTTCAGTTACTCCACTATCTACAAACTTCTTATTCGGTAATCGTATGTTTATTAACAAAAAAAAATTAATTTAATCAATTAAGCTTTTTTTAAATGGTGCGTTCACTACTGAACGCTATTTTTATTTAATTATTAAAGATAACGAAATTGCCATGATTAAATTACTAACAAACTTATACACAAAGTAAAACTTTGCAGTAAAGTTCTCGCTCGCATCCACTCACTAGGTTAGGGATATCAAAAGCAACACCCTCAAATAAACCAAATTGTACCTGCGACCATATACCCCAAGACCAACACCACCCCCTGTGAGACTTTCCATACACTCTCTCTCTCTCTCACTCTCTTTCAATGCGTGTTGTGTATTTGTCTTTGTTATTGTTGTGTTGCCGCGAAAACTTCAGATGCTTCCGGAGTAAAAGCTCTCTTCGTGTTACCTCTCAACCTCCACTAAATCACAAGCATCGGATGGAGCACATAAAAGCACACCAGTTCTACAGTTGGGTATTATAGATTCTATATATGAAACTAGAGTGCTCCTAGTTTTAAAAATGCCCCCCTTTAATGCTCTCGCACACCTACGAACTTGACACCCTAACACGGCAAACACATCCGTCCACAATGCAGTATAATTTCACTCTCTCAGTTCGTCAGTTGTGAATAAAACGTCGTCGATTTCAGGCAGGCATTTTTCCGAAGCCAAAGGTAGTACATATACAACATACGCAGAGTTTAGAAGAGAAAAAAAAAAAATTATTGCCTTCAAGAAAGGTTTCGGTTTCAAGTGCTTTAATAAGGCCAAGTTGCAATTTGCCAAAAAAAATAATATTATTTTTTTTTTTCATTCTCAAAACCACCCCAGGCTTTCTCCCAATGCAGTGCTAAAGAGTCCTTTGGTTTAAAACCTTTTTTTTTTTTGGTTGGTGATTAAAAATTCTCATTTTGGAAAAACTCACGTTTTAGTGTGTTTTTCTTTCTTCTTTTTTTTTTAATTGTGTGGTTTCCTGTTTTGCTTACCAACTTTTCAACCATCTTGACTCTTTTTGTATCCGTGCATTATATTTTTTTATGGACCAACAAAGGTTGATTATATAGATATACGAGTAGATCCGCATCCGCACACACCGCACCTATTATTAGCTTTTGGTTCACATCAGCCATCACAATCACAATATTTATGATGATAATGATGCAGATTGGTGATGCAGTGGTTGTTCGTGTCGTCGCCAGTGATTGATGCCCGGATTAAAAATAATACATGTCGCCTCGCATAAGTGTCGGCAGTCTATAAATTACCCCTAAATCGAATCGTTAAACAAACAACTACCTCGCTATCACATAAATAGTGTTGCCCGCCGTCTTTGTAATCGCTACTGATGATGTGTTTGGGGTATCCTACTGTCCTATTATAACAACTACTGTCGACTTGTGTAAGTGGAGCAAATAAATAGAAAAAAAAAAAAAAACTTATATTGTGTCTCCCAGTGCACCCCAGAGTATAGGTATATGCGAGACTTGAGTTTTCCTTTGAAAAGGGTAGTTTGACCACTATTTCATTCTAGAAACGCGAATAGAGTATATTCGTCAATGAATAGAATTTAATCGTTGATTTGCGCCATTCAAGTGCTTTTAGGGTGTTTTATTGACATAAGCTGGGTTGGTGAATACATTTTTTTAAATTAATTGAAGCGCGCTGTGATAATCGCTGGCTGGGTGGTAATAAAAAAGAAATTCGTCGTCGTCGTCGTCTAACGTGCGATAGTAATATAACAGTCAAAACGAACCACATCCGACAATCAAGCTGATGACGATGTTTTCGATAGGAAGAATTATTATTTTGGTGCTCGGCGTGTATGTCTCGTTTATAGGTGAGTATTTTTAGTTACTTTAAAACACATTTAATTAAATATTTATATCAAACGTTG
The DNA here is from genome assembly GCF_945859705.1 of Episyrphus balteatus. Lineage (NCBI taxonomy): Eukaryota > Metazoa > Arthropoda > Insecta > Diptera > Syrphidae > Episyrphus > Episyrphus balteatus. The sequence goes on from NC_079135.1 coordinate 70,671,842, forward strand.
GGTGACTACTGAGTTAACCTATTTTTTGTTTTTTTTTTTTTCAATCACTTTTTTTAGTGAGTTGAAATTTCTAGGAGTTGTTAATTAATTCTTAAAAGTTTTGAAACTTTTTCTTTTGTAACATAAAAAGTCAATTGAAAAAAACTAAAGTTTTAAATGGATTTTTTAGAACGGGAAAGAGGTTGAAAAAAATGCTTTCCAAGAAACTACCCCCAAAGTATTCTGTCACTATGTTAAAAAGGCGTGTTTTATATTTTTCTCTCTTAAAACAATTTTCTTAGTAGTTTTATTTTAATTCAAGAAATAATTTTCAATGCTCATATATGGAATGAACTGTTTAATAGCCATTTTTATGTAAATTTGTTGCTACACGGTTAAAAATTCTGTCATAGTTTTTTAATAGAAGCCTTTTTCAAAACAAAAATTATTAGTTTGTAATAATTCGATTTTATTACACAGTTTTTTAATAATTTGTTTTTATTAATTTCAAATACAAAAAATTAAAATGTTGTAGTTTCAAATGCAAAACATTAAAATGTTATCAAAAGTATTGAAATATAAACTTATTAAAACTAAATAATTCCTTTGCACCTAAATTATAACTTTTTCTGGTTAAGAATTGAAATAAAATACTCGTCTTCTTTTTTTTTAATACAAGAAAATCAAATTTTAGTCAAACTGTATTAAAACCGTAAACGAAAATGGAAGCCATTTTTAAAAAGAAATACATTTTTTTGTGTCTGGATTTTTAAGAAGTAAGAAAGAAAATACTTAATATAATAAAAAAATAATAAAAAAAAAAAAATATCATTATAATAAACATAAACTTTAAATTGAGCAATAAGTCCTTGATTTCTATTACAAAAACTTTTGTAAATTTTGAATTAGACTCAAAAATATATGCAATCAAAGTATTAAGTTTATATACAATTTTGGTGTTGCCTCACATATAACCCAAATTTTCGTAGAATCTACACCAAAATTTTCGTAGAATCTACACCAAAATTTTTAACCCTGTATTCAGGCTGCAGAATGGCTGAGCCTGCATTGGCTGATAGCTAGGGCAGTAAAAGTAACGACAAAATGAGTACCCGCATGTATACGTTACTTTTGATACTAGTGCCCGCATCAATAATATCGTTACTCGTTACTTTCGTATGCTTCGTATATTTCGTATGTTTCGTGTGTTTCCTATGTTTCGTATGTTTCGTTACTTTCGCATGCTTCGTATGTTTCGTATATTTCATGTATTTGATACGTTTCGTATGTTTGGTATTTAAAGTACCTATGTTTCGTACGTTGGTATAATGGTGTAAACATTTTTTTTAGAAAAAAAGCAAAAACAATTTGTATAGTCTAAGCTACATTTTAAAGCCATAAACATTAATTTAAGTAGAGGTGTTCTCATGTTATAAGAGCTTGAAGGTAGCTATACTGATTTTTTTTCGATTTTTTTTTTTAATCAAACGTGGAAACTTTTTTTTTATTTTTTTCCTAATTTTTCCACAAAACTTTGGTAATTTTTTGTTTATATTCGTTCAGTAATCTTATCACAATTCTTTAGAACAATTTTTCATTTTTTTTTCTATTGAGAGTGATTTTCAAACCTCGTTTTCTCTGTTTTTTTTAGTTGAAAATTTTGCACTGAAAATAAACAATTTTTTTGAAAAAACAATGGGTATATTTCGGCCACATAGAGAAAATACTAAAGCGTCTCTTTTGATATTTCTGTATAAATAATTATCGATAACACAACGATATCTTGGCACTACTGCTTTTATCGAGACAAAAGTAATCTCCACATAATTATCTGGAGTTAGCATTCCGATTCCGAATACGGTTACGATATCGATACGAGATGCTATAAATGCGACAAATTGAGTGTATCACTTCGTTTCGTATCTCATAATGATTTAGTACTGAAATTGGAATGGGGTCGTTACTCGTATGCTTCGTATATCGCATTTTTCGTTACTTCAGTACCCAGTAACGAAACATACGAGTAACGATACTGTTTAGAAAGTAACGTTTCGTTACTCGTTACAGAAGTAAATACCCGCATTTTAGTAACGAATACATACGAATACGAACTGAATTTCAGTTTTTAATTCATTTTCTACAATATGGGAAGAAATTATTTTCATATCGGTTATGCAAAAAAAGATTGAAATTTGTAGTTTTTTTTCATGCGAAATGTGGAAAAATTTTTTTTTGAAATAATTTATTTTAAAAAAATATGTGCACATCAAGAACGAATCAGGAAGTTTGACCCTATTGTAAAAATTAACGAAGAAAATATAACAAAAATAATAAAAAATCACTTTTTTTTTAAAGTGGAGCGATTGAATATAATTCAATGTTAAAGTTCAAGTGACCTCAACTCCAAAAGAAATACATACATGCTCATTTTATAAATAAGTACAGATTTTATTGAATTTTTTTAAATAGGTAGGTTTTAGCATCCCTGGCATAAGAAAAATGTATGAGAGCCTTCTTTATAATAATTTTTTTTTACTATCAGTTTTGAAATTTTCGAAAACAATTTTTTTTATTTTATTTTTAATTTTTGACAATATTTTCCTATTTTTAATTTTGTAAACGATCTTCAAATAGAAGTTTTATGTTTTAATGTTTTATTAAAAGTTTAGACTAAAAAATTTTTATTCACCAACATTGATAAAAAAAATCGTATTTTTTTTTGGTGCAAATAAAATTAAAACCTACATAAAACCCATAAATATTTATTTTCATAAAATTGTATGAAAATCGGAATATAATTTCCATTTATAGGAATTGTAGATCTTTTAACTATCTAAAATTTTAACTATCAAAATTTTTTTCGAAAAGAAGTTTCTTCTGTAAGAAATCATAAAAGCCCAGAAAGAGAGCAGATTTTTAAATGGTTATGGAATCGGAACAAATTTTCTTCGCTAAAATTGATCCCGCACGCAAAACGTTTCAAACCTCCTGACTGACGTTTTTGTTATCACAAATTGTTATATAAACTTGGGCCTGCCAGTTGATTTGAATCGGTACGACCTGAACGTGCTAAAATCACAATTTGTCCTCCAATTCAGTTCTGGTAGGAGATAACTGGAAAAAAAACCGCAATCCGCTAGTTATCCAATGCCTGTTTGTTTTTTTTTTAAATAAGCAGTTTTTTTCAAAGTTGAAACAACATTGATTTAACTATGCTTTTTTCTTAAAAATCCCTAGTATTTTAAAATTGTCATCTTCGACTCATTCACTCGAAAAATAGTTAAATAAAAACAATTTGAAAATTGCTTTTAAGTTGTTTTTCACTCGACTAAATTCTGAGAGAATGGTCACACTGATCGCTTGTAAATTGTTTTTTTGAATAGATCCAATATCTTACTGGAAGCACTTTTTGTAGGAAGTTAGATTTCCCATTAAAAATAATAGACTTAAAAATGGAATATTTTAACATTTAAACAAAATCGCATATTTTGAACAAAGATAACACAGCCGCACAAAAAAAAAATAAAAGTTCTGACCTGGGGTTGCGACTAGGGTTTTCATATAGTTTTTGGGTCGCTTAAACTAATCCGAAGTCTATTTTGCCGTATTACGTCAGGTTTTGGAAATATCCTCAAAAAATGTCTAAACTCAAAAACCTTACGTGATACGGCAAAATAGACTTCGGATTCGGTTTAAGCGACCCAAAAACTATATGAAAAACCTAGTCGCAACCCCAAATAAGAAATTTTGTTTTTATTTATTTTGACATTTTTTGAGGATATCTTAAAAACCTGACGTGATAGGGCAAAACTGACTTCGAATCTGGATTCAGCGACCCAAAAACTTTATGGTTAACATATTCGCACATCCAGATCAGAGAAAAAAATAGACTTCGGATTCGGTTTCAGCGACCCAAAAACTACATATATGAAAAACCTAGTCGCAACCCCAGGTCAGAACTTTTATTTTTTTTGTGTGGCTATGTAATCAGAATAGTATTCAAAAACATAAAACAGAAGCTTTAAACCCATATGAATATTAATCTTTCCACAGAAAATAGAAATCGAATGGTATCACTGTGGCGTATACGTAACATTTCATTATTTTTTGCTCTGAAACCCTCTTTCTTGCTCTAAAAGCCTATGTATCGCTTCCAATGCATTGGTAACAACAAGTGACAAGTTTTCAATTTTCGAGAAAATTCGAGTTCAAAATAAATTTTAATTAATATCAATTTTTTGTTCAAGTCCAGAACAAGAACAAAAAGAATTTTTTATCCTCACTTTTTCAGTTAATTCTAATGGTTGCCGTGAGGAATATTGTTGGAAAACATAAAATTCGTGTCCAGCACCCCAAAAGCTTAGAGTAAGAACAATTACATCAGAACCATCCACACAATTCAAAGGACCATGTTAACAAAATTAAAAGAAAATGTCAATTGGCAATTTGAAGAAAAAAAAAACAGCATCAACAAATATGAAGAATTTTATATTTTGTGACAGTAAATTAAATAAACTTCTTCACACATAATCGCATATCCCGAAGATAATTATTAATTAATCGATAACCCTCCTTTAAAATCGACTTGACACTTTAAACACAGCCCGTAAGTTATTCAGAGTAAATATTAATGCCAACGAAAAATAAACCTTCAACACCAGAAGCAAAAAGAATTTTTAAAAAATATATAATTGAACTGGTGTTTATCTGCAAGGAGAAAATTTTCCTCTCTTCTTAATAAATTATGAATCACGCATTTCACGTGCTCATTTAACATAAAGGTTCCTGCATTGCTGTTATTTTTCGATTGGTCTCCTTTTTATTTGTTTTTATTTTTTCGTCATCCATCGATTCTTCAAAAAACAAAATTATAATTATGTCTTTCAAACAGAAAATAGTAATCGAATGGAGTCACTGTGGCGTATACGTAACATTTCATTATTTTTTTTTTGTTGAGATGCACTTTATTCGTAAGTTTTGTAAGTAAATATAGGTCATATTTGCTTGCTTTTAAAGTTCCATTATTGAACTTTATTTTCGAATGTAATTATTGAGGAAATTGTTCAAATTTCAAGGATCTATATTCTATACCAACTATCATATTTGGGTAACGAGAAATATCAATGATTTCGTTTACAAAAAAAAAAAAATCTTTAAAATCAAGATGATTGAAAGAAATGAAAAAAGTCCAAAGAGTTTTGATTACACTTAATGTGCCCCGAGTATCTACAAATAATGATAAACTTTAACAAAACTAAAAGAAAATTAATTGCGGATTATTCTTCGTTTCGCTGTCTTTGGTCTTGGTTCAGTAAAGGACATTATTTTAAACTGATTAAGTATTTCCTCCGCCAAGAATAAATTTAAAATCGTTTCAAAAGCAAAAAATAATACGCTTCAGTTAAATTTAAAAGGTATAGTTGATTTATCATCACAATGTTATTAATGCAGCGTTTGAAACGAAAGGAAGAAATTTACACTTAAATATCAATTATATTATTTCATTGAAGAAGAATTCATTTTTAAGTTTAACATACCTTTACGAGTATTTGAATTTTAGATTTAGACATTCTGTGCATTTTTGTGGATTTTTAACCAAGTTTTTTTCCCTCTAAGCACAATCTTTGAACATAAACTTACGACAAAGAAATTAATATTTTTTTACGACATACAATTTATTTTCGAAGTATTAAAGGTTACCGTTTCTTACTCTCTCATACAGCCTGTATTTGAAGAAGTAAACTATAAGTTTATGCACTTGTTTTAAGCTCCCTCAGATAAGAAATACGATACCATAAAACATAAATAGTTCTTATGAGCTCATTCATGAAAAACTATGAAATTTGAACTGCCTTGGGTGATTGTAATTTTGAATGAGAAGATAAGAAGAGAAAGCATTTTTGCAAATAGAGTTAGAAAGCATAACCGGCACGACACCACGCCCGATAAGGAATTAAGCCTAATTAACAACGCTGCGGAGTACAATATTTTTTTAATTTCTAGTACGCGATTCCCTCATCTCGAACATTCATCGACGCTAGGACCATCTGGGCCATCAAGAAATCATCTAGGATTCTCTAAACCACCAAACGACCAATAGCCCTAGAGCTAGAGTATTTGCAAGGTCTGAAGCTCTAAGAAACCGTTTTTGTCCCTAAATCCAGATTTTGGATTTATACTGAAAAAAAACAAAGTTAGCAGTTTTAGTATATTCAATAATGCCCTACAAAACGTATTAGGCGACTAGAAAAATATTTTTAAACAGTGTATTGTAATGTAAAAATCTCTAATTTTTCTTAAAAAAACTTTGGCCTCTGTCCAAAAACTAAGTTAAATACAAAATTTGGCTGATACGTGTAAAATTATTTTATTTCTGCTCTCAAAAACATAAACATTTTTTGAGAAACCTTTCCTACTGATTTTTGGTGAATTATTTCTCAAACATCGAATTTCACGGTTTTGATTTTTAAACGTCTCAAATTGCAGATTATTTACATTTTTCGTTTGTATATGTGACTTTTATATATTTAAAATATCTGTCAATTCCAATATCAATCTTTTTGAAAGTACAGTATCTGCAGAGACCAGCTGTAAGGATCAATATCCCTGCCAAGCTCGTTTGTGTGTGCAGGATGAAAATAGACAGTCCACGTTGTTCCTTCACTGTTGGCAATGACCTCTTCAATACTTTTGATGTTATTAAAGTTTAGACAATGTGATGCACTGTGATGTGACTTTTTTAACGCCATCCTTGAAAGAATGATACACAACTCTAACGTCAATATCAGAGGTACCATCTTTCCAAATTCATACCTACATATGCTGACGATATTCACAGCCATAACTTCCAGTAATGAAAGATATTGTCTACCTAAGGTCCGTTATAAATCACAGGCAATACCAGCGCTTAAATTTTGTAAGCCACTGCTTCTTTGACCTGAGAAGGCAAAAAAAACCAAAAGAGTCCTCTTTCCTCTATTGTGTAACTAAAGTGTCACTGTACATTAGGGTGTCCGTTATTTCCCAAAGTGATGTTTTCGGGGGAGACACCCCCTAGATCGAACGTTTAGGACCTAAATAAGTTGAATTTAGCAAAAAAAAATTTTTTAAAGGTCATTAACCCGTGCCTCTAGGGTCATACTTTCCCCATACAAACTTGTATGGGAAATTTTTAACTCATACATAAAATTTTTTTTCTCTCGAGTTAAATCATATTTTTTTTTAATGTTTGATAATTCTGGTTGGAAAACAGTTACTTTAAAAGATCACATTCAAAATTTCCCGTTAAACATTTTTTTTATATTTTATTTCGGTTTTTGAAAATATTAGCTGTTTTCGTAGTTTTTGCTTTCCCATATAACACAATTTTAAATGCAGTTTTATTGGTTTTTAATTCTTTTCAAATATTGCATTCAAAAATTTGTGAATAAATGAAAAACTTCAATTTTTTGAAATTTTTTTTTGAAATTTTTGCCGTTTTTATAATAAATAAATATTATCAAATACTTTACCCTTTCTTGTTTGCAACTTTTTTGATGTAATTTATAATTTTTAAACAAATTCAATAAAAATGTTGTTAACATATCTTTTGTAGTTCGAAAAAAATAAATTTAAACGTATAAAAACGGCAAAAATTTCAAAAAAAAATTTTCAAAAAATTGAAATTTTTGATTTATTCACAAATTTTTGAATGCAATATTTGAAAAGAATTAAAAACCAATAAAACTGCATTTAAAATTGTGTGATAGGTGAAAGCAAAAACTACGAAAACAGCTAATAATTTCAAAAACCGAAATAAAATATAAAACAAATTTTTAACGGGAAATTTTGAATGTGATCTTTTAAAGTAACTGTTTTCCAACCAGAATTATTAAACATTAAAAAAAAAATATGATTTAACTCGAGAGAAAAAAATTTTATGTATGAGTTAAAAATTTCCCATACAAATTTGTATGGGGAAAGTATGACCCTAGAGGCACGGGTTAATGACCTCCAAACATTTTTTTTTTTGCTAAATTCCTCTTATTTAGGCCCTAAGCTTTCGATCTAGGGGGTGTCTCCATCGAAAACATCACTTTGGGAAATAACGGACACCCTACTGTACATGTACAACACTCTTTTCATCCCAGTTCTGCTATATGACGCAAGGGCATGGAATTTGTAGATTTTTACCAGAGAAAAATTCTTCGAGCAATTTTTGGATCAATCTGAATTGCACAAGAACAATAACCTAGCTAAACAAGCAAAGAGGCAGCGACTGAAATAGCTAAGTTATGTAGAGCGCATGGAAAACACTGTTTCGGCCCGGAAAGTTTTTGTCTCCAACCCAGAGTGTCGCGAAGTAAACGAAGACCTCGTCTTAGATGGCGCATGCAAGTGGAAGGGGTCCTCAATCAACTTGGATACTGGAAGAAGTTGTTTGATTCTTGCATTCCTCACAATTAAATTGAGTATGCAAACACTTCTGCTGTAATGCTTCCTGCGAGAAAAAAAACTAGGCAGATTCCCAAAACACCGCTGCTCTACCGCACGTATGTAATTCCTGTGAATTCAAACGGCTGCGTCATCAAGCGTTAAAAATCGCATGTGTGCACCGGGCCTAATGCCCGATTCAATCTCAAAAACCCATTTTTGGCTGTTTTCGAAGCAATATTTTGGCATAAGGTAGTCTTTTTTAATTAAAATATTTGCGGCTTATAAAAGTTGTTTTTTTTTTCTTTTAAATTCAGTTTCAATCTCCTCAATATCTCTCTTCTTCTCCGAGATATCAAAATTAAAGTGAGTTTAGTCGGTTAAGCATATCTTACCATAAGGAAAATGATTTTTAAAAATTCATATATTTTTGTCACAAGAACAAAAGTATACTTTTCTAATGGATTTTAGTGTGCTGATTTTAGATTCAGGAAAGTCAAATCTTTCATAATTTTAAAAAATTATTTAAAGGAGAAAAGATAGAAAGATAAATTTTGCAATCCAGTGTAATTAATTACACGGTGTTACAAAAATGAGGTTTTAAAATATACGCGGGCGGAGACCTATCAGGTTTTGTAGAGCTAGTCGCACTGAATACGAAACGGTATTTGAAAATCCCCTAACACCCCCAAAATCTGGAGTTACGGGCAAAAAACGGTTTTTTGGACCTTCACCCATTGAAAAAATTCTAGCTTCGACAATTTTTTACCCATTTTCGATTTTTTTACAGTTTCTGATAAAAGATAAATATACCTTTTTAACAATGTATAAAACATGTAACTCGGTTAAACCACTTAGAATTTATAAGATGTCAAAGTTCAAAAATTCAATTTTTTTTGTCATTTGCCCAACTTCGGCATCAATTTAAAGTATATGTTTTCAAGACAACATGCTATTTAAAAAATATATTCTAAAACTATATCTATTTCCCAATTGATCGAGGTATTTTTTATGAAAATCACTTCAAAATTGGCTTAGAAAAAAAAATTTTTCGATTTCAACCCAGATACAGAAATTGGAACTTTTAGGTATAGAACAAAAATGTTGTTTCGGCACGTAGTAGGATAAGTTGTGCGCCAGGATTTGATGAAGGTTTTTTGTAGAGGAGCTCAATACAAACATTTTTTTTCTTTGGAAGGGGGGTCTATCTCCCCCTGTTTAGGTGGGAGGGGCATTTTTCTAAAAAAAAATTATCAAAATAAAAAAAAATTATTAAAAAACAACGGCAACACTTACAGTAATAAATGATACCATTTCCAAAAGGCAAAATTGTGCATTTGATTCTAATTTTTAAATCAATATAATATTCCCAATAGTTTTTGAAATAAGAGATTTCAAAGTTAAAAATAGGGGAAAATTTTTTTTTTTTAAACTCATTTTATATTATTTTTGTCCAGACTGTGAATTTTAGTAAATAAATTACTTAAACAGAAAACTGCCTCAATTGATTCCTTATCGAACCGTGAAAACTATATGTTTCTATGTCTTCTAGTTTTTGAGAAAATTGAAAAATAAAAACAAATAAAAACAAAAAATATTTTGAAAAAAGAAAAATCTGATAAAATAATTTTTCAATTTTCTCAAAAACTAGAAGACATAGAAACATATAGTTTTCACGGTTCGATAAGGAATCAATTGAGGCAGTTTTCTGTTTAAGTAATTTATTTACTAAAATTCACAGTCTGGACAAAAATAATATAAAATGAGTTTAAAAAAAAAAAATTTTCCCCTATTTTTAACTTTGAAATCTCTTATTTCAAAAACTATTGGGAATATTATATTGATTTAAAAATTAGAATCAAATGCACAATTTTGCCTTTTGGAAATGGTATCATTTATTACTGTAAGTGTTGCCGTTGTTTTTTAATAATTTTTTTTTATTTTGATAATTTTTTTTTAGAAAAATGCCCCTCCCACCTAAACAGGGGGAGATAGACCCCCCTTCCAAAGAAAAAAAATGTTTGTATTGAGCTCCTCTACAAAAAACCTTCATCAAATCCTGGCGCACAACTTATCCTACTACGTGCCGAAACAACATTTTTGTTCTATACCTAAAAGTTCCAATTTCTGTATCTGGGTTGAAATCGAAAAATTTTTTTTTCTAAGCCAATTTTGAAGTGATTTTCATAAAAAATACCTCGATCAATTGGGAAATAGATATAGTTTTAGAATATATTTTTTAAATAGCATGTTGTCTTGAAAACATATACTTTAAATTGATGCCGAAGTTGGGCAAATGACAAAAAAAATTGAATTTTTGAACTTTGACATCTTATAAATTCTAAGTGGTTTAACCGAGTTACATGTTTTATACATTGTTAAAAAGGTATATTTATCTTCTATCAGAAACTGTAAAAAAATCGAAAATGGGTAAAAAATTGTCGAAGCTAGAATTTTTTCAATGGGTGAAGGTCCAAAAAACCGTTTTTTGCCCGTAACTCCAGATTTTGGGGGTGTTAGGGGATTTTCAAATACCGTTTCGTATTCAGTGCGACTAGCTCTACAAAACCTGATAGGTCTCCGCCCGCGTATATTTTGAGTGTTACACCGTGTTATTATTATTGGAACGCCCTCCCCTAAGGCCCGGGGGCGTTGTCGCATATCGTGTTCATATTAAAACTGCCTATTAACATTTTTAAGCTGCTGAGCTTTAAGTCTGCCTTCTGTCTGTCTTGGATTTCAGTATTCTGGTTATTAAAAAGAGAAAACCCAATAACCGAATGAGAAAGGTCTTGTCGGTTTCTTTCTTATACAAAGTTGAAACATCACAGAAATATTAATTAAACCAGATATCAAACTGCTCACTACTTAATAGATTTGGAACTTTATTACGAAATATCGTTTCAAAATATATAAGTCAAAACGTACAACCTAGCCCTGCCTTTTAGTTACTTCATGAAGCTACCAGCTCAAGTCAAAATTAACGTGATGTTGTGAATAAATCCACATGGGACTAACTTCTCGCTGACTACCGCATTTACTTTTCAAAATAATCAAAAATTCAACCTTCCGTCAAGGTTTTGGTTTACCCATTGTACTTTGTCGAATACTTGCTTGCAGTTTGTTGAGGTTAAGCAAAAGTATATAGCTGGTAAAACTGCGTTCACCCAAAAAGTAACTTTTCCAACAATGTTCTCAATTTACGAACGATTTCTTCGTTAACTCTCAAAAAGCTAGCCTCGAGCACTTAATAAACTTTTATAACAAATCTTTTAAGCATAAGACATTATTCTGGGGAACTATTTTTAAAGCTTATAGTGCATAAGTTTGTCTCATGGTAAAGTCTTTGATACTTATAGTGGTTTGATCTCTATCCAAAAAGTAGGAAATATAGATTTTTGTTCAGCTTAAAGGAGGTTATTACCTTGCCTTAGGGGTTTTCTTTCAAACAATTCTTTTCAAGAATTCAAAAGCAGTCTCTTGTTAGCAAAAAAAAAAATCACACTTCTAAGCTTTACACTACATTAATAGTTTTTTCTTTGTGCTTTCTTACTGCCTATTTTCCTGATGATACCAAAAAAAAGGAAAAAAAAGCAGATGTGATAATTCGTTTCAAAATTCAAATCACGAATTCTATCACGCGCGTAGTACGTAGTTGATGTTCATATCTAAGGGTGCGGAAATTTTGTTGCTGCTGTGAATGCTTTTTGTATGTCAAGACAGCTTTTCGTCTGTTATTTATATTGTTTCTAAGAACGTGCTGGATGAATGAAAAGAATTTCTTTTTTTCTTTACACTTTCTTATTCAAGTATAATTATTGTTATTCTTATTATTATTGCATTGTATTGTTCCTGATTTTTTGTTTCTATGTTAATGCCTCTCTTCTCTGTAAGGATAACTTCACACCAAAGAAGGTTTTCTTTATAAGGAAAAATACTAAGTTCAAAGAACGCGAAAATAATATAGTTACTATGGCATTTTATTTTGATTATATTTTATTTCAAAGCTTTATATCTTGATGGTTATACTATGTTTATAAGTAGGTACTACATTAGAAAAGTGATTTATAATGACTGAACCTGAAAGTTTTTGAACTTTTGGTGTTTTACTTCTTAAAACAACAGACCATTGTATCAGGTTAATTTGATGGAAAATTACGAAACTGTTTAATAATTCAAGGAACTAAACCAACCATCTATAAATAAGTTGGTTGGCTTGTAAATGTTCATTTCTTTGAAATTGAAAAAAAAAATAACTAAAGACTCAAGGCTTGTCGAGTTGAGATTTTAAAGGTTAATGGAAAAGAAAAATGTGCAAAACAAAACAACAGCTTGTGTGGTTCAAGTGGGAATTGTAAAAACAAAAAACCTTCTTTATTAACATCTTTGGAAGATGGTTGCTGGTATTTCTAAGACCTATAGCATAACGATTGACTAAGAGACTGGAAATCACTTAAAAGTATATAAGATAGCCACTATTGGCAGCCTGGTGTGGTTCTAAACAATAGTTTCTGATCCAGTCACCTGAGCTGTTTTTATCAGCGACTGTCAAAATTAAACACATTTTAGTTTTTACAGCAGGCATGAAGTTACCATCAAGGTTGGCTGCAAATTCTTATGCTTCTCTATTGTTGTTGCTTAAAACTTCCGGCATTTGTGATTTCACTCCAATATTCTGGTTAATGTTCGTTTTCTTAACCTTTAGCGAAGATTTTACAGGATTTGAATACACGCTGGGAGAAGTGGCGTATCCATAAAAATATTTAGAGGGGGTTGGAAAATTTTTCAAACATTTTTTAGAGGGGTACGAAAAATTTTTCTCTCTAATTTATCCATCTTTGATCGAGAGTGATGCGCTGTGCTGCGGTACTGAAAGTGGTATACTGCTCTCGACGTGTCGACAGCTTCGTACTACTGTCTCCTGTTTTCAAAGTTCTTGTGTCCCAAACATTTTACACAAACAGGAAGAAGTTGAGTCTTCCTTAAAAAACACTTTACTTTGTTTGAACTTTGTCATGTGCTGAATTCAAAACTGTTTACAGATTTATTCCTATCACGGTGTAGTTTTTGAGCTATACTCATCACCGTTTTTGATATAGGTAAACACCCATGTTCCGCAATTCGACCGAAAGTGAATAATTTCACGTGAAATAAAATTTCATATTCTTCATTTCGATCGATTTCGAAAACTTCGAAATTGCTTCGAACTGTCAAAGCTGAAGGATCATCCATTTTTATTTTGTTTCTGAAGTTAAATTATTGGCAATTTTAATGGAAAAAAGAGAAGAATTCAAAAGAAAAAATAAGGAGACACACATAAGTTTTGATAATATTTTGTCCAGTCCAAAAATTACAGATTCATTGAAAAAGGCACCAAATTCACGAACAGAAATAGATTGAATTGAATGCGATCAGAAAATCTAAATGAGTGAAAAAAGCAGGAAGTGAAAGTAACAAAAACTAATTTTCAATTAAATGAGTTTTGATGTTTAATCCGAAATATATATTTTTTCGTAATATGTTGCTTTTATAATCCGAATTCGAAGTCCAAACTGCAATTTGCTGAAAGAAACCATTAGTTATGTTGACCACTAAGATTTTGAGATATCAAAAATTTCTATTTCCAATAACTTTGAGAAATAGGTATATTATTTTTGAAAAAAAAAAGTGTTTATTGAGATTGCATAAGAACTTTTGATGGTATTTGACGTACGTATTATACTAAAAAAGTAATCTGAAGAATTCCGAATTGGACTTAAATCCGAAAAAAAACTACCCCAACTTCAGCTAAGGCTCTTACTCAAACAAACACAAATAGCCGTTTCAGAATTTGGAGAGGGCTCGAGCATCTGAGCTGCCTCTAAATCTACATATAAGACTTACGAACAAGTTTCAGTTTCCACAGGGCCCCACGAGAAATTATGTAGTATAGAAAAGACAACATTTCTTTTGAAGATATCAAACTTGATGAATTTGGAGGACATTTTTTGAAATGAATTTTTCCGGCACAAACAAAATATAACTCAGCAACCAGATCTTCAAGAAAATCTTGGGTTTCATTCATGAATAAGGCAAAAGACAACCTTTCTTTCGATTCCTATTACGTTTATTACGCTCTTTTCTAGATTTCGCATAGAAGGCCCAACCAATTTTTTGCAAATTTCGTCATAACGTTGATATGCAATCAAAAAATTAAAATTGAGATGCATTTGCATTCTGCATCCTTGGAACTCTCCTGCATTTTGGGTATATCCAAAGTAACAATTTAATCGAAAAGATTTTTTATATATTTAAGTAAAATCTTTGCACAACTTTACCTTTTATGTGCTACCAAGCAAATAAAAATAGTTTATGGTTTTAAAACAGGGGTAAATTTATAACATTTGTGACCTAAAAAATGTAGGTAGATAAAATCGAAACCATACTCAAAATACAAAATTTTTATTTCTTAATTTATTTAAGTCTTTCAACAGATTTGTAAAAATATTATTTAACTTAACTTGATATAGAATTTGCTACATTAAAAGCTTCTTATTTTGTTTGTTTCAAGCTTACAATATACCGGCACTAGTTTTGAAAAAAAAAAAAAATAATAATGCGATTGCTTTCTTTTCTTTGTCTTCAAATCCATTACATTAATTATTTTCCTGTTTTTTTTTTATACATATTCTTCACCTTGAAAATTATTTTTTCTATGCTTTTTTCTATTATGTCGATAAATGTTACCACCTACCTACCAAACTATTCATTATTTATATGACTAATATGTCTTGAGTTGCGTGACTCTAGCAAATTTCAACTATATATTCTTAATAATCTACCTCTAGACTTGTCGTGAATTTTAACCTTCACCGTTCAGCCCTTTAATTGTGTTTTACCCACTATTTCAACCCTCGACCTCGAAACGTTGAAATCAAAATGTTTATTTTCTACTATTATTTTTGGTAAAGCTTATTTTAACATTTTGGAAATAACCAATGTATATGTGGTAATGACTTCAAGAAAATAAATACCACTTATTTTTTATGATTGTTACAAATCGAGGTTTTTAAAGAAATTACGAAATAATAATTCAGAAAACTATATATTTATGTAAATTATTTAAGAAGTGCTTATTTAATTTTATATTTACAGAAAATAATATCAAGCAACTCTACCCCGTGTAGCTATCTTTTCAAGTAAATTTGTACTAATTGTATTAAAAAAAAGTTAAAATACTATTTTCGTACATTCCTTATAGATATTTACAAAATTTGAACTTTGATATTTTGTGAGAAAACATTAAAAAATTAAGTCGCATCGTATGTTCAAAATAAGGGACATCCTAATGTTCAGATATTAATTTGTTGACATTTTTTTTTTAATTGTTAAATAGTGCCAGAAAACTTGGAATAGAAAATATTTATCATTTCTATCAGAATAGTGCTTTGAAGTAAATAAGCCAAAATAATCAAGGAATGGTTAGGAAATTATTGTCCAAGGGTGATCAAAAAACCTCCTAATATCCCGGTTGATTGAAATTGTGGAAAAAATTGGAAATTAAATTTCGAAAAGACGAAATCTCCAATCAAAATAGCTTAAAAAGGGATTATTTGGAACAATAAAAGTCCTGCCTACAAAATACTGAATTTTAACGAAAATTTTATTTTATAGTGGGTTATTCATAAGCGGGTTCATTTTCATTGTGACTGTGACTAGGAGGGCCATTTTCCCTGTGAGTCACTGTATATTAGGGTGGGTCAACAAAATCGAATAGGTATCTACTTTTTCATTTTGTACTCAGGAAAATCGATTGCTAGACGTATGTACATAGGGGAAATGGGGGCAAGACCGTTTTTGTACTATGTTGTATGAAAAAAAAAATTAAATTGGCAGGACTTGTAATATATAATAAATGCGTTCTGTTAAGATCGATTATGTCTGTAAATATGAGCAAGTTTGGTTGAAATCCGGAAAAGTTATAATAAATTTTGTGATTTTTCATCAAATCGTCATGTTTCGTGTGAAAAGAAATTTGTACTTTTTTAAATGAAATATTTAAAAGTTTTAACTTTTTCTTTTTTAGTAATAAAAGTTGGGAACCGATGAAAATATAGCATACGTTTGTGATTATTGCAAAAAGATTACATAATTTAAGATAGAAACGATTTTATTGTCAACAGAAGTTCACAGTTTTGTTAAATGTTTTATCAAAACGTATTATCTCTTGTTTAGTATTTTTTTATTTATTTTTAATGATCAGGGGTCGAACTACGTATCTATCATTTTCTTCTGATTAAATAGAGAGAGCAATATTCAAAACGTTAACGAACGTATGCCGTAGTTCGACCACAGATTTTCTACAAAAAACATTAAAATTAATGAATAAACAAAACACTTTATTTTATTTAAAAGATGTTTTTTTATTGGTTTTTAAGACGGTTAAACACGCCCCCACTTCCCTTACATAGTACATACTCACCAAATATGAGCTCTTAATATTGATGAGAAGATCCTCCGCTTTAAACGACTTTTTCGCAAATTTCTTTACATATTCTTGTATGTAGGAAACAGAACGTTCAACAAAAAAGGTACACTTTTTCGTTTAGCTAACCGTTCAAAGATATTCAAGGTCCAAAAAAATATCGATTTTTTGACCCACTTAAAGTGGAACCGCAGTCGTTTAAAACGTGTAATTAGACACAACTTTTAACGTTTGATATTAAAAGTTTTCAAAATACTGTAATTTTTACGTTTTAACGCAAAGAAATCGTTAATTTAACGCTAAATTTATGTTACTCTACTTGAAATCATGTGATTTTTAGTGAAACAATCATAATTCGGAGTTAAGAAAAACAGAGTTTTTTCTTACTATTCCAAAACTTGCCCTTAAATATTAACCAATAATTTCCTCTCAAAAAGGCACACTTTTTCTATTCATATATATCTGACATTTCCATCCTGCAGCACTCCTGCTGCAGATGAGGATTATAATTATAATTAAATTTATGCAAACTTCCTTTACCTAGTATAATGTTTGTTTTTCAAGTCAGCGATAATTTTCTGAAGCGTGATGACATTTACAAACCACCTAACTCATTTGATTAAGTTTTCCACGCCAAAGCATAAAATACATTATTATTATCAATACGCTGTGACACCTAAACATAAAGCACTTAATTAAAATCTTTCAACCCTAATCAAACGACACGATGCAATTATTGCAAAACTTAATTGCATTTCAAAAGGCATTTGTTTTAGATTCACTATAGATGCCACAACTTGTGTATATAGTTGGGATATGTATTTGTGTGTACATTGTACATAATATGTATCGGAAATAAAGGTTGACACTTACATGGTTAAGCGTTTGCGTTGCGTTATATTCTGTTACGAAACACACCTGTGCACTTGCTCACATCCGGATATTCAAATGCAATATTAATGGCTTCCCGGAAAGTAGTTTTGTGGGTGAAAATTTAATTATGAAAGTTCTCGACTAATTGTCGGAATGGCTTTCGCTTTCCCTATGGTATATCCTATGCCTATATACCCCATGCTACCGACCACCAACCGAACACCACGACAACGACAACAACTTGGCATGAAAATAAATTGCAAACAAAAATACACTTTCTCTTTAAACCCAGACAGACAAATAATATAGAATATTATAGTAAAGTCTCTCAATGTTGATATTTTTTGTATAGGCGGATAAAGTGGGTGTAAGAAATGAATCAAACTTTCAAGTTTAATTAGAATTTGTTCAAAAGAAAAAGATTAAGCTCATGAGACTTAAAAAATTGAAAAAAAATTATTAGGTTTGCATTTTTAATCTGGAATAGCAGTTTCTTTGCTAGTACAATCAACAATTATGAATTTTTTTTACTTTTCAAATACCTAAAACAAATATTATTTGGAACTTTATCAACGGTATCTGCCATAGAACCGTTTTCTTAATGTCTAACTTTCTCGTAAGTAACCGATTTCAACGCAAATATTTTGTAAAAAACCGTTTTAGAAACCCTTATGTCAAAATTAATAACAAATTTCCACAAATAGTTTTGACAAATAGGTAAGCGTCAAAAAAAATCAGCAATAACAGTTAGAAATAAAGTGAAGTATCATACGGCTGACTGACAAGCAGCGAATTTTAGCGACGCACAGTGTGGTATTTTGGTTTAATCTGGCCAAAAACATTTGGGCACATTTTTCACATCAAATAGGTACCAAATGACAAAAAAGTTATTCGGAAGTTATTTGGAAGGAAAAATGTTCATATTCTTGGTACAGTAAAACCCACTTAAGTGCTTACCCACTTACCTCCCAATTAGCCGGAAGATAAAAAATATTAAAAATCAAAAAATGCACTTACAATCCTGTGCTATAATTTTTCTTAAATTTAGTAATTCATTCTTTATTTTGTTTTTTTTTACTGAAGTTGTTTCATTAAATAATTTTTGAGAAAATAAGTTTTAAAAATGAAACAATTTTTTTTCGTTTTTTAATTGATTTTGTATAAAATTTGCAATATTATGGACATATACAGGGTGTCCCAAAAGTAATGGATCAAACGAAATATGCTGATTGGGAAACTTAAGGGCTCTCAGAATTTGGTAACTTGTTCATCCCAAATCCTTATGGTTTTCGATTTAATGCAATTCTTGTGCAATTTCGAAAAATTCCTACTTGGTAACAGTATTTTGCTTCCTGCGCTTATTATTGATTTTTGTTTTTTTTAATTCTTTTACGAAAACATTGCCAAATAATTAGGAACCATTCATTTATCAAAAGATTTTTTATTCCATACGCCATTTCGCAGCAAATTAAATAACAGTTTCAAGTTTTATAAATCTATTTCTAACTTTTATTTGAGAGCAACACCGCAAAAAAATTTTGTACGGTTTGACACTGGTTTATTATTTTAAAAACTTGTCCCAGTATTGCAGTTTTCAAAAAAGTATAAAAGTTTCCAAAGTTGAAGCTAGATCGCAAATTATTACAATTTTAATTCAACAAAACAGGGTTTTTCAGAAAATGTGCAAAAATGTTCCCAGAAATAGACAAGAGTTTCACTCTTTCTGTTATTTTATTCATATATTTTAGCAACTCTTATAACACTTGTCGGCGGGAACAAGAACTATGCAAGGTGATTCTAATTAATTTAAGTGTGCTGAATTCAAAACTGTTTACAATTTTGTTCCATCACGTCTAGTTTTTGAGCTATACTCATAACTATTTTCACTAAAAACTCTCAAAAACTCATTGTCAATTAAGTTTTTTTTATGTTAAATCAAAAAAAAATAATTTTTTTCTTAATATGTTGCTTTTTAAAATCCAAATCAGAAATCGCAAACCGGAATTTGGATAAAAAAAACCCATTCAATAAGATATGTAGGTACTAAAATTTTGAGATACGAGCATCATAAATTTCTTTTTCCAATAACTTTGAGAATAAAATTAATTTTGAAAAAAAGTAAATATATTTAGAACGATAAAATATTGCGTTTTCATATTGC
This sequence comes from Episyrphus balteatus, assembly GCF_945859705.1. Taxonomy (NCBI): domain Eukaryota; kingdom Metazoa; phylum Arthropoda; class Insecta; order Diptera; family Syrphidae; genus Episyrphus; species Episyrphus balteatus. The sequence goes on from NC_079135.1 coordinate 70,691,731, forward strand.
GTAAGAAGGTTTGCAAAAAATATATTTTACGGTGGTGTAATTCGACGTCAAATGTACCCATAAAACACGTTTTTGACCAGTTTTTGACGTGCCCCCCCCCCCCCCTGGATTCGCCCTTGCAAACCCACCCTACTTTTTCACCCGTGCACCCCTTTTCCTGAATTTTTGTATGGGCAATTTATTTTTTCCCTTACATACCTTTTATCCTAAATTACCACCACCCTTATACTGCTAATATGTAATTTTTCGAACGATTTTCAATAAAAAAAAATTCTAAAAATTTTGGAAGTTAAAACGACTTAAAGAAATGTTTTTTTAATAAAAGCGAATTTTATATTTTTTGAAAATCTTATAACACTAAATAAAAAATATTCTTTAGTGAATTTAAAAAAAGCTTTAGTATTAACAGAAAGTACGTTGTTAATGACCATCCAAAAAGTATTTTTTCTATATCAAAAGTAGGACCTCATTTGCCAAAGTACATACATGCATTTTTTTTTTACTAAAATCGTTAGAAGATTTTTTAGGTTAGGTTAGGTAGTAGTGGCTGTCAGGCTAGTTACCCGAAGATTTTTTAAGAAAAATAACATTTTTCATTTTGTTCGTATGACAAGTACCTTTAGTTTTATTAATAAATAGAATTTCAAACTTAATTGCTTCAGTGGTTTAGGCTGCAGGTCGATGGTCGATATAGAAAAAGACATTGACATAGATTCACAGACAGAATTTCATTATGTGATTGTTAAATCGAGTTCGAATTTTTAAAGATTTCTAAATTTTGCTAATAGTGCCAATATAACAACTTAAAACTTATGTACCTATGTACAAAAATGAAAATTAAATTTCCGTCAACTTTGACTTGAGATCCCTTTTTCATATCTGAAAAAAATCAGTCTCCCCGTTCAAATGTAATACGAAATTGCTAAAATCGAAACTAGTACTAGTTAAAGGTAAAAAACTTATCTTAAACTGTCTAGAATTTTAAATTGAATATTCGTTGGCAGTACTATACACTCCGACAAAAAGAATGGACAGAATGGGTAGTGGGGGGAAAGATTCCTGGGGCATAAAAAATATGAGATTTTTTTATATTTTCAACATTGCATAAAAAGTTTATAACTTTTATAAAAAAAATTGGTAAATTAAAAAAAAAAACGTAAAATTCGTTCGTCAAAGGCATAAAACAATAGTTTTAAATAAAGTTAGTATGAAATTTTATAGCAACTACTTCTCAAAATCAAATTTGAACAAAAAAAAAATAAGTGCGATTTTCAAAAATTTGATTTTTAAAAATCCAAAAATTAGTTTTATCAATATCTTAGTTTTGATTTCTATTAAATGCTTTTATATGCCGTTTTCAAGAAAAATGATCTTTACCCACACTTACCCCAATATGTCAGGCAAATATATCCGAAACTATTAAAACGAGTTCGCTGTCATTAAACTAGTTCACATCAATTTTGTTTCAAATTTTTCGAAATAATAGTTAAAAGTACATACATAGCATCTTTAACATTTACTCATTTTTCATAAAATAAATTAAAAAAAAACCTTTTCATTTCATCTGAAAGCGAATTCACCAAGTGAACTGTTTTTAATACCAAGTCAGAAATCCACAAATCAGTGCATACTGGACATCATCATGAATCCTATTGAGCTGGTCAATGATCGTACAGAATTTTTAATTTCACCTCTAGTTTGTCAGAAATACAATTACACATTTTACACCTCAAAAGGGCCTCCAATTTGTTAAGTCTCGCAACATCAATCAACATAAACTTTGCAATGGCAAAAAAAAACTAGCAGTCAAAAAATTTATTAAAACCTTATCGGAGTATTGTTTTGGGATTCTTCCTTTTTACAATTTTATCACTTCAAACTAACGCAAATGTTAGAATTACCCATATTTTAAAAAGTGCCCACTACTACTATGTTATAAAATTTTAGAAAAATTGTATGTTTTTAAGACCATAAGACCAAAAATATTATAAATCATAATTTCAATGAATAGATTACATGAGAAAAAACTCTTTTAAATATTTGTTTCTTAAAAAAAAAAAAAATAATTTCTTTAATTTCTATTCGCCTACGGGAGATTTTACTGTACCTAACCAACCTACATTCACTCGACTTTAAAATCCAAAAAAAGAAAATATTATCCTGCGGTCAGCTTTAAATATACGAATAGAAAAATAGGTCAGTACTCTTACATATTTTATATGATCCACTCTGTAATTGACCACCAACCCTTGTATATTTCTCTATTAAATGGGGAAAGTTGATTTTGTTTTGTTTTGCCTGATGCGATGTTTGGATACAACGCTCCTTGGCTCTCGATGCAAACAAATACGACTTCCATTGCACATACACAAACAAACTTCATGTCATACACATCACGACCAACGACGCAACTAGACCTATACGGATGAGAGATATCCCATAGATACTTTTGCTCCAGATCTAAAAAAAAAAAAAAGGGAATAATAAAATATCTAGAGCTTGATTACCTTCACCGCATAATATAATATTTTCTTTCTTTCTGCATGTGGACAAAACACTCATGTGACGTTGGTCCTTGCTTCTGTATCTTTAACAAGCACTCAAAAGATGCGGTTCTCGTAGTGCGCATACACCTGTTTGCACTCTTTTCTGCTATATAAGATAGGAACAAGAGAAAAGTGCTTTCACTCATGTTGCTAGGAATGTTTTTTTTTTTAATTTTTTTTTTTTGTTATTGTATTGCTCCAGGACTAAAAGGTAACAATTTTTAAGTTGATGTAGTGGCATAAGGTACTTATGTATGTTTTTATTTTTAAAGCTATTAAATACATCCTGTTCAAAGGAAAATATATTTAGGTCCCAAAAAATATCAGACTTCTTATCGAAGGTCACTCACCACTTGATATCTTTTTTTTATATACAAAAATACACGCAAATACATGAATAGATTGCTTTGGTCTATTTTTAGTTTAACCTTTAGTGTTAACCAGGATGTAGAAGAATATAATGGTTTGCTTTTCCTTAGGGGCATTTAATTTTATACTTTTTTGCAGTTTTTTTTTTGTCTAATAGTTATGATTTCTTTGAATTTTGAAAAGAGTATTTTACATAAATATTTAACGGTAACGATTTATAGTACAAAACCTTTTGTAATAGCATTTTTAATAAAAAAATATTAAATGCATACAATTTAAATTGATTTCTAGCTCAAATTCTGAATTTGATAATTTTTTCAGTATGTTGGTGTGCTGAATCCAAATCTGAGAGAAATAGAAAAATATTTAAATTCTAGAAAAAGTTTCTATAAAAAAACATCTTTAATTTATTTAATTGAATTAAACCTAGATAGCAGCAAATTAAAATCAGTTAACAATTTGCATTTAGATTTTTTCCATAAGAAAAATATTACGCATACACCACAGTGTCCCTCTAAGATTTAGTACAGGTAAAATAGGCATTAAAAAAAAAAAATTGTTACACTCATGAAACTTGGCAAAAAGCTTCCTTTTGGGATAAGAACCAAGTACAAAATAAGTCTATACAAAAAAGTTGGGTGGAAGGTGTTTTTTAGTGGAAAAGAGGGAGGGAGTGAAGGTCAAAAATATACTGACAAAAATTGTTTGTCGAATATCATCATATGACACATGTTTTCAAGGTATTTTTTGATGGTGAATCTAATGACATAAAAATAAATTCAATACGATTGCTCTAAGAAAAGTTATTGCCGATTAAAAACAAGGATGCTTGTTTTTTGACTTCAACAGGTAAAATATATCCGAAACCCATGTGAAAAACATGCTACACTGACAAAATTTGGGATGAAGGTTTAAAATAACACAGGGACAAAGGATTCATAAAGTTTTTAAAAAATTTTGGGTGAAAGGGTGTTTTTTTGATTGGTTAAGTTGTGTGTGAGAAAGGTATCATAACAGCTAACTTATATTTTATTAATTTTTAAAACTTGGTGAAATAGTTTTGGTTGGTATAAGAATTAAGAATCTATAAAAAGTAAAAAATTATTTTTAGTGAAAGGGTGTTTTTTTTTCAAGAAATGATGAAATTCGAAATTAGTACCACAAAAACTGGGAAAAAATTGTTATACCAATGAAAATGGGTAAAAATGTCCAGAAACCGAGAATCCAAACAGTCTATACAAATATTTTAGGTCAAAGGGTGTTTTTTTTTTTGGAAATAGGGAAAATCCGCGATAAGTCCCACAAAATCAATGGCATAAAAGGTACCCTCACGAAATTTATTAAATATGTTCTCGTTCCCATAGGAATTACGAATAAAACAAATCTATAAGTTTTTTTCATGTTAAAGGGTGTAATCATAGGCGGATCCCCCAGAACTTAAAGTTCATACTTAAAGGAAATCAAACTATAAGAGTTTTTAAAATATATGAATAATAACAGAAAGAACTTGAGTGAAACTCTTGTCTATTTCTGGCTGAAAATGCGAATTTTATTGTTTGTTGCATCCCTTTCCATGAAAAGCTCCACCTCACAAATAAATAAACGGCTATTTGTTTTCGATTTAAGAAAAAGTGAATTTTCAAAGTGATTTTGGTGAAAAATTTTGATCGAATGACATTGAATGATATTCTAAAAAAAAAAATAATTGTATATGCAACTCTATTTTTTCATACGGAGGGGTTAAAAAATTTGCACTTTTCTCGTTGTTTTTTTTAACATTAGTGTTTTCAAAATAGCGGAACACGCCACAACATTGCATAAACTATATATTATAGAACTGCTGGATATGTAGAACAAACTTGCATTTTAGAAGTTTGCCCAAGTTTGCACCCCGAAAATAAAGACCCCTTGAAAAAAACTCCTCAAAAGCGACCCTTACTTATAGATTTTTATAAATATTATTTTATTGAGAAAATTTCTCCAGGGATACCTTTAAAAATATGTAAAAAAAATAGTGTTTCAAATTTCAAAAGAATCGGTGCAGTAGTTTTGAGGAGCACCGGCGTTGATAACATTAGTTGTGGGGATAACGATTTAATGTTTTGAACTCTGGACTAAAAGACTAAAACGTTCCTAAGGGAAGTATTAAAATACTCAGAACTTGGTCAATTTGGCTGCAAGAGACCTACAATTTGAACACAATATTCTTGAGATATAAAACAATTTAACCCCTTGTAGCCCCATGTGACATTTCTGCAACAAACCGAAAAAGATTGCATAAAAGCTCTACAAACTATTTTTTTTTCTTTTGAAGCTTCTAATATAATCTTTAAGTATTGCTTTATCGAAATAGTACCTACTTCAAATTTCTAATAAATAGCACCAATAGTTTTTAATTGACAGTTAATGTTGAAAGTTGGGCTTTTTTTGAAAATAAGCTAATTTGTGTAAAAACTACGAAATTCAGAAAAAAAAAAGTTTTCATTAGTTTATTTTATTTTATTTTTGGATTTTAGGAAAGTGCCTAAAAATTAATATTAGATAGTTTTTTGCTTGAATTTTTGCATTTTTATATAAAAATAAATTATTTAAACTTTTTTTTACTCCCTAAATATCAAAATAACTAAGTAAATAATGACTTTATTGAATTTTTAAAAAATACGTGTTTTATTAAAGATAAAGGCCATTCGATTGACTTATTAATTTTTAAATTTACGACCTTGGGTTACAAAAGGTTAATGCAAATAAAAAAAAAAAAAAAACTGGGTTTCCCAGCAAAAAAGTATGATTCAGTTTTTTTGTTATTCTTAGGAACTTTAATATTTATTAGATTGAAGTCTTTAGTATTTGACTAAAAACTACTAGATCATTAACTAATATTATAATTATGTCCATAATATTGCAAAATTTTATACAAAATCAATTAAAAAACATAAACATTTTTTTTTTTAAATTTCATCTTTAAAACTTAATTTCTCAAAAAACTATTTGATGAAACAACTTAAGTCAAAAAATAAAATAAAGAATAGATTACTAACTTTAATATAGCACAGGATTGTAAGTGCATTTTCAGATTTTTTATATTTTTTTTTCTCCCGGCTAATCCAGGGGTAAGCACTTAAGTGGTTTTTACTGTAACAAGAAAATGAAAATTTTTCCTTCCGAATAACTTTTTGGTCATTTGGTACCTATTTGATGTGGGAAATGTGCCTAAATATTTTTGGCCAGGTTTTAGACCACTGTGGGTCGTTAAAATTTTCTGCTTGTTAGTCAGTCGTATGATACTTCACTTTATTTCTAACTGTTATTGCTGTTTTTTTGCCAATCCATCCCTTGTGCCCCCCCCCCCCCCCCCCAGAAAAAAATCCTGGATCCGCCCCTGGGTGTAATACTAGAGTTATATTAGTGGTACCCTATTTAAATTCAGTAATTATGTTACTTTTAAGATAAGAAACAAGAATCTAAAGGGTCTATAAAAATATCATGGTCAAAAGGGTGTTTTTTTTTAGTGGAAACAAAAATGATGGGTCACCTTAATGAAATTTGGTAAAAAACATTGAATTTGGGATGGAAAGCAAGAATAAAGAGTTTTCATAAAAAAAAATTTAGGTGAAAGGGTGTTTTTTTTTTCGAAGAGACAGTAAAATCTGTAATTTTTTTCTCAAATGAGACAGGAGTGATCTTAATTTCAAGGTATGGAATAAAATGTATGTGAGGAATATTTGGGGAGAGATTTGCTGAAGCCTATCTTTTAGAGAAGAGTCATACATTTTCATGGAGTAAAATCTTCTTTACAACACGTACGGAGTTAGTGAGCTCTCCTAGACCTACTTTAAGTACCCAAAGATACTTGACTATTTTCCTAGCATCCGGTTCCAATCTTCCCTAGATTTGGTCCACAGTTTAGTCTGATGCACGATAATGCATTCTTGAGTGGTTTGAGAATATTTTCAAGATTTTAGTATGACAGCTTTGGATTGACCACACAGATATCCGGATTTAAATTCAATGGAACATCGTCGCCTGAGAATTGTTTTGTCGTATACGCCAATTTTGGAATTTTGGGAAATCGCATTTTAAGGTTTGAGCTTTTATAAAAAAAAAACTGGCCGATAGATTTTTTTCAATTTTTAATAGAATATTTTGTGCGATATCTTCTTCATATTTATGTTGTCAAAATTGTCACATCTATTTTAGTTTTCAAATTATCAAGGTTTTTATCCAAAATCAGTTTGTCGTAAACGCCACCAAAATCAACTTTTTTTCCATCCCGTACACGTACGACAAAGTAGGCGCACGTACAACATTCCAATACTAAAAAATAAATAAAAAAATGTTCACAGTTCGTTTTTATTTATTAATTAAACATTTAAAAAATAGTTTCTTATTACATAGAAGTAGTATTGGTTTGACTTAGAGGCTCAATTATTAAAATAAATAGATTTAAAATAAAGAAAAACCAAAAAATATGACCATAAACATAAAAAAAATTAAAAAATGTCTTAACAAAAAATAAAAGTCATCCTTTGGCTATGAAATATGAAAGAAATAAAATAAAAATAAACCAAGTTTGGTTAAATTAATAAATTAATATATGGTCATAACATAAATAAAAGTAAATTAAATAAATATCAAACTAAAGAATTTATTCTAATTTTTTGATTTGAATAACGCTTCATAATATTCTTGGTCTGATTTAGGCATAAATATGAAAAGGCTTTTAATATCAATAATCTTATCCTTAGTTATCGAGTTAGATTTTTTAGTAATTTGAAGACATTGGCAGAACAAATTTACAGGAGTTGCTATGGTAGACTTTTTATATGTTTTAAATATTGATGAGCTTTTATATTCCACTTTTCTACCGCTCGCTTTATAAAATAGTGTAAAAGTATCATCAGTATCATCAATTTGCAAAACAATAACGCAAATTTAGCGAAGAACAATGGCGCCTTCAAAAAATAATTTTCGACCAGTAGGTGTTTTTTGTGAGCGGGTGCAATAACAAAACTCACAGCAACCCTTTTTCGCTTCGTTCACGACAACGCGTGAACGAAGAGGCGCCACGGGCTCGGCGCCCACGACTACAGTCGACTTGTTGTCTTGAACGAAGCGGCGCCCGCGACCGACGGTCGACTTCTTGATCTTGTGTTCGATAGAAGATCAACAAGTGTACATATTTATAAGCGGTACTTGCGACCGAGGATGAGGTCAAGTATCTAGCGGCAGGAACAAACGACAAGAACCATGACAAAATTAAATACAACATTTGAGATGTCTCTCAGATGCACTTTTTTCTTCCTTGCACCTCTAGGAATAGTGCAAAACCTCAAGTAGCGCAAAGCTTAATGCAGCCCTTAGTTTTTAAATTCGTTGTCCTTATAGCACATGAAGTCCTTATTTTCAATAAATACTTTTCTAGTAGATTTATTATATTTGTTTATATTCTATTTGGGTCATATATCTACATACATGTAAGACAAAACAAGTTCGAAATTTTCTACCCTATCTGTTTTGTACGACGTACGACAAACCAATACTGAAGAAAAAAAAGCTGAAAAATACATAGAATTTTTGTCGTAAACGCCAAAAGTTGGCGCTTACGACAAACCAAAGCTAATCCGATGCTTATTTTGTGGATATACGACAAAATGCACACTAATTATCTCAGTAACGGTAAACGATAGGACAAATCTGATAACAGAAATGAAAAGAGAACGTTCTAAAACCTATTACTACATACCCAGTTTAAAAAAGTGCATTTTGGCGTTTACGACAAAACAACTCTCGGGCGACGACATATCTATGAAATGCTGAAGAGATGCATACGCGACCGAAATTCACCTCCAAGCGGTCTTGATCAACTAAAAACTGAAATGAAAGAAGAGTTACAGACAAAATCTTCAAAAGTTAATTCGTGGAATAAACAGACAACTCCAAGTTGCCATATGCGCTAGAGGTGACAAGACAATACCAAGTATTGAATAAAATTGTTAGAAAGAAGTGTCACTTGATTCCATTTTCAAGTTTTTTTTTTTTTCTTAAAAAAGAAAAATTATTTTAATTTCAGTTTTCAGACCTTGAATTGTTAAATTTGGTTCATCTTTTTTTTGGGTGATAATACTGTTGCAGTTTAGCATTTTTTCGGCTTGCTAAACAATACGCAAACACAAAAAAATGCACTAAAGAATTTTAAAGTCATTTCAAATAAAATACAAAGGTATAGCTAAAAGGGAAAAAAGTATGCCTTAATATTGAGCAGGAGTACATTGGGCACGTTCAAACACCTATCGGATAGGCTATCTGGGATACCCGTATCTGGAATATCTTTTTGAACAAAGAGGTATCCAGATAGCTTGCCCAAGCAGCTACTAAAAAAATATGTAAATATTGAGAAGAGGAAACTTTTTCTTTTGAGCAAATTACATTTTTTTTATTGTTGAATAGTACTTGCACAATCGCTTTGACTTTATTTCTTGCAATTTTTTTTATTTTGAAGCTGAATAATCGCCCGAAAAGTAATCAAAATAAAAAAAAGCCAAATGTATATCAGCTGATCACTCGGATACCTGAGGTATACCATAAATTCTGGGATACCTTCAGATTATTTGTTGACAGAAAATGGTTCGTTTCTTTGCTAATTTTTAACATTGTTTACAACAACAAACAGCTATCCGATAGCTTTATGTTAGCTCTTTGAACGTGTCCATTAATTACCAATGTCGCAATTAACTTGCTCTTAGAGATCGAGTTAGTAAAAATACATAAAAAAAATAGAAAAAACATAAAATCCGTTCTTCAAAGGAAATAAACATCACTTTATTGAGTTCCAAAAGGGTCCATTTTTTAATGAAAAAAACTCAGGAACGATTAATAAAAATAGTTAGACTTTGTTAAACTTTTGCTTTTATGTTTCAAATTTGCCTGAATTTTGCTTAAAACAATATTTTTAGTATTTTAAATTTTAATGATTGTAATAATATTTTGATTTAATTTTTTTTTTTTAATATGACATGGTTCTTTATCATAAAAGTTCAGCACACCGAAAACCTTGCAGAAACAAAAATATACTTCTTTAAGGTTTTCGATGTGCTGAACTCGAATCCGAGTCAGAAAAACTTGATTGCCTTCCGTTTTAGAAATATTATCGTTAGAAAATGCAAAAAAAAAAAAAAACGTTTTTTGATTTCTTTTGAACAAGATTTTTCCCACAAATAAAATATATTTAAAAAATTATAAAACACCTCATTATACTGACAATTAAAAGTTTTAACAAAAATAATGCAGTATTGAAATATTCAAAGTTCAAAATTTTTTTCCTCCACTTTTTTGAATACAAATAAGTTGAGAAAAAATTGAATTAAAATTTTTTTACATATTTAGAATTTAAGCTTACATTTTCACAAAATTTTATCAAAATCCAAATATTTTTGTTAAGGTTTAAAATTAAAAAAACCAAAACATTGGTTTCTTAATACTTTTGAGGTAATGTAAAAAACCTGATGCAAAAGTTATCTTCGTTTAGAATTTACCTCCTTGTAAGAACAAACACCGTGTAATAGTAAAATTAAAATTAAAACATAAATTTTACCTTCATGAAAATTTGTCGTGAAAAATGAACTGAAAGTCAAATTCAGTTTTTTTTCATGTTTTTGCTCCATTTTGTTATTATACAAAATTTTATCTTCTTCAAAGCGTGTGCCATGTGTCTATTTCAAATAAAGTGACAATCTTAACTATTAGGTAGGCAACGTAAGTTTATATTAATATGAAAAGTTTAAAAGTTTTACTATCCATACCTAGAAATTCAAGGTTACACCACAACTTTGCACGAACGTCTCATTCAACAGTGTAGAACAAAGGATTGAAAAATTCCTTCAAAGGACCTTGTTCGCAAGGAAGTTTCCTTTTTGACACATGATTTTCTATTTTTTTTTTTTTTTTTATTAATTTACCTTGAAACAAGTTTTTATAGTTTTTATGGTTATTAAGTACAACAGGTAAATCACTATTAAAACTGTTCCAAAACTTTGTTAAGCACGGGGATACAATTGAAAAACATTGTCAACAGAATCAAAAATAAAAGTTAATACAAATTAGTGCAAAAATGTATGTGTGTTTGTTGTTTTAACTTAATTAATGCAAGCTGACTTAAAAGTGTTTTAAATACTCTAATAAAATGAAATCTAAGAAGCTTAAGCTATACAAAATATCGATTTTTGCAAAGTAAAATTTTCATTTTAGTTCAAAGGTACCTACTGTTTTAATTCATGAATATTTAATTTACCTTTCATTAAAATGCTCTACAAAGAAATCTCTATGCATATTTTTACTAAAATCTGTTTTTTATGTTTTTCAACTTCCTTCGAGTAAAACACAAAACATGTCCCCACTATTAACTTTTCTAATATAATTTTTATAATGCCACAAATATTGAGTTTGGTTGACTTGAAACTATAACTTAACTATTCTAGTCCTTATTTTTTGTTCAATATTAATGGTGGACTAAAAAGATAAGTAACAAAAAACAAAATAAAACAACTTTAAAAAGAAGAAAGAATACAAAGTTATATTTAACGAGTCTCATACCATCTATAAAGTTTAAATTTAAAATTCAAACATCAACAACAAGCAGAGTAAAAAACACAAAAAACACGAACAACATCTCTTAAAAATTCCAAAATCAATAATGCATCCCCATTTTCCAAGAACCCAGAAAACACAGGAAAGTTCAAGCATTTTTAATGCTTAAGAAGATAAGACTTGTTGTAGTTTTACTATTATATCCGTGCAACGTGTATAAGTACTTGGAAGTCATTGCAATACAAATTTAGTTAGACAATCTGTTGTTGTCTGTGAAATACCGAGAACTTGTAAAGAAGAATGAGAAAACATTATAATGCCTTTTTCGAGATAAAGAAAAGATCAAGTTGTGCCAATCAACTAAGGAATGTCATTTCGGGGATTAAGTTTATTTGTATAAGTCAAAGTATATAATATAGTGATAGTGAAAGGAATTTTTTGTTAAAACTATGTAAAACAATTGGATTTGTAGAAACCTTTTGTAAAAGACTGGAAATAGTTAGGATACTTTTAAAACTCAACAATTGAGAGATTTTCTGGAAAACAAACAAAAAAAACTATTTAAAGGATTTTCAACACAAATATATTTGTAACCATTTATCTGTGGAAATGATTTAAAATGTATATCGTGTAGGTTTTTATTTCGAAAATATGTAGGACGTTCAAAGTTTTAATTCAATTGAAAAAGTTGTGTATATTCCGACTAGCAAACAAACGGTACAAGGCCAAAGTACTTTACTTTGGAGTTTGTCATCTAAAATAGGCAGAAAATGTATTGAATTCTTGACTGAATGTTGCTTGGAGCTACATTTTTGTGAGCATCTGGGGTCCGAGCACCCACAACTTGATGCAATCGAGTGTGGTTAATGCAATTTTGCAGGTGGCCATGGCACAGAGGAATAGATGGATGACTTCAGAGCCAGACATCGTGGGTTCAAACCCAGCGGTCGGCTCAGAAGTTTTTTCTAAATCGCCAGCTTAACTGAAGCCACCTGTGCGATAACATGAGACAATTTTCAACTATGTCTCCTCCTCTGTGCCACGTAGTTCAGTGTTGTATGTTCTTCTCTCGTTCTTTCTCTCTTTGTCTTTCTGTGTTGTATTAATGTCTTGTGTTGTATCAGCAAAATGGACCTAGATTCCGAAGCTGCAGTGTTTCTAGTCCGGAGATTTATCTTCAGACTAGTTTAATATGTAATGTAATGTAATGCAATTTAGTGTAAGCAGCATATAATATACCCCTTACTCGCCCTGTAACAAGGTGAAATTCTAATACTTTTACTTTGAGTCTGATTTTTTTATTTTTTCTATATATCTCCTTTACGGCTGGAACGATTTTGTTCTAATTTCGCACAATTATACTAACAATGATCCTAAGTAATATTGCGTTCCAAGATATTTTTAAAAATATATTTTTGAACCACAAAAAAATCGAAAAGGAAATCGATTTTTTTCGTACCTATAATTTGTAGTATACCTACTTTTTTTAGATTTCTCAAAAACGGCTCAAGCAATTTTTTGCAAACTTCCTCAACACGTTAATATACAATGTTTAAATAATGTTGCATACTAAAATCTTTCATTCGTGTTTTAATTTGCTTGTAAATTTATATAGCTTTCTGATATTTTTTCAAGGAAGTTAAAACACTAATGAAAATTTTTAGTACGCAACATTATTTAAACATTGTCTATTAATAGACCAGTGCCGAAGCATTCAAAAACATTAAAAAGTAAGAAAAAAATCATAGTAGGATGAAACCCATTGGAAAAGGAGGTGAATATAATAAAAATGAAAGGAAAAATAAATTACGGGCGAGCCGAGTTCGGGAAGTTGGTGGGTTGAGTTTTTAATGGTAAAAAATGGCATATCTCGATTTCCGGCAAAACTACAAGTTCTATAAAAAAAAGTTGTATGGCAAAGTTGTAGGTAGTAAAAATATCTACAACTTATGCATTTCATTTTTACATAACCTCAAAATTTAGGTCAAAAATTCCAAAAACCGAGTTTTTGGTTTTTTATTTTTATCTTTTTCAAAAAAATGTTTTTTTTTTTAACGAAATTAATTAAAAAAGGTTCCTTATTATGTCTCAAATACACAGTAATTTATTGGATTTAAAATATAAATTTTTTCACCTTATTTTGACTTAATATCGAAAAAACACCCTAGTTTTCAATCGAAAATTCACTTGTCAAAATATCAGCTTTGTTCAAAAACTCGGTGGTTATTTTGTTCGTTAAAATCTCTACTTTCTGATGGTGTAAACAAAAATTTACATTAGTATACCATATACCATAGTACATGTTCTCGGAAAATGCAAAAAGCTTAAATTCGATTTTTTAATCATTATTTACAATTTTGGCATATTTATTAAAATGTACTTATATTAGCATTCATTCCGAGGTTTATATTTTATATTAGCATTCATTCCGAGGTTTATCCTTTTTTCACCTTATTTGACTGTATTAATTATAATTGAAAGAAAATAATCCTTTTAAATTAAGGTGAACATGAACATCTTTTTATTTTTATTTAATCTTTTAATTATTACAATAAGCAGACATATAAAATTAATGAGAAATTTTCTAAATTTTAGCGGATACACATAAATTTTTACAGAACCCTAGTACGCAGTTCGAACTAAATTTAAGCTCGCATTAAAAATCATCCCAAAAATTTTGCCGAGCTAAAATTTATTCAAGAATTTCAGCCGCGTTATGCGTATAGGTTCAGCTAAAAAATCACACAACACAAAATCTCAACTTAGCAGACAAAAATAGGTCAAGTTCGATCTGCGTACTAGGTTTAGGGCCAATTTTTCAATAGTCAGTTAAACAGTCAGTTTGTACTTATTTCCCGGATAGAGAAAAAATCAATTTATCAACAGTCAGGTATTGCTTATTCCTAGGAATAAAACTATATTTGCTTCTTTCAGAGACGAATAAAATTACACGGTGCGACACTGAAAATACACCCGAGAAATAACATATTGTAGGCTGTTCGTATGGTCGAATAATGCATTAAAATATTTATGTTATATTTTTGGAACCCTCCATTTTCTTTTTATTTACAAAAAACCATTTTTACAGACCTTACCATGTAATCTATCAATATTTTAGTCAATTTTTTAACAACTCTCAATATGTTGTATGTTTTTGGAAAGAGGATTTCCAGACCTTTTGAATGATGTATATAAGTCTATTGTTGAAACAAATTGAGTGTAGGTTTTTATCCCACAAATCTTGAAAAAGTGATTTTTTTTCCCAATTTTTTCAACTTTACCCAATTTTTTTTTGCAAAATAAAACAAACAAAAAAATAAAGTAAGGTTATATTCTGAAAGAATATACATTTAGGCACAAATTGGCGTATTTTTTTATTGAATTTGACCAAAACTGCGGAATCTATGCTATTTTTTCGTTAATAGAAAATGTGGCTTTTCATGATGTGAATTGCAAGGTGCACAATAGGGTGTTCATTATTTTAAAATAATAAGAATTTCTATGCTCCTAGGATCTTATATGGTTGTAAATAAACTAAAAAAAATATTTTCCAAGTTTCAAGTCTCTAACTTAATTCTAACCCGTGCCGCCAAGCGGTTGAAGTTTCTTATGGGATTAACATGGGGTTTCTTGGACCTTGTTCGATCAATTTTAAATTCCAGCCAAACCATTCGTTCAAAAAATTTAAAACTTTACAGACTCAAATTTAATAAGTGTAGCTATCATGTGAAAATTTTTCAGATTTTTAATTGTTATAATTTTAGAGATTTAGCTTGGTAAAAAAAGTCATTTTTTCAGACTTTTTCAAAAATCGCTTTTTACACGTTTAATGCAAAAAATTTAAAAAACATACATTCTTATTCACAAATAAGCATAGCATGTATATTTAAAATGCAAATTCAATTCAAAGTTATATAATTAACTAGTTTTTTATTTATTTACTACAGTACTTTTTCTTAAATCGGGAACACGTTTTTTGAATATCGATGTGATTTGAAGAATGAATACAAAACTAATTTTTTATATAACTATGAATTGAATTTGCATTTTAAATATACATGCTATGCATGTTTGTGAATAAAAAAATGTATGTTTTTTAAATTTTTGGCATTAAACGCGTAAAAAGCGATTTTTAAAAAAGTCTGAAAAAATGACTTTTTTTACCAAGCTAAATCTCTAAAATTATAACAATTAAAAATCTGAAAAATTTTCACATGATAGCTACACTAATTAAATTTGAGTCTGTAAAGTTTTAAATTTTTTGAACGAATGGTTTGGCTGGAATTTAAAATTGATCGAACAAGGTCCAAGAAACCCCATGTTAATCCCATAAGAAACTTCAACCGCTTGGCGGCACGGGTTAGAATTAAGTTAGAGACTTGAAACTTGGAAAATATTTTTTTTAGTTTATTTACAACCATATAAGATCCTAGGAGCATAGAAATTCTTATTATTTTAAAATAATGAACACCCTATTGTGCACCTTGCAATTCACATCATGAAAAGCCACATTTTCTATTTACGAAAAAATAGCATAGATTCCGCAGTTTTGGTCAAATTCAATAAAAAAATACGCCAATTTGTGCCTAAATGTATATTCTTTCAGAATATAACCTTACTTTATTTTTTTGTTTGTTTTATTTTGCAAAAAAAATTGGGTAAAGTTGAAAAAATTGGGAAAAAAATCACTTTTTCAAGATTTGTGGGATAAAAACCTACACTCAATTTGTTTCAACAATAGACTTATATACATCATTCAAAAGGTCTGGAAATCCTCTTTCCAAAAACATACAACATATTGAGAGTTGTTAAAAAATTGACTAAAATATTGATAGATTACATGGTAAGGTCTGTAAAAATGGTTTTTTGTAAATAAAAAGAAAATGGAGGGTTCCAAAAATATAACATAAATATTTTAATGCATTATTCGACCATACGAACAGCCTACACTATGTTATTTCTCGGGTGTATTTTTTTTTTTTTATTTTGTAGCACAGTGTTATTCTAAAGAATAATCTCAACAAAAATAGTGTGTCAAAACTCTTTTGAAAAACACAATTTTGAATAAAAATGACGTTTAATTCTAATTATTTTAGATTTTGACATTATTTTTGTTATTCTGTTGAATAGATTGAAAAATTCAATGTTGTTATCTGATTGTTGATGAACCTAATATCTTTATTCGTCAGACAGTTAACTGACTGTTTATTAGAAGATTGAAAAATCGGGTCTTAGAGAAAAATTTTTTTATTAAAATGAAATGAATTTTAGACTTTTATAGGATTCCATTTATTTTTATAAAAAAAATTATTATTTTAAGTATTATTATTATTTTGAGTATTAGAAAAAACACGCCTAATGCGTCTTATTTTTCTCTGATCTATTTTTACCTGATCTAAAAAAAAAACAAATTCGAAAAAAAAATGACCAACATGTAAATAGTACCTAATTGGGTTTTTAATGAACAGTCTTTTACTTTACGAATAAAAATCAGAGAATTACCAAAAAGTTAGTCTTTCAAAATAAGTGGTAGACTGATGAAATTCTGTACGGAATTTTTATTTTACTGTTTTTTCATTCTGGGGATGACACAATTCGAATTTAAACTTTTATCAAATGAATTGATATCTTTTTTTAAGGTAGAATAACACGAGTCAAAAATGACAACATGATTTTAATTTGATCATAAAGCTAATAAACTGGCTAAACAATACATAATTGTCTTCGACTTTACTTGTAGAAAAGCATAGTGTAAAAAAAACTAGGTTTATAAATCAATTCATATTATTTGTAATAAAAAATCAAATTTGAAGACTAAAAGATGGGAGAAATTAGATAAAAGCAACATTTTTCACTAAATCCTATGAAGCCATCAAACTATTAGAAAAAAAAAACAACTTTTTTTCAGTCAACTCAAAAATTGTAACTTTATATTTTGAGTATTATTTATTTTTTTTAAGTTTATATTTAAACCCAAAAGTATCAATGGTAACTTATGGATTAGATTGCGAAAAAGGATACTACAAAAATTAAAGTTAAAAAGTGTCATTCATTATTAGGAGTCGGAAATATTGCTCGCTAGTTTAATAGAGTAACTAAAAAAGTTCCCTTGAACGCGAAGTTAAGAAAGATAAGATTTTGTTAAATAGATGGCGATTGGTAAAGTACTCGTGCGTACTTTATAACCGATTTTCAATCCAATAGACATAAAAGGAAATCAATGCAATTGCAGTCTACCCTGGCAGAAAAGAATGTGTGCCAGTTCTAGATTATCGTGTTCATCTACTCTTAAGTACTTTGCCACCTCGGAAGAAACACGCCTATTAGATAACAATGTCTGTGATTGTTGCATTTGATTACCTAACCTATTGAATTTAAAATATTTGTAAATCGTGTGAGGAATTTCCACAAGGGTTGCATTGCAACTTATGTTATCTGTTCTATGGGACTATTAGATTTACCCTATAATTGGATTTATTTAAGTTTAAAGAAAAAGTCTAGTCAAACGGTTTAAGTGATCTAAAATTCTTAAATTGCAATAAATACGCATTGATTTTTTTTTTTTTTTTTAAACTGTTGCAAGACTTTCTTGTCTTGTCTAGTTTAAAAAAAAAATATGTTTATATTTTTCTATGATGAAAATCAATTTTCATGTCAAGATTTTTTATTCGCAAACCAATCAACTTGACTGATAAAACATAGTGCTCTTGCGGAACCATTTTTCTTTCAAGATTGAGCTGTAAACAAAAGGCAGAAGCTATACACAAGTATGTTTACAAAAATAAAAATATAGATTGCATCTACACGATGAGCTTGGGTACTATATTGTATGTAAATGATATACAGGCTTGAGAAACCCTTATCGTTAATCGATTTTGCAAGTGGATTCTGATGGGGCAAAAGGTGACATCAATCAAAACTATTAATCTGACACATCTCAAGAGCTCTTCAATTTAAATGATTGCAATTTTAATCAATTGGAAGTACGTATTAGAAAAAAAAAATCTTATTGAAGCGCATCACTCAACTTTGACAGGAAATTAATGAATGCAGTTGCAGTATTTTTTGAAAACAAAATACGACTACATTTTGCTGTATGATAGCGATATTAAAGTTGAACGTACGTGGTAAAAATACCTATGTATATTTTTAATTTGTGAAATTGTTATCATTTCATTTCCGTGCAACTTTATTTTTGAAAGTTACTTACGTTAATTCTTACTTCCTTAATCCAAAGCTCAAAAAATAAAGACTTGAGCAGACTTAAGATAAAGATTATGTGTTATTGGTTTATTCATGAATAATAGAAAATTAAAATGTGAATTGTGATAGAAAGTTGTGGGTGCATGCCTTCAAATGGTTACTCCTCAAATTTTCCTAAACATGACGAAGCAGTGCAATCGATTATGACAAAATCTCATGCAAGCTCAAGGACTTTCTTTTGTACAAAAAAAAAATTGAAGTTGAAACTACATACTTTGATTAGAAAACTACAAAAACTCAATGTATTTTTAACGTTTATTTTAAAATCTCGATCTTCAACGCTAAATCCTTCTTAGAGCTAATTTTTCACTAGCCACTTTTTTATGTTTGTTACCTCATAACTTTGGACGGAGTGAACTAATTTTGATAATTCTTTTTGTATTGAAAAGCTGAGGCCTGCAGTGTGGTCTTAATTTCGTTCAGTTCTGGCTATAGAAGCTATGAGAAAAACCATAAAACCCAGTTTTGAACCGTGGAAGTCGGTTTTGTTTTTTTTTTATAAAAATGATTATTCAATTCATTTTTTATAGAGCGATAAATCAATAAATTCATACTTTTCGCAAGCATTCACTATTATTTAAGAATAATAGACAAAAACGATGTTTGCGACAACGACGTCTCTTCAAAATTAATTAGGTATTTTCTAGAACGGTTAAAATAATAAAGCTGTTTTGCAAAAAATATAAACAATATTGAAAATTTTTTTTTCAAAAAAACTGCATTTTTGTGCTAGATAAAAAAAATGGCTCTTACAAAAAATTTAAATGCCATTTTCAGAGAACTACAGGTTTACTCTAAATCAAATTTCTGTCGAAATGTTTATGAGTAATATGCGAAAAGCCATTGTTTTCGACATTTTAATTTTTTTTTAAATAGAAATAGGCAAAAGTAGCATTAATGTCAAAGCTTAATATGGTATATTTTGATTTTTTTAAAGAATTTTTTTAATAATATCTGTTTTCATAATCATTAAACACCACGAATATATAAAAAAACTCTTTTCAACTATTTTTTTGAAAAACTAATTTTTTATACATAAAAGTTTTTTAATATTCTTCAAAAAAAACAGTTGGTTTGCTCTTTAATATTAGTCAACACTTAAAAACGAAATTCAGAATGAAAAAATTGATTTTTCAAAAAAAAAAAATTTATAATATTTCTTAAAAATCCGGTAAGGTTTTTTGAACATTTTTATATCATGGTTACTTTAACAGTTGCGTTTCAAAATGTTCGTTCAAATCGTTTACGAAAAATTCAGGGTTAAAAAAAAGTTCTATGGTAGATACCGTTTATAACGACTCGAAAAATATTTTCTTTATTACAAAAATCGACTTTATGTGTAGCATTCAAATCTAAATAAATAGTTTGAGCCTGTTTTGTGAAGAATTACTTTTTTTCTTTTGGTTATCTGACAGGTAAGTTAGTTTTGGTTCGTAAATAATCATTTTTATCAATAAAAAAAAAACGGATTTCTATGGATCGAAACTTATAAAACGGATTTCTCATGAATTCAATGATCGTAACTGGACTGAACTGAAATGGGACCACACTGCAAGTCACCAGCTTTCAAATCCATAATACAAAAAATGAAAAAATCATCAAAATTGGTTAACCCAGTCCAAAGTTCTGAGGTAACAAACAAATAAAAAAAAATACAGTCGAATAAAGAACTTCCTCCTTTTTGGAAGCCGGTTAAAAAAAAGTCTATTTCACTTCAAGAAATTACCCAAAACTATTTCATTCTCTTATTGTTTTGTTAAAATCTTTAATTTGAACGTTGGCGTTGTATGTGCCAGAGCATTGGAACTCTGAAAGCTGTTTCCCTTTTTTATTTTTGAGTATTTGCACTACTTGTAGCAAAGGATTACTCCTTGAGGAATTCTCCGACGAGAATTTCAACTTCTCATCCACACTTCATGATAATAAACGTCAAGGAGCATGACTCCACTAAACTTGGCATGAAAATGTCATAAATCGTGACGGTTGTGTTATAAGTTTGCCTGCCATGGGCTTTTGGTCAATAATAACATAAAATCTTCATCAAAATAAAAAGCATTATGCTATTAAATTTAACATTTTGTATGTTTCTCTTAATTAAAAGTTAGCAAAGTGGAATTGAAAATTGAATTAACATTTACATATTTAAAAAAACATCTCAAAGCTGAGAGTTCATCCTTGAGAAATGCTGCCATATGCTGCATGTAATTTTAACTGCATTGCAGTTGTGATACCTACTCGGTTGACTTCTTATTGACTTCTATTTTTTCTTATTTATGATATACAATTTATTTATGTCAATTTCTTACAACATTTATTGAAGTAAATTTCAACTCCAATTATGTATGTTTCGAATAGGATTTGGTCAGAAAATTACCATTTCTTGGTTTTAAACCAAACAAACGATATTTCTGATTTTTCGCCATTTTTAACTTATTTTTTATCTCTTATTTATTTTGCAATAATAATTTAAAAAACCATAAACAAAAAAAAATTAAAGCTGGAAATTGTTCATTTTCCATCTTTATGCACAAAGATACCTTTTCTCGGCACTAAAACAAAATGCAGCAACTTATAATGATGACCCAATTTGTTTGATGCCAAAGAGACATTGAATAACAGTACCAAACTGCAACAACACCAAACCAAAAAAAAAACAAAAAAATCACCCAACAATGCACACCTTTCAATAAAGCTTTGATAAATTTTGGTTAGTTGCCAGATAGTATTCTCCTCGAGGCGTTTTGCCAAAAAAAAAAAGGAAAAACTAAATTACCCAAAACGCTTCTATATATCATCCAAACTTGTATTTTCGGTTTCAATTTATCCTTATAGCTAGCTTCTCTCTATATCTCAACTTATGTGTGTATCTTTCAATTTGCAGGATGCTTGGAGGAGGATTGCATCGATTTTCAAGGCAACTCTGTCAACCATGGAATGCTGTACGTACCTGGACCGGGAGTTTGCAGTCTCTGTGTCTGTTACCATTCTGAACCGTTGTGGTGTAAAGCTATTTACTGCGATCCACCCTATGTGAGTATGGGATACGTTTTTTTATCAGATTAACCGGGTTAAGGAAGGAGATGTGTTTTTTTTTTTTATTTCCTTTTTTTTTTAGTTTTGCAAGAACTTTAGAGTTGGCACACACTGCTGTGAGTTTGAGTGTTTGGATCCACCTGGGGAGGATACTAAATATCAGGTAAGTCTTTTTTGTTTATTGAAGAGAAAGAATATAACAACCACCAACGAGTGAAAGTTTTTAAGAACCATTAATTAAATTTCTAGGCAGGTGCAACTGTTGCAAAAAATCCAGGTCCTGAGACAAAAAGGCGATCAAAGAGGAACTTGTTTGGCCTTTTAAGTTTACAAATTAACTAAAAAAATATGTCAACATAAAGTTGCCTATTATACCTATTCCTTATAAATATTACAATGTTTACGATTTTTGGTCTTTACTTACTCACTTCTTCGCGAATGTTTGAATCTCTCTTGAATATCTATATTTACTGCTTACAATAATAATTGCTTATGGAATAACTAAGGAGCATTCTTATAATTGTGAGTTTCTCATGTTCAGCTTTTTGCTTTTCATTTGTTTACAATGCGGTTTTGAAAATATCTAAATAATATACGTTTCTGAGATTTCGTTTTTGATAGAAGGACCTATACCTTTTATAAATATGCAATTTTTTTTTTTTCTTTTCAAACCGCTTTCGTTAATTAGCTATATTTTTTTGTATCTATGTGTTATTGCCGCCATAAAGAACTACATATCTTCACAGTTAAAGAATACCGACAAATCTCACAAAATTTGACTCTGAATTGGAATCCACTTTCATTCTCTGAAATCAAAAAACTATTGAAATTACCGTTCTTCCCTTCTGTTCTAAGCCAATAAAAAAATCTGACATCCTAAATAAAGTTGCCTGTTTTCTACGACCTAGGACTAAAAAGGTATTTAATTTCGTTTAGTAAATTTCTTTTTGAAGATAAATTAACAACAACTTCGTAAAAAAAATTGTTAACCAGCTTTGTAATATGTAGTTGTTTACTGTTTATAATTTAATAAGATTAGTGTCAAACTCTGAGGCTATAGAGACTAACCTTTTGTACAGGATATTTTAATGTTGATTTTATTTTAGAGGCATTTAGTTTTCTTTTATTTTTTGCTTTAAATATTTTTTTGCAGTTTCTAAGGTATGTTTACACTCGTAAAAGTACGAAAAAATGCTGAGCCAATTTCTTTTTAAAACCGAAATGTCTAGGTTTGTTCTAATTTTGCTTTACAAATAAAATAGAGCCGAAATTTCGATTTTAAGTTTTGCAAACTACAAATAAAAAAAATATGCGAAACCAGGATAAACTTAGGTCAAGTTTTTGAGATATTTTAAAAAATAATCTAGACTCTCAAATTACTGAGCTCAATTACGAAATTCAGAGTCGTGTGGTATTTATTTGATTTTTCAACCTTCAGCACAGGGGAAGGTTCGGAATAGCTTTCCTATAATTAAAAAAAAAGTGGATATCTGATGAAATTAGTATTTTTAAAATCTCGAAAAAAGATCTTGTTTTCGAATTATCTCGAAAACCTGAACCAAATTTTTTAAACTGAACTCAGCACACTTGAATAAACTAGAATCGATGTGTCTTCAATCTGCTACAGAATCGAACTAATACAGTGTAATTATTCATTAAAAATAGTCCGATTATAAAAACATAATTCCATGTGAAGGAAATTCTCATAACACCTAAAATTTGACCAAATTTTTCTTTCCTAAAAAAAACTTTCCACAATATTTCAGTTTTCTAAAAGCTTGAACGACATAAAATAACATCTAAAAACATGTATCAAACCAAACTATTCCCGTGACCATGAAGTTCGAAACTTTTTCGAAACGTTGGTTGGGACGAAGGAAGAAATTTAATATTTCTTATAAAATTGCGCTAAGTTTCGTAAAACTAATTAAGAATAAAAAAAATCTGAACCACAACCACGAAGGTTGGAAATTAAAAATCTCGACGTTTAGTGCTTTATTCCATATGCAAACCTTTGCATAACCAGTTCAATTATTTAAAAAATCATAAAATGGTGAACAAAGTTCAACTTGTCTGATTTATTCCTTAAGAATTGAAAAATGTACATAAAAATCACTCCAAGAAAACAAAAAGTTACGCATACACCATAGTGACTCGCTCTTCCTATTTGATCCCTGACTTAATGGTGAAACAAGTTGAATGTTGTAGGCCATTCACTAAATCTAACGGTCAAAATTGTATGTTAAGGGATATGGAATTTTGGGTTTTAAGATCTCAGAGCACTTAATTACTCAATATCACAAGAAAAAAAATACCCACTTACCCATGTGGAAACAGATCATAAAACACAATAGAAGAGTTTAATTTGTTCTTCTTCTTAGGCTATAGTTTTTTTTTTTTAATTTATCAATGTTAATCAATGTCAATGTTAGAGATATCAGAATAAAATCAAAAGAAAATTGTTAAAAAAAAAAAAGTTTTTTTTTTTGAAAATTTTAATACACAAAATGATATAGAATGATTACAAATATCTATCAGTAAGGTTTGAATAAAATCGGTCCAGCCTTCAATGTACGTAAATAACCGCCCGTTTTCGCTATTCGCTATTTCGCTATTTCGCTATTTCCACTATTCGATTTTTTTTTACAAAAATTTAGAACGGAGTTTTTTTAGTATAGCTTTGATCATTACTTATACTAAATTTAATAAATTGAAATAATTAGAGCCGGTTTTGAGAACAATGAAATAAATCGAAACATTTTTATATGAGTTACAAGTTCTAGGTGAGATATTAAAAAACAAAAAAAAATAAACTTTGGAAATTACGAAAAAATCATCTCTAGGGACCAAATTTCAAAAAAATCCGTCCACCCGTTTAGGCTGCAGCTTCATGTACAGATGGATGACCGATGCACATACGCACGAACGAACGGACGTCATGACAAAACCCACTTTTCTTAACTTCTTCATCATCGTAATGTTGGTTTTGATTAAGACCTCGAAATTTTTTTTGACACGAAACCAATACTTGCCCTATAGAGCAAGTAAAAAACTCATTGCTGGAATTTAAAATTACATTATATACAGACGAATTGAGTTCTTCCTCCTTTTTGGAAGTTGGTTAGTAAATTAATTATTAAGAATACATAACCTTAATCCTAGTATGTAGATCGAGCTTAATTTAAGTTCCCATACAAAATCCTCTCGAAATTATACATATTTGATCAAAGATTTTGGAGAGAATTTTGTATAGTAGCTAAAATTAAGCTCGTTTTACATTCTAGACATTAAACATTAAAATAAAGGCAATTTGGCGTAACATATATTTTTTATGGGTTTCTTTCAATAAAATTATTTTGTACATTTGTCCATTTGTACTTGCGATATAGGTACTATATATCAAGTTATGCATTCGTAAAAAAAAAAAAGTTGAGATAACATTTTTCCATGACATTACGATGGTAAACAATGCCAAAAAAGTGGGTCCCGGAAGTCCGTCTGTCTGTCTGTCTGTCTGTCTATCAGTCTGTCAGTCTGTCTGTCAGTCTGTCTGTCTGTATAAGGAGCTACAGCCTAAACGGATGGACCAATTAATGTCAAACTTGGTATGTAGCGTTATTTGGCGACTCTCCAAAGGGGTTTTGGAATTAATTTTTTTTTTACCAAAAATAACGCTACTTGTCATAAATACCGATTTTAGTAAAATTCAAATATCTCGAAAACGGCTCTAACGATTTTCTTTAAAAAATTCAAATGTTGTTTTAAGCTAAGGTCTATCTTCCAACGAAAAAATTTTTTTTTGAAAATCATTATTAACGGTACCTGCCATAGACCCGTTTTTTTTTCAAATCCGCTTATCTCCGAAACTGCTTATTTGATTTCAACAAAACTTTTTGTGAAAAAGTATTTATATAATTTAAATATAAGCCAAAAATACAATTTTGAAAAAAATAATTTTTGGATTTTTAAAAAAATTTTGAAAAATTTTTTTTGAAAAATCAAATTTTCGAAAACAGGACATTGATTTTTTTTGAAATTTTGTTTATAGATTTTGATTAGTGATTTCTACAGAATGGCACACCAATTTTATTTTAAAACTTTTTTTCCAAAAAATTATTTATAAGAAATTAGTTTTTTTTAAAAATTTTGAAAATTTTTTTTTTTCTAAAAATGCATCTTAATATATCAATCAAAACTGCATACTTGTTTTGGAGGGCAATTTAATTTCAGATTTTATTTTTTTAAAAAACTAATTTTATTTTTTTTTTTTCAAATTTCTATATAAAAAGTCTTAAAAATTTAAGCAACTTTAACTCTTAGAGCAAGTTCGTGCGACCCAGTCATGCATTTTATTTTGATTATTTTGGGGAGTAAGTAAAAAATAACACTTGTATTTTGTTATAAAAATGGTTATAGCAGTTTTTTGTGAAAATTGCAATAATTCGAAAGTGTTATATGAGAGGTATCCCTTCTAAACTAGGAAGATATTAAATAAGGAAATGTGAATTAAAACATTAAAATTTTTTCCGGGAAGAATACTGTACTTTGTGCTTAATAAAATGCAATTTCAAATGCTTCAAATTGTTTTCAGTCGCTTAGGTATGCTTTTGCAAACAACGCAAAGCTTTTTTAATAAACTAAAAATTAACGTCGATTTAACAAAAAGCTCACTTAAAAAATCGAACAAATTATGCTCTAAACATACCTATGTAAATGTAAATGTATTTAAAATATATTTTTTTTTAATTCTTTTAATTTCAGGAACGAATGAGAAAACGCGCTCAAATTCTTGCCGGAAATAGCACCGCAGCCTCCATATCGCCACTAACGATGTCCACCATTATGTTAACAATGTTGGGTAATACATTACTAAACTTATAACTTCAGCCAACACTATACAAGCAATGAACTTATGAACAATAGAAAATTAATTTCTTTATTTTTTTATATATACAATTATTATTATACGTATGTACATAATTATGTTCATATGATATTATGAAAGAATTTCTTATCGTTAGCACATTTTTTACATTAAGCAATAAAACAAAATTAGCTATAAACATCATTTATCTAAGAAATCCTTAAGAATTAAAAGAGAAAAATACACTAAAATAAAAAACGAAAAAAAAAAACAAAAATTAAATATTAATTCTTAGAGGTCATGACACAATAATTACATTTTAACATTGACAATGCTTGCATGTGTACCTTCAATATAAAAAATAAAAATAATACAGAAAACCTAAACAAGGTCACAGAATGACATGCAATCAAATCAAATTATAAATGTTCGGTCGGAGGACGAAAGAATAAATCAATGAATTGTGATAGTCCTGGCAACTTATATACAAGTTGAAATAGCGCGTATACTAGTATATGTGTGCTATTAGGAAATGTTTGGATATTTTTTGCAAATATTTTTTTTTTTTTGTTATATAATTTAATCAATAAAAAATATATATAACTTTTAAGCTTATATTGAAAAATTGGAAAAAATATATTAAAACCCCACAGTTACAAATTACTTGGAAAATTAGAATATCATTACATGCAATACTTACATATCCAACACAAAAAAAAACACTATTCTATTGTTTGTTAAAAATTTTTACACTTTACAAAAATATTTATTTCAATTGCAAAATAAAAGGAATAAACTTTTTAAAAAAATTTAAATAATTGCCTTCAAAGCTGCTCAAAAAAATCTTTCTGTAAATAAAAAAATAATTTTTTTTAAACAAAAATGGTGGACTATCGTAAAATACTTTCTCTATAAGTTTATTGAAAAAAAAATAAAAGAATTATTAAAAAAAGCAAAGCTTATTTAAAAATATATTTTTGGTCAAAGACCTTAGAATACATATTATATATAGATATTTTATTATATCAACTGCAATTCTATGAAGCATAATGAGGAGCATTATTATTTAAGTGTAGTTTTAAGAAATTTATGAATATTTAATATTAAATTCAAATACTAAGAACTTGCCAGACTCTCTAAAAAAAAAACAATAAAATGGCTAAATCTTTCGATTCATTCCTTAGGTTTCTCATAATTAGACACAATTTTATAGCAACTATAAGAGCATAATATATTATAGAGAAAGGTGTATACAGACTTATTTGTATATCTCTAATTTAGAAAAACAAAAACAATATTTTTAGAAATGTTTGTTAAAAGCAAGCATGAACTAACTATGTATAAATCTTTCTATTTGAACAATTTTTAAAACTATAAGAACATAATAAAATACACACACATTTAGTTGAAATTTTTAATAGAACCAATTTAAATTTTAACAATATAAATAGTGGTCTTGGGAACTTTATGAAAAAAGAAAACATTTTTAAAAACAAAAAAACTTTTTTTCAACACTTCAAGAAATTCTAAGTTAGATAGTGTCCAGGGTAAATTTTGTCAATTTTTATCGGACAAAAGGTTTGATCCATAGCCATTATAGCCTTTTATGTTCTTCGTATTCCGCAGCATTATAACCAAATTTGCACAGTTTCACAAATTTGTTAGTATTTTCAGCCAGTTTTGGTGTTAGAGAAAATTGTTATAAGACAAAGTCGTAGTAAATTTTGTTTTTCATAAAATATGTTAAGCAACTTTTTTCTCTAGAACATACCATTGAATAACGATTTCTGGAAATGCTATGATAACACTGGTTAACAAAATTAAACTTTTTTTTGTTGCCGGAACAAAAAAATACTTTTCTGAAGGTGTTCAGTGTGCTGAACTCGAATCCGTAGTCAGAAAAAATTAATCAGCTCCCGTTTTTGAAATATTACCGTTATAAAATGCAGTGCTTCGGGCCTTATTCTTTTATAGAAGGTAAATTGTTTGAGCATATTTAGTAAAGGTTTTTATAAGAACTATTTTCCACCTTTTTAAATCTGTTTAAATCTTTCCGATATCTTTTTTACTTCCCGAGATATCCTCAGTTGTTTGCATATTTCATAAATTTTATAACGTCATTATCTCCTTTATGATATATGAACCCAAAGCCACTTACTTCATTTTAAGATATCTCGGGCAATAACAAAGATATCGGAAAGATTTAAAAAGTTCTTGAAAGAAGGAAAGTTTTATAGAAACCGTTACTAAATTAGACCAGTGCCGATGCCTTCAAAAACATTAAAAAGTACAAAAAAATCATAGTAGGATGAAACCCATTGGAAAAGAAGGGGAATATGATAAGAATGAAAGGAAAAATAAATTACGGGCGAGCCGAGTTCGGGAAGTGGGTGGGTTGAGTTTTTAATGGTAAAAAATGGTATATCTCGATTTCCGGCAAAACTACAAATCCTATAGAAAAAAGTTGTATGGCAAAGTCGTAGGTAATAAAAAGATCTACAACTTTTGTGCCAACAATTTTTTTACATAACCTCAAATTTTATGTGAAAAATTCAAAAAACCGAGTTTTTGGTTTTTTATTTTTATCTTTTTCAAAAACAAAAATTTTTCTACGAAATTTGGTGAAAACTTACCTTATTATGTCCCAAATACACTGTAATTTATTTGATTTAAAATATTAATTTGTTCACCTTATTTTGACTTAATACAAAAAAAACACCCTAATTTTCAAACGAAAATTCACGTGTCAAAATATCAGCTTTTTTCAAAAAGTCGGTGGGCATTTCGTTCTTTAAAATGTCTATTTTCTGATGGTGTAAAAAAAATTTTACATTAGTATACTATAGAACATGTTTTAGTAAAATTCAAAAAATTAAAAAAGCTTGAATTCGAAAAAAAATGTTTATCATTGTTTACATTGTTGGCCTATTTATTCAAATTTACACTTTAATTACTCAAAAAACGTAAGATTAATCAATGTTACATGAAATCTTACGTTTTTTGAGTAATTAAAGTGTAAATTTGAATAAATAGGCCAAAATTGTAAACAATGATAAAAAATTTTTTTCGAATTCAAGCTTTTTTCAATTTTTGAATTTTACTAAAACATGTTCTATAGTATACTAATGTAAAATTTTTTTTACACCATCAGAAAATAGACATTTTAAAGAACGAAATGCCCACCGACTTTTTGAAAAAAGCTGATATTTTGACACGTGAATTTTCGTTTGAAAATAAGGGTATTTTTTTGGTATTAAGTCAAAATAAGGTGAACAAATTAATATTTTAAATCAAATAAATTACAGTATATTTGGGACATAATAAGGTAAATTTTCACCAAATTTTGTAGAAAAATTTTTGTTTTTGAAAAAGATAAAAATAAAAAACCAAAAACTCGGTTTTTCGAATTTTTCACATAAATTTTGAGGTTATGTGAAAAAATTGTTGGTACAAAAGTTGTAGATCTTTTTATTACCTACGACTTTGCCATACAACTTTTTTCTATAGGATTTGTAGTTTTGCCGGAAATCGAGATATACCATTTTTTACCATTAAAAACTCAACCCACCCACTTCCCGAACTCGGCTCGCCCGTAATTTATTTTTCCTTTATTTTTCATCATATTCACCTCCTTTTCCAATGGGTTTCATTCTACTATGATTTTTTTTGGTTTCAAAAATTGTCGACCCTGGTCTAAATATCTTCTAACATTTTTCCTTATATTAAAAAATAAGGTCCGAAGTAGTCAAAAAAAAACGTTTTTTTGCATTTTCTAACGGTAATATTTCAAAAACGGGAGCTATTCAATTTTTTCTGACTTCGGATTCGGATTCAGCACACCGAAAACCTTCAGAAAAGTATATTTTTGTTTCGGCAACAGAACCCTTGTTAACCAGTGTAATGGTTCTGATAGACGGATTTAAAATCAATATAGAGTGGTGTATGGTGTCTATCTTGTGGTTTTTCTAAAATCTTATTTCTTTTCGATGAATTATTATGATAACTTGAAAAGTTACACCAGCTCAAACATTGCAAGGCCAAGAAAAATAGCATAAGTTACGATTCTTTTTTTCTATAAAAACAAATTTTAAGTTTTTCAA
Organism: Episyrphus balteatus; assembly: GCF_945859705.1. Taxonomy (NCBI): domain Eukaryota; kingdom Metazoa; phylum Arthropoda; class Insecta; order Diptera; family Syrphidae; genus Episyrphus; species Episyrphus balteatus. The sequence continues at coordinate 70,722,489 of NC_079135.1, forward strand.
AAAAGCTTTACTCCTTAGAATTAACAAAAAAAATAAAATTTTAAATCTGACTAAGAAACAAACACAAAACAAATAGGTCGTACGAAAACAACGACCAAAATTATTGTGATAATTTGTACTCTCTAAATTACAATTGTCCAAATTTAGAAACTATAAAGTCGAATATTTTAAGCTTCGTTTTTAAACTAAATATGTACATAATCTTTAGAAGTATGAAAGTTATCCACCAATTTGTAAACGTTGAAATTTTTATGTTGTGGTACACACAGAGTTATAGATTATAGAGTAGGTACACAAACGTGAAATAGAGCACAATACTCTTTTTTACAGTACAGTTGGCAACCCTATCTGTGACTGAACATATTGACTGAACTTTTTAATGCTATACTAATCTTTTTTATTGGTCGCAATGCTCTTTAACCTACACAGCATCAGCTCTTGCATTCCATTTGATTGAGCTGCAAGGCAGCACTGCATTTAGAGGTTTGGGCAGTATTTGAAAAGCATTTCAATTAGAAAGAAATTTAAAAAATTATAAGAAGTTTTTTAATAATTTTCTTCGACTTAAACTACTCAAATGCATGGAAATACTATCTGACGAATCATTCGAAATTGTTCTTCAGGTTAGAATTTGTTTGTGATAAATATTTTATCATGTGAAGAGATTTTGACATTTTTTAAATTTTTTTCACAAAACAAGAATCGAATTCGGTGTGAAGCTGTGATATTTTTTTTTGTTTTCATTTCAAAAAATCACAGAAAAAAATCAACCCTCAGATTGGTCAATCACAATCATCAGATCGTTGGCAAAAGGTTCTAGGTGATCACACAAGATAGCCGACAAAATGTTTTCATACGATGTTAATGGTTCTATAGTTTCTTCCGACCATATATTACAGATGAGCTGGTGTGTACTCAGGGCTGCCAGAAATCATGATTTAGCATGATTTTCATGTTTTTTGAACTAAAATCATGTTTTAATGTTTTCGTGCCCAAAATCATGTTTTTTTTTAATCCAAGAGAAAAATCTTTATAATCTTTTTGTAAACCAACAATCTTTTTCACTAGATGAACTGTTATTTTTAATGGGGGTTATCATGAATAAAAATTTCCCTCGAAATGTTTCCCATGTTTTAAATATGGGAGCGAAAATGATCATAAAAAGTTTCCCTGGGAATTTATTGGTATCGGCAATCAATTTTCCAGTTGAATTTAGATATCATTTCTTACTATTTTTTGCTCCGTGGAAATAAATTCCGAGGGAGATTCAGGATCGCACAAAAAATTCCGAGGGAAAAAAATATTCCGAGGGAAGCAAAATTCCCCTCGAGATTCACGATAGGGCCCAATAAGTCATTCAATACCTACATGAAGTATGTATATATGAAATTAACCTTGAATAAGTACAAATTATAAACTGATTTATGTTTTCAAGTTTTTTTTCCCGCAATTTTTGTAATTTAAGTTATAATTACAATGGCCACCTTTTGAAAAAAAAGTGGGTAAATTACAAAAGCAAATAATTATTTTTTCCTTCAAAGGGCAATTTTTTCCGAAAAAAAAAAACTATAAACGTTTTGAAGCCAAGATCTAAGAATTCTCCATCATAGTTTTGAAGCCAAGATCTAAGAATTCTCCATCATAAAATGAGTTTGATAATTTTCACTTTAAGAATTTTTGCAAAGAGTACCCTATGTAGTTATACCTCTGATACTTTTTACTATTTTCTAAAATGAACTCGAAATAATTTGTTTTATTCCCCCCTAGTCACGATGTGGTTGTTCATTTTCTTTCAAATTTTGCTTTTTTTTATAAATCATGTTTTTTGAACTGAAATCATGTTTTTTATCATGTTTTTTTAAATTTCGAAATGGCAGCACTGTGTGTACTTTCGACCAAGCAGGCTATTCGCGTCAGCGGCTTTATGCGATTTGAGTCTTGAGATCGCTATTTTCACAACTTGTAGGCCGAGTGGATGGATATTTGATTATTGTCCAAAGAGAATGGATTAAAAAAGTGGTATTTTCAAATCCTTAGCACCGTCTTCACCTTTGGGCTTAAATCCTCGTCCCTCGTGTAGATTGTATTACCTTTTGATAGGAATATCGGATGTTACTCCTACCCTAAATTGACTTGAACGCTAGTTTTTCGTGTGATCTCACGGGCCACTCTCTCAACAGTTTTGGTTCCTGTCTCTGTCTCCAGCATGAGATTATAGGACTTTCTCTTGACTACATGCTGTCATCTTCTATCTCCTCCGTATTTCGATTTTCGGAACTCAGCACATCAGTTTGACAGTGTTTCCGCTGGTTTTCTACACTTGGACATGTTGGTGTGTCCTGTGTGAGATTACAAGAGACGCGATCATCAAAACTACAGGCGAAGTCCATTTTGGTTCCTCGAAATATTTCTGTTGAGTTTTTACTTCATCACTCAACTCAAAGTCAAAAAATTGAGTCAAAACAGCTTTCCGAAAATATTAACTTTAATAAAAATTGTCATTTTTTTAAGGACTTTGATCTAACCTGCGTTAGCCAAATCTTTGGACCGTTTTTAAAATTTTTTTCGGCTTTAAAGCTTCTAATATTTTCTAATCCAGTGAATAATTTAGTTTTAGATTCAAACCACACGCGAAATATTAAAATTGATAGAGCCCTGGACACATTTTTTTTTTTTTTTAATTTTTTGTATCTAGGCCTTATATTAAAAAATTCTATAAATTCTAGTCTACTTGATCTAAACCAAAATTTGCACCACTTTATAATGTAAAAAGTATGAAACAAAAATAAAGGTAGCTAACTGTTTCGATTAGACATTAAATCAAAGAAATTGAACCGAAAAAGATTTTTTAAAATTTATTGAAATAACTGTACTATTAGCAATTATATGTCTTTGTATATGGGATTTCCATACACAATGTATAAATGTATGTAGGTATAGTAGTTTCCCAGTACAACAATCTTCGGACCCAGTTTAAAAAAAATGGTAGAAAAAATAATTGTAGTAGAAGTTTTCATGTCATTTTGTCAAGAAAAAAGTTCCAACTGAACTTTGAACTATTACGACTATAATAACCGATATGGCATGAATAGATCTAGATCTAGTATTTTTACTCCGTCTTCCTAGAATAGCTTTTTCTGTACTATGTCTTTTTATTAAAAAAAAAAAAAAACAAAACAAAATAATAAAATAGATACAAATATAAACACCTACGAACCTCTACTTACCAACCAATTTAAAGTAAAAACCAAAAAAAAAAACACATTTATATTAAATGGTTCTATATACATAACTTCGTGCAAAACAATGTTCCCATATGATTCTTGAATAAACACTTTCCTTTCAAAAAAAAATAAACCTTTGTGGTATAGTTATAGAAAATTTTAAATTTAGGTAAATCCAATTTTTCACTTTTTCAATCAAAAATAAAACTAAAATCTACAAAAATAAAATCTAAAAACTCTTCGTGACAAATGGTAGATCGTAACAAATTACAATCCATTTTCTACAAAATAGCCAAAAAAAAAATATTACTAACACAATTTTATTTCACAACAATAGTAAGCAATTTTGAACAATCTTTAAAAATAAATTTATATATAATTAAACAAAAAATAAAACATGTTAGAATTTTTTATTTAATACAAAAAAATTTTATCTCATGGACCAGAATGCATGATAGTAGCTATTTGTAATATAAATAGATAAATATAAAATATAAATATATATTTACACATTATTTACATTAAAATTAATCGAAATTATCAATTAAAAAAATTGAAAACAAAAAAATAATTAATTTAAATTTTAAATTGAAAATTAAAAAATTATAATTACATATATAAAAATAAAATTAAAACAGAAGATGAAAATAATAATAATGTAACGGCTGTGAAAATTGTTTGCTTTAAGAGAAGAATAATTAGAAAAAAAAAACATATAGATAAATTTATGAATTGTTAAATATTTAAAAAAAAAAATGAAATTTTTTTCACTTTATATTCAATCGTTATTATTGGAAGAAAAATTGTATGCATATTCTATATTATTGTTATCAAGAATTTAAAAAAAAAAAGAAACAAGTTTTTAATTAAATTGTCAATTGTATATAATAAATGCATAGCATATAGCAAAAGGAAAGCTTTCTAATTTTAATCTAAATAAATTTTAATATAATAAAGAGCCAATTTACATAGAGAAAGTCAAATAAAATCGCCCCCAGAAACGTAAACATAAATTAAAATGTGTTTTATTTTTTTCTTACATAATATGAAGTAAAAAAAAGTTACAAAATAACAGGTTGTATTTTGTTCTCAAGGAGGAGGCTATGAAATTTGGTACACTCAAGGGTAATTAGTACGAAGAATACTAAAAAACTATCAATTTTTCTTATTAACAAACGCGCCTTCGAAAAGGAGGCTAGAAACTGCGTTTAAATATTCATTTTCCCCGCCATTTCTTGTCGAAATGTGAAGTAATTTGGTTAACTGAAGGATATTAGTATGGAGAATACGAAAACCTGCCAAAATGGCGGCCAGTATAAGCGCTTAAAAAATTTTGTAATCTAAGTCCAAAAAATTTCATATTAGTTAAACACATTTTTAGACCTCTTATTACCATACTTCATGGATGTTTTTTTAGATAAGCACAATTTTGACATCTCTTCTATACATTTTTAAAAAAATTTAATATTTTTATAAATATGTATTATTTTTTGAAGTAATTATTAAAAAAAAAATATGATATAATGAAAAATTGCAATGTTCAATAAAACCAAAATATATAATAGATTTTAATATTCTTGATTCAAATAAAAAGTTCAAAAAAAATCTATGACATCATGTTTTTGAGATATAAGAAGTTCAAAATGAATTTTTATATTCAAAATGTGACGTCGTAGATTTCAATATGTCCTACAAAAAGTATCAAGCCACAGAAAAATATTTTTATTTATTTTAAAATTTAAAAATCAGCAATTTTTCTAAAAATACACAGGAGCCAAAAACACTAAGGTTGCTTATTTATGATTAAGCAAGTCTGACGAATGCAAAGCTTTCATTAATGCAAATGAGAAAAGTCAGGTAAAACGCAAATGTGCAAATATAAAATTTCAAATGCTTTCTAAATCTTTACTTAAAAAAGAGACAATGTAAATGATATTTGTAGTTTTTTTTTTTAATTGTTTATATCTGCTAAAAGCCTTCAAAAAACACTGTCCCTTGTGGAATTAATTTTTAAACAGATAAATCTAAATCCAAACTTCAAAATTTTGACAGATGACTCAAATGTGAAAAGGTGTTCATATATCCAAAGGAAAATACATGCGCAAATAGTTTCTCCGACATTATTCTGATCGCAAATGACCGCATGTAAACAAAGCAACCATGCAATTATGAAAGCACCCTAAGCATAAGCACCTGGTAGATACGTGTCAACTTATTCTATTTGTTCTCCCTAATAACTTACAAATTAAAATTATTATTCAAATATATCTACCTTTCTTGCTGATTTTTGGTGAATTATTTCTCAAACATCGAATTTTATGGTTTTGACTTTTAAACGTCCATTATCCGTGAAATCAATAAAAACCACATTGATTTAACTATTACTCGAAATGAATTTGCGTTAAAGATGAAGATTTTAAAATCAACGTGGAAAAAAGGTTAATTTTTGATGGTTTCGTATCTAAAAGTTAAAGTCACATAAACCAAAGTAGTTCATCTTTGAAACAACGAAGTTTCAACTTCAATTTTTTTTTCCCTCAGTTTTATAACATTTTTTTGAAGTGAAAACTTCTTTAGTATCGAAGTGATTTGAAACAAGATGAAACGAAAAAGCGACACGAAAAATCAAATGAGCATAACTTTTTTTAATAGATAGATGAATGAAATTTATACAGTAGATAGGTCATTAAATAAATTATTATGATTGTGCAAAATTTCAATTAATTTCATATTCAAAATTCTGAGATAACAGTGAAAAGATGTTCTTTTTCTAAACACTTTATATCTTTAAAGATATAAGATGATCTAGAGCACATAACAAATTTATTTAACTTTAATATGCATGCTGATAATATTTACTTTCTACAAGTTATATATAATCTTTAATTGAAAAACTTTTAAAATACCTCAAAACACCTGTGAAGATTTGTTGCCGATGACCAGCCACTAGCCAGCCAGTAGAGGAAGTACCGTAATCTCAGTTTGAAATTTCAACATGGTTGGCTTAAAAAAAATTCTTACTTTTTTTGTAGGCATGGTAGAAATATGATTGAAGCGTCATATAAAAGGGAAATAATAATGATATAAAATTTATTATAGGCTGTCTTTAAAAAAATGGATTTAATGGCGTTAGTAGAGAAAAGAGATTGATTGTTTTGCTTTTTTTATGAAAACTAATTGGCTTAAAAAATTTTTACTAAAGTCAAAAAAAAATTAAAAAACAACTCATTTACTAACTGTTTCTTTCTTATCTTTAGACACTATCTTTAGAGAAATATAACTCTCAACTGGTATAACGATGAAGGTAGGTCGTCCTATGGCGGGATCTTTTGCTATTAGTAGCAAAAACAAAAAAAAAATAACGCAAAAGTTTCAATGTGGTCAAACATATGATATCTGAATTTATGTGCTTTTGCTCCCGCTGTTGTTCTTTTTTCACGGACAAACTGTCTTTAAACTGTCGCTGCATATATGTAGATTGCAAAGAAGTTTTGCAATTAGCTCTTTTAGGTACCGATATTATAGCTTTGCGATAAACTGTTAAGCTAATGAATTCGATCTATTAAATTTAAGGTAAGTAAGGTTTTGTTTGTACCTATATTATGTTAATTAATTTACGATAAATATATAATATACACTACAACATAGCAAAATAAATGAACAATATAAATAAGCAAATATGCATATTATAGCATTTCCACATGTAATTAAATGGGCATACTTGCTGTCTAACGTTTTCTTAAGGGTTGTTATTTTTTTTTCTTCTTCTCTTTGATAAAATAAGAGTTACTCCTCAAAAAAAAAAACAAACCCCTGTGTCAAAATTCGAAACTATTGTCTTGGCAAATATGGTTTAACAGGAAAAGCAAAAGGATAGGGTTGAGTTTCATTCAAATGCTTGAAACCTTTTGTTATAATAATGAAAAGGGCAATATTACATTTATTTTTAAGGGTTGTATCCCATGCTTCAACCTTATTGCCTTTCACTCTACAGCAAAACGGAAACACAAGCGTGCATTTTGTTTATCAAGCGATTTAATGTTTAAATTTCATAGAGGGGTTAGGTAACGTTACAGGGAAGGTTATGTCAATAGATTCGTTTGGGTTTTGATGGTTCGCAACAAAACAAAAGGGAGAGGGTGCAAAAAGTTAAATGAAAGAAACATATATGGGGTATCGTACTGAGTCATCCCTCGCTGATCTTGGAATAAATTTAAGAACGATATTAAGTTGCATGTTTGAGGCAACACCTTGGTCATGGACGAAATGAAGAAGAAAAAGGTACTCAAAGATAAAGAAAAAGGAAGAGAATCATAAACCAACTCCGCCTTTATGTCCTTGCCTTCTTGGTTTCATACAGCTTGATTTCTTTTTGTTTTGTTTACGAATATTTACCTGCATTCAAAATAACACACATATGTTCACCAAAAAAATAACTCTGCAAAAAAACACAGTTTCCCTTGTATTATTTACAATTGCACATAATACATACTCGTTCCTCAACTTTTTATTACAGACATTTTCTCATAATTTCTTAGCGATTAGGTTTAATCATGTTTTGGAACTTAAATATTTAATTTATCTTTGCTTATCACTAATCAGTAACTATCTACGCTTGTATTGTTTTGCCTAGTATTAAAATATTTCATGATTTGTTTTTTCAAGTTTGCATTACAGCTCTTTTGTTTAGTATAGAATAAGCTATAATTTTTTTTTTTTGGCTTTGAAATTGGCAGACTTTCCAGCTTTCGTTTATTCGATTTGAGGTCTAGCCAAATTGCACAGTGAAATCCTAAACGGATCGCACAAGCTGCTGGTATTTTTGCATTTGCTTGTACCATGAGTTTTAAGGCCTACCTTTTTTTTCGACGAAGTTCTCAGGATCTCTCCTTTGAACAATACCAACTGAGTAGCTCGTGTTCTATTTTTTGAGAGATGTAATTTCAAACATAAAGGCTTCCTCGCATCTTCGTAGTTATGATAATTATATCGACTTGATGGGAAGAAACAAGCAAATCTTTACATAGGCCTTTTCAATCATACATTCGAAACCAGAAAAATGTGGCATTTGTGACAAACCAGAAATTCGTCTTCTAAACACAACACTATCATCAACTAGAGTTGATGATTTAGTTAGAACGTAGATATAGATGGTCAAATAATTTGTCAATTTGACAAAAAAAAAACTGTATAATCACTGTAGTGATTTGCATACATGCAACTGTTAAGGAAATCAGTAAAAATATTCATTTTTTTTTTTTTTTATTTATTTGGAACGAAACCAAGTTTTAACAAAGCCGTTTATTCACTACAATGCATTTTCCATTTTTGAAGAATTTCTGTTGTCGAGTGATGAAACGATAATAATATTCATCGGATGATCAAAAAGTGTCTTTAATGTCAAAAATCCAAGAAAATTGATCCAAAATGCACTTCTCCGGTAGTGAAAAATGGTGTTGTGTCTTTCTGTCTTTTGGGGATGTATTTCTTGAAATGGCGTTGGACAAATTCATTGTGTTGAGGGTAACCTGAACAAAAAAAGTTGTCATTCTGAGGATCATAATGCTACCTTGTTCCGAAAAAAATATGCCGGTTATTTGTTCATTTCAACAACTTGAGGGCATACCGCGAAACCTAGAAAACATCTTTTTGAAAACCATTTTATGCAAATACTTGACTGCCAATCGTCAAGTCCTGACCTAAACCTCATCGAACATCTATGGGAGGACATGAAACTGAAGATCATCATGTAAAAATTTTGACATTTTTTTCGAAAGAATGAAAGAAGCCCCATCCCATACAATTTTTTTTTTGCCTTCACTCAACCTATACGCTCTAGCTTTTTGGTACGTTCCTCCCGTATATCGTTCATCTTAATGATTGCCAACCCTAAAAAATAGTTTCATAGCTTTGGAGTTCATAACTCTGGTTTTTCATAACTTCGGTTTTTTCGTAACTTCGGTCTTTCATAACAACGGTCTTTCATAACTTTGGTTTTTAATAATTTCAATTTTGCGTAACTTTGACGCGCGTAACTCTGTCGGGCATAACTCTGGTATTCATAACTTCATCGGTTTCTGAATTAAATGCACGACTGGGGTCGCACGTACTTGCTCTTGCAGCTCAAAGCACTTTTTTGTTAGTTTACTTGCAGATTTCTATATAAATTTTAAAAAAATTGATATTAGGGAAGAGCCATCATTTAGGTCAAAATTTTTTTTATGAAAAAAAAAATTAATTTGACTTTTTTGGAAAATATAAAAATGCAGTTTTATTGCAATTGCTTTGAATATTACGTTTGCAAAGTTTAATCAAAATCGTTAGAGCCGTTTTTGAGATATTTGGTTTAAATTGAAAAATTTGTATGGGAGGTACACTTTCTAAGCGAGATATAAGAAAACAAAAAAAAAACAACTTTCAGAATTCCATAAAAATCATCTGTACCAAATTTGAAGAAAATCCGTCCCCCCGTTTAGGCTGTGGAAATGTGTACAGATGGACGTACACACGTAGACGGACGGACGGACGGAATTGCGAGACCCACTTTTTCGTAGTTCTCCATCATCGTAATGTTGGTTTTGATTAAAACCTCAATTTTTTTTTTCGACACGAAACCAATACTTACCCTGTAGAACAAGTTTAATTTTAACATTAAGATGCGTTCTTAGAAAATATTTTCAAAATAAATAATTTTGAGTGTTTATTCAAATAAATACAAAAAAATTAATAAATATTAATAAATATTAATAAAAATCAGAGGGCAAAAGTTGAAAAAATTATTAGCAGCATAAGGGGGTGGGTGGGCGAAAAAGTGGACTTGGTCTCAAATCTTGGTTGTTTACAATTTTCAACTTCTACTCATATCATTTTTGTATATAACCTCAAAAATAGTGATAAATTTTTTGGTTTTTATTTTGATCTTTTACAAGTTGGATTTTAACAAAACCTGGTTTAAATTTACCTACTGTTTTATAAGTTTTGCCTATTTTTTATGTTTTTTAACATGGTTTTGACGAATGTGTACAATTTAAGAAATAGCCTATTATGTGTTTTAGATTAAAACCTTATATTTAAGACTATGTGGAAAAACTACACTTTTATTTGGAAAATATTGCAAAAAATTCAAAAAAAATATTGATTTTCCGTAAATGACAGTAGTATTGGACAGCCAGATTTGGAATAGAAACCAAAAATTATACCTACTTTTCTAATGGACTTTGGCCTTCTGAGTTCGAAGGTATCAGAATTGCTCTATAGCTCAGTCAAATTAGTCAAAATATAGGCATAAAATCTCATTTTTCGCGGGACAAAATTTTTTTCATGGAATGTGTTCGGGTGGTTGCCCCTATAATAAAAGTCAATTTGTTGAGATGATAGGATATCGGAATCAGCCGCCATCTTGGAAAAGAGATTGGTATCGTTTTTATTGAATAGCTCCATTGTTATTCATTTTAACAAAAATGACAAGGGTAAGACTTATCAGCAATACAATTATTTAAAAAATGATATACAAACCAATTCCGTGAGTTGATTAATAAAATTTTATAGATAGTCAAAGTGAGGATTTGTCTCGCAAGGTTTGGGCAAAATGACATTTTTTCATATATCTGACGAGCTTTTTATTTGTTTGGGTTATTCTTCAAAAATGAATTATAGTACTTATAACACTGGCCAACAATTTTCAACTTCTTAAAATTTTCCAAAAAGATTTATATCTAACTTTATGGATTTGGGTCCAGTTAGCTCAAAAATCGTATTGGGTTTTTTCTAGCAGCTCTTGTTTTTGAAATATTTAATTTTTATATTTGGGGAATATTCTTACTAATTTTACAGTTTTCCTCATTTTGAGCGTTTATTAGAGTTTTCCAGAAAAATGTATATTAAACCATTGAATAATTACAAATAGAAGTGACACCGCAGATTACTCTGCAACTATAAGAGTACCGGAAGATAGATGAACTACATGTTTGCGCCTCAACTATTTTGTATTTTCGAGTTGAGTCTTAACTAATAATTTTTTTAAACCTTCATAAAAAAATTAATAATTTATTATTATACATTTCAAAGAGCTTATATTGATATAAGTTTTCGTATTTTGAAAAGTCATATTAGTCTAGAGAACAAGGACGATGCCTTTTGCTCCTACTGGCCCAGGTTCGAATACCGGTAAAATTTGAAATTGTTTTTTTTTTTGTTTTTGCGGAGATTTTTTTTGAGAAATTTAATTAATTTTTATTCTAGTAATGTAAACAAAAAAAAAAAACAATCTCAATTTCCCGTCAGATTCGAACCTAGGCAGGTAAACTTGACACACATTCACCTTATCCTCTAGGCTATCTCCACTTTTTGAAATAGGAAAACTTTTATCTATATGTGTATAAGCTGTTTAGGATTTGATTTTGGGTTGCTGGATTTGCTTTTGGATTGTTGGCTTTGCTTTTGGATTGTTGGATTTGCTTTTTTAATTCAATGCACGATACAAGCGACAATTACTTTACAGCGGAAGTTTCCCTGGGTGTCCACTTCTATTTGTAATTATTCAATGATTAAACTTAATGTCAGTAAAGGGTCAGTAAACCTAAAAATCACATTCATTTTTTGTAGGACCTCTATTTTTTTGAATATTTAAGTTTTCCACATTTTGGGCGTAATTTCGTACTAATTTCAAAGTTATGCTTATTTTAACTGTTTGTTAACATTTTCCAGAAATTTTTTTGTTGAACCTAATGCAAAAATCACATTGGTTGCTTTCTAGGAGCTCTAGTTTTTTAGATATTTTCATTTTTACATTTTGCGGGTGATTTCGTACTCTACTTTTTTTTAGATTTTCTTATTACAAGCTTTCTTAAAGTTTTGTTGAAAAAATTTGTTTCAATTGTAATGTACTTCGGTTCAGTAAGTAAAATAAAAATACAAAATTTTTTTAAATAAAAACAAATTTAACAAAAAAAAATTGTACGAATTTCTATGCCTTTTCATGTCTGAATAATTTAAAAACTAGAGCTGCTAGAAAAAAAACTAATGTTATTTTTGGAATCAGCACCCTAAATTTAGTAAGAAATGATAAACAACGGTCTGGAAAATTTTTGTGTGCTGGGCAGTGTAATTATCTATAAAATGAGCTCACAATCGTTATTGTAACCATCATATTGAAGAATTAATCTTACTCCGAAATTCTCTATGTACTAGTCAAAAGTGAGAAATAAGCAAGTTTTTTGCTAATAGGCCGATCAAATTTTTTCAAGAAGAGTTATGACCAAAATATAAGAAGTTCGCAGTATAGATACTTTAATCATTAATTTTCTTTTCGGCAAACAGAATTTTTGCAATTATGCAAAACTCAATAAGCAACGGTAGACTAGTTTTACAAAATATTATTAACGTATCTTCTTTTATACTTAAGATTTTTTAGCTACTATTCATCGTAGAACGGATTTTTTGTCTTCTTTTGTAGAAAACCGTATTTCTTATTTTTTTTTTATTAAGGAAATTTTTTTTAATGTTAATGTATTATGTGTTTATGTAACGGCTTTTAAGTGAATAAATTTAAAATACTCACCTTATCTACTTGCTGCTGATTAATGGATATGAAAGCTTCTTTTCAAACATGTTAGCTTTTTTAACTGGCATTTTTCTTGAAATCTGCAATCATCTTTTTTGGCGGATTCTGTTCAGATTGATGATCCAAATTGTTTATTTTTGTTGTCATTTTGTCTTGCTTTTTCGAACTGGAACCCGACAAGTAAAAAGGCATACTTTTTAACTCACTAACACGTCGCACATTCAACTTCTTGTAATGAAAAATTACTTCTAATAAAAAAACATATGTATTGAATTTTCACAAAACAAATCGATACGCAATTGCTATGCTTTAAAATTTATTTTCGTATTAAGTGAAATATAAACAAGTTGTTTTCTCCTTAGCTGACACAAATATAAAACATGCTTTTCTCTCAAACATACACAATCGGAATGGGTGGTATGAAAAAGTTTCATGATTTGAACTTACCGAAATGCCCCTGAATCTTCAGAATCTAATGTCGTTTTCCATTTGCTTTGGAGATTTTTTTCTAAATTTTTAGATTTTTGCTTGCAAATGGAAGAAGAAATCTGTTTTTGTAATTGTGTTTGATATCTGGGGTGCCAGCACGTAACTTTGTTCAATCGAGCAGCAGCTATTTTGGATCAATCTAGGATCAATCATACCACTGGACAAGTATCTACTGCAATCGGCAAAGATACTTGTAGGAAATATACGGCCTTATCGAGGTATCCGTACCGTCGGAGCGGAAGTTTGACCGATTTCATACGAATAGGAGAGTTTTTGCCCATCGGAAGCACATTTCGATGCACGATTCGTATGAAATCGCATAATTTTTCGCTCTGACGGATACCTCGATAGGGCCGATCGCCAGTCATCCCAATCAGCTGATGAGAAGAATGACAGCCCAACAACGACATCCTGAACCTAGTTACCTTTGCGCTTTGGGTATACTGGATGAGCACATAATCCGCCCTAGCGAGGTAATCTGTCAGAGCGGATTTTTTCCGATTTCATCCGAATCGGACAGTTTTTACCTGTCGGAAACACATATCGAAGCATATTTCGTATGAAATCGGAGAATTTCCGCTCCGACGGATTACCTCACTAGAGCCGAATTTCAATGGACAGCGAAGAAGCAGTTAACTTTTACGCCGACATGTCGCGACACCCAGTCGGCATACTACCGTGAAATTGAATTGAGCTTCAAATGAACAAAATTATATGCTGCCGATACTCGATTGTGTCAAGTTACGTGCTGTCAATATAAAAAAAAAAAACTTAAAAAAATTCCATATTCAGAAATTTGAATTTCGATTTTTTTAGTGCAAGAAATCTATGATTTTTTCCTAATTTTTTAATACTGGGGTTGAGTGAAACTTCTAGGACACCAACTTTATAATGAACCTCACCACGTTTCAAGAAAAAAAGATAGCTTCTTCAAACAAAGAGATTAACAAGCTTAACTGCAGCAGTTCTGCAAAATAGAACTTCCATTTATTCAGCCAAGGAATGTCTGTCGAAAAATGCATCGAACTAAGTAGAACTATTTGTCTTTGTTTCTAAGAACGAGTACTAACTAAATAAGTCAAAATTCAGTCGTAATTATAAGTTATAACAATAATATCAATTCTATTTTGCAGCACTGCTGCCGTCCTGCATTTATGATATCCGTAACTTTGGAGTGGTCGATATTGTTGCCTGTATACAGTTTGAAATTAAATTTAGAAGTCAAAGACAATAAAAAAAACCATCAGAACATAGAAAATGTTAACACGTATAATAGAAGTTCCTTTAAACCAAAGAAAAAAAAACAAATTTAATTATATTATATCAAGCCAATGGCTTTATCTCTTTTTATTTAAGATCTTAAACAAAATTATCATTGTAAATTTAATACATAATAATATTGAACGACATAATAATAATTATAATCGTATTACTTGTTTTCTTAATTTCGTAAATTTACATTTGTCTTACAAAAACTACGAAATTATACCATAATATACCTAATGATACTTTTTTTTCCTTTTAAATGCATTGCATTTATAAACTAAATTAAATATAGAATTTGCTTAAGAAAATAACTATCGCTGAATCAATCATAAATAGAAAAATTTTGTTTTTTTTTTTGTTTTGTTTTTGACTTAAAAATAAAAATATATTGAAACGAAACTAACATTTCTCTCTATCTCTTGAGCAATTATAATATTTACATCCCGGTTATAATAATAATATTAATAATAATTATTTAGCATTAGAATAAATAATATATAAAAACAATAAAACTACACAACAACATTTGCTTCTTCTTATTTACAAAAACACATCCTCATAGGACGGCAGAGTTTATTGCTGTTCCTTATCGGCACCAGTTGTTTCCTTCATGGACTCTACTTTGGCGACAATCTTCAGTGCCGGTCCCAGTTTCATGCCCATTGCATTCACCAAATGATTTTCTTTTAGCAGTAGTAGAGCTTGACCATCGATTTCTTGTTGTTCAAAGTCATCAACATAGTCACTGCAGCCAGGCAGACTCTTAATAAATTCACAAACATCGGACACTGTCCAATTCACCATTTGTGGTGGTTCCTCGGCCGCAGCTGCTTCCAGGGCGGCAATTGTTTGAGTAACTTGTTGTACATTGTTTGCAGTTGGGAAACTCATTGGCGTAGTATCCATTGGTTGTGGTTTCTCAGAGCTAGGTGCACATTCTAAACCAATTTTAACCGTGCTATTCAATTCTGGGTTCGGACTGGCCAAGGCTGGCATTGAAGCTACTTCGGAATTCTGTTCGCTTAGCGATGATTTTCTCTGTCGAGCACAATTTGGCGAACAGAAACGCTTCTTTTTCAGCTTGGATTTGTGTTCAGCCTTGCCGCATGTTTCGCATTCGATCATATCTGCTGGAAGACCGTTGGAAGATTGATTGATAGATTCCTCCAAGGCTTGTTTCTTTTCTGCAAGAAGAAGAAAATACAAACAATTTAGTAAACATTCTTATTAAATAGAATTAGCAAAAATAACTTACTTGGAGGTTCATCTGATTGATCCTTGTCTGAGTAGCGTTGACGTGTAACTGCAAATGGTTCGTTCGCTTCCTGGATAATGAAACCTTCGATGACATGCGTTAGAACATTCGGTTTAATCATGGCTTTAGGTAGATCTTTTTCTGCTTTAATTGTGGTTGCTCCTGCAGCTGCCTTCGGTGTATTAACTGGAGTAGATTTTGTATTTAAAATAGTCTCATCTGGTGTTGTTGGCTGAGATTTAGGTGTTTCAGAGTCTTGTTTCTTTTCGTTGTTTATTGGAGACTTAATACCTAAAATTGAAAAATAAATGGAGAATTAATATTTTTTAATTTTTTCATGGGGGATTTTTTTTTTGTATTTGTATTTTAAGTACGGTGGTGGGTCAAGTTTCACTAGTTGGGAGAGGAAGAATAAAACAGAAATTAAAGCTTTCAGGGTGTCATTGAAAGACGAGATCGGAAAATCGAATCAAATCACACCATTTGACAACATCCCAGTCTCCAAAAGAGGAAATACAAATTTCAGAAAAAAACAAAACCTTATGTCAACAAACAAAACAACAAAAATAGGGCATGCGTTGAGGTACTTCAAACAGGCGTACTATGTCAAGTTTTAATTGAGGTGCAAGAATGAATAGCATGGATTCACTTCCCATCTTGGAACTTTCAAAAATATAGAAGAAAATAAAATTAAAATCGATAAAAAATTAATAATTTAATTAATTTGTGACATGACACCTATGATGAAAGGGGTTAGCCTTTGAAACTAAAAATTCTCAACCATTATTTGAATCGGTGATTGTTAAAACAACATAAGTAACATTTTTATTTTTTTTCAGGAGAGACAAAAAACTGTATTTTTGACGGCGCGGTCGCATTGACAATTTTAGCTTTAAATTCGGTTTAGAGGCCTTGTTGGGAGTTGAAACTAACTAAAAGTTCTAAAAAATTACTTTATCAAAGAAGATTTAACAAAAAATAAATATTTTGTATATGTTGTTTTGACACCCAACGTTTTGTTGGGAGTAAAAACCACTTAATTACTTGGAAATAATGTTGTTTTGACACTCATTTTACATCCAAAGTATTAGAAAATTTAATGGAAATGAATAAAAGACCATCATAATTCAGCAATTTTATTAATACACACATTAAAAAACAAGAACATTAAACAAATAGGCGAAAGTGGACGTTCCACAGCCAGCAATGAATTTGTTATTTTTTGAGGTAGTTAAGTCTTGTGCAAAAGTTTTATCCTTGTGACGTAGGTACTTCAAAATAGTATAAAATGCATTTTTGCATTTAACACTTTTTATTGATTGTCTCATTGAATTTTAATGTTTATTTGAAGTGAAAAATATGATGGTTTGTAATTTTCCCTGAGTTTAAAGACCTTGATTTTGAATATCAAACCAATAGAACCCAAACTAGAAGCCTTTAAGACAAGATTTACGAATTTTTTTTTAGTTTGCATTTTCAATTCTTTGCTGGTATTAATAGCTTGAAAACTCTAGAAAAAAATGTCGAAGTTAATGGCTCAGGGAAAATAACAGAGCATCATATATTTTATATTCAAAATAAAAATTAAATTCAATATGTCCTTCACACATTGCAAGATACATTACCAATACTAATATTGCAATATCTTACATTCTTAATCCAAATGCAGAGAAAAATTCATGGTAAAACTTTTTCCTAAGATATAGTTTTTTTCATTTGGTACCAATTTAATTTATTAACAAGAACATTTTGAAAGATGCAATTCCATTCGAATCACCGCGAACAACTGACTGACACTAAATCATAGAAAAACTGTAAGAAACAACAGTTTACTTACTTCGTTTTTCCAGCGTTGAATGTAAAAAAACAAATTAATATAAAGTACTTAAGGTGTTTTAACACTCAATTTCAAAATTGGCAGAAAAGATATGTTGTTTTAGCACTAAATGCGTATTTTAACCTCGAAATTTTATTTGCAAAACTGGAAAGGGACCTACAATTTACCGCTGAGATGCACTTTTTCATGACCATGATACTTTTGGAGGCTTTGTAAAAAATGTTTTGTTGGTGCAGATTGGGATTCAAACTCAGGGGGGTCATTCCGTAATTTTCAAAACGTTTATCGTCAAAACGTTTATCGTGGACGTGAACGTCCACAATTTGCTTCACGTAACTCAGCGAAATACGTTTCGTCTACGTTTATTTCTTCGTGCAGTTTGAGAGCTTTCAGAAATTCTCAAACTGCTTTAAATGTCATACTGACTCTGTCTGTCATTAAGAATAAGAGGAAGAAGATGCGTTGTTGTTTTGTTATTTGTGTTCTGTGTTGTTTTTTTTGTCCTGTCATTTTTTTTTGGTGGTGGGTTTTGGTATAAATTGAAATATTAATCGCAAAATAAATATTTGTTTTAATTTTTTGTGTTTCGCAAATCGCAAAATAAATATTTGTTTTAATTTTTTGTCTTTCTTGCAAAAACAATTATTTTATATGTTTTATTTATGCACATGTAATCATTGCGTTTGTTAGGACAAACTCGTCATTTAAATTTTTTTTAGAGCAACTCCAAAAATTAACCATCATTTGATGTTCTTGTATTTATTAGTACAAAAAACACGAATCTAATATTGGATTTGGTCACAGCACAGCCTTAAAAAAATAAAAAAAGGTATAAACGTATGGAAAACGTGAGCTATTTAGCTATCGTTCAAACGTGAACGTTTTGGCGTGTACGTTTAGACGATTTTCGTCTTCTGTGAAGCAAAAAAATTAAAGCGAAAACGTGATCGTTAAAACGATTGACGTTTTCAATTTTACGTGAAGCAACTCTATCGTCCAAACGTTAACGTCTGACGATAATCGAGATACGGAATGACCCCCCAGATCTCTAGCGTGACTCGCACTAATCATTGCGCTGCGGGGTACTTATTTATGTCAGCATGAAAAGGACATTAAGAATGTTTTTTGGAAGATAAATTTCCAAAATCTCATTTGAATGTAAAATTGCAAAAGACGATTCTCAAAAATTTCGAGGTGATGCTACCAAAAATGCTTGGAAAGTCATGAAAGAAAAACTATATTATTATTAATGAGAGGAAAACATCATCACCATCTAATTAAAATGAGACATAGTTTTGTTTTACTTCGCAAGCAAGATCCAATGAAGAAACACTCTTGACAATAACAGTTCCTTCGGGTTAAAAAAGCTTTAAGCAGTAATAGCTCTCTCTTAAACGACATTAACAGATTACTTGTAGTCAGGTAATGGGTGTAACACGTGAAGCTATGAACAACGACGCACCAACACGACAAGTCAACCAGTGTATCCACAGATATACAATATAACAAAAGAAGATTTGTCTTCCAATAAAAAAAAAAGTGGAGAACCATATCAGGTTGCTTCAGGTTGCTAACTGAAGGTAGATAGCCAGAGCTGAAAAAGCTTATTGGTTAAGGATTTGGTTGGGAAATCTTAGTAGGTACTATTTACGAGCATAAAATAAAACAACCATAGCAGAACTGATGTGTTACAAATAGAACTTTTCAAGCTCTCTGAATAGGAAGCAGCACATACAAAAATCATCTGTAAATATAATCATGAATAAAAGATAAGTACCATCCGCCTGATTCGCAACTATAGTATTTATCAGTCTTTGACAGTTGCGCTTCAAATTTGAACAATCCACTATATAGAGTTTAGCGACTTAAAGATAATGAGAGAAGGCTCGATGCTGTTGCAAAAAGGGATTTTGCATATAAGACGTTCAGAATTATAATGGAATATGTCCATTTGAAATTTGTTCATTGTACACTACTTTGAGAAGCTCTTTTTTAGAAAATAAAGAAATTTGTTTTTAATGTTTTACAGACCAATAGCAATAAATTCCCCGAGTTTAGTTTTACCATTTTATTTAAGATGTAAACAAACACTGAATTTATAAAGACTTTAAACATCCAACTTGTTGAGTAGTCGACTTGGCCCTAAGATAACAAAGCCAACTATTCGGTCAATGTAAAAATGACATCAAACACTTTTCAACCGTGTCACGTAGTAAAATCTATGAAACGTTTGGATTGACTGGGAATTTGAAAGCAATTTAACAGGAAATACAAAACGAAAATGAGATTTCATTCAGTGATCACTAATGACGACTTAAGGTACCAAAATGAAAAGAATGAGAAAATTGGAAAATGAATTGCGGAAATAACCAGCGTTGCACGCCCTTGATAATAGTACCAACAATAAATTAAAAGTTCTTATTAAAAACTTTAACATTTTCAACATTCAATTGACCTGTATAGTAAATATCATATCAAGTTTTCTTGCCACTTAATTTTCTAACAAAAGCTTCTAAAATCATTGTGCAACACTGCAACACACTTTTATTCCCGTACCGGAGTGTATTTTGGCCGGCCAGAACAATCCTGTGAATAACCAAATCGAGACTTCAAAGCCGCATAAATCGACAATAAATACAAATGATACGAAACCCCTTTTTAAAATGAAACTCCTTAACTGGAAGACTAGATACTTGCTGTACAAAATCAAATGTTTTCTTTTCTTGAAAATTCTCCAACCAACCTATTGCTTATTTTGAAGCCCTTGGTCAAGACGACTAATGTGCCCATAATCTCGTAAGGGCCCTAACTACAAAATTTTCGATTTTGATTTTTTGTATGTTTGGAGTTATGGCATTGTCTGTTTTTTATTCTCATTTATTTGTTTAGACTAGGCCTTCAAATAAGTCAGAAAAATCAAAATATTAATTTATTTTTCAAATTGATTTATGGTCATTTTGTTCACTATCGTTCAACAAAAGCAAATACGGAAGTTGAAGATAAAAATCCTCAAGTTATGGTCAACTTCGAGTGAACAAAATGGCCCTTAGTGTTTCCCTCTTTAACTGAGAAGTATGAAAAATGAAGTTAAGGCCTTTAGTTATGCGCAGTTTTGACTATATAAAAACGGTGTAAACCAGCAGTGGACTGGGAGTAAGAAAAAAAAACACTAAACTGAACCAAACCAAAAACTAATCGAAACCATTTGTTTATGAGAATAAAGTTCATTCAGTGAAGATCAAAAAATTCAGAACGAAAAAATATTCATATTTAAAATTATTGGGCAAGACTAGATAATCTTCATGTTCTGGAAAAATTTTGTATGTTTTCTAGTGTAAAATCAAAACTTAATTGAATAATAGCCATATTCTTACCTGAAGATCCTTTAGTAGGTGTCATTTCTCCCGGTTGTATTGATGGTGTTGTGTCCATTGGTACAGACTCACCATTAACTGGTTCTGACGATTCTGCAACTGTGCCTTCAGTTGCAGGTGTTTTCAAATTTTCATCTTTAACAGCTTCTTTGCTTTCACTTGCACTACTACTTTGTGGTGTACCCAATTGTGTTGCAGCATCTATAAGGGTGGCATTTGATTGCGATATGCTTGGTGTTGATGGTGCACTACCATTAGTTTGGTGTTGTGGTGTCTTTGCTTCTCCACTTGGCTGTGATTGTTTTGTGGGTGTATTGGGTGGTAGGGGCGATAAAAGAGCAGCCGCTCCTCCGGCAACATTAGATGGCATTATGCTCGGATTCATAGATGCCATTGCAAGAATTGGATTCTGTGATGGTGAAGTGGGAATATTTTGTTGTGATGGCGATGGCATACTGGTAACTGCCATGCCCGGTTGAAGCGATGTTGGCATTGCACTCACGGACATTGGTGATGTCTGAGCTAAGCCCACAGTGCTGGAGACGACTGGGCCGGCTTGGGTTGATATCGTGACAACTGCTGTTGATGGCAAGGATGTTGTTTTTGATTGGTATGTAACGTGTTGGACATTGTTTGAAGTTGATGATGACACTGAGAATGGTACTGCTGTTATTTGTTGCTGGATGTTTGCATGATGTTGTTGTTGTTGTTGCTGTTGTTGGGCTTGTTGTTGGGCTTGCTGCTGGGCCTGTTGCTGGGCTTGTTGTTGGGCTTGTTGCTGGGCTTGTTGCTGGGCTTGCTGTTGGGCTTGCTGCTGGGCTTGTTGTTGGGCTTGTTGTTGAGCTTGTTGATGCGCTTGTTGTTGTGCTAGCTGCTGCTGTTGCTGAGCCTGTTGTTGTTGGGCCTGTTGTTGCTGAGCCTGCTGCTGTGCTTGCTGCTGTTGTTGTTGTTGCTGTGCTTGTTGTTGTTGTTGATGGGCAACTTGTTGAGATTGCTGATGCTGTTGAGCAGCTTGTACTTGCTGATGCTGTTGAGCAGCTTGAACTTGTTGTTGCTGTTGTTGTTGTTGCTGCTGTTGTTGTTGCTGCTGCTGCTGTTGTTGCTGCTGCTGTTGTTGTTGTTGAGCATTTGGAGATTGCTGAACCACAATTTGATGAATTATTCCCGCCGAATGTTGTTCTCGTTGTTGTTGTTGCTGCTGCTGCAACTGTTGCTGATGTTGTTGCTGTATTAACTGGTTTTGAATTTGTTGCTGTTGTTGCTGCTGTGTGATATATGGCTGTGATACTTGTAGTTGAATTTGCTGTTGACCCGATTGCACTTGTTGCTGCTGTTGCTGTTGTTGCTGCAGTTGAATTTGTTGGGCAATTTGTTGTTGAAGCAATTGTTGATTGGAATTCTGTTGCATTATTAATTGTTGTTGAAGCAGGGCTTGTTGCTGTTGCTGCTGTTGTTGCTGTTGCTGCTGTTGTTGTTGCTTGATTTGTTGCAATTGCAACTGCTGCTGTTTATCAACTTGCTGCTGGGCAGCTTGTTGTTGTGCAGCTTGGGCCAAAGTTTGTCCATTTTGTATTGTTATTGGCGTACCGCTCATCACAACCATTCTGAAATAATTTCAAAAAACATTAGTTTTACATTTCTTTAAAAATTTGTCAAACATTTAAACTTACTTATTACCCGCTGAGGTTACAACTTGATGCATTGTCTGTTGCGGAGCTAATTGATGCATGCCAGTGGTTTTATTCTGGGCGCCAACTTCTGTTTTCATTGCCGGCAATGCTGGTCGAACTGGCTGTTGTTTGTTTCGTATTTTCTGCTTGATTAGGTTTTGATTTTGTGCTGTTTGTGTGGACACCGAACTAGCTGGTCGTATTTGTGGACCATTTTGTGGAAGGATTTGTTGACCCCGTTGCACTTGTTGCTGATGCTGTTGTTGTTGTTGCTGCTGTTGTTGTTGACTTTGAGTTGCTTGTTGCTGTTGTTTGGGTTTGTTTGGTGTTTGGGTAACATTGCATTGCAGAGTAAGGGTTTCTGTAAAATCGAAAAAAGTTAGAAAATGGTTACAAAAGAACTTTAGGAGATTTTGGGTTTAGGGTCGTTTATTTCAACTTACGATTGGGTTGTTGTGTTTGAATTGTCTGGTGCGTTGCAGGTTGCTGAATAAACATTCCCTGTGTGCCATCCGGCTGAGTGCCCCGTATTATAATCGGATTTTGTGTCAATAGAGCTTGTTGTTGAAGACCATTGCTCCATGTGTAGGGCGGCATACTTTGCATCCATGGAGCAGCTATTTGCATCTGTTGACCTCCAGCATGATGTAGTGGACCAATAATCTGTGTCGTCGACATTGGCTGCGATACTTGAACACATTGTTGAGAAGTCTGTTGATTTCCATTGCCTTGTCCAGCCATTCCCTGTCCTCCTTGTACAGAATTTGTCGTTGTCACTTTCTGAACTACTTTCTGTTGCAGATTCTTCTGACCATCTTGTTGCTGTTGCTTATTGCCCTGTGCGCTCATTGTTTGTAATATATTTTGTTGTTGCTGTTGTGGCTGTGAGCTAATGACATTCACAGGACTAAAGAGCAATGTCTGAGGCGATTGACTCGCTGGCATTGTATAGGTTCCACTGAAACCAGCATTGCCGCCCAGCATTTGCTTATTCTGAGCGGTGGCAGTAATCATCTGAGGACCTCCACCTTGGAAGGGTTTGCTTGCTGCAATCAATTGAATAGGCTGTTGACCTAAACCCGAATGTATTAAGCTACCCGACATTAGTACTTGAGGAGGATATAGTTGCTGGAAAATGCCTGAATTCGACAACGATGGTTGCATCAGCTGAACAGTGCGTCCATGGGACCAGTCAGATACTTGGCCAGCTGATAGTTGCATTGGGGACATTGTACTTATGGTGGTAGAATGTTGTTGATTTGCCATGGAGGATGGAGGCTGGTGAGGGCTACTTGGGGATCCCTCTATAACTTGCATTTGTTGCATTTGACCCTGACTGGCCTGTTCCATCATTTGATGTTTTAACTCGGCATTATTGTGGGTGGGAAATTCCTGTTTGACTTGGATAAATGATGAGGCATGTTGTAGTTGGAGCTGTTGTAGTTGTTGCAATTGCTCGGGTGATATTTGTAGGGGTACTGTAGATTGTCCCGGTACTTGGGCTGGACTTTGTGATTTTTCCATAGTTATGATTGTTTGTTGATGATGATGATGTTGTTGATGAAGGTGTTGTTGATGTTGTTGTTGATGTTGTTGTTGCTGTTGTTGCTGTTGTTGTTGCTGTTGTGTTTGTTGTTGTGGTTGTTGTTGGTGG
Organism: Episyrphus balteatus; assembly: GCF_945859705.1. NCBI lineage: Eukaryota > Metazoa > Arthropoda > Insecta > Diptera > Syrphidae > Episyrphus > Episyrphus balteatus. Next base: position 70,746,820 of record NC_079135.1, read on the forward strand.
GATGTGGTTGGAGCTAAATCGTATTTTTCGTCAAATGTTATACCAGCTTTTTGAGCCAATGTTTCCAGACACTTAAGAGGTCTTTCTGGTGTCTTTTGTTGTAGTGTCGATTGTTGTGGTTGTTGCTGTTGTTGTTGTTGAGTTTGTTGGTCTTGTTGTTGTTGGGTTTTTATTTCTCCTAATGAGTTTTCTATTTAAATACAAAAATAAGTTAATCATTATTATCCTGAGAGTTTAGATCGATATTTGTTATTGTAATTATTTACCTACTGATGAATGAGTTGTCTCTGAATTGACAATTTTTATGATACGTATATTTGAGTTATCTTTAAGTGGCTGTGAAGGTAAATACGCATTTGTTGTTGTCGGTTCTGTCTCAATGTCCGTTCTGAAAAAAAAGAAAATAAAAAAAAAATTAATAAGCTATTCGTTTTGAGTTTTTTTTTTTGTTAGATAAGGGAAACTATGGGCAAGTGAGGAAGTTAAAAAAAAGGAATTACATAGTGATATTTTTGATTGATTTGATTTTTGTCTTCAAAGCCTTTAGAACAAGACGTTCAGCATTTCATTGAACAAACTACACTTTGGTGCACAACTTCTGTGGATCTAATTCAAGCCATAAGTGAGGAATGGAATGTTGGATAGTAAAATTTAATAATTTTAGCAGTAAAGTAATAATGATTATGAGCTGCATTAAGTTCTTTTATGCAAAAGATAAAACAAAAGCATTTTGATTTCTAATTTGATAAAATATAAAAATTAAAAGTAGCACTTTTATTCAGTTATCATTTAAAGAAACTTTTTATTAACAAATCGAGGCAAGGACCAAAATGGATTTTTTTATGTTCAATTCTGTTTCCATTTAAAATATTAAATTCAAAACTGAAACTGGAACTGGAACAAAACAATAAAAACTACCTATAATTTGTCAAAAACGGGAGGCTGTAATATAATATAATTCAAATTCTATGTAGGTATGATGTCCTTTAACTTTCATCAATATTTAGAGTTTCTAACTTAGGACAAGTTGGAAAGCATAAAATAAATATTGAATTAAGTTAAATTTAACCATATTATTTTAAGGGCCAATTTTTCAATAGTCAGTTAAACAGTCAGTTAGTACTTATTCCCCTGATAGAGAAAAAATCATTTTTTCAACAGGCAGATATAGCTTATTCCTATGAATAAAACTATCTGCTTCTTTCAGAGACGAATAAAAATTATTCTAAGGAATTATTTCAATAAAAATACTGTGTCAATTGTCAAAGCTGCTTTGAAATAATTTTGACAAAAAATACAGAGAAGCACAAGAAAACAAAAACAATTATAAATATAAATGACGTTTAGTTTTGAATATTTTTGAATTTGACAATTTTTTTTTTGTTACTCTGTAGAATAAATTATTCTTGATTGAAAAATTCAATGTTGTTATCCGATTGTTTATGAGCCTAATAAATTTATTCGTTGAACAGTTAAATGACTGTTTATTAGAAGATTGAAAAATCGGCTCTAAATGGAATAGTTATCATGTGTTTTTTTAACTCCCATAAATCGATATAGTCCCGACTTAACTACAGTGTGGAGTTAAAAAGATTTTTATTGAAATTGAAAACACAAAACAATGAAAACAAATTAACTGAAAAAATATGTATTTATTAGAAGAGTATCCCTACTTCTTTGAAAAATGTCTTAAAAGTTAAAACAAATCTTTCATTGGAAAACTTCTGAGTTGGAGTTATCGTTATTGCACAATGATTAAGTCCACTATACTAGCCTACTATATTATACCAATGAGTCAAATCGTGTTCAAATCTTAATCAGAGGATGCAAAATGTTAAAACTTTTATTTTGTATACAAAAAAAATATGAAAATTAAGTTCAATAAATATCTTGACAAATGCATTTGCGTTGGATAGAAGAATAATGGTTAGATAAACTTATTAGGTACATACGATTAATATGCTGTCTTAATATTGTAATTTTCGCATTATGGAGGGCTAGAAAACTCGGGTAATTATTTTTTTCATGATTACACGCCGCATCCACTAGCCATAAATCCACCACAGTCTCCAACGCAATAGCGAACAACCTAGGTAATCTTGTAAATTATCCCTTTGTTTTTTCTGAAATTGATATAGATTTATCGCTAGTGGAGATGGTGTGTTCAGAAAAACATTATATAGCAGAAAAAACTGTTTCAAAAACAGTAAAAAAAAAAGTTGTACAAGCCACGACCAATTTCGATAAATGCCGTCGGAGTTTTTAATATTTTTACAATAGATACCACCACAGTCTATTTCCTCTTATAATTGCTTTAATGCTTATACCTTTTACTTCGGGTCTATTTTAAGCTTAATTGAGATCTAATTAAGTAAAACAAAATGAGTTTTTGGAATTGAAATAAAAAAAAAAACAAACAACAAGTGACTAAAAATAGCTCAAATGAATGCAATGCATTGATTGCAATCGAAAGACTTAAATTTAAAGTCGCCATTTGAAAAAAAAAAAAAAACAAAATTTTTTAATTTGTATGATTAGTCAATTTAAATACCGACTGAATGCAAGTTTGTTCGCTAAAATCCAAAAAATCCTTTTTAATAGTTTTAGTGGTGACTGGTGAGAACCAGAAAATGGAAAATTTAACTGTCTATTTATGGAAAGTTTCAAGTTGGGTATTCAATTAATTTCTGATTAATGATAGGAAAGCGAACCTACAATGTTCCGCCACAACAACAATATTACCATGTAGTTCTGAGTAGTAGGAAAGATAGTTTCTTAATTTTAAATAGGTACCTACTGTGTTAAGTAGAGCAGTGGTTTAGTTAAGTAATTATGTACATATGTTAAAATAATTTAGTACTAAACATAAAATTCACCTGATGTGGCATGAAATTAGTTGTCTTTTCAAGAAAACCTTGCTTAAACCATGCAAAGTATGTAGTTTGCTCTTTTATATGTAAAGTTGGTAGTATAGGCAAGAATATACCCTTTTATTCGAAAATCATTTGGGTATCTGTTAGGTTAGGTGGATATGATGACTACAGATTCACTAAAACTGGGCCATACGTACCTTCCAAGCTTTTGTGAGTAAGTTGGTCAGCCTCTAACTATTTTTAACATCTTTTTAACCAAGCTTAGTTTATAGAGCTATATACCTAACTACTGAAGCAATAATGACTGTAATTTTTAGAAATGCTTGTTTTTGGGCAATTTGATGCAACGAGATTCGAAACTGTTGTGAATTGGATTCTGTAATTGTCAAAGTTGTCATAAAACATGAAATAAACACCTTATTTATAGGAAGCAAAAAAATACAATAACCAAAGAATCACTTCAACTTAAGATATTTCACCTACATACATTCCATTGTATTTGAACAGAGATTTTACTTCTTAGCTGTGTATGCAATATGTGGTATCTACATTCAGATCGATTTTATTCATTCATTGATTTGGATTCGCAAATACCTATATTCATGGAAATTTTAACCGTTTCGAACGAAATGCAACACACAATAAATAAGCACATAGTAAAAAGAATCTGCTTTCAGCTTAATGAAAAAAAAAATGGCGATACTACAGTGGTTCGTTCTTTTATTGAACAATGTTAACTATTGTTGTTATGTCAAAAAAATCGTTGTATTTGTTTTTGTTAGATTTTGTTACAAAATGTCAACTTTGATTTAGGAACGACTAAATGTTACATTTTGTTGATCTGTCAAAAGAAAAGTTTTTGAGATTAATTTTATGAATGAATAAACAAGAAAAAATTAATTTCGTACTGAAATAATTCTTTTTAATTGAATTCTAAGCAAATTGAAACAAAAATATGCATTCAATAATTTCAAATACGGAAACAAACAAGAAATTCTCTTCTCACATCATCCCCTCTCTTCCCCATTTAGTTGTGTTTGACAGATTAACATTGAAACTCAAGTCCAGGAGCTGAGTTGAAAAAAGTAACAAAATGTAACTATTTGACATTTCAACACTGGATTTAGGAACGATGTTGTGACGTCACGATGTTACACTTTGTAACTTTTATCTCATTTAGGAACGATAAAAGTTAACTATTGTTAACAATAGTTAACATTGTCGAATAAAAGAACGCATCACAGAAGATCAAAAATAATCAATCAAAATCTAATTTGATCTTCTGTCAAAAAATACCGGGAAATACTGGTATCTCAAATTCTATTTGCCAAAAGAGATGATTTAGTTTTGATCTGAGATCAAATTTCACAGATCTCGATTTTTAACGAGATTTACACCTACATATTTCCACACGCACTTCACATTTGACATTTATGTGATTTTTTTTAATTTTTGATTATTTTTTTTTTTACATAGAAAAATTGCTCTTATACAGTCACGTATTAAAACAAATCAATTGGCAACATCTATTTGCCACAAGAGATCAATGGATTTGATACAAGAATCCCTGTTTTAAATGGAAATCGACATAAAAGACATAAATTCTTATTGATCTGAGATCAAATTTTCCAGATCTCGATTTTTATCGAGATTTACACTTATTGGAAAACGCACTTTCACAAACAGCGCAGTATTTGACATTTACGTGAACATTTGTTTTTTTTTTTAATTTTTGACATGTTTTTTTTCATATGGAAAAATTACTCACATGTAGTTAAGAATAATTTCTGTTCAATGAATCTGATCCGCACAGAAAAGATAAAAAAAAGTATAGGTTTGTGTGTTACGTGAAAGATAACTTAGCCCCACACTTTTCTACAATCTGTCATTTTGTGTTCCATGAAGTTGTCCAGCATAGATTTGTTCAAGTTTTTCTGCTCCTACTTTTGGGATAGAGCCAAATGTGTTAGAAGTGTTAGGCTGTTTTGTTTTATTCAAACAACAATACGATAAAATGAATTAAAATAAAATTGGAACTTTTTTAGAATCTTTTGGCGTTTTTAATTGGCAATCTGGAAGCAAAAAAGCAATCTGAATGCGTTCAATTAGGCTGATTCTGAAAAAAAGAGAATTTCTCTTCTGGTTTTAAAAACAGAATCAGAAGCAGAATCACTCACACTTTTAAACTTCAAATTCTTCGGAATAAAAAAAAAACTGTTCAATTGGGATTCCGAATCGAAGAACAATTCCGAATTGAAATTAAAAACGCCATTAAAAATATGAACACAAAATTTAAAATGTGAACAAATATGTATGCTAATTTATTTTAATTTATTTGAATGCTTTGCAATTCATTTTAATTTATTTGAATGAAAAATCATTAAACAATTTTTTTTGATTAAAATTTCAAAATTAAAAGGCAATAGTCAAACCTATAAAACCTATAAAAGTTGTACTTTTCTGATTTTTTCTTTTTTTTTTTTTTTTTGTTCTAACAGTTTTCACGTATTTTTGCTGTTCTAGGTTTTCTTCACTAAACAGTCATAGTAAAAATGAATCATTTGACAAGACAATATTGATTTGCAACAAGAAATCATTGGATTTCCTACATTATTTCTGAGGTATTCTATACTACTCAAACCTACATTATGAGGCGTTCAGAATGGATCAGGTCCATTCGTAATTTGTGCCATATATGTACATAAATTTGATAAGCTTTTTCTCAGGAGCTAAAAGAAACATTAAAAAAAATGTTTCACTGAGCAATAACTCCATTTCTCCTGAATTTATATTTCTTTCAGTCTATTTCAGATAAAACAAAATACATATGTACTTGATTTTTAAAACCTTAAAACATCCAACTTGTAGAGAAGTAGAGTTGATCCATTATAACTCTGAAGCGAACACCTCATATTTAAAATTACTTGTTTATCTCTTTATTTCTTTAGACTTAATTTTTTTTAAATAAAACTTCTTGACCTATGTCAATTGTTTTTTCTTGCCTACTTATTTGGTCAACAAATAGGTACATACCATATACAATTACCTGGAAGAGAAATCCTTTTCAGTGGCGTTAAAAAAACCTGAATGTGAAAAAAAAAACTCGACTTTGTTGTTCAAATATGTTAGTTCCTTTACGTACACCATTCTTTATAAGAGAAAAGGTCTCTTTAGAAATAGAAAGTTTGACTTATGAAACATTATACGAATGTTTTAATACAGGATATTCAAAGTAATAACAATACAACTGAATAAGAAACCTTGCGTTGAAGACGGTTTCTAAGTTTAATTCTAGTAATCAATGTTTTCACAGTTTAAATGTTTTTACTCTTAGAGCCAATTTTTCAATCTTCTAATAAACAGTCAGTTAACTGTTCGATGAATAAAGTTATTAGGCTCATAAACAAACAGATAAAAACATTGAATTTTTCAATTAAAAATAATTTTTTCTACAGAATAACAAAAAAAAATTGTCAAATTCAAAAATATTTAAAATTAAACGTCATTTTTATTCATGATTGTTTCAAAACAGCTTTGACAACTGACACAATATTTTTGTTGAGATTATTCCCTAGAATAATTTTTATTCGTCTCTGAAAGAAGCAGATAGTTTTATTCTTAGGAATAAGCTATATCTGCCTGGTGAAAAATTGATTTTTTCTCTATCCTTAGGAATAAGTACTTACTGACTGTTTAACTGACTATTGAAAAATTGGCCCTTAAAAAAAAATCTTATGGGTAGGTAATCGGTCTCCGATAAGGTACCAAAATTTTAAATTGTTAGCAATTATACTTAAAAAAATATGAAGTCAAGTAAAGGCCGACTTTACAAACTATTAAGATTATTTTTGAGAGAGTGAAGTGTGTCTAATTCGTAAACATATTTTCTGTTCTTTTCACTACTATGATGGTATAAGCTCCAGATCTCTTAATACATACAGTAGCGAGCAAAAAAAATGCAAACAATAAAAACATTTACATTTTTTTGCTCGTCTAAAGACGCATATTTAGGTAGACTTTTGACCAAATAATGGTTTTGGAGTAAAATATTCCACAAATTGATTCTGTTTAATGAAAATAAAACAGTTTCAATATGCCAAATTTGGTAACTTAGTTCTTGTTGAAAACTCTTTAAACCTCTTTCGTTTGCATTTTTTTTGCTCGCTACTGTACATACATATGTATGTATTTGTTTTTGATGTTGTTTCAATAGTTTTAAGCAAATCTAATTTTGTGAAATTAAGCCTGTGTCCTTTGTGCTCCAAATTACTTGAAATTATTCAAAACATATTGTTTTCAAGGCAGATAGGATAGGTAATTACTCCAAATTCTTAAATTCACAGGTGATCTCAATTAATCTTCTTCTTCTCCATTATCGACGATAGTCATGATCTCGGATGGGGTCACAACTCTCCCACTTTACTGCTTCACACTACGGCTCCGCATGTGATCTCAATTAATATCTTTTGAAAAAATGTTTTTAACAGCCTACACCCTACGCAGTTCCTAGCCCTTAAAGCACCTCGGGCAAGCTCAGAAATCGAGCCTTTTCTAATCCAAATATTTAAATAAAGATTTTTTTCCTGCGGATATTTTTAAAATACACTTATAAAAAAAAAGATTATCTTGTTAGTTTAAAATCATATTTTAAAGTTTTTATCAGCTTGGTTCTACAATCATTGTTTCATACATAACAAAAATATCAAATAAATAAACATAAAAATAAATGAATTGTGGAACCAGTGGTTCGTCACTTCCACCGTATTTTCTGACTCCAAACTAATGTCGATGTTTCTTTAAAGAACTATACAAGTGATAGACTTGTAGGTACTTATTCGAAAGATACAATATTTGTACAAAACCAAATCGAAGAAGGTATGTTGCCTATTTAACCATGTGAACACAAAAATCCGATTGAAAAAGTAAACAAAAACAGGCAGTTAGATCCAAAATATGTTCTCAAACTCCCTGTCAATTAAATGCACAAGTTCAACATAAGGAACAGGTTTCACTGAGCATACAAAAAGGATCCAACAGACTGGCTGAATTTCAATACGTCTTAAAGAAAAAAAAATATATGAATGTAGCTAGGAAGGTATACACATCCCATGGTATAAAAAGACAAGGTATGATCATTAGAGCCGCCATCTTACAAAATGGGGTAATAAGGTTTTGACGTTTGGCATTTGGCAAAGTCAAAAGCAACAACAACTTCCAAGACAAATTTGTTTACAACAACAATTTCAATGGGCTGGGCTGTCAAAACCTTAAGTAGCCATAAGTTTTGACAGTTCTCGATACTGAGTTTTTTCTAATGATCATACCTTCTCTTTTTATACCATGTACACATCCATACTTCACTTTTAAAGCGACGGAAAATTGAATAAGATTCAAATAAAAATGTCTGAGTGACCTTTACTCTAAAAGTAGGTATTTTTTGTCCAGATTATTTCACGGAAATGTTAGAATCTTGACCATGAAGTGCAAAACAAAACATCCAATGTTATTGATTCAATGGACTTTCCTAAATATTAGCAAGAACCCGCCAAGAACCCATATTTTTCTAAATCTCACTTTAAAGACTCAAAATTCAAGGATACATACCTTGGTAACAAACCTACCTACCTACTTTAATTTTAATTTAAAAATGCCAAGGAAAAAAAACCAAACAAAAACATTTTATAAAAGGATGAAGGTAGGTATACCTACATCTATACACACTACAACAACATACAAACGCTGCTTGGGACATTTTTTTTTTTGTTTCCATTTCACAAACTCATTAATCACCAAATGTATACAACAAAAAAAAAAGTAGAATGAAGGAATAATTTAAATTTTGTGGCATAAATTTAAAATTAGTCCCACTGCGCTCTATAACAACTCTCAACACAAAAAAAAAATGCCAACTTCTCCACCCGCCAAGTCTACTGGTTCAAATTGGCAAGAAAATTGATATTTCACACACACCCCTTCTTTCTAATAAATTAACAAAATATATTGTGTTGGTGTGTATATTTTGGTTGATATGTACCTTTGCAAGAAGCAAATACAAAATTAATCACATTAGTTCTATCCCTTTCAAACTGATTCCCCGCCATGCAATTAAAAGTAAAATACACACATAATTATAATTTGCCTACATCTTGGCCGATAAGAGCACTAATCAAAAATGATTTCGATAAAAGAAAAAAAAATACCCCATCACACGCATACGCAACGAAAAAGTGACAAGAAACAAGAATAAATACTACATATGATAATGACAAAAACTTAAAAAAAAAAGCATAATATTAGTTTCTCTTTTACCAGAGGGAGAGAGATCAGCACACAACCTCACACAAACACCATTGATTAGAGACAGACACTTTGCATAATAATAATTTTCTTTCCCACATTTACACTACTTTCCTCCGAAACAACCGAACCGATTCAAGTTCTCAATCACAGGCGCTAATAAAATATGGCGGTGTATCTAAAAAAAAACGTCGTCGTCGTCGTCTTTGTCGACAGCAATGGCAAACGCAAAGCAAAAGAAACAGAAAAAAAAAATAAAAAAGAAAGATGAAACTCAAAGTTGAAAAGTATCCATGATGTTGCGCGAAAGCTGGATGATATTGATGTCTAACTTCTTTTTATTTTCTGTTTTTTACTGAAATTCAAAGGGAACAAAAATTATATTTGAAAAACGAAAATGTCGCACAGCGGGGGCTGACAATAACGACGACGAGGGGGAAAAAAAGGCACAACAGCGACAGCCTGACACTCTCTGACAGCGCCGCACATTGAAAATTGCGCCATTTCAACAAACATCCATTTTTTAAATGGCCGAAAACGAGATGCAAGATATTGATTATTTTTTTTCTCACAAACAATAAAAGATGAAGATCACGACACAAAAATGAAACGAAAAACCCAACCGACCGACTGGGACTGTATTTTTTTTTTCTTGTATTCATTTTTTGTTTTTGTGTTAGTGGACGAGATATGAAACTGAAAGAACAAATGTCATGCATGGCAGAGAAACAGAGAAGGAAATCAAGCATACAAAAAAAAAATCATGTCTCCCTTTTGTTTCGCTTGTGGTTCAAGTTTTTTTTCTGTATTTTTTTTTTTGTTTAGTTTTGCCCTCCCGAACATTTATTTCAGTTTTTGTGTTCTCCCCCATTTCAATTATTTTTATCGTCTCTATGCTTCTTCTTTTCACGACAATAACCGGTTGTTTCGATTTTTTTTGAGAAGCAAGAAGGTAGCACAAAACGTATGAGCAAAAAGAATAACACTCTTTTTTAGTTTACACACATTAATAAAGCAACAACAACAAAAAAATACTGCATACATACAAACATACATACTGTGAAATGAAGAACTTTAAAGTATAGAAACAAAAGCGAGAAGGTAAAAAGAGATAATGAAAAAAAGGTAAAGCAAAGAGAAGAGGCAAAATGAAAGAAAATAAAATTAAAGAAACTAAAGCAAAAAAAAAAAATCAAAAGAAATACCTTTTCGAAATGAATTTATAGGCACGACGATCCATCATTAAAGAAAATAATTAACAAACTAAAATTATACATTAACACAAGAATGCAGTGCAAAACAAAATAACGAATAAGAAAACAACAACGACCACGACACACATCAGATCTCAAGTCATAAATCATTAAACAAAATTTTTTTTTCTTGTGTATGTTAGGTAGAGTGGGAGGTTTTTTTTTCTCTTCTTTTGGAAATTCTTTTTTTTTTTTTTGGGTAATTTCTCGTTACAAGTTAGAAACAAAAAAAAGGGACAAATGCAATTTTTCTTTTTCTTTTCAAACAAAAAAAAAACGGCACCTTTGTTTAATGTGTCAAGATTATGTCACTTCGGTTCACTTTTCGTCCATTTTCGCGAATAATTTTCATCAAAATTATGCATTTTTACAATTTTCCTTTTGTGTCGAGACAAGTTATTTTGTCTACTTCCAAGATATAGAAGGGGGATATTTTGCTCGTTTCTTATTTAGAGGGGGAAGAGAAGAAAGAAGATGCACTCTGGCGACGGCGGACAATGTCTCTTCTTTTTTTTTTCAACTTCTTAAATTCCTTTTTTCTAAGGCGCGCACATACACACACATATCCATAATACAATTCTTAGCAATGTCCGAACGAGCTGCTCTCTACTATCCTTTTTATAAGCACAACCAAACTCTCCTACAATTTTTGTCAGACTGAAGGAGACGACAAAAGGAGCCCAAGCAAAAGCACACTGGTTCTGCTTTGCTTCGGCTGGTTCGAACGAATTGAAGTGTGTAAACTCGTTTTTACAGCCGCCGAACAACAGTGGTGTACAAAATTCACACCATCTTTATAATTATTACCCTGCGACTGCATGTGAGAAACGTACAACAACTACACTCTTTTTGTTTCTTTGTCTCACTTTCTCTTACACAATTACGACAATGGCATGGAATAAAAATTTCTGCCTGCCTGGATTTAGCCATGTTTCTTGCTACCAACAACAATTTTAATGGGAAATTTATGACAAAAAACACATCTGGCAGTCAACGGCGGCGTCGGATTCGAAAACCCAAGCCCTGGGGGATTCTTTTTCTAAAAGGCACAGGCATACATACATTCATTACACACGCATACCGAGAACAAAGAACAAAAAAACCACCACCATTCCAACAAAAATCTCCTTCTTTTTAATCTCCGCAAACGTCCCTTTGAATTATTTAAACTATAGCAACATCTATATATATAGCAGGCAGCAGGCATTCATTATCCCCGCCATGTTGTGTTTTGTTTCTTTTTTCTTTTTCCCTTCTGCTCTTACTGCTGCTGAGCTGACCAGAGTTGTCTGATAAAGTAAATATATATGTATTGGTGTGATATCTTTTAACCCAGGTAGTTATTGCGTGCGTGTGTTTATGGAGATTGAATTCAACAATCTCTCATTCGTTCTCTCTCCTCTTGACGCATGTGCTGAAATGATTTAAACATGAATGTTTTTTCCTTTTCTATTTTTATTTTTTTTGTTCGTAGTTTTTGTTGTTGTAGCGTATATTCTTTTGTTTGGGTGTGTGTGTGTGTGTGGTGTTCTTCTCTTATCTCTTTTATAATATGGCCTTTTACAATGAGCGAACACAAACGAAATGAATATAATAAATTACCTCTGCTTCACTTCAGTTGGAATGCGACAACAAAATCTGGTTTTTAACAAAAAAAAAAAAAGTAAAATGAAAGGAAAAAAAGAAACAAAATTTATGACCATCCGAGTCAATAGATGTGTGGATGATAAAAAAGAAAAATGAAGTGTACACGAAGGGGGATACAAAAAAAGTTGTTGTATGTTGTTTCTATAATGAAATAAAGGGGATAAGATCTTTTTAGTCGGTAAAGGCAATGATGATAGAAAATCAAGGGAATATAGATACAAAGTTATTGTATGAGTTGCCAGTTGTTGTTTTTTTTTTTTTTTTTTTTTATAAAATAAGAGGGAAGTTCGGGAAGCATGGTATTAATGAACAGCGGAAATGACCTCTTATTAGTCAATTTCATACCATGGACGACATTTTTTGTTTCTTTAATTTTTGGTAAATGGTAGGTACTGTTGGACTTCCCTTTTAGTGTGATGGCAGTTTAAATATTCAAGGGGGGAGAAGTGTGGTTATTAGGTAGGTGGGCTTATTATCTATTATTATTTACGTTTTTCAACACTCGAACATTTTGGTGGTTGAAGACTGATGTGTACAATGCACCTGTCAGAATAATTAAGGGATGACGTAAGCACTGTCAGTCTGGAAACACCAATATTTTAATGCGTCGATGTCAAAATTTACATTTTAGGTAATTGGCTCAAACTCAAGGGCATGTAGTTAAAAGGTACATTATCTACATAAAGTGAGATTTGTGTGTGTTCGAATTCACTCTATTTTTCCCTAAAACGTGTCTTTCAAGGATAGGTAGAAACCTTGTTTTTGTCTTGATAAATATTCGATCATTTCCTTTTAGTTTCGGTGTTAAATAAAACTCCTGAAGGCTAACAACGTTCCTTTGTTACTAGGACCCTACTCTCTTTCTCTCTACTATAGATAGGTATCTAAACTAAAAATAGCTACAGGATTTGAAAGTTATGATTTATGAAGATCAATCATGATTTGGTTCTAGATGGCGCCAAACTGATCAGTAAGTTTGTTTTCGGATGATCAGTCATGATCAGTAAGTTTGTTTTCGGATGATCAGTCATGATTTTGTTCGAAAATTAACGAATGCGAAAGAGATGGATGATGGCTTTTTTCGTTCGCACTCATTGAATCTCGAAAAGATTAAATACTTTTGAGTAGATAGTTATGTTCTCCTATTACTAGGTCTACTTTTACATTTATTTACATTTTTCGATTTAACGAGTGCAAGCTAATAAGAACGCTTGAAAAATTGAGAAAAAAAAAACAAAAATATCAGTCAGTTTTGATTCCTGTTTTGAAGAATTCAAGAAACATTAGCTTAAAAAATTCGAACTACCAATTTAGCATATAGTAATTTCTATCTAAAAAATGTGGTTTACCATCCCAAGATTAAAGTGATGATTCTGATCTGGATGATTCTTACTCAAAAAGCTGACTTAGAACCTAGTTTACACGAGCCAATTAGTTTACAAAAAGGTTTAAAAATTTGAAGTTTTGGCGGAATTTGTGAAGTTTAGTTTTAAGATTCACTAAATGTAATTGAGATGCAGGTATTTTTCGCGCTTTTTGATTTAAGGCATCTAAGCAGGCTCCTGCACCATCCTGTCTTGTTTGTTCCAGGGACTGAGGATTTTGAGTAACCTGAGAAATTGGAATAATATTCGAAGCTTTTGGAACTAAAGTTTGGCTAGTAAATTGATAGAAACAAATCTAAATTTTTCCCTTAATTAAAAAATGTAGATCTTGAAGTCAGGGATTGGCTTAAAAAAAGCTTGTGTTACATTGGATTTTCTGTATACCCATGACCTTCTTCCTTGGACCAAAAATGCATCGTAGTGCATCGCCTTTTTGCACATTAAAAAATAGGTTCCTCTATCCTGTTCTGTGTCAGACGCCTGATTTTACCAAGTTTCTTAACTAGTGCGGACAGGGGCTTTCTTAGATTGGAAAGGTTTGTGTACATGAGCTAAAATTTAGATAGATACCTAAGTGGTAGATAATCAGGAGTTCATGTGCCTTTCCTTAAGTTTTACATTTTAACTAAATAGAATAGATTCCCCCTTCCCCTTATGACAGGAATCATGGAATGATAAACGATTCCACTTTGATTCCTTCCCCACCCTGATCTAGGTATTGAAACAAATCAAAACCAAGTGTTTTTTTTTTTTTTACTTTCCTAATTAGCATCAAATTAAGTTATCCCCCACCACCATATAATCTCAAACAACAACAATTCCAAGTATTATAAAAGCTATAGCTGTTGGCACCTAAAGATAGAAAACATAACGCTTCGGCGCAATACTTTATTTGCTCAGGGTGTGGTCGCAAAATTAAAACACATTTATTTTTTTCTCTCATTTCAAATTCAAATTTGTATATTCCCCCACCCCATACATATAGATACATACAACCCTCATCAAACGATTCCCCGACAATCAATTTCCAATCCCAAGAGTACAGTCAAAACAACAAAAAAAAAACTTTTTGATTGCTCTAAAATGTCGTTTGAATTGGAATTCATCTTGAATTTCATTTTAAACAAGCAAAGTGCGTTCAACATTTAAAAACAACTTGTGGGGGCTTATAATCGTGTGTATACTGTAGAGTATAGCAAACGTACAGTACACACGCGTTGTTAGCCCAAGCAAATTGAATATAGTGGTATAAATTGACTGAACACAAACACGCACATTCATACAAGCAAAAACGAACCAAAAAAAAAAAAATAAAATAAAGAAATAGGAAACTCGTTTACAAAAAGTAGAGGGAAATCATAAAGAAAAGAAGGGAAACTATTTCTGACTGCGCAGAATATTTTAATACTAACAAAAACAACAACACTGTCTACATTTACTACCACACATTTCAAAAAAGATTTTAATCAAACCAAATGAATATAACTTGAACAAAAAAAAAAAAAAAAACAAGACGAATAATGACTTTTATCTTTTTTCTCTCTTTTGCCACACACATGAATTGATTTTTTTGTGTGTTTGGTTTCAAACCAAACACCATACCGATAATCCCCACTACAGAAAAAATGAATTTCTATTTTTAGCCAAAGGAGAAAAACCAGTTTTACACACTCACACAATCGCATTAAATCACTCATCCCTTCTTTCATGATTTATGAACAAACAGAGCAAAAAAAGCAATTCACAAAGCCCCGCCTGCGAGAAAATGTTTTAAAAAAATGGGGTTTGGCAGCTGAGCCAAAAATGTCTGTCGCTAAAATCAATAAACGAAGGCGTGGTTTGTATGAAGAGACGATATAAGTAGATGTTTTCTCTTTCTTATGCATTGAAATGAGATTAAATTTGATGCTTATTCTTTCTGACACATTGTAAATGTTATTTTGTATTGTTTTTTTTTTTTTCAGTCGCGACAAGTATTTTTTGGGTCAGTATGTCAAGAACCAGGGGAATTATTGAGTTGGAGAAAGAGAGATACATGCAACGGCGACGGCGCGTAAAATGAAAAAAGGGAAAATGAAAGAATACAAAATGTAAAAGTCAGGGATGTGATGAGTTTAAGGGTCGAGTTACACTTGAAATGTTGTAGTTTTATGTTTTAATGTTCAGAGTGGATAATAATAAAATATAATAAAAGGTTATTTTCTTAAAGAGGAGTCGAACAGGTAGTGATGTAGTAGCGATACATTGAAATCAAGATTCTGCCGAATAAGCAGTAGGTATTTAAAACAGGAATATATACTAAAAATTACCTGTAAGAAAATTCTAACCCCGACTTTTCGAGAGATGATTTTCAAAGTGCGGCGAAGTTTTTCGGTGTAAATCGACTATGGTGAATCTAATGCCGACTTTTCACGAGTCGATTTTTGCCGTGTGACGAAGCTTTTCGACTCGTGTGAATGTAAATCGCAGGTGACTAAAGTGAAAATCTAAATAGAAAAATCCTAGTCGCACGTTTTGTTTTTTTCTTATAGATAATGTGTGATATCCAATTTCATTGATACCAATGTCAAAATAAGAAAATTAAAGAAAATTGTTATAATTTCTTTGGAATTCATCATTTATTGTATCATTGTACAATATGTATCAATGGTGTTTGTTTCAAATTTTCAAAAATATGCCACTTTTACTTTTTAGTTGTAATGAACAGAAACTTTTAGGCTCGTTACATGTTGTGAATATTTGATACGTGTTATAAAAAGCAGTAACCTTTAACATTAACAAAGGTTAGTGGTTAGGTATTTATTTAAGATCAAGTTTTTAAAATCTACTTTTATCATTAAAGGGTTTTTACTTGGTTTTAGTATTGGGGTTTTAGGTACTCGTTCCTCGTTGATTTACAACTTATGACTTAAATATGATTCTTCTTCTTCTTCTTCAAATAATTATTCTTTAGGCGACATTTAGAAGCTAATTTAAAGAAGTGACATTAATATTGACAGTAAATATTGTCCTTTTAAAAATTGATTCGCTTAATAGCCAATAAAAACTGGATATTTGGGATTAGCCATGGTACTGACATTGAAACAAAATTTGTTTTCCTTGCTTAATTCAGGGGTCAAATTACGGCACATGATTACGATCATACGTTTGACTATTTCTGTCTCTATTTAATCATAAGAAAACGATAGGTACACATAGCAACCATTCGTTAACGAACGTATGCCGTAGTTCGACCCCAGATTTTGTTTTAATTTTTTGTTTGTAATTTCCCTAGTCAACCTTCACAAGGGTTTACCTTCGGACATGCTTTGGTACTGGCAGTTCGAAGATGAAGTCATAAGCTATGTAGAATGTGGGAAAAATGTTGATATGACACATATATGGATTATATTATACTGCAAATTCAGAAGCTCATCAAGTAAAACCTGTTACCTAACTTAAATCCCTAGATTTGGGACTAACAAGGATTGTCTAAAAGTATAATAGTTGTATTCACGATACGGTGCAACAAAAAAGGTGTAGAATTACTAAATTTTATTTTTCTACTACTACAACTACAAAAGACAAATTTTGTACCACTGTATTTTATTTTATTCTAAAACGGTACCTACATCTTTCTACTAAAAACTCTTAAGTATAAGTATTACTGGGACCCATTTTAAATTATGTCCTTCTAATTAAGACCGATTAAAAGAATAAATTGATAAAATTGACCTTACTCAACCTTACAATTACCATTTTTTTTATTCAACAAAATAAAATAGGTTGGCAGCGCCGCATTATTCATAACAATATTCCTCTACCTATAGTGACAAGCAATCCGGTTATATATATATATATTTTTTTTTATCAACAAAACGTGGTCAGCATCGAATCAAAACAAAACAATGAAACGAGCAAAAGAAAAAACCTAAGAAAAAAAAAATCAAATAATACGTAAACACTCTACGACGATAGCATGGCAAAGTATTACCTAAACACATTTAAACAGTGCCAAGCGCACTGTGTAAACATAGAATTCGATAACTAACACCATCACAACTTATGACGACGAACGACGCGACGGAAGATTTTCAAGTTATCTTTTTAACATTTCGCCTGGCATTCGATTTATAGAATGTAGATGTAGAGTCGTAATCAAAATCTAAATTAACATTATTAGTTGCGTTCTCCCAACTTCCACTCGACTTTTTTGTTTCGTGCGTCGCGTCGTCGTTCGTCTTGTTTTTTTTTTCTTTTTTTACTCCCGGTTCCCTTCCCGATATTATACGCTGTGATCGAATTTTCTATAATTTATATCTTTGGCTTTGCTTTATTTTGGTTTTTATTATTTTTGTTTTTGGTTCGGTTTGTTCCAATAGCTTACTGCAATTGATACGAGACGGTACGTATATTTATATGTAAAATGATTAAGTATTCATTGGTACCTATAAGAAGTTATAAAATATAGCTTTATAATCACTTCTTTTAGTTTATGACAAAATAATAAAAAAAGTAATTGGTGTGATTATGTATTCAACGCATTCATCAACTTCCATAAAGTAAGGTATTCGATTAACATGTCAAAATAAATCGATTGTGACCTCATGAAATGTCATCAAGTGAATTATGTATTAAAATTCATATCATAACCATCAATATCTCGAAAGGTGTTTATTTTTTTTCGGTGGTTCACTTATATCACTATTCTTTTATCTTTGTTCTTATCAACATAAAGAAAGAACAAGAAAGAATTCGTCGAAAAAACAACAACTGCAGTAAAAACAGGCGCACTTCCTACTCGAATTCAGTTTAATTAAAGCGCAAGTCTTCTACATTCTACAAGGAAACAAGAACAACGTTGACAGACGGTGAATATTTCAATATCCACCAGAACACAGTGTCACTGTCTGAAAAAAGTGAAACAGTGATGTTATATGATTTTGATGTGTTTTAGATGAGTAATAGTTATGTCCGAATGTTTTAATGGAACTCAAACCCTGTTCCATTGGAGGTGGTAGTTTACTCGTGAGTAGAAATCTACTACAACAACTACACTTTCGTATCTCCTCGAGTAGAATTTCGTGTGTTATTTGTAGTACTAGATCTACTCATGAGTAAACTACCACCTCCAATGAAACAGGGCTTCAATAAGTGCCGTATCAAATTTGAGTAGATGTGAATTGTATTGATTTCGTATATAGTCAATTTTTGTTCATGAAAATTAGCTACTATTATTTCTAAATAAAAAAAATCCAAGAAATAGCAAATAGCAGCGTTCCATTGAAGGTGATAAGATACTCATGAATGATGAATATATGATCTAGTACATTTACTTCTTACTACTTCTGCTCTTCTGCTTGAGTAGATGCGAGTTGTATTGATTTCGTTGAAAGTTCATTCCATAGAAAATTGCTATTATTATTAAACTACTGGTAAACTACTCATGGATATACCCATGAGTAGTTTACCACCTCGAATATAATGGGGCTAATAGCTCTAAAAGTATGTTTTGAATAAAAAAAGTAGGCAGTTTTTCGTATTCCAGTAATAGCCCTGTTTCTTTGGGAGGTGGCAAAGTACCACTAGTAGTTTACTAGCGATTTTCAATGGAACGCACTTTCAACAAATTCAATACAAATCGTATCTACTCGGTAAGAAGAGCATGAGTAGATTATAGTACTAGATTAATCAAAACATCTACTATTAGTAGACTACCACCTGCAATGAAACAAGGCTAATATACCTACTTCAGTGTACTAGATTTCATAATTTTTCACGCAAAAGATTTTGACGGCAAAGTTTTTCTAGTTTGTAATACTATTTTGTAATAGATTTGTTGGTTGTATAACATTTTTTAAACAAAAACAAAACTTAGGCCCATTTGCTCATACTAGTCATAAATTCTAATCTTAGATAGGTCGAACATAGCTCTAAGGTTTTACTTAGTTTATTCTAAGTTTCTAAAAAATATTTATGTTTATCCTAGCAACGATTTACTTTCATGCGAGAAATCGCTGAGAACTTCAAATTAAAATGTCAAACGACACAAACGTCAGTTTATTTGAATTGTTTTTGAGCAATTTACCGGGAATAATTCAACAAATTTATTGTTTTGGCAATTTTAATTGCAGAAAAAAGTGTAAAATAGTGAAAGTGGCAATAAAAGTGTATTTAATTTAATAAAAAAAAGTATTTATTTGACAGAAATTGTTTTGTAAATATTTTTGTTTGTCAAAAAATAATATGACCAATATAAAAACAAAAAGTGAACAGTGTTTCCAAAATGTGTGTTGTAAATTTTACCATCGGTAAATGCTTAATGCTAATGAATGTGAGTTAATTTATATTAAATTGATAATTTATTTCGTTTTTTACCACATGCATACATTTTTCAAGCCGCGTTAATTCTGTTTTGGTCAATAAAATACTTTAAGTAAAACATAAAATCCTTAAGGCCCATTTGCTCATACTAGTCATAAATTCTCATCTTAGCTAGGTCGAACATAACTCTTGCGTTTTACTTAGTTTATTCTAAGTTGCTAAAAAATATTTATGTTTTACCTAGCAATGATTTACTTTCATGATATAAATCGCTGAGAACTTCAAATTCAAAAGTCAAATCAATAGAAACGTCAAATAATTTAAATAGATTTTGAGCAATTTAGCAATTAATATACAACAATATCGTTAAATTTTCAAGTTTGTGTCTTTATCTTGCGGAATAAAAGTGTAAAAAAGTATATTTGAGACAAAAATAAGTGTTAATTGGTTAAACAAAAATTATTCGTGTGTGTGTGTAAATGTGCTGGTGTGTCAAAATTAGTCAATGAAATATGACAGCAAAATAGTGCCTCATACAAAAAACTGTGGTGTAAATTGTACCATCTGTGGATGGTTTAAGTTAATGAATGTAAGTTTATTTTTATTAAATTTATAATAATTCATGTCCTTTGTACTACCGACATCAATTTTTGAGCGACATTCTTGCTTTTTTCATAAAATAAAAGAGCCTAGGTAGAACATAACAGCTTAAGTTCTACTATTTCTTCCCCCTAAGTTATGTTAAACTTAGAGGAATTTATGACACAGTTTGAAGTTCGTGCAAACCGTAATGTAGAACTTAAGGGTTTATGTTTCACATAAATATTTAAGACTCGTTTCAGCAAATGGGCCTAAGTTCTACTATTTCTTCCACCTAAGTTATGTCAAACTTAGAGCAATTTACGACACAATTTTAAGTTCGTACAAACCACTATGTAGAATTTAAGGGTTTATGTTTCACATAAATATTTAAGACTCGTTTCAGCAAATGGGCCTTAAACACATAAATATTAAATATTTAACGTAGCTTAACTTAACTTTTGAGAACTCATTTAAGAAAATCTAATAAATATGGGCGTTAAGCCAGAACTATAATTTGCACAAAAAGACTTAAATTTAAATTTAATTCAAGCTTCAAATTATTGTTAAAATGGCTCTAAACTAGCTCTAAACGCCGAGAATGGCAATCGTTAAGCAAAGTTACTTAAATGTGTAGATTCTTTATAAATATATTTTGTACTTAAAAGCTATTTAGGGGTTGTTTAAAGCTAAATAGCTTTTAAGATTCTTTTTAAATATAGCTGTTAGTCTTTAATAACATTTCATCACCAGTTGACGAAGATTTGCTTATGCTTAAACAGGGTGGTACAAAAGTCTTGAAGAATCATATAATTTTTTGCAAATGGCGGAAAGTTCAAACCATCTTTAAAATTAGTAATGTTTACTGTGGTAAAATACACATTAAAAGAGCCTACAAAAAAATAATTGGAGTAGAATCAAGTCTTTTTTTAAACTTTATTCAGCAAAGTAGTAACGCCAGTCAATTTGAATAACAACACTGAACTGTAAACTGCAAATATTGCTTAATTACATACAATCATTTATTTTTTTTTCCTTTGGGGGATACAAACAAAAAAGTGCACGAGAAATTTCAGTTGTTTCGTTATTTCGTGTTGGAAAAAAATTATTATTAGAAGAGGCAAACCAGACAACAAAATAAACAAGGAAAAGGAAGAGAAAAAAAAGGGAACATAAATAAACCAGAATTTTTGTAGTAGATTGTGTTGTTGTTGTATTGGGACTTGGGAGTTTTGTGCGCACAAGTGAACCAATAAACGTGGGTAGGTATGTTTTTTATTTGGAGTGTTTTTTTTGTTCTTTCTTTTTTTTGACTTGTTTTTTTAGGGAAGCAATGGCATAAAGGCAGGCAGAAGTTTGGCAACCTTGGACTTGTCTGCCTTCGTCTCTCTGATCTCTGCTAGTGTTATCATTTTTCAATGTCATTCCTCTTTCTCACCACATGATTATTGTTTGGCATGAAAAAAAAGTAATGATTTGTTATTGGTTTCAAAAAATTAATTATTTAAGGTTACTGGGTGCATTGAATGGTCTTTTAAAATATTTTTTTTCTGAAGCCTGGTACGCTGCTCGCGCTAAATTTTAGCTCCCATACAAATTATCGAAAAATTTTAGCCGAACTAAAATGAGTCCCATACAAATTATCGATAACTTGTATGGGAATTTTATCTTGGCTAAAATTTAGCGCGAGCAGCGTACCAGGCTTGAGTTGCAAAAATTCAGGGTTGCTATGAGGTGGTATCATCTCATAGCAACATGGTTTCATTTGTTCCGTCTGCTTAAATGTCAGGAATATAATGGCGTTAGCAGTTTTCCTTTTCTTCCAGTAGACATACTGGATGATATGAATTTTACTAAAGAACTTACAAGTAAAAACCATTTTGACCAAAATGTGAAACCTATAGAACTTAGTAAACGTAACGAAGGTTGGAGAGATTTTATATTATTCACAGCCCTATTCTCCTCAATATCACTGATACGCCACAAATCACAGGAGGAGGCAAAACTGATTTTGTGATCTTTCCGTATTTTCCCGCACGGTTACAAATTGTGACATTCACAAAAACTATCAAAGTTGTGATCTCCTTCTAGTCAGGCCACAGCTTGCAAATAACTCGAGTTTTCACATTTGGGTGTACAAAAATGTAGCTACCTTTGCTGTTGCGAGTTTCTTTATGAGTTTTCTTGTGACGATTAGGGAGAGAATACAAAAATGTTATCGAGTCACAAGGAATAGTAATAAGTAATAAGAGTTGTGAAAAGTGGCGTACTGAGGGGGGGCTCAAGCCCCCCCAAGCCTTCAAAATCATGTTGTTATTTAGCTGATTTCATCATAATGTACATGATTAACTGAAACTTATTTGAAAATCTTAGAGATTTAGAGACAGCTCAGATGCTCGGATTAAATTCCTTGCAAATTAGTTTTTGAGACTCTCACGTTCTGCATTTGACTTTTTGCACATTCAAATGCCGAAAGAGAAATTAGGTCTTCTGCATTTTTTCACCATTTAGATTTTCTGATCGAATTCAACTCACTTTGTTTCTGTTAGTGAATTGTTCAATGAATCTGCAATTTTTGTACAAAATATAATCAAAACTTATATTTTTATTGTTTTGTAATGTTTATTTGTTGTTAATTTAATACAGAATACATAAAACACATAAAATAAAATAATCCATCACTGACTATGTGCTTGCAACCTCATTCGCTTTTCACTTTACCTAAAACATTTTTCTTTTAAAATTTGCGAAATGTATCTTCTTATTTTTTCTTTTAAATACTGCTTTTTTCCAGTAAAACTGCCAATAAAAATGCATCCATGTTCAAAGGAGTAGTAATTTCACTTTAAAACAAAATAAAAATGGATCATCCTTCAGTTTTGACAGTTAGAAGCAATTTCGAAGTTTTCGAAATCGAACGAAATGAAGAATGTGATATTTCATTTCACGTGAAATCGAGTGATTTCAATTCACTTTCGGTTGAATTGCGGAAAATGGGCGTTTATATCGAAAATAGTGATGAGCAGAGCTCAAAAACTAGACGTCATAAGAATAAATCTGGAAACAGTTTTGAATTCAGCCATTCAGACAATGTTTTACCGAAAAAAAAATTTGTTTAAGGATGGCTGACAACACCTTGCATTTTGTGTAAAATGTTTGGGATAATTTCAAATCATAATAAATGTGGCCTAAAAAATTTGAAAAATAAATGCATTTTATATTACGAAAAAGTTTTAAAAAGGACATGTTAAAATTTTGTCAATAATTTTCTTTTTCAAAAATCTGAGTTCAATTACCATTCTTTCAAAAGCCCTTCATTCAATTAACTTAATTTTAATTTTACAAATCTGAAATCTTAAAAATGTGTACTTAAATATTGTAGTTGTTTCCGTTGTGTTCAAATATTTTTTTTTCTGTTTGAAGTCAATCAATAAGAAAATTGCATCTATCGCTTGAACGATGGAAGATTGTCCCTCACTCCCAAATATTTTTTTTTCCTTGAATTTCCTAGACAATCTTTTGGCATCAATTAATTTATGAAGTTTAAGTTTAAAAAATCAAAACGGCAACACCGGCAATTTTTAATCTATAGACTTTTAATTACCGACGTTTGAAAAAAACATCATCAAAATCTAAGCTGTTCGGCCGGGTTCCCTAATATTGCCAATTTTTGAGCTTTAGTTACTCCACTAAAATAGCGATTTTGACTACACCTTACTTAGCCTGTCCCTTTGGCTAAAGCTTTTGATATTCTACAAGGTGAGGAAAACTGCCACCTCGGGTATCTCCTGCCAACTATTTTAATTAGTCTTTGGAGCTATAAATTCATTCAATTGTTAATTATTTTCGTCAGCCTTGCAAAGGCCTTGAACCCCATTAACAAGATAGTACGTTCCTGGACATTCCAACACCAACAATTATTTTGCTAGGTATATTGCAAATTTAAAGTCCGAAGACTTCTTTATACTTTTGTCTACTTAAAAGAAATGTCGTCCATCTTCTTAACAAAAATGAATACCTATTCAATTCAAATTGCTTTTGCCCACTTAATTCTTATCTGAATGCCAAAGCAAAAAAAAAAACAACTTAAAAATGAAAACAAAACAAAAATAGCACACAATTCCAGTGAAGAAGAAAGAAAAGTGTCATATTACGTTTCGTCTGTAGTATTTGCACAAGAAAAATTCAAATAGACAGACACCATAACAATCTGCCATTTCTGATTCTTAAATTGGGCTCTCCAACCAGTGTTACCGCGTGGATTTTTTTTTGTTCGAATGAATCTGCCATTTTGAATTATAATCTCTTCTTTTCAATTTCGAACAATTTAAAATTTTAATGTTGTTATCATCTTTAAAAAAAATTAAATTTTCATGTAAAAAAAATTTTGCATTACATTTTTAGCTTATTTATTTATTATTTATTTAGTAAAAAAAAAAAGAAGTTTCAAAAAAGAAGAAAACCGCCAAAATAATCTCTAAACGGTAACACTATCATGAACATTTTGGGCTTCGCATGTTATGAATAGCTAGGTATACCTCTTTTTCTACCTTACGAACCCATAATCTATCTACCTACTTACTTCATTATAATTATTCACAGCAACAACAACAAACTGCGACAATGTAACTCAGCATGTCATGGGATAAAGAAACAACAGCAAAAAAGATAGATTAGGTAGTTGCATTTTTTATTGTATCTTCGTATGTTGGTTTTCAAGTCGAAATCGATCTGATACACATGACTGCTGACACATGGAATTGTATAGAGCTAGAGAGACGACAAGGGTGAAATAAAAGTCCACGATATTTTTTTTTTATTCCATATGAATTTGGCAATACAATGAAATACCGACGGGAATTTGATGAATATTACTTTGTATGGGAGTAATGACACCAAGTGTATATGATATTAGGAAAGCATGACACCCTTACATTTTTAATTTTTATTGTTTGAAAGGGGAATAATTTATGATCACACTAATTAAAATCATACGAAGGTGGGTAACCAAAACCCATATTATGTCTAAACAATTTGGTAATTTTGCAAATGCATAATTTTAAAAATATTGGTTAATGTTTGTCCATTAACCATATGTTGCCACTCTAAATTATTAGTCTCGTGTTATTGGTATCGTGTTATGTAATTTTCATACCTTGTCTGATTTTGGCGAAATGGTACAACCGACGATTATGTATCTTGTATCTATCAACTGAGGAGTCATTTTTCAAATGAGGCTAAAATCATTTTTTATCTTTTTTTAAACTAGGCATGCAGTTTTGTTCGCCACATTCCAACGCTTATTTTAAGCAGCCCAAATTAAATGGAAAAAGCAAATTGTTCCCACAAATCGGGCTAAAAATCACAATTTTTGAAAAGTCACTCCACAACTTACCAGTACGGACTGAACTATTGCGATAGCTGCTTTCAATAGCTCTATTCTTTCACTGAGCAGAGAACAGTTGCGACTTACGATTGTTCTTTAATATAGCGATATATTTTTGAGAAGACCATCTCTATATTTACGGGTGCCGCATTTGCTTCAAAAAATCACTTTGCACAAAAGTTCTTTGGATATGGGAAAACTTTGTGATTTCCCATCCCTCCTATTCTGCTAATTGGATTTTCATGAAGAAGGAAAACGTGAACAAAATTTGATAATAATTGTCATATATGAACTTTTGAGTTATGACATACCTATAAGCCTAAGTGTGATTTATAAATTTTTGCTGCTGAGCTCGCTATAATTGTGTCAGGCCGAGAACTTTTAACCTCTCGTATCACAGATGAAAGAAAAATGCAACACATGACATGAAAGAAAAAACAATTCAACGAATAATAAACAATGTGAAGTTATTTTATAAGAAAATTAAAAAATGTATGTATAAGTATATATGGATAGTGTCACGTTATTTTTGGAGGCCGAGTCCAAAGAAATAAGGGCAAAACCCCAAGAAAAAGGAGGATTTTAACAAGTGAAAGGAAATTTACCTGTGTGTATATTGAATAGCCCTTCACCAGTGCCTGCGATTTCTTTTTTGTTTGCCAACATTTTTATTTTATGTGGTCCAATTGAATTTAACTTGAAATGGAATCAGTGAGCTAGAATACGTTCTTATAAATTTTCTTTTTATGAAAAATATGCATTCAAATTATTTTAATTCGTAGTCAAAATCGAAAAATAACCTCTACTATTTGCTACCCTGTTTTTTAGTTGGTGACGTCATTTTCTATAAATGCACGTTTTTTAGTAAAAATTGAGAGCGATAAAGACATCTAACTTATTTCACTCGTTCATTTATTAAATGTATATTTATTTATATTAAAATATTTAAATAAAATATTTATAATAAAATATTTAAAAAAAAAATGAATTGAATAAATTTATTAAAAAAAAAAATAATAATACAAAAAAAAACAAAATATTTCAAAAGTGGCAACCCTAAGTTTTATTTTTATAATTGCAATTGTATTAATATTTTATAAAAGGCATTTAAAGTTAAAAAAAAAGTTGAAGATTTTCCGAGAAGTTTCGAAAATCTTAAAAAAGTGTATGGGTGATAACCCTAAAAATGAGCGTGGCCATTCGAAATTTTGGCTATGAAGTAACATTTTTATCAGTTTATCAGGATTTGTTCCAAATTTCGAGTGTCTTGCTCTTTTGGATGTTTAATGCCATCTTTTTACCATATTGCCCCCCTGTGCGACGGTTAGGTACCTCGGTAGGGTCAAGAATGTATGTCAATGTCAATTTCCGCTAAAAAAAGGCAATGCAAAATTGTACCGTTATCTTAATGCGTTCAAAAATTATTTTTGCAACGAGGAAAGTCAGTGGGAAGAACTATCACTAAATAAATTTCATCGAAATATTAATAAATCATTTGAGATAAAATTGATATATCTTTAAATCGTTATATGCTGGGAGGTATTCGTTCTCAAAGAGAACACGTTATTTGAGAATGATCGGAAGAGTTGGATATTGATTTGGGACTTAAACGATTTGATCAACATCTGTGGTCACAACTTACAAGCCTAACTCGAGTTAGGAAAACGAGAAATTAACGATTTTATATTGCCTCCCTAGAGTAAACCTGCACTTGCCTAAGGTATTGTCGACATGTCAGTTTTCTTCTGAACCAAAGCCCATAATAGTCCTTGAGTTTGACAGTGGAGGATTACGTAAGTTCAGCTAAACCTATATATTGACTTAAGTTGCCATTGTAAAGCTGGCAACCCTTTTTTTCAGTTTCAGGATCAACTCATCTTTCAATCGAAACTAAGCTTAGTATTATAACTCGTAGGTCCCGCTTGAACTACTAACTACATTGTGAACGGTTTCATCTACCCACAACAAAAAATGTTTGCAAAAACCGTTCTACCATGAACACTGCGGTAGGTACTTGTTAAAAATATCTATCTACTTTAGTTTATTTTACCATATTTGCATTGAGTAAATACCAATTCGGTATTTTCTGGATCCGTTTACAGAATGTGCTAAATACACAACGGATAAAGTTTTAACGCCTACCCAAATGCAAAACACAACCAAATCATATACCTATATCTAAGATAAGAGTTATACACACAGAAATCAACTCTAAACCCAAAACAATAAAACTAACTTATTGTTTACACTTTTATTTAACGACAACATGATGCTAACAAAGTTTTTTTGTGTTGTTGTTGCTGTTGAAAGTGTGAGACTTATTTGCTTTTGTTTTTATTTTTCCCTCTTTGAAGTAGAAATTAAAGTAATGGTAACACAACAAATATGTAAATGGAGAGAAAACCGTATCGAAACAAATAATCATTATCAGCAGGTCATCTTTTAAGATTACCATCGAAATGGTTTGAAATGTTTTCCAATTTCTATAGACTCAAGGTTATCTAATAGAGTAACGATGGATAGATCGACATTTAGATAGTTGTAGAATTTATACATTTTTGAATAACAGTTTAAACAAAATTTATTAGTTTTAAGATAATAGTAAACTATAAACTGACCACATTTTGAAACACGTCGGGTTTTTTTTTCATAATGCAATAAACCTACATTCATATCTCTGACGTTAAAGTAAGGTTATTTAATTTTCAAATGAAAAAGCTTTTAGAAATATTAGACCAAATATTTATACTGAATGAGAGAACCACAGTAGCAATCTTTTTTTTTTATGGAACTATCACGTTTTTCCAATACAACACCGTTCATTAATGAAGTTTAATTCTAGAAGATTAACACAATATAAAAAGGTGTTAATTTTGAATAACCAGTTAGATTGCCTTTGATTGTGTGTGCATCACTTTCCAGTCATTTTATTACAAGTGTCTTCAAATTAATTACTAAGATCTTAAGACATAAGCCACTCTTTTTCAAACTTGTAAGATTTTATGACACACTAAATTTTCAATTCATTTGGAAGAGGATCAATTAAGTTTAAAAAACAAGCTATCATTGAGAATCCAGGGAGCCATTTACAGAGAAGAAAAGATTCTGTAGTGATAACGTCTTATAAATCCATAAACACTGAGTCTGTTGGTCGGTCGCATATTATCGGCCCTATTCTGCTATTCGATTCACGTGAATCGAAAGATTTCCTTCCTTTACAACATGAAATTGGCTTTGAAAAACTTCTAATTTTCGATAGCAAAGTATTGTTTCTGCTTGTTTTACAAATTCTAAAGAAAAAAAATTGTCTAAATTTAATTTTTAGCGCCTTTTAAACGATTCTTATTTTTGACTTTCACGTGAATCGAATAGCAGAATAGGGCCGTATATGTATACATTGCAAGTTCATCTTAGGCCACGTCATATGAAAACCATGGCTAATTTAAGACAGCCATACGTATACAGAGTCAGCAGATCAGGGTGTTAAAGCGTTGGCGATTTGTTTTTTGCACCAGAGGTCTGGGGTTCGAGTCCCAAGCCCAATACTTTTTTTACTTTTATTTTTGTTGTTACACAAATAATAATTTTTAAATCATTTTTTTATCTATACACAATCTGTTTTCTTATGACGTTATCACTTGAATTTATCGTCCGCAAACTGACTTAACAGCCAACCAATGTTTTTCTTTTTTTTTAAGAAAGCAACGATGGATAAAGAAAAAATTAAGAACCGTTCTCCGAATTATCATGAAAATAAGCTGACGCTGACATGTTTGGACATATACAAGGAATCATACACCAATCCTGCTTCAATTTACTGCTAGTACGGTGACGCTGCGTCAATTTGCATATTGCTTCAGCGGTGACACTGCGTCAATTTGCATATTGCTTCAGCGGTGACACTGCGTAAATTTATCGCGTTTTAACGCAGGGTAAAAGCGGTAAACTGGCGCATCGTCACCGCGCGAGCGGTAAATTGACGCAGCATTGTGTATGATTCCTGTAGAATTTAATAGTATCAAAAAAAAAACGCATGTTTGCACTGAGCCTTATGATCAACAACTCGTGGCATTATATCAAAAATTATGTATTTCTTTCCTACTTTCGTTAATAAGCAACTATCATACTGATTCAAATAGCATTTTCTTTGCGATAAAGTGGAGAAAAAGATCCTATAAGCGGTTTTGTTTGCCATTTATAAATAATACTACTTCCGCTTCTTGCCTAACCTTGGACATTGGCTTCAAGCTGTTGGCATAGGGCAATGTCAACACAACACACACATATCCTTGTTATACAAGTATTAAGAGGTTAATTTTCCCTGAGGCACTGCCTTTTACCATTGCATTCATCGTAACAAAAAACTATTTCAGGAGTAAGTTACAGGCATCAATGAAAAAAATTTGAACTTGGGAAACTAATACATAGTTGAAAAATAGTTCACAAAAGAAAAATTTCAACCTGACATTGTCAAAAGTGACCGTCACTGCTTTGTCCAAAAATGACATATCGGTGCTGTTTAAGAAAACTGGCATAGCTAAAAAATTTTAGTTTTAGTTGTTTATGCCAAAGTACTGAAAATAAAAATTCTTTATTTAAGTAAACTCAGTATAAATTTAAAGGTTTTGGTTTTGCTTCCTATCACACAGCTAATTCTATTTTTTCAATTTATGAAAATAGTATGTGCTATGAAAAATTGACAAACGTGGAAATCTAAAACAACTTTTCTGAAGAATTAAGATTTTTTAGTTATCCCGGTTTTCACAGTGCCGATATTGTCGGCACAACGCCAAAACCGCGAATTCGCATTTTTGGGCATTTTCACTTTGATGCATCATTTTACTTGTTATCGTTCCCTTTATTTACCGTCAATCCCTTTCCCTACCCTCCATGAGTTTTCAAAACTTTGAAGTCGTTTTTCTCAAAACTACAATTTTGTAGATTCGTGGTTTTGGCCTTGTACCAACGATATGCAAAGTGAAAAAGTAAAGACATTTTTTTTATTTTTAATTAGTTTGTCAATACTATACTGTTAGTTGTTTAAAGAAAAACGAATGTCAGATTCGTCATTCATATGTCGATTTCCATTTGAAACAGACATTTTTGCAGCAAATCCAATGATCTCTTGTGGATATTTCCAAATGATTTATTTTTATTCGTAACTGTGTGCGAGCTATTTTTTCATATTAAAAAAACCTAGTCATAAATTTACAAAAACAAATGTTCACATAAATGTCAAATACTTTGGTATGTGTGAGTGCGTGTTCAAAAATATGTATATCTCTTTCAAAATCGAGATCTGAAAAAATTTGATCTCAGATCAATAAAAAATGATCTCTTTATGCAAATAGAATTTAAGATACCAGTATTTCCCAGTATTTTTAGACAGAAGACCAAAAATAGTTTAAAATAATTGATTTTTTGTGGCAAATGGAAATTCACAATAGAGTAGGTATGATTGATTTACTTGAGCTTTGTTGTCAGCTTAGTTATGGAAAAATTGACAGACTTTACTACCTGCATGATCAAAATTTTAAACAGTAGATACTTTGATAAATAATAATATAAGTTTCAATAAGAATTGTTCGTTCATTAAGGTAACCTATCTGTCAGTAAACAAAACTGACTGAACTTAAAAAAATTGGCTTCGGGCACAAAAAATCTAATTATTTTGCAACCACGTGTTCTGGTTTCCTAACTATACACATAATATAGGAACCTACACAATTCCATTCTATGTTATGTTATAACCTACCTAGGTACCTACCTGACCTAGCATGTAAATTTCTCAACACTGACCAAAGTATAGAGTCATAAAAAATTATCATAATTACCTTGCATTTGCATGGCACACATAATCAAATTACCAAATCCAGGGAAACTAAAAATATACAAAAACAACAACAAAAATATAATTATCGCTTTGACATTTCACATCAGACATCAACAGAAACAGAACACATTGAAAAAACAGCTGTGAGCTCTCCTCTCTTCTTTTCTCTTTGCATTCATTTACCACGAAAATGAAACACAAAATAATGATAAAACCTTGTCTGCCTCTCTGCTGCCTACACCGAAAAAAAACCTATTTGGGATATTTTCTTTTTCGTTCATGGAATTGTTTCCTTGTATTTCATACCAACAAAAAAATCCAAAAACACTTACACATACAAATTGGCGGGAACAAGCAAGAGGAACAAAGGGCATGTAGAAAGAAGCAACACAGAAAAAAAAAAGTCAAATAAACCTGCATAGTTTTGCTTTTTGTGTGTGCCTGTAGTAATGTAAGGTTGAACGCACTCATCCTCCTCGCTCGCCTCATTTCTCTTCGTCATCAATCGTTAACACCACAAGTCCACAATGATAACAATAATAATGAATTCGAAAGAATACAAAAAAAAAAAAAACGAAAACCGGCAACACAGCATCACATCCAAAAACAAAACATAAGAAATCATTGCAGGGAAGACAGTAGCCAGAAAAGTATTTGGGAGGGGGATATAATTCACAAAACTAACGAACTATGTTAAAAATTATGTGACAAGCTAAAAAGGTGCAAACTGTAAGACAGACAGAAAAGCTGATTTGCTTAAAACTGACACATGAAAAGTTGTAAAACTGTGTTTTTGAAATTATACATCTTTTTAGCGTAAAAATTTAAGTTTTAAGAAATATCAATATGACAAATATTACCTATATTCTAACCCAACGATTACATGGAATTATTGTGGAATAAACCTACAAAACTACTAGGCTAGTCTAGTACTTGAATTTTATTTTTCATTAAAGAGGTAGTAGAACCCTCAATTTTTTTTGGGAATAAACCCCGTGTTTGAATATGAGAGCTTCGAGTTTCAAACAACAAATCCGAATTCAATAAATCAATTTCAATCCCGCTAGCAATAATAATAAACAATTGTTTAAATAATTATACTTTCCCAAGGCTTGAAAGGAAGCTATTTTAATCCCAATCAAAAAGAAAGAAAGGTAATAAAAATCTACATATTTTAAACTTTATACCGATCCTAATTTCAAATCTGGACAAAATTTTAGAACACACTATTTACAAACGAGTTGATTTTTCATGTGATAAAAACAATACTATCCCAAATCCAAAATTTGGTTTTAATAAAGGTAACTCTACAGAGCATAAAAATGGTCTTAGAAAACCACATTTCAGAAAATTTGAGAAGACGAGAATGCACTTTCACATGCGTGTCAGATCTTAAAAAAAGCATTTGATTTTATGTGGCATGACGGTCTCATCTTTAAAATTATCTCATTAAATTTCCCAGTCAACTTTATTAAAATTTTAATCAGCTTTTTATCAAACCTTTACCTTAGAATTAAAATTGGCTCTAATTTTTTAAAACTAGTCAACGTATATTCTAGTGTCCCGCAGAGTTCCTTTCTGAGCCCTTTTCTCTACAACATTTTCATTCACGACTTTCCATCTTCGGTAGGTGCTTCACGTTGAGCAGCCGCTGCTGCTCAACTTAAATTTCTATTTAGATCTAAATTTATCAATAAAAAAACCAAGTTTTTTTGTATAAATCGCTTAATCGGCCTATACTTGCTTATGGCTTTACTTCTTGGTTCAAAATCTCCCCCACAGTAGCAAACGAATTTCAAATTTTCGAAAGATATACATACATATATTAAGAAATTGTGTCCATAAACATAGGAGACCTGGAGGAAAATGGTATAGAAACTCAATTATATATGACGAATCCGAAATCAAAACTTTACTCTATTATCTTTCTAATTTAGCAATCAAAAGAATACATTCATTTCGTTATCAGAAAGAACCCACTTACAGTACCTTGCCATATTATTAGGCCCAAGCGAAAAAAATACAATTTTTCATGTTGCTGAATTTTTAAAGTTTTTGTGGAAATTATCTTAAATTATTTTTTGTCTCATTAACTTACACTTATCATGTAGATAAGGATTGACTTAAAAATGTTAAAGAATTCATAAATTTTAATAAAAAATAACGTGCAAAAGGGAATAAGGCCCAAAAGAAGTTTTCTATGGAATTCATGACCGGAAAATTTCCAGACGGGTCCAATACTTAAATTTGTGTATCGAGGAATAATGTCGCATTCTTAATTTTATGAAAAAAGCCACATCTTGCATAAATATAGAAGCTCTGATCGTCTGGTTATTACGGAATGTTCTTAAATTTGGGGCAGTTTTTTCCTTCTCAGAGGACCAGGCGAGCAGAGCTATTCACTGTATGTTTCCAACTTTTTTTAAGTCAATTCGTATCAGCATGGATAAGTGTAAGTAAATGAGAGAAAAAAATTTAAGATATTTCGACAAAAACTTTCAAAATACAGCAACATGAAAAATTGTATTTTTTTCGCTTGGGCCTAATAATATGGCAAGGTACTGTATAAGAAAATTGTATTCTAAAAATATCTAATTTCTTAAGTCAACTAATAATTTGTTCTTGTTTATACGTAACCCTGTGTTTAATCCAAACTATTTAATACTTTTTTTTTTTAAACAATTTTAAAAATGTTACCAAATTTGCTAGGAATACAAAATTTTAAACTTTATCTTATATAACTACATACAAGCTATGATAAATTATTTAAAATTATTTTGCTCCCTTTCAAAATTACATTGCCATTTTTATTATATTTTTATTATAAATTTTTCATCTGTAGTTTTATTTCTTTCATAATTTTAGTTCCACATTTGTTCATATTGAATTGTACATATTTATATTTTTATTTCTTTTTGATCATATATTAAATAACTGTTAATTTTAAACACTTGGTAAGCATCTCTAGATACTAGCAAAAGATGTAAATCTTATTGTATAATGTAAAAATTATTCAAATACCAATACATTGAGTCCTCAGATTTTTTCTTTGTAAGACGTGACTATTTCAAAATTCAAATATCCTAGGAAGGTCAATTGAATACACGAAAACGTAGCATGCATAAAAAATCAACCACTAAATTCCAATCTGGTCGATTGCAATTGCAACCCCAATACTTTCCCCTTTTTAACTACGGCCATGGCTTGCAGTCAGACGAACCAAAAAACACACACAATGGTGCGCCTTCTGGCTTACTTCCGCAGATGCGTACGTACTTACATACATACATACTTACAAACTCACAATCAACAAAATTATTTCTTTTTTCTTTCTGTTGTACATATAATAATAATATGTGTGCGTTGCGGATAAATGAAGAAAAACTGATGATAAAAGAAGGCAACGAAAAAAGAAAACGTACCTCTTGTTGTTTAGCAGCACAGTCAGCTATATTTCCTTTGTGTGTGTGTGTGTCGATTTAATCCAAAATGAAAAAAAAAATTGCTTGAGACGAAGGGTCGTACTCGTACGTGATATCCGTAGGCCCTGTGAAACCAAGTTTCGAAATTGAAAATAAATTAATGTCGCAACGATGCACGTCATGAATTATTGAAAATTAAATTTTCTTTTTTTTCCTTTTTTTTTATTTTATTGAGACACAATAAAAAGAAATTCACTAATTTTTTTGTAGGGCGTTTAAAGCACTGACATTTTTTTGTGAGATCTTTTTCTATAATTGATTTATTTCGAAAGTAAATTTATATTTTCCAAATGACTTTTTTTATAAGGACTTTCATTCGCATGAACTTTTGCACTTGATTCTTTTTACCACAGAACAAAAGGAGCAGGGAAGATAAAAAACAAGAACTTTATTTGCTTTTTTTGATATCAAAGGTAGGTATGTGTATTCCTGGAGAGTTATGTTTCTTTTTTTTTCACCGTTTTTTTTTTTTTTTTTTTGTTTTCACTTTCACACGTCCGGCCTCCACTTCGATGGTTCGTCTTCTTCGTTTAACGCTGCTACCAAATTGGATGCATGTTACTTTAATGCGCGGAGCGAGCAAACTATGCGAACATGTTTTTATGACATCGGCCCAGAGTCGACGCGAATGCATGCAGTATGGTTGTGCTCTTCTCAAGTACAATTGGAAGGTTGGTACACGCCCATTTAAGGGTCGGAGTTGCGTAGCGTTTGGCGTGTGTGATAAATGTTATCCCCTCCACTCTTGTATGATTGCATAAAACTAGAGCAAAAGAAAAGAGGGGAATTTGTGAGCCTGAACCACGGTGGGGTAAATAATGACACTTGTGTGTGTGTATAGATGGCTTGGCTCACCCATACACACATTAAATACAAATGTTTCCTTTTTTTTTCTTATCCGGGCAATAATTGGCTTTGTCAATTTGTATGTTATTTTTTTCTTTTGTTCAACAATATTCTTGGTGTATATTTTTTTTTGTAGGTATCTTTAGTTTATTGTGAGTTGTAAAATGGCGATTCGACAGAATTCATTGAAGTGTTTTTGGATAACAGAAGCATTTAGAAAAAATACAAACGCCATTTTGTTGAGTATAATTTTGGTAGCTCGACAGGGTCTTTTGATATTTTTATAATATGGCAATTGTTAATTTAGAAGGACTGACAAATTGTTGTCAGGGGAGTATTTTTAGTTGTGTTGTAAAATGAAAGACGTTGTGATAGAATTAAAATTAAATCACCATTTTAAAAGCTAGTTCCTCGTGAGCACTTCCCTATAATATAACACTGTTAGAATCTTAGAATGAGCAATGTGAAGATAGAATTAGGTATACCTACATAATATGTTTGAATGTAGCACGTGGATAGTGAACCTATGTATGAATACATGTGAGATGTGCATACATTTACATTAAGAAGAGTAGTTAAGTGGTTATGATGTACAGTTGTGATCAAAACCAATGATTAAGTTAATAAAGACATTTCAATTTAAGGTCCTCTTTACTTGCCTTAATAGGTATGTACCTAACTAAACTACATATGTGTCAGGGATTGTACCCTTTAAGATCCAATTCATTCACACTCCATTAAATTTAAAGCCATTAAAAAAGGGAAATTTTAAAATTTGTACACGATTTGACAGTTTTTTAATTTTTAATGGAGCCTTCAAAAATAATAGTGAGTGAATAAATTGGGCCTAAGACTGTTATATTTAAAAAATATCCAAAATTAAAATTTAGAAACTTCTTCTTAATTTTAAAATGGTTTGCATACCAACTAAAAAACGTGGGTGTACAGTGTACACTTGATTGAATTTATACCTATCTACTTCTCATTCACAGAAAAAAATTATAACATAAAAATCAAAAACGGCAGCAACTAATATGCCCCTAGTATGCCCCTAAACAAACAAAGGAGAATGGGCATTTTGGACGTTGAGCGGCCATCAATAAAATTGGTATCAAATGAAAGAATTATAGCCCAGGAAAAACTTTTACTATGGACGTTTCGCTGTATTGCGTTAAAAATGCAAGATAATGCAGTATTAGTATTTGTTAATGCATTGTTCAATGTATGAAGGAAAAACTGATTTATATTTTTATATGGAATATAAAATATGATGCTCTGTCATTTTCCCTGAGCATGAAGACATTAATCTTGAAAATCCGACCAAAAGAACTCATAATATAAGATTTTTAAGACAACCATTTCAGGTTCGAAAGTTTTCAAACAATTCAAAGTAACAAAAAATTGAACAACAAAACTCTAAAAATAGGCTTGAATTTGTTGTTTTAAAATGCTTATAGTTTGGGTTTTAGTGGTTGGATATTCAAGATAAAGGTCTTCAGACTCAGGGAAAATGACAGAAAATAATATTTTGCACTTAAAATACACAATTGAGTTATAACATTGAGACATATATAAAGTGTTAAATGCAAGAATGCATTTTATCCGTTATTGAAATACGTCATAGGGATAAAACTTCTGCACAATATATGTAAACCTTAATTACATCAAAAAATAACAAATTCATTCCTGGCCGCGTAACGTCCACGTTTCATACAAATTTGCCCATTCTCCTTTGAGTATTTTGTGGCTGCGTCATTCCAAAATAAATGTTTTCGCGTGTGGAATAAATTTTAATTTTAGTTTTCAGTGATTTAAAACAAAATAAAAATAGAAATACCTACATAACTGAAACGAGTATAGACGGACTTAATTATTTTCACGGAAATCGTATTGTTTTGGTATTAATTTCTCATTTTTATCAGTGCCGGCGTTTTTTATTTCTTTTAATTTTTCAATTCTTTGAAATGAAGTTCGCCCATACTTAATCTGTTCAATTCAGAATGGTTTACGGGGGGGGGGGGGGGGGGGGGGGGAACCATAAACGACTACGTAAAAAGCGTACTCAGTTTTAGGGAAAATTGCGGAACGCAAATTCTCCCTATTCCCGAACACGCTCACGTATCGTTTCCTCCCGATCCGAACATAAAAATCGTCAGCGCAGCCAACCTAAAATAAAAAAACAATTCAATCATTTCATTCAGTCACAGTCATTCTCATTCAAAGTTGTCATTGTCAGTCACCATCACACCACACAAACTTACAAGAAGCAAGCAAAGTAGTACCTACTACATAAATTTAAAGTAAAAAGAAAACTTAAAATTAAGATTAAAATAAAGTAAAATAAAAGTTTAAAACTATTGATTTCAAAATAAAGAAAATCTTAAAAAAGGGAAAAGAAAATTTCTTTTAATAAAGCAAAAAAAAGGTAAAAAATGGTACGGCTACGCCCCAACACAATTCATTGTTTTCCGTTTTAATTTTTACTTTATAATTGAATCAAAGAAAACTAGAGTTATTTCACACACGAAAATATTTTTTTATAGGAATGAAGCAAACCGCAGCTACATTTTTCTTTTCGTCACAAAACTGTTTATGTTTATGTTGTCATCGATCTCAGGACTGCGGCACCTTCTTTTATAAAATAAAGTTAGCTTCAGTGGTTGTATTGTTTTTGTTAGATTTTGTTAGAAAATGTCAACTTTTTATATTTATGGCGTTTTTAAAATCTATGCATCGACTTGATAGAAGAGTTAAAGCCATTCTTGAATTCAGATCAACGAACAAATGCGATACCATGTCACATCAAAGTGCCATTCGTTTTTTTGCTACGGGTAGTTTTCAACGTGCTGTCGGACAAGATTCCTTATCGTCTTTGTCTCAGACATCAGTGAGTCGGTGTGTTACAGAGATTTCCATTGCATTGAATAGGATAGCTCACAGATATGTGAAGTTCTCTACAAGAACTGCAATCAAAACAAAGTTCTACAACAAATTTGGATTTCCCGGAATAGTAGAATTGGTTGATAACACTCACATTAAAGTTTTAGCTCCACGGAAGGAAATTGAACATGTTTTTTATTGCAGAAAAGGGGGACATTCAATGAATGTACAAAATGTTTGTGGAGCAGATCATCTTTATTCCTAGGAGTTTTTTTTTCAAAATAGGCCTGATTATGACGATTACAACTGAACTTCAACTTTTTGAATCGTTATACCTAAGAAACGGTGGGTTTTAGGAAAAAAAGTGTCATGACACTTTTTATATATATAATAATCTGGTCTACAATTCTTGCATTGAAAATTTTTTGATGAGACTTACCGTTTTGCTGAAAATCGTGAAAAACCAGTTTTTGTGACCTTTGACCCCCCGTAAATTTTTTTCCAGACCTCGGATCGATGAGGACTTTTTAAATTTAATTTATGATGGTTTTTCCAACAATCCTACCAATTTTCAGCTTGCTGGGAATTAATGTAACCTCACCCCCTTATTTTAGTCTAATTTGACCGGACTATAAGTTTTATTTATTTTTCTTCTATCTCCTGATAGATTTTTAAGGCGTCATTATTCGAGCCTGAAACAGTTCGTTTTTTTGTCTCACTGCTGATGGCATTTTAACGAACATTTGCGAATACATTTATGAAGGTGGCTGAGAGGTGGAGGATTGTGGCAACAAAGCTTCTTTTTGTTTTGGTGGAAACAAACTGTCGACATCCGTCCTCTTCATCATGAACAATATACTCAATCTTAAAAAAAAAAAACGTTTCAGTAACGGATTGATATTTGAAGACTAAATCATTCTTACCATAATTTCGCTAAAGCCAACTTCGCCCACCGAAGCAGAAACTCCTTCGACAGTTTCAGCAGTTAGGTATGATGCCAGTTATCCTTTTGTCCGTTTCCGACAGATCCGTATGGGAATAGGACCATAGGCACCACTTTTCTGGCACTGTCCTTGGCTCAAACACTTATTCTGTAAACAAAACTTTTAAACTATAACTAAGAATTCAATTTTAATAAAAACTTGTACATACATACGTCAAGTCTTTCCAGTATTTTCGCCATTTCATGTCATCCTTCATAGCTCCTCTTAAAATTTTTAGCTTTTCGCTTAGATAATTACACTCAATTTCCCTGTAATGGGCGGGGCGCCGACAACTGTTGTCAATCTGTAAAATGAAATGTTTCACTATAAATTCAAATTTTTCAAAGAATGCAATGTTGGTGCTTACTTATAATTTGCCGATTCCAGTCCATAAACAAAAAATACCAAGACTGGAAACTCGGCGGGCAACTGACGTTTGTCCACAAGCTGCGAGGTGTGGTGAATGTCGTGAATCCAAAAATGTGTGTGTGCTTACGCACACATATTTAGATTCACGACATTCACCACAGTGGTGGCTTGGTTTGTCTGTTAAATTTGAAAATTGGCGGTTAAGGCCCTACCGCAAGTGTTTTTCGAAAAAATAATCCGGGGCATGTTCAAAGAGAGTTGCATATCTACTTTTTAAAAAGAAAACAACATTTATATAGTATTTTGTATTGTTTTAAGGTATTTATTATAATACAATTATATAATTATAATATACTAATGTACATACTAATTATAACGATGAAAAAATAACAAAAATAATAAACAGTAATTAAAAACAAGAAAGAAAAGATGTAAATGTACAACACGTAGAGTAATTGAAAAATAAAGATTATCAAGGAGAAATTCAAAGAAATAAATTCTACATGAAGCTCAATAAGACAAATCGTGATTTTCCAAACGAACAGAAATGAAGAATGATGAGTCAAGATTTTCATGAAGTAAGTATGATTTTCAACTTTTTGCAAAAAGTGGCAAATTTATATAAGAAAAAAGTATTTTTTTCTAGTGCCCGGGAAAACTCTCAAAATGAGTTAGAAAATGTTCACTTTTTGCAAAAAGTCGCCCTTGCAGTTATATTCTTTAAAAAATTTAGCTGAGCTTAAATTTATTTAAGAACTTCAAGTGAATTTCGCACAGCTCGAGCTAAAAATATATATTTTTGTTCTCAGTTGCACAATTTTTATATGTTACAATGAAGCTCACGGAAAAAATT
Organism: Episyrphus balteatus; assembly: GCF_945859705.1. Lineage (NCBI taxonomy): Eukaryota > Metazoa > Arthropoda > Insecta > Diptera > Syrphidae > Episyrphus > Episyrphus balteatus. The sequence goes on from NC_079135.1 coordinate 70,787,789, forward strand.
AAAGAAAAACATAAGGTGGCTTCACGATTCGATCCAAATCGTCTTGTATCGTTGCAAAAGTGCAAAAGTGTAACATTTTCTTACACCAAAACAACCGAATATGCAGATTACAATTTTTTTTACACTTTTAAATTTTTATACCCTAACCCTATTGCGACAAAAAATACTATGGTGCAAAATTTGTCTGTTGTAGTTTTAGTAGTAGAAAAAAAAAGTATAAGGTATAAGTACAACGACCACTTTTTGCAAAAAGTCAAAAAGTGAAAATATTCAAACAACAGTTTTTCCGACCACAAAATTAAAAACAATGATGCAGAAAGCTTAGAAATTCTTTCTTTAAATTTCTTTTCTTAAATTTCCCACTTTTTCATTTTTAGGTCATTGTAGTTATGGCTTTACTTAAGATTTTTAGAAACAAAACTAAGAGTATCAATATTAATTTTTTTTTCAGTAGATACTATCGTGTCATAAACATTAGCCGTGTTGTATTGGTAACTCAGTACTTAGCTAAGCAAAATTTTACACGGTAAAGCCTGGTACGCTGCTCGCGCTAAATTTTAGCTCCCATACAACTTATCGAAAAATTTTAGCCGAGCTAAAATGAGTCCCATACAAATGATCGATAACTTGTATGGGAATTTTATCTTGGCCAAAATTTAGCTCGAGCAGCGTACCAGGCTTAAGCAACAACAAATGATTGCTAAGGATATACAAAAGTTTTTTATTTGTTGGTTTACAGAGAAAATTTTTTTCTTAACATATACATTTTTTACCCTTCAACAATAAAGGATTATAAAAAATAAATAAAAGTAATCGTTTTTTGTTATTTAGAGCATAAAATAAAACACGGCTATTAAAACTAAGAAATATGAATAGCAAAAAGTTATTTTGATTTAAGGGGAATTCATGAAACGTGTTTGTTTCTGCAATTTAATTATGTACATTTGGGCTTTAATAAGTTAATAAATAAAATAATATGACCGAAATTGATTTGTCTTATAACTCATTTCATTGTACAATAAAACTGGTCGGCAAAAAACAAAAAAAAGTCGGGAGCAAGAACTCTGTTAGGTGATTTTGAGAATGCTGAATTCAAAACTGTTTACAGATTTATTCCATCAGGTCTTGTTTTTGAGCTACACACATCACTATTTTCGCTATAGTCTCAAAAACAAACTTGCAATAAAGTTCTATTTGATGTTTATTGCTTTTTTAAGTCCAAATCAGAAGACGCAAACTGAAATTAAGTTAAAAAAAAAAAACATTCATTACTTTGAAAAAAACAATCAAGGTTTTGAGACATGTATCATAAATGTCTTCTTCCAATATCTTTGAGAACAAAAATTATTTTGAAAAAAAAATACCTTTAGGTCGTTTTAATATGGCGTTTTGAGATTCGACGTCAAATATACCCAAAAAAACGCGTTTTTGAGTATTCAAGTATTTCAAAAACGTGACGTGCCAATGAAATTTTGACTTCGGATTCGGACTCATCACAGTTTAAGCTCTATTTTCGTTGCCGACTAGTATTGTGCTTTACTATAACTTAGGAGCCTATCCATATAAAACTTAAAACAAAATACAACCAAAAATATTGAGTTTGCGATGAAGGCTTGGAGCATATAATTAAAATTGAAAAGTACTGGAAAAATGATGTTATGCTAGGTTGATTTCCATTTGAAACATGGATTTTTTTTATCATGTACAAGACGGAGAACTTACAACATCCAATTACTTTCAATTCGAGATGCATATCAGTTCCTCAACGGTGAGAGGATTTGATTAAAACAAATTTTAAACGAGGACAACGAGACACACGCAAACAATTTGAACATTCGAGTAATCTACGATACGAATTCATGATAAGGACGATAGTACAAAGTTTCGTTTCGTTTTTGATATAACCAGATAAAATAAGTTCTGATTAAGAATGAATTCTACTTATTCGATGAACTGTCTCTCTTCTAAGCTTTTTAACGAAAAAAGGAATACATGGAGAAATGACTTAAAATTAGGCCAGAACTTAAAAAATTTCAAATCATTAAGAAGAAAGTTACTCAAACTAAATATCACTTGCAGTAATAATTATTCCTTATATAATTTCACTTGATAATTAAATAAGATGGCAGCAGGACTTACAATTTTTTATAGTAAAATTTACTTAGTTAAAAAGTAAGAATAAAAACAAAACAAATCTTATTAATTTAATGATATATCAAAACGATTGTTTATTTTAAATATCCAATTTGTTCTCATAATTAAATTAGCATTCATTATCCTCTTAGAAAATCCGGGTTATTAAGTTCATCTTTTTAAGTAAGCTGCTTCCTCCGCATTGGCAGCATCAATCTGCGTTTTTTAACAGTGTAATTTTAATTCAATCCATCTAACAAAAATATAAAATGAATTACTTGAGGGAATGATTTGAAGACAATTATTACCTTCTTTGCTTCCAAAGATAAATCCGCCAGACCGAATTATTTATATTGGAATGCTTGTCTTCTTCGTCCTTCGAATGGAAATATTTTAAGGATCATATCGTCAACAAGATCGGGATTAGAGATGAATATTTTCATAAAGAAGATTGTGTGATGAAGTAAATGTCTTGATTGTTGTTTGAGAATTTAAGTTTTGGCTTTTCCACAATAAATAAAACATTTCTGTTCTGCACCAATTTTGCATTTTTATCGGCAATTTTATCCACAGGCACATTGTTCTTGATTATCACAAACAATCGAGAAGTTTTTGTTTTTTATTTCTTTATTATTTAGTAATTTTTGGTTTTGTTTCACAAGATAAATTCTTTTTCTAAAATAATATAAAGAAATAAAAAACAAAAATTCTTGAAATAATAGAAAAAAAAATCGAACTGTCAAATGTCAAAAAGAAACTCACCTCATTACTTTGTTGTTGCTTTTCACATATATTCACAGACGTGTAGTCGGATTACAAATACAACTCTGCACCAAAAGGGTTTTGGGGGGAAGGACGTACGAAATTTTCCAGTCTTGGTATTTTTTGTTTATGTTCCAGTCTTTCTTCTAAAATTCCTTTTGCGTTTCCGAAGCTCTTGCACCGCGTTTCTTACTCTCCATTATTTATTTATGTAGGTGTATAGCTTTTTTTTCAATATATTTCACCTCTTTCACAAAAGAAAATGATTGTAATAAAAAATGTATCATAATACAAAATTTTTGAAGTTTGTTTGAATTTTTTTTACAAATCGAGAATCGGATTTGTTATGAAGACGTGATAAAACTTTTCACTTCACAGTATAACAGATCGGAAATTGACCCCCAGAAGCTGAGTTGAAAAAAGTAACAAAATGTAACTATTTTACACATTAACATTGCATTCAGGAAAGATGTTATTACATTTTGTAACTTTTTTCTCATTTAGGAACAATAAAAATTAATTATTGTTAACAATAGTTAACATCGGCGAATAAAAGAACGCACTTCTGTTATACTTTTTTGCCGCGCTGGGTTTAAGTTGCGTTACTTGCTAATCCCTTTGACAGTTCTTGTCAAAAAGTAAATTTTCGTACCTAACGCCGCAAAAGAAGAATAACTTCAAAAACATTTTGAATGAAAATTTTCGTTGAAATCACTTAAATGGTTTAGGATAAAGTAAAAAAAAAAAACAAAATACTTCTATGACAAATACCGTTTAGAACGGTTGAAAAAATAATACTTTTATTTAAAAAATAGGACAATTTTGTGCCAGTATCCATATTTTTTAAATCAAAATCTTTAGGTTCGTTCTTGAATAATACAAGCACAGTTGACGGAAGTTAAGAACACTTAGCCATTACGCAGAGCTATACAAAATGTTGAAATACACCCACCTATATCTCGTTCCTGCAACATGTTACTAGTAGAGCCTGATGCTCCTGATGGGTTTGTTGGAATTAATGTAGTTGCCGCATGCGTGGATGTACATTAGGGTGTCCGTTATTTCCCAAAATGATGTTTTCGGGGGAGACACCCCCCAGATCGAAAGTTTAGGGCCTAAATAAGGGGAAATAAGCAAAAACAAATTTTTTGGAGGTCATTAACCCGTGCTTCTAAGGTCATACTTTCCCCATACAAATTTGTATGGGAAATTTTTAACTCATACATAAAATTTTTTTTCTCACGAGTTAAATCATCTATTTTTAAAATGTTTGTTGATTCTGGTTGGAAAATAGTTCCTTTAAAAGATTACATTCAAAATTTCCCGTTAAAAAATTTGTTTATATTTTATTTCGGTTTTTGAAATTATTAGCTGTTTTCGTAGTTTTTGCTTTCACCTATCACATAATTTTAAATGCAGTTTTATTGGTTTTTAATTCTTTTCAAATATTGCATTCAAAAATTTGTGTATAAATCAAAAATTTTAATGTTTTTAAATTTCTATTTGAAATTTTTGCCATTTTTATATAAAATAATTATTATTAAATACTTTACCCTTTCTTGTTTACAACTTTTTTGATGTCATTTTTTAGGTGAATAATTTTTAAACAAAATTCAATAAAAATATTGTAAAAATATCTCTTGTAGTTCGAGAAAAATAAATTTAAACCTATAAAAACGGCAAAAATTTCAACAAAAAAAATTTTAAAAAATTAAAATTTTTGATTTATACACAAATTTTTGAATGCAATATTTGAAAAGAATAAAAAACCAATAAAATTGCATTTAAAATAATGTGAAAGCAAAAACTACGAAAACAGCTAATAATTTCAAATAAAATATAAAAAAAATGTTTAACCGGAAATTTTGAATGTAATCTTTTAAAGGAACTATTTTCCAACCAGAATCAACAAACATTTTAAAAATAGATGATTTACCTCGAGAGAAAAAAATTTTATGTATGAGTTAAAAATTTCCCATACAAATTTGTATGGGGAAAGTATGACCTTAGAGGCACGGGTTAATTACCTCCAAAAAATTTGTTTTTGCTAAATTCCCCGTATTTAGGCCCTAAACTTTCGATCTGGGGGGTGTCACCCCCGAAAACATCACTTTGGGAAATAACGGACACCCTAATGTACATGGGAGATGGCACAGCAACACCACCAAATTCAATCACTTTCCCTATCCGGTTTTTGTTTTTTTTTTTTTGTAATGAAAAACGCACTGCCTTTTTTTATTATCACTCATTATCATTGTATTAAATACAGTAATATTACTAATGTTACTCGCTAAAGCTACAGTTTTATGATACAGATATATTTACTAATAGTACAGGAAAGATAGACTTTTTCGTGGAACGAAATACAGGACGGCTGAATTTTTCAAATCTGAAAGAGCGGTATTAGAAAAGCTTAAGTCCTGGTTTTCGGGACGGCACTCCCCTGGCGAAATCCGCCATTTTGGAAAACGCGAATCGCTCAATATCTCTAAAACTATGGGTCCTATAGAAATGGTTATCAGACTAAAGTTATTGGAAATTTAATTATCTATTTCTTTGTAGTACATTATTTTTCTGAGCGGGCAATAGTTTTGAGGTTATGTTGTTTTAATTTATTTTTTTCGGTTTTTTTAAGATTTTATCATTCCCGGTCACAGTTACATAATTTTTTAAACAGTAAAAGTTACAGACCATCAAATTTCCAATAATTTGGTATATTTTTGAAAGTCATGCGAAATATAAGTTGAAAGTTATTGATATGAAAACTATAATCTAAGTGCAGGAAAGTTAGTAAAAAAAAACAGGCATTTTGTGGAACAAAGTGCAGGACGGCTGATTTTTACAAATCTGAAAGAAGGATATTAGAAAAGCTTAAGTCCTGGTTTCGGGACGCCAACCACCTGGCGAAATCCACCATTTTGAAAAACGTGTATTGGTCCATATCCACTACACTTTTGGCTTGACCGAATAAGTTACTTAACCAAAGTTGTAGGTAATATAAATATCTTTCAACATAACCTCAAATGTGTTGTCCTCGCTGAAAAACAGTTAATGCACAAGGAAAGATATTTATATTACCTACAACTTTGGTTACATAAATTATTCGCTCAAGCCAATAGTGTAGTAGATATAGACCAATTCACGTTTTTCAAAATGGTGGATTTCGCCAGGTGGTTGGCGTTCCAAAAACCAGGACTTAAGCTTTTCTAATACCCTTCTTTCAGATTTGAAAAAATCAGCAGTCCTGTATTTCGTTCCACAAAATGCTTGTTTTTTTACTAACTTTCCTGCACTTAGATTATAGTTTGCAGATCAATAACTTTCGACTTATACATCGCATGACTTTCAAAAATATACCAAATTATTACAAAATTGATGGTCTATAACCTTTACTGTTTAAAAAATTATGTAACTGATACCGGGAATGATTAAATCTTTAAAAAACCGAAAAAAAATAAATTAAAACAACATAACCTCAAAACTATTGCCCTCGCAGAAAGATAATGTACTACAAAGAAAAAGATAATTAAATTTCCAATAACTTTGGTCTGATAACCATTTCTATAGGACCCATAGTTTTAGAGATATAGAGCGATTCGCGTTTTCCAAAATGGTGGATTTCTCCAGGGGAGTGCCGTCCCGAAAACCAGGACTTAAGCTTTTCTAATACCGCTCTTTCAGATTTGAAAAATTCAGCCGTCCTGTATTTCGTTCCACAAAATGCCTGTTTTTTTACTAACTTTCCTGTACTATAACTAATAACGACTGACTGACAAGCAGCGAATTTTATCCACGTTTTATTTAAGCTCTAATTTCTCATTGAAATTCCTAGCAGACAAAAAGCTTTTTGTTATCTACGATTAATAACTTTTCAAGGTAGAGGTATAGCTTTCATTGTTATAGTTATCGATGCAGGGTTTTTTCTCAATTCAGGATAGATATATCTTCATATTGACAGACAGGCAGAATTGTGTGACCCACTTTTTATAATGAATAATATTAAGCTTTATTAATATATATACATACCTATACATGGGCTCGGTGATCAGTTTTTCGAATTCGCTTTCTGTTAGCGTAATCCAAAAAACATCACACTTATCACTGTCCATTGAAACGTCCTTGAAACTTGGATCGTTCCTGGACTCGTTTAACAATGTCGACGCAGACGCATTACACATTGTTTGATCAGGACCAAGCAATTGTTCACGAATTCGAAATCTCGATCCCACAGCATACGAATGTATAGTTGTGGGTTTAATTAAATTGTCCAAATCCTAGGACAATTCCACCCAAACGAAATTGGTTACCGAAACAATTGCACCGTTTTGCACTATTTTATTTATTTATTTTTTCAACACTAAATGTTCCAATGCAGATGCAGACATACTTATTTATTTTGAGACTTTTGCCTCTTTTATTCATTTTAGTTTTTAATTGTTTTGGCCACAATTTTGTAAAAATTAACTTTTAATTTATGCACTCCAAAGTTGTTCACGTACACCGTACACCTACACTTCACTTTTTTCTAGACACGCTTAGGTGGAAAAAAATTGCAAGCATTTAGACATACAATCCTAACGGTACCTACTATTAAGATAATAAAATAAAGTAGATCAAATGACAACACTAAGTGGCCAAAGTAAGAAAACATTAAAAAGATAGGGTAGTAGGGACATACGTTGGCACCTTAATGGCTTAACTACATTAGCTCAAAAAGTAAACATTTTTCAAAACTTTGTTTTTGAGAATTTTTACTTAAAATATATACCTACCTCAGTAGTTTGTTCTATTAAAAGAATTTGCATTCAATCTACTGCACTAGCGGAAATAAATATTCTTTTGGAATTTTTGCAAAAAGTGGTGACTGTAGTTAATAGCCGTGTTTTATTATTTATGTGGATCTGAATCACGATCAGTTTTAAGTTTTTAAATATTAAACAAAAACAACTTCTAATGCTACTTTCTGTCAGGATCATTTTAATTTTCGCAATGCATACGGGTCATAAGAAAACTATTGAAATCAGTGAGCATTGGTTTGGATACGAATATCTTCTAAACGGTTAAAGCAATCAATTTGATTCCAAGAAATTTTTTGTAGAACGTTTAAGCCCCTACAAGAATATATCTTGCTTATTTGAAAATAATGAAGTTTCAGTGAATTGGAAATTTTTTTAAAATATAAAATGTTTTTATAATTTTTTTTAACTTTGACCTCGAATATCTTTAGAATGGTTAGATTAATGAAAAAAGTTAACAACACCTTTTTTGTGGAGCAATCAATTTCCAATAAGAATATGTCTTGCGCGTTTGATTATTATAATTTTTCAATTTGTTACAAAATGAAGAACAAAAAACGAATTTTTAAAGATTTTCTCGATTTTTGGACCTCAAATATCTATTCAACGGTTAGATAAACGAAAAAAGTGCATAAGGCTTTTTTTGTAGAGCGTTCAATTTCCTACAAGAATATGAAAAGAAATTTGCTAAAAAGTCAATTAATAAAAAAATTATTTTTTTTTATAGTGGAAACTTGATGTAAAAATGGAAAATTGAAAAGCGGAGGACCTTCCCATTAAGATAAAGAGCTCATATTTTGTGTGTATATTCTAGAGGGGTCTAGAAATCGATTTTTCGGAGTACCAAATCAAAAAAAATAATTTCGATTTTTTTGACCCACCCTAGTATAGAGGGTTGGGTTCGGTATCCCGATTTTCATAATAACGTTTTTTTAATTTCTTCCATTAAAATCACGTTTATTTAATACTGTTTGTTTTTTTTTTTTAATCCTGCTTTTTAAAATCCCGTTTTTTACCCCCATTTTTTTATAACCCTGCTCTTGGAATCAACACAAGGTGTTTTATTTTAAAAATCGCCGCTATTTTTAAAATAAAACACCTTATGTTGCAGGGTTATATAAACGGGAGCTTAATAAAACTGTAGGAACTTGCCAATGAACATTCGACACTTAAATCATAATTATAAATGTTTCTCAAAAAGTTTTTCCAAAACTCCAACTTAAAAATGAGTTAGCGTGATCTATTCACAGATTTATGTAAGCTTCTCTGTACTATATGTAGTTTAAATAAAAAATGATTGAGACTATTAAATATTTTTTGACCTTACATTAGCTTTATTATTATAGTTGAAATAGCTAATGTAAGGTCAAATTGTAAAAAATGTACGATATTAAAAAATATATTTATCATATTTTCCATTAAAATTTTTTTTAATGCAATTTTTTTTTTATTTGTAATAAAAATTATACTTTCGAAGCATTTATTTTTTTTCATTTTTTTTTTCACATTGAGGAACTGCTAGGTAATTCAAGTGTACCATATTGAGTAGCAGAATGAAAGTACTAAACGGGATTTGCGGTATGAACGGGGTTTTAAAAAGCGGGCTTTCCAGAGACGGGATTTTGCTTAAACAGGATTTCAAAAAAAACAGTACTTTAGATACGGGATTTTAAACATTCTTTTTCGGGATTTCAGAAAACGGGATATTGAAAATCGGAATTCCGACGTTCCCCCGTATAGAAGACGGTTTCAGTTTCGGTTTTTTCGTGTGAAAGCGCTCGTAAGAACGTGTACCTAATTAATAACCGTCTAACCGAGCCATTTACCCGGTTCTATGTATTTGTTAAGGCCGATAGTCCTCTCTTCCTCATTCTTGTTGGTGACAAGAGTGATTGTTCAATAAAGAATACCATCAACTGGACTGTATCTAAAGTAACAAAAAAAATAATAAGGAATTCTGAAAAATTAACTGTACATAAATATTTGTTTAATAAGTTGTTAGTTTACCTTCACACAAACTGTTTTTTTGCTTGACTCAGTTGTTAGAAGAAGTCAATTTCTTCGGAGCCTTTTAATTTTCTTATATGTAGCGGAAAAATTTGTACAAACATCCAGAGCCCCATTCTTAAAAGATCCGAAAAGGAACTTAATAAAATCCGAATCGATCTGATTCAAATATTTTTAATAGCTTACCAAACGGAAACCATATCCGGTGTTTTGTACGCTGGCCAAATATCAATTATTTGTTTATGAGTTTTGTTCGAGATGTTTTATAGAATTTTTTTTAATCGCAGGACATAGCACTGAATTCGGTTTAAAGCATTCTTATACGTATGATCTTCTTAATTTGAAGCCACTTGGAAGCTGTCATTTTTTGCTTTTTTACATGAGGGCGAAGGGCCTGATTATTTGTTTGATTTTATTATGCAAGTGAGGCTGTTTTTCTAATTTCTATATTTATTATACAGCTTTCCGAGTGGTGATGTGCCCTACATCGATGATTTAAAATTACTTAAATATTGTAGAAATATAATGAAATACATATCAAAATGCAAAGTGGTGAATGAAAAATTTAAATTTACCTGAAGTTCCTCTTGAAAAGCTTTACAAATTTGTTACGCAAGAGACGCGCAGTCATGTTTTATTTCGTTCAATTCAATACTGCGAAACCGATTCACAAAGGACTATGCGAAGATTTTCATTTAAATTTGGTTTTTCTTGTGTTTCAAGTTTCATCAATGCTTTGAAGAACTTCTATCACTTTATATCCGTATGCGTTAGATTTTAGTACTTCATACAAATTCAAAAATTATTTTGATGCGGAGTTGTTTTCAGTTTTGACAACTTTGTGTACTTCTTGTATAGTAACTTTTTCGTTTGATTGAGAATTGTCGCATTTGATTGAGGATCTTCAATCGTTTTTCATTTTGGTCAATGCTTTTAATACATTTTGACCATTGGAAAAAGAATTCAACTCGAACACCGATTGATTAGGTAACTGGTAGTGTTAAAATATCTGTAGCCATATAATGTGTTAAATGTTTTAAAATTCCGACGTAAAGATGTTGCTCTATATGAAAGCAAAATTGTTTTATGTAAATGTAAAAAAAATGATAAAAGGTAACTACCTAATACCCAGCTTTTATTATACATAGGTAAGTGTCATATTTTAGTTTTGCCGTTTGATTTGATTGATGCGTTGTTTTTTCTTCGCCTCGTGACAGCTGACAGGAACTCTGCATTCGTCTTTTCGAAGCTGCAGTCATTTTCTAATAAAATTTTCTTAATAGAACATCCTTTGGTGGTGGTGTTTTATTCGTTACCGATGCGGTTTCTGGTAGTCACAATCATATGATGGTTATCCAGAAAGTAAGTTTCCATAATATGACATTGCTCCTGAATGGGATATGTATAATAGATAGCACATTACGCTTAGAACCAACCTTCAAGTAGAAATGTTTAAGAACTTTAACAACACACAGTCGACAAAATTAAGAACTAACCGAAGGATGAGAATTATATATATCTAACTGTCCTTAAATGTGACCCTATCTATGAGACTAAAGAGTTCGAAATAAAACGTTGGTTCATTTGTTACACAGACAAAAAAAAAACCTTTGAATATTTTCTTATACGCATATTATTTTTTTTTTCGGGGTTTTGGTCTGAAATAAAAAGTAAGAAATTGAGTATTTATAAAACTTGAAACTGTTAATTAATAAGAAACAAATATTTTATTTATTAAACAATTAAAAAAACAAAACAAACAGTTTAATTTATTAATTAAAAATTATACATAACTTTAATAAAATAATTAAATATGTAGATAAAAAATGCATTATTTTTATTATTATTATTTTTTAAGCTGCTGTTCAGCAATTTCATTTCTCTTTTCAAGTAATGCAATTACTGTTAAACAAAAATCCCTTTCTTGCTGATTTCGTTCCTTCAAATTACGTTTTTTTGGAACGATATGTCATTCTCTTTTTGAGAATCAACGATGGTGATATCGTAGTTTGATTCCTACATGTATTTGAGATTTTTCCATAGGAGACTGTGGTGAACGCTCAATAGTTCCATTTAATATCGTTTCTAGCACAAACTCAGTTTCTATTTTTGAGCTGTTTAAGGCACCAAAGACGTTTGATGAGTTCCCGGCACATGCTGCTCGAAGTGATGTCAGTTCAACCACTTTTTCTTCGTCAGCGGTTATTGTTGGCACTTCTACCGAAAGACCATTATCACCGGTTTATTTAAAAGCTATTCAAATAGTGCTGCATTTTTTTTTTGCACGATATTTTAAATCGGTCCAAGCCCTAATAAAAAGACTTATAAAAGATACTATTAAAAAAAACCTCATACCTACCTTTCTCCATGCAGTTTGTTTTTTTGTGGGCGGCCTGGGAGGCTAAGGACGTTGGTTAAAGCGACCCACATTTTTGTTAATCCTAGCTTTCCATGTTCCGTATTTGGCTTGTATCGGGTGCTCTTTTAACGCCTCCATTCGTGCTTTATGAAACTCTGCATCTAATTCTAGTAAATTTTTGGCCCTCTGCAGTTCAACCATAGCACGTTCTCGGTCGAATTGTGCTCTTTCTTTTTCCAGTTTATAGCGATCTCTTTCCGTTTCTAATATTTCCAATTCAATCACATGTTTCTTCGTTTGATGTTGCGTTCTTTTTTCCTATAGTTTGGACATTTTTTTGGAAGGTCCCATTTCAGCATTTATTTTTTGCTTCCGGCACCTTGTCAACAAAGGGTTGGGTGGTTTTCGTAGCTTCGCAGGATTGACCCTCTCCCAAGAGTCTTCGGCTGCATCTTCCACCACCTCAATTTCAACCTCGTTTTGAGCCATATTGGAAATAGAGTTTTCATTTTCACAAACAAATATTTCATCCTGTATCTGAATTAAATTATCTTCAGTGATAAATTGGGAATTTTCCCGTGTTTAATTTTCCCTCAATTATTTTAAAGTTCTCTCCTAAAATATAAAAAAAAATGTATTTTACAAAGAAATGTTGAATGACTTTTGTAGAAACCTGGCCTGGTGCAGCGATATTGAACTGTTTAGTAATATTCTCCCACGCCTTGTCCTTATCCCGTTTCGTTGCGCCGTCAGTTTTTTTTTATTTTTAATAATATGGAAGCCAGTTTTCTTCCTCTGCGGAATATACCACTTTTGGTAACTTATTTTTTTCGGCCATTATACAGGGTGTCCCACAGTCACCGCCCCAAATGAAAACCATGGATTCCTGAGGTCATTTTAAGTAGAAAAACTTAAGAGGTAATTTTCTCGTTTTCGTCCCGTTTTCGAGTTACCACGGTTTTTATGATTTTTGCTCTCTTGTCCTTTAACTGGCCTTATCTTTGCCAAACTACGTTTGATTTGAAAGATTTTTTTTTACAACCAATCAAGAATTTACTACAGTTTAAGTTTGTCTCAAAATTTTTTTTTCTGCGGACAATTAAAAATAAGTTTTATTTCATAAAAAGGGCTACTGAAAGTAATTAAAAAAAATAAACAAACTGAGTGAATTAAAAAAAAAATAATTTTTAAATACAAAATTAATTTAAATGAATTAAAACTTTTTCTGAGCTTTATCTATTTGTTCTTTTCTTAACCACAATAGCTCAGAAAAAGTTTTTAATTCATTTAAATTAATTTTTTATTTAAAAATTATTTTTTTTTTTTAATTCACTCAGTTTGTTTATTTTTTTTAATTACTTTCAGTAGCCTTTTTTATGAAACAAAACTTATTTTTTTTATGAAAATAAACTGGGCTTTAATAAAAAGCACAAAAAAGTAATACTCATTACCGTGTTTTTTTGACTAAAATGATATGAAAGTGTAAAAACAACTTAAAAAACGAAGAAAATTGAGTTTGATGCAAAATTGTGGGGAAACGGTTGTCCGCAGAAAAAAAAGTTTTGAGACAAACTTAAACTGTAATAAATTCTTGATTGGTTGTAAAAAAAAAGCTTTCAAATCAAACGTAGTTTGGCAAAGATAAGGCCAGTTAAAGGACAAGAGAGCAAAAATCATAAAAACCGTGGTAACTCGAAAACGGGACGAAAACGAGAAAATTACCTCTTAAGTTTTTCGACTTAAAATGACCTCAGGAATTCATGGTTTTCATTTGGGGCGGTGACTGTGGGACACCCTGTATATTATTTTTATATTTTTTGCACAAAAACGACCGCAATTCTTCACAAACAATCGCACAAAATAAGTTAAAATCTTAACTGTCAAAAATTTCCTCCCAGAGAAATAAAAACAAACGCAAGTAGGCTATGCTATGTAAATGTCAACTTGTTTCTCAACTCTCAAGTTTGCGTCAACTCCAGAATTGGCCAACTTGAGAGATTGCGCAAGTTGACAAATAGTGAAGAAAATGGCTCTAAGTCACCTAGGTACATAGGTTAACATGACTTCTAAGGATATGAAAACTTTTATTATACCTAATAACTGTTTGGGAATGGGAAATATTGAATCAGGCATGATTTCAAATAGCTTTAAAGATTCTCAAACTGTAAAACGATTATCGTCTTTTTGATTATAATTTTAAAAATTAAGAGGTAGTAAATTTTTTCGCACTCGTGAAATGTCAAATAGCTGAGTAATAAGGGATTCAGATATCAGATCTAAGCAAAATCTAAATCCGTGAAGGAATTTGTGCTTACTTGAAATGAAATCTAATGGACAAATACGAGTATATATTAGCCCAGGTTAATTAGTAGGGGAGATGGAATGCAGATAAGACGGGGTAGTGGGCATAAACAAAAAATACCAAGACTGGAAACTCGGCGGTCAACTGACGTTTGCCTACAAGCTGCGAGGTGTGGTGAATGTCGTGAACCTATCGTTGTGTTCGTGTCCAATGTGTGTTGAATGTCGTGAATCTATAAATGTGTGCGTGTTAACGTCATTTGCCAACGTGGTGGCTTTCACATATATTCACAGACAGCACTGTACACAAAAGGGTTTTGGGGGGAAAGACGTACGAAAGTTTCCAGTCTTGGTATTTTTTGTTTATGGTAGTGGGTAAGACAGGGTAACTGTGAAATTCACAGTTCAAATTGACCAATCACGCATTCACGCTCGTTCATTCATTGTTCGACGTATGGCCATGATACTTGTCAGTCGCCGATGGTTAGTGGCTTACATTACAAGTGCGCAAGGTCGAAAGAATTAAAAAGGTTTTTCCTGCTTATTGTTTATCATATTTTCCTCTAGTTTGAAACGTGACTGTGGTTTGTGAAATAACATTAGCTGGTAAAGTGTTGATGTGATTGACGTTAAATCCAGCCTATAATAACGTAGGCATTGTGTTTCCTAGACAGTTGGCTGTTTAAAAAAAAAAAAGTTGTAATTTAGTTCTTGTATAATTTGATTGTTTCCCCGTGTAAATTTTAAACGCTTTTTTTGCGGGACAGCATTTTTTTCATGGAATGTTTTTGGATGAATGTTCTTATAACGTATTGGGATGTCGGGAGGAGTCGCCAACTTGGAAAATACGTTGGTTCATTTTTATTTTTACCAAAAATAAACAAGGATAATTATTAAGAATAAAATTATCTTAAAAATGTTATAGAAACGAAACCCGTGAGTTAATTAAATTCAATTTTATAGTTGGTCAAAGTCTAGATTTTTCTAGCAAAGCGGGTCAGATTAACATTTATTCATCTACATATCTGACGAAGTTTTGATTTATCTGGGTATTTTTTAAGGAATGAAATAAAGTAATATTAACTATCTATAAAAATGAGCACTCAACCGTTTTTTTATCCATCAAGCAATCTAACGTCGAAGTTCACAGTGCACTTGTAAATAGTGAGAAAAACGCAAGTTTTCTTTTGATAGACTGAGCAAATTTTGGGAGTTGAGGAAAAACCAAAAAATGACTTGAATTATCTACCTACACCTACATGCAGGTATTAAAGAAATATTTGGTTGTAGTAAAAGCAACCACTATCCTCCTTTCCTTCTGAAATCGTTATCCAAAAGATAATGATTGCGATTATCATTACCCACCCCTCATGACTCACCCTCGCTGAATATATCAACAAACCAAAATGGACAAAATTAAACAAATAGTTTTTAATACCCCTTAAATTTATTTTAACAAGCAAAATGGTTCATTATAATTATATCTTATATGAACAACGGTGTAGCTGAAGGGTAAGGACGTTAGGGGTGAACTAGGTAGATAAGGAAAAGTTGTGGGGTGGATCTTTGGTATATTCTAAGAAAAAAATAGTTCTATAGTAAATCTTTATCCTCCTGATATCTATCACTTTTTTTTTAATGCTCCCCGAGGCTCATTATTCCTTGGAAGCTTGTCACCCCCAAATGGGTGACACCCGGAGCACTCCGCCCTCTTCGCCCCCTCCCCCCTAACTTCCCACTGCGCTGGATCCAAACTTATTTATTTTTGTTTTTATTCATAAAGAATATTTTGATTGTCACATGCAAAACTATACGAAGAACAAAGAAGCTGTTTTTCAGGAGATCGATGGGTTCAAAGTGAATATGATTCAAAAAAGTATGATAAACGCAACAACGACATCCCGAACTTTGAGTTTTGGATATTCTGGATGAAAATATAATTTCAGCAGGCAACGAGCAGTTTAATTTTACGCCCTTGGCTGAACGAAATACGCTATCAACTGTTTTAAGTTCTGAGGCAAGAGAAACTTATATAAACCATGACCATAATTATGTACACATCGGAATATATCGCAGAGGGAAAATCATAACAACCCCTTGTTGTGATGATTTTTTGTGACTTTCACCCTGTAGCTCTGTCGTTCATGTGCGCAGCATTTCAGAAATCTTTCTGACTTTGGTGATAGGAAAACACGTCTTTATAAAAGCTTTAGTAACAGATTATGGGAGGTGCTATCTAAGGAGACACAAGGCATTTGCGAGTCAACAGTCAATCCTTTTTTATGCACAGATATCTGAGCTGAAGCTTTTTTCAGTCTGCTCCATATTGTGTTTCCTATCAAGATGAAGAGAGAGAGAGAGAGAGTGACAGCTTCCAAAAGAACTACCATCAGGTAGTTTTCATTGGAAGAGAATTTATGCAATTTTTTTTGCAGCAAATCCTGTTTATTGTAACTGTCGGTTGTTCTTGTCGGTTAAGGAGTCGTGGTCTTGGGGTCTTTCCAAAAAATAAAACTCTCTGACACCACAGTATAATTTAAAAACAAAGTACTTTTATTGAACAATCGAAGATTAAGAAAATAACAATGTCTGGAACTACTTCTATTGAATGGTATTACAGTCGAGACCCTTTATCTTTGCTATTATGCGGTTGGTGTAGATTTGTAACAGTAGATGGCACGCCTGCCACTCGTTAAAAGAATTACAATCAAACTTCGGAAGCTACATTATATTTTACTTTTCTTCTTGTTTATGTATTGAAATGACAACGTTTTTCTTTTTATACTTATTTTGCAATTCATAAAAAGAAAAGAAAAATGTTTTGAATAATTTTGTGCAGTTGAAAATATGTATAAAGGTTATAAAAATTGTTATCCAAAGTTGACCGAAAAACCTAACAAATTGAGTTCAAACCTACCAAAGTCAACAAAACTTACTTGTTTGGTAGAATTCAACCAAAACCAAAAGCACTACCAGGTGATTCGGTCGTGTTCTATATTTTTTGCGAGATGGTGTTTTTAACGTGTAGGCTTCGTACTTCTAAATTCTAATACGATCAAGGTTCGTACTCCTGCTATCAAAAGAAGAATTTTCATCTTCATGTAAGCTGCTGTAAATTAACTCTCATACTAGCTGTAGGAAAGTAGCGACGACTAACAATCAATATTACCGTATTTATGTCAACAAATTGAATAGATTGATTTGGTTTCTATTGAATTTTTGGAATTTCGTCCCAAATAAGGATAAGCTCAGCAACAACAACTGTTGCCACACATCATCGCTATTCATAGAAATCACAAAAGATTAAAAGAACAAATCTTTATAATTCAAATTTATGTGTATGATAAAATAAAACTGTTTTACATTTGTTATTCTCAGCCAAAATTCTAAAGGCCCAACTATAATAGGCATATGCGCGCATGGGCTTATTTCAAAATCGATTTGCTTCGTCCTGTTTCTGAAAACACGAGGAGTAGCCATAATGAACATACTTTGTGTTTTGATGTAGTTCAGACTTTACACAAAAATATTTTTAAAACAGTTTTTATTCAATTCACCATTCGTTTATAACATTTTTATTAAGTGAAAATTAATTTAATTTTTCCATCCCCCTTGCTTGTTTACATTTTATTCTAAGGAATTAACTCATGCCGTGCGGTTCAGAGCGCACGGCATTTGCTTACCGAAAGTTAACGAAGCGCGCATATGCGCATTATGGCTATCCTATAAGAATTGTGTATGTTCGACAACTCATGCCATTTTGACATACCTAAGCCCATAAGCGCATATGCCTATTATAGTTTATTATTAAAATTTTGCCATCCACCGCGAGCGGTGGGACAACGTCAAGCTACGACTTTTTATAAAAAGGGAACTTTCAACTTTTCATAATAGCGATTTTTTTCTATCTCTCAAAACAAAAATTTTATGAACTGAGCTCAGACATTTCAATGGAATTTGGAAGAGAAACCAAATTCCATTGAAATATCTGAGCTCAGTTTATAAAACTTTTTTTTTTGAGACATAGAAAAAAATCGCGATTATGAAAAGTTGGAAGGTCCCTTTTTATAAAAAGTCGTCGCTTGACCCAGTTAACTTGTATTCATAAATCTGTTGAGTAAAAGAAAAATAAAATTAATAAAATTTAAAATTTTTGAAAATGTGTAAAAAGGGACTTTTTGTAAAAGTACAAAAAAAAATTGGTTTTCTTTCCCAAGCTGAATCTTCCAAATTATAACAGTTAAAAATCTAAAAAAATCCAGATTATAGCTACAACTATAAGGTTTAAGTCTGCAAAATTTCAATTTTTTTAAACAAATAGTTTTTCTGAAATTTAAAATTGACTTCAACTGCTTGGCGGCACGGGTTAAAACTAAGTTAGTCTTGAAACTTATAGGAAATATTTTTTTTTTATTTATTTCCAACCATATAAGCTCTTGGGAGCATACCAATTCCATTTTTTTTTTTTTACTTTTTAGGTTAATGTTTTTAAGAAGTTATCCTCCGTTTTTGATTATCTTCTGTTAGTCTATTAATTTGTTTACTGATTGTAACGAGGATTTTCTTGACTTACTTCACAAAAAAATATATAAACATTTCTTTTTTTTGCTTGTGTAGGTGTGTATTAACTTCATTAGGTATTTCATGTTAACTGTTCTATCTGAAATTTGTTTTAGTGCACAATCCGTGAGTACTCAATTTTTCATGAGGCAAACGTTGATGGATTAACAACCGAAGCAATAGTACAGAAGAAGGATCTCCTAGAAAAAACAGACGTCAAAACAACGATAACCTTATTAGTTCTAACCGGCAAGAACAAATTTCCCAAGCCACTGCATATATGATTTTAACAAATGGACTAGCAATTTCATTTGTTTTTTTTTTTTAGGGATGGTGTTAAAGGAGTGGCATTTAAACGATAAGATTCACTCTGTTGTGACAGATAACGCTCCTAATTTTGTTTCTTCAATAGAGCGTGTTGAGGTAATAAGAAAACCATATTCACTGTACCGCTCAAAACATACAAATACGCTTAAAGCGCGCACTGCATTCCAATGAAATTTACACCAATACACGAAAAAAAAACAAGTTCTTTACTGAGTCCTTTTCACCACTCCAATATCGCAACTAGCGCTCGGGCAATTAAACCAGCACCTACTGAGGTTACAAGAATTGAAACTTATTCAAAACTGCCTTTCTAGATGGAACATATACTTATATGGTTGTAAAACTATTAGGTACTGACAAAAAATGCGGTGCTTGGAGTTTTGGGTCATAGAAATATGAAGTAACGGAAACGGAATGGACTCATTTAGAAGCACTTGGTAAACTTTCGAGCAATTTGCAACGAGCAACGACAAACATTTGGGCAGAAACCGTTACCATTTTTGTTTTACAACCTATAAATGACCAAATCCATAAACATTTAAAACCAGTCACCGAGGACGATAAGAATGAGGCAAGCTTCATTGAAAATATAAAAGAAAATGTACCTACTTATCAAGTTCAAGATGAACAATACCGATCTAGACTATGTATGTGCTTTTAGAACAAGTCTCTTTATTCTTGAACCCACAAGGCATACAAATTTAAGCGCTGAGGATGAAAACCACAAGACAATTGATTAAAAACCACGTATAAAGCTAAGTCGAATCTTTTATGCCTAACGACAACAGAGACTTCTCTTCAACTTCTTCAAATTCGAACTCAAATGTAAGCGTAATTGACATTTTATTTAATGCTAAAACCGATGACCAACCTAGTAATGAGTTTGAAATGTATCTTTGTGAACCACCAATTAATTTTAACGTGCGAAATCCATTGGAATGGTAGAAGAACAATTCACCAAAATACCCACATTTAGCAGTTTTTGCGAGGAACTTGGGTAGAAGGGGGAGGATTTGCCAGGATTTAAGAAAATTGACATTGCGCATAGCTTTTCCTGTGTTTAAATTTTTGTATATCTAATATTTTTACTAACTCTATTATCTTATGATATAAAAAAATAACTTAAAAGTTTATAGTCAGATTTTTTGTTTCATGTTCAGTTCATATTCCATTAAATCTAACATTATAATTCTAATATACATTTTATCAAAGTTTATTTAAAGCCTTTTACTTAAGGTAAGCAGTATTAAAAGAAAAAATAAATATAATAAAAACATAGATAATATCTATATGTAAATAGAAGTTAAAAGTTATAAGCGTTTAAAATTATTTTATACACTGTTTTAGTCATTTAATGTTAAAACTTTCCAAATCTATGTTAAAAACAAATGTGACGGCAGCGCGAGATGTTCTTGGTGGATGATAGGTTCTGTTAATTAAAGTTCGATTTGACTGCGATCAACATCCGAAACATCCTCAATTATTGGTTTATAAAAATCTCGTCCCACTGTTTTTTTTTTTTCTAAAAAAAAAATCAACTTGGAAAACACTTCCGCTGTTAGATATTATTTGTCCGACGTAAAAAACTGAATCATACTTAGCGAGAACCAAAGACATATTTTTCAATACTTCATCTTCGCTAAGACGTTTTGCTCTGATGGTTGTCATCGGGTTCGTCTAAAAATCTCAAGTCCTGTCAACTTATCACTGTCAGCCAAGCTGAATTTATCATTCTCTTCGTCAGAAGAAATTGAGACCGATCTTTTAGCCCTTTAACAGTTGGTCTTTCTCTTCTTTAAGACATTTATGTTTTTTGTTTTTTTGGGCTTCAACTGTTGGACTTCTCCAGGTTCATCTTTATTGGATGTTGCTGTGAAAATCTTGGATTTCCCCTTCTTTGATTTCCCATTTCATTATTAATTTTATAAGATAAATACAACAAATCTACGACAACGACGACTCTTTACCTTGAATTTGTTGGTTCCTGCACATACGAAAACAAACACGCGCGTCCAACTCGGTTGGTGTCTAGCCAGGAACTGTCAAACTTTGTGGAAAGTTTTTAACTAGAGATGTGCAACGAAAATCGTTTTTTCGATATTTTTCACGTTATCGGTTTGTTTTTGAATAAAAACCTTGTTACAAGACAACTTGTGTGTTTTTTCTCTGTGGAAACTTTTTTCCAAATAGCGACTTTTTCGACAAAAAGGGATTTTTTTTAAATTTTTCCAATTGGCGACCTTTTTGTTCTGAAAGTGACTATTTCTGTGTCAATAAGTTAAAAGAGCTTAAGTCAATTTTTATCATTTTTCAGTATAAGGAAATGAAATTTGTGGACATGATTTTGTTGTACCTTTTTTGTGATTACTTTTAAACTGTTGCCGCTAGACTAATAATTTTTTTTTTTAGGATACAGGCTTGTTATACCCTTAATTTTCATATTTATATTTTTTCTTGAAAACGTTCGGGACAACCGTTACAATTGAAAAAATATATTACTTTGACTTAAGTATACAATTTGGCGGACATTTCAAGGAACAAAACGGCCTATGTTACTTAAGTTGTTTTGCAAAATTGGTTTTTTAAAATGGCTTAAGTCGACATAAGAACACAAATGGTTCACTCGACCACAAGTTTAAAATAGCTTATGTTGACCTAAGCGTTGAATATATTTGAATTCAAATTATCATAAAAGCTTATGTCACGACTTAAGCTGATTTAAAAAAATGTATTCTTTTTAAGATTTGGACGATTTTATTTTAACATATACATAAGCTATTATGCAAATGCAGTTTTTGTCCAAAAAGACTTAAGCTACTATGATTTTTTTTAAATTTAACGGTTTATATTTTGCGTAGAGAAATGAGACCCAGACTAAAACAAAGCTGAACAAAAGGTGAACATGTTAAGCAAATAAAATCGATTTTCACTTATGTCGACATAAGCCCTTTTAACTTATTACCACAGATTTAAGCGACCTTTCAAAATTTTTCAACGGTAACGCACCAAGTACCTTCCTCGCGCGCTTATTTTATTTGTAAAGGTCTAGGTGTGTAAGTTATTTATTGCGTAGAGTTGACATTTTAAAATCGGTGAAATAATAATTCAATTATGCGATCCCGTCGGTACATTGATTTTGTTTTGCCAAATTAGCTGTTACTTAATATTGATCTTCTTACTTACGGCTGTGTGAAGTTTGCTTTCTCAGGATGAGAAACACTGACGTGTAATTTTTTTTCGTTTGCCCACAGAAAATTAATAAATTTTTTCTATTGCATTTGGGGTGTCAACTTTTGATACCCAAGTAGGTACACCTAACAGCAGGGTCGGACTGGCCATATAACCGACTTGGCGATTGCCACCCGGGCCCTCAGCTATCCCAAAGTTACAAAATAAAAATATATGAAGAACAAGTAAAAATAAAAATTTCAAGCACTAAACAGTGCCCGTTTAACAAGTAGAGCCTGTACTATTTGACTATATTATATTTAGAATTGTATAAGAAGTGTAAAGTTTTCGGGCCCCAGGAGTGCACGAGTATGTACCCTGTGGGCAGTCAGGGCAGTGCCCCGGGGCCCCCACGTATACCAGGGCCCCACTTTAGGTTGTATGTGTAGGAAAGAAACAGGAAGGGCACTCCGTTTCATCATTTTCGTGTAATGTCGAATTCCTTTCAATTGAAAAATCGAATTTTCGGCGATCTCGAAGCGAATTTTTTCTGAAAATCATGTTCCATAGAAAAAAAATTCGCCTCAAATGAAGCAGAATTCGAATTTTTTTTAATCCTTCTTTTTTGAGAGATTTACACGGATTTGCACACACACATGGAACATTTGACATTTCTCAAACGTCAAGCTGACAGTATTCTTCGTGTGTTTGTTTATATGAGAACATCAACTTCAAATAAAGAGTAAATTTTAATTGAATATCGTATTTTTATTGCGGAAAAATATGAAATGAATAAAAAAAAAACAATGTGCTATCAAAATATATTTTTTCCTGGCATAGTTCTTGTGAAAAAATGAAATTACTGTGACTTTTCTTCTCGTAATTGTCATCAGAAAATTTTTTCTCTGTAAAACCACAGCATACGGCCAAAATAATAACCTTCTACTTCATCTTCACTCAGATCTTAATAATAACTGCAATTTCCCTTTGATTCTGATTAAAATAACTTTATATTACCGAAGAAAATAAACAAAATTATTGATCAAAGGAATCTCTTGTTTTATTTTGCAGAAATTGTTTTGGTTTCAGCTTGACGTTCGTGTAAAATTGTTGTCAAATGACACACATACAATCGCAAGGCGATTTCAAAAAATTGAAAGGAATTCGACATAAGATATCCATTTTAAGGACTTCAATCAACAGAAACAGAGTAGATACAAATTATGGGGTTTTTCTCGTACTGCTTGGTTGGCTAGCCGTACTAGTCCTCGGGTCATGCCTGTCCCTCTGTAAAATTTAAATGGGTTTTGTAAATTCCAAATACAAATAACAATTTCAGTCGATCTTTTGAGAGCCTTACCACACAGGGGCCCCCAAAATAAATATCCTGTTGGATATCTGCAACATTTTTTTCTCACCAAATATATTTATAAAGAAAATGAGAGTGAATGTTTCCAGCTTCAGAAAAGTCTGAATTTTACTGTTACTCTGAATGAATGCAAATCAGAACTGAAATTCAGAACTTTTCGAAATTCAAAAAAAAAAGTTTTTTTTAAAATAAAGAAAGAAAAAAATCTTATAAGCTCAATACAATTTGTGGAAAATCCTTATAGAAAATTAATACAGAATTATTTTAATTAATTTTTTTTTGAAGTGAAAACTTCTTTAGTATCGTAGTGATTTGAAACAAGATGAAACGAAAACGCGACACGACTTCAACTTGTTATAACTTTTTTTTTTAATAGATAAATGAATGAAATTTGCACTGTAGATAGGTAATTAAATAAACTATAATTGTACAAAATTTCAATTGATTTCATATTAAAAATTCTGAGATAACGGTACAAAGATGTTCTTTTTCTACACACGTTATATCTTTTGATCTAGTGCACATACAAATTTGATTTAACTTTAATACGCATGCTGATAACATAACCTTTTATTTGATATATCACACATAACGGTAGGTGCTCTACAAGTTACACAATCTTAAATTGAAAAAAGTTTGATTTTTGTACTTTTTTGATGAAAAAATTGATTGGTTTCAAAAAATTCTAGCTTTTTTTGTAGATGTTGTATAGACATGGTCGATATAAACAATAAGCTGAAACAATAAGCTTTTTGGTGATATAAAATTTATTATATTAAGGTGGATTTAAAGGTGATGGAATAAAAAAAGGTAGACTTTTTCGATTTTTTTTTTTTGAAAGAAAAATGATTTTTTAAGGTTTCACTTCTACCACTTGTGAATTGCACAAATGATTTTTTTTTGTTTATAAGTCATTCCCTGTTTGCAGCTACATGTTCGAAAATTTCAAAATCATTATACAAATTATTAGGAATCCCGCTTCTAAATACATTTTTGCAACTTAGTTTGTGAAGAACTTTCAATTTTTTTTTTCGGCTTTTTTTTTCCAATAGAAATTTTGAATAATACTTATCAAAATAAAAAAAATAAACTTCATACATTTTCTATAAAGGAAAAATAAAGACAACAAAGTCCCCAAACTAAGGTCCTGCCCCGAGGCCCAAGGAGCTCTCATCTCTCAAGCATGCCTCTTGGGTCTCTGCTCTCATACTCGATGTTTTTATTTTTAAGATGTAATTTTTAAAATTATAAACGCCAAAAGAATGAAATGTTGGAAAAATTTGTGCAAAAATTCGGTTAAGCAACAAAAATCGCAATAAAAGTATACTTTCCTTTTCTGAGACAAAAAAAAATTTTGTACTGTTGTAATTTTTGTTGTATGCAGCGGTGACGGGCCCCTTTTTCATTTTGCCACCCGAGCCCTTTTGCCCCAGTCCGATCCTGCCTAACAGTAATAATAATTCAATAAGGTAAAGATTACACCTCCACAGCTGGGTATAGTTTCTGGTTTAAAGAAAAAGAATGCGGTATAGGTATAGTTACCTACATTTAGGCTCAGTTTTTAGTGAGAGACAAGAGTTAACGCAATTCTGTTCCTTTCTCTCTCTGCGCATAACAATTTTCCTCTTATCAATATAATTCAGCTCACCCCTTTTACTCCCTTTCAAGTTTCAACCCTTTACCTTTTAACATAACAAAACAAATTTAATGTTACTCTAAATGAATTTTTTAATAATGCGATTTGTTTGAATGGAGGCCCCTTTCTATGTAGGTAGGTGTAAAACTAAAGGTTTTAGTGGGATATTATATCTGACTAAATTATTAAAATTTAGAACCAATGTAGGTATTAGAATTCAATATCTCTTCCTAAAGAATCTTTCAATCGTTTTCAAAAATAATTTCAACACCGACGGCAAATAGTATTTTTAATGCATTGCCGTCGGCATCTGATTCAATCATACGGACGGCTGGACTTTTTGATATTTTTTTTTCCCAGATGTCGTCTTAGATATATTCCTACCCATGACAACCAAAAGACTATTTGGACAAGAGATAAGATCAAAAGGCAGGACAAAAAAAATATACAGGTCAAAAACGCATTCCTGTCGGATCAACCTTAATCCTTAATAGCTTAGTTTGTCATGGAATACAGGTAGAAAAAGGGGCGGTACACTAAGAAGAGGTTAGGCAGATTTTCCATGGCCATTAAATTTTTACACAACAAATCCTGACACACAGACCCGAATGGCGTAGCTATCTTCATAATTAATAGTGCCAAAAAGGTTAACCGTTCCGAACATGGATATGATATATCGGTATGTGGTAAAAACTCAGGATAAGCCTTCATGTTTATATATTTTTTGTTTTGCTTTTTTTAATGGTGGTTTCTGAGTTTTGGGGAAGGTATAGGTGATTTTTTCGTGCACATTATAAATTGGAGTTTTAGTAAAAAAAAAACATTTAAACTATATTGTAAGCCATTATTGAAGCCTCTAAAACATTGAATGCGTTAACCTACTTGGATATTTTAAAAGAGCTCTTTAGCTTCTCAGTGCTCTCAGCCTCAGCTAAGTGCTTAGCTGCAGATAAAAATGTATTCTCAAATCTCTAATAAGGCATGACTTTTGCACAAATTCTAGATACTACTTATCTTATACGTTACACCAATTAAATCAGAACTTGTTTTGGTGTTCCTTTTCTTTGCCTACCAAGTTAGGCAATCTGTCTTCTCGTAGACCGCCATTATATCGACTTTCCCTTATTCAAACTGAGAGCATTGTCAGCATTGTCTTCTAAATAAAAGATTCTATGGTTTCCGCCTCAGCCCCATTTTTCTTTATGAGGTAGGGTTGTCAATAAATCCTTGTTTCTGTTTGTGTTGAAGGAAAAATATGAGCCTGAAGGAGACGGTGGTGAAAAATTATATGTTTGGGGTTGTATTCTCGCAAAAGTAGTTAAGAAAATAGTTGGCCTTATGACCAATTTCATTCGTATAAAAAATCACAGAATCCATTCGTAATTTCATACAAATTGTCATTACGAACTGATTTTGTTTCAGCCCCTCAAGCCCATAACTAATTTAACTTTCTTTTTCAGATGATGCTGAGAAGTGGATTGAAAACATATCAAAGGAAGGTTCTTCAAGAACTTTCGAGGTCATATAAGACAAGTGGAATCCCAGAATTGACACAGGTTAGCCATTTTTATTAAAAACGCATGATTACAAGCAGGAGAATAAAATAATACCCATTGGAAGTTTATTTTATGAAGGTGTGTATGCCTACTTGTATATAGGGGTCCATGTGAACCCTTCCAGAGGGGAGTTGGGTTCTATGCAGGGCGGCCACTGCAGAAACGCTCAACTCATTGAGCTAACGAAAATTTTAAATTGGAAGTGAGAGAGGGGCGAGAGTACGATAACTAAGGCGGTAAAAAATAATAACGGAATTTTGTAGAACAGTCAAGTACACGCATTTTTTACTATGGGAGGGGGGGTCTATCTCCTCCAGGAGGGGCAATTTTCTAAAATATGACAAAAAATAAAAAAAAAAATAATTAAAGAACAACGGCAACACTTACAGTTATGAATGATACCTTTTTCAAAAGCCAAAATTCTACACCTAATTTTAATTTTTAAATCAAATTATTTCAATCAATAATCGAAATAATCGATTTCAAAGTCAAAATTTGTGAAAAAAAGTTTGAAAAAACACATTGAATACAATTTTTGCCATGACTGTGACATTAAATATGAAATTATAAGATGAAATAAGCTGCTTTAATTAATTTCTAATCAAATACTGAAAACCATATGCTTCTATGCCTACTAGTTTTTGAGAAAATTGAAAATAAGAAAATTACCTTTTCATCAGATTTTCATTTACTTGGCTATTTTCGGCAATATTAACAGCTTTTTAACTTTAAAGTATCATGCATCAAGATTTAAACTCCCTTTTGTATCCTCTGTCCCGCTCAGACAACTTCGTTGCTTCGCTTAGGCCATTAAAATGGTCCTAAGAATCTCGTGATATTTTTAAAAAGAATACTTAAAAATAAATTAAAATGGTAGAAGGCTTGGGCACACTATAGGATTTGGGGTGGGGTCAAGGTTGGGTATGTACAAAGTTTCTTTTGAATTCGAAAAAAACTTTTAAATTCACCCCAAATTCTATAATAGTGAGTCCAAGCAGGGGGTTGCAAGGGGGCATACTAGTTGCAAGCATTATGTTTATGTAAACACGAAAAAAACTAAAAAAATACAAATTTGATAAGAAGGAAGTTTTTTAATTTTCAACTTTCTCAGAATTTGGTAAGAAATTAATTGAGGCAGTTTATTTCTTCGATTTATTTCATATTTAAATTCATAGTCTTGGTAAAAAAATAGTATTAAATGTGTTTTTTTTAAATTTTTTTTCTAAAATTTTTATTTTGAAGTTGATTATTTTGAGAACGATTGATTGAAATAATTTGATTTAAAAATTAGAATTAAGTGTGCAATTCTGGCTTTTGAAAAAGGTATCATTTATAACTGTAAGTGTTGCCGTTGTTTTTTAATATTTTTTTTTAAATTTTCGTCATATTTTAGAAAATTGCCCCTCCCGTCTAAACGGGGGGAGAAATACCCCCTCCCATAGTAAAAAATGATTGTATTGAACTCCTCTACAAAATACCGTTATCAATTCCGAAAGGGGGCTATTAGTAGTTACGAAAACTATCCTGGACGATTGGCGTGGTAAAGTGCTTTGCGCATCTCATAGAGCTAAAAGACAATATTGATGCCAAATTAAAGATGATATTATCAGCTATCAAAATTCAGAGGCCTTCCGGGTGAAAGCCTGGCAGATTTGTCAAGCCCTGTTTTTGGAGGTGTTCGTGGACGAGTTTTGTTGGTATCAAATCAAAGGTAAAACTAAGAACCTTCATGGCATAGAAATTTTTTAAGCCGTTTGTTAATTTTTATTAATCCCATTAATTTCTGAAATCTTTTGAAACTTTTGTACTGAGTATAGATATATATGTATCTATTGAAAATTATACTGACTAAACACAACTGAGGGTCAGTTCTCGTTCTGCGAAGCTGTGAAGTGATACAAAAAATATCATTTCAGTTTTCACAACGTTTTTTCATTTTATCACTTTACAGACACCCCTAAGGCGATTCTCAAACTCAATGTGATAAATCGATGAAAAAGTGTGTAGGTACTAAAGAGTACTAAATGATCACAGTAAACAAAATATGGTAGGTAATATCTTCTGAACTTGATTACAATTTGTTTGTAAAAAAACGAAGTCCTATCTGTCAGTTCGGCCTTTAACTTACATAATACATATGTATATTGAATCAAAATAACAGGAAATTTATTTTTGTTTTAATAAAAAAAAAATATTAATTGAAAAATAATAAATTTGTTGTGCTCTTTGTCGGAAAATGGTCAAATATTGCAAAAAAATTAGTTGTGTGAAAAAATGCATATCATTGCACTGTTTCTTTTGCTAAATAACACTGCTAACGTGAGATATAGAGAAGATAGGGTGGACGAGTATAAAAACCTGAACTTATTGAGAGAATGAAGTAGGATAAAATCGACGTAAAATCCAGGGGGGAACATTCAAACACTACACCCCCCCCCCTCCCTTCTCCAAAATATATATAAAAAAAATCAATGAAATATAAAAAAAAGTTTTTAAAAATTTATTTACATAGTTCAGGGGTCGAATTACGGCATACGTTCGTTAACGTATGGTTGCTATGTGTCCCTATCTTTTTTTATTAAATAAATAGAGACGCAAATAGTAAAAACGTTAACGAATGATCGTAATCGTATGCTGTAATTCGAGCCCAGGTTTTATTCATATAAATTAAATAATATACATAAATTTACATATATGTTAATATGGATTAGGTACTCATTGTAGAGATCACATTTTAATTTCAACTTATTAAAGAACATTAGGAACATAGTTGATTGAAAGTTAAAATAAACATGTTTGTAGTTAAAAATTAATACTAGCTGTGTTTTATTTTCCTCGTGATCCAGTTCAGATCATTGTTTTTATTAGCTTTACAAGAAAAGAAGGATTTTGTTTTGTTATTGTTTCGCAAATAAATACAATGATTTGATCTGCATCACGAGGAAAATAAAACCCAGCTATTATTACTCTTCTCCTTCATCTGAAGTTTCATATTTTTGAGAACTTCTTATTTGTGATAAATATTTATTTTCGTTCAAAAACATTTTGTAAAATGATTGACTATTCAAGTTTTTTAAATTATAAGCTACAATTAAAATTGATTTGACACTGCCAACTTTAAGACGGTTCCTCTCTTTTGTCCACTG
This sequence comes from Episyrphus balteatus, assembly GCF_945859705.1. Lineage (NCBI taxonomy): Eukaryota > Metazoa > Arthropoda > Insecta > Diptera > Syrphidae > Episyrphus > Episyrphus balteatus. The sequence continues at coordinate 70,817,909 of NC_079135.1, forward strand.
TGAGCCCATTAATGAAAAAATGCGTTCAACGTTGACATTTTGCCCCGGAATACAAAAAAAGAACTGACAAATTTTCAATAATTCGGAATAAAATTCAGGTTTATTTGAATTACTAAAAAAATGAACCCACTTTTTAACAGACATTGTATTTTTAAACTCTTCTTTTCTTAATTCGACCTCTAAAAACTTTTGAAAATAACAAAACTGGTCGAAAAGTTTACCATCATCTATCACAACATTTTTTGAAACTATGTAAATATTCGCAACCTTTCTCTACATCCTCCCAAACAATTGTTTTTTCTAAACTCATCCAGTGAAAACATCTAAACTCTTCAAAATGATCAGTCCATTTCAGGGTTCGAACCTCGGTCATGAAATTTTGGAGCAAATTTAAAAAAAAGTGGAGCAAATGCAAAATTTCCGGAGTAGATTTGAAACAAAAAAAAAATCTTTACCTTTTAGTAACTTTTTTTTAATAAAAAATAATTAAGTCTTAAATTAAAGTCAATTCAATTCATAAAAAAGAACTATTTTGTGATAAATTCACATTCGACCAATTTATATTGTTTTATTAGCCTCATTATAGCACGTGGTGGTTCAAAAATGTGTTTGCAATTCTAAAATAAATACAATTTCGATTTAAAACATTCCAATCTAGTTAGCAAAGTTAGTTCAGGAAACAATTTTTCTGTGTGGAAAAAGTGGAATAAATCCTGAAAAATCGGAGCGTTGGAATAGATTATTTTTTTCCCTCAAAAGTGGAGCAAATTTGCTCCGATCGGAGCAAGGTTTTAACCCTGGTCCATTTAGCTATGTATTCAAAACATTTCTTATAACATGTAAAGCATTCCTTTTTGAAGCATTCTACTTCGCTTTCAAACCCGTTTTTATTCAAATTGTTGAGAATTGATTTTGTGCTCAACGGAAGAAAAGACTGATCATACCTACTTTTCAAAGCAGTTTGGAGAGAGTCCAAAATTGTTGAAACCTCCAAAAGGGAATTATTTTCCCTTTTGGCTTTTTCATTAAAAAGAAAAGTTAGGGAATGTACAAAATACAAAAACGCTTCAGAGAAATTAGAATTGAAAAACCTTTCCAAAAGGGCAGGACAGTTTTCATTAGATAAAAAATATTCTTTTAAAGCTGGATATACTTGCAACACCCTCTTAATAGCTGGAAATAAAGAAAGCCATCTAGTGGTACAGTGACGAATCAATTCTTTGTATTCCACTTTAAGCGAAGCACAAAAGTCTTTTAGATTTTCAGTTCTTCTTGTGTATATTGCAAAATAGTTATATATTTTTATTATTGTCGTTTCGATATCAGTTGAAAATGTGTCGAATCCACATTTTGCTGCATTCGAGATTATGTGAACGGGACAACCAATGCCAATCAAATCTTTCTGTATTGAAGATTTAAGCCTAAAAACAACATTATTAGTTCCTGCTCTCTTTAACCCATCAAAATTTTTATTGCAATTGTCTGCTGAAAATGCAATGCATTTGTTTTTTAACCCTAATTTTTCCAATGTTTTCATTGCACAGTTTATCCAAATGAACTAATTTGGTTTCAATACCGGATTGCTTATTAAAATATTGAACTAAAATCGGGAAAATTTTTATGTTGCCATGGTTGCTACCATCTGTGGACACAGACAAGAAAGGTGTTTCATTGATGTCGATCAAAATATTTTCTGAACAAAAAGGAGCTATGACATGTTTTTGAATAGCTCTCGTCTTTGTGTGTGCTGATGACAAGCGTTTTGCGATTTCAGAATCATTAAATATGTATTTAAACAATTTACTTGAACAGTCTGTAGAACGGAAACTATAGTGATGTTTGAGTGCATGAAATGCCAGTGTTCCCTCCTCGAGTTTTGTATGCTTTGGAACCAACATCGAATAAATTTTGGAAGATAAGTCACCTGCTAGCACGCCACTTTTATGTTTTTTTGAAGATATATGTTGTTCCAAATCATACCGTCCCTTGTTGGCTACAGACACTTTAATTTTACATAAGGTACAAAATGCTTCATGTTTTTCAAAATTTTTTTTGGTAATGAACTATTTAAAGTTCTTTTGCAATTCTTGATTGAACACACACTTTCTGTTGCTCATTGCCTATTTATATAATTTTTTTTCAATATTTGCTCTACTTTATTCAATCAATTTACTTACGATTTGAATATTTTTTAATTGGACACCATACACCAATCACTGAAGTTCTTTGGTCTAGTTTATATAATTGCATTCGAAGATATTTCGGTTTAGATATGGATGGATATGTTTCTTTAATTTTGCGGGATAAAAGGAAATCGTCTTTATACCTAATAATTAACAAAGCAGCAAATTTTTGGAATTTCTATGAGTACCTTTTAATTAGAGCTAGATAGTTTAATAAAAAACTTGATAAAATATATTTCAATGGTGCATTTATATTTCACGACCATTCATATTCGCTCATTACTTGATTTTGTTTTTACTGTCTTGAAAAAGAATGTAGATTAATTAAAAGTAATATGATAGGATAGGCAGATACAAGCCACAGACTACACAACAATAGAGTTCGTGTAGTGAGTAAAATGAAAGCAATTTTAAATGAGGTGAGATGAGAAGGAAGGATTGACAAATAAAGTTAACTCAAGTGAATTATTGTGTAAAATCAACATAAATGTCCCAAGTAGATCTTTTAGAAATTATGAGCTTTTAAATTTAAGATTTAACAGAACTGTATATGGTCAGCATGAACCCCTCTTTGCAGCATGTGTCGATTTTAATAATTATATAAATTTTAATAATAATTCAAACAATCTTAAAATATTGTTAAAAAATGTAATTGAATGAAAAATTGTAAATAGGCTAAGAATATATTTTGTAGCTAAATAAATAAATAAAATATAAAAAAAAAAGATAAATGTTGTCTACACGGCGAGTGGGCTGAGTTGGAACAAAATCTAAGGTAAAAGACAGATAATCCTAACATTTTAGAAAAAGTATGAAGGCAAATAGAAAAAAGAGACTAAAAAGAGGACATTTGAAAAAAAGAGAACAAAAAAAGAATTTCATGAAAAAAGAAAGTGTAAAAAAGATCGGAGTGGAAAAAGAGAACATGTTCTCTTTAAAAGAGATGTTCTGGAAACCCTATACATAAATGATTAATTCTAAAAATTTTCTATACTATACTTATACTCACTTTGAGAGGTCCGGTCTTTGCTCCAAATAATCTATAAGGTACCCTTTTTGGGTCTCTGAAGCCTTTTGTCCTCTTTTTTTTTCTTGGTCATTTACCATTTGTTTTGGGTAATTATTATTTCCTGTCAAAAATAAACAATTACTCAAAACAAATCGTAAAATTACTAAATGGCTTACGATTTACGCAATATTGTTAATCAGACATTAGGAACAAATGTTACACAACTATCACTAGATTATTGATTAAGTGAAAAATTCGTCCCTCGACAATCTGGACTTTGAGTTGTAGTTTGCGGTTCATTAAGTTCACAACCTCAACATTGTGCGTCTTTTTTTCGATGGCGCAAAGATCTTCTAAAGATCTATTTACTCTTTTCAAATGCTTGCAAACATCTTGTAGATTTTGATTTGTTGCATTTAATACGGAAGAAATTTCTTTATAATAATCCTCTTGGAAGTGTACCTGCTTGTTTAACAGCTGTGTAAGTGTGTAGTCGACAGCGGCCTTCTTTTAACAGAATGTCTTGTGTTTTCCTCAGGCTCGGATATAAACCCACTGTTTTCAACTACCACATTATTTTCTTGAAGCTCGGGATTGAATCCTTCATCGTTTTCCTTGTCTTCATTTTCATGGGTTTGACTGCCTTGCTCGGGCTCCGTTCCGAATGTCCTTGCACCGCTTCCGTTTATGCAATCTTTCATATTTATTATTGCTATGACCGCTTCTTCTAAGGGTGTGAGTGAAAGGTTCACCAACCGTAGCTCATACCTCTCATTTGTTGTCGGCCAACTTCTTTTTAATATACCCTTTATAATCACTCCAAACCTATTCAATTAAAAATTTTATGAATATTAATTGATTTAAAACTGTATTCAAAGATCTATACTTTTTTCCAGCCATTTACCTCACGGGTCGGTGGTCCCAATGAATTGACCTCGTTGGCAATGGTTTGCCAAAAATTCGCCACTTCTCCCGCTAGCCTTTTTGTGGAGTTGCGGGCCACATCTATTTTCGTTCTAAGCATTTCAACCAATTTCTCCTGCTGAGCCTTCGTTGGTGTTTTTTTTCTTTAATATAAGAATAATTATTGCACTAACAAAGCAAAATTATATTTATTTATATTTTTTTTACTTACTTTTGTGAGAACTCCATTTTTCTTAAAATAATCCGCAACTTATTCAGCCCTATGATGGTAGCCGATCGGAAGAAAATTTTATCCGATTTGTACGAATTTTTCAGTTTTCATATGATTTTAACCCTTCCGACAGTAAAATCGGACAGATCTACGAAAAAAATCTTAGGTGCGTTGAAAATTTAAAATACATGCGATGCTATGCAGTGAACTGTCAAAATATTTGCGACGGGTTGTGTTTTGCGCTTTTTTTTCCTTCCGATTCTTCCCGATAGAAAATCAAAGGTGAATAGTTATCCGAAAAAATATAAACAACCAAAAATTGAAATAATAAACAAATAAATGAGTGCACAAAACAATAATGAGTAAGTAATTTCAATTTTTGTATGTTTTTATGTTTCTAATGTTTTGTTTTTGTAGCAAAAAGAACAAAACAAACCAATTCCAATACGGGAGGCTTGTAGACCTCATGAATATGAAGCCTGATATTGCAAGGAATTTTACTGCTCGTCCTCCTGATGAAGTCAACAGTTTTTGGGAAAATTTAACCCAAGAAGTAAACCTACTTGGTCCACCAGTGAGGGACAGTGGCGTATCCAGAAAAAAATTTGGAGGGGGCTAGAAAATTTTTCAAACATTTTTTAGAGGGGTACGAAAAATTTTTCTCTCTATTTTATTCACCTTTGATCGAGAGTGAAGCGCTGTGCTGCGATACTGAAAGTGGTATAGTAGCATTTAACTGCTCTCGACGTCGACAGCTTCGTACTGCTGTCTCCTGTTTTTAAAGTTCTTGTTCCGCAATTCGACCGAAAGTGAATTGAAATCACTTTTAGATTTCACGTGAAATAAAATATCATATTCTTCATTTGGATCAATTTCAAAAACTTCGAAATTGCTTCGAACTGTCATAGCTGAAGGATCATCCTTTTTAATTTTGTTTCTGAAGTTAAATTATTACTGCTGGATGCAATTTTATCGGCAATTTTAATGAAAAAAAAAGAAGAATTCAAGAGAAAAAATAAGGAGACACAAATAAGTTATGATAATATTTTGTCTAAAAATTATAGATTCATTAAAAAAGGCACCAAATTTACAAACAGAAATAATGTGAATTGAATTCGATCAGAAAATCTAAATGAGTGAAAAATGCAGAAAGTGAAAGCCTAGAAACTAATTTTCCATTAAATTATTTTAGATGTTTAATTCGAAATATATATTTTTTCGTAATATGTTGCTTTTATAATCCGAATTCGAAGTCCAAACTGGCATTTGCTGAAAGAAACCATTAGTTACATATGTTGACCACTAAGATTTTGAGATATCAAATATTTCTATTTCCAATAGCTTTGAGAAGTATATAATTTTTGAAAAAAGTGTTTATCGAGATTGCATAAGAACTTTTGCAAAATTACACGGTGATGATATTCGACGTACGTATTATATTAAAAAGTGATCTGAAGAATTTCGAATTGGACTTAAATCCGAAAAAAACCACCCAACCCCCAGCTACAGCTAAGGCTCTTACTCAAACAAACACAAATAGCCGTTTCAGAACTTGGAGGGGGCTCGAGCATGTGAGCTGCCTCTAAATCTATAAGATTTACGAACAAGTTTCAGTGAAGCATATACATTACAATGAAATTATGTAAAAAATAACATGATCTGGAAGGCTTGGGGGGGGCTTGAGCCCCCTGAGCCCCCCCCTCAATACGCCACTGGTGAGGGACGTCAATAGTTGGAAAAAGGTTTGCTCCGAATCCATCTGAAAATTCAACACTCCAAATTAATTTTGCTTTTAGGTTTGGAGCGACTATAAAAGACACATAAAACGAAAACTTGCTGCCAACGAAACAGAAAACAAATCAACAGGTGGTGGTCCCTACCGACAAAAATCATTTACGGAAATTGAAGAAAATGTAATCAACTTAATGAACTTAAGAAGCTCTATCGCCGGTGTTAGGGCGAAGTCTTACGGCCCAAACGCCAAAACAATTGTTGCTGCTGCTCCCGCTTCTGCTCCCACTTCTACTTCTACTTCTCCTATTGCTGCTGATCCTTCTGTTGCTGTGCATGTTACTGCCACTTCCAACGCTGCTGTTTCCACTGGTGGTGTTTCCACTGTTGCTGATGCTTCTGATGGTGAAGTTGAATATGCTGGTGTTGTTCCTCCAGTTACGACTACAAACAATGCCGATGAGCATGAACAGAATCAAACGACTCCTACAACAACGGGCGTAGGAAGACATCAGAGACCTGGAAGACCACTCACGGCGATCCAAATTCTGAGTAAGCAAATCGAAATTCAAGGGGCAACCAGCAAGGCCATAGTCGAAATGGCAAAAAACATGAGCAAAGTGAATAAAAACTTAGAATCCTTGAAAGAAATAAAAAAGAAAAAACTGAAAGAGATGCAAAAACACAACCAAAAAATGGAAAAGTTGAAAAAAAAAAAGTTGGAGCTTAAAACCCAATTATTGCAGTCGAACATTAATCGCATCGACGGCTGATGACTGAATTTCAAGAAGCAAGAAGAAACTTAATCGATGATATAAATTAAAATATGAATTGAAATGTGAATGAAACTGTGAATTAAACTGTGATTTAATTTTATTTTTTTATGTTTTTGTTTGATTAAATAATATGTAATTTATTATTTATAAAATAGTATTTTGAAATGTTTTTTTTTAAATAAAAGTTTATGAAAAATAATCGTTGAGTATTTCATTTCTAGCGTTAACAGCTTGAGTGTTGTATTGTGATCGCTGTGTATAGAAGTCATCATTTTCTTCTTGGATGTTCTCTTGATCGCTCCTTTCAGCAAAGTTCGTGTCATCTTTAAAATAGAGGCATATGTTATGCAATGCACAACATACGTTGACAATTTGGACTGCTTTTTCTGGAGTGTAATGCAGTTGTCGAGCTGCTAACAAACATCGGAATCGGTTTTTGAGTAAACCAATTGTTCTTTCGACTACATTTCGGGCTCTGGAGTGGGATTTGTTGTAACGCATTTGAGGACTATTTGGTGGCGGAGTCCTAAATGGAGTCATCAACCAAGGTTCTAATGGATAACCTGCATGCTGCATCTCCTAGCAAAAAAAATCAAATTGGCAAAATTTATGGATTTTTGGAAGTAATATACTACATACCTAATACATATTCGTCTCTGACACCGTTTTCATATCTCTGTTTAAAATGAGATCTTTGTGGACTGATATTCCATATATGGGAATCGTGATTTGCCCCTTTGAAATTAGCGTTTAAACCGCGAATCCACATTTTATAATCGCAAATCTAAAGAAATATAGAAATTTTAATCTACTCTCTATTATTTTTACATAATGCACATTACAATTAGAACATTCAGGGAATATAGTATCCCTTTCTGTTATAGAACAAATGTTTGTCATCTGTCATCTCTCGGAGCAACAATTTTGATGTGAGTTCCAAAGACGCAAAATTTAACATTTGGAAAACCTGTTCTTGCTTCGACGAAAGACTTGGATTCCTGAATTTGAGCCGGTGACATATCCAAGGATATCCATTTGGCACACAATGTATCTTCGAGTACACATAAAAGTTCTTGGAGAATTTTTGAAAAGGTTGATTGCGCCACAGGTGAGTCGAAGTCTTTGCCAACACCATGCTGATATGTCCCTTCACCGAAAAATCGCAAACATGCAGCTAACTTTTGCCCAGGGGTCAATCCCTCAGATCTTGAAGCAGGTTGAATTTTGGATTTTATTTCGTTTAAAACGTAATGAAATGCTTCTTTGTTAAGGCGGAAATTTTTTTTAAAACTGTAATAAAATGTTTATTTTTAGAGGTAGGTACATACGTAAAAGCAAAATTGAACTTACGCTGTATCATGCATTTGGAAAATATTTGTTGAATTTCTTAAACACATTCTTTTTTGTTTAAGAAGTTCCCTTTCTTCATACATTTCAGCTTCGAGAAAAGCAGCTGCGCTATCCATTTTGATTTTCACTTTAAATGATTCTTTTCGATAAAAAAAAATATTTTTGCAAACTGGTAAATGTCAAATGAGTGCGTTGTTTGACGTCAATTTTTCTTCTTAAATTCGGGTACCGTGACACAAAAATCTTCCGATCGGAACTTTTCTCCGATCGGAAATTTTTCAGATCGGCTACTATCATAGGTCTGATTTCGGTCGGAGAATTTACGAAGAAATTAAATTCACAACTGTCAAAAATACTTAGCTGAATGCGCTCCATCGCAATGCGTTGATGAGCGTCACATTTCATCGGAAGATTTTCCGATATGTCAATCGGACAGCCTACCTTGATAGAAAATTTTACGAATTCGAACAAATCTGAGAAAAAGTTTCTCCGAACGAATACCTCGATAGGACTGTAGGTCGAAATTTTTGTCCATAAAAATACGAAATTGTAGGTCTGAACAGGGTTTACAAATTTGATTTTAATATTTTTTGGATATTCATCACCAAAAAATAGATACCTAATGTCAAAAAAACAAATCGCATGACTTGTTTTGATCGATATCTCGAAAACGGTTTATGATACGCAAAAAATGTGTATGCATGAATTGTAGAACATGGTAAAACCTACAAAAAAGCTCCTCATAAAATTTTCGAGTTATTAGCAGAAAACCAATTTTATCCTTTTTTTTTCAAAATGGCGGAAAATGCTCATAGGAAATCTTGGTCGAAAACTTCAAGTTAAGTTTTTATAAGCATCCCCAACAACATATCCAAAATTTAGCTTTCTCGGTCATTTTGCATTTCCAAATGTATAAAATGACTGAACTAATAGGGGTGGGTTTGCGTTCATTGTTTTGGGACACCCAGTCTTGGAACCTGTTCGTCGAATCTGTTCGTTTGCTAACCTACACACACGAACGAAATGTTTGTCCATACCTGTATTTTTTTGTTTATTTGTCGAAGAGAAAATACATGCAAGTTGTTGCTGATAGCTGATTATGTTTGTTTATTTATGTCGCAAAGGGAAACAATTTTTTATTTTATTTAAAAAAATTGTATTCTTTTTGTTGTTGCTTCATTATTATAAAAATTGTTTTAACCAAAAAGCTGCTTTACTGCTCAATACTTCATAAAAATGTTGATAAATTCGAAACTTACAGTTGCCATCGAACATCAAAACTGGAGTTATGTTCGCGAACAACTCATGCAAAGCTTATACATAGTGGGACTGTGTGAGTGTGAGGTGTGACCGTGTGACTGTGAAAAACGAAAATATCAGTAGAGCGTAGATACCGTTCAAGCACAAAATCCTCATTATGGTTTGTATGTGTATTGTAGTTGTACCATTCACAGTTCACACCGTTCGTGACTCTTGACGAAATTACAAGTGTTCTTTTGACATCAAATAATTTATTCATTTAATATTTATCTTTTAATACTTATCTTATCGTGATTTTAATTTATTTTGAACGTAAATTTTGATTTTGGAAACAGTTTTTTTAACAAAAAAAAAGTAAATAAAATTTGTACGTATTTGTGCTTGAATGCAGTTTTGTGCTGAAACAAATTAAGGTACAAGAAAAAAAGAAAACGAAACTTTTTGTAGCAAAATAAACCGGTTGAATTAATTCGTTTTTGACGCTTCGTTTATAATATAATTCTTTGATTTTACGTGTTTAATTATTTAGTTGGCCGTGATAAAAGTGAGTGCAGTTGTGCAATTTTTTTTTTAATTTTCTTAGTAAAAAAAGTGCAATTAAAAGTGAATGTTCAAATAGGCACCAAACTTTAAACCTAACCAAATTTTTGTGTTTGTGGGTTTATCGAAATGAAAATAACATTACGAAATTTAATTTCTTTTTGATTTTTATACCAGGCAAAAATAGGATTACCTTTGTAGTGAATTGATAATAACATAACCAAATACCTAAGTGCTTTTTTTTGTTTGAATAAATAGAGAAAAAATTAACATTTTTATTTTATTTTGTTATTCTAATTGCTTTAAAATGAATTTTTTTTGTAGATGAATAACGAATAAGGAAAAGGTTTATGCACTTAAATCAAAAATGAAGGGAAGTAAATAATTTAATTGAAATTAGGGCTGCCATACGTCCCGATTTCAAGGGGACAGTCCCGACATTTGGACCCTGTCCCGATATCTGTCCCGATTTACAAACTGTCCCGATTTTGTCCCGACATTCCGATTTCCTTCAAAAACTTTGGGAAAAAAAATAAAAATTTTAAGCAAAAAAGCTTTTAGCTTCAATTTATTAACTCTCAAATAAAAAAAACTGGCAAATCGCATAGAATTTTTAAAACTTCTTTTTTTAAAAGGCGACGTTAAATTTTATGGAAATTTGAGATTGTTGCCTACATTTATTAAAAGATACATCAATTGACATTTTTTTTGATGATTTTTTATGGATAAGGCCCAATGTATTGACTATCCATTAAGTTTAAAGACGCCATTAAAAAATAAAAATTTTTCAAATCGCATACGAATTTTAAGCATGGAATACACGTTACAATTATCGTACCGATTATCGTACAAAATTTGAATCGCATTCGATAATTGTATCGTATGTGTGCAACAAAGTATCCGCTGTACCCATATCGCACGATCGAATGCTGATGATGGAAAACAAGAGGTAGTATGCTATTGAATAGATGAGAGTTGTACCATGTGTGGGCTTTTAATTCACCTATGATTCAGTTTTTGAGATAACATAAAATTTTTTTAGCTAACATCCAAATAATGGATAAGAATGAGAAAATTTATTTGACAGATAATGGAATCGTAAGTGAATCGCATGGTGTATGTGCTTTCTTTCGATATTGTTAACGATATCGGTACATCTCAAGTCGTGTACGATGATTGTATCGTGTATTCCATGCTTTAAAACTTCCCATTTTATATGGTGACTTTGAATTTAATGGAGAGTGAATAAATTGGGACTAAGTTTAGTTTTCAAAAAATGAAATTTTGAACAATTCATATTTTTGCGTGAAATCCACAAAAATGTAGGAAATAAGTCAAGGAAAATATTGCAATCACTCACGTGATTCTTTTTATTTGTTTTTAATAATTTACGATTTCAAGTAATTTTTTGGTATCCCGATTTGTCCCGACTTTTAAGACCTATTGTCCCGACATCAATAAAATTTTATCTGGCAGCCCTAATTGAAATTCTCTACTCAGACAAGTTGAAGGTGAAGTTATTTAAATGTAATTTCTTTCTTGATTATTTTAGCCGTATTTTATTGGTACTCAGTATTTTACAGAGTAAACATTTTATGCTGTAAACAACAACAATTGATTACTTTTATTTATTTGTTAATAATTATTATTGTTGAAGGGTAAAAAATGAATAAGTTTAGAAAATTTTTTCTCTTTAAAGGTTTAAAGGAACAAATAAAAAACTTTTGTTTATCCTTAGCAATCTTTAGTTGTTGTTTCCCGTGTAAAATTTTACTGAGCTATGTACTGAGTTACCAATAAAACACGGCTTTTGTACTAGTATTCATTGATTGCAGAGCTGGAGAAGCGAAGGAGCAATGTGAGTGATGAAGAAACTTTTTTAAAGAACGTAGATACTTCAAAACTCTGGTTCAACTTTCAAAGGAAATATTGACAAAACTGTTGCATCAACATCAAATGCACATGTTGCTCAAATGAATATTGACCCACCTACTTCAACTCAAAATATCTTCACTTAGTAATTAACTTATTTCTTATGAAAATTATTTTTCCAGTCTTGGAATAATTATATTTTTTTTTCGAAGCTGTTACACAAAAAAATGTGTCATCTCAATCATCGATTGTTCAGCAAAACCGATTGGCTGCTATTGAGCGCTTAGATAAAAGGAATAGGATAAAAGGATTGATTGGATCGCTCAAGAAAAGAGGTGAAACATTTCAAGCAGTTAGAAATGTTTTTAACACACTTTACGGTGAAGACATTGATATTGCTAACGTTAATATTACGCGGTGATGTTTTGGTCAACACTCGGACACAATCAATTGCTATGAAAAATCCATCTTTCCACAAATGTTTGTCCTTATCAAAGTAACTTTTTATTAAGTACCTACCAACATGTATAAGTTTGTTTTGTTATTCCTTAAAATGGTAAATAGAAATTGTTCTTTCTTACTTTTAATAAAATTCACAAAAAGAATCATAATTTTTGTTCCTATTTTCTTAAAACATTTTGCCTTTAAATTTTTTTTATATGTTAAGAATGGTGAATGGATAGGTCTGAAATGGCTGATAACTACACTTATGACAATTCTCAAACAAAATAAAAAAAGTTCTTGAACAATTTAAGTGACTTTTCTTATATTTTATAAAACAAAAATTTGTATTCCAAATGAAAAATATTTGCATTGAAAATAAAATTTTTTATTGCAAATAAAAATATTTTGAATTAAAAAAAAATTAATAGCAAATATTAAATTTTCTGCATTTAAAAAAAAAATAATTGCAATGCATTAAATATTTTGTTTTATTATTCGTCAAGAACTGTTGCTTTCTCTGCATCAAGTCGAATATGCAGACTAAAAATTATTAATAAATTAATCCTGCGCTACTAAAAAATTGTTCGGAAGGAACACTGCCTGGACGAGTGGATAGACATCGTTTTCGTTGTGGTGATGAAAATTTAAAGTCTTCTTGATGAACACTCTAGCGTTTAAGTAGATTTTCCTCCACATTGCCTTCTTTTTTTGTTCAAAAAGAAAGTATAACTCTTTGAGAACAGTTTCCGTCCTACCATGTTACCTATGACATTTCCTGACTCTCGTCATGACATCAAACAACATAGTTAGGTCATCCTTCTGACAAATTTAAAAAGGTAGATTTTAGTTTAAAGTTAGTCAAAATTGAATTGAATTAATAGAAAACCACATTACCTGATGCATCTCTTAGAAGCCGAGTAGCTAATTTTGGCATGTAGTAGGCATTCGCAAACGTTCCATTTTGGTTTGTATGGTCTTTGATGGCATAATGCTTTTTCCGCACTGAGCCCACCAATTAGAACGGATTTTTTCGTTTTCTTTATGCTTGCTTAACAATTCTGTTTCTGGTTCGTCATTTTCATACTCTTTTTGTTTTGGAAGGTTACAAAAGTTGTTTTTTTTTTTCCCGTTACAATTGCCTTCAAGAACTGGATTTGTTTTACACACTCAGTCTTTATTTTAGTTTCGGATATAAACCCCTCATGTTCGCTCTGACAAACAATGAGCAGGGCTCTGAAAATACATTTTGCTTCTCCCAAATTCCGGGACACTATGATTTGGCCAATTGAAGCCAAGTAAAAAGTTCTAACTGGCTTCGAACATTTTCGGATCTCAGCGGAGTAATTTTTTTATAAAATGTGCGACATCTATTCGTACATAACACTTTGGGATTTCTTTCCGGTAGGCATCGGGGTAGCTCTCGATAGTAAAATGGCCGGTAAATTCGCGAATCACAGCCGTTAACAACGCCCTTGATCCATCGGCTACCACATCGTTAGGATATGGAGCGCCAAGCATGGACCACTTCATCAACCAAGATCTAATGAAGGTTGAAGTTTGACTTTCCGACAAATATTGAGAAATTGAAAATTGCTCAGCACTGGAATTGAAGACCATGACATGTGGTACAAAAATATATTTTTGCTAAAATTGCCGTCAGGACGTTTGATTGTGGCTAGCCTAACGCCGCCGCTGACGTCAATGCAAACGGTTAGATGTTCAGATTTTCTTAATCTTTTGTAGGCGTTGAGTTGATGGGAAGCCATGTAAAATACATAAAATTGATTATGTCCGATATCATATATTGTGTTTGCTTTTAGAGATTTTAGTATATCCAATGCTAGAATTGGATCCGTATCTAAATATTCATTTGCAGCTTCCGGTCGGCCAGGCTACATTAATCTTTTAGCCTCTTCCGCACGAAATTCCTCTGTGCTTTTTTGGCATACAATTTGTGCCACTTCCGCCCTCCTTGGCCCCCTTAAATTTCTTTTGCCGCACTCTTGTTTGCCTTTGCTGGCTGGCAGAACATTCGATTTTTATACGATGCTCATATTTTGTAATTATTCCTTTTAAAATTGAGCCACATTTGTAATAACCTAATACAAGTTTATGAATTATAGATAATATGATTTTATTTTAATTAGTATAAATTGTGTGTATTAAATATTTAAACATTACCTTCGATAGTGCCGAAGGACGCATCTTTTATAAGGTAGTGTGACTTGAAATTGAATCCACATACTATTGAGGTTTGAGCCCAAATTTTGCTTACTATCAAGTCACCCCATATACCACCCTCCTTGAACCTTACATAATCTCCATTATTTTGTTTTTTAACGACAATTATTTTTGAAAGGTTACTTTTGAGCTATCTTTTTAAAACAAAATCTGATGCAGAATTTCATAAGGCTCGAATTCAGGCGTTGAAAGAGCACCCCATTCAATCGACCATCCCAACAGCTACCGCAAAAAAAATTTATTTTTGAATTTGGAAATTTTATTTCGTGCGCCCAATGACCCTTAGTTTTTTTTGAAACTGGTAATTTCCAATGAGCTGTTGGCCAAGATGTTCTGTCTTCACTCTCTCAGGCGTCAGTAAGCCGCTGCGTTCAGGGACTATAATTTAATTAGTGCTTGTGTTGTATGTACTGCACAATATATTAATTAAAGCGAGAGTACCAATGTTGGAGGATGTGTATTTGGAAAACGACAATGAAATTAATTATATTGAAGAAAACGATGAGAATCTACCTCATTTTAATCACATCCTTATCCTTTATGAACGTAGACGCATACGGAGCGGCATTGTTAACCATGTATTTAATCCTTGAAATAAGTATACATTTATATATGAAGGGCCCAGGGGAAAAAGAGAACTACTCAATTCGAGAAAAACGCATTTTAAAATTTTGTTCTCCATACAACTTAATAAACTTAGGGTCATTTTTTTCACTCGAAGTTAGACATAACTTGAGGACTTTTATCTTCAACTTCCGAATTCGGTTTTATTCACTCCAAGTTGACTTTTTCAACTTTTGATTCTCAACGCGAGAGTTGATAAACTTTAGATTTCTTAACTCTTGGAAAAAGTAGAAGTTGGCTGAGGAAACTAGAAATTTTACGAAAAAAAAATGTGTGCTCTTCTCTTACTTTTGTATCAAAAGCATGTTTTTGCTTCAGATATTAGATATTCCCTCCAACGCTTTATCTTTTTTCGCGTTTCGTGGCACTATCGGTTCTTTTATTTTCAATTATATCACGGTAAAGCAGCAGCAGAACATTTTTTGCACAACCAGTCTTCCTCTTCTATAGTGAATAAGTTACTTGAGGGAGCTTAATGTTTTTTTCAGTCATAATAATTTGATATTTTGTTCACAGTTTAACAAATTAAACTTAAAATATGGATGGATTCAAAAAAATTCATTTATTAAGACTCGTTTTTTGCCAAAATTCTTTTTATTTTGCTCTTCAGATCGTCGACTTGAACTTCGGTGTTTCTGCTTTTTCTTTTTTTTTTGCATTCTCTGCTATCGACGGATAAAAATTGTACTCAATGAATGTCCACACTCCACACGTTGATGGAGTCGACGGGGTATTTCATGTTTAGCACGTGAAATGCTTCAATTGCACAATTTATTGCCCCTAACATGCTGGTCGCCATGTATTTTTTTTATACCGTCGAAAAAAAAAAAACAAATAACTTTGAGAGTTTAAGTATGTCCTCTCTTATTATGTCTAAAAAGAAAAGTAAAAAGACGTAAACATTATTTAAAATTGAACTTTACAGAGCATTCGAACAATAATATAAAATAATTCTATGACGTAGATTCTAGAACGTATGTGGGAAATTTATCGTCTTCGCTTCATTCTCGAGTTTTAACGGTTTTTACTGATTTTCAACTAAGAATTAACATAGGAAATCATGGTTTTCGTCTTTAACGGTGTTTGTGGGACACCTTGTATAATTAATGAAAATAATATTATTACCTAATGGGTTCAAAAGACCTGTTTCCACAATTGGCGTATTCATTCCAACTTTCGATAGTTTTTAAATTGTGGTTTTTACATTTTCAATTAATTCAATTTTTATTGACGATGCTTTTGAAATGTCGTGAAGTAAAAACAAAAACAGCTAAAAAAATAAATGTAAAAAGAATTATTTTAAAAAATGTTTTTTATTACTTACTTACTTACTTACTTACTTTAACTTACATTCCGTTAAGTTTGGATCATATTTGAAGTTAAATTTTTTCTTTTGCCATTAACTGTAGTTTTTGAATACATTATTTTTGATATAAACCCCAATTTTGTGCTTAATTTAAAAATGTAGATTTTAATTTAAAGTTAGTCAAGTTTGAAATAATTGAATTAATAGAAAACCACATTACCTGCATCTCTTGGAAGCCGAGTAGCTAATTTTGGCATGTAGTAGGCATTCGCTAACGTTCCATTTTGGTTTGCATGGTCTTTGATGATTTTTTTACTGTAGCGTAGGCATCGGCGCCGCCGCTGACGTCAATGCAAACGGGTAGATGTTCAGATTTTCTTAATCTCTTGTAGGCGTTTAGTTGGTGGGAAGCCATGTAAAATACATAAAATTGATTATGTCCGATATCATGTATTGTGTTTGCTTTTATATTCAATGCTCGAATTGGATCCGTATCTAAATAATCATTTGTAGGGTTGTCATGCTTGGCTTTATATAAAACATTCAATTTATAAATAAAGGGAGCTCCCGTTCCGCCAGGCGACATTAGTCTTATAGCCCCTTCCGCACGAAATTCCTCTGTGCTTTTTTGACATACAATTTGTGCCACTTCCGCTCTCCTTGGCCCCCTTAAATTTCTTTTGCCGCACTCTTGTTTGCCTTTGCTGGCAGAACATTCGATTCTTATAAAATGCTCATATTTTGTTATTGTAATAACCTAATACAAGTTTATGAATTATAGATTATATGATTTTAATTAGTATAAATTGGTGTGTATTAAATGTTTAAACATTACCTTCGCATCTTTTTTAAGGTAATGTGACTTGAAATTGAATCCACAAACTATTGAGGTTTGAGCCCAAATTTTGCTTACTATCAACTTACCCCATATACCATTCCATTCTTTTGTTTTTTAACGACAATTATTTTTGAAAGGTTACTTTTGAGCTATCTTTTCAAAACAAAATCTTGAATATTTCAAAAACGGTTTGAGCTACAAAATTGTATCAAGAATACATTATTATATTTTTCCCAACTTCTCTTTCCCAGAGGAACATTAAAAATGCAAAAAGTTGTTTTGATTAGACTAAAGTGATAACAGCCACAAATTATAGTATAACTTAACTGAACTTCAATCGTTTCAAGTTTTTATAGGAGAGAGGGAGAGTATTTCTCTTGAAATTAAGCAAAGGAAGCTCCGACTCCGATTAAACTCAAACCTAGCAACAGAGGGTTTTGCTTTCTTGGCCTGGCTTGGTGTTTTATTGAGCATATCTACAATTTATGAGTAAGAATTAAGTAAACATGATGGCATACTGCAAATCAGTTGTCTTCATGTTACTCATTGGCACAGTACACATAAAAAGGTAATATCTTCCAAACTGACATTGGTCGCCAAATTGTCAAAACATGACATTGGTCGCCAAATTGTCAAAATATGACAATTTGGCGACCAATGTTAGCTACCGTCCTACCGTAATTATTATAAATTTTTAAATTACCAACGAAAAACGCACAAAAACCGTAAAACTACGCACACCACTAATTTTTTTTACAATTATTGACTATTTTCCGAGAAAAAACACGAAGAAAATTTGTTATTTTTCAATTTATAATTTTCAAATGACATTTTATAAATTAAAACAAAAACAAATTTCCTGTTTACTGCGATTGAAATATAAAAATTAAAGGCCATTTTTTATAAACAAATTTTGACAACGTTCGGTAGATATTACCTTATTATGTGTACTGTGACTCAGTGGGGCGTGAGTCCAACGTTGGAAAAAACTGCTTTAAAGGATCTTCTAGAGAATGCTCTTAACGTGTTCACTAAATGGGTAGATCGCTGTGGTTTTGGTGTTCACCCTCAAAAAAGTTGCCTGAGCTGTCCGCCTAGGTATGCATATACATATACATAGTCAGTTTTGAAACTTAACAGCACCTAGCTTGGCCCGCTTCTAGGGTTCTCAGGATTTTATCGCCCTTTTCGGATCCTCTGTCCTGCTGACCTCATTACTCCGCTTAACGCCCAACTATAATAGGCATATGCGCTCATGGGCTTATGTCAAAATGGCATGAGTGAGTTGTCGAACATACACAATTCTTATGGGATAGCCATAATGCGCATATGCGCGCTTCGTTAACTTTCGTTAAGCATATGCCGTTGCCGTGCGCTCTGAACCGCACGGCATGAGTACATTTCTTTGAATAAAATGTAAACAACATGGATGCAATGCAAGGGGGATGGAAAAATTATATTAATTTTCACTTAATAAAAATGTGATAAACGAATTGTGAATTGAATAAAAACAGTTTTAAAAATTGTTTTTGTGTATTTCAACATGTTTTTTTTACAAAAATTATGGAAATAAAAAATGTAAATTGTGACAGAAGGCTATGCGCGCGTATGTGCATTATGGCTACTCATCATGTTTTCAGAAACAGGATGAAGCAGTTCGTTTGATTTTGACATAAGCCCATGCGCGCATATGCCTATTATAGTTGGGCCTTTAGGGTATGTAAAGTCAATAGGTAGGATACAATGTCAACAATGTTCTTTAACTAGAAAGAACTTTTGCCAAAAACCGCAAGATTCTCATTTAATTTATTTTAGTTGGTTCTGAAATCAGTCCCTTTTTCATATTTTTGAGTGTGTACTTAGTTCTTATTTATTGTAAAGTTCAACCCAACCCACATAGGGGTTATTGCCAGTTTTACGCGGACAAAATTATTTTTCCGGTTTATCTTTATCGACAAGGTAAAAGCTTTTATTTAGTACTTGAATTAAGTATTTTAACTGTTGATTTCAATGAAAACATTTTTCTTCCAAAACCAATTTTTGATCAAACAAAAAAGTGTCAAGAATGGACCCAAATGGTTTCTTAAAACGCCTTTAAATGTAGTTTTATTAATGATATCGCTAAGATAAAGGTCTTAAAATTTAGGAAAAATTATAAGGAGTCAGTTTCTGTAATTCAAGAAATTCAATCTTTAAAAAAACTTAAAATATCGATGCATGAAAACAAGGTAAGCATTTTTCAAAACCTAAAACGTTTAAGAAGGGCAAACGTGTCGAAGTTGCACTTAGTTGCAATTTTTTTTTGCAGATTCAATTAGATGAGAGTTTAACCTTTAGAAAACACTTAATTTTATCACACAATAATGTAAAATAGTATAACTTATCTCCTTATTAACACAAAAAGAAAACTATTTTTACGTTTAATTTATATTAAGATTCAACTTATCATATTATTATTATTATTATATACATTAGAGTGACCGCAAGAAATCGATTTTCGAAATTTAATCGGGGGAACCCCATAAAATGTTCCGCCTTTGCAGATTTTTAGATAGCCAAAATTTCAGCTCGATTGGATAACTCTAAATGGTGCCGACACTCGCTCAAAGTATCAAAAATCTCTGTTTTTTCACTGTTTTTCCAAGAAAATTAGCTCTAGCTCCCAAACAAATCGGGTTATTTTCACTTTTTATATATTAAATTAAAGGTAGTGTTGCTACACGTAATTCAGATGCTAAATTTGCTTAGTTTTACTAAAAAAGAAAAATTTTGTCATCAATTTAAATTTTCAGTACTTACCTCAAAAAGAGCTGAAGTGCAAACTCGATTTAAAATGAAACTTTTTTTTTAAACTGTTTTATTTAAAAAAACGAAACATTTAACAGAATTCTAAGGCTGTGTGTGAATTGCGTTAAATAGTACACCGTGTAAAATTTTTGACACTATTGAGGTGAACAAAAAAATTTCAGCTGTATGGCTTATTGTTTAATATTTTTATTAATAGCTCTTTCACCCCACGAATATACCTCATACTTTTGCTACCCGAGGGCCCAGAGATAGAGAAACATCCATTCTATCCCAATCCGCAGAATAAAACAGTTAAAAAAAAGTTTAATTTTAAATCGAGTTTGCACTTCAGCTCTTTTTGAGGTAAGTACTGAAAATTTAAATTGATGACAATATTTTTCATTTTTAGTAAAACTAAACAAATTTAGCATCTGAATTATGTGTAACAACACTACCTTTAATTTAATATATAAAAAGTGAAAATAACCCGATTTGTTTGGGAGCTAGAGCTAATTTTCTTGGAAAAACAGTGAAAAAACAGAGATTTTTGATACTTTGAGCGAGTGTCGGCACCATTTAGAGTTATCCAATCGAGCTGAAATTTTGGCTATCTAAAAATCTGCAAAGGCGGAACATTTTATGGGGTTCCCCCGAAAAAAATTCGACAAAAAATTTTTTCTATGGGAGTTGCGGTCACTCTAATATACATAGTACTTCGTACATGAATGTACGAACTACTGACACTTATCAGCGCGGCAACTGAGGCCATTTGGCTGAGACAACACCAGACAATGACAAAGAGAAGGACAGATAGACACAAAGAAAAAACATATAACATAAAACTACGTGGCACAGAGGAGGAGACATAGTTGAAAATTGTCTCATATTATCGCACAGGTGGCTTCAGTTATCAACTTATCATATTTTATTTATAAAGTAGCATAGGCGGATTTAGGGGGGGGCACGGGGGCACGTGCCCCCCCCCCCAGAACTTAAAGTTCATACTTAAAGGAAATCAAACTATAAGAGTTTTAAAAATATATGAATAATAACAGAAAGAACTTGAGTAAAATTCTTGTCTATTTCTGGCTGAAAATGCGAATTTTGTTGATTGTTTCATCCCTTTCCCATGAAAAGCTCCACCTCACAAATAAATAAACGATTTTTCGATTTAAAAAAAAGTGAATTTTCAAAGTGATTTTGGTGAAAAATTTTGATATGGACATCGAATGACATTAAATGATATAAAAAAAATAATTGTACCTATATGCAACTCTATTTTTTCATACAGAGGGGTTAAAAAATTTGCACTTTTTTCGTTGTTTTTTTTCAACATTAGTGTTTTTAAAATAGCGGAACACGTCACAAAATTGCATAAACTATACATTATAGAACTGCAATATATGTAGAACAAACTTGCATTTCAGAAGTTTGCCCAAGTTTGCACCCCGAAAATAAAGACCCCTTGAAAAAAAAACTCCTCAAAAGCGACCCTTACTTATAGATTTTTATAAATATTATTTTATTGAGAAAATTTCTCCAGGGATACCTCTAAAAATATGTAAAAATAATAGTGTTCCAAATTTCAAAAGAATCGGTGCAGTAGTTTTGAAGTTATGAGGAGCACCGGCGTTGAAAACATTAGTTATGGGGATAACGATTTAAAGTTTTGAACTCTGGACTAAAAGACTAAAACGTTCCTAAGGGTAGTATTAAAATACTTATAACTTGGTCAATTTGGCTCCAAGAGACCTACGATTTGAACACAATATTCTTGAGGTATAAAACAATTTAACCCCTTGTAGCCCCATGTGACATTTCTGTAACAAACCGAAAAAGATTGCATAAAAGCTCTACAAACTATTTTTTTTTCTTTTGAAGCTTCTAATATTATAATCTTTAAGTATTGCTTTATCGAAATAGTACTTCAAATTTCTAATAAATAGCACCAATAGTTTTTAATTGACAGTTAATGTTGAAAGTTGGGCTTTTTTTGAAAATAAGCAAATTTGTATAAAAACTACGAAATTCAGAAAAAAAATAGTTTTTGTTAGTAAACCCCACGGGGTTTTATTTTTGGATTTTAGGAAAGTGCCTAAAAATTAATATTAGATAGTTTTTTGCTTGAATTTTTGAATTTTTATATAAAAATAAAAATTAAACTTTTTTTTACTCCCAAAATATCGAAATAACTAAGTAAATAATGACTTTATTGAATTTTTAAAAAATACGTGTTTTATTAAAGATAAAGGCCAATCGATTGACTTATTAATTTTTAAATTTACGACCTTGGGTTACAAAAGGTTAATGCAAATAAAAAAAAAAAAGGGTTTCCCGGCAAAAAAGTAGGATTCAGTTTTTTTTGTTATTCTTAGGAACTTTAATATTTATTAGAATGAAGTCTTTAGTATTTGACTAAAAACTACTAGGTCATTAACTAATGGTATAATTATGTCCATAATATTGCAAAATTTTATACAAAATCAATTAAAAAACGTAAACATTTTTTTTTTTCAAAATTTCATCTTTAAAACTTAATTTCTCAAAATCTATTTGGTGAAACAACTTAAGTCAAAAAATTAAACAAAGAATAGATTACTAACTTTAATATAGCACAGAATTGTACGTGCATTTTCTGATTTTTTATATTTTTTTTCTTCCGGCTAATCCAGGAGTAAGAGGGTTAGCACTTAAGTGGCTTTTACTGTAACAAGAAAATGAAAATTTTTCCTTCGGAATAACTTTTTGGTCATTTGGTACCTTTTTGATGTGGGAAATGTGCCTAAATATTTTTGGCCAGGTTTTAGACCACTGTGGGCCGTTAAAATTTTCTGCTTGTTAGTCAGTCGTATGGTACTTCACTTTATTTCTAACTGTTATTGCTGTTTTTTTTTGCCAATCCGTCCCTTGTGCCCCCCCCAGAAAAAAATCCTGGATCCGCCCCTGTAAAGTAGTATAACATTTAGATATTGCATCTAGTAGACAATTTCGTATCTCCTTATTAATATTCCATAAAAACTTTTTTGTATAGCCTCTTTAAAAAAAAGTACTTACTAAAGCGCTGTCGTTAAATTATAAAAAAAAATTAATTTTATCTTTGGGCTGCAAACTTTGAACTCTAGACCGCTGCTGTTAGTCACCTGGAGTGGTAATCAATTTTCAAACTATAAGAAAATGCTAAGCAAGTTATCTATTTTTAGTAGGATATAAATTTTTTACGTTTGAATCAGTTTAAAATTTCGTGTTTTGTCCGCCTGAATTGACTAAATTCCCCTATGTGCAACCCCCGTTTGCATGCGAACGAATGCCACTTTTCTTAAGTGGATGTTAATCAAAAATTACTTAAAAATTACACTTGGTGGTAGCACCTTCAACATGTTGTTGTTGTTCAAAGATTGTAATGGAATTGACGGAATAAATAGCAGCTTAATTGGAAGTATGGAAACATACGAAAATGAAACTTAAGTGGATTTCATTCTTACTGTGTGAGACCAAAGACCAATTTCAAAGTTGGGTTATTGAACTTGCTATTTACAATTGACTTAAAATTAATTAATTTCTTTTGGAGTATTAGCCGATGTAGTGTGAAATTGAACACGACCGACTCAGTTGGTATTGCCATGTTCAAAGGAGAGATCCTGAGAACCCCGTCAAAAAAGCAATATCATATAACGTTCCAACACGAAATAAAAAGAAAGGTAGGCCTAAAAACTCCTGGTACAAGCAAATGCAAAAACACCAGCATTCAGTTGGCCTCAGAAACGGAACAATACAAAACCGGGAGGCTTGCCGCCGATTTCTGAGGTCAACCCGGCGAACCCCACAGGCGGATCACTAGTGTGAAGCAGTAACGTGGGAAGGTTATGATCCCCTCGACATCGAGATCATAACAGCGCCGAGAAAAAGGAAGAAGAAGCCGATGTAGTGCCCCGGGCCAGGAACTCCCCAACGGATGCCAGGGCCTCTGAAGAAATTATGTAGTCAAGAAACCTGTAGATACATATGACATATTATATAGGTAAATAAAATATAATTCAGCAACCAGTTCTCCAAGAAACTTTTGTATTTCACTTTTGAATAGAGCCTAAAAAGAAGAATTTTCTTTTAAAGTCTCACTCGATGGATTTTGAGGAAATATTTAAAAATTAATTTTTTTTCAGCAAGGGGAACTCTTTGAGTTTTTTCGAAGTCTGAAAAAAAAATTAATTTGATAGGTCTGTTCACTGTAAACTTATATCTTTAAAACAAAATACTTGATTTGAGACTTTGGTTCTGCTTCCGAATGAAAAGAAAACAAAAATATTTATATTGCAAGTAATTCCGGAATCAGACAGACCTTCAAGAAACATTTGGTTTACAGTTATGACCATTCTTTTGTCTCACTTGATTAATAGAAAAAAAAATGTCTTGTCCCGGATCACCGGCTCGGCTGCTGCTCAACGTAGGTACGCCTCTGGTTTTAGCTTAATCCTTTGAATCAGCTCATTACTTTGGAAACTGAAGTTAAGTTTCTTCAAAATGGCTGTGGTACCTATGTGCACTGAATTCGAATCAGGGCTACCTTCGTTAATTTTAAGAAAGAGGCCAAAAAAAGGGATTTCAATAAAAAAGTGGCATCTGTTAATAAGGGTTCAAAATAAAATAAAATTCATGATAGAGTTGCCCGAAATCGATGATATACTTTAACTCGCTAAAAATTCTGAAAATGTTTTTAAATACAAATAAAATTCAATTCTGTAGGTGGTATATCGTATATCTGCATTTAAGAGTAGAGTTAAGGCTCTCAAAATAACGACGACACTGATTTTTCCGTCGACGTTCTGTCCTCTGTTTTTTGTCGTCAACGTTCAGTTGTGGAATTTTAATTGCAACAAACCAAAAAGCACTGTTATTGGCATTTTTGTTAGGATACCTTTAAATTAAGAGTGACTATTAAAAATGGATAAAAATACTTTTGTCATTTCTCAGAAACTAAAAAAAAAACGAAATTCGAGTTTTCACCTGTTTTCCTAGCCCGGTTCAAAGGGTTAATTCTTTGTTCACTTTACTTTAGCATTTTATCACAAAACCAATCCTGAGCACGCCCACGCACACATTTCTCTGAACCACAAAAATGTGAATGGATATGAACAATCATAGAAAACGAAACCACGCCTTAAAGCCCAAAGAGTCAGCAATTAAAACACACTTCTTGAGTAAGAAAACCTTCAGCCCTAATAGCGCATGCCGATAAATATCCGACTTTCATTTTCCACCCTATGTTTATCTTGTTAAACTATGAAGTCAGTCCTTTCTGCATCCGTATTCTATGAGTTCATAAATTACGAAAAGGTTCAAACGTTCACAGTTCGCTATCAACCCTTAGTGGTATCAAGGTCCAGGTAGATTATTAACACAATAAAAGTAAGTATTCAAATAAGGGAACATCATTATCATATTCACTCTTGAGTCGGTCCTTGTTCGATTTGTTTATACCATTACTATAGCTGAAATGGGACCAATAAAATACATTTTTAAGGATTGAATACAATCCTCCCTTAATTGATCTATGATTTGAGTAAAAAAAGCTATGCATATTAGACTGGGCCAAAAAAATAAAATATTTTTATTATTTAGAGCCAATTTTTCAATCTTCTAATAAACAGTCAGTTAACTGTTCGACGAATAAAGTTATTAGGCTCATAAACAATCAGATAAAAACATTGAATTTTTCAATCAAGAATAATTTATTCTACAGAATAACAAAAAAAAATTGTCAAATTCAAAAATATTTAAAATTAAACGTCATTATTATTCATGGTTGTTTTTGTTTTTTTGTGTTCCACTGTATTTTTTTCAAAATTATTTCAAAACAGCTTATACAACTGACACAATATTTTTGTTCAGATTATTCCTTAGAATAATTTTTATTCGTCTCTGAAAGAAGCAGATAGTTTTATTCTTAGGAATAAGCTATATCTGCCTGTTGAAAAATTGATTTTTTCTCTATCCTTAGGAATAAGTACTACCTGACTGTTTAACTGACTATTGAAAAATTGGCCCTTAGAAAAATAAAACCACGACAGATTCTTATAGGAAATTTAATTCTCTACAAAAAAGGTCTCTTAGTAATTTTCCCTAAATTGAGTTCTGAAGAAGTTATTCACGATTTAAAAATTGATTTTTCAATTTTTTTCTCGATTTTTTTTTTTCATCATCCTGAACAAGATTTTCGAAGTAACTTTCAAAAAAAAAAAATATTTTATTTTTTTGGCCCAGTCTAATGCATATCCTTGATTGGTTGATTAAATAGAAGATAGCTTCTGTCTTCAATTGTTTCAACGTATACATACAATTTAAAGGGGTTTCAGCTGAGGTATTGAGTCTGTAGAGAGTCGACTTTTTTGGTGTCAAATAAGACTTCCAGTCCCGATTGGAAATAAGCTAGGTGTCGTTTAACCCTAGCTCAAGTAAAATATTGGTAGGTATTCGAGCATTTATTTTTCGTGATAAGGTATAGCAAATTCCCTCCCAAGACATATCAATATCATTTTGAAGTCCAGAAATGATTTCTATTATTCGGTTTAAATACCGTCAGCGGTCAGGGTCGAAAGGCACTTACAGTGTTGTGACTTGATTCTCAAGGTTAAAAGGCGGACTCGCAAATTCTAGAAAATACAAACAAAATTCAAAATTTTGAACAAAAGGTGCCAGAAAAGACTGAAGGGAAAATCTCTTATTAAAAAAAATTAAAATAGAAACAAATAATTGATGATGATAAGAAATTAAAAGGCCAAATATATGATTTGCTTTTAAGATTTAAGATAACCGTTAGATGTTGGAGATAGCTTCAAATTATACGGGTAGGTAGTACCTACGGTACCTACCTAATATTTTCCCATGACCTTAAATATATTTCAGAATCGAAAAAAGAGCAAAGTATGAGAGAATACAACTTTCAAAAATATTTGCTGATAAAATTCATGTTTTCGTGTTTTTTTTTTTTTCAAAAAATATCAAAGATGAATCTTTTGAAAAATATATAAGGCAAAGAATACCAAATGAAAAATTGTATACTATACATTTCTTTTTCATCATATTTTTTTTTATTCTGACAGGAACGGCATAATGTAAAGAGGGGCAACTACGCAGTTCTTACTGATAAAGATGTTGGATTTTTTGAATCTGTTGTTGGATCAAATCACACTGTGAAAGAAAAAGACGAACTTCAATCATACAACGTGGATTTCTTGAGGAGTGTTAGAGGTATTTTTAAACTGTGCTAAAATTTTATTTTTAACATAACACTAAACATTTTAAAATAGATAAAAAGGGAAACTTCTTATACTCATACAAATATTTTATTTAGGATGCAGTAGGTATTGAAGAGAGGTTTATCTTTATTCTGTGTATAAATCGTAGTTTGTTATTGTTTGGTTTCAATATCTCGAGAGCGACTTTTTGCATAGAAAATTTGGCAGGAGCTTTGTGATTTAATTTAATATATATTTAAGTAGGTATACCCACGGTTGCCACTTCAAAAAAAAATTTGTGACCAAGAATGTAAATAAAAATGACCAAACACAACTAAAAATGACAAAAATAATTTGTTTCTGCTAACTTTTAACTGTGCCCTTAATTATGAAAGTGGACTAAGTCACTCCTAAAAATGGCATCAAATCTAGCCTAAAAATAATTATTATTTAAGGGGTAAAGTTTATTTGAAAGCGAAATTGCAGCAAATAGACTTCTTTATTGCTCCTCTAGTGATTTCATAAAAGAAATATAATTAAATCGTTATAAGAAAATTATTATGTAAGTTTTTCTTCAAACAATGCAAAAAGTGACTTAGTCCACTTTCATAATCATAGGCACATACTAAAGACAAAATTATATAAAAAATATACCTAAGGGACATTAAAACAGTAACCATAAATGGAGGGCTCACAGCTATAACTGACCAATTAAAAAAAAAAATTCAAATCTAGTACCAAAACTTACGCAAGGTTTAAGATCTGTCATTAGTTTGGTCAAAAAGTGTTTCGTTTCAAATTGTCATATGTTGAAAAAAAAAATTTACCCTTGCCATTTTTTTTGTTGGTTCACTTCAGCTCTTAGCCCTGAAAATATCAGACCTTGCTTAAAATCTTGTAGAGTTGTTTATGAAAATGGTCCTCATTTTTCGGGTTAAAGTTTTGCAACGGAACATTGTCTAAATAGCATTACCTGTAGAAAAATACCCGAATTTTATCCCTTTTCAGGAAAAATTGAAATTGGGAAAATTATCTATAAATTTGAAACTGAAAGTTCCGAAATGGAGATCATTGATGTTGCAAAATGTTTAAAGATAAAATTGATTATTTTAGATTTCTCAGCTTTTTTAACTCGCTGCTCGCTAAAGCGAGCTTCAGCAACTTTTTTCTACATTTTCTCCTCATTGACTGAACTAAATAGAAACCAGGGCGGAGATTCTGTATGGCGAAAACGAACAATCGTTTTCGTTTGTGCGAACGGTTTGATTCATATAACTTGAAAAACGAAAGAATTTGTTCTGTATCTGTCGCAAATTTTCTTTCGTTTTTCAAAACCGAATGAACGTTTTCGTTTCGTTTTTTATAGAATCTACCCCCAGATTTCTTTCGAAGAAAAAAATAACAAAAATAATAAAAAATTATTTTCATTTTTTCCCCAAATAAAAAAAAATTAAAAATTCTCAGGAAAAATTTTATTAAGCAAGAAAATGTAATTTGGTGTTTTCAAGGGGTCAGTAGTTTATGAGAACATAATATGTTAAGTTTATCTTAAAACGAGTTCAAAGCAAAAATTGAATGAGCTGGTGTGAAATCCCCGTACCTAACGAAATTTAAAAAAATGTTTAACAATAAATTTGACATGTTAGTAAAAAATTGTTGTTATACATTGTGCTAAAGTGAATTTGAAATTTTAATCAAATCATAATTCGTTTAAGAAATGCCTGAGTTAAAAATCTTTAAGTGCGTGAGTCCGCACGAAATCATGAGATTTTGAGAAAGTTTTGAAGAACAGGTTATAAACTACAATTTTTATCATGTTAGATGTTATCACAAAAGTACAAGCAGTTTTTATTTGAAAGCACAAGCCGTATTGAAGTGAACCTCACGAAAACACAGCAATAATTAAATCTATCGATGAAACTAATCATCAAGTCCGAGTGTCCACTGCAGAAACAATACATAGTACACAAAAGTTGGAGTTCACCCATCCAGCGCCAGCTTCTTAGCTTCGCATTGTAGGTTTTTGCACTGTTTCGTATCTTTCAACCTTGATAGTAGGTAGATTATGTACGTACAATTGTACAGTGCGCTTCACATGATTAGACGTATACGGTATACCATTCTTCAAGCAAGAAAACGGAGTTCAGAAAAGACAGTCCGACCTCCGACCGAGAAAAACGGGGTTGCACTCACACACTTGCAACTTTTTGTGTATGAACACAAAGTCAAAGGAAAATCGTGGTGAACAAGTGAGAAAAGGAAAACGAAAGTAGGAAAGACAAAGACAACAAGACAAGGTATAATGCGTCATTTTGTTATTATTTGTCGTTTGTTGCAGTATCTCGTCGGTGGTCGGGTCGTGCGTCGTGCTCGTTCTTAAACTAAATACATTGTTTTATTAATATGGAAAATTTTATTTCAAAAAATGGTATGAATTGCTTAACGTGCTTCTGCGATTTTATAATTAATAATTTATCATTTTGTTGTTTTTCAAGGAGTTCAATAATGATACGCTAGCTGAGAATTTTCACCCTAACCTAAACTTCCGACAATGCACAACAGCTACAATATTCTTCAATGATGCAAATTCTCCAGCAGCTGTATCAACGAATACAATAAAATAAAATTTTGTGTTGAAGCCTGGTACGCTGCTCGCGCTAAATTTTAGCTCCCATACAAATTATCGAAAATTTTTAGCCGAGATAAAATGGATCCCATACAAGTTATCGATAACTTGTATGGGAATTTTATCTCAGCTAAATTTTAGCGCGAGCAGCGTACCAGGCTTAGAAAAAAAAAAAAAACAATAAAAAAATTTAAGAAAAAGAAAATAATTCGTGTTTTGTTTTGTTTGCAAATGCTTCCAAATGTCAAGCGCCTTTTTTTTCCATTCGGCTCCGTTTTCTCGGAATGGAGGTTTTCACCTCACCAATACATATGCAATCGACTTCGCGGTGATTATAATTTCCATACTAATTTGAGCCGCCTTCGGAACCGTTACTGAGCCGAAGTCGTACTCAGCTCCGCCTGAGGCGGAGCGGATTCGGACCGAGGTCGGACTTGTTTGCTTGAATTGAAGGGCAATTGTTTTTTTTGTAGGTGTGTGCAAGAATAACAAAAAAATTTTATTTATAAGAATGGTTTATTTAATTAATATGTTAAAAGCTAACATTAGTTATTTAGTTCTCAATAAAAAAAACAAAAACAAATAGTGGATGAGTGGAAGTTAACGGTACTTTTTTCTCCTTCTTGTCTCTGATGTCTGATGTAAGAAAAAGACCAATTTTTACTTGCGATATAGGTACTATATATCAAGTTATGCATTCTTACAAAAAAAAAAGCTGAGACATTACGATGGTAGAGAATGCCAAAAAAGTGGGTCCCGGAAGTCCGTCTGTCTGTAAACGAAGCTACAGCCTAAACGGATAGACCGATTGATGTCAAACTTGGTATGTAGCATTATTTGGCGACTCTCCAGAGGGGTTTTTGGAATTAATTTTTTTGGACCAAAAATATCGGTACTTGTCATATACCAATTTTAGTAAAATTGAAATATCTCAAAAACGGCTCCAACGATTTTGTTTAAAAAATTCAAATGTTAGTTTTAAGCTAAGGTCTATCTTTTTAATGAAAACAATTTTTTTTGAAAATCATTATGAACGGTACCTGCCATAGATTCGTTTTTTTTTCAAATTCGATTATCTCCGATTCAACGAAACTCTTAGTTAAGAAGCATTTATATAATTTAAATATAAACCAAAAATTAAATTTTCAAAAAAATAATTTTTGGGATTTAAAAAAAAAAGTTAAAAATTTTTTTTTTTGAAAAATCAAATTTTCGAAAACGGGATATTGAATTTTTTTTTAATTTTGTTTTTAGATGCTGATTAGTGATTTCTACAAAATGGCATACCAATTTTATTTTAAAACTTTTTTTCCAAAAAATTATTTATAAAAAATTAGTTATTTAAAAAACGGCTCTAACGATTTTGAAAATTTTTTTTCTAAAAATGCATCTTAATATATCAATCAAAACTGCATAATTGTTTTGGAGGGCAATTTGATTTCAGATTTTATTTTTTTAAAAAACGAATTTTATTTTTTTTTTTCAAATTTCTATATAAAAAGTCTTAAAAATTTAAGCAACTTTAACTCTAAGAGCAAGTTCGTGCGACCCAGTCGTGCATTTTATTTTTATTCACATGATAACATGATTAGACGCACACCTAATTTAGTTAAATAGGCGTAATCTACTGCGTTGATTCGATTAAATTTGGAAGTTTAGGCCGTGTGTGAATTGCATTAAATAGTTAACCCCGTGTAACATTTTTGACGCTATTGAGGTGAATAAAAATATCAGCTTTATGGCTTATTGTTTAATATTTTTCTCTGCCTCTTTTCTGCCATGATACTCCTTTTTAATAAAAAAAAAAAACAAAACCATCTGCAAAATAAAATTAACCTAAATTTAACCAGGTCCCAGAGCCCATTAAATTTTTAACAGCTGAACATTTTTATTTCACCTCAATAGTGTCAAAAATTTTACACGGGGTTAACTATTTAAAGCAGTGTGTGAATTGGCCTTAAGCATCAAGAAATTATTTTTTAGTGATTTTAATTCAAAATGGGTAAAAGAACATTCTGAGCGCGAAACAAAAAGGGAAAAATGAAGAAATCTATTTCAAAGGTTTTTCCATAAGCACCATTGCCAAAAAAGGACGAAGTGACCCTTTCGATTGGAATTATTTAAAAAACAAAGTCTCCTAGTTTTTACATTTTAAACTTCAAGGGAGAAGCTTAAACACCTCAGTAAAAAATAAAAAAAAAATAAAATATCCGAGCAAAATTAAAGGAAAAACTGGGATAGCGGCCAGCACCACTATTACTAGCCTTATTGTGTTCAGGGCACTTTAGGATATGCACTGTGTCGTACTAGTTTTTGAGGTTTTCTCTCTAATATTGAGTTTTAGGATGATCTTATTAATGAAACGGGTGGGGAAGTTTTTAAACAAAATATTTACAGTGACTTACATTTTTATTTTTTACTATTTTTAATACTACTATTTTATTACTATTTTTATTTTGTATTCGAAGGCGACAGTCAACTCGTTTTAAAACCTGGCTCCGTCGAAGAAGTCTCAACAATTCTCAAATACTGCAATGATAATAAAATTGCCGTATGTCCGCAAGGAGGAAATACCGGTCTAGTTGGAGGATCAGTTCCAGTTTGTGATGAAATTGTTCTTTCACTTCAACGTTTGAATAAGGTTATAAGTATTGATGAAGTAACTGGCATCGCAGTCTGTGAAGCTGGTTGCATTTTGGATACTCTGGAAAATCATGCCAGAGAAGTAGGTTTGGTAGTGCCAATAGATTTGGGAGCAAAACAAAGTTGTCATGTTGGTGGAAATCTGTCAACTAATGCAGGTGGTCTTCGTGTGCTGAGATACGGAAATCTTCATGGTTCATGCTTAGGTGTTGAAGCAGTAAGTCGTGTTTTAAAACTGTTCATTGAGTTAAGTACCTACACAAGCTTTTTTCAAAATTAAGGTTTTAGCGAATGGACAAGTTCTAGACTTGATGTCAGACTTCAAGAAAGATAACACCGGATATCATCTCAAACATTTGTTCATTGGTTCGGAAGGAACTTTGGGTATAATAACCAAGCTAGCACTACTTTGCCCGCCAGCACCAAAAGCTGTACACGTGGCATTCTTAGGTAAATTTACAACTTGTTGGTTCACATTGAGTTGAATGAATTAATAACCAATTCTTATATTTGCAGGAATTTCATCATTTGACGATGTTCTAAAGACGTTTGTTGCAGCTAAAAGACATTTGGGTGAAATACTTTCTTCATGTGAAATGCTAGATGCAGCCTCTTTAGCAGCAAGTTTGGAACATTTTGATGCAAAGTATGTATGACAATGACATCAATTAGAATGGGTGTATGAAATGAGTGTGTAAAAGTTTCATAATTCTAAACTATTATGTTCATACATTTCATTTGATAAAAACAAAATAATATTTAGCAGTCCACCATTTAAAAAAAATAGAGATTAGTTTTGTTTGAATTATATTTAAGAACTTTTAGAAAAATGGAAAAAGAAGAGTTTGTTTTTACAGAAGTTGAAAAAGGTAACAACGTTTCCGGAGCTCTTGAAATTAGCCTTTTGAAATTTCTATAAAATTTTGCAAAGGGTCTTTTAAATAATGTTTGGAGTTTTCAGTCATTACCTTAAAAGAAAGATAAATTTAATCCAATGTTAAATGTTAATCTTAAATCTGTATAATCTGTACCGTTAGTATTTTTAACGAAATAAAATAAAATTTGATTCTGAAAATAATTTCGGTGGGGCAGCTCTCCAAGTCCCCCATCTGGCTTTGTGCCGGGCGTCACTATCTCACTATCATGTGATGGAGTCCATAATGTCCGCACCCCATCGAGCACGAGCAGATGACCGCTCTAACATTGGTTATGGTTAGCTTTTTTGCCGAACTATCTTGTTGTACCGGTTTCGATACAAGCAACTACAACACTACAAGTGGTTTGACAGCGAATTTACCTGCCCAAACGGGTATCAGCAGAATTCTGCACAAGGATTTATTTCTTTGTTTAATTACAAGCAGATTGCGCCCCGCAGAAACTTCTTGTGGACGAGGTCGAAACGGTGCGTGCGCGTTGTCAACTCTATTTTATGTGAGATTATAGGTTCGACACTTAAACGGATATGTAACTAAAGAGAATTGTCGAATATGGAATAACTCTGCCCCAGAAATTCTCCATTAAAAATTCATTTCACAATCTGTCATGTTTTCGCTGTTTTGTCGGCCCATGCATTTTCAAAGAAAAAAAATTTGCACTTTAAGGGTCACTGGCATTATTTGAAATTTTGAAAAAAAATTACGTCCGAACGACAAGTCTTTCCAACTATGTGCTAATTCACAAATAACCAGACCTATTTGGCAAAGGTGCAACGGAAATTCGACAGTAAATAAACTTAGCATTTTTCGTTGGCTCACAGGTCACTCTTTTTTTTCTTGAAAACAGGAAGTTCGCATATGAATGAAATATGTATCTTATCAAAATAGTTCTTATAAGTGCCCAAAAATTTGAAGTAGGAACTGCTCTCAGGTCTCAGTATAAAGAGCAACATAGTAGTGTGTTCTAGTTTTTTGTTCAAAGTTCATGCACATGACATGCACTATAGGCCGGAGCGAAATTTAATTTTCTGGGAATTCAAAACTATACCCCCCGCAAAACTTAATTTTAATTTTTAATTTTTTTTGCCACCACTAGGGGTCGCGCATTGCAATGCAAAAATTTATGTTTTCTTGTATGTATTTGTATTTTTTTTAAATTTTTTTTCCGTGCAGATTTGGTATTAAAAAGGATTATATAAAATAAATAAAGGAACTTAGTTAAACAAATATATAAAAAAAAAGTTTTAAGCTAAGAAAAAATTAAAAAATGATATTCTGACCAATCTTTTGTTTTAGGTTTATTTTTTTGGGTTTCAATTCCATAAGGAATTACCAATGGGATTTTTGTAAAGAAGAATACAAAATAAATTTTGTTGTTTGCTTTTTCCAATTTTCAATGCGAATTCGCAACCCCTAGTGGTCATTTTAAAGATAAAACAAAAATTCGTTTAATACTTTTTTGGGCCCAATGCAACTTTTACAACTTTTTCCATTTTATGAAATTTTATCCATACAACGTCGCACAAAGCACGTAATATTCCAGTCATTTTATCGGAAAAAACGGCTTGGAAATGCAAATGAATCGAGAAAGCTAAATGTTTGATATGACGTACGGGGTTCTTAGAAAAGCTTAAGGGGTAATAACACCTTGTAAACCACGAAATCGAGCGTCATTTTCATCAACGTATAAAACAAAGAAGAAATATTATTTTCTTTTGGTGTTTGTTTAATTTAATTAAGTATATTAATAGGTAACAGAATAGGCTAATGTTAAATTTTTTAATGATGTGAAATTTTTTAAATGGCGGTGTAGTTCAGGATGATAAGAAAATCCTGTGCTCCCATCGGGCGACCAACTAACTCCTACAATTTCTAACCGATTGGGCTGAAATTTTGTGTGGAGCTTAGAAATACTATTCTCTAGTAAGTACGGATTTTTTTGAAATATTAATTTTTAAAGAAATGGCATTAGTTTGAAAAAATTATTTCATTCCAAAAACAAAATTCGTTGAAAAAAAGACCATAAAATCGTTAAATTTTAATATTTCAAAAAAATCCTACGTACTTCAGCCCAATCGGTTAAAAATTGTAGGAGTTAGTTGGTCGCCCGATGGGAGCACAGGATTTTACTATCATCCTGAACTACACCGCCATTTAAAAAATTTCACATCATTAAAAAATTTAACATTAGCCTATTCTGTTACAGTACATAACGCTTATAAGAAACTCAAAAATTGCACAATATTTGTTTCTTATAACCGAGTGTTTCTTATATTCTTAGAACGGATATAAGAAACAAGTTTCTTATACAAATATACCTACATTAGAACCACAAACTTATCCTCGCCTAAATATTCAATCCAATTACATAACTACATAATGTAGCTATTTTATATTTTTCACAGATTTCTTTTCTATTTTGTCCCGATTTAATTTATTCAAGGATCAATTTAGTTTTAAGTGAAATATTAGCTGTGTTCCTTTGGCCTGAAGTATCTACTGCTAAGTAGTTCTGCTGGTTGTATTCAACTCCATTTCTTCAATAGAAAAAATTTCAGATGCACTAAAAAGTACTTTGCTGAGCCCAAAGGAACACAGTCATTATTTCGCAACATTTTTAGCAAAGGTAAACACAGCAGGGATATAAAGAACACAAACACAACAAATAACAAATTGAACATTGAACTGAAATTCTCTTCAAATAATGTCAAACTCAAATGACATTTGCACAGGTTGCTTTGAATTTTTCTTAAGGGTTCATGTTTTTTTAGTTTCGTGATTTTTTTGAAAGTTTCTTAAATCCAACCAACTTTATGTGTGAGCAAGAAAGTTCGTGGTTTGAAAAATGTTTCTTTTATCAGTGTTTTTCTTATAAACGTGTTTCTTATAAACACATAATTCAACATTAAAATATATGGTAAAGTACACGGTGCTTTTGTTCGAGTTTCTTTTAAGCGAGGTTTTCTTATAAGCGTGTTTCTTATAAGCGATAAATACTGTACCTATTAATATACTTAATTAAACTAAACAAACACCAAAAGAAAATATTATTTCTTCTTTGTTTTATACGCTGATGAAAATGACGGTCGATTTCGTGGTTTACAAGGTGTTATTACCCCTTAACATTAAGTTTTCGACCAAGCTTTTCTATAACCGTTTTTCGCTATTTTGAAAAAAGGATAAAATTCTTTTTTTTTTTGCCAATAACTCGACTACCCGACAAGAAACGAAAATTTTAATATACAGGGTTGTCCCAAAAGTAATGGATCAAACGAAATATGCTGATAGGCCAACTTTAGGGCTTTCAGAATTTGGTAACTTGTTCATCCCAAATCCTTACGGTTTTTGATTTAATGTAGTTGATTTCTATAAGTTGATTTCGACTAGTGTCTGTTCTTTAAAAATAAATGCTTTCGTCATTATTTAAAAAACGCTTCCATTTCTGTTGCACAGTTTATTCTATTAATAAATTTACAGATCTCTTCACTTTTGTCTTCCATCCTTTAAATGTGAATTTGTTTTCCATAATTGCAGATCTCCTGTAGATGGATATCCCTTTTACATGCTGATTGAAACTTCAGGCAGCAACGAAACCCATGATGAAGAAAAATTCAATAAATTCCTTGAAA
Source organism: Episyrphus balteatus (assembly GCF_945859705.1). Taxonomy (NCBI): domain Eukaryota; kingdom Metazoa; phylum Arthropoda; class Insecta; order Diptera; family Syrphidae; genus Episyrphus; species Episyrphus balteatus. The sequence continues at coordinate 70,855,070 of NC_079135.1, forward strand.
TTGGTATGGAGAGTGGAGAGATCTGTGATGGCACAATTACAAGTGACCCTAGTAAAATTAAAGAGATTTGGAGTCTTCGCGAACGTGTTCCACTTGCTTTAATTAAAGATGGATATTGTTTTAAATATGACATTTCCTTGCCACTTCGTCGATTCTATGAAATCGTACCAGTTCTTAAAGAAAGAGTTGGCGATTTATCACATCGAGTTTGCGGTTACGGACATTTGGGTACATTAAAATCAAAAAAATTAAGTTTAGTTTTATGTTCTTATCCCAAATTTTCTTTTCTATTTATTCAAAATAGGTGATTCAAATCTTCATCTGAATGTCTCATGTAAGGAATATAGCGCTGAGCTTTACAAAGCAATTGAACCTTTTGTCTTTGAATACACATCTAAGTTGAAAGGAAGCGTCAGTGCTGAACATGGTATTGGATTTTTAAAGACGAAATATTTGGGATTTTCAAAAACCCAAAATGCTATAGATATGATGAAAAATATTAAACATCTACTTGACCCTAATGGAATACTCAATCCATATAAAGTCTTGCAAAATCACTAGAAAAAGTTATGGTAGTACAATTTAATAAATGGCTGTTAATATAGTAGAAATAATAAAAAAAAATTTATAAAAATGTATAATGTTTCATTTGAGATCACTTTTTTTTGTGTTTTTAAAGGGGAGGTAGGTAAAAGGCACGGTGGCTTTCTATCTAATCTAAGTGTAGGAAACAAATTTTACTCCCTAACAAAAAAAAAATTATACAAAAAGAGCGTGAGGAGCTCCACCTACACTCTGTCCAACAAAAATTGCTAGTACCTGCTTGTGCTTGCCAAAAAAAAAAAATACATTTTAAAACAATTTCCTCCAAATTCATTGAATGAGACATCAAATAAAAGTTCTTTTAAAGCTCTATTCATAACTGAAAATAAAAGTTTCTTGGAAGGTTCGTTCCCGAGATATTTCTAACCAAACATTTTTTTTTTCTTTTTTTGATAAAATTTTTTGACCATTGATCAACTCGAAATTGGTTTTGAATTAAAGATCGGAGTTCATAATCAACAGACCTATACACGCAGGTAAGAAACTACAACTTAATTTTTCAAAAAATTTTCGAAAAGAATCCATGCCACATAAAAAAAATACAATTTAGAATTTCCTCAAAATCTATCAAAAGAAAGGTTTAATTTCTACTCATTCATTAATAGAAGTACCTTGGAGGTCTGGCTGCTGAGATATTTTCAGCCAAAAATTTCTTTTTCCTTCATTCTGAACCCGATATTTTATGACAAAGTACTTATGACCAGGGTACTCGGCAACCCTGTTTAAATTATTTAAACACCGAAAAATACTTGTTTTTCACACAAAAAAGAAATAAAATGCACGACTGGGTCGCACGAACTTGCTCTTAGAGTTAAAGTTGCTTAAATTTTTAAGACTTTTTATGTAAAAATTTGGAAAAAAAAATAAAATTCGTTTAAAAAAAAAATAAAATAAAATCTAAAATTAAATTGCCCTCCAAAACAAGTATGCAGTTTTGATTGATATATTAACATGCATTTTTAGAAAAAAAATTTTCAAAATCGTTAGAGCCGTTTTTTTAAAAACGGCTCTAACGATTTTCAAATTTTTTTTTTAAATCCAAAAATTATTTTATTTTTGGTTCATATTTAAATTATATAAATGCTTCTTCACAAAAAGTTTCGTTGAAATCGAATAAGCAGTTTCGGAGATAATCGGATTTGAAAAAAACCGTTCTATGGCAGGTACCGTTAATAATGATTTTCAAAAAAACAATTTTTCATTTAAAGATAGACCTTAGCTTGAAACTAACATTTGAATTTTTTAAACAAAATCGTTAGAGCCGTTTTCGAGATATTTCAATTTTACTTAAATCGGTATATGACAAGTACAGTTATTTTTGGTCCAAAAAAATTAATTCCAAAAAACCCTCTGGAGAGCCGCCAAATAACGCTACATACCAAGTTTGACATTAATCGGTCCATCCGTTTAGGCTGTAGCTCCTTATACAGACAGACAGACAGACAGACTGACAGACTGACAGACTGACAGACTGACAGACTGACAGACTGACAGACTGACAGACTGACAGACAGACAGACGGACTTCCGGGACCCACTTTTTTGGCATTGTCTACCATCGTAATGTCATGGAAAAATATTATCTCAACTTTTTTTTTTTTGTACGAATGCATAACTTGTTATATAGTACCTATATCGCAAGTAAAAATATCACATTTCAAAGAGTTATGAGCTAAATCGGTCTCAAATTTGATATTCTGACTGAGGAAGTTTTGAAGGTTTTTACTTGCGATGTACACAGAGAAAAATATGACCACCTAAAAACTTACAGATTGCCTTATTGTTTTACTGCCCATATGTTTTATAAGAAAATCTTATTAAAAGAAACGATTAATAAGGTTTTTCTAAAAGGATTTCTTATTTATAGAGAAAATCTTCTTAAAATTTGAGTGAAAAGTTTATTTTTTTTTTGCAACTTGGCACTAAAACAGAAATCGAGATCAATATTTTCATAGCAGGTTGGTTCAGGTGTTAAGTTGAGCGACTAATGATCTGGATATATGGCTGTAACAGCTTGTTCAGTCGGTTGTCGTGTTGTGGTTGTGGTATCTTCCAAGCAAAAACGCTGACACAAAAGGATATTTTAAAATAGTAGTTTTATGGAACAAACGAAGATTAAATGATTTACAAAGTTTGGTACTACTTCTATTGAAAAAGTATTATTATGGTGTTCCTACCCTTTGCTATTATGCGGTTGGTGTTCCGCAGTTATTACAGAAGGCGTAAAGAAACACTGTAATAATACTTTCAGAAAAGAAGCCAAGGATAAGAAGCGGTAAGTGTTACCTCTGTAATATCTTGACTCTTTCCTGGTCAAGTCGAAAGTGATTTAATTCTAGTTTCGGCTCTCCTTTTATAGCCAGAAAACAATCAAAAAAATATTTATTAATTAGGAGGCTTTGAATTTTAGAAAATAAAAATAAATAATTAGGTATAAAAATTTAAATTATAGTCAAAGGCGACATTGATTTCAAACTTATATAAAAATAAAATATAAAAATAATAGGCAAAGGCGGTATGCATGCTAACAACAATAATGTGTTGTTACATGGCTGCGATTTTTTTAAATTTTCTTTCTGATAACAGTGACCACCTACCCTAGCTACCGTTTACGTTTCGTAGTTGACTTTTGGGACACCCTGTATGTCATGTTGAGATAACAATCAGATATGACATTACGATGATAGATAACGGTGACATATCGTCGCCGTCGCATAACTCAAAAATCCTGGGGTCGAATTACGGCACACGATTACGATCATACGTTAACGTTTTGACTATTGCTGTGTCTATTTAATCAGTAGAAAAATAAAGGGACACATAGCAACCATACGTTAACGAACGTATGCGGTAATTCGACCCCTTTGAGTATTTAATGCCAGTATACTACCAACAATACATTCTTCATTTTTTTAAACTCAGTTTAAATTTAATGGATTTGTAGCCTAGCATACAGCTGATTCTTTTTCTTAATTTTATGAAATCAATTTCAATTTAAGTTTATTGAGACTTTCTTTCTTTTTTACATTTGATTTTTCAAAGTAATAATACTAATACTAGGTTTTGTTGCTGACTTGGAATTGGTCTAGCTTATACCTACATAAATATTTTATTAAGAGCCAATTTTTCAATCTTCTAATAAACAGTCAGTTAAGTGTTCGACGAATAAAGTTATTAGGCTCATAAACAATCAGATAAAAACATTGAATTTTTCAATCAAGAATAATTTATTCTACAGAATGACAAAAAAAAATTGTCAAATTCAAAAATATTTAAAATTAAACGTCATTTTTATTTATGATTGTTTTTGTTTTCTTGTGTTCCACTGTATTTTTTTCAAAATTCTTTCAAAACAGCTTTGACAACTGACACAATATTTTTGTTGAGATTATTCCTTAGAATAATTTTTATTCGTCTCTGAAAGAAGCAGATAGTTTTATTCATAGGAATAAGGTATATCTGCTTGTTGAAAAATTGATTTTTTCTCTATCCTTAGGAATAACTACTAACTGACTGTTTAACTGACTATTGAAAAATTGGCCCTAAAAGATTTATATTATCTTGTGGACAAAGTAATAAATAACTTGACTAGTTACATATGTATTTAAGTGTTGCTCAAGGCACTTTTCAGAATGTACATATTGTGAATGGGTACTTAAAACTAGGTAAACAAAATTAACAAATTAACAAAAGGCAGATATCGACTCGTGCCAAAAAGGACACAAAAGTCCCCTCATACCACAAAAGGTATAACATAAGTTTTCATTATACATGGTATAAAGTTTAGTTAAATAAAGCAAAAGGTTTTGAATATTTCATAAAATTTGTACATTGTTCATTTAGAGCCGATTTTTCAATCTTCTAATAAACAGTCAGTTAACTGTTCGACGAATAAAGTTATTAGGCTCATAAACAATCAGATAAAAACATTGAAGTTTTCAATCAAGAATAATTTATTCTATAGAATAACAAAAAAAAAATTGTCAAATTCAAAAATATTTAAAATTAAACGTCATTTTTATTCATGATTGTTTTTGTTTTCTTGTGTTCCACTGTATTTTTTTCAAAATTCTTTCAAAACAGCTTTGACAACTGACACAATATTTTTTTTTGAGATTATTCCTTAGAATAATTTTTATTCGTCTCTGAGGCCCATTTGCTGAATATTCTTAATATTTAAGTAAATCAAAAAGGCCTAAGTTTCACATACCGGTTTGCACGAACTTAAAAGTAACCCCTAAATCTGACTAAGTTTAACATTATTTAGGATGAGGAAATAGTAGATCATAATGGTTTTATGTTCTTCTTAAGCAATTTTAACTGCGAAAAAAAGAAAAAAAACACCCCTTAAAAATGATTTTGGGTGTAAAGTGAACAATAATTATAAGTTTAAGAACGGTTAACTTATGTCGTTTTCGATTGGCTCTCCGGAAGCGTCCGGAATCATTCAGAAGACTTCTGAAATCGTTTTATTGGCATGAAAATGACAGCCAGAACGCTTCTCAGAAGAGAAATTCTCTTCTTGATTTCAAATCAGAATCAAATCAAGAAAGCACTAATACATGAATACTCACATGTCAAAGATACACTCAATCATTGTTTTTTATTATTTTTCATTCAAATTTTTTTCGTTTTCTGAAATTAATTTGTTTATTTATTTTCAAACAAATAAATTAAGCTTTTAAAATATTTTGCAAAACGAATTCCCGATTAATTTGTTGAATATTAGGTACTATTTTCTTCACATATTAATTATTTTTCAAGTCTTATGCCATATTTGACATTTTAAATTTCACAGAAAAACAAACACAAACACAAAAAAAATAGAATTGAGTGGAAGCAATTCAAATTGTTTTATTGGATTTCAGTGTGAGTGAATCCTTGAGTGATTCCAATCGAAAACGACATTACTTTATACGTGTTAACTAGTAGCAGATGGTACAATTTGCCGCACAAATTCGTATACATTTTTTAACATTTTGCTGTCAAAATTTTCACACACAATACAAACAAACACAATGACACACAAATACATACACAAAAATAAATCTTTCAAATTAATAATTTGTTTTTTATTGAATTAAACACCATTTATTTTACCGCTTTCACTAATATTCATTTTTTCTTCAATAAAAATAGACAGAATACCAAAATTTCTTGAATTATTTTCCGTAAATTGTTCAAAAACAATTTAAATTAACTGACGTTTGTGTCGATTTGACAATTTGATTTGAAGCTCTCAGCGATTTCTTGCATGAAAGTAAATCATTGCTAGGTTTAACATAAATATTTTTTAGCAACTTGGAATAAACTAAGGCCCATTTGCTGAAACGAGTCTTAAATATTTATGTGAAACATAAACCCTTAAGTTCTACATTACGGTTTGCACGAACTTCAAACTGTGTCATAAATTCCTCTAAGTTTAACATAACTTAGGGGGAAGAAATAGTAGAACTTAAGCTGTTATGTTCTACCTAGGCACTTTTATTTTATGAAAAAAGCAAGAATGTCGCTCAAAAATTGATGTCGGTAGTACAAAGGACATGAATTATTATCAATTTAATAAAAATAAACTTACATTCATTAACTTAAACCATCCACAGATGGTACAATTTACACCACAATTTTTTGTATGAGGCACTATTTTGCTGTCATATTTCATTGACTAATTTTGACACACCAGCACATTTACACACACACACGAATAATTTTTGTTTAACCAATTAACACTTATTTTTGGCTCAAATATACTTTTTTACACTTTTATTCCGCAAGATAAAGACACAAACTTGAAAATTTAACGATATTGTTGTATATTAATTGCTAAATTGCTCAAAATCTATTTAAATTATTTGACGTTTCTATTGATTTGACTTTTGAATTTGAAGTTCTCAGCGATTTATATCATGAAAGTAAATCATTGCTAGGTTAAACATAAATATTTTTTAGCAACTTAGAATAAACTAAGTAAAACACAAGAGTTATGTTCGACCTAGCTAAGATGAGAATTTATGACTAGTATGAGCAAATGGGCCTAAGTAAAACAGAAGTGCTATGTTCGACCTAGCTAAGATCTAAATTTATGATCCGTATGAGCAAATGGGCCTGAAAGAAGCAGATAATTTTATTCTTAGGAATAAGCTTTATCTGCCTGTTGAAAAATTTATTTTTTCTCTATCCTTAGGAATAAGTACTAACTGACTGGTTAACTGACTATTGAAAAATTGGCCCTTAATTAAATAAAGCAAATAATTTAGAATTTTCATAGAGTTTATAAATTTGTAGTTATTTAAAAATTTTTTGAGATCTAGAATTGATCAAGTGGGTTAACATTTTAATTAGAAAAAAAAAAGCCACAAGAAGTGTTTGAATGAGTTGAGTTCCATCTATTAGCCTCTATATACATTAGGATTGCCCCTCCCATAGAAGTCAGAGAGGAATTCGTTGTCATGAAGTTGGAATAGTTGGGAAGACGAGAGGTTCGCCAAGCTAATTGGAGATGCATAATACATGCCTATCTTCAATGGCAAATTCAATATTAGCTGTATATACATTTCTAATCAGGGGGTTGTCATGAAAACTAAAAGAACGAATTCTTTTCGTAACCAGGTCGAAAAGGTATGAGAGTAAAGGTATCGTATTTGACTCGCCAATATACCATTTTCCACCTGGTCGTCTATGTTTGTTTATACAGAATCCTAAGACATATCTTTGGAATATTTGAAGTTCTTTAGCTACAGTTGGAGAAATTTTAAACCATGAAATGAAGCCGTATGAGAGGATAGGTCTGATAAGTGTTTTATATAGGAGAAGTTTAGTGCTTTTATCCACAAAGGAAGATCTGAAAAGGAATTTAAGCTGAGCTGCTGCAGCTTTACTTTTATTAAGAGCAATACGAGCGTGGGGATTCATTCTAATTCTCTCATGGAAGTTAATTCCAAGATATTTTATCTGTTTTTTAAGTGGGATCAGATTTCCATTAATAAAAAGTTTGAGTTGCTTGCTTTCTCTCACTTCTAAGTGGTGACCACGAGGGGAAGCGTTTCTAAAACAAATTAACTCGCTTTTTTGATAATTGATGGATATGCCCCAGTGATTAAAGTAGTCGACAAGTCTTTCGACATGACTTTTAATAAAATTTAAGGCATCGTGAGGTCTTTCAGAAGAGGCAAAGATAACCGTATCGTCTGCGTATTGTATGCTTTGTGAAGGTCCGAGTGAAGAGGGTAAGTCATGAATGAAAATATTGTATAAAAAGGGGCCCAAGAAGGAACCTTGAGGGAAAATAGTATGAAAAATTGACAAACTTGGAAATTTAAAACAGCTTTTCTGAAGAGTTCAGATTTTTTAGTTATGCCGGCTTTCTATAACAGCGACGATATCCTGACATGTCGGGACGTTCGCTTAGAAGCAAAATATCACAAACAAAGTCTCTTAAATATGCCCCTATCGATCCATGAAATAAAAAACTGACAGTGCCTCTTCTCTCAAGGTCAAGTGACGCTTTGGTTGGAGTAGTAGTTACGTTCTTGTTCTTGTAGGACCGCGAATTACACATCAAGTTTTAGCTAGGAATCTTCTAGGTATCAAAATATTAGAATTTTATTGGCTTTGTCAATAGTTGGTAGTAAAAGTGATTTTTTTTAAATTTCAGATTACCAATAGACGGATATCCCTTCTATATGCTCATTGAGACTTCTGGCAGTAACGAGATACACGATGAAGAAAAAATGAAAAATTTTCTTGAAATTGGTATGGAAAATGGTGAAATCTGTGATGGTACACTTACAAATGAACCAAGTAAAGTGCGTGATATATGGAAACTGCGTGAGCAAACTCCTATGGCCTTAATAAAAGATGGATATCTATATAGTTACGATATTTCTGTGCCCCTTCGACGATTCTATGAAATTGTTCCTGTGATGGAGAAGAAACTTGGAAAGATGGCTCGTCGAGTGTGTGGATTCGGGCATTTGGGTAGATTTATATGCAATCAAAGCTAAACTAGTTTTAATAATTTGTTTTGTTTTTTTTTTTTTGAATAGGTGATTCAAATCTGCATTTAAATGTAACCGCTAAAGAATACAGTGAAGAATTAACGAAGGCAATCGAACCATTTGCATATGAATACACTTCAGATTTGAAAGGAAGCGTTAGTTCTGAACATGGCATTGGTTTTTTGAAGAAAAAATATTTAAAATTTTCAAAACCGCAAAATGCTATTGATATGATGAAAGACATAAAAAAGCTAATGGATCCAAATGGTATTCTCAATCCATACAAGGTGTTGTAGGTAACACTATTAACTTTTAATTAACTTGAAATTAAAAAAAAACTGGTTGTATTATCTGTAGATAATATTTCATTTATTTTTAATAGGTGGAAAACATATACATTGTTATGTATAGCATATAAAGTTACAAACCTTTATATTTTATAAAATTGCAGATTCACATCAAATAAAAAAATAAAAATTTTGAAGACACACAAATCTTTATTTTACTGTGGGTTGGTGACAATTTCCCCAAGACATAATTCCCAAACCAAAATCCCCAAACCCAAAATCTCCAGACTGAAGTCTCCAGCAGCAAAATCTCCAAAGAGAGAATTCTCATAGCAAAAATCTCCAAACCAAAAATCTCAAAAAAAAAAAAAAAATGTTGAAGTAGTAAATCGCGCCATTTAATCGCATGATTGATGATTCGCTACTTGAACATATTTGTTTTTGGACACAATAATTTGCTTTTTTGATAGACTTATCGATTTATAGTTTGCTTTTTTCGTCTTTTATTTTATCTTCATACAATAATCCTATTCATAGTAACTACAAAAACTGTTATGAAACACAATAGACGATTCCGTTTATTAATACTTTTGACAAACTTCAAGTGCATTCATAAATTTGTTCTTCAAAAACTCAATAATTATCATGTCATAACAGTGAATGAGAATGTCATGTCCATGCCGCAAGAGCAACAGTGTTAGTAGGAGATTTCAGGAGTCGTACGAAATCCCAAAAAAAAAAATATGACCATGGGACAAAATCTCTAAAAAATATAATCCAACTTGCCAAGAGAAAATCTCTATGGACAAAATCTCCAAAGAAACAATTTCTTTTGTCAAAATCTCCACCAAATCTCCAAATCCCCAATGTCCAGTTTCTACGTTTCGGACGCGTTTTGGACGCGTTTCGGACACGTTTTGGACGCGTTTCAGACGCGTTTCGGAAGCGTTTTGGATGCGTTTCAGACGCGTTTTGGACGCGTTTTGCACGCGTTTTGGGCGCGTTTTGAACGAGTTTCAGACGCGTTTCAGAAACGCGTTTGGGACGCGTTTTAGAAGCGTTTTGGGCGCGTTTAAAACGCGTTTCAGACGCGTTTTGAGCGCGGTTTGAACGCGTTTCAGACGCTTTTTGGACGCATTTCGAACGTGTTTTGGACGCGTTTCAGACGCGTTTCGGACGCGTTTTGCACGCGTTTTGGGCGCGTTTTGAACGCGTTTTGAACGCGTTTTAGGACGCGTTTTGGATGACTTAAACAAAGATATCCGTATCTTCTCAGATAGCCAGGCAGCCATTAAATCTCTTGATTCTGTATCTACCAATTCAATAACTGCCTTTAATTGTCGATCATCTCTGATGGAGATGGCACAGCAGTTTAACATTCACCTTTGCTGGGTGACGGGTCATAGAGACATTTTAGGAAATTGCAGAGCTGATGAACTTGCCAAAAGTGGAACACTGATACCATTATTACCAAATAAGGTCAAACATAGGTATTCCCAACTAATGCTCAAACAAGATGCTACAAATAAAACAAACCTTAGGTGGAATGATATCACCACATGTATAACGACTAAACAGATCTGGCCAATACTGGATCTGAAGCGCTCTAATTGTTTAATATCACTAAGCAGATCAGAAATCAGCTCCGTAATAGGTGCCATAACAGGACACTGCATAATAGGCAAGCACGCAACACGCCTCGGAATTTATTCCAATGATTTCTGCAGAAGCTGCATGGATGAGGAGGAGGTGGAATCGATTCCACACCTTCTCTGTGAATGTCCTGCGTTATCTCAAAGACGTAGACTCCATTTGGGAGAATTCTACTATAAATATCCTAGTTAGCTGGCAAATATAGACATAGGTAGTTTCGCTCGCTTTATAAGAAGCTCTAAATTAAATAATTCAACGAATAGGAAGAAAAAATCTCAAAGATTTATTGTGGTATCACAACCGACCAATCATAGTCTAAGTGTATCAGTTCTCCTGCTGATAGCCACGTTAACCGCGTTTTTGAAGCGTTTCGGACGCGTTTCAGAAGCGTTTTGGACGCGTTTCGGACGCGTTTTGGACGCGTTTTGGGCGCCTTTTGGACGCGGTTTGTATGCGTTTCAGACGCGTTTCGGACTCGTTTCAGACGCGTTTCGGACGCGTTTTGCAAGCGTTTTCGGAAGCATTTTTGTACCGTTTTGGATTCGTCTCAGACGCGTTTCGGGCGCGTGCTGGACGCGTTTTGGAAGCGTTTTGGACGCTTTCCTTGCGCGTTTGGAACGCGTTTCAGACGTAGTTTGGACGTGTTTTTGTATGTGTTTTGTATGCGTTTTGGAAGCGTTTTTGGACGCTTTTGTACGTTTTTCAGGCGCGTCTTGGAGACGTTTTGGAGGCGTTTCATTTTTTTTTAAGTTTTCTTAATTTTAATATCAGTATAAACCTTTTTCATATCAAAATTTTCATTAAAATCGGTTGTGTCGTTTACATTAAGAAATCGGTTCTATTGAATGTAGGTAGGTACCGTTAATAACGGTCCAAAAAACTATTTTTCTTCTTTCAAAAGTGCGGCCTTATTTGCAGCATTACATGTTTTTTTTTCAAAGCAAAATCGTTATCCGTTTTTGAGAAAATTGCAATATCTCGAAAACTTTATATTGGAGATATCCGTTGAAAAGGAGACATTAAAATTAAAAGACAAAAAAATAAAAAAAACCGCTCTTGGAAATTACGTACAAATCGTCTGTACCCGAGTTTTTAACAAATCTATCAATCCGTTTAAGCTCTTTTTTTTCCAATTCTTCAAACTGAAACTTATAAAGGATACAGGGTATAATTATTGGCAGTATAAAAAGTACAATTATTGGCAGTAGCAACGATTGATGTCTCAATGCACATATTATTGGTACCCCCTGTCAATAATAAAGACACTACACTGATTGAAAAGCCACCATAAAACTACGTAAAATCAATGAAAACCACATTGATTTAACTATTATTGGGGAATGATTTTGCGTTGAAGATGAACATTTTAAAATCAACGTGGAAAAAAGGTTAATTTTTGATGGTTTCGTATCTTAAAGTCACATAAATCAAAGTAGTTCATCTTTAAAACAAAGACGTTTCGACTTATATTTATTTTTTCCCTCAGTGTAGGTACTTTATATGGAAATATATATTTGCATCCCTTTTTAACCATAACCATTGCCTTTAAGCCAACCATTGTACTTATTTTACTTTCCAAAAGGGCCCCAAATTCTTGTGTGCCCAAGGGCCCCAGGATAGTTAAAGACGGCCCTGATAGTTCTCATAAGAAACGAAACTTTTTCACCAAGTTTTAAAATTTAAAAAAAAATTAGGTTAGCTGTTATGAAACCTTTCTACCACATAACTCATCCACCCAAAAAATACACCCTTTCACAAAAAATATTTTAAAGAACTTTATGGATTTCTTCCTCCTGCATAATTTAAAACCGAAAGTTTGCCGACATAGACTTATAAAACCAATTCAATCATTTTTCCACCTTACGTTTAGGAGAAATTAAAAAAACAAAGGAGACTGGGCACTTTTGTATGGGACGTGGATCATCGGTGTAACACATTGTGACATACATCAAATGAAAGGTGTCGATCAGTGTATTATTTGTTTGTATATGGGCAAGTGCAGTGATGCATTTTATGTTCAAAAATGTACAGGGGCGTACACTCCCTTGGGGCAAGCGGGGCGGTGCCCCGGGGCCCCCACTAGAAACAATGCAGAGAAGGAAACTGTTAGCATAAATTGAGTTACGAAGTAACCAGGGAGACAAATTATGTCATTCAGTGCAATGTATAATGCATTGGTAGCCACACAATATATGTGTATTGATTTTAAAAAAAGGTTACCCCAGGGGCCCCAAAAAAAAATAAACTGCTTTTTTAAAAGAAAAATTATAATTTTATCTTAGGGCCCCAAAAAATATTTCTTGAAAAATCTTTGCCACCACAAATAATACATTAGGGGCCCCAAAAAAGCAAAAAAATATTATTTGAGGATCCTCAAAAGTGGTTCAAAACAATCAAATGGAAAATTAAATATAAATTCAGGGGCAACAACATAAATACATCAGGGCCCAAAATAAAAACATTACGTTATTGGTGGCATTCCGAATATTACTTCCGAACAGATGCCCCAATTATTAATTTTTGGCTCCAAAAAAATTATATTATATTTTAGGTGCCTCTAAGCACTTAATTTTGAGGCTCTAAAAATAATTTTTCAGGGGCCCCAAAATAAAAAAAATTATGTCTGATGATGGAAAATAAAATATGTATTTATTACTTCAGAACAGAGGCCCCAAGAACTATCAATTCTAAGCTAAAAAAAATTTTTACTTTAGGGGTCTCTAAATATTTAATTTTGGGGGCCCCTAGTACAAGTGTTTACTACTTTTATGAGAGACATTTTAAGTAAGTATAGCAAAGTGCATTGCGAACATATTAAAACATTAAAATAAACCTAAAAATAAATAAGCCATACAAAAAAAACGTATGGTGTATACGTATTTTTTTTGTAACTAAGGGGCCCCCAAATATCAAAGGGCCCTAAAATTTAGTGTTACCCCGGGGCCCCGGCGACTCAACGTACGCCACTGAAAATGTATGTAATAAAATCCAGAAAAGTATACATTTTGACTAGATGCTCGATTAAATTGATTCAAAAACATTACATAACTGTGTTGGAAGTTGTTATGAGACAAACTTGTAGTAAATTTTATTTCCCACAAAATATGTTTTATAACTTTTTGCTCTAAACCCACCATTTAGGAATTATAATGAATTTCGTAAAATGCTATGCCCACTTTTTTTTATATGCACCATAACTTTTTATTTTAAACTTTTATCAAAAAATTGTTGTTATAAAAATTGAAGAACTATTAATTAACTATGTTTTTCTCATATAAGGTTTTTTTGTCCGACGTACCGTTCCCTCACTAAAACGAAAAATCAATAAAAAAAATAGAAAAAACAGGGTGAGGGGAGAGTACGATAACTATGGCGCTGAGATTTGATAACTGTATTTTGTAGAAGGGTTCAATACAAGTATTTTTTACTTTGGGAGAAGGGGTCTATCTAATCCCGTTTAGGCGGGAGGGGAAATTTTCTAAAAAACAACCTAAAATGACAAAAAAAATATTAAAAAACAACGGCAACACTAAGAGTCATGAAGGATATTTTTTTCAAAAGCCACAATTAAACGCTTTATTTTAATTTTTAAATTGTGTTATTAAAATTAATAGTTTTTGAAATAATCGATCTCAAAGTTAAAATTAGCGAAACAAATTAAAAAAAAAACACATTCAGTACTATTTTTGTCATGACCATTAATTTCAATACAAAATTTACTATTCAACGAAAAACGACTTAAAAAACGAAGAAAATTGGGTTTGTTGCAAAATTGCGGAGAAACGGTTGTCCACAAAAAAAAAGTTTTGGTACAAACTTAAACTGTAACAAATTCCTGATTGGTTGTAAAAAAAATCTTTCAAAACAGACGTATTTTGGCAAAGATAAAGCCATTTAAGGAAATGGAAAGCAAAAATCATAAAAACCGTCATAACTCGAAAACGGGACGCAAACGAGAAAATGACCTCTTAAGTTTTTCGACTTAAAATGACCTCAGGAATCCATGGTTTTCGTTTGGGGCAGTGACTGTGGGATACCCTGTAGAGAAATTTGGGAAATGTAGGTACCTATGTATATAAAAACAAAAAAAACAAAAAAATCCGTTTTATTAAAGAATAAAACAAAATCTGAAATCAAATTGCGCTCCAAACCATGTATGCAGTTTTATTTGAAATTAATTTTTAGAAAAAAAATTCAAAATCGTTAGAGCCGTTTTTTAAAAAACTAATTCTTTATAAATAATTTTTGGAAAAAAAAGTTTTAAGATAAAGTTGGTATGCCATTTTGTAGAAATCACTGATCAACATCTAAAAACAAAATTTCAAAAAAATTCAATATTCCGTTTTCGAAACTTTTATTTTTCAAAAAAAAAAAAATTAAAATTTTTTTTTTTTAAATCCCAAAACTATTTTTTTCAAAATTTTATTTTTGGTTTAGACTAAAATTATATAAATGCTTTTTTGCAAAAAGTCTCGTTCAAATCGAATAAGTAGTTTCGAAGTAAATCGGATTTAAAAAAAAAAAACGGTTCTATGGCAGGTACCGTTAATAATGATTTTAAATAAAAAAAATTTTTATTAAAAGAGACCTTTTCCTTAAACTTACATTAGAATTTTTTTTAACAAAATCGTTGGAGCCGTTTTCGAGATATTTCAATTTTGCTAAAATCGGTATATGAACCGTGATTTTTGGTCCAAAAAAAATTCATTCCAAAAACCCTCCTGGAGAGTCGCCAAATAACGCTACATATGTATGTACCAAGTTTGACATCAATTGGTCCATCGGTTTAGGCTATAGCTTCGTTTACAGACAGACTGACAGACAGACGGACTTCCGGGACCCACTTTTTTGGCATTCTCTATTATAGTAATGTCATGGAAAAATGTTATCTCAACTTTTTTTTTCCGTACGAACGCATAACTTGATATAATAGTACCTACACCTACATATATCGCAAGTAAAAAGTATACTATACATATGTATATGTATACTGAAAATTCCAAAGTCCCTAAGATCCCCAAAAATTATATTTTTTTCAAAATTTTTTCAAAAATTCATATACCCACCAAAAATCGTCGTTTGTTCACCTACGTTTAGGAGATATTCAAAAACAAAAACAAATTTTCAAAATTCCCAACAAGAGTTACGCATACACCATAGTGTATCTACTGAAAATTCCAAAGCCCCTAAAATCCCCAAAAATTATTTTTGTTTGTATTTAAATGGCAATCGTTTGTCCACCTCGAGTTGATTACATACACCAAAAATTGTCGTTTGTCCACCCTATGTTTAGGAGATATTCAAAAAATAAATTTTGTACTGAAAAATTCAAAATGCCCAATTCAAATTTCTGTCGTTCGCTCGAGGTGGACAAACGACAAAAATTTTAATTTCTGAAAAAATTGATTTTTGGGGATTTTAGGGGAATTTCAATTTTTCTGTGCAAAATTTCAAACGGAGTGTAAAAACGATAATATTTGGTATGGATATAGAACTCGAAGTGAACAAACGATTTTATAGGTACGTCCAATCACAATAACCATTGCTTCACGAGGCTCACTTAATAATTAAGGAGTTGCAGAGCGAAACCTTTGAAAATCCAAAATCTGGAGGACCAACTACATGGTTGGTAATACAATTGTAAATAAAAATTAAACGCTCTATCTCTCACGCCAAATCGTAAAATAGGTATTTTTTTTTTTACCTAAAAACATTATTAAAGATCAAACACGTTTTATTTGCCAAAGCTTTTGAAAAAAGCTCTAAAAAAATATTCGATAATGTAACTCTGGAGCAAAATATTTCAACGACCTCCAGCCTAATGCAAAGTCAACCAAACAAACATACAATTTATGCTCACCACCAGGGTTGACATCGAGCTTTTTTGATCGAGGGCTAAGTTTTCTTGAGTTTTTTCTTAACTTACAATACAAACCTTCTACTTTAAAAGTGACCAACAATATGATTATAAATAAAGTCTAAAACTCTATAACGTATGTATAATTTGCTGTGAATGACTTTCAGAACATTTTTACTAGTAAATTTTCCAGAAACTGATTCATGCAAGTTACGTAAGTACAACTTACGCATAATCCTTGCCTTGGAAGAAGTTATAGTTGAATTTCATGGTGTTTTTGCGTTCTAGAATTTAAACAGCTGGAAACTCTGTTCAATATCTCTATTTTGTTCTCTCTCCCTAATGTTATACTACAAATACAAACTACACTCTTTTGCTCCACTCCAAAGCTTCATTGCCATGCGATCACAATCACAAATACGTCGAAACATGTACAAACATTAAAAAAAATGAGACTTCGTTATCTATCCTTCACCACCCGGCCTCCTAACTTCTAAGCACAATTCGCTGATTCATTTGTTCAAAATGAGTATGTGTGTTGTTCGCGGTTTTACCAGTCAAGTAGATCACTCATTCAGTGATCGCGCGATCGCCAAGCTGTGCAATAGTCTTCATTAAAAAACTTTCCAGAAAAAAACCTATTTTTCCAACTTCTTAAAAAATGTCTCAGTATGTGACAGAAAAACTAAAAATATTTTTAGAAAACAAAAATACAATTTTTAATTTTTGTTTTCTTTTACAGAAAAGCCGATATTGCCCTTATTGGTTTGGCCGTAATGGGCCAAAACCTAATCTTAAATATGGATTCCAAAGGCTACGTAGTTTGTGCCTACAACAGAACTGTCGATAAGGTGATATGGAGCTTTTCTCGTATGATTTCAGTTTTTTTTTTCATGTTTTTTGTTGGTGTTTTAGGTAGACCAATTCCTTAATAATGAAGCTAAGGGCACTAAGGTCATTGGAGCTAAATCACTCGAAGACATGGTCAACAAACTTAAGGCCCCAAGAAAAGTCATGCTATTGGTGAAAGGTAAGTGTTTTGATTTTGTAAATGATAAGATTAAGCAAGGCCACTTGGAATGATAAAGTTAGAAGAATATCACATGTCTACGTCATGATGACAGGGTATCTATGGCGCATGAGTTTTTTTTTATCAGTAGTAGTGTGTTTTCTAAAAAGCTGTTAGGTAAATGAAAGCATTTGAAAGTGTATTAGTGCTAAATTTTCAAGGCTAGTGAAATGCTGAAAGCACCTGCATTTATTCACTCTCAATTAATTTGTGTTTTTTTATTTTGTACTTGAATTCAATGTTATTTTGGTTGAAACGAGTTATTACTAATGATGATATATAACTCCTCGTGAGATAAGATTTGAACATTTTTAATATTCATCTTTTTAAATTACCGTTTTATAACTCGTCTAGGGGGAATTTCTGATGCGAAATTAAGACTTTAATACCAATAAGGGGAAATTACTGAATAGAAGGCGCTTAAATATTATTGAATTTTGTATCGAATAGGTAGGCTTTCACTTAGTATTTATATTTACATGACAATGTATCTTTTATAAGGTTAATTTTAAATGCCAAATATAAGAAATGAAACCAATCAAATTTAAAAGATAAAATATTGTCTTAATCGGTTTATGCACAAAGATTTTACAATCACTCAGTAAATCGAAAAGTTAATAGGTACAAATTTCTTTGATTTATTTTTCGTATTAATAAAATGACAATCTTTAAAACAAAATTTAAAGTTCTCTTTAATAGATAAAACTAAGGTATCTGGGGCGTATACGCAACAAAAATAAAACAAAAACAAAGTGAATTATAGCAAATTCACGTTTCTAAGATAGGATCTTCTTTTTATCTGGAATGACAAAATTATCGAAATTACAAACAAATTAAAACTTATCTGGAATTGAAAATACAAAAATGTATTAGAATCTAGAAACACAGTGAAACTAAAAAATAAAAGTTACTATGTGAATCAAGGGGCACGGTAGTGCCCAGCCAAGTTCTCTAGCAACTTTTGCACTACACCCTTATTTACAGGAAACAACTCAGGCCATTTTCGACCCCCCTCTAACTTCCACACCAAAGATGCTAGAAATTTCAACACCGCTACATTTGTTGAGCTGGTCGAAACCAAACTCCTCATAAAATTTCAGCCTCTTTTGATGAGTAGTTTCTGAGATATAGGGCTTCAAAAATCGCAAAAACCGTAACTGACTGACTGACTCACTCACTCACTCACTGACAGATCATCAAAATTATGGAGAACTTCCCGTTAACGTAGAAACTTGAAATTTTACACGGTGATAGGACTTGTGGTGTATACAAAGGGAAAAATCGAAAATTTGAGATTTTCAATTCAGGGGGCGTGGCATCCGCCCATTTCCGCTGAATTTTCATCAAATATTTTAGAGCACTTCTGATTATCGTAGAATCTTGAAATTTGGTAGAATGGTAGAGCTAGTAGTTTATAAAAAGGAAAAAAATTAAAATTTGAGAACTTTAGCCAGGGGGCGTGGTAACCGCCCATTTTCACTGAATTTTCATCAAATATATAGATTTTCAATTCTACAGCCATACCTTGCAAAAAGGAGTGAAATCACAACAAAAACATTACTGTTAAAAAAAGAGCCAAGTTCTCCTATGTTGAAATTATGCTGGCACAAAAAGTACTGAGATGTAAAAGTGTACCAAGTTCTAAAGTTTGGGTTCAAATTCGTATCAATAAAATTTTGATTGTTTACTTGGCAATTTTTGAAATAACTTTAAAAATCGGCAGTTAAAAGAAAAATTGTCAAGGGAACAATCAAAATTTTATTGATACGAATTTGAACCCAAACTTTAGAACTTGGTACACTTTTACATCTCAGTACTTTTTGTGCCAGCATAATTTCAACATAGGAGAACTTGGCTCTTTTTTTAACAGTAATGTTTTTGTTGTGATTCACATAACCACCTATCTCTAATACCCAGAGGAATTTTTTTTCCCTCGTCGGAATATTTTTCGCCCTCGAAATGTTTCCAGATCCAGATAACAAAAAATTCAATTAAATGACAGCTAAATTTCCCTGGAAAATTTATTTTGCCAATAACAATAAATTCAGAGGGAAACTTTTCATGATCATTTTTGTTCCGTTGTTTAAAACATGGGAAACATTGCCAGGAAAATTTTAGTTCACGATATCCCTTAATTTGTTCATTTCCAATCATTTTGATTTATTTGAAAAAAAAAACATAAAAAAGAAAAAACAATCTTTTTTACATTTATTTGCCTTATAAAATGGATATTTAATTTATAAATGTTTCCTAAGTTTTATATTTATGGACGTGAGGAAAATAACATTTGATAATTTAGATATAAATTTCTTAAAAATGATTTATCAGTTTTGTATTAAAAATTATATATGTATAAGAAAACGACTCTAATCTTTCAATATTCATTCTTACCTTTCTTAAATATAATGTATACTAACTATAAATTCGTTATAATCGGACTAATCATACGGGAGAAAATCATTAATTAAAAAAAAAAAAAAACAAAAATCATTCTACTATAGATACCGATCATATTAATTTAAAAAAAAAAGTTCCACGAAGAGATTGATATTGCTTTCTTTTTAAGGAAATAAAATACAAAACTAGATGGCACGTATTTTCTCTAACAATTAAATTTAAAAAAAAATATCTTAAATCACTAGTTCGAAATTTGCCATTTAATTTAGTTAACAACAATTATTGAGCTTTTTTATCAAAACAAAGGTATTAAATTTAAATATCTTGCACCTTTTACCCATAGACCTTCATATAAAATACCAGGTTTCTTGTAGCGTTTTAAGGCTAAAAGAAACGGGCTGTTGGAAGGCAAAACCTTTTGGTCACAGTGACACAGCAAATTTAATACCATCGGATATGCTTCTGACACCCACGGACTACTGCACTCCTATTTTGAATACTGTAATGAATTGCAAGGTCAGCTTCCCGTCTAGATCAGACTGGGAAGAGGGCATTGTGACGAGAGACTTCGACACCTGCATTTTCACTGATGGCTCAAAAATGGATTGTGGGGTCGGTGCGGGTGTCTACTATGAATCCCTCAATATCTCAAAATCCTTTCGACTACCAAACTTTGCCAGTGTATTCCAAGCGGAATTGCTGGCAATTAAAGAAGCTTGCAAATTACTTAGCCTATATCCAAACCAAAACCAAAGCATAGCTATATTAACAGATAGCCAGGCAGCTATAAAAGCAATTGCTTCGGTCACGACATCCTCCAAATTAGTTCAGCAGTGCAGAGAGGAACTCTCATTGCTGAGTGGAAGCCTCACAATCACTCTCATCTGGATCCCAGGTCACAGTGGTTTTGAAGGCAATGAAAAGGCGGATGAACTGGCCAGGCAAGGATCGGCCCTTCATGAGTCTCTAGCAGAAATAGTTAACATCCCCATGGGAGTCATGAAGGGCGATATCTTCTTAAAATACCTAACAAAAGCCAACAATAGGTGGCACAACTTGACTAGCTGCGTCATATCCAGAAAAATCTGGCCCACCTATAATAAATCCAAATCATATGACCTAATCTCTAGACCCAGAAAAGAAATTAGCAGGATCGTTGCGGTATGTACGGGACATTGGCCGATAGGAGAACACGCAGCAAAGCTAGGTATTCCTTACAACACCTTTTGTCGCAGTTGTTTGAATCAGCAAGAAAAAGAAACGGTATTCCACTTCCTTTGCCAATGTCCTGCCCTTGCTAGAAGCAGAATGCTCTCTCTGGGCAGTGAATTTTTCAACGATATAAATAACATCTCAGAATTAAAGATCAAAGACTTGATCTCATTCCTCAATGCAACGAAGTGGTTTTAGGCTAGCCTAAACACTCGTATGTATTGAAATCACTTTATTCCAATTAACCCATTTATAACTCATAGGTTTCACAAGTTTTGGTATCAAAACGGCGCATTTTGCGCTACTTGGGTCATCAAGCTAGGCTGCTTATGACCGCCATCTCTACCTACCTACCTTAAATAATGAAAATTGTTCATTTTTCAAGGAGTTCTTCTTTAAAAACAGATATTTCGAGATTTTTCTATTTTAAAATATTTCTAATTTCATAAAACAGCTTTGTTAAAATCGAGGTAGTCCTTAGAGAAAGTCCAAAAAAACATAGTTCTATGCAATTCAAAAATCGTCTGTACATACCTGGTAAAGAAGCTCTAAAGTTAAATCTGTTTACGACAGATTTTTTAAGTAATCTAATAAAAAAAAAGTAAAAAATTATAAAATTATGTACTTCTTTTAGTTACTTACAAAACGTTTTAAACAATTTTGACCATAAAACGAAGTAGGTATGCATGCAATTTAACTTCTTGTATAAAACGGAATTTAAAAAAAAATAAAAATCGTTAAAGCTTTTTTTTTTTTTAATTATACAATATTTTTATTAGAATAGTACACACAAGACACGAATTCGCCCCTCAATTTTGTACTTATGTATGTATGTACCTACATATATATACATTTTCAAAAAAAAAAAACATTGAAATCATATTAGTCATTGGGTAGTATTTATGTATATTTATTTCTAAAATATATTCCTCATTGCTGGAATTTTTGTTGCTATTTTTTTCTGAGATAGTAATGATATGTAGGTACAGCATATTTGGTTTTAAGTATTATAGGTCAATATTAAAAAAATTCCTTTAATCATGTTACTCAACATGCTTATCAAAAACTTTTCAGTTTGAGAATATGTACAAACCCCTTTTTTTCTTTGGTTCAATGATTGTGCATAGTTTATTTGTATGTTCTTATAAAAGTTTTGACTGTGGCCACCTAAATGACTGTATACATACATACAACAACATAAATAAAAATTACCAACCGAAACTAGAACAGAAAGTAATTTTTTTGTACTCGCCTTAAACTACTAAACACCCAATCTCAAATGTATAGCTTTCTAGGCTCAAATTCTTAATATTTCTTAATTATATTCATTACCTCTCAATGATCTTGAATCTACAAGATCATATCATACTCTTGAAAAGCTCAAATTGATCATGACACTGATTTTGTTGCACACGTTTGTGTTTCTTTTTATTTACAGCCGGTAGCGCAGTCGATGATTTCATCAACAAACTGGTGCCACTTCTCTCCCCTGGTGACGTTATTATTGATGGAGGTAACTCTGAATATCAAGACACTACTCGTCGATCAGACGAACTTAAGCTTAAGAAAATCTTATACGTTGGCTGTGGAGTGAGTGGTGGAGAAGAAGGTGCTCGTCATGGACCATCACTCATGCCAGGTGGTAACCCTGAGGCATGGCCTCTTGTGAAGGATATATTCCAATCGATATGTGCAAAATCTAACAACGAACCCTGCTGTGAATGGGTTGGTGAAGGTGGTGCTGGACACTTTGTTAAAATGGTTCACAATGGAATCGAATACGGTGACATGCAACTTATTTGTGAAGCATATCACATAATGAAATCCCTAGGCTTAACTCAAGATCAAATGGCAGAACAGTTCGGCAAGTGGAATACCGAGGAATTGGATTCATTCCTCATTGAAATTACACGTGATATCCTTAAGTATAAGGACGACAAAGGTTTCCTACTGGAGAGAATACGAGACACTGCAGGTCAGAAGGGAACTGGCAAATGGACAGCAATTGCAGCTTTGGAATATGGAATTCCTGTGACGCTAATTGGAGAAGCTGTTTTCTCGCGTTGTCTGTCCGCACTACAAAGTGAACGTGTGTTGGCGAGCAAGCAATTGAAAGGACCCGAGGTGAAACCTAAAGTCGACAACTTAGCCACATACCTAAATCACATGAAACACGCACTGTATTGTGCAAAGATTGTTTCGTATGCCCAAGGTTTCATGTTGTTGCGTGAGGCAGCCAAGGAGAACAAGTGGAATTTGAACTACGGTGGAATTGCTTTAATGTGGCGTGGGGGCTGCATTATTAGAAGGTATATTCTAGTTTAAGTACATTCACTTACAAAAATATACTAACGAAGTTTATTTTCTTTTAATTATTTATAGTGTTTTCTTGGGTAACATCAAAGAGGCGTTTCAGAGGAACCCCACACTATCCAACTTGTTGTTAGATGACTTCTTTAAAAAGGCAATTGAAAGTGGACAACAATCGTGGCGTCAAGTAGTTAGCAATGCATTCCTTTGGGGCATTCCTGTGCCAGCAATGTCAACGGCTTTATCATTCTATGATGGTTACCGTACCGAAAAGCTTCCAGCCAATTTATTGCAAGCACAACGTGATTATTTCGGAGCCCATACCTATGAGTTATTAGGTCAAGAGGGTAAATTTGTGCATACCAATTGGACTGGTACGGGTGGAAATGTTTCGGCTAGCACATATCTGGCTTAAGGTGTTTGAAATGATACAGTCTCTTTGTGTGTTAGTATTTCGTTTGTTTTTTTTTTTTGTATCTTAAGTCTCTCAATCTCTATTTCATTTTGTAATTAGTCAAATAAATTATGAAGGTAACATGAATAAACCTAACAAGAAAAGGGAAACTTGTTTTAATTCATATTAAATATTTCTTACATTTTTTAGGCGATGATGTATGGGGTTTTATACGAATTATAACTTGATCATACAATCTGTAAATGATGCGAATATTTTAAAAGTGTAATAAGCCGTAATAGTTTGTTTAACGTATTTATCTTTAAACTCGAATTTTTTGTTTAAAAAAGATATACTGTTAAATTGTGGTTAATGGTCTTATTCCACTGGCATAACAGCCAACAGCTCATAATGATAACCACATATTTTGGTAATTTTGCTATTCGATAAACAGGTCTTAAAAAATTGGCGTTGTATGGCGGTTAAAAACTAAATTCAAACAATTTTTTTTTTAGCCAACACCAACATTAAAAGTTATTTTCGCATCATTAAAAGCTCTACATTTTTTACACATTCATGGGGTATCAATGGACCATTGTCTGGCCTGAGTGTTCCGGTGTCCCAGTCGACAGTCAATTTTTTTAACCATACTAATGTGGTTTTTGGAGCTCAATTTAAAAAAATTGTTTTTTTTTTTTATTTTTTTCTTAAGCTTGTAAAAGGAACCGCTACAATACCCGGATGCGGATTCAAGATTATTCGTTACACCAGGCCAGATTCACCAGAGTTGAATTTAAGGTAGGGCAACGGTTTTATCAGGTAGGGCATTGGTAATCGTTTAAAGAGTGTAAAATTGCTAAACTTTATTTTTCTACTACTACAACTACAAATAGACAAATTTTGCACCATTGTATTTTTTTATACATATAGCAAAAGTAAAAAAGTGTAAAAAAATTGTAGTCTGTATATTTGGTTGTTTTAATGTAAGAAAATGTTACACTTTTGCAACGATACAAGACCATTTGCATCGAATCGGGAATACCCTATTGTTTGCCCTAAATCCAGATTTTGGGGGTATATATTGAAGAAAGAAAGTAGGCCCCTTTACTATGTTCGACAAAAGGTACTAAGTCGTAACTAAAGTAATCTTTAAATGTTAGTTTTTGTCATACAGCGTAATCTTTGACAAATATTTAGTAAAATCTAGTTTATTAATTATTGTTTTTTTTTTAAATTTACAATTTACAACAAATTTAATTTTTTTTTGTAAAAAAACTGCACTTTTTTTCGGTTCTATCTTCGAGCCTACTTAAATAATTTTTGAACATAGTAGTATTTTGTATTTGAGACTAAACTAAACTTTTTTAAAGTGCTGAACTCGGCTCCGCAAAATTAGGCCCCAGGAAATATGGCCCCAAAAGAAAAAATGAAATAAGGCTCAAATTGGGGTATTTTTTCATAATGAAATTATGCCCCACTGAAATATGGCCATAACGAAATGAAAAAATGCCTCAAAAATAAATGAAATAAGGTCATAAGGTCATTTTGTAATTTTTTGAAAAATGAAATAAATCTCCAAGTTTTCTTTTTCATCATTAGATAAACCATGCGATTTTGTTAGCTATTTTGTTGCTTACTAATGCTTTTCAATATAAAAATCTTGCTGCCAAACATCAGCGAGTCCACAATAAGCGCTACATTGACAATTCTGGGTCCTTGATAAGCGGAATTTCAGAAAGGTTATGAAAAATAATATAAGGCCCCAAAATATTTTTAAAATAAAATGAAAATGAAACAGTAAAAAAAAACGTTTTTTACTGTTTTTGAAGTTATGCTGTACCGATATTTTTTTATTGTCTGAGATATCTTCAGTTGTTTGGCATATTATATTATCATAAAGGAGAAAAAATATAACGTCTCTTTTATAAAAATGATATTTTTAAAAAAAGGGCATTTTCAAAAGTAGGGCATTTTTGAAGGTCCAACGTTTTCATAAACAGGGCATTTTTGAAGGTAGTGCATTTTTGAGGCAAGGAATTTTTAAAGCTGGTGCGATTTTGAAGCAACGACATCTTTATAATTTGGGCATTTTTAAAGATAGATCTTTTTTGAAGGTAGGGCATTTTTATACGGACAGCCTTTTCGAAGTTATTGCATTTTAAAAGCTAGAGCATTTTTGAAAGTAGGACATTTTCATAAGTAGGGCATGTTTTAAGGTTGGGCATTTTTAAGGCAGGGAATTATTGAATGTACGGTATTTTTATAAGAAGGGTATTTTTGAAGGTAGGGCATTTTTGAAGGTAATCCCTTTCTGATGATGGACATTTTTTAATGTAGGGCTCAAAGGAATTTTTCGGTTTAAGTGATAGCATAAAATTATTGGTATTTTTAGAAAGGAAATTCAATTGTTTATATTAAATGAGCAATGCAGAATGCAGACCCTAGTGTGAGCAATGGGAAGTTAAAATGCATTTACAATCCATTTCTTTTATTCCATAAAAACGGGTAGAAGATAATGTAGAATCGACAAGCTGTTGTTTACTAGTCTATATGCTCTTTTGTGTGTTAACTTTAAGCTAACCCAAAAAAAAATATAAATATTGCATGCAAAATATAAGTCGACAGTTCAAGAACCTTTTATCTTTACTTTATTTCGCAATTCTTGTTCATCACTTTCCAAAAATATATTCTTTATTTTTAATCAATGAGATTTATTACTTACTAAAGTATAACTACATTTTTTTCTTTTTTGCAAATCTTGATATTATTTTTAACAACTACATATTTCTATTTTTCTACTGCAAGTTTGTCACAACCGTACAAATGGCCAATTATTACCTGAAAACAAAAACAAAACAAGATGTTTAAAATATAAATGCAAAAAAGGTTATATGACAAATTTTTGAGAAGAATGATGTTAACCTGTCTGCGAATAAGTTGTAAAGTGTCTTCTCCATATTTAAATTGTTGGGAAATCTGCTCTGGTTCTTTTAAAAATTGATTTTCTCGGAATTGCTCACGAATCCTTCGCATGAAGTACATTCTAGAGGTTTTGGGAAAACAAAAATAAAAATAACATTTAAAAAAAAAGTTCGATTTATCTATTGATGCAATTACCTAAAATTATATGCCGGAAACTTTTTTGATTCCCGCATGAGCATGCGATACAATGAAAGCACTTGAAACTTATGTCTTGCAATAACGCACATTTTATTTTGTAATAAATGCTTGATTATTTAATAAAATAATAAACAATTTTGTGCAAAATTTATAATTTATTTTTTTCAAATAGGGTTCGCTTAGTTGCAAATCGGTATTTTGACAGAAAGACCGATATCATATGTTAACTGTCAAATATGCATTTTTTGTTGATCTAGTACAATTAATGGAAGTATTCAGTGAGCTAAAAGTTTAATTTAAGGCGTAGTACGCAACTGGAGCGAAGTGAACATTTTTATAAGGCTATGTTTGCACCGGCAATTCAGTCTAGATATCACTGCAAACCACAGTACACATAAAAAGGTAATATATTCCGAACTGACATTGGTCGCCAGATTGTCAAAACATGACACTTTGGCGACCAATGTCAGCTACCGAATTCTTAATTGTTTAAAATTCTGACGAAAAACGCACAAAAACCGATAAACCACACACACCACTAATTTTTAATTATTTATTTATTATTTTCCGCGATGAAACACGAAGAAAATTTGTTATTTTTCAATTTATAATATTTTTAAATGACATTTTATAAATTAAAACAAAAACAAATTTCCTGTTTACTGCGATTGAAATATAAAAATTAAAGGCCGACCTGACAGATTGGTGCCCATTTTTGACAAACAAATTTTGACAACGTTCGGAATATATTACCTTATTATGTGTACTGTGACTGCAAACATCATATCGTCGGTCTCATAAGAAAACCTCGTAACTCCCAAAATCAAAATTTTACAGGAGAGACGAAAGAGTAAACAAACAACAGAGTAGTTGGGAAGAAACGCGCTGTGCAAAATTTGAATTTAAGTCTATTTAGAGTTTTCGGAATGACCCCAAATTTTCTGAGTTGCTCCGCTGACATATTTTCTAAAGAATGGCATTCAAAAGTCATTTTTGAAAAAAAGTGGAGTTATGAGGTTTTCTCATGAGACCGACGATATAGGTTTTTTGTTTATATATTAGCCTTTTTGCCACCAGACCCAAAACGCCGTTTTCGGCAAAAAAATTTTGAAAACTTGAAATGCATTCCCACCGAAAATTTTCAGGTTTCCGTTTGAGGTTTAAATTATTTTAATACTGCAACACCCCAGACATCTTCAAATTAATGGCAAACAAAGAAAAAAACGTAATCTTTTGAAATGTATTCTTTTGTTTTTTATTAAGGCTTGGCCACACCGGAGGGTATGCGGTAGCGGTACGGGTAGAGGTAACAGTACTTGTATGAACAAAATTCCAAACTGACATATCAACGTTCAGATGTGGAATTTTTATCATACAAATATCGTTACCGCTACCCGTACCTCTACCGCATACCCTCCGGTGTGGCCAAGCCTTTAAACAAGCCAAAAGAGCAGATCAGGATAAATTTTATTTCTCATACAATTTTTTTCTCGGGACACGTTTGATTTTCAAAAAAAAAATTCAATCTGGCTACCTGCAAACGCTTATAACACAAAAACGACGCAACTTATGTTAAAAGTTCTTCTTCTTCCTTTTTCTCGGCGCTGTTATGATCTCGATGTCGAGGGGATCATAACTATCCCACGTAACTGCTTCACACTAGTGATCCGCCTGTGGGGTTCGCCGGGTTGACCTCAGAAATCGGCGGCAAGCCTCCCGGTTTTGTATTGTTCCATTTCTAAGGCCAACTGAATGCTGGTGGTTTTGCATTTGCTTGTACCAGGAGTTTTTAGGCCTACCTTTCTTTCTATTTCGTGTTGGAACGTTGTATGATATTGCTTTTTTGACGGGGTTCTCAGGATCTCTCCTTTGAACATGGCAATACCAACTGAGTCGGTCGTGTTCAATTTTTTGGGAGATGGTGTTTTTAACATGAAGGCTTCCTCGGATCTTCGTACTTCTAATTCTATCAAGCTTTGTTACTCCTGCTGTCATACGAAGCATCTTCATCTCAGCTGCCGTTAACTTACTCTCATACTTTTTGTACATTGTCCAACATTGTGAACGCGATGATTGATATCGTCATCACAAGTACATTCGTTATTTATCATAGACCCCAGATATTTAAACTTTTCACACTTGGGAAGCACTACACCATTCAAATAAATGTCAGGAATAGGCCTGTGTGGATCAGAAAATGGGCAGCATAGGTATTCTGTCTTTTTCGCGCTTATGCGGTACCCACTACCTTCTAGAACATCCACTAATACATCAAGTGCTCGTTGCAGGGATATCGGGTCTTCACTTATGATGGCTCCATCGTCAGCAAAGAATAACTGATGCACTTTTGGGTCCGTCACTTTGCCTTCAAGCAGGTAATCAAGAAAGGTAATAAAGAGCAGAGGACTCAAGTTATGGTCTTAAAATGTAGCTAAGAATATAGAAATGATTTTTGGGTTTTTGTGAAAGAAAAATTT
The DNA here is from genome assembly GCF_945859705.1 of Episyrphus balteatus. Classification (NCBI taxonomy): domain Eukaryota; kingdom Metazoa; phylum Arthropoda; class Insecta; order Diptera; family Syrphidae; genus Episyrphus; species Episyrphus balteatus. Next base: position 70,884,445 of record NC_079135.1, read on the forward strand.
TTGAATCCAACATGGACGCCCTCGCCAAACAAATGGTTTTTGTTTTTTGTGATAAATTTTTTTTTGCATCCATCATGGATGTAATGGCTTTCCCACTACAGAGTTAAAATAAAAAAAAGCAATGTTTTTGACAGACAGCTACCAAAATGTATGTGCAGTGTTGATAAATATTTGCATGAATTCAAAAATCCCGATGTGGTTTTTTTTTGTGCAAAATCAATATAGATAAACAAAAAACACACAAATTGGCCAGTCGTGCAAATGAGGCATTAATATGTTCTCACCATTACAAATAAAAGAAAAACTGTTTTAAAAATTTATCATAACTAGATGGTACTGCTAGTTAACTCCTTTGTCAAAAAGGAAATGTTCTGTCTGTACAGATTCTGACAAAGAAGTATAACTTCAAAAGACTCAAATGTCAATTTTCCACTCACAATTAATGGCAACTACTTTTTGTGTGCGAAAAAAACTTCTCCAAATAAATTGGTATAATTTTCATTTCTGCTAAACCAACAGCTTAGCACAACGTAAAATAAAAAAATTTATGATTTCTTCGTGTCATTTTTTTTTCAAATAATACAAATTGTATCTAATTTTCTGTCGCTCAATGTAGTTCTGCGCATGACCTTTCTTCACAGATCCTTGAATGTTCATTGAACACAAAAAACGAACATAGCCTTTTTCATTTTTGACTGGCACTTGTCAAATAAAAATTTTCTCAAGTAGAAGAGTGGGCAGTGGGCACAGTCAGGAAAATTCTAATTAAATAAAATTGATTTTTCCGTGTGTGGTGTTTGGTTTGCAATTTCAATTTTATTTCAAAACGATATTTTCTCTTCGAAAATATACCAAAGATTTTGTATCTAAATTGACTCGAAGAAATGAGCTTAACTCATCGAGAAGTAAATTATGAAAATCCTTTAAAAGATTGCGATAAATTTATCGCTACTGCTGCTGACGACGACAATGTAGAAAACGACGACGACAATGTTGTTGAAGATGAAAAAATTTCCATCAGTGACCATGGGAATTCGATGCAACAAAAACAACAGCAGGCAATTATTGTCGACCTGGATTTTTCCTCTCAAGGACATTCCACCAAAACACCAACTAGCAGCTGTGAGGAGGATAATCTAGATTTTGATGAACCGCCACATCCGCTCAGTGAAAGATGGTCTCCATTGGGAGCGAATTATGACGACACAATTGGTTTAGGTGGGGATTTATTGGGTCGGGAAATAGATTTGAAGCAATTAGAAGTTCAGCATATGTCCAATGGGGAAGAATCAAGGCCAGATTCTTCGTTGGTTGTTGATGTTCATCGACTCAAGTCGATGGAAGAGGAACAGGAAGTGTTGACATCTTCTTTGATGGCACTGACTTCACATTTTGCTCATGTTCAGTTGAGAGTTCGACAAATTGTTGAAGCGCCATCCGATAAACGCGATGGATTGTTGAAGGATTTGGAAGAGTTTGCTTTTCGGGGTATACCAGAGGTAAGAAATGATTAATTCTGCTTTTAAGAGAATGACTGACAAGGTCAAGGAAAGTTAAAGAAATCCTTTAAAGGTTTTCCCTTGAGAAAACGTCTTGCTACTTGTTCTTCTATACCCGCTTGATAAGTCTATTGAATAGATCCTTTTGAATGGAACAAATTCGTTCAAGAGTTCTTATTGCTGAATATGATTCCTTGCTAAAAAGTTTAGTTTAGTTTATTTGTTTATTTACGAGTGCCATTTGAGTTAAATTTATAGATACAATATTGTACATTATTTTTATGGATAAATCATACAGGAATTAGTTCGTATATACAAACAAAAAAGCAAGATTCAAATTACAATTTAAAAAGTAAAGAAATTGGTTTTTTTAAGTTATTTGGTTCAAATAATTAAGTCTTTATGAGTTGAAATCAATCTTTTAAGCAAGTTAATGTTGGTAGCATTTTTTATGATTTGTGAAAACTGGTTGTATGATTGAAAACCAGAATTAAATGTTGTATGTTGACCTCTTGTGGTTTTTTTTATTTAACTCGAAAACCAAATAACTCACTCGCATTAAAGGAAATCTTTCAAATAATGTACAAATAAATAGTGGCAATTCTTGGTCTTGAGCAACGGTTAAGCTATACATGCTCCTGGAAAATTACAATAAAAATAAAGTGGTTGCTTGTAAAGTAATTTACGATATCAAGTGATAACGTCATAAAAAAACATTGATGAAAAATTGCATATTTTTAGACATTTAATTATAATCACTGAATTATCTTTATGTTGTATGTAATAAAAAAAAGAGTTAATTGAATATTACAATTTTTTTTTCAACTTTCTCGTATACAAAATGGATAATATAATAATACCATCTCATAGTAAAATATTTGAGCTTAAAACTTTATTTATTTCTGTATGTTTTATAGTACAAAAGGAATCATTTTTTGGAGCCAATCATATTTTACCAAACAAGCCAAAATAAATTGCCTTCTTTTTTACTTTTATCATTTTGTTAATTTTTGTATATCGTTCCGTTTCTACTTGAACCTCGTAAGTACATTTTTTTTAAAAGATTTTTTTTTCTGTTTAACATTGCTCTAAAATTAACACACAGAATAGATACAAAGGTTTAAGTGTAGAAACAACTCAATCAATATTCCTTAAACGTAACTTCCCTTTGTTCAATTCATATTTTTAATTTTGAGAAAAAAGTAAATTTATTAAGGCAAGGCAAATTTGTTTACAACAACAATTTCAATGGGCAGCTGTCAAAAACTTAAGTAGCCATTTTTAAGTTTTGACAGTTCTCGATACAGAGTTTTTTCTAATGATCATACCTTCTTTTTTATACCATGGATATGTGGTTCAAACAGAAACAGAACGATATGAAAAGTTTGCAAAAACATTAGGTTTACCATCTAAAAGCCTTATATGTTTCATAAAACATATAATAATTAGGGGTATTCACGATCGCTGCAAAAGCACAAAAGTGTAACATTTTCTTACAATTAAAACAAACAAAAAATATATAGACTACATTTTTTTTACACTTTTGTACTCTTATGTCGTTTTCTTTCACTCTATTAAATTTCTAAATTTTTACTCCTTTTTCTGGAGTGAAAGAACATAATGAGAGTAATTTTTTTTTATTTATGTAATTGTGTGTGTGACAAGGCAAAAATGGATAATTTCCTTGAAAAAAATAGTGATAACAGGCCTAGGGAAAACATTTTATGAATTGAAATGAAAAATTAATATTAACAACATATGAAGCATAATACACGAAGACGGAAGGCGCAGAAATCATCTTCCAATTTCCTTTTGATTTTTATTTCGGTGCGTATTTTGTTCTTGTTTTCGTATGACGCAACCGACGAAATAAAATAAAGCCGAATAGCAAAAAAAAAAAGAATGAGATCAAAGGGAAACGTCAAAAAGAGTCACAAAATTTTTTACCGGAGACTCACGGTAGAAAATCTTCCTTCCCTTTTTTTCGAACTTTATTTCTCCTTTGCTCTTATGTGCGTCTCGCGCTTTGCGTCTTCGTGTAGAAGTGGACTTAGTTTTACTTTTGGTATATTTTTCATTACGCTTCTGATCGGGGTTTTCAGCCTAATTGACACACACCCTTAGTTTGATAATTGTAAAATAAAAATATCCCATCAACGCAGAAAAAAAAATGGCATTTTTTTACTATATGGCACAGGATTTTTTTTGTTATTGATGAAGAACACTGGCTGAAAATTTTTTTTATTCGGTTTTCAATTTCATTTTGGAAAAAGTGAAGAATTAACGAAAAAATGGAAGAAATATATCTGGCGGAATATACAATAGAAAATATATTCATAATGGTTGTTTTTGTTAATAACAAAAGAGTTTGGAAAAAAAAACTTTTCGCATTTTTCACTTTTCAAACAAAATTTTAAAATGTCAAACTTCAAATTCATAAGTGTGTGTGCAAATCTGCAAATCGGTGTAAATCTGACTAAAAATGTGGAGTTAATCCGGGGTACTTCGTAGTACTAAAATCACTCCGGAATAATTTTTTTTTTACACTTTTGTGGCGTCAAAGAACACAAAACCTTCAAAAGTGCAAAAATAAGTACTAAAAGGGTACTCTCATTGGAGTGAAAGAAAACGACATTACACTAACCCTATTGCAATTGCAACAAAAAATACAATGGTGTAAAATTTTCTGTTGTATTTGTAGTAGTAGAAAAATAAAATTTTGCAATTTTACACCTTTTTGTTGCACCGGATCATGAATACCCCTATTATTTTTTGCAATCACAAATTTTTCGTGAAAAAAGCAAAAAATAAATTAATTTTTTTTTTTCACACAACATTTTGTCAATGTTTTTAAATGAAAACTTTTTATAAATTTTATTTAATTTATTTGAAATAAAAGCTCAGCTTTAGAAAAGTAACCAATTTGTTTAGTTATAAGCAACACTCTCGATTGAATATGTAGGTATAAGAAACAAAACTGCTATTTTACAAATTATATGAGGTATATCATTATACAATAAGTAATGAAATTACCTTCCTTTTCATACCAAATAATTAAACATAGGTCTACGATTCACACTATGCATGTAGTTGCCTTCTTGTTTGATTTGACACCAGTCTCGGCTTTACGCCTTTGGCTCACGTTCCATATAATTTTGCCCGACCTACTTTGTGGGAAAAATATTCAACTTTTGAAGTGATTTATTTTAAGAAGTTTTGCAATTTTCGCTCAAATTATACCAAATTTTATCAAACTTAACTGGTTCCAAGAAATATTTTCCATAATATGCATCATTTACATTTTGAAAGTTTTTCACGCATCGCTGTATTAAAAAAGGTCTACTGGGGTCTATTCTTACTACATCCAAAAAAATCAGTGCAGTGCAATTATAACTCACTCTTTGCCAAACCGTTTTGTTTAAAACTCATGTGCATATTTTTTCGTTTTTCAAGAGAAACTTTTCGTTGGTCAGTAATTTGACAAGAGCTGTTATATAAGCCCATTGAAAATAGTTAAACAGTATTAAATGTTCTTCTATGCAATAGACCATGTCTAATGGTCATCGGTCCACCCTTTCGATCCGCATTAAAAAAAAAAAAAAAAAACATACACAAAATTGCACACAACGCCATAAGGATGCAATTTAAATTTTTTGTTTGTCATATTTTGTTTATATTTAATCAACCCCCTGAAAGCAGTAAATTTTGTTTAGTATATTTTTTCAACCACCTTTACTTGCCTTTGGACCATTTTAAAATTAAGCTTGGTTTTCGAGTTAATCAAAAAAACTGAAAACCGACCAGTGTTGCCGTTTTCTCAGAAATTCACCACTGAATTTAGTAGCATTTTTGGCTTAGCCATACTTTTTTTTGCCAAGGAATCATATTCAGCAATAAAAACTTTTAACGAATTTGTTCTATTTTCGCTCTGAAGCTCCAGTCTTTTAAATAGACTACGATATAAACTAACTTTCAAAATATTCCTTCTTGCGTGACCTTTTTAATAAAATAATAAATTCTATTTTTGTTGGCTACAGGTAGGAAAATAAGATAAGTAAAGACCTGTGGCCGGCAAAAATAGAATTTATTAAACTAACTTTCTTTTTGTCTTCCTTTCTTTCTATACAATCCAATATCCGTGTCTAATTTCTTTTTTTGGTTTCATTTCCAGCCCATGGCAGCTAACCAAGTGCCAAACTCATCAAACGGGGACAATCCCGACAGCAACATGGAAACCATCCGCAAACGACAATGCGAGCTTATCGATCATCTAAAATCTCAATTATCCGAATTGGAAAAGTTTGCTTACGAATCCGGTGCCCCTGTGCTGCCGCAACATATTTTGCTTGAAAAACAAAAGATCATCATCGACGAATTGAAGCAAAAGCTAAATCTGAATGTATGCGAAAACGATCTGCCACAGTTGTCTTCGGAAGATTTGAAAAACCAAGTAGAAAACGCCATAGGCGAATTTGTTGGTCCTTTAAAGATGAAAGAACAACTCGTTGCCCAACTGAAAACACAAATCACCGATCTGGAGCGATTTATAGCTTTTCTTCAAGGTGATGCAGAAGATCCAAAAAATAGCAAAACTGTATTGAATGAAGCATACAACAGCTATGCTGCTAAAAAGAAAGTTTCCAATCGACAAAAGGCAAGCAGCTCAAAAGAAGGCAACACCAATCACAGCAACGAAATAACACCAACTCCTGACCACTTGGATGACAAAAATCCGGTGCCGGTGAACAATACATCAGTTAACAACGCTCACACAAAATCCACAGAGAGTCTTAATAGCAAAGCACACGGACTGATGGACAAAGCCTCTCTTCTAATGCAAATGTTTGCTACCACACATTTTGGCCTCAAACCAGATCGCTTCCAGAAGAATACTCTAAAGAAGACTTCCAAGGGCAATCACTGGGGGTGAGTACAGTCACTTACTGCTGCCCTCCTTTGTTTTGGATTCCTTATGATTCTGTTTGTTAAATCTTTCAGTGATCTACGAGCCCAACTAGAAGTGGACATACAAGAAGTCGCCTCATTGGCAGCCACTCTCAGTTTTGACCGAGAGAAGCTAGTCAATATGCGGAAAACAATTAAAAAGCGAAAACTTGCTGCGTTGAATCGGGCAAATGGAATTGTATCTACCACAGCGCCAACTGGACGAAGTAGAGCGTGCAAAGATATTGATTTCTATGACAGACTGTCTTCCTCGGATTCGGATGAAGATGATGAGTTCTATGATTGGGAAAAGTATAGGAAAAGAATAGCTCACTGCAATAAAAATAGCAGTGATTCTATAAACCTGATCAATAAAGAGCTGACGACGGCGGTGCGAAAAAATTTCGCAATCACCCTTCAACGCCTCATACAGCACGGTTTGCGAGCGCAACCCGAAACTACATCAAGTCTCATTGTACCATTTATGCGATGTTTAAATCCGTCCGCAATTCATGAATCATCAGCCGAACATAGAGCCGCCCGAGCTTCATCTTCATTCTTAGCGCGTAGCAATGTATTTCCCCCAGAAAGTTCACAGTGTGATAATATGGATAGTGAAACGAATAATGGGTTCTTTGGTGGACCCAGTGGTAGACAGATGCATGCGTGGGAACTTATTCTCGAGTATTATTACTTGAAGAATGGTGATGAGTATAATAATACTCCGGCACGAAAACTTTCGCAAAGTTTTAACCTTGAAATTGTGGGAGCGCAAGCTGTTTCTAGCAAACAAAGCTTATTGAGTGTTATTGGAATGATAATTGCCCTACACAGTCCATATAAGCGAAGTTATAATTCCCATTTTAAGGCATTCGTATGTGCTGGTCTTAAGTAAGTGTCGATTTTCCTCCCTTGTTGTTGAGTTTAAATTAATTCTTTTTACTATATTTTAGCTCATCCCAGTTAGTAGAATGGTTAAATTTGTTATTCGGATGCAGCGAACTTGTGGACACATATTATACAGAAAATTCTTATGTTGTGCGCACAGGTTTTCGCGACTCCCTGCGATCAATTGATGTTCTATCAAAATATGATTTTGATTTACCCGTCGATTTGGCAGTGCGGCATTTTAGAAATTTATAAAACGAGGAACAAGCCTTGGTAATGCATTCCATATAGAAAATACAACATAATATCAAAAAAAGTCATTCAGCAAAATAAATATAATATACATATAGCTGATAGCAGCTTTTTTTATCAACAAAAACGGACACAATCCGTTTGAATTTTTAAATCATTCTAGTCAAAAAATCAAAGATCTCTTTTAATTATTTATAATAATATAACAATAATTTAAAATAACAATAATATCGAGTACTATATGAAGAAATATAAGAACAATTACAATTATTGGCAAATGATAACATTCTAATCGAATAAAAATACTATAATCAATTTTATCTTTTCTCAATTATATAATGCGATGTGTACTTTGGATAGCTAGGGCGTTTATGCATGTTTTATTTTTTTTTGGTGTGTATAAATATTATAAAAAAGTAAATAAATAAATATAATACTATACTTTAAATAAATGTACTCTTTAACAGGAAAGAAATTGTTTCAGTTTTGCAAGTAAACACTTGAGTTTGGAGGTAAGCCTGGGTCACTAAATAAATAATTTTGTTTATGAAGCTAGAGCTTTACAGTGAATGAGAGTTTAAATAACAGTAACCGAGCCAAAGATGTTTCGTCTGAAATTTAACAGTTGGAGTTAATAAGCTTGACTGAAAAAGGAGGCCTTAATATAATCTTTAAGAAAATACAACCTGAGAAATACGCTGAAATTGTTATGAAAAGAAGATTTCCCGGCCGTGAGAATTTCAAATGATAACCAACCAATACTAGAAAAGTCAGATGCAGCACAGTTTTCATTCAATAATCTTCAAACATGAAGCTATTTAAAACGGGGAGGCTTGTCGACATGCTAGAGTAGATTGCGTCGAGACAGGATAATAATAATGATGAATAAAATTAATTTAAATGGTAAAATAACGTGAATACTTACAAATCATGCTGTAATGTTTTTTTTATATCAAAAAATCAATTCTTTTATTGGGTTTGTGTTAAGGGCTTCTATTATAATATGAATAGGGTACCTATGATTTTTTAGTTGCGATATAGGTACTATAGGGCAAGTTTAGGATTCGTAAAAAAAATCGAACTCGAGATAACAATTTTACATGACATTACGATGATGGAGAATGCCAAAAAAGTGGGTCCGGCAATTCTGTCTGTCTGTCTGTCTGTGTGTCTGTCTCTATCTGGAGCTGCAGCCTACACGAGTGAAGTGATTTTCTTCAAACTTGGTAGTTAGCAGTTTTTGGTGATTCCCTAGAGGGGAAATTGAAATTTTTTTTTTATGACCAAAACTAACGGTACCTGCCATATAACGGAAATAGAAAAGTTAATTTTTTTCAAAAACGGCTCTAACGATTTTGATTAAAATTTTTGTGTGTAGTACTACACATAAGAGCCAACTTTTTAAATAAAAAAAATATTTTTTGTACCGTTATTAACGGTACCTGTCATAGAACGGTTTTTTTCGTTTCTGAATATCTCGTACAACATTAACCCGATTTAAATGAAAATTTTTATACAAACGTGTGTAAGTAAAGATAATATTAAAAATTTAGAAAATTTTCAAAAAATGCAATTTTGGATTTTTAAAAAATATTTCAAAATTTTTTTTTGAAAAATCAATTTTTTGAAAACGGATGAATGAAAAATTTTGAAATTTAGTTTTTATGTGTAAATTAATTATTTCTTCAAAATGGCATACCAACTTTTTTTTGAAAAATGTTAAAAAATTTGTATACATAAAAAATTATTTTTTTAAAAAACGGCTCCTACAATTTTCGAAAATTTTTTTCTAAAAATACCTTTTTATACAAGAAATAAAATGGCATATTTGTTTTTTTTTTAAGACAATTTAAAACGGAGTTTAATTAATTATAAAAACAGATTTAATTTTTTTATACTACTTATGTGTTAGAAAATTAATCCCTATATTTTTGAATTTACACTTTGGCAACCCAACTGCGAAAGCTTTCATTAACTTTTGTCAATTGCTTTAGTTATCTTTTCTCATTACTTTTTAACTTGTTTTCCTTAACTTGAATAAAATTGTACTTATTGAACAGACGTGTCTTTGACTCTCCGATTTAACCTTGATATTTTAACACGGGTTATGGGCCCAGTCCTCCAAAGCGTAGTTTAAATTTTTGATTAATTTTATTATTTGTCTATTTGTATAAGAATTAAACACTTAATTTTATAGGATGAGTTCCTTAACACAGATAGAGAAATTAGGTGCTGACAATTATGCAACCTGGTCGGTGCAAATGAAAAGTCTGCTTATTACTTTGGATTATTGGACTGTTGTAGAGGTTAAGTGTCCGGATGCAGCAACTGCTGCGGAGAAGTTGAAGTGGGAAGCTGTCGATAAGAAAGCCCTGGCATATTTAACTCTATGCGTTAAACCATCAGAACTTATTCACTTTAAGCATTGTAAAACTACCAAAGAAGCATGGCAACTTCTTAGCAAGTTGTACAATGCAGATGGACCAGCTCGAAAGGTAAATTTGTTCAAGAAAATGGTACGCTTTAAAATTGGGTCTAGGGAAAATTTCGCAAGTCAAATTAATATTTTTTGCACAATTATTGATAACCTTCATGAGATCAATGTTGAGATCCCAGAAGATCTTCTTTGCATCTTGCTCCTGTGTAGTCTGCCTGATGATATGGAAAGTTTTGTGGTAGCAATAGAAAGCAGAGACAATTTGCCTACTTTCGAGCAATTGAAGGCTAAGGTGTTGGAGGAAGAGCGGAGGCGCAGCGAAAAAACCGAACACAATAGCGAAAGTGTTCTCGCAGCTAAGGTTCAGAATATGAAAAAGGTTGATTGGGACAGATCAGTAGGAGAGCGACAATCTGTCAATAATGGAATGCATTCGAGATCGCGAAATATGAAAAAGGTAAAATGTTATGCCTGTGGAAAGAGGGGGCATTTTCAATCACAATGCTATGCGAAAAAGAAAGAATCTGTAGCAGCAGTTTTAAGTCTGGCTACGTCATCAGCAAAACTGCATAACAAAACCGTTTGGATTCTGGATAGCGGTGCTTCATCGCATATGACAAATGATGAAAAACAGTTCTCTTCGATGGTTCGATCTAATCAAACTGTTGTTTTACCGTCAGGAGAATGTGTTGCGGCAAAAGGTATCGGTGATGTAAAAGCACGATCTAGTTTTTGTGACGTTATCTTGCGCGATGTTTTGTTTGTGCCCAGTTTGCATGGTAATTTTCTCTCAGTGAGTAATGTCGAATTCCTTTCAATTTTTTGAATCGCCTCAAAAAAATCGAATTTTTGGTGTTAAAAAGGAACATGAAAACTGACCGAATTCTTTTTGCGATTGTATGTGTGTCATTTGACAACAATTTTTACACGAACGTCAAGCTGAAACTAAAACAATTTCTGCAAAATAAAACCAGAGATTCCTTTGGTCAATAATTTTGTTTATTTTCTTCGGTAATATAGATTTACTAGCTTACCCGTGCGAGACTTCTCGCATGCTTAAATAAAAAGAAAGTATAGCTAGGTAGGTACAAATGTAAATGCAGAGTGTGTTTTTTAAAAAGTCGAGAATTACTAAAAAACTCCTGTTCATCCCTTTTAAAATACATTGGATTAGCCCCAGTTTAAGTTAAACAGCTATGAATATGGCACATTAAATTTAGCAATTCTAGGTTCCCTAAGTTGTACATACATTTTATAATTAACTCTATTTCAAACAGGTTGCCGCAACTAATATCTCAAACTTGGTCAATTTGAAGAACTTGAACCGATGTTGAATCATGCATTCACCACCTTAACTATCAATTGATAGTTGATAAATACTGAAATTTGATGTTTTAAAATCGAAATGGGGGAAAACTGGTCATTTTTTTAATGGATCTTTTCAGTTACATTTCACGGTTAGCATCATTCTTCGTTTTCAAATTTTTTTCAAAGCAAATAAGAGATCAAATTTTTTTTAACAACTATAAATTCTTTGCTTCCGGCTACAAAGAGGTTAAGTCACAAAATTGCACTTTCGGGTTTTGATGAAAAGAGAATAAGCTCTTTTATTTGGTATCAAAAACATAAATTTAGAGTAACTCTTTCTTATAAAAATAAGGGGATCAATGCTCAAAAATTCATCGATTTTCAACTTCAATCGGATTTTCTGGTAAACTATCATTTATGTAAGTCCTTTTTACCCAGGGGCAAAGAATTGATAGTTGACAATCGTAATAGGGGTGCAACACTTACGCCCCTATAGCACGCAAAGAGCAAATGAAGGGTCCAGGGGAAAAACGGCACATGTCCACTTTTTGTCAAAAATAAACGAATGATGAGGTCTTGTAGTATTTACTGACCACTATCTGATGGCATCCTTACTTTTATAAAACAAATTTAAGCCTTGCTGAAAAAATAAATAAATTGTGTGCTAAGTACTAAGTTGTATGGAGAACAAAATTTAAAAACGCATTTTTCTCGAAATGAGTTGGAATGGACTTGTGCTGTTTTTCCCCTGGAGCCTTCAAATATTCCGGCTTTTTTCTTATGTACATTATGTATGTATATACTATATATGTACATACATAGGTACACTTCCCAGACTTTTCCTGGCAAATGGAAGATGAAATGTTCCTACGGAATATGTTCATACATATATGTAGGTACTTACAAAAAATCTTGAAAAAAAAAACCATAGGTGTGTTTTTTTGTTTATCTATATTGATTTTTGAAATCCATGCAAATATTTGGCACCACTGTACATAAACTTTGGCAGCTGTCTGTCAGAAAAGTCGCTTTTGTTTTTTTAGTATTAACTCCGCAGTGGAAGGCCATTACATCCATGATGGATGCAAACAAATTTTTTTCACAAAAAAAAAAACAAAAACCATAGCATGGCATCCATTTTGGATTCAAAAAATTTCACAAAAAACCAAAAATCAAAACTGACAGTTCTGATTCTGAAAAAAAAACAGAATTTCTCTTCTGGTTTTAAAAACAGAATCAGAAGCAGAATCACTCACACATTCATAGATTTAAATGTTAGCAGTACAAAATGTTTGCAGCACAAAAACAAATGAAGTTTGGCGCGATTACACATATATGTGGCACATGTTAAACTTCAGATTCTTCGGAATAAAAAAAACTGTTCAATTGGGATTCTGAATCGAAGAACAATTCCGGATTGCCAATTAAAAACGCCATTAAACGTTTGTTATTGTTTTGTTTCTGGCGGTGTTTTTTTTTCATAAAGGGAAATTCCAAAAACTATCTTTGTCTTTTCCTTTTCTAATTTGACATATCTCGGCAGGGAAAATGTAAACAAAAAACATATTGTCACACACACTTACATTACAACAAACACTGTGTGTTCGAAATCATTTAACCACAAAAACTTTTATATTTCGCGATTGTTTTCAAATTTAAAGTTTTTATTTCCGATTAATTAAAAAAAAATAATTAATTTTACATATTTATTTTGGAAAACACGAACTAAATTCACAAAACTCTATCGCAATTCGCGCCTCCTTTTGTTTGTTTATGTCTTCAGTCTTCACCATCCCAGCTATAGCTGTAAATTTTTTTTTCTTTTTTTCTGTTTTCTTTTGACTATTTTCTTATACTGACAATCGTTGGAAGTTCCCCACTGAACTTATTCCAAAGATCCTGTCAAAAGCGATGAACACTTCCACTTTCCAATAATTTTGGAAACATCTTATGTAGAAGTGTTCAATGATCTGAAAGAATAATTAAAATAAAGGTAGGACCGCACTTGATGTTGAAGGAACTACGCTAAGTACACCAAAGTAAAAAATAAGCAAAATATTTTGTATCTTTCATTGGTTATCGGAACTACACTATGTGGAATATAATTATTCCTATCAAAATATCGTATTATGTGATAAATGAATAAAATAAATCAATTATTTGTATTTGACGAATTCGACGGAAGAAATAGCCCAACTTTCTACTTTTTCATCTGTCGTATCCTTTGACATTGGTTGTCAACAATAGATCAGTTCGATTTTCTGTTTCGGAGTGCAGACCGGGGAATTTCAGAGCTAAGAACTGTGTTCTTTTCTTTTCTGATTTTATGAATTGTGAACTTTAGTTGTTTATTTGTGAAGAAAATGTAATAAAAGTAACATTTAATGATATATCTAATAAATTATATCAATTAAATACTAAAATTCTGTTGTAGAGTTCAATTTTATTATGCCAAAGTCATATCTACAAATGATAATCTGTTATTAAAAATTGTTTTTAACTGAAGAGCAAGAACATACATAAAGTCTAGTAGCGTATTTTATTTTATTAAAAAAAAAAAAGAACAACGATAATAGTTAACAATTTCTTGCATCAGAACTTCCTTAGTGCACATTCATCGAGAAAATATCGAACATACCTTGGAATTTAAAGTGAGCTGTCAAAAAGCAATCCGTCATGCAACGTATTCTTTGGGTCACCCCTTTCTGTCCCATCCTTCAATTTCAACGGATTGATTGACACAACGGGTGGAACGGATTCTATGGGTTAACCATTAACCATTAACCATTCAAAATGAAATAGTTTACGAAAATATCTCATTTGGATTTTAGTGAAAACATGATATAAGGCACTTAAATACAAAATAAAACTTTTGAGTGATCTTTTTTTTACGGAGGTTGACTACCCAGAACCTCAAAAGTTGGCATTTTTAATTTGTGTTCCAAAAATGAAATAAAAATGTATAACTAATGTTACATGTAACAGGGCTGTTTAGGTACTGCCTAAAACAGAAATAATTCTCCTTTTTTCAACTTTTTTAACCCAATTCCTGTTTGATTAGACTGAAACTGTGTAGTTTTTTTTTTACAAAAAAGAGAGCCCCTCTTCTTGCAAATTTCTGCCCAAAAATTTCTTCGGACAAAAGTCTGAAATCTTTCAAAAGCTAGTGCCTTCTTTTTTTCTTTTAATAAATGATAATTTTGTCCTAAAAGAGTTTGCGTACTTTTGCACAATTTTTTCTTTCTCTGAGAGGATTTCATCCCCACTTCTAAAATTTGACAGGTTTCATATTTTTGTCCAAACTTATCTGCAATTTGTTTGTACATAATAATGCTTAAAATGTTAACCATCAGAATTTTTAAGCAAATCGGAGAATTTACTCGCCTAATGAACGCCCCTGATGATACGAACTAATGATATACGAACACCCCTAATGTGAACAGGAACACGCCATGTCAAACATTTCCAGATTCATTGGAAAGTGATAAAAAGTCATTTTAAAATTCATTTTGGCTGGAATATTATTTTTTAAACAAATTAAGATTTCTTAAAAATTATAAACATTTATATATTTATATTTTGCCAGATTCTGGCGGCAGAAATTCGCCTTTTTTTAAGATATAATTTATTAAAATCTGTTCGGTGTAAGTCCCGGAAAAGGGTGTTCGACAACCGTAATAATATATAATGATGATTTTAATCAGAATCAAAGGGAAATTGCAGTTATTATTAAGATCTGAGTGAAGATGAAGTAGAAGGTTATTATTTTGGCCGTATGCTGTGGTTTAAAAGAGAAAAATTTTTCTGACGATAATTACGAGAAGAAAAGTTACAGTAATTTGACTTTTTCACAAGAACTATGCCAGGAAAAAATATATTTTGATCGCACATTGTTTTTTTTTTTATTTATTTCATATTTTTCCGCAATAAAAATACGATATTTAATTAAAATTTTCTCTTTATTTGAAGTTGGTGTTCTCAAATAAACAAACAACACGAAGAAAACTTTCAGCTTGACGTTTGAGAAATGTCAAATGTTCCAAGTGTGTGTGCAAATCCGTGTAAATCTCTCAAAAAAGAAGGATTAAAAAAAATTCGAATTCTGCTTCGTTTGAGGCGATTTTTTTTTCTATGGAACATGATTTTCAGAAAAAATTCGCTTCGAGATCGCCGAAAATTCGATTTTTCAATTGAAAGGAATTCGACATAAGATAATTGAAAACGGGAATATTGTGGAGTTTAATGAAAAAGAAACAGCTGTAAAAACAAAAGCTAATATTCCAATTCTCACTGCAAAAATGGAAAATGGTATTTTTTATGTAAACTTTTTAAGAAATCATGCCGAGTGTGTAAATGGTGCCTCAATTAAGATCGATAAACAGTTTGAAGTGTGGCACTCCAGGTTTGGCCATCTAAACTGTAATGATTTGTGCATGCTGTCAAATAAAGATATGGTGCGGGGACTGACGGTCAAAATGCCACCAAATTTTAGTTGTAGTACATGTGCGATGTGCAAAATTAATAGAAAGCCATTTCCTAGTTTCAAGGAAATCTACACCAAAAATGTTCTCGAACTTGTCCATACCGATATATGTGGGCCGATGAAGGTGGCTTCACAAGGTGGATCTCGTTATTTTATAACGTTTATAGACGATTTTTCCAGGTACACAGTGACTCGTTTTATTAAACATAAATCAGAAGCTTTTCAAATGTTTCGTGAGTTTATGACTGAAAGCGAAAAACAAACTGGGCGCAAAATAAAATGTGTGAGAAGCGACAACGGGCGCGAGTATATTAACTCACAATTTGAGAATTTATTTAAAGAACATGGGATCCGTCATCAAAATACAGTGAGCTATACCCCCCAGCAGAATGGCATTGCCGAAAGGGCCAACAGAACCCTGGTGGAGATGACGCGGTGTATGCTTCTTAATTCCAGATTATGTGAAAGTCTTTGGTCCGAGGCACTTAATACTGCCACATATATTAGGAATAGATGTCCAACAAAAGTGCTGTTGTCAAAAACCCCCTATGAGTGCTGGTTTGGTAGGAAACCATCGGTTTCGCACTTCAAGATTTTCGGCTGTGAAGCTGTGTCTTTGAATCATCCGAAAACTAGGTCGAAGTTCGAACCAAAAGGTACAAGTCTGGTTTTTGTTGGTTATGCCGATTCAACGAAAGCCTACAGGCTTTACAATAAGCAAAGCAAATCTATTGTTGTTGCGAGAGATGTCATATTTTTCGAGAATGGTGAGCGAAATGCTGTTGATGACTGTTTGGATGGCCACGATGAAACTTATGACATATTTGTGTATCCAACAGAGGATAGAACACCAAAAGAAAATCATTTGATTGAGCAGGAGGAGCAGGAGGTTGGAGTAGTTGGTGATGTCGCTGAGTGCGAAGTTCCTGATACTATAGAGGAAAATCATGGCCCAATTGAATCTGAATCAGAAGATGATGTTGTTGTTGAAGGCAAACGCAAAAGAGGAAGGCCTAAGATTATACGAACCGGGAATGTTGGTCGCCCGAGAAAAAAGTATATCACCGACAATGCAGAGATCTTGAGCGCTGTGACTGTGACTCCATCTAATGTTTATGATGCGATGAAATCAGAAGATAGTGCCAAATGGAAATATGCTATGCAGGCGGAGTATGATTCGTTGCTTAAAAACAACACATGGGAGTTGGTAGATCGTCCGTTTGATAAAAATATAATTGGATCGAGATGGGTTTTTTCAACAAAGTTTAATCCAGACGGCACGGTGGAAAAATTGAAGGCACGATTAGTTGCCCAAGGATGTTCTCAAGTTTACGGTGAAGATTTTTATGAAACCTACTCTCCAGTGGCAAGGCATGCAGCAACGCGGCTTTTATTGGCACTCTCAGCTAAACATAAGCTTCTGGTTAACCACATTGACGTCGTATCAGCTTATTTGAACGGGGAACTAGAAGACGAGGTTTTTATGGAACAGCCTCCAATGTTCGTGAGTGAGACACACCCGAATAAGGTTTGCAGACTTAAAAAGTCTCTTTATGGACTCAAGCAGGCTGGGAGATATTGGAATAAGAAAATAAATTCCCTTTTGAACGACATGGGTTTTCGAAGGTGCAAAACAGATAATTGTATTTATTTCATGAATTACCAAAATGAAATCAATTTAATATCTATTTACGTCGATGATTTGATAATAGCCTGTTCTGAAGAAGCCACTATGAAAAATATAATTGAAAAATTGTGCTCTCAAGTTGAAGCTGTTGATCGTGGTCCAATTAAATACTATGTAGGTTTAGAAATTCAGCGAGATGGTCTTCGAGGCGAATTTAAAATACATCAACAGAGATATACCTTGGAGTTGCTGACGAAATGGGGAATGCTGGATTGCAAAGGTGCTGCAACATCCTCTGCAGAAGGTTCCATACTAGAAAAATGTGGAGATGAACATTGTTCCGGCTCTAATGTCAAGGAGTTCCAATCGTTACTTGGAGGCCTCACATATTTAGCAACAATGTCGAGACCTGATATCATGCATATTGTGTCCAGATTGGCTCAGTACCATAGCCATCCACACCAAGAACACTTTGTGGCTGCAAAAAGGGTTCTAAGATACCTCAAACTTAAACCCAAAGGTATGTTAACTTATGTTCCCAATAATGAAAACCTTATTTGCTTCACAGATGCTGACTGGGGATCAGACCCAGTAGATAGAAAGTCCTTGAGTGGTTTTGCTCTGTTCTTTTGTGGCTGCCTTATTGCTTGGGAATCGAAAAAACAACCAATCGTTTCCTTAAGCACGATGGAAGCTGAATATATTGCAATGTGTCAAGGCGTTAAAGAAGTTGCTTTTCATCGTAGCCTGTTAAAAGAAGTTGTCTTCAACGAATATGCTGAGATGGCTTCTACTGTGATGTGCGACAATCAAGGATCTCAGTTCGCAGTGAAAAATCCAATTGTTCATAAACGAAGCAAACACATCGATATTCGTTTTCATTATATAAGAGAAAAGTATGTGTCTGGCGAAATTGATATCCAGTATGTACCATCATCGGAGAATGCTGCTGATATATTTACGAAAATTTTATCATTGAAAAAACATGAACTTGCTTGTATGATGTTAAAGATTTTATCTTTGTGTAAAACTAATTGCATTTCTTATAGTTGCCTAATGAATTAAGATTTATTTTTTTTTGTATTATATAATTACTCTGAAGACATTTTTATTATTACGTATCGCACTTGGGTTGAGGCGGAGTTTGTTAGAAAATTAATCCCTATATTTTTGAATTTACACTTTGGCAACCCAACTGCGAAAGCTTTCATTAACTTTTGTCAATTGCTTTAGTTATCTTTTCTCATTACTTTTTAACTTGTTCTTCTTTACTTGAATAAAATTGTACTTATTGAACAGACGTGTCTTTGACTCTCCGATTTAACCTTGATATTTTAACATTATGAAATTTCTTCAAAATATCAAATTTTAAATTTCTTGAATAAAAAGCTTTAACATTATAGTTACTTTAAGCATAAGAGCAAGTACGTGCGACCCCAGTCGTGCAATTTATTTTTATTGAACTTTACTTTTTTAATTAAATTATCGGATTTTGTCTATTGCTATGTTTGGCATAGTTTTTGAAACCAATAGCTAACCGATTACTCTACATTTTCGACCTTGAATGTCAAAAGATACATTATACATAAGACCAAAAAAATGAATGTACAGCTTTTTTTTATCATAAGTCTGTTTTTTTGTGTTTAAGAGACCAGACGAGCCGAGCTAGTGAAAAACAAGGATCCTGGCGTGAAAAAAAAATATTTCAGAAACATGGTGTCGTATGATTACTCCACAAACAATTTTTTCAGTTTTTTTTACCTTCACCTTTTTCCGCGAAAATACACCTAGATTCTTTGATCCTTCAATAATATTGGAAAACAAAACTATTTCCCAATTTCACGTAGAAAAATCAAGATGATGTTCTAAAATTCCATCTACCTAAAAAATAAAGATTTCTGAAAAAAAAAAAAAAAAAAAAAAAATAGATAAATTTTGTTTAAACTCTGTTAAAACAATTTGATCTTCACTACATTATAATAAGAATTTTCTTCTCAAACCAAAATAAGTGTATCAGCTAAGATAAACCGATTTATTATAATAAATATGTATGTATTTAATAATTTAATAATAATTTAACAATATATGTATTACATATGTGCAGAAAAAGGATGTTCAGCCTTATTTCGGATTCTTTTTATTCAATTTTGTTTGTGCATAGATTTAGCACTATAGATGCCTTGTTTAGGTGCTAGTTAGTTAGTATAGTTAGTACGGGTCACTGTGGTGTATGTGCATCATTTTTTTTTATTGAAAAACTGAAACAATTAATATAAAATTTTCTAGCGATAACCAATTAATCAAACTATTTCATCTGTTATGAACATTTTCTGGTCTTCCAAATGATGGTAGTTGGTGATGGAAAATTTTATATATCTACCTACATATAAGGCGTACAAATCTAATATTTTAAGTGGAAGATCGATATAACTGTGGTCACAAGTCACAAGCCATAACCATCTAACTCGACGAGTTAAGAAAAATTTGAGCTGATAGTCAAATCATTTTATGTTATCACCTTATCAGCCACATCCAGATAATTCTTATGGGTCTATCAAAAATAGCGTCATTTAAAAAACAATGTAATTCAATGGCACATGATATTAAGGTATTCTTCTTCTGGGCCGCATGGAATTAAAATCAAGACTTCATTTTTGACTTTCCTGAAAAAAGTTTTGTCTGAAAAAAAATAACTATATAATTTGAAACAAAAAATCGTTTTTGTTTAAAATGTAAGATTTGGTTGTTCTAGTTTTAAGTAGATAAGAGATAGAAGTTTTTTCTAAATTGAAGATCTGGTTTTCCAAAATTTTGATAATGTGTGATTTAAGATTTTTAAAATACGAGATTTCCTGAGTTTCACGTTGAACATTTTCCGCCCGGAATAGAAAAAGCTCTATGATGAGTTTCTTCCGAAGGGAATTTAAATTTTCCTCTTAACTAGTGTCCTGTGAGCCATACAAATTTAAATGTCCGGAACTCAAAATAGTTGAAAATTGATATGTATGTATTCAATTTTTTCGAGGGAAATTTTGCTCACGTAAAACTCACGATAGGGCTAAATTATATGGTTGTTTGAATAGATATTCATTATCTACATCGTTAAAAAGAAAAAATAAAAACACAAAACGCATGTATTTTCACAATACCTTATATTTTATTGACCACAAAACTTATCAAATAATAGTTGGTTTAGCAATATTTATTATTAATTAATTATTTAGTATTGTTTAAGCATAATGATAACTATTCAAACGGCTACTATTTCATTTTTTTTTTAATCAATACAAGTATTCATAATTGTGTGTTTTTTTTTGTTTTGTTAATTCATAGATATATATTTATAGTTTGTTTTACGATATTAATTAATTGTTTAATTTAAAGAACAGCAGTCATGAAATATTAGATTTTTTTGTTAAATCATTGAAACGCATGTGTCAAAAACATAAATTAATTGTAAGTTCTTTTGTTTTTCTTTTTTTAAATAGAACACTAAACTGGATTTGTTTAGATTGCCTACGTAATGTAAATATGTCAATACATACATATGTATTACACGACATCATGATTTGTAATATAATAATTTCTCTATTGTAATTCGATAAGAGGTATATTTTCTTATTTAAAACATATCAAAAAATGTTATTTATGTATGTATATGTATAAGAATAAACACCTTGAACAGAGAGATCAATAGACTTTAATTAACTTTCTTTTTTCTTAGTTTTGAACCTTTTTTTTGTTTTTCTTTTGAAACTTTTACTTACTTCCAAATTTTTTTTTTTTACAAATATAATTATGTAAGGTATTTTGTCTATTACCTTATAATTCAATTTTTAATTTTAAGAAAAGTTAAAAGTTAATACATGCCATTAAACCATGCATTGATTTCTTTCGGCTCTAAAATGGTACAACATGTACCCACATTTATACTTTTTTTTATTAAATATTTTACTAATTTTTTAATTATTTTTTTTTTGATAAAAAATAGAAAATAAAAAATATCTTCACAAGTTTTTCTTGTTTTTTTTTTTAGTTTTGTTTCTATTTTTGAACTGCTACTTCTTGTTGTATCTATATATTTTTTTTTAAATGTGTGTATATTTAAAATTCTTAAAATTATGTTTATTTTTTTTTACATCTATAAAGAGTTTCTTATGTTGTGGTTTTATTTATTATATTTTTTTGTTTTCAATTGTTTTTTTTTATTAAAATTGAAAAATATGTTTCATCAATAAAAAATTTTGCTTATGAAGTTTTAAAAAAGAACATAAAATATTGTATATCTCATTGCACGTTCCGAAATTGCGATTTTAACGTATTAAACATATTAACAAATTTTTTCATGTACATATTGGCACAAAAGGAAATTTAAATATTAGTTGCTTCCAGAGTCTATAGTTGATAACACTTTGATCTGTTAAAGGCAGCTTCGAAAGAATAAACAAAATATAAAAAAATGAAAAACAAAAATTCAAGATACATTCATACATAATAGGTCTGTGATACTTAATGGTCGCATCCGCAAGGTGACAATTTTCAAAAATTCAGATCAAATTTTATTTCCTTATTTGTATTAGCACTATTCTGAATGAGAATTCCCGTAGAAATGTGTTAGGGAGAATGGCTCCCAATCGAAAACTCCCCAGAATATCATTTCCGTTTTAATTGTGTTCCCTTTTCGTTTATAATGATGAAAAAGTAAAAAGGGAGCGAAATTTCCGTAAGCTTGGTTGGGAGTCCTTCTCCCGAACACATTTCCCCAAGAGTTATCAATAATAATAATTAGAATAAGTCTTGTTCTGAACTCTGACGTGAACAGGATTCCACACGGAAAACTTCAATTTCACTTTTCTCCTATTCTGAGTTTCTTCAATGTATTTATCGATGTCGACTATCAATTCTACACCTGCTTTCAATTAAATGGGATCAATTAATTCAATTTCTTTAGACTAGACTATAATTGACCGTTATCCTAATAATTGAGAATTTGTTTCCCTCGAAATTTATTTTGTAATCGTGAAACTCCCTTGGAATCTATTTCAAGGGAAGAACAAATCATGAAATAACAGTTAAAGTACCCTGGCAACTTATTGCCGATACCAATACATTTCAAGGGAAACTTTTCATGATCATTTTCGTTCCCATTTTTGAAACAAGGGAAATATTCCCACAGAAGTTTGTATTCACGATAGAACCAATATATTTCTAGTGAACAAAAAATCTTAAAATCGTAATGGGCACAATTGAAAATCTCCAGGGGAATTTTGTTTCCCCCGGAATTTACATCAAAACTCCATCAAAATTACAAAATTCTGAAGGAAAGTTTTTATGATGAGTTTCGTTCTCATGTTTGAAACAAGGGAAACATTCCCAGGGAAATTTTTACTCACGATAGCCCATATGGCAGATAAATTTCAATATCTGGCAAAGCAATCCATCGCATTTAGATACTATTACGCCACAGGATATGAATAAAAAAAAACTCCAATGATTACTTTATCTTTCGTTTTGTCTTAATTTGATTCATTTTCTACAATTTTCTTTGCATTTTTTGATATTCCTAACACAAGACAACTCGTCCAACTTTCGATGCGATAACTTGAGCTTTAACTCAAATCAAATTAAACTGTAACGACTGTCAAGTATCACATTAACTTTATTTAATATACTGTATCTATTATCTTTGTAAATGTCTGTTTAAATCGATTAATAAATATCAAATATCAAAATTTTCAATGATCGGCTATCGACAAAAGTCGTCTATCGATAGACAAACGACACTCGCAATAAGGGCCAAAGTAAATATTTCTAATCTTATTCACTTAAATTTTGTTTTTATCAGTTGTTTTGATTTTGACTTTCGACAACAAGGACATCAACCGTCAACTGTTTTCTAGCCATTATGTTCAAAAATTTGAGAAATTCACGTTTATCGTGAGCTAATGTGACAATGATTTAGAGATATTCGTAGATCCAAAAAATTTTGTTTGTCAATAAAAAATGAGACAAAAACATTTTTGACAGTAGACATGTAAGGTGTATGTATATTAACTAAGAAATAAATTTATTCTTTAAATCTCATATGAATGTAACCATTATTATCTAGTCATGATTAATACGAATACGTTCTTCTATCAGAAAACCAATCGAAATCGAAAATCGATTTAGTGAGAGTAATACCCTCTGATAACAAAACCAACCTTCGACAGAAACTTAAATACAGCCTCATTATGCTGCCTTCTTATTCCTGATTGCAAAAATATCCATGACGGACATTTAAAATTCGATCAAACAACCGATAAACGAACCAATAAAAACTGCTCGCGACTTCAATAGCTTCTGTAGAGTTTTTGGGAAAAATTGGATTTCATAACCAAAAACTTATACGAAGTTTATAATTTCAAATTTAACAAATTTGTAAAAAAGTTAATTCATCCGTTGTAATGCTACAATGCAAACTTCTCTTTAAAGTTATTTAATTTCTTTAAAGTAACTTTTTTTAGTACCCAACAAACAAAGCTGTTTTTTTCTTTTTATGAAAAACAACAAAATAAGAAAAACAAAAAATAATAAAATAAAAAAACAAAAACATGTATTAATTGAATTTCTTCATAAATGTATATTTTCGTATACCAACTAAAACTAAAAAAATTATTAACTAAAAACGAACATAAATGTATTGATTTAATTATTTATTTTTTTCTTTTACAATCATATTAAACAAAATTATGTATATATGTATATCAAATACATATATACAATTAAAAAAAAACTAAATACAAAGCATGTTGTAGACATAATTCAATAGTTTTTTTTTGTTGTGTCGTCTAATTTTTAAACGAAATAAAGACGCTCTTCTTAAAAATATATCTTTTTTTAACTACAAAGTTTATATGAAAAAAATGTTTTATATTTATTTATGCATAGTTCTGTTATTACATAACAAATTAACAAGAAAGAAAAAATAATTGTAATTAATTATATGTATAAAACCTAAGTAAGAATGTGGTGGTGTTGATGTTGCTGGTGGTTGTTGTTTCTTTTTTTACTCAAAAAAATTATATTGAAATCTCATTAACAATAATTCAATGAATAATATTCAAAATTTATATGTAAAAAAAAAAATAATAAAACATTAACTACTAATAGGTAAAATAATTTCAACTCAATTTTTTGCTGAGGTCAATGAAGATGTATATTTTTAAACAAAAAAGAAGAAAAAAAACAATAGATTAATTAATTATTATTATAAATTATAAAACAAGGAAAAATATTTTTTTTTGTATAGAATATATAATTTTTAACACAACTTATTTTGAACACAGACAAATAAAATAAAAGTGCACTTAAACAAACAAAATAGACTTGACGATGTAACGCTTTTTAAGTCCAAAATTGATACAACAACTAATTAAATTTTAATATATAATAATAAATTTAATGAAAAATTAAAAAAAAAAAATAATAATAATTTTTTTTAAATGCAAGGATAGACAAAAAGTTCACAACTAGGCTCTGGAAACATTATTATTACATATGTAAATTGTTATTTTTGCTACAAAAAAATAGGAAAATTAAACCATTAACAAATATTTGTGTGTACACGCGTGTAAATGGAAATCAACAATAATAATTATTAATAGTTACTTATATAAATTTTTTTTCAATTCAAAGTTATTTTCTATATTTATTGGATAACCCTTTCCGTTCCCTTATTTTCCGTTTCCGTGTTTCCCCCAGATTTGTACAAAAACTGAAATATTTTTTTTTTTCTTAGACTACTTTAATTAAACCACTTGTCTATGATCAAGCGGCTGTATCTACCTCCTCAACTATATGGGCTGGCGATACTTCACTGGGTGATGCGAGTGGGGCAATTGTGCTGGCTGTGGTGGTGGAAGCACCCGCTGCTGCAGGGCCTGATGTTACCACACGAGCTCCATAGGGTGCTCCTTTGAGCTTTCGAGCTTCTCGCTTTTGTTTGCGCTGTTGCATGACTAGTCGCAACTGGTCCAACTTGAATTTAGTTTTGTTGTTAACCATGTCGGTTGCACATTTCAGACACATTTGTCCACGAGGACGTCCGGCTGGGTAAAGATAGCGACATTTGCATAGATTACGTTCGTCACCTTCTGCTGGACAGTCGTGTGAGGAACATCGAGCTCCGCTAGTGGTTGGTGGGGAGAGATCGGTGCATTCGCACATGGTTGAATTTTTTTCCGTTTTGGTGCTGGGAGTTGAAGATTTTGAAGAGTAGTGACCAGAGCACTCTCCATATACACATGTGTTGCTGCCCGAACATTTTGTACAGGTCGATTCTGAGGACGCTGATGAAGTTTGTGGCTTGCTTGATGAAGACGACTGTAAGAAAAAAAAATTATATGAGTTAGTATTTCAAGTTTTTTTTTTAAATGTCTTATAAATAATTAATTTCTTTTTTATTATATCAGCTCATTCTGCTATTCGATTCACGTGAAAGTCTCGAATAAGAAGCGTTTAAGTTTTAAGAAATAGTTTTAAATTTTAAGAAATATTTTTTTTTTTTTTAATTCAAAAACAACCATAAGAAAAGCATTGTAATCTAAAGATATAATCTTTCGATTTGCGTGAATTAATTGTAGAATAGGGCTGTTTGTTTGTCCTAATAAGATTTTTAATTTAGTAAATTGATTATGAACATGAATCCGTAAGAAAATATTGTTGCTCATTTCTGTTCTAAGATTTTGAATTTAAAAAAATGTAATAATCAGTGAAAATGAATCCGTGAGATGTTGATTGTAGGTACTATAAAGCATGTGCATACATTTTACCATTGTAAGGGTCATTCTATCTGATTAAAAAAAAAGCTGAGGTTGATATGACATTTATCGTCCGTATATTGCTTTGATCATTATCATAAAGCACACTTTTTGATAAACTGGAGTTAAAAAAATTCTGATAAGATTGTATTAATCATATTGTTTGTTTTCAACAAGACATTGCTGAAATGTTATCCGTTAAATTAATGTGTCTAAGCACAATAGGAAGCCAATTTAAAATTATGCTACATAACAATTGTCTTAATCTTGATTCTTGTGTTTGTACACTTTCAATAATTGTTGTTTCAAATGTCACTCAATTTACTTCACTCAATATTTCTGTTTAATAAGTTTATTCTGAACTGTTCTGTTCGGAACGGAAAAGTACAAGTTTTGGTGTTCAAAGAGGAAATTCCTGATGCGAACAGCATTTATGGATTTCTTATGAGCCTGGGTAAAATGGATCCGAACAGGATTTTCTACGCTTGTTTCTGAGTGAGAAGAGTTTAGAACAGATTTGTAAAAACTGAGGATTTACCACACGAGCATGAGGATTTTGGAAAAGTTCCGGTGGGATATATCATAAAACAGGTTGAGATACACTGGACTAGTTAACTCTGCGAAATAAATTAAACCTAAAGTATAGATTTCTTTAAGTAAATAGAGAAAATGTGATTTGGGCTCTTTATTTACTTTAGAATTATACATTGAGTACTGCAGTTCTTCTTACTGCCCCGAAAAGACTTTTTAGATAAAAAGTGTAAAAGACCCGGCAAAATAGCCCAAACGTTGTGCGATTTTAATCCCTTGGATAAAATTACGGTAGAGATTGCTTGTACAAGTACAAAAAAAACTTTAAGCAATTAATGCACGAATTGTGCCCAAAATTAAGTTAAAAGGATTGAGTTATTTACAAACGATTATCGCCGAAATGAATTATTACAAATACATTATGCAAGAAAGATCTAAACATTTCACTAAAAGGATTTTGTTTTTTGCAGTACAACGATAACAACTTAACGCATTTATAAAAATACTCCACATTTGAGAGCCGAATAAAACCAAGTTTGTGGTTGAGCGGAAAATCATAAATTGATCAAAAAATCATGTCAATGTAAGTTCGAACCCTGCATGCAATGATTTGCGTTAAATTTTATTTGACGATTTCTCCTAAACGTTTTACGGGACAAACACCTTGATAAACAAAATTCTTTGTAGGTACTGAAATCTTAATAGGAATTTTTGTAAAATTGGATTAGATTTCCAGTTAAATTATTTATTAACATTGTTTATACACATACGAAACTCACCTGCTTGCTTTTTGAAGATGTTGATGGTGCTTCAAAACTTATTCTAGCTCCTCTACTATATTGAGGTGTCGCACTAAGCAAATCATTTAAAATATGAATGACTGTAGATATGTCACGTTTTGGACGCCCGTATCTGTCCTGCAATGCCGGATTCAAAGTGCCTGAAAATGTTCCCGAATAAATACCCTTTCCATGGTTTTTCATCGATTCAATAACTGCTCCAGAGCTGCTTTTCCTTGCAATCTCTTCACTGCTAAGATCAATTTTATTTGTAAAAACTTCCTTGGAAAGTTTGCGAAGTGTTTGAGTTAAATTTCTAGATGCTTCTGCAAGTGTGCGAGTGTCTGTAACGGTGATTCCAGAATCATCCAATTCGACAGACGTCGTCGGTGGAGCAGTTGAAGAAGAATCGCTTGCACTGCTGCTATTCTCTTGTGAATTTGATGCAATTGAAGAATTTGTTGAAAGAGACAATGCACTATCATTGGATTCGACAACCGAACTGATCTTATCTATTGAAGAAGATGTGTTATTATCTTCAGCGGGTAGGCTTTTACGGGCAGTTGAACTGCTACCGTTACTGCTGCTGCTATGTTGATGGTAATGATGATGATGGTGGTGGTGATGATGGTGATGATGATGCCGATGTTTGCGGCCAATAGGATTATTCGCAGTTTTGTGCAGTAATGCCGTCGAAAGTACTGATTGAGCAGATGTAGGTGATACCGATGATGACGACTGACTATTGGTATTCGACTTGTGGTTTGGTGTACTGGTTGTCAGGGTGCGGTCGGTGGCAAAATCAACTGAAGAATTTTCACTGCGTGACTGACAAGGATTGACTTCACAATTCTTGCTGCTATTATTCAATCGAGTGCAGAGGCAAGATGTTAGTTTCGCCGAAATTGGGTCTGCACAAGACGATGAATTGCTGGTGACTGCTTTACTTGTTGACGACGATGACGACGAAGATCCATTTAGCAACTCAGATGTGTACTTCGGATGGCTGCTTATAGGAATGTTCTTGATTGAGGTTGTCTTAATGGGACTGGAAACCAAATTAGATAGAGATTTAATAGGGGATTGCTCCATAAGTGCGTATGAAGTTGATGCAGCTGGAGTTGCGACACAACATTTAGCTGATTTTGCCTCGCTAGCTCCATTCGCAACTTCCATCGAAGTTGAAGAAGTTGTATTAGAGGATGTTGATGTTGAGGCATGTGCAGGATGGTGACCCATAGATATGCTCTTAACAATATTTTGTAGACTTTCGAAATCTCGTTTTGTTAGAAATGAACTCAAGTCTCTTCCACTAGAGGCTCTAACTTGTGTTGAGGTTGAATTGCTTCCCTGTTGCATACTTGACGTTGACATACGCGTTGTTGTTGCTGTTGATTCGGGTGTTGTTGCTAATGTTGATGCTGAATTATCTGCAACTGCATTGGATGCAGCAGTAACTGGCCCTGAAGCAGCATCTACATTTAATTTTCTAGCCACTGACGAATGGTGGTGATGGTGGGTATGAATGCTGCTAACATTGCTGCTGTTGGTGCTTGATGTACTTTGATTTTGGTGAGATGAAGAACGGCTACTTCGTTGACTGGATCGGGATCGGCTCGTGCTGCTGGACGAAGGACTTGCTGGATTAACCGTGCTCAATTGCAATTGTATTAGCATCATGTGATCGCCGAGGCGCATACTTAGATTAAGGGGCGTTTTGCCACTTAGAAAATCATTAACTTGTGAATCATTTAGTGATTCAAGTGCTTGCATTACTGTATTTTCCGGACGTTGTGCCTGCAATAAAAAAAAAGTTGATGTTAGAAATATATGTTTTAAGGTTTTGACTAAATAAGATTTGGTTTCAATAAAAAAAAATGTTTCACTGTGCTGGAAAGTCAGAAATTTGATTTTGGTCAATTCTCAAAAAATAGTTTTTGTTTAAAGGAAAGGGCTAATGTTTCGAAAAGACCCAGGTGATGAACCAACTCAGGAGCATTTTGAACCTCTATATTTTATATCAGAGAAACCAGAATTTTCAAATTTGTGTGTGTCGTGCGATAATGTGCATCTATGTACCTTTTCTGCACCTGAAACAGCATCACGCATGAGCTTCGGGCGTTAATATGTACGTGCACGCGTTTGGCCTAGGTTAGTAAAATTATTTCTCCAGCGGTCTCCGAGACCGCAGGTAGGTAGTTATTTGACATTTTTACGCCGTTTTCTACAAATAAGCAAATATTTATCGAATCTACCAAGTGTAGAAAAGCTTAAAATACGAAAAACAAGCTCCAGCTGTGATTTAAAAATGAAACGAAAGACAGTTTACCTACTTATGTTTTATGTACAAAAAAAAAATTTTTTCTTTCTTAGAGTGCCCAGCAACATTTCAATAACTGCAGCGAAAAATTGTGAATGTTGGTGCCTTGCAATTTTGTTGAAGGTTTTTTTTTTTATGTTCCATTTTTATTTATTTCTTCGATATGTTACTTTATAAGAATTAATACGAAATATTCGAAATTTTAAGTTCCTATTGTAACAGAGCTCAATGTATGAGCATGAGCACAGTCATTTTTTGCTCTAAAAGCGCCAATATATGAAGCTTTTGATAATATCACACAATATCAATTTAATTTATATTATTTTAGTCTTTAAAATAATGGTTTAATGTATTATAAACAATATTATTGATTTTATAAAAAATTAAAAATTAATACCAGAATTTGCAAGAGAGGTAAAATTCTGTAGCGGTCTCCTGGACCGCACGTAGGTGGTTAAGTGACTGAAATAGGGGGTAGGTGGTTAAGGGTTAAAAAAAAATCTAAATAAATGAAATTGACCTCAAGTTCATTTTTTTGGTTTTTTGGATATTGAGTTAAAAAAAAAATTATTCAAAAATTCAGAAGACTTAAAACCAATTGGGCAGTACCTAAGTGAGACTTAAGTAACCGATATTAGAAATTTAAGTAACACTGCCATAACATCACTTTACTCGAGTGAAACTGCCCTTAACATTCAATAGTCAGTCTTAAATAAACAATCTTTGCCCCAGTTTAAAAATGACACTACGGTAACGCCACTTGTGACTACGCATGTAAACTTAACTTACTTTCGCAGTTGATACAAATAATAATAATCAATAGCTTCTGCTGTTACTATACGACGAAAATGCTACACATGCGTTGTCACACTTTCACTTTCGCTTTCCTAGAGCGTGTTCTTTTTTTTCTCTTATTTCATTTTCTTGGCTTTTTTTTTTGTTTATTTCTTTTGTTTTTGTTTAATTTATTTTAATACTTATTCGGCCTCTTATATTTATTTTTGGCTACGTTTGGCGATGCATGTGATTTTTTTATTTTTGTTAAAGTATGTATGGTATGTTTTTGTCTATGTATGTATATTATGTCTCGAGTTTTTTTCCTAATGTGGACTATTTATATGGAAAGTACAAGTTTTCTTATAGCTCATCTACTTATCTACTATACACTCATCGAATTCCTGTCTTTTGAATGAGAAACAGAAAATTGTGTGTGTGTGGGATGTTCTTTGTGCAAATGCTTTTTTTTCTTAAATTGAAACAAATTTTCTAATTGGATTGGTGGAGAGAAACTTTTGTGTTTATTTTTGTAGATATCTATTCTCGATTCACTGAGAAACAATAAACAAATGTTATTTCTCACTGCAGAATATGAATGAAAACTTATTAATTTGTTGGTAATGAATGAATGAAAAATGCTTTAATATTTGGTGATTTACTTAAATTTGTAACAAAATGTCTGTGTTCGATTAAAATAATATTTACATGGGTATTCTAAAGATTAAAGATCTAACATTTAAATAAAAAAGGAAAGAAAGAAAAGTCTGATCATTAAGATGGCTTTGGTTTAAAAATAATTTGTTTATTTACTTTTATATTGAAAAAGAAACTTTTAAGTTAAGTTTAAGAAAAGATTTTAAGAAGTTTTAGGGGGATCAGAACAGAGAGGAAGTTGTTATTAGCGTTTTGTGTAATAAAGGTTGTTTTTTATTTTTACTAATTTCAAACTTGTAAGATTCCAAACTCATAACTTTGATACCTACAGAGCGTTTGCACGACATTAAATAAGTTTTTTGAAGTAATAGCGTCACCTTGGCTATTTTGACAATAAAGAAATATGCTAATCGTATTTTATGAGTATCGATAAACTTAAAACTACAATTGGCTGAGACAAATCATGTGGGTGAAGAAGTGTTACTAGACTAGGCAATAGGGTGTCCCTTATTTCGAACACGGCTGAATTTTAAAGGGCTCAAAAGTTTCTAAATATATTAAAACAAATATCTCCAAAGTTTCAAATCTGTATCATTATATCGAAATAGCAATAAATGTAGCCCTAAGACTTGGTGGTAGCTGTTGTTCAAAGATAACAATTTGGAACTCATGGAAGATAGCAGCTTTACTTCAAGTATAGAAACATAATAAGTTTTAAATAATGGCTATTCACTTGAATTTCATGTGTTTTTAATAAATTACCAAAACCCGAAAACCTTTAGATTTCTTCGACTTTCGAAACATGCTTGGAAAATGATATAATGCTTTTTTTTGGCTTAAACTATATACAGTAATTTTCGAGTGTTAGGAGTGTTAAATTTCACAAATTGAAATGTGTTTGAAGGTTTTAAAAGCGAGATATAACAAATGTGTACAACATTCGACGTGTCGCTTTTACCTTCGCAGAAGTATCTATTGATGAAATAGTTCATGGAGAATCAAGAAACAGTAACTTGAACTCTTAACATTTATTTTATGTGTTTAGATTTGGCCAGCATGAATTAAAAAAACCTATTAATGATTGAATGAGATACGGTGAAAGTCTAAAATAGGAAATGTTTAAATGAGGTTTAAAATTAAACTTAAGCCAATTTTTTTTCTTAAAAGTTTTTAAAACATAAAATAACGTTTGGAAATTTTAAGGTTTTTCAAAGCCACGTGAATCGAATAGCAAAATAGGGCTGATTTTATACTCATATTCAATAACAGGTGTATTCAGACCTAAGCCTCTCACATGAGAGTTCATCTTACTAACTATTGCACCATAATGTATCATTACAAATTCCATTATAATATTTTGTAATCACATTTGCTATCAAAGAATAATAATGTGTATATAATTTGAAATAAGAAATAGATTTTGTGATAGGTAATAGTTTCCTTTATTCGATAACAATAGAATTTCTGATAAGAGTCAATAATTTAACTTATCACAAAAGATGTCATAATTTACAAGTTTTTTTTTTCCTCAAAGCGTGTTATTTTATCGCCGACTATCACTGCGATTAAGAAAAGTAAAGGCTAAGTTAAGCATTCAAACACATGATATTAATCGTACTCGAACTTTAAAATATGGTATGTTGAAGTTTTCTAAGTGCAGAATTGATAATACTAAAATTTTTCATTAATAATAGAAAATAAAGTTTTTTGTAAGCCATGCACTTGATATTATTATTTAATCAAATTAAATTTTTTTCTAGCAAGTGCCAAATTTAATAGATTGAATTGGCCTGACAATTGACATAAAATCAAATAAATGTGAAACCCATTCATTATCATTTTTGTTATCACAATACTCGTTTGTTTTTGTTTTTTATCTTTGTATGAAATGTAAATAAAACAACTAAAACCTTTTGTTAATTCACACGTGCAATCAATGAGAACTCAAAGATTGTATTTATCTATGATTTATACTATCATTTCCGTTGACGTGGTCTGTTTCATCAATAATAATAGTAGTAAGGCACAGTCTTATAATACTATTTGTACAAGTGATATTGTATTTTTTATTTGCCTTACTATTGTTCGATTTTAATGAGGAAAGGTATTATTACATGTGGCACCTGCTAAAAATACGAGTAGGTACTAGTAAAAAGACAAACTAGCAAATATTATTATCTTTTTATTGGAGTTGATATTGAATGCCAGACTATCATGATTGGTAAATAAATCGATATATTGTGAAAAAGCACGCGGTAGATGGGCTTTCTCTTTCGAATTGTAGAAAAGAAGCTTTAAAAATATAAGAAAGCAACAAATTATAAAGTCATAAGAATTTATTTTTAAGTTTGCATACGATTTCTTTTGCTTGATTTGCATTTGCATGATTGTGTGTGTGTGTTTTTTTAAGTCAATTTGAGATAAAATAAAAGAAGAAATGTTATGAGAAATTGTATGAGATTTTTTGGAAGAAAATAACAGATAAAGCATAATATTCAATTTGTGTCTTTTTTGAAAAAGTAATTGAACAGATTCAAAAACGTTAGGTACTAAGAACTTCATGTTTCAGGTCTCTGATTGGTCAGCTTTAAAAAAATAAATCTTTCCAATTTAGGCAATTTTATTGAAAAGTTAGCTTTTAAGGCCCTTTATTCCAACGAGACATAAAGCACCAACATTTTTGTGAGGACTAACTGAAAACCATTTGATTTTTGTCAAATTATGCCAGCTACACAATTCGAAGCGAAGTTTTATAGCTATCTCAAACATACAAAACTATAGCTGACATTCAATAATGCATTTAGCTTCACAGTAAGTCTTGGTAATAATTAATCCTTGTTAAACCTAACATAACATGAAGGGAGCTAGAAAAGCAGCAAAATTTAAATTATAGAATTTTATTTATCATACAAGCTATTTTCGATTTTCATTTTAATTTGAAGAAATCGAAGCAAGATGGCTAGAAAGTTTTTTAGCAAGGTAGCTGGAACCGTAAGAATTTGACGTAAGGCTTGTGCTTTTCAACGCTCTTCTCAAAAGCTTGAATTTGTGGGCTTCTTTCAAGCTTCCAGATTTCATGTCGTTGGCGATTGCAATTACTTCTGGGACGCTAATCGTCTTTTGTATGAACTTTTTTTTCATTTTGGCATTCATTGACTTGAAAGCAAATTATTCATTATTTGTTTAACGTGTGGTTTAATTTTTTTACAAAACGCAAATAGCATTAAAGAGCGAAAGAGTAAAAACTTTTTGTTTTATTTTTTTTTTATAATTACATCTCGGTCGGAGAGTGGAGGAAAAGATACAATCATGATCTGTATGGGCTTTACAGCAGCATCGACTTGGTCACAGGGCTGAAAATTCAGCACTTAATATGGCTGGCACATTTGGAGCGTATGAACACCGACGCATCAGCCGAGGAAGACCTAATCTTAAGTAGCGCCCTTAATAGGAGAATAACCTCAACCAACTGAAAGTCGCGGCTGGAAAAAGCTATCCAGGGGCCGAGCTGGCTGCAGCGGCTTGTTGGCTGCCGTCGAGCGCCAGTAAAAACTGGCGAACGTATGGTTACGAACAGTACTGAAGCTTTACTCAGTGCGTCAACCACATTTTTGGAATATCTTTTATAAAACCATAGTATGCTGTGAATTTGATTATTTGCTTATTTGCGGTCTTGAAATAATAATATGCCCCATACAGATACTACAGAAACAATTTATATTCTACGTATTGCATGAAGAATAGAGGAGTTCATTGCTCAACACATTAATGAAAAAACGGAAGAAACAAAAAGTCGTTGTCCTCCAGAAAAAGGACGTTTGATACATTTGGAAACTAAAGAGATAATTCCATACATTGTTTTTAAAAATATGCAACACAACATATCAGCAAAACCGGAGACCTAAAATGCACCCCTATAAGCGCAATAAAAATGATATATTGATAATTTAGACCCAATGGTAAAACTTTCGAATGTAAAAGATTTGTAATTTAGAAAAGTGTTTTGAGTTCACATACTTAAAAAATCACATGTGCCTTCAAATTATCTTCGCATGCTATTTCTGTTGAATCAACATTTTCTGATTATTTTGTACACTTTGTAGTAAGATATTGAGAAAATGGGGATTTTTTGTCTTTTAAAATAATAAAGTTACTTTCTGGTCGGGTAGTTTAGTGTAATTTATTTTATTTATCTAATCACTTGCTCAACCTGTTGTTGGCTGGCTCACTGCAAGATCGAAATGAAATCATATAAACTTTTATCACTAATTGTAAGAATGGAAGATCACACAAATAATATGATTGGCATTTGAACAAACAATAATTATTTTGAAAAAAAAAAACATATTTTCAGAATATTCATTAATTTATTATTGTTTTTTATTGTAAACTGATTCAACCGCCTCCAATTAAAATCCCCCCTATTTGATTATTTACTTCACAACTCGAATGCCGTTTAGTGTGATGTTCTCGTTCTTGTTTTGTTTTTTTGTTCGTTATTTTTGTAATCAATACAGTATCTATCGGATGAATTTATTTGTTTGTCACAACTTCATGGGACTCTTTATTTTGCGTTGGGGGTATTTTGTTGTTTTTTCATTTCTAAAAATATATCAACAAAAATTTCTTTTGTTTAATTCTTGTTTAATCATAATTTGATTTGAGAGGAAAAAAATGATTTTTTTGACAGCCATAGCTACAATAACAATAACTGTGGAGATGAAAATTTCATATATTTGAGTTGAAACACAATTTATGTTCACATTCATGCCATTATTATATAAGTATAAAGAAATTAAGAATTTTGTCAGCCACTATTTGTTTCAACGAAAATTCTGGTTGATTTAAATAATCGACTGTGAAGATTTCAACCAAAATAATTGCATGTGTGTTTACATATTAATTTAACTAAATGAGTAAATTCGGTGGTATCAAAAGAAAAATACCAAGCCAGTGAAAGAGAATAAAATAATGAATCAACGATGAATATTTCGAATAAACAATGACATGAATATGGTTAATCCTATTTTGTTCAGAATCTATATTTAATTTTTTGTAAAAAGAATGCAATACAATGAATATCAACAGAATTAATTTCAGAAAATTTAACAGTGCCATTGTAGTAATCAAGTGCAATTTTATTACCAAGAAGCTGCAAAGATGAGTCCATAGCAAGAAACCATAGCAAGTCAACATGGATCACAATCGATACGGAAAAAAGTCCTTTTACTGATGAAGATTTTTAAAGTTTTAACCCAATAGTCTATAAAAGAAGAGTAGTTTGAAGATCTGTTTAATTTTCCGATGGGGTGGTTGAAGGTGACAACGCAACAATACAATTTTTGATATTATTATATTAGTTTCCAATGGACAAGTACCACGCAGTGCTAACCGAAAGTGGTCCAATCAATCAAAGCATTAAGTACATCATATTTAATAGAAACCAATAGACCACTTTTCGAAAAAATTGCAACACCTCGCAAAATGTTATATGGAAGGTATCCCTTCTAAAACAGGGATCTTGGAAATTATTTAAATATCAATGAAATCAAATTTCAAGCAAATGTATAAATTCGTTTCAGTAAATTAAAAATTTTCGGAATGAAGATGGGAAGGTTCAAAAATTTCGAAACGACCAAAGAACAAGGGTTGTTTTAATTTTTTTCTTGAGAAGTGCGCAGAATTTTACCAGCAACCACCACTACCTTCCATTATAATATCTTAGTTTGGCTGATAACATCATTGTGATACAAAATCATGAATTTTCTTTGACGCATGTGAAATCTCTCTTTTTTAAGATTGTATTAAAAGAAGACATAACACAATCGTCCTTTAACAACGAGGTGGCACTTGAGGACTCTTTATGAACAAATTTCCGGTTACTCAAACTAAATGCACAGTTATCTTCAATGCAAACTAACAATGTGTTCGCAATGTGCCTTCCACTAGTAGGATCCATCATCTAGAACAAGCTTGGCTGATATTCAGAGACGAAGCAAAATTCTGCGATAACTCTACTATAATATAGTAGACTTAGAGAGTTTTCATTGACAATGACATTTCGTACCGTATTTGAAGCAATGAGAACAAGAAATCGTAAATAATCTCAAGTTTGATCAAGCCTTGATGTTAAACTGAAACTAAACAACTGGCTGGCAGTTTTTCTGTGATTGAAAATATAAAGACTTCATCTTAGATTTTTTAGCCAAGTTCTTTCTTGAATTGTTTACTTCGCTAGCAAGTGTTGGAAGCTGAGCCGAGTAAACTTAAGCTGAAGTGAACAAGTTAAGAAGATTTTCACAGCGTGAATGGTTTGAAAACTTTGTTGTTTGAGTTGATTTTTCTGAACTATCAAATGCCAGCAGTGCATATACCTAACAAATAACACTTGACGTATGTATATGTATAAAATACCAAAAATAATTTTCAGCTCTAGTGAGCAGGTAAATATATGTAATATATCTATAAAACGCCGGTTCATGCGTTGATTGTTTTCAAAAACAACTGATAAATCATAAAATTTATAAAAATACATGACAAGCTGACCATCCGCAAACTAGTTGATTGAAACGATCAGGTAAATTACTTGGACCTGTTCTAATTTGCCCAGAGCACAATAGAGAAAACAAAAATAACCATTATACAGTCGATTCCGCTTAAATGAAAATTTCTAAAATTTGTCTAACACAACAAAAGTTAAGTTAAACTATGAAAAAGAACTGAACTCACGAAATGAAATGATTCTATCAAGAAAACATACTGCATATAAACGGATTTGACCGTATTTTGGATCCTTCATTGCTTACGCATGAAAAAGCTACAACATAGACACAATATACTTGCACCATTTATGCTGAAATTAGAAAAAATAAAATCAACTATTCATCTGGGAAGCATTATTTTAGTGCCATCCAACCACTGTGGCTACGCGCTCTACCATCATACATCATTACATATATTGACATACTTTTCAACGCCCGAATTGCCTCTTCTTCAGCCGCACTTTTAACTGTTTTTGCACCTCTGAACGTAAAACGCATCACCACGCCGGCCGTCTATCGTCGCCACCGCACCATGTCGCCGCCAATGACGCGATTATTCTTCATACATTTTATTACGCTTGTTTCGCTTTTGACATTGTGTGCTCGCATATAAATGCCTGGCGCATGCGCGGCACCAGACGATTACTGGTGAAAGAAAAAAATAAACTTACAAAAAAAAAAAACTAACGCTAATGATGCTTACAGTACAGTGAAGCAAGCAATTGAAAACGGTACTTATACGAGAGTCACGTTCACGAATGAAAGACAGAAAAAGAAGAAGTTGAAGAAGGGGGACATACAATAATAATTGTATGTCATCACTTTAGCGTTTTTTCCACAATTCCGCATCAATATTATACAACGAGGCGCGGTAATGATTCACTCGTTCTGGAGAAATGGCATGTTCGTCGTTCGCCGACGACGATAATGTCAAGTTAAGAAAAAAATAGTTTGATTGAATCTATAGTTGCATATAGCTACGACAACTTTGACGTCAGTACATACATAGATTTAAAAGAATATAACGTAATAGTTGTGGCATTTGATGAACAAAGCCGGTTCGAAAAAAAATAAACACACCAAAGAAATTGTTAACTTACTAGCAATCCGGTTTCAACATTAGGTATTAGGATGATCTTAGAGCCATCCATTAATCCATTGTCTTTGAGTGATCCATCCTGTAGTTCTCTGCAAAGGAAATGGTTAAGAAAAAAACGCACATTAGTATTGTCATCAACAGTGAAGATGTTTTTTTAAGGTCGATTAAAATTACATATATACTGAGAATCAAGAATAAACGGTGATCTTTGATTTCATTTTATCGAGTTCTATTGTGCTTTGGGTGAACTGAAATGTATTTTTTAAATCAATTATTTGTATATTAATTTCACATCCACTAAATTTATTAGCCCCAAAAGAACATTTTTATATCTGTATTTGGTTCCTTAAGCTTAAAATTTGTACCATGAATATTTTTGTCATCAGGGAGTCCAAGGCTACAGGATGTGACTAATTTTCAGAGGCACCCTAAATAACTCAATTTTTAGACAAAACACGTCTGCCATGGGTATTTTTGTTATCAGAGAGTCCAGGGTTACAGGATGCGATGAATTTTAAGTGGTTACCCCCAAAGTCTAAAAATGCCTAAAAATGCCATTGGTATTTTTTTTTTGTCATCAGTGATTTTGTGGCGTTGGTTATCACTAAATCGATTTTCAGAAAAATGGTACTTTTGATGCGCTTTTTCTCGACAACGCGTTGCAACGCCCCAATAAATGCAGGCAGACTAAGGTATTTGCCATCACCATAACCCATACAACCAATGACATTCATATGAATCGGTTACGTCTCACGCAAGAAATCTGTTCCCGGCTCTTTGACAATTTCTATCATCGTACACTCTATTTGTCTATGGCTACTTACCATAAGGAGAAATTGCGGCCTTTGGAGCATTTACTTAGAAAAGCCCAATTAGCCTTGATTTACACCGTTTTGATGCCATCACTTAAGTGAACTTAATTGTTTGTAGAATGTTTAAGTGCGGTTCTGGTCAAGGAAGACAAAATATGTGATCAATGATCGTTTCGGGCTTGAGAGAATGTTAGCCTAAACTTAACCTGGTCAGATACCTACGTTGGCAGGAGTGATGCTGAGAGTTTGCTCTTTCCCAATACAACAGTCTTCACGTCAATGGCTGCTATCCTAGTTACCAACTCCCATTCAGCAATGGATTACCCAAAACCTAGTTCATTCACCCAGGACCCAGTGAGCAAGCCTTTTGCACGAAAGGGTACCTGTGGATGTCGCTCAATTTTGGCTATATTACTTGATTAAAGTTGTTCTACCTATGTATTAAACTTTTGCTGCAATAGCCTTGACATGTAGAGACGCTTAATTGTAGAAATCGCCAGCGAGTTCGTTCAGCACAAAACAGGGGTGCAATTTTTTTTACTCAAAAGGATTTCTATAAATATCATTCGCTCATATCCTTATTGAAGTTGCTTGATGCTAGGGCTATTTGAATTTGATTGGAGTTATTGCTAGTACTGTCATATTAAGATGATGAATTTTAACCATCGCCCAAAGTTAGCATTCGTCTACGTGACAGACTGCTGGATCTTGTTAAATTTGAGATCAATTTTGTAAATTTGTTCACGTTTTTTATAGCTTTCTTATTTTAGCAATGGATTTATTTTTCATTTATGTGAACCGTAGTGTACGATCAAAAATATTTGCATTAAGCACGTAATAAATATTTTTTATATTGCATTGAATTAATGAGCCACTCCTATTAACACAAATTAATCGCTTTTACTACTTACTAAAATTTTGTCAAAAAAGTTTCACTGCAAATTCAATCTTTCTACACTCCAGATCAATTGAATAGGTTCAACTTGTTGTTTTGAATACATCCAAGTGGCAGCGTCGATTAGTGCTTAATAGTATTAATTAGCAGTTTGATTCTTATTAACCTCTTCACAAGCAGCATTTAGCAGTAGAACGATGGGACATAAACATATTATGTAAACTATGAGGTCGTTAAATTGTTAAAATCGAATAAAATTTAAATAAGATTTCTCTAAGCACGCAGTAATGCTAACTGCGTGCATTACGCAGCTTAAACAGAAATATTTAATGAAGATATTGCTAAAGAATTTATATTTTAATAATTATTTATATTTAGTATTTAAAGATAAACTTATTGAAGCGATCAAGAGTGTACATCTCTATATGATTTCTCATCAATAAATGATGGTCAAAATCTTTTCTTTGTCTGCCACTTTCAACATGTGGCAAAGTACTTCAATCCAAACCCAACTATTGAATAAACGCCTTCAACCTTCGAAGCCGAAAATAACGAACAAAAAAAAAATAAATAAATACAAAAAAAAACCAAGCCAATGTCGTGAATGCTAATTTTTTGTGTGTTGTATGTAACGTGTGCTTTGCCCTCAGCATGATGATGGCGGAGTGGTTGTTACTTCGTCATCGCGTTGTTTAACATAAAGTAACCAGTTTGTTTTTTTTGTTTCTGCATTTATTTTTTTTTTCTTTATTTGATACTTTTTATGACGAAATTTTCTTTTTATGAAAGTTTATGCCGTACAGGTATATAAGCACGTCACAGCTTGAAGTTATACTTTTTAACCATGGACAAATAATGTGCTCACTGTCTCCACCTTCCTGTTCTGTGGTGGATTTGAGGTTTTGAATTAAATAGCTTAGGCTTTGTTGCCTAATTTTTTTTTGTTTGTCCAAAATTAAACCGATCAAACATTTCAATGTGATGATGATTGAGTGGGTCACTATTATGAAGACAACTGAAAATAATATTTTTTGTATACCTATTTGTTTTAACCTTCGAAATCTACATCTTTAAAGTCTCCATATCAAATTCAATCAAATCGATATACCAACAACAACAACAGTGTGATGGTTAAGAGGTGAAAACATGAATAAGGAAAGTTTCCCTTTCTCATCTGAAAGAAACACGTTACACAGTGCACTGTTTCAAGGTGTATTGGTAAATTAATTCACATTAAGGATTAAGCAACTGTTGAATGTTCAAAATTCACATGCACCCTACGTTAAATTTGTACGAATACAATCCTTTAGTTAAGGTTTTTGGTGATTTTATAGAGAGTCACATATATTAGTAATGGTCAATGTATAAAATTGGGATGTAGGCGATGTGATTAATTCAACCAAACACATAAGTGAAAGTGATAGTCGATAATTCAATTAATTAAAATTACAAAGTTTATCTCACGAATCTATCTTGCGGTGCTGTTGTTTTGAAAATTTAAGTACACTACATCTTTTTTCAAGTCTGCAGGGAGAAGCTTGAAAACACAGTTGTGTGAGTTTTAAGGATTGGCTAAGATTTGTACTTGCAATTTTTGAGGAACATCACTATCACGATGTTGATTTTTAACTAGGTATTGTCAACGGGGACTATTTTCCAAGATAGCACCAGTTTACGTGACAGGTTGCTTTCTTAAGCTTTTCCTAATTTTGAGTATTGCAGGGACTGAGGGGATTTGGTTCAGCAGAATACCCAGTGTGCAAGTCTCTTACTCAAAATGGTTTCTGTGAATTTAACTCTTTGGCATAATTGATGTTAAGTTATGTTAGAGTCATTGAGTTTTGTTTAGGAAAATTATTATTTATTTTATCAGAGTGATCGCTTAGGTCGTCTAGGAACTGACCTCCGAAAGCTTGATGTTTGGATTGGGATGAAGCTGGGCAGTGTCTTGGAATCTTTTTATATTCCGCAGGTACTGTGTTATTGATGCCTGTAAGCATCATTTCACCCAGAACATATAGTATGCTGTTTTCTTGAGTCAACTCAAATTCAAATAGAAGTTTTTTGTGTGACATGAAACCTCTTATGAAATGATTCCAAATCCACGTGTTGGTGGTTTTCAATAAAACACAAAAGTGTTGCATCATGTTATCTAAAGTAATGTATTGTGACCACAAAATACGGTTTAAACAACTTAATTTAATTACAAAGTAACATTAGAAAGTTAATTTTAATCAGATTTAAATTAAAAAGATTATGAATAATACTAAACTTATGTAAAATATGTACATAAATATGTATAATCCAACAACCAAATTTGATTTCTTTTTTGTTTGTGTATAAATATTTGTTTCAATTATAATAATCCGATTGAATATAGATTTTTTTAACAACTTTTAAATTAGCTAAAATATGCAAAATATTAACTATTTGACAATGCATATACATACATACATATTTTATTAATTTAGCATTGACCCTATTATGATTGTAATCTTTAAAAAAAAATTAAAATCCCACCAGTTTGATTGTATTATATAAAAAAAAGACCATTACTAATAAAAGTAATACAAAAATTAAAATTTTTTTATGTTCCAATAAATTTTATAAATGATTGAAACAAGTTGAAGTTTTTTTTGGATTACTGATTGCTAATATGTATAACCAAACTATTGACAAAATCAATGAGTTTGAAAATCTTAATTTATTGATGTTATGCTCGTGTCGATAGTAGCATCTGCTTTAGATGCTAAAAGGTATTTACAATTTACATGCTTTGAATTGTAGGTGGAAAACTTAATTTTGAAGCTAAATTTCGGAAATGACAAACAAAACAAAATAATATCTAGTTATAGTTTTTGCTCCTTTGGCCTTGGCGGTTATATTTTTTTATTTCGTTTAATTTTAGTCTCCAGATTATTCTAGTATTTTATTTATTATTTCAGGCGGTAGCGTTGTATCCCGAGGCGTAAATTTTATTTTGAAGTTTGAGAACAGAGAAAATTCAGCCCAACAAGTACGTAGATTCCTCCAACATAGTCAACTCATTTCGAACTGTATCAATTTTTTCAAAGAAATTTATTCGCAATCATGTGAATCAGCTGTTTTTCTTTATTTGAATAACCGGATTGAACCTATGTTACCCAAAATTTTCTTTTTTATGAATCAGCTGTTTTTTTTTTCGGGAACCGCATTTCCAGTCAATATTTCTTATCTACATATCAAGAATTCTTAACAGATGTCAGTTTGGTTACACATACATAGTCCTTCTCATCCCAAGCATGAATGTACAATGAAAATATTCTTGATAAATATTTCGGTATTTTCTGTTATTATGGAACTAACAAATTTAAAGAATATCTTACTCAGCCTTATTCCGATCCACGTGAAAGCACATTTGAACTAGTTCAAAATTGAGCTATGTTTTAACTTCAACCTTTGCACATCTGCAAATGATGTTTTGGCGACAGCTGTTACTTACACATTTGTGATAGTGATTTTTTTTAGTCTATCACGATCTGGACTAAAGATTCACGAGCCTAGGAATAAAATTCCAATTTCCAAAGAGAGGAAATTTAGTCATCGACATGTACATATAGTATTTTCTAATTATGCAAGGGTGTCTCAGATACACTCAAAAAACATATCGTCCCTGTCTTAGAAAATCGGCATAACTTAAAAATCCAAATTCTTCAGAAAAAAGTTTTAAGTTTTAAATTTCTCCCCTCTTCCTGTAAGAATAGGTTCAAGGAATCCCTTGACCACTTCCAAACAGTCGCATAGATGA
Source organism: Episyrphus balteatus (assembly GCF_945859705.1). Lineage (NCBI taxonomy): Eukaryota > Metazoa > Arthropoda > Insecta > Diptera > Syrphidae > Episyrphus > Episyrphus balteatus. The sequence goes on from NC_079135.1 coordinate 70,928,880, forward strand.
TCAATAGCATTCAAAACAGGGGTGATATTTGGAGGTTTTAAAAGCAGCTTAGCAACCATTTACTAAAGAAGTCCGAATTTTGCTTGGAGCCATTATCTGCATGAAAGATAAACGATTCATCTTAATGTAATATTTGACACTGTGGCGGAGGTTGCTCTTTAGAATGTCTAAATAAACAAAACAATTCATTCTTACCTCAATGAAGACTAAGTTACCCATACGCCATACTAGAAGTTAGCATGCACCAGTATATCTTTTCGGAGACCAAATAAATGACAAGCCAGTCCAGCATTCCTATCTACTATGGATACACTGAATTTAACAGGCATCCATTTAGAACAAACATATTTTGTGTAATTTGCTCTTGTTTATGTTAAACAGATACATTTTTATATAAAAAACCTTATTAAATAAAACATCTTAAGTTTAAAGAAATTAAAACCGTTACATGAACAAACTGAGCGTATATCCAAGAGAACAAATAAAAGCATTTTACGTTTTGGTTACAATACAAAAAATTTCTAAGTACATAAAAAAAGACATCTAAAACTACAATACAAATTCACAAGAATTATTTATTTAAGCCGAGTCAGTAAGGTCGGTTTAAATTATTTCCAATTTAATTCAATTTTTCATTTCTTTGTTTACATAAAAATGCTTTGGAAGAACCTGCCACCAACTTCATTTCAACTGTTGCTCAAAATAAAAATATTTATTCGCTTAAATGTACATAATATATACTCTATTGTTGCACACTATGCACACCTGTACCCATCTGGATTTAGGCTGACAACAAAGCAAAAGGTGAACTTCTTTCTTGCACGAAACAAATACAAAAACAAAATGTATGTATGTATATGCACGCAATTCAAACAAAACATATTACATATTCGCCAACGTATGGGAATATGAGAATAAAGTATAATTTTTATTTACGTTAACCTGGCATTTCTACCTGTTATGAACAAAATGATGATGATTGTTTTTTTTTTTCTTTAGTTTGTTTCCTTAGTTGTTCCCTATGTTCCAAAACAAAACAAAGTAAAAAAAAAAAAAAACACTTTCTTAATAAAAAGTAAAAGGATCTGATCCGATTGAAGAAAAAAAAATTAATTCCAAATACGAAAAGGGGACAACACAATGCATAGGCTCATTCATATAGTAACTCGGACCAAGATACGCATCTGGTATATGGTATGACACTGCCATCAAGGATTTTTCACCCCTTTTTCCTGGCAACACTTTATTGATCCATAGAAAAACACTACATCAAGCTTAGTTTTTTAGATATGTGTATATATGTATATGTATATTTTGAGGAAAGAGCATCGATGTTGATTCAGGTAATTGCGAGGGCGTGTAGTGTATAGTTGAGAAGGGCTGTGGCACATACACACATAGTACACACAGCATATCAAACACAGAATCCTCCCTAAATAACTCTCGTTCGTGGTTGTGGTATATTTGGCTGGTCATACAGCCAAGCAGATAACGGCAAAGCGTTAGAATATTTGATGTTAAAAATTGACCAAAAAATTAAAAATAGCGTCTTCAAGCTTAAAAATATTGATTTTTTAGCTTAAAGTTGTTTCTATTGGTCAAAACCTTGTATAAAGTTTTCGAATTTTTCTAATTGGAAATATGAACAGTGTTAAACTGTAGTGCTAGGGTTCTGGATATCAAAAACACTCCACTACAGTCGAAAGCTCAAGGTTAAATGTTTTTGGTTTCACATGACTTTCAATCATAAAGTTCTGCTGAGACGTACTAACTTGGAATATTTGATTTGGATTCTTCCTTATATTCTTTAAGTGAAAATTCAAAATTGACCCATACAAACGATAGGTGATAGATACATATTTAAAACATTTACTATTGCTCTTGACCAACGACGAACGTTTTATCGGAATTTTCAGACAAAAAAAGCTTGGAGCTTTTTGCCAGTCAAACAATTCAATTGTAAGACTTGCCCTTCAACTAATTCTCAGCAGTTTAACCTCGAGTCCAGAGAGATTCTTTCTTCAGCTGCACTGCACGAACGTTGAACGCCTTACGGTCCTCTTTTTCCTTTTAATTTCAAAACTTAGAACTTTAAAACTAATGTACATCGGTATCTCCTATCAAATTCGGCTCTATTTTCCTAATCCTTCTACTGTGTTTATCGTTTAAAGGGAAAACTACCCTTTGAGGGCTTATAAAAACAGGACCAAAAACAAGTAACATTTTATATACAAGAAAGATTGTCCATTCGATCATCTAGCTGAATGTTATATTCTATTGCTCATTTTTATCATACAATTTTAAACAACTTTGGTCAACTTTTTAAGCAAAAAGTTCCCATGTGAGATGAAATTTAAAAATATATATATATTGATTAACTCTCTTAATGAAGAGAAATTTTTGCGTGGCGTTACATTTTAAATAAATGCAGATATGTACGTATAATATACTCATATTACACCAAGAAGAAATCCAATCAATTGAAATGTATGTATACATAACTACACTGCAGCGTCTCTAAGGAAGTTTTTTTTTTTATTTTTGTTGAAAATAATCTTAAATGCAACAAAGTATTTTTGGTTTAAAAAAAAAATATGAAGCAAGAATAAAATCGATACAATGAACTCTATAGTTACAAGAAATTCTCATTTTCAAAAACAATTCGTTGTTATGCAGAAAATTGTGGCATCGATTCTATATTTTTCACCCAACCAACGTTTGTTATGTTAACGATTTTAGATTCGTTGGCATGTTAATCATTTGTTGCTAGGCCATACCATAACCATTTATGGGACAAAACATTGAATCTTAACTTTGTCAAACGTGTAACTTAGGATATATTATGTAAATATGTACATATCTTCTAAAATAAGAAGTGATAGGAAATTTATGATAATTCATCTCAAATTAAAATACTCATGAGATGAATTGTGGGAACTTGGTTTTGTTTTTTTTATTTTAATTCCAAAGTAAAACCCAAATTCTATTCTTAATGAACCAAAAACAACAATACAGGAATAGCAAAGTATGTAAACAAAAAACATTTGCAATAAGGAAATATTTTATTAAATAAAAACACAACTTTGACTTTGAAATAAACAAAATATTTTTTAATTGTATTTTAAATACAATTGACAACTCATAAGGAACTTCTTATAGCCCGTAATCTATTGTGTAAATAAACAATTAAGTTCTCATTATTTTAGTATCTATTGAACCAAATTATTTTTTATTGCATTTTTATTAGTTTCCGCGATTTTGGATCTAACATTCTCGCATTCTATGATTTGGTTTTACTTTTTATATTTTTAATTGCAATCAAAGAATTAGGAAAAATTATCCAACCGTTAAATAGATTAAATTAATTTCATAATAATCATTAATTTCCATTATTTTGTTTTACCAGATATTGAGTACGATCTCAAGACGCCTTGTCTTCAAATTTTTAAATCTTAAAATTAAAAAAAGGAGACGCTGCAAATTGCGCCAACTACAAAGATAATTATAAGTTCCCTTAAACTCGCATAATACAATTTTGGCAGTATTTTGTGTCTTGTATCTTAATGAAGTACTTTTGTACTTAAAATGCATTTATATCCCAGATTAGGTAAATCGAAATTACAAAATAGATGAGAATAGCAATGTTTGAGTCAAAGGCAGGAGTGATCTCAGCCCCTGCTGTTTTTTCAGTATCAACTTAAAAACTATACATTTCGATACAATAAAAAAGAAACGAGAATAAAACTAAATTCTAACGCAAAAGTCTGTCTCTAAAAAGCGTGATTAAAAATGAAAAATCTGACAAAATTGTTCGTTAGCGATTTCGTTCTTGCATTTGATTTTTTGATTTACTTCAGGAATATTCTAGGTTTTTGCTTCGACAGTCAGTATCATTTCATAACTCTGTAGAATGAAAGAAGTTACTCTATGCTTGAAGAGTATTTGGAAACAATGAAAACCTATTTAGAATGCACTCCCAAAGAGCACATTTCTTGCAAAATGAAGTACATACATACATATCTAAAGAAGCTTCTGTATCTGCGCAAGATTATGCAAAGATAGCTTGAGATTTGCAAGCAACTTCCACAGTAGAAGTTAATATTTGGTGCGAAACGAAGTGTGGCAGAGATTATTTAACATAATCAAGCATTTCACATCGAATTCACCATCAATCTCACTTCCTACTCTGATCTCAGATTATTCTTTATAAATTGACTGACTCAGCAAACTCCTGACAAGAATTGATAATTAATAAGTAATTGGGCTTTTATTGGTCAACTTATTTCAAATAATTAAAAACGTGTACTAGAACATCTTCGTTTGAAGCAAGGTAACAAATTAATTTTTTACGTTAAGTTCGGTTAAAGCATCGTCAGTAGCCTTAGCGAAGTCAAGTGACAACCAAACCCAGAGCAGCAATTTGACCACGTTAGACATTTTTACGAACATTATAAAAACAGTTTCCTAAAAAAAATATCGGCCAATCTTTTCTTGAGACACAACATAAAAAAATAAATGAAATCATTTTCCATAAAAATAATGATGGGAATTTTCATTCCTTCTAATAAATTAAGATTTTTGCTCATTGTACCTATGTATTTTATTTTCAAAGCGAAAATTCCAATTGTATAAAATTATTTTATCAATGCAAATTCTAAATTTTGAACCAAACTTGTTAGTGACGGAGGGGTGTGCCAAGTCTACCTTTGAACACTGTTAGTTCAAAAGATGAGAAAGACAAATATTTTGCGATTTGATCCTATGAGTCGTGGGTAAAATTTGACTAAAAAAAACTTAAATGTAAAACGAGAATATACGATAAGCACATGACGTACATATATAAGGCGAGGGGAAATCAAAACAATTGCAGTAAATTTGGAAAGAGCAATATCACATCCCGGAAACCGGAAATATTGACGATATACATTTTCTGCAAATTATTTGTAGGTATGTGATTTCTTAGCTAGAATGGTGGCTATTATGTATACAAACAAAAATGCACACACACATACATGAATATTTACTGATTTTGGTAGGTTAGAATTTTTTCGTAAATGTCTCTTAATAATAGAAAAGATATGAGTTTAGTTTTGTAAGTAGAATTTGCTGAGAAATTTGGAATGACCTTTTCCCGGTTTTTTTCATGTTATTCATAAGAACAGCTTTTAGCAGTAGAGCATTATATCTATCTGAAATTGAAAAAAAGCCACTTTCAAGATCTTGTTTTTTTAGCTAACCGAATTCTTCAGTAGAGCCCAATTCAAATACGTTATAAGCTGTTTGTACCTACAGCTATTCATTTCAGGTTTCGAATAAGGTCCAGATGTGCAAAGAAATGTCTTCTAGCTAACCAGTCTATAGAAAAAGATTCTTTTATATTCAAAGCTTTGTCATTCTCAGAGCTAGCTTTATTACAATAATCAAAATGAATATTGGTATACGTCTCTTTTATGTACTTTGTATTGATTCATGTTTCATGGACAAAAAATACTAATAAATGCAACTCAATTTTCATATCTACCTCGTATATAAGGCCTTTTTTTATTAGTTTTACTAATGAAAACATTTTTTATTATTATTCTCATTTTTTGCCTATGGAAGATCTAGTCACCCTATGTACAATTTTATCTACTTCTAACGCAGCATGTATAAATACCTAGTTTCCCCTTACAAAAAAAAAGCTTATTTGCAATCATTACATACAAAATTCTTGCTTATTCAACAAAGAGCGGCGCAAAAAAACTAGGTATAGGTATACTCGTCGTATATTCCTATAAACATCAAATTGAATCCATCAAAAAATCTCCTACTTTCTATCCATCTATATGATAATGTATGTATATATTTGTAGGTATACATTTATATAGTATACACACACATATTTATATTACCACATGTGGTATACATACAACACATCACACACGACCCGACCCATTATTTGTCTGAATGACCATAAAATTCTACCACCAAATATATGGCGAGCAAGGCAAGACAGATACTCATCCAAATCCAACGCCTTAAACTGGAACAACGACGACGACGACAACGTAGTCGACATATACGAGATACGAAAACGACGACGATGTCGACCACGACATCGATATGATGGTGGTGCGGTGCTCATTCTAGTGACGCACTCTCCACTCTCAGCTATTAAATCGGTGACTTCTCTGGCACAGCCTTTGTAGCCACCAGCAGTCATCAAACATCACATGCAGACCAAACAATCAGACCCAAAAAATATACCTACCACCACACCGCAGTGACAATTATCTACCTTTCCTTAAAAACGAACGCACTTTTTTGATGATACATGTTTGTATATGTATGAACTTAGTGTGGAAGTTTTTTTTAATGAAAGAGTAAGAGAGGGAATCACTTCAGTCTAAAAAAAATTACTAGGTACCTAAATGTATATGGGTAACCCAGGCTATCTTAAAATCTCAACATGTCAAATATCATAGCAACATGCAGGAACGGACAGTCTCCAACAAACTCTAAAGTAAAAAAAAAAAATGCGTGCAGTCCCACACTCAATCCCCATGTGGATGAAAGTATGTATCTATGTAAAAGCGAGTTAATAGAGGACAGGGGAGAGCATACATACAAAGATAGCCCCCAACGCTGTGCATTTTAAAAATCAATATTTTCAAAAAATGAAAAACCAATTCCCTTACAGATCTCCCTCAATTGCTGCAGACCAAATTGATACACCTCTTAAAGTACCTTTATTTTACAAAAGATGCTTTACCAGATTACTTGTATATTCAGGAAGCTTTATCGGCTCTTCTTTTTAACCAGCTAAATTCACAAAATGGAGTACATCCAGCAATTGAAATTCCTGCATTGCTTTTTAGGCAAAAGAAGAAGAAAACAAAAAAAAATAATAATAAAGAAATGCAAAAATTAAAGCAAACAAATTAGCCATACACATCTGTGTTTGGTGTGGATATGGAGGAGCTGCTGATGCGCAGGGGGCACGACCAGCCAAACCACACCACACCATACCACAGCCACCCGTGCTTTGTTGCGTTATGTTCCTTTGCCCTCCCCATACACTCCTTCTACCATGGTATTTTTTTGTACACATAAATCAGCTGTGAATGGGCGAGAAAATAAAATGGCCGCTCCTGTGTGGTGGATGTATGTTCAGAGTTGTCGATTGTACCATTTGGTATTTTAATCATACTAAGTTGGATGGTTATAGGATTTTTTTTTCAACAAGATTTTGACTTTGGACGAAAAAACAGTTATTTGACTGTTTTCAACAACTTTATTTCGTTTAAAGATACCCTATCCAATATAGTTTTAATAGATAAAACAAACTACGTTCGAAATAGAGAAGGAGTATATAAGTGTTATATCAACGCTATGGTTGCATTTTTAATGTAAAAAGTGCGCGAAATAATTTTTTTTTTCAGACATATGTATGTATTGTATACTGGTGAATATAGAATAGGCGTAGGTACATCTAACATATTTTTTATTTTAAATTTAAATATGAATCTGTCCTTTGGTCTTTGGTCAGTGGAAAAAATATTTTTTTTTGAAAAATAAGCATCAGCTTCCTGCTGTTCAATCATTAATTCGGATTATATTATACACTTTCCATGATCCACGTTGTCACGTTGTGTATTTGTTGATAAACATGAAACATTAAAAGTTCGAATTGGAGCATTTAGTTGAACAGTACAGATAAATTAAGTTACCTAAAATTTCAAAATTCAATTTCCGAATATTGTTTTTGTTAAAAATTTGTCAATTGCATACAAAAAATGGCCCAAAATCATACTAATTAAAGTTCATCCTGAGCAAGATATATTATACGTTTATGGAATTTATTACCTATGTTGCATAAAATCGTTTCCAAAAAAGGAAGTGTTATTTGCTCAAAATGTACTTGTTCAAATATTAATTTAAAAAAACAGAAATAAATAAGTATTGAAAAATATCCTTAAACCGTGTTTTAAGAGTTAGAACATTGTCTAGAAATTGGGGGTAAGATTTAGAAATTTTTTAACTTGACAATGACTTGAAATGAAATTGAAAATAGTGCTGTTATTCTAACCGTCCAAATGGTTACTTGAATTGTTAAAAAAAGCTGAAAAATTGTACTCATAAGTTTAAAGGTGACCTTCCAAGGACCAATGCTAAGTTAAATAATAAAATTTTACTTAATTAAGATAGCTGAACGGAACATATGAAACCCAAAAAGAAGTACTTAAGTACATGATCTTGGTTTTCTTGTATTGGCCTTCTTTCGGAATGGCAGAATAATTAATAAATTATTGACAATCAATCATCGCCTTAGTAACACAAAAACGTACCTACATTTTGTAAGTTTTTGTGTTGTGAATTTTGTTTTCAGCCTTATAGTTTGAGAAATGCTACCAACATCAGACCACAGCGTTGTAGGTTAAGTAATACCCAAAGTTCAGTCTTCTATGATGGCATTAACTATTTTAATAACTTACCAAGTGGAGTGAAGAGTGAAAATAATTTAAATGCATTCAAAAAAAAATTGTGTGAATTTATTAAAATTGATATAAACTAGTACAAATAATACACGTAAGATCATAAGTATATGAAATATTAACAATTTATAGTATATTTAAAAGTTTTTTAACTAATCTCGTTTTTAATTACCTCTTCTAGTGCTAGGGACTAAAAGAGCCCAATCTTATTTATAAGATGGGTACTCTTGGCTTTAGCCAGGATGGTATGCGGAAACTCTATTAATAAAAAAAAAAATATTAAAAATATGAAGTTATAGGTATAACTGAATTCACAAATTTTAATGACAAGATTTTGCGAAATATTTGGTCCATCCTATTTTTACCCAATAAGGCAAATATTGGTATACCAATCGCAACGTGCAAACTCATGCTGAAGCAAGAAGCTATAGAGGCAACAAACATACGATGGTCAAACATTATAACTTGCCAAACGACCAAGCAGATCTGGCCTAGGCTAGATCCAAAACGTTCAAAAAATTTGTTGTCTCTAAGCAGATTGCATATCAGCTCTGTAATAGGTGTCTTAACAGGACACTGTCTCATAGGTAGACACGCCATAAGACTTGGCGTAATCTCTAACGACTTCTGTAGAAGTTGCCTTGATGAGGAAGAAGAAGAAACAATCCAACATCTTCTCTGCTCATGTCTTGCCCTTTCCAGTAGACGTAAAAAATACCTGGAAAAATATTTCTTAGAAGATACCAGTGAACCACAAAATCATGGTATCACAACGGACCAATAAATGGTCTAAGTGTGTCAGTTGTTTTCCTGACAGTCATTTCTACCTAACCCTAACCTATTTGGTAAATCTAAAGATGAGAATTGTTATTCCCGAAAACGTTCATTATTAAAAAATAATATTTTTGTATGAGTATAAGAAGTCTGTCTTTTAATTAATGTTACAAAATTTATATACAAATATACAAATCTACAAAGTTGGACTTTCTACAAAAAGCTAATTGTGTCTCTAGGGCTACGCCTGAATCAACGTATTCATCTCGAAAATAAATGTTTAATAAAAATATGTAAATAACTTTAGAATTTTTAAATTAAAATTACGACTATTTCACACTAACTATTTGCAGTCAAAAATTTTAGGTTGCCATCTTTCGGAAGGTTAGGGCAATGTCAACCGGTTCTGCTAGTTTCTAATAAAAGAGAATTGAAGAAAGGCTGATTTTCAGTGTTGTTTAAAAATTTCTGAAACTATGGTAGTTAAAAAAAACTTCCGATTTGGTGCAGCAATATTTACCGGAAAGTAACTTCCAACAAGCAAGTTAATAGAATTATTTGTTGCTTTTAAGTCAATGCTAGAACGCACAAATTGTTTGTTTTTGATTTCTGTTGCTGAAGTTTTTCAGCAAACTTTTCTGCCCTATTCTGTTTTGATCTAGCTATTTTATCCTAGAACATAACTATTAACTACAAAGCAATACATCCATTTATACATCGTCAGTCTTAAAATCAGAATTCGTAACTAATGGCCGCTTGATTTCATAAACGTTTAAAAGGCTTTTAAATTTTTAAATGACGTTTTTTGTATGGAACAAACGTCATTTTAGGACGTAAAAGCCTGACAAATATTTAAAAAGGCTTTATGAAACTGGCCATAAAAGTATCGCAAATTTTATATCAATTGTTAATTTCAGCAACAACATAAGTCAATAAGCATTAACTTTTCAGGAGCAACAAAAAACTGTTTTTTTTTTATGTTAAAATTCCACAACAAAATTTTAGAGTTACAAATCGCCAAATGTTAACCTTTTCTAAGTCTCAAACGGTTTTTAAGGGGGAAAAACCCTCTGGAATTTTTTTATTTTTTCATTATTAATTTTTTTCCTTAAAAAAATCATTTATCAACCGAAGAAACTATTTTAGTGGTCTTAGCTTTAAATGAAGCCTCAAAAGTCCCCAGATAGTACTGAAACCCATGCGTTCCGAGCCTACCACAGTACAAAAATGAAAACTTTAAACGAATTTTTCAAGAAACACGTTTTTTTCCGCGCCGTTCAACGTAACTCAAAAACTAATGAAGCTATCGACTTGAAATAAAGTGCAAATTACTCGTCAACTCATTGGTGCATGAACTTAAAAGTTCAATATAATTTTCACAATAAATATTTTTTTTAACAATTTGTTTATAAAAAAACATTGTGTTTTTTCGTTTTTTTGGTCTCTAATTTTTATTTTACACTTTTTTTTGTTAAATTTAGGTTCATGCAATGCGTATAAATATATTTTAATGGAAAAAAATTTCTTTTTTGATCATAAATAATTTACTGGACCTGGGCATTGCAGGCGCAAACGCGAGGCATCAACTTTAAACCGCTGAAGAGCCGCCATTTTGTTTTTTGATTACTTCAAAAAATTGTGTTAACACTTCATAATGTCAATAATATCATGTATTTTTCCAAATTTTAATTAATGCTTTCAGTTTTCAAAAAAAAATTCTTGAAAATCCCGTCGTCCAGAGGGATTTCCCCCCTTAAGCCTTTTAAGTGGCTATTCAAAAGTAAATGCTCATTCAATAAGAAAAAATTAAAATATAGTAGGTATCATAATGTTATTTTGTTGCAGTTGTTAGTCAACGAACAGGTGATAACTTTCTTAACAATAAATATACTGGGCAAAGTTAAACCATTTATTAAAGGTATTTTGGTACTATCTGTTATTCAACGTTAAGTGCAACTTTCATGAATTGTGAGTAATAATGAAGAGAGGGTAATAGAAAAATGGCCAAAATTTAACAGAAAAAAAAAACTCTTTTTCTCTAATTAAGAAATTAAGTCTCTGGTGTAAATAGGCAATTTTTCTTTGCAATAGTAGTGACCCAAATCATTGAATTGCAAGACATTCTTTACTTGGCAGTATCTGACAAAATGCAAGCGACAGCACTGACTGTGTGGTGTTTCATCTTTTTACATCTCCAAGGTTTTAATTGAACCCTTTTATTGTTTTAAGTCATTCTTCCACTTGGGGGATTTACCCTTGTGGGTCCAACATTCACAACACAATACATTATTGGAATATTGATGCGAGGTAGGGAATTAATTATTCCTCTCTACTCTTTTGGGGGTATATAAATATCATACCTACTAACAAAAAAAAATAAAACTCGAAACGATTCAGCAATTATTAGAAAATGAACAATTAAACTGAATTTTCAAAGGCAAACGAAATGGTGGAGGATTCTCTACATTCATACGAAGATGCCCATTAACAAAAAAAAAAGCCTTCTTTAAATAATATAAAATACAATACTCGAGCAGAGAACCACAAAAGCAAAACCAACTATACACGACCAAAAAGATGGCTCACAAGCTGTATGTGCGCGCGAATATAATATGGAGAGAGTCAACGTTCAACGACGACGAGTTTGAGTCAATTTAGTTAGCAGAGTCAGAAAGTATAGAAATCCATTATCTTATCACCCCGTGAGTAGTAGTAGGTAGGTACACCATTTTGTTTGGCGGCGCTCTACCACTAATTAGCTCTACACAGCGTGGAATTTAGGCAAAAATAAAATAAAAATGAAAATCAATTCAATATAAATAAAATGCGTCTTTTTTGTATATACTTACTTTTCTCGATGCAGCAAACAAATGCGATCCTTGGCAACTTTTAATTTCTTTGCAATGATTTTCTTTAGATTCTCTACAGAATTGGTAACTTCAACGACAACGGTAAAACTCCCACCAGTTGTCGTTGTTATATTCAATGTTATAGGCGGCGGAGGTGGCGGAGGCGGTAATGACAATGACGACGACGACGATGATGATTTTGCCATCGTTGCTGCTGGATTTGATGATGACGAAGGCGGCGATGAAGTTGCTGATTTTGAAGAGGACGACGACGATGATAGAGCTGTGGAGAGCGAAGTGGTTGATGTTGTTGATGATGGGCCACACCCAATGGTCATATCACGCGAATCGCTATTACCTGATGATTTATCCATCTTTTTAAATGATTTTTTTTTTTTTTTGATTTTATAACAAAAAAAAGTGTGACGCGACACAACAAAATTCCAGCGATCGAAACAACCGACCGCAGCAGAAAGTGCAAAATATATATCAAAAAAAGAGTCAATCAGTGAGCCAAGAGTCACAGAGTATAACGACGTTAAACAATTAACAAACAATCAAAAAAATAAGAAAGAAACAATAAAAACAAGTCACCACCCAAAAGAAAAAAAAAAAAAACGTTTGTTGGATCGTCACTTCTTCAACTCGTCGTCAGCTCAGCAGCAGCTTCAGGTTCAGCAGCTTAGAGCTCCTGCTTGACGGGCTCTCTCTTCATCAATTCCGCACACCCAAACTTACACACGCACACACACACGCACGCACAGAGTGTAGATAGAAAGAAAAAAAAAAATAATAAAACTCAACAATCTTTTTTTTAAATTTCGTTTTTGTTTGTTCGCAGAGAAGATCACGTAATTTCACGAGAACAAAAATAAAAAATTTAAATTTATTATTTTTTCATAAAAAAAAAATAGAGTTTGCTTGCTTTGAGAGTTTTGGAGAGATACAGAGAGAAAGGCGACGGATTTTTAATTGGTTTTTATCGATTTTCCATGCGATAGCAAGTTAATTCCAATACGATTGTACTCGTTTTAGGGTAGAATGAAGAAAAAAAAGCTTGAAAAAAATATAATTGCTGCACTTTTTTTTTTTTTTTTAATTTGACTACGTCATTATGTAAGCTTGCAATTTGGAGTCTTTTTTTTTTTCTTAAAAAATTATGTATTTATTTATTTGTAGATTTAAATTAGTTTTATTTTTTTCAAATATTACTGAACGAGAGAGAATTATTATAAATGATTAGAAATAAAAAACAAAATCGAATTTCACTTGTATATTAATAAATTCGGTTGTGAAGTGGACCTAACTGGCGACGACTGCGATTAGGGAATTGAAAAAAACGATGATGAAGGCAAACGCAAAGGCAAAGTAGTAGCGCCTTGTTTCATATTTTAATTTCGATGTTGGAATAAATTATTATAGAGTTGTACTGTTTACTCTAGGAGGTTTTAAATCATGGCTTGATTTCGAAATCGTTGGTGCTATTTCATATTAAAGATGGCGAAGAAAGAGAAGGTTGTGGAGTTATATTGTTATCTCTTTTGGATAGGGAATGATGTGGTATTTGAAACCAAACTGGAATGTATGAGTGGAAGTGGAAGGGTTAAAATGAATGTAGTAGATTGTGAATTTTTTTTGTAAAGGAATTTTTTCTTAACAAGTGCAATACAGTAGTGTTGCCAATTTAGTATGATTTTCACTTCAATAGTATGGTATTCAATTTTTTTTTTAATAGAGAACCTTTTTTGTAAGACCAACCGAATTTTCGCATGCTTCTTTGTAACCACATTGAAAAAACAAATCACAATTTCAAAGTGAGGATAAAATGTATAACCATCAAAAGTAAAAGGCTAAATTCCATTAGATTTTCTTTGGTTTTTCATTATAATATCATACTTTTTTAAAGCGCATATTTTTTGATTTAAAGAGCATATTTTATACAATTAAGCCTAAGCATTGAATCTCAATAGGTTATCGCTGACAGTAAGTATTTTCCCAAGTAACATAAGGCTCGATGCAAGATATTTTTTGGTTTGCATAAGAAGAAGCCCTACTAACAATTTTGATTCTATAATGCTATACAGAAGCAACAATTGCATCTGTAAAGCTTATACAAATCACTGGCGCATTTTACCGAAATTGCATAGGACTTTTCTTCACAGGTAATTTACAATCTAACAGCTTAATTGTGACAAATAGCTTAAAATTACCTTACGGAACCTTCTTGTAGAGGGCTTATCTAATGCACAAACCGGATTACTTGCGTTGGATGTTATAATAAGGCCTTATAGAGGTTGTTATTAGATGTTGAATTTATGCATACAAAAAAAAAATTATTGATTTTTATTTGATTATTTTTGTTTTCTTTTGATTTTTTCTATTTTGATTTTTTCTATTCTACTTCTTATTTTATATTATATTAAATTATGTTATTTTATTTTATTTTATTTTATTTTATTTTATTTTATTTTATTTTATTTTATTTTATTTTATTTTACCTATTTTATTTTATTTTATTTTATTATATTTTATTTTATTTTATTTTATTTTATTTTATTTTATTTTATTTTATTTTATTTTATTTTATTTTATTTTATTTTATTTTATTTTATTTTATTTTATTTTATTTTATTTTATTTTATTTTATTTTATTTTATTTTATTTCATTTTATTTTATTTTATTTTATTTTATTTTATTTTATTTTATTTTATTTTATGTTATTTTATTTTATTTTATTTTATTTTATTTCATTTTATTTTATTTTATTTTATTTTATTTTATTTTATTTTATTTTATTTTATTTTATTTTATTTTATTTTATTTTATTTTATTTTATATTATATTATATTATTTTATTTTATTTTATTTTATTTTATTTTATTTTATTTTATTTTATTTTATTTTATTTTATGTTATATTATTTTATTTTATTTTATTTTATTTTATTTTATTTTATTTTATTTTATTTTATTTTATTTTATTTTATTTTATTTTATTTTATTTTATTTTATTTTATTTTATTTTATTTTATTTTATTTTATTTTATTTTATTTTATTTTATTTTATTTTATTTTATTTTATTTTATTTTATTTTAATTGTTGAATTTGACCAATTTTTTTAGTGTTAATATTCCACTGTTATTAGGCTGTTTTGGTCTGTATAAAGAAAATGCGAATAAAACAAGTTCTATCCCATTATTTTGCCCAACGTTTCGTAAGTGTTTCATACTTCTTAAGGGGTGTTTATTCAATCTATTAATACAATGTTGATTTAGTTTAGTTAATTATAAAATAAAATATTTTTTCCCATAATTCTTACTTAATTAATCAAAACATAATACATGATTTGCTTCCCTTCTGCTCCTATTGCATATACCGGGAGACGGCACTGACATGTTCAATTTTGTGTCAGTGCCGTCTCCGGAGAACGTTATACAAGCTTGACCTTTTATAAGAATGTACTTATAAGGTCTATAAGAAGCTTTACTGAAGCTTTGAGATTTCACAGATAGCCTCGGAAGAGCTTGTAAATAACAACTACACGAACAAAAAAGAATTTTATTTTTTAATTGGTTTTGATTTTTTTGATTTAAAATCATGAATTTTATCTTTTAATCTGAAATTATATATAACATTCCATTTGTTTTTGGTATATCTATTAATAATAATTTCAAAAGTAAATAATTTTTTTACCACGCCCAGGAATCGAACTTCTTATCTGCTTGGTGGCAGTCCACCACTCTACCCACTCGGCCATCCTAGTATATTCATTAATGAAATCAAAAACTTAATCAGTTCAAATAGCAGATGTCAAAACAAAAAAATGTCCGAGCTAAATTATTCAATGTCAAAATCAAAAAATGTCCGAGCTAGATTATTCAATCCCGACAAACAATTTTGGTTCTATAAAGCTTTACAGATGCAATTGTTGCTTCTGTAAAGCATTATAGAAGCCAAATTGTTAGTAGGGATCCCAAAACCAAAAATCAAATACTTAAACTTGGTAATTTGTGCAAGGGTTCTATAAACTCACTAACCAAAAAACAAGCTTTCTTTAACAGTATTTAAACAACTCATTAGAAGTTGTTAAAAAAGTTCTATAATTAACTAAAGAAGCTCAATACAAGCTGTATAAAAAGTAGGACATGCGAAACTTCAATTTACAGAAGCAGTTGTGTTAGTTGGGAACACTTTGAAGCCAGGCACTTAGGAGAAAAAGCGAAAGAAACCGTATAAACAAATAACTTGTGTGAGGTAGTAAAATTGCTAGTCGCTTCAAATAAAGTACATAAATTAAGTAAATCAATAAACATACGGAAAAGAAAACCGACAAAAAAGTCAACTAAAACTTAGCTCGATCTGCGTACCAGGTTTAATCACGCAGAAAAGAACGTACATGATGGTAATACTAGGTCTACACCATTTATTCATGAGCAATTTACCAATTCCATATGAAAGCAGATAATTATATTAAGCCTGGTACGCAGATCGAGCTAAATTTTAGCCAAGATAAAATTCCCATACAAGTTATCGATAATTTGTATGGGATCCATTTTAGCTCAGATAAAATTGTTCGATAATTTGTATGGGAGCTAAAATTTAGCGCGAGCTGCGTACCAGGCTTTAGGGGTGTTCACAATTGTGGTGCAATGGGCCTAGTGAAATTGTAAAATTTTATTTTTGTAGAATACATCCTGAGCAGTTTTATAAGCACATACAATTTTTATAAAAAGCAACTGGTCTAGTATTATTTTTACTATGATAGTAGTCCTGTTGCAACGGAAATTAGGGGTATTCACAATCCGATGCAACTGGTCTAGTATCATTGCAAAAGTGCAAAAGTGTAAAATCTTGCAACACTACAACAACAAAATATAAGGATTGAAATTTTACAATGGTCTTGCACTTTTGCTATACCCTAACCCTATTGCAAAATAAAAATACAATGGTGTAAAATTTTTTTGACAGATGGCAGCTCGCCGTCGCGTGTCGCCCATGATGAACAGTTTATCTTTTTTATTCTTATTCTTTTTTATTTTGTTTCTTTTGATGTAATTTGTGAAAATAAATTAACCCGAACACAACAAAGAATGATATTATAAAAAAATTGAAAAAAAAGAAGAAGCATCGGTGGAAAGACAACTCCGTAAAAAAAAAGAGTGAAGCTGATATAATTCATATCATGGATTCCATTAAATATTTACTATAGATAAGAAGAGGTGCGTTCACGATCTATTGTAAAAAAATAAAATTTTACACTTTTACTAGGCCTGTTGCACCAGATCGTGAATACCCCTATTGTATTTTTGTATTGTATGCTATTTGAATGGCCTTAAATATGGCATGCTTCGTGTTATTGCTCATATAGAACTTGTGTAAATAAGCTACTTTTTGAATTTAACCCATCTAAATTTCACTGGAAAATTTCCATTCCATTTCCAACCAAATGTCATTAAAATAAACATTACACTTCTATCTCGTTCTATCTTTCAAAAATGTAAACAAAACAAGAATCATTCTGTCTCACTTTATAATTTGCAAAAACAAATCCAATTAGATCATTCTATCTCTTTCTCAATTATAACAAACAACTAGCGCCAAAATCATATGATGTTTGTGATGTCACCCATTCAAAAAAAAAAAAAAAAATAAAGAAAACTAGTTTTTTTTTATATAAAAAAAAATAAGTAAACAACAACGCAAATGCATTTTGCATTTGCACAAAAATTTATTTTAGAACAAATTCTTGATTTGTCTTTTTCCATCCATCATTGAGTTATATTTTGTATTATTCAATAGAGAAAGTAAAAAAAAAAACACTCGTCTACAAAAAAAACTTTCTTCAAAAATAAACATACTTCCTGTCATTCATTTTATAACCAAATCTTTTCAATCACAGAACTTGAACTTCATAAAATTTTTTTTTAAAGAGAAACGCCACTTGCATACCAAAAATCTTTAAAACAGTTTCTTTCAGCTGTGACCAAAAGTTGTCGCGAAAGACAAACAAAAGCTTGATAAAGGAAACAAAGAAATAGAAAATTTAGCGTCTTTGGTGACGTCATCATCGAAGAACAAGCAAGGTAAAAAAAGTGTATTTTGAGGAAAAACCTTATGCTTTTTGCTATGCATCGATAAATTCAGTGGCATTAACCAATTCTATTTCAATTGTATTTTGCAGTTGACTTTCTGCTCTGTCAAAGTACTTCTGGTTCGACTTGGTTACCTATTACGTGAATACAAAGCGCTTCCGATCGTTGTCGTTGTCGGGGTTTGTTAGGTTTCTTTATTTTCTAAATTTTTAAATTTTTACTGAAAAACATTTACAAAAAAATGAATGATACTACGGAGCTACTTGGTTCCTCGTTTAATTCGATTAATCCCAATTACCCTTCAACAAGCACTCGTCATGATGTAAATGATGATAGTGAATGTGTTGATGATTTAATTAAAGAGGAACACAATTATGTTCAGAAATATGATTCACAGGATGGAAGTTGGTCATCGAACGGACTAAATCCATTTGTACATCGGCTAGAAATTGATGATAAATTTGAATTGGCCAAGGTGAGTTGTTGTTGTTGTTTTTGTATTTTGTTTGTTGTTGTTGTCTTTTATGTCCTTGATCTATTAAAAATGATTAAATGTAAAAAAAATGAGGTTTGTGGTATAATTTGTATTGTTTCTCGGACAATGAAATGAGGAAAAGTATTAAAAAACTTATTTTGTAAAATTGTCATCAAGAAAAAGATTACGTAAAAAGTTGAATACAATGTCTTTACAGTTTTAAGCCGCGCATTCGATGTTAATTAATGTATTAAAGGGAAAGACTTAGGGCAGAGAAAACTATTATAAGTGTTTTTCGTTTTTGATATTTCTTTTGTATTTACTAAAAACTAGGTAATTATTTTGTAAAGGTATGACCTAAAAAACTGTATCAAGAGGTACGGTAGTGCCTAGCCAAGTTCTTTTGCAAATTTGGTAAACTACACCTTAGGCCATTTTCGGCCAGCCTCCAACTTCTATAATAAAGATGACAGAAATGTCTAGTACACTTAATATATTGAAAGAAAAGCCTTTTTCCAAAACGAGCAGAATTGGCCAAGTCCAAATACCAATATGATACTCTCCATTTTTGGACAATGAAGCATTTTTTTTTAAATTTTAATCAGGAAAACTAATGGTGGCATAATATAGAAAAATAATAAAATTAAAACGATTTAATTTATGTAAACAACACTAAGTTTCACTTTTGCTCTTCACTCGTACGTTGAGCTCTTGGGGCTTCGGGGCAAAACCAGAGATCCCGAGAAGGACATCAGAAACTTTCGCATACTTTTAACGCCTACTTAGCCAAAAGCGTCAACCTTTTCACACATACTTAGCCAAAAGCGTCAATCCGAGCTTGTAGGCAAACCAGTATGTAGTTTCCCATATCCTTCTGGGTATCTCTGGGCTAGACTAAATTTGGGCCCTTTTTCCTTTTTATTTCTCTTTTTGAGAAAGTGTAAATTTCTTTCTTTTTAACGATTTAACGATATTTTTATTGAACAGTAATTATATATATACAATTTGCTTAAAGCTAGTTATCTAAATATTTACATTGATTATATTAGTATTATGTTGGCACAAAAGGGGCCTAACGTTTTTACATTGTTTTTTTTTTTTTTTTATAAGCTAAATTTACAGTTAATTGTAATTGTGTTTGTTTTAAATATTAATTCTGCTGGCAGCTTCTTAACTCAGGTTGTTCAAGTCCGGTTGTCATTGTGAAGGTTGGATTAGGGAGGGGGTGAGGCTTTCAGCCACGATAGTGAGCTGATCCAGGATCAGCGTAGAAGGGAATGTTCTCTTCGTCGTTGGTTGATATCAAATCCTCATCCAAAAGTTCCTTAGCTTCTAGGTACCGCTGGTTAGGCTGTCTTGGCTGGTTTATGACTCTTCCTATTATTGGGTTTGGATGGTTGCTCAGGTTCTGTAGGCATCTTCTGTTTGATTGGATAAGATACTTGTCGAGTTTTATAATTTGGGATTCTTCATACAGTCTCTTGCAGTATCTTCTTTCTTTTTAGTTCATCAAAATTTTGTAGGTACGTATGTACATATGTATGTAGGTGTATTGATTCGTTGGAGAAAAGTTGAAAAATTACTTTTTTGAAACTTTTTTTGTTGTAGTTTTCAGCTATGTTTTTTAAACAAAAACTTAAAAAGGGCTTGCGCCAAAAATTGTGTTTTGAAAAAAAAAAAAAATAAAAAAAAAGCTAATTTTTCAAACTTCTCCATTAGCCTGAGCTAACTGAAAGTGAACTTTATTAATTTTAAATTAAGATTAAAAATTATTCATAAAAGGACAAAATTAATATTTGCGCAACAAATTAGCATTTAGTTAGCTACAATTTTTGGGATTAATTTTTTTTTTTGATTGTAATTGTTTACTAGCAACACATCCCATTTATTTTCTTGGACTCCTGAAAGGAAAGATGACAGAATATGAATTGCCAGTACATTAATATGCCTATAGTCTCTAATTATTTTTAATTTTTTAGCGACCCTCAAAAGATCACATGCGCAGTATTTTAAGTTTTGTATTTAAGTGGGGGGCAAAAAACATTTATTTTTTTCATGGACCAATTAAGGTTCGGGCCCCAACTTTTGTGTGATTTTGATTTGATTTTCTCTCCCCACCTAACCTGGTTAACCTGCAAAATTAGGACTTGCAGACATGTAGTTTTTCTAAACGAAGTAAGTTAGAGAATATCAAAACGAAGATATTGAGCAAAAACAATAAATTCTTTTAGCATTCATTCGGAAGTTTTTACTGTACTATATTCAATTTTTATTTCTTCTAATCCTACTATAAATAAGTCCTAGAGGTGTACAGATCGGGATGCCAGGATGTGGTGCTAGTTGAATTAGGTTGCAGTTAAACCGCTGTAGTATGCCGACTGCGTGCCAGCATAAATGGAAACTGTTTCTTCGCTGTCCGCTGAAACAATATGCTTATCGAGATTATGAGGTGGTTGGCGAGAGTAATTATTTGTGCAATGGTATGATTTTTGTTTCTACCGCTGCGCTGTCGGTACAGGAAAAGTCCATTGCAGACCCTCAGTATTTTCCTCTCAGACATTTGTATTTCTGTCATGGCTGTCTTCTTTAATTAAATTATTTTCACGTTTTGACAATTGACAAAATGTGGAAAAATGCTAAAATTGCTGCGTTCCTTTGGAGGCATTAATCTACTGTTTAGTACTTAAAG
The DNA here is from genome assembly GCF_945859705.1 of Episyrphus balteatus. Taxonomy (NCBI): domain Eukaryota; kingdom Metazoa; phylum Arthropoda; class Insecta; order Diptera; family Syrphidae; genus Episyrphus; species Episyrphus balteatus. The sequence continues at coordinate 70,950,234 of NC_079135.1, forward strand.
TTGGTTTCAACTACTATTTTTCTACTGAAAAAGCAGTTCAAAGCAGTAAACTGAAGATAAGACAACTAGGACCTAAAAAAATATAGGAAGAAAACATGTAAATATCTAAAAATGTTAAAATCCCTGCTATTAAAATTAATCATTCACCTTTTGGTTTCAACTACTATTTTTCTACTGAAAAAGCAGTTCAAAGCAGTAAACTGAAGATAAGACAACTAGGACCTAAAAAAATATAGGAAGAAAACATGTAAATATCTAAAAATGTTAAAATCCCTGCTATTAAAATTAATCATTCACTTTTTGCCATTAACAATATTAACCTTGTTCTGATCTCGGAAAACTTAGGTATATCAGGGTTTTTTTCTAATACTCAGTACCAACTCATTTTTTATTTAATTCGCCAAAACAAATTACACAAGTAAGTATTTGTTTTTATTTTTGCTAAATTAGTTTGCCAAATCTTTTAAATTTTGATTTTTAGATTTGTTTTTTTTGTTCATTTTTAAGTTCATTTTTAATAATTGTCCTTTTGAAAAAAATGTTCACAAACAATTACGAAAAAAGAAAAATCTATTGATCAGTGGATTTAATAGAAAAATCCATCTTTTAAATACACAAGTATTTTTAAAACATTTGAGATGTTGACTAAAATATAGAACATATAACAGGCCTTACCTATTTTTACTTTGAAGAGTATAATAACCTTTCAATATTAAAATAGAATCGGTCATTTTTGCAATCAATTTTGATAAGTTATAAGGTACATATTTATAAACATAAAAATATTTTCCGATAAAGTTCAATACATTTTTAGATTAGATTGAAATTTATCGTATGACCAACTGAGCGATGAGACAATTTTTAAACCATACTCATTCATGTACAAAACAATAACAAAGCGAACTTTGTTATCAGATTTGTATGACACTTAAGTTGATGTGGTTCTAAATTGAATCATATTTTTTTGAAAAAAAGTTTCGGGAGTTCCCTATAATTGCGATTCCCAAATGTTGTTTTTTCATTAGAGAGTTTCATTAGAATGTTTAATTAGATCTTTAAACAAATATTTTCCAAACTTTTTGAATATTTTGAAACGATGATAGATTTGTATTGCCTTCATCGGGAGATTCAGCCTTTATCTCTTCTTCCGATTTCGAATTTTGAATCTTCTCAGTTCTCTTCTATCCTCATTCAAATTTTCATTGGTTTTTGAAACTAAAATTATCTTCGAAATAAAACTACATATAAACATTTATTCGTTTTAAAAATTTACTACTTCACCTAAAGCATATGGTGACCTTAAATTTGTCATTAAATAATACACACCGGTTAAATTTTTCTTCGACGAGTCTCCACCCATTAAACCAATATTTGTTTTTGGTTTATCACATTTTCTACTTTTCAATAAATCTTTTACTAAACTAACATCACATCTTCTACCCCAAAATCCATTTTTACTACTTAACGATTCTGCAAACACCTTGAACGCTCTAAAATGATGACATTCTGCCAATATACATCCTGGTTGCATATTGCCATAGTTTACATAGAAGTCTGCATGACCAATGGCCTCCTCAAAACCATAACCTCCAGCATTGGTGTGTATAACTTCCACATAGTTTGCATCATTCGTTGTCAAGCGAACGTCGGTGTTGTCAAAACTAAACAATGGCAATGCTGGATCTAATCCAAATATTACAGGTATTCGTCCTCCTTTAACAGATCGGCCAGCTATACCAGCAATATGAGCACCCATACTAAATCCGATTAGGTATATTTTTTTGAAATTAGTTTTTGTTACTCTGTGCAAAAAGTCCACAAATTTCGCTAAAATATTTCCAACGGATTTTATTCGTTGACTGGCTGATTTATAATCGGCAATTGCACCCTTTCCCCAATCAACGACGATTACATTGTAGTTTCCGTGTTTTAAGTAAGCCGGTACCAGGGTGTGAAAGATTGTTGCATATTCGCTTCCGAACCAACCGTGAATTATAATTCTGAAAAAAAGGAGACAAATTATTTCAAATAAATGGATGAATGAATTTTATTTAAGTTTTAATAAGCAATATTTAATTTTTGCCCCAAAATTGAAAAGAAAATATATTAAAGTATATTAGCAGTACGTTTTAAGCAGGCATTCAAGTATCTGTAAGTCTTCTACTAAAGTAGTGGTGGGTGTGTCGTCCAAAAAACGCATATAATTTTTATTTGCATATTTCTTTGTAACTTTACGTAAACTATCGACCCATAGATATACTGGCGCGCACTTTTTACTGTTTTCTTAGTAGAAAATCAAAACGCTTTTTCCATTTCCTTAAAAATGCTTGAGAAAAATATAATAAAAAGCATATGTACTAGGGCGTTCGTTATTTTCGAATCAAGTTCCCAATTGGAAAAACTGTTTCTAAATAATAAAGAAAAAATCTCTTATTTTTTTCAAGATTTTTTAGATAAAGTAAAAATTTTTCATGTGGTTCTTGGCTTTTTTACTTTAAGGCTATATCTAAAAAAATGGCGGCATAATTTTATTTCAAATGAGAAAAATTTTTAACCCTCTTGGGGCGCCATCTAGCTTCAAAATTAAAGTCTGAAAATATTAGGGGACTTTTACCTAAATAACAAACGCCCTAATAAGTACAAATATTAAATTACATACACATATTTATGTTACTTGTGCATCGTAGGAATGTATTTACATCTGAATGAAATAACTCTCGACATTTAACGCTGGTATTTAGGCTATAAGCATTACACCTTGGTTGAAAAAATTTAACTTTTTATTTGAGAAATAAAAAAAAAATCTTTTCTAAGTATATGTTTTTTCTAAGAAAACTTAAATTGTAAAACTAGAATTTTTTACCTCTTGTAGCCCCATGTGACATTCCTTTTACAAACCAACAAAGATCCCACAAAAACTGTACAAACTAAATTTTTTTATATTGCTTTACACCATATTTCTAATAAATGGCTCCAATAGTTTTTTAATTGGCAGTTAATGTTGAAAGTTCGGCTTTTTTGAAAATAATAATATTAAAATAAAGGATTTATTTTTGTATTTTAGGAAAGTGCGTTTTTCATTTATATACAAAAATATTTTATTTAAAGCTATTTTTGACTGGCCGTAAATTTCGATACAACTAGATAAATAATGAAGATATTAAAATTTGAAATCTACCGGATTTGGTTACAAGCGGGGACATTTTTGATGCCTTCCATAGTGAGTGCGTTTTGTTTTTCAAAATTCTGCTTTTTTTCTATACTGTCTTTTAAATTTAACCCAAAAATTGTTATTCTAAATTGTTGTACTAAAATAAATATTTTGTAATTAAATAACTGGGAGGAGGATTTTACAAAAACAAAATATAAAAGGCGCGCACTTTTTACTGTTTTCAAAACCTTAATTGAATTTTGTAAAACAGAATTATGAAAAGCAAATTTAAAAAAAAACAGAATTTTTAGAGCAGAATTTTGTTAAAATTTTGACTCCGGCTAAATTTTGACTCGTTTACAAGAACGTTAAAAATCATATAAAATGCACGACTGGGTCGAACAAACTTGCTCTTAGAGTTCATGTTGCTTAAATCTTTAATAAAAAAAAAAAATAAAATGTAATTTTTCTTGAAGTCTGATAAACCAAACTTATCTAAATTTTTTTTTGAATCAAAAATTTAAAAAAAGAAAAAAAAAATTATGCGTTTTTCTGAATTAATCCTTTTTTTTATTGGTAACGCCTGAAAACTGATTTGCAAATTTTTCGTACTATGTCGAAATCTATGAAATCTTATATTTATCTTATTTATCCAGGATGATTAACAAATTAAATTTTTAAAACGATCACCATGAATTGTTACCCTGAAAATAATTGAATTTTGCATCTTTGTTTTCACTAAGAGTTTTTTGATTTTTCACAAATCTAGAACAAAAATTCCACTTTGGGTTCACAAAATCACAATTTTTAATTGACCAAGTTAATCTATAGAATATGAGTTAGGCTGTTGCGTTCCTACAATTTCAAACATAATCAATTTGAACCGTCATTTCACTTTAAATTTATATAAATGCGACACTTACCTAGTGGGATGAGATGGATTGAAACGAGAAGCTAGTAAGGATCTGCTATTATTGAATCGAATTTCTTCTCGAGTATCCTCTGATCCTTTGGTGTGTAAATAAAATGAAACATCTCTTTTGGCAACAAAACCTTGTTGCGAATTCCATTGCGAAGAATCAATCCCAAAAATTGGTCCAAGGATATTAAAAACAATTGGTAAATACTGTGAAAGGTTTATTCTGGTTTGTATATCGTCCTTTAAATCGACTTCATCGCTTTGAAAACCATTAAAGTTAATACTGATAAAACTATCATCATTATCAGCTGCACATGAAATCTGAAACACTAACAATTTATTTTTTAATCAACACTCTTTCACTTTTTTTTTTCTTAAGTCACAAATTTACCCGTTGCGAATAATACACATTTGAATATTAACATCTTGGTCAATTAACCCACGCCAACACCACCAGTGTGTGTTCACAAGTTCGAATTACTTGAATGAATGATTTCTAATTTAACAAAGAATAAACCAAACAGTCACTCCAGAACAACCAGGGCACACTCTTAATGTAATCCTGTTTAGCTTGAATTTATGCCCGCTAACTGAACAGATTAAGTTGACTTCTCTTATAAGTGAGTAAGTGTATACGATATCTCTATATAAATTCATTCCCAATTAAAACAATATCTTAAGAATTATAAGACATAAACGAAAGAATCAGAACGAGGCTGTTCAAAGACACCAAACCAATTTAAAGCAGGCCCGCCTTATAGATTGACAAGGGCCTGATATTGGCAATTCATTTGCATATATTAAAAAAAACTACGCATAACCTTATTAGTTCATCGACTTTGCGAAGTTAGGCCTAAACAAATGACAATAACTATAGTGAAAGTCAATGTTTTGGGTCACATTAGATAATAAAGAGTAACAATCAAAAAGAATTTGGATATTAGTAGGGAAAAACCAAACATAAAAATGCGAAGCAACAATTCACTTGAGCTTTTGGACACAACTGAGAAATAAACCACCAATAATGACTATTATCTTATTTTAGAGGAAATTTATGACAAAAATGGTGGAATAGTTTTTCTTACATTTTTTACAAAATTATATTTTACAGTTGTTCAAAGGATCAATATCGTTAGGAGATTAAATTTTTTACAAAAAAAAAAGGATACAATTTTCAAAATCGGTTTGCTTTTCAAGTAAAGGACAAAACTCAAAAAGTAACAAAATGAGTTGAAATTATTTATTTTTACGAAAATGGGGCCAAATATGTACTTCGAGGATTCAAAACATTTTGAATTTGTCTTTGAATAAGAATTTTTTTTTTAAATTGTCTTTTAAAAGATGACTTAAAAAAAATGTTTTGACTCATGGGATCAAAACTTCTGTGTTCAGTGTCCATTTTGCTTTTTTGAAATAAAATATACGTTTTCTTTGAAAAATATTTTTTTTTATTTTATCCAGAAAGGGAAATTATGGCGTTGTGGAGGCAAACGATTCAAAATATAATACTAAAATCTTAACAATAAAAAAAAACTTACCATATAAAATTTTGTAGGCCCTAACACCTTATATAAAAATAGTATTTTATTTTCAAATGGCTTCTATTGTCGTTTACGTATAGCAATTTAATTTAATTTAAATATTGTTATGTAAATTAGGATGACGAGTACTTAATTTGAATTTTTATCAATATAAAGTTATAATTTAGATCCTTAGGAATTGGTTTTTTATACAAACATCTTATATTTTAATACTTTTGATGGTTTTTCTTGTATTCAAAATTTAAAAAAATCTATTATAAATTAAAAACTATATTGACTTAATTTCAAATATTTTTTTAAAAAATTTGTAAAATCAAAATTTTAAAAACTAATTGTTTTTTTTTTTTATTTAATACTACGACGGAGTTAAATACTACAACCGATTTCTAACCGGGCAGTGCTGGAAGAAATGCAAGTTTTTTTAATTGAAAGCAAGATTATAGTAAAAAAAATCATGTGTGCAATTAACACGTGCATGGTAGAAGTGAAACCTTAAAAAATCATTTTTCTTGCAAACAAAAAAAATAGAAAAAATCTACCTATTTTTATTCTATCACCTTCAAATCCATGTTTTTTATATGACAACCTATATAAATTTTATATCATCTGAAAGCTTTTTGTCTAAGCCCAAAATATATATATCGATCAGGTCTATGAGACATCTACAAAAAGAGCTAGAATTTTTTGAACTCGATCAATTTCCATGAAAAAAAGCGAAAAAAACACTTGTTTTTGTCTTCTCACGCTATCAAATGCATTTTTTTCCTAACAACCTGTAAAAAATTTTATACCATCTGAAAGCTTATTGTCCAAGCTCAAAATATATATATCGATCAGATCTATGAGACATCTACAAAAAGAGCTAGAATTTTTTGAACTCGATGAAATTTCATCCAAAAAGCAAAAAAAACATTTATTTTTATGTTCTCATGCTATTAAATCAATTTTTTTGTTTAACAACCTATAAAAACTTTTAAACCATGTGAAAGCTTATTGTTTCACCTTGTATAATGATGTATAAATCTTATTTCAAAGATGTCTACAAGAGAAGTTAGAATTTTTTAAAGTCAACCATGTCGAATTTCCAGACTGAGATTACGGAACTTCCTACACTGGTAGCTGGTCATCGCCAACAGATCTCCATAGGCGTTTTGAGGTATTTTTAAATTTTCAATTTAAGATTGTGTAACTTGTAGAGCACGTAACGTTATGTGTGATATATCAAATAAAAGGTTATGTTATCAGCATGCGTATTAAAGTTAAATCAAATTTGTATGTGCACTAGATCAAAAGATATAACGTGTGTTGGAAAAGAACATTTTTTTACCGTTATCTCCGAATTTTGAATATGAAATTATTTGAAATTTTGTACAATTATAATTTATTTAATTACCTATCTACAGTACAAATTTCATTCATCTATGTATCTATTAAAAGAAAAAAGTTATAACAAGTTGAAGTCGTGTCGCGTTTTCGTTTCATCTTGTTTCAAATCACTACGATACTAAAGAAGTTTTCACTTCAAAACTTCCTTGATATGGCAAGTACTAAACCCCTTGTTAATTTTAAATTGATGAACTTGAGTTACAAGGGGCTAAGTGCAATAACTTAAAAATTTTATATAAAAAACATATAATAAACTGGGATATCTACATTGAATCTTGGTACATCATATACCGAGACGCACAGAAATACGATAACGTACAGATGTTTGATGAATTAACATAGATCAGAATTTATAACCAAGTCATAATAGTAACTTGAAATTCGCGATAAAAACTCAAATTTAAAAGATTTTTGTACTAAATTTCAAGTGAAAATATTCAAAACTTTAGCTACTTTATTCTATATTTGAACGTAACAAAAAAAAAATTATTAAGACCCATTTTAATGCAGCCCATTTATGTATATTTTTCCAACGACTTTCAATCGCAGGCTCCAATCGGCGTAATTTTTGCCAGAAACAAAAAAAAAAAATATATGTACATATTTGTATGTACAGTACATATCATAATTTGTCTCATATAAGAACTAGGAAAAATCTATAAAATTTCAATTTGCTCACAAATATTTTTTTTTAATTTTTTGTTCCTGAATTCTTAAAGAGAATATAAAATTAAATACAAAAAAGATATGTTTTTTTGTGATTGATTGTTAAAAACTCATATTATCGGTTAAGATAATTTAGTTCACCAATAAAAATTAGCCCACACCAAGCTACTAACATATGTATTCTTGTAATAGAAACATTTGACAATCAACACTGCTTTCTTATAGATTTTAACCGATGCCTTGGGGAAATTCCCTATTTTTTAACTCTGAGTCTGCGATCTTAAGTGGACATGTAAAAAAAGATATCAGATAGTAAGTTGAAAACAACTTAATTGGGCAGATAACAAAAAACACGTACTAAAAATAGTATTGAGTTGAATAATGCTTGCCTATTTTTTATATAATTTAGAAAAATCAAATTTAATGTTATAAGTTATAACTAAAGATCATCCCTACCACAACCACTTAAAACATTTTTTTTGTCTATATTTTCTATGGACGAAAACTTTGTTTTGCATTAAGATCTTATTTCCAATTTTTTCTTTGCTCAGAAAATTTGATAAACTATTTTACCTGAGTGTTATGTTCAAAAAAATTTAATCCAGCCGTGGTATCTAGTCTAGTTACATAGCAAAATACCTCCCTCCCAAAAAAATTATATTCAGCTTGGTGCCAACATGTAAGATCTTTGACTGAAGCTTTATTCATAAGATACTTTCAACTATACCGAATTGACCTTGATAGAGTAATGTTCTTTTATCCACTACTATGTTGATAAATTCATGTTTTTTCCTTCTATGGTGAGACGATCCTTAAATATGCATGCACTTGTCAATATTGCAGCTTATTATATGAAGGACATTTTGGGGATTTCCATAAATGGGTGCAGTATGCCAAGTCTTGAATTATCTGAGTAAAAGGTGATGAATCGAATATTAGTATCTGGTGTGTTTCGTTAATCGTCAAGTTGTCAATCTGGTTAGACACACGATGCAGGTCATCGTTCTTTCATATAAGAAAAGAGCATTCATCATGTTTTGTTGCATGATAAAATTGTTCACAAAGTTGTCCTCTAATAAAAAAAAAAGTAGACTATCATTATAATTAACAAAAAAAAAAAAAATCACTAGAATTAGACACTATAATAAACTCAAGAATGTTCAAAACAAGATTGCTCGAAAAAGATTAAAGCAATTGCAAACGGTGTCGCCCGATAGATAGATACTTGAACGTGAACACCCGAAAGGTAAATGACCACAAATTAATTTCAAGTCAATTTTAATAAATTCTATCTTGTCATGCCAAGAGATTGAAAGTTGCTAATTTCTAAATTTACATGCATAATAATAATATAACACCGTTCAACTTTTATTTTTAAATTTGTATTCATTCCTTCAGCAACAAAAAAAAAATCTAGTTTTTTGGTAGAAATTCATTATAATCTGATAAAGGGTTTCTCAAAATAGGTCAATCATTTTGATAGTGTCGTATATAATTTTGTTATAGATGATTTATTTTTATTGGACTAGTTAGCAACTTTTGTTTATATTGGAAGTTTTTTTCGTATTTAATGATTTTGACTTTTAGAAACAGTGATGCCTATAAAATTTCTTTGGGGACTTTAATGCCAGTGTGAATATAAAATTTTTTATCTATTTCAGTGTGGGTGTGTGTAAGCTCTTCTGTATTTTTACTTGCGGTACATACTATGCAAGTTATGCATTTGTTAAAAAAAATCGAAACTAAGATCACATTCCGATGTTAGAAAATGCGAATCAAGAGAATGTGATGTCAGGATGTCTGTCGGTCTGTATAAGGAACTACGGGGTAAACGGGTAGGTCTATTCACACCAAACTTCTAATGTACCGTTTTTTTGGAGACTCCACAGAGGAGTTCTTAAAATTTATTTTTTAACCAAAAATAACTGTAGGTACATGCTATACATATGTATATTAATTTTAGAAAAGTTTAATTTCTCAAAAACAACTCCAATTATTTTGATTGCAAAAAATGAAGTTAGTCTCAAACAAACAAGGTCCATGTTATCCTGAACATTTATGATTAACGGTGCCTGACATAGGACGATTTTTTTATTTCTGAATTTCTCCCAAACAAATAATTAAATAATTTCAGTTTTGTATACCTACATACAGAGTCTATTCAAATAAGGTACAAAAAAGGGAAACCTCGGAATAAATACATGCTAATAATACTTTTTAGCTCAATAGCTTTGTTTTGTCTAGAAAAAACTCATGACCACAAGTCGCAATTTTCAAGGTCGAACCGCGAGATAGAGATTTTCAACACAAACACATTGGCTCGTATGCAATAAAAATGAGCTTAAGCTCTTATCTTACTTCTCAGCTTTTTTTTTTGGCAAAGCTATCCGCAGTAAGATTTTCCAAATATCAACATTGAAGTAAGATTTTTTTTCACGCACCAAGATAAAGAACAAAAAAAAAACGAATACAATTTGTCAAAATTTATTGTAGTTATTCTTCCAAAAGATGTTTAAATCTTTTCGATATCTCTTTTACTGCCTGAGATATTTAAAATTTAAGTTGCGGTCTTTGACTCAGAAACAGCACAGGCCAACCAAATTAAAATTTTTTTGCCACAAGAAACAAAATATACTTTTCCAGAAGTTTTTGGGTTGCTGAACTCGAATCCGTAATCAGAAAATTCTATTAGCCTTCGTTCTTGAAATAGTACCGTTATAAAATGCAAAAAAAGGTTGTTTTTTTATAACGGTTATATTTCAAGAACGGAGACTAGTAGAATTTATCTAATTGTGGATTCGATTTCAGCAACCCAAAAACCTTTAGAAAAGTATATTTTGGTTCTTGTGGCAAAAACTTGGTGACCAGTGACTTAAACGTTTGACTAAGTTTAGTTTCTCTTTGGCTTTTTAACTGAAACTTAAGATATCTCGAGCAATAAAAGAGATATCGGGAAAATCTAAACAGTTTTTGAAAGAAGAATATTTGTTCTTATAATCACCGTTACAAATTTTTTTATAATGAATTACCTCACATAAAAGTAAAGCCTCGAAAACAGTCAAAATGACGTTTTTTAACATTTTATAACGGTAATATTTCAAAAACAGAGGCCAATCAAATTTTTTTGACTTCAAATTCGAGTTCAGGACAGGACCTCTAGAAAAGTATATCTTGGTTCTTGTGGCAAAAAAAAAAGTTCAATTTTGTCGACCAGTGTCATTATAAGGCCCATATTCGGCGAGCGTTGTGAAAACACAACGTCAATTTTTTTTTAAATTTCTTCTAATTAGACCCAAAACAGATAGTGTGTAAAATTTCATGTTTCTAAGTCAACTGAAAATGGTAGTCGCCAGAAATGGGTTAAAGTGTTTTGAACTGCAAGAGCAAGTACGTGCGACTCAGTCGTGCATTTTATTGTACTGGAAAATGCATTTTTGGAATATCAGCTCATAAGTTTACTTATTCATTATAATGTAATTACTTAGTAGAAAAATTGTATTTTTTCTTTCTGGCGTGCGTTCAAGAAATATTAAAACTTATCTGAACGTTTTTTTTTGTAAAAAAATAAAAAAGAAAAAGGTGATCCGGACAAAAAAGGGTTAAAAAAAACCCCTATCGGCCCATGAAATAAAACAGGTGCCTATGCATGTAAGGTCAAATGACCAGTTGACTGGATTGTTAGCTTAGATAAACTTACATATAAACATAAATAAATATAAACAAATGTGACACATTCATATATTTGGCTTCAATTGAGACAGATACTACATTATTCGATGAACAATACAAAAATTCAAATTCCATAGAATTAATTTCTGAACCCATTATTCATTTTACTCAAAGTTCTACCATCATTAGTTATTGTTAAATAACCAAATTTAACAAAAGTTATGACAAAAATTTAAAAAAAAACTTAGATTGACAAAGTGCTTTCGTACATGCTTAAGGAAGTAAGTGTAATTCTACTATTTATTGCTTTTTAAGAATAAGCTGCTGTCTATGCGTAAAACAATTGACAAAATAACAATATTTAAGTTGAATTTGTTGTTTACTCATAAAAACATATTAAGTAGGTAATTGTAACATAACAAACATTACGAAAGTAAATAAGAGAATAAACAAGGAAGCGTGTTTTGTTTATATTCTATTTTTCTTTTTGCGATTTACATAGTTATTTCTTCACATTTTGGGGCTCTTTTTTTAAAGTTTTATAGGAGACTGTAGAATGCTCGGTCCGCAAGTTAACGGATTGTTGTTGAATCAAATATGTACACAAATTTTTAACTACACACAGAAAAATAGGCCACATAAAATAGAAAAAAAAAAACAATAAGGTTTCTCTATGGTTTTCGTCCAATCTTATTAAAACAATCGGGTTTTCTTTATTGTTTTGAAATCTGCACTTGTAAGGTTTTGCAATGAAAATAAAAAAAAATACGACTATGCCAGGGATAGAACTGAAGACCTCAACTTTCTAGTGGCACACCTTTTTTTCAATTTTAAATTGAATTTCATAGTCGCGCACCTTATCACCTGAACCAACTCACTATAGAAATATTGCTCACAATTTTTGTTCTAGAGCCAAGTTGAAAAAATATAAGAAATTTTTGCTAAAATTTGAAAATAATAAGAAATATCTATGGAAAAACCCTTTTTACCGACTTCCAAAAAGGAAAAGATATTCAATTCGTCTGTATTTTTTTTTTTGTGTTTGTTACCTCATAACTTTTTGACTGAGTGAATCAATTTTGATAATTCTTTTTGTATTGGATAGCTGGTGGCTGCGATGTGGTCCCATTTCAATTTCGTTCAGTTTTAGCCAGAGATCAGAAATAAATCTCAACCTTTTGAAAGGTTCCTTAATAACTCTTATTTGTCGCCATTTTCAATAAAGGTCATAAATTAACCTTAATTTTTAAAAAAGAAAAATTTCGGTCAAGGTCTGAGAGAAACCTTTATTTTGTATTTTTTTATGTTTCGGTCAACCAGTGAGATTTTTCGCTGAGAGAAAAAAATAAATCTCATCTGCAAATGTATCAATTCCTAGAGACATGGGAGTGCTGCCATATGAAAGCTTATATTCTCAGCTACCCGATAGAAGTATAATCGGGTTTTTGATTTTTTTTTTTCAAAATTCCGAGAAAATCGCGTTTGAAAGTTGGGGAAATTTTTTTTTTTGAAAAATCCCCGAATCTTTGAACGCTCCTGGAAGCTAAACCGCTTGAGAGCAATTTTTGAGAGTGATGCCAAATGATAGCTTGTGTCATGGGCCTACGCTTTGCACATTATCAGATTTTAAAAAAATCTTCCATGTTAAACCGCCACATCATGCCTATTTTTTCAGAATCGGACTTAACTTTTTTTTACCTTTAACTTCTCCCGGTTTGAGAACGCGTGCACCTACAGGGATGGGAGTTGTACGCAAATGTAGGTTAGAGTCCCGGTACCTTTTGGTTTTTTTCATTTTTTCAAAATTCCGAGATATAGCCGTTTGTTGGGCGGGTGGGCGGCTGAAAACGCTTCTGGAAGCTGAACGCTTTGACCTAGATATTAGAACATCGGTCTCCTGAAATATTCGAAATTGCATTGGTTATGCTTGTCGTCCCAGCAGCGACTCAAATCACAGTGGAAAACACATTTTCGTCTTTAAATTCTACTTTAAACAAAAAGAGATATAATCTTGGGTCTAAAGAACTTTGAGAGCCTATTTAGTTCATACATTATTTGATACATTATTTATTTTTGCAATATAAAGACATTCTTGACATATTCGACATTTTCCTTTGAATTGACCATTTTTGATTTATTTTCAGCGAAAACGGTTAAAGGTTGACCTTTTCCATTTATTTTTTTGTAAAAATCTCAACCATTGAGAGATATTTAAAAAATAAAAAATAAATCTCAACCAATAACCTTTATTTTCGATTTTTAAATATAAATCTCAAACCTTAACCGAAACTATTTAAAGTAATCTGTTAACTCTCAGAGAGATGTCGATTCAAAATAAAGGTTGACTGTTATTTCTGGTCTCTGGTTTTAGCCATGGGAACTATAAGAAAAACCATAAAACTCTGTTTTGAACCATGGAAGTCGGTTTTGTTTTTTGATAAAAAAGATTATTATCGTTGATTTTAATAAGGTTTCTTCATAAAACAGTTCAATAAGGCAATCTGTTAGTTTTTAGGTGGTCATATTTTTCTCTGTGTACTTAAAGCATATACAAAAAAGTTGTGTCTATCAAAATATCGTGAATGATGTCTTTGTCATAAAGATTATACTTTGTGAATCAATCAGAAAACCACAAAATAACTGTTTTTGCCTCGAACATGATTCATTTCTTTCTTTATTGCTTTGTGAATTCATACCCTTCAAGGTTGTTCAAAATTTAATAAGTTCATTTATAATATTTCAGTTATTAATTCGCAATGTCAATGATCTTACTTACACGTTAAAAGTAATTAGTTGCTAACGTCTTATTCTTATTTTATGTTAACATATTATTTCTTTTGAAAAACAGGTACTAAGTTAATAACATTTTCATTGAATTGCTCCGACACGTTTTAAATTTTGTATACTTTTTTGATTAATCTCATCTCAAGTTTTATGGCTATATTTAAACACGTGAAAGACGAAGAAGCTTTGTATAAAAAAAACAAAACATTTAAATAATTTTTTAAACTAACTATTTATTGAGTGTGATTTTTCCAACTGCAATGACTTGCTGAAAATAATAGGGTTGTATGGCCGCAGACTTTTCCCTTAAACATACAACCTACCTTCTAATCCTTTGTCAGAGTCTTGCCAAACAAATTTTTCAAAATGATCGCAACTAACTAAATTTGTTCTTCAAAAAGAAGCAGGCAAATTGTTAGAACTCACCTATTTCATTCAATTCTCGATTATCCCAATCAAATTTTTCAAGTGGAATATAAGTTTCAGTTCAAGAAAATGAGTTCGGTACACTTTTTATTTGAAAATGACTTCAAAATTCAAAATCTGCACTAATAAACCACAGGTGTTATTCCATGTTTAACAGACTTTAATCAAAAGTCTTTAAATAGACAACTGAGTCAATTTGTATATTTAATGAATGCATATTAATATTTCATTGATTTATAAATAATATGCACCATCAACTAATTTTATTTGCTATTTTGAGTTGTTTAGTGAGGCCCTTTTGCACTCAGAACTTTGTATTAGCGTCATCTTACAAAAGCAGCAATCAGTGTTGTTATACACGTATAGATTTTTTCTTCCTATATATTTTGGAAAAATCAATTTAGTTAATGTTGATTATTTTTTGATTTTTTTTTTGTCTGTCAAGTAATCATTTCTTAAGAATGGCATACCAATATTTTTTGAAAATATTCGAAAGTTTTTATAGGTACTACTTACTTTTAGAGGTCGAAACTGTCTAAAAATATTTTAAAAACAGGTTTTATTTTTGTTTTACATTTTTTTTTTAAATTAAATTAAAGTTGTTATTTTTTTTTGTATATTTTTACCCATAAAGCTTTAGCATAAAAATATATCTATTTTGTGAAAAAAAAAATCAAAGGGAAATTTAAAAATAGAACCATTATCTTTTTACATGCAAGCGCAAGTGTTCTAAATTTCACTACTAAAATCTTAAACCGGATTGTTTTTGTATCAACTGAAAACAAATTATTATATAAAAAATGTTATAATAATATTGGTAAAAACAAAAATCAGAATTTTAACAGCTTTGCATAATAGCAGTTTAGAAACACATTTTTCTTAAAAAAAAAAACACTTTTACTAAAATTCTTAGACGTACCATTACAATCATTGGCTTTTTGCCAACCATGGTTTTCATTCGCCTTCTTTGATAAAAAAAAAACACCCTTTCGCCCAATCTATTTTGATGGACTCTTTTGATCAAAAACAAAATGTACAATAATTTGTTTGTATCCATGCATTGTATGTTTAATAAAGGTTACTTTTATTTCTTTCAGATTTACACATTGTCAGTTCTTTTACTACCACTTCGAGTATTTGGAGCTGTGCTTTCAATACTAACGGCATGGGTGTTTGCATACATAACTTTATATGGTTTAACAATGGATGATCTAAAAAATAAACCACTAACAGGATGGAGGCGGTAAGATTTGTTTTTCACAGTAGATTATCAACAAGAAGTTTTTGAGTACCCCAACTGACTTAAAAGTTATTTCAAATTGAAAACGAAAGTTGTATCCAATTAAAGCTCAATGTACATAATATGTAGTATATTAGGAAACAAAAATATTTCTCACTCCCTTTACATTAATTTAACTACAAAAATGAAAGAAAACACTGTAGTGTACAAATTTTGTACAGGCAAACCTTTTGAAAAGTGTATTTTGCTTTCCAAAACATGAAAGAAAAAAGTTTTATTTGCCTACCAACACAAAGTAGCATTCATATAAAAATTTTAATTAAATCGTACGCACGTTAATAAAGTTACGTAAATTTTCCGAAGCTGAAACAATTATGTCACACAAATAAAAGCTTTAAAATATGACACAGACTAATTAAAAAATTGCAGAATATTATATTTCTTGAATGGATGCCAAAAACTACAAAGTATTTAATTCCGTCCTAATATTTTATTATTATTTATTATTATTTTAAAGTTAAGGAAATAACGTTGAAAAAATTTTAAATCTCATCCCACTAAATTTGAAATCTCATCCCACAAAATCTGATAACCAATCCTTTACAAAATGTCAAAAATTAAACACGCATATCAAATTGATATTCCATTAATTTTTTTTAAAATTATATGAATTAATCGTACATTCTATAACATTTAATTTAAGTTTTTTTAATTTAACTGTGTATTGTACTTGTAAAGGCAAATATTAATATTAGTATCCATGAAATTAAATATTAAAAAGGGTCACCTTTATTTGATTTTACAATATTAGTTAATTAACAATCTTTAACAAACCTTGAATGCATTTCAAAAACCTTACGTTTCATTATCAGCATCGGCAGTTTCCATATTACAAATTTTAATTTCATCCCACTTTTATTTTGACACTTGTTTTGTTTTAAAATTTTTTGTGGTTCTAAACAAATTCCAACATTAAAACTCGGACTTTCATTTTTTGTTCCACTGGGTCACGCCACGAGGAAACACTTTGTCAAAGTATTTTTTTCCCCATTCATTGTTGATAATGATGCATCAAGTTCTTGAACAAAAATAGTATAGGTGCCAAAACAGTTGTTTGTTTTTGCCGAGGTATTAATGATAACAAATCTATTTGACAGAATTAGATTTAAATTACGAATTAATTGTAGATAATTACTATAAACATTTATGTTTAAAAATATAGCCCACAAGTTAAGTTTTTATTTTATTTTTAGTTGTCTAGACATGAAGTAGGACGCGATTAAAAAAGAAAATCATGTACAATTAAAAATTGATCAAATTTGTTGTCTTCACTTTGATTGATCATTCATTGCACGTGTTCTTTAAAAAGAAAATTAAATTAAAAAAATATCATTAGTGAATATGTAGGCTAAACATTGTACTTTTTCTGTTTACAATCAGCTGTAATAGCTTCTATAAAACCCTCGAAAAGAAGTAAAATATCTATCTTTCTAAATCATACTGGGTGTTCCAAATAAAAGTAGTTTTTAATTAAGTATGTTTATTTTTTTCTTACATTGGAGTGTTAGTCTCACATAATTAAGAACATTAAGCTTTACTTTTTCTATACTTTGGCGACATTTTTCAAAATATTTCCTAATCTGGGGATATCGAATCAATGAGAACATTGGCCTCCAAGATCATGTTATTATTTAGCTGATTTCATCATAATGTACATGATTAACTTAAACTTGTTCGTAAATCTTAAAGATTTAGAGGCAGCTATTTTTTTCGGATTTTAGTCCAATTCGGAATTATTCAAATCATTTTTTTGGTATTTTGACGTCGAATCACATCACCGTTAAATAATGCAAAACTTCTTACGCAATCTCAAAACGCCTTATTTTGTCGCCTTTTCTCAAAGATATTGAAATAGAAATTTTTGATATCTCAAAATCTTAGTGAAAACATAACTAATGGTTTCTTTAGCAAATTTCAGTTTGCGCTTCTGATTTGGATTACAAAAGTAACATTTTACGAAAAAATATATATTTCGGATTAAAAATCAAAAATAATTTTATTGAAAATTAGTTTTTGAGACTTTCACGTTCTGCATTTCACTTTTTGCGCATTTACTAGCCGATAGTGAAATTATGTAGGTGTTGTGCATTTTTTCACTCATTTAGATTTTCTGATCGAATTAAATTCATTTTGTTTCTGTTTGTGAATTTTTTACTCTTTGAAATTGAAAGTGAAAAGTGATTTCAATTCACTTTCGGATGAATTGCGGAACATGAGCGGTTATACTAAAAATAGTGATGAGTATAGCTCAAAAACTAGATGTGATAGGATGGCAAAGTTCGAACGAAATAAAGTGTTTTTTTTTTTTAAGAGTGCTCAACACCTTGCTGTTTGTGTAACATGTTTGGGATACAATAACTTTGAAAAAAAAACACTATTTTGAATGTGAAAGGAGAAGACAGTAGTACGAAGCTGTCGAAAGCAGTAAAATGCTACTATACCACTTTCAAAACCGCATCACAGCGCTTTTCCCTCGATCAAAGATGAATAAAAAAAAGAGAAAACATTTTCGGACATTTACCCTATAAAATTTTTTATAGGGTAAATGAATTCGAAAATTTTCTAGCCCCCTCAAATTTTTTTTCTGGATACGCCACTGAATGAGAGGACATAATAAAATCATAATGATGTAACAAAAATTGGCAAGAAGTTGATAAATTTAACTTTAATGTTGCTTTTCACAAACAAAATGTCCTAACTTCATTAAGAACCTCACCTTAAAGGCTGTAAAGAACCCCGCATATAAAAGTGGTTTCACTAGACTAGAATGCAGTAAATAATTTGCATTCTGAGTTAAAATTTCTTTCCTCAAAACAAAATCGTACGATGTCTAGGACTCCAAAGATAATTTCATTCGTCGCAACTCCCAACTTTCAATGTTTTAAAAATATTAATCTCCCTCCCTATAAGGTTAGTTTAGTATGGCACCAATGAGGTCAACATGATCAACGTGATGTATTGACTAGTGACGCCCTTGGTGACACTAAGGACAATACATATATAATGAAGAAAAAAAGGTCTTGAGAAAAGAGCACAGAAAAAAATCTGAAAAAAAACTATACCTGTTAAAACGCCACTTTCCTACTTTTTTACTTTTCAAGTTGTAAAAATATGTCGTTTTATAATTTTAATAACATTCCTGTTATTTACACAAATTTAAAAAGCTCTCCTAAAACTCATCAAACTTCGACTTGTGTCTCTTTGTCATAAAAGAGACAATATGCTACGAAATCTGATATCTGACTCAAATGCACTTTTATTTAAATAATTTTATTTTTCATAAAAACATTTTTATTAATTTGATTTTATTTTCTTATTTTTCAGAATAGCTCAAAAAGCTGTTGCCAAAACAATGCGATTGGTATACGCTTCATGTTCATTTCATCATATAAAATATATTGGCAAGCAGGCGTCACCAAAAGAAGCACCAATTCTTGTTGTAGCACCACATTCATCTTATGTTGATTCGGTTCTTGTTGTTGTTACAGGACCAACATCAGTTGTAGCTAAAAGAGGAACTTCAGATATTCCAATATTGGGCAGTAAGTTCAATCAATGTTTTCATAATATGAAAATATTTTGTACTCTTCTTCTATCCTAAGCATATCACCTATCAATTACATTTTCACTAAAACGTTTTCATGAGTATTGAAGGTTTTTGAATGAACAACAACAATAGTTTTAAGATTCACTTTATTACATTTTCATTTTATAAAATATTTCATGTCTTATGATTAGTGTAGTAACTAAAAAACCAACCTAAATATTATATACATATACATATGTCAGTATGTTTGTTAGTCCGGTTTTCTGTCTGAATAAGAAATAAGAAAGAGAGACTGCAAAGCGGTTTTTAAAAGTCTGAGAATCTAATACCGAATGCTAAAGACTGACAGCCCTTTTTGGTCTCAAACGCAATTGCTGAGTGTTTTTTAGAGTAATTTAAAATAAATGGAACTAAAAAAATAATTAGACTAAAGGTTTTCATAAAAGAGACAATAAGGTACTTTAAAAAAGTTTATATATAGCTTGAGTTCTATTGGATGTACTTTCAAGATTGGGGTTCTCAAACTCATCCATTTGCTCTTCGCACACAGTTCACGTTTTTCAACACCTCGCAATAGTGCCGGGCCCAAAAAAGCACCTGTGTCAGTTTAGAATTCGTTATTAATAGCCGCCCACCTAGGAGCCCGTGTCGTTCTCAGATTTTTCTTATACTTCCAAACCAAACATAAGTACCTAGTCGTTTCTTGCACTAGAACCAAATGAATACATAAAACTATATCGTTGATTTTGTTTTTTTTTTCAGAAATCATAAGCTGTGCACAGCCGATATATGTCGAACGAGAAGATCCAAATTCGAGACAAAATACAATCCGAGAAATTATTGCACGTGCAAAATCGGATGATGACTGGCAACAGGTATGTTTATTATTCTATTTTTATTTATTTCAAACGAAAACAAATTGTTTGGCGTTATAAACTAAGAACTAGGTTTATTTTAATCATATACATAATTGAACTTGTGACGCCCAGTTTAATCTGAGAACAAAATAAAAGAATATTTTTCAGACCCTAGTAACGCTTGAACTTAAACACAGAAAATCTCGCACGTTATTGACTTCGACGAATTTGTATATTAACACGTGAAGCTAAATCTTTTTGTAATTTTTATCAATAAATTTAATATCCTTATACCTGCGAAAGAAGACGTGCACAATATTATTTCATTGCATATGTATGTGTGCGCATTATGTTTGAGACAGGTCAACTGCTTTGCATAGAGCGAGGCTAGATCATTCTGCATTTAATCTGCGTGGGTGCCATAGACAGAAAAGTCGATGTCGATACAATTGTATAGATATACGTTAGTTGGTTAAGACACATGTTAAGAAAAATTCTTTTGAAATCTGTCTTCTTCAAAGATCCATTAATTATTTTAAAGACAAAGATAAATTTAATAAAAATTATTGTAATGACTTGGTGTTTGTTTTTTTTTCGTAGTCCAAATATTAAGACCGTCATGTATCATAAAGTCATTGAAGCCCAAATCTAGACAGTAATTCAACTTTCACCTCAATCTGACTCCAACTTCGTACTGAAATCGTAATTACGGCCAATTTTAATGTACAGAATTCTTGCTGAGATTTTGCCATAGTTAAAATTACTAACTCAGATTTTCCACGAGTCGACTCAAATTTCGGAAAGCCCTCTAGAATTGTCTGTTAACAATGACCCTGGTAAGCAAACTAACATTACATTTCCTGCTTTTTTCAACATAAACCCTATAAGTGCCTTAAGTGAGTGTGAGTAGAAATAAATAACTACCATTATTTTAAGATTGATTTCATTATTTTAAATCAGTGTTTTTCAAACTTTTTGAGTTCGCGACCCCCCTTGAGAGGAAAAATATTTTGGCGACCCCCTCACACTATAATGTGTCAGTATTTTTAAATAGCTGTATTAACTGTACCCGTTCAAATTTTTTTTCCGTGTTGCACATTTTATTTTGGTTAGCTCTTCCTGCTCACACTACTAACCAGTGTTTATACCACATACCTTTGTAGCGATGCAATGGTGCTAAAGCTTTGACCGGCAACAAAAGTGAAACTCATAATGCAAAATTTAAACCCTTGCATCTTGCAAAGTCGACAGCTTAGGATTGTATGTTATGAAATGGGTTCACTCCAAAATAATCTTTTTTATCACACAGAGGTCAGTGTGAAAAAGTATTGACACAAGTTTTGGATCTTAATTATTGTTTTTTTTTTATAAGATTGAAAATCCGAAAGTTCAAACACAACTTAAACATCCTGAATAAGAGGCTCCGAGGAAGAAAGGAAAACATTATAACTGCAAAAGACAAAATCAGAGGATGTCTTGGAAAACTGCGGTTATGGTCCGTGTCAAGCAAACAAATTTGATTCTTCTCCCTGCGTTCAAAAGATTCTTGAAGAAAATTCATGGGAAGAATCAATATTGGTTAGTTCCCATATTTTTCTCATGGTACAGAGTTTATTGAATTTGGAGATGTTTTACATCTAACGTCTGTAAAACTGAAAGAAAACCTTATACCTAGACTTAACTGCAGGTGGCATGCTTAAAACGGATTTAATTTAAAAACAATTGAAAATTTCTGGATTAAGAGAAGAGGAGAGTATTCTGAGCTGGCACACGAAGCTTTGCGGTTGTTAGTACACTTCTACACTTCATAACTATAGGTATATCTATGTAAAGTCACATTCTCTTCAAAGTTGGACATCAAAACTATGAAGAGAAACAAACTTAACTTGGAAAACGATTCAATCGTTAAAATATCAAAGATCAATCCAAGATTTTAACATTTATTAAAAAACATACAAACACATTTCGTCGGTCTCATAAGGAAACCTTGTAACTCCACCTTATTTCGAAAATGACTTTTGAATTCCATTTTTTAGAAAATGTGTAAGCGGAGCTACCCAGAATTTGAAGTCATTCCGAAAACTCTAAATAGACTGAAATTCAAATTTTGTAAAGCACTTTAAAAGCCATGCCAATCTTTCTACTGTAAAACAATTATTTTCAATGCAGCACTACTCACAAATGCTTCATTGCACAAACAACAGATCTGTCTTAAATTAACGGAAGCTCTCGGTCTAATAGTGAAATAGATTCCAGATTAAACCATTAAAGCGAACCTTACGGTGGGGACAATAACATTAAATAGAATCAAATCGGGTGCATTGAATTGTTCGTTCTCACCCTTAGGAACGTTTGAATGGTACATAAATCTGTCTAATAACGAATTTCTTCCGATCATCGCTTTGGAGAAATCATTATTTTTAAACCTAAGGCTTCTGTTCGGTCACCTGTAAGTGTTCATTTTACCTTCTGGTAAGGCCTTCGAATCCCGTTTGCTCTACAGCATTTTTATTTTCCCAATCAAGTCTTTTCATTTTGTTTCTTTTTCCTTTTTCGGAATACTGTTGTCACTCTGTCTACTTCTGTTTAAGTTTATCTCTGGCTATAAATTTCATAAAAATGGTCGCCTTAACCCCATTCTCTGCGATTCCTAGAATTTTCCCATTCTTAAAGATTAGTTTTTTTTTAAGTATTTTTCAATAAAAAAGGATCCAATGCGCATTACCTAACTAATCCATAATTTGTGTATTTCAGGTAGTAATATTTTCTGAAGGAACATGTACAAACCGTACAGCACTGATAAAATTCAAACCTGGTGCTTTTTATCCTGGCGTACCAGTGCAACCAGTATTGTTAAAATATCCAAACAAATATGATACTTATACGTGGACATGGGATGGCCCTGGAGTGTAAGTAAGCTTAACCATAATTATTGTTTTATTTTCATTCTTAACTTTATAAACATAAGGTTGAAACTACTGTGGTTGACGCTAGCCAAGATATATAGCCGATGTGAAATTGAATTTCTTCCCGTTTACACTCCCAATGAAGAAGAGAAAACGAATCCGAAATTGTTTGCTGATAATGTACAAGCTTTGATGGCAAAGTATGATTTATTTTTAATTGTTTTGTAAATTTCGAATCATTGATTTTATTCATTAATAGAGCTTTGAATGTTCCCGTTTCGGATTATTCATTTGAAGACTGTATCATGATGAACCGAGCCAAAGAAATGAAAATCCCATTCCCAGGCGATATAGTTGCAATTGAAAAATGTCTATACTTATTGGGGTAAGTTATAAATTTGGATTTTTAAAAATTCAAGAACTTATGAAAACAAAAATGATCTCTCTTTTAGCATACTTCATCAAGACATAAACAAAAAACTAGCATCTAAGTACTGTAACCTACCAGGTGATGATAGCATTGACTTTATCACATTTGCCGATCTCTTAAACATAGACTTGAGCAATAAAGTACTTTGTGAATTGTTCAGGATACTAGATCATGTAAGTTTAGTTTAACTATTAAATCTAATTAATATTTTAACTTTTAATCTGTTTTATATTATAGAATCAATGTGGAACAATTAGTTTAAGAAATTACCTCCTATGCCTATTTTACTGTGAAATTAAAGACGAAAGACTTATCGAGTTCCTAAGTAATATTATTAACGTAAGACATTAACATTAACAAAAATGAAATAATTTATTTATAAAAATATAATTCAATCTTTAGCTTTATACACCATCTAGTCTGAATATATCAAGAGAATGTTTTAACAAAATTGTACGACACAGTGCAATGATGACTGAAGAACAGAGCGATGCCTTGTTTTTGAGCATTGATCACACCAATAAAGGAACGATCTCATTTGGTAATTTTATTTGTTGTATTAAATTTTATTTTGAATTATAAGCTTTACATCTCGATAGTAGGCCTTCCTAGTCTTAGATCCGTAAATTAAAATTATTACTCATTTGCTATACACAAATTAGAGATGTGTTGTGGAAAAAAATATATGTATCCTTATCTGTTATTTATTCGATGTTCTTCTTAGAAAGGGTATTCAATTCGAGATACATTTACCTAAGTATTTTTCATGTTTAAAATACAGTTAAATAAAATTTAAAAGAAATTATAAAAAATAATACGTATACACCACAGTGACCACCTACTAAAACCTTACATCTTAAATGTAGTCAACCGTGGATGTGCCTAACATTTAGTTAAGTACCCCTATTCTTGTGGGAAATCAAAGCCAATATTGCACCAAACATCGAAAATTAATTAAAAATATAATGAGCCATGAGAATGCTTTAGGCCTCCCAAATGGATCTTAGGGAAATAGAAGTCTGGATATTATTTTCGAACACTTATTTGGGTGTGGTGGAATCTAAACATGAATGAATCTGAAGTTATTTTGAATGTTAGTGTTGCTCTAGTTTTAATACGAGTAGCTGAGATTGCTGCTACTCCTTTGCTGTAGATGTCCAGGGCTGGGATATTTTGTAGAATGTGGACTTTAATTAGTTTGTTACAGTTTATCGTTTTGTCCTGTACGGTTCACTATACAAAAATCTTAAATTTCCTAGTAAAGAGGAGTTCCGTTTTATTGGTATTAACATATAATTCACTGCCTGTTAGTAGCAGTTGTACAAGGGTCTTTCGGTACTTGCTTGAAGCTGCGCGTAGGCAATAACTTTGAAACATTCTCCCTCTAGTAGCGATTGTGCGTAAAACAAGAATATTTGTACTTTAAGTATTCTGTACTTAAAATTATTTTAACTAATAATTTTTAATAATTTATATTTTCTTTTATTTTCAGATGAGTTTAAAGAATATACTAAAGATAAACCCAAGTATGCATTTCTTTACAAAAAACAAGAACTTATACGAAGGTCATGGAAATAAAAACAAGTACAATTTTCTTTTTCAATTTGACAAATGTTAAAGATTGGGCGTTTGAGATGTTAAACACTATCAAGGATCCATTTAGAAGAATTTACAAAACCAAAGATAAATCCTATCGAAATTTAGATGTCGGTGGGGAGATCCCTTAAAAAAAAATCTTCTTGTATTTAATCGGATGTTCCCTGATTTAAAATAAATTAGAAAAAATATTTTTTTTTTTCAAATAGATTCCTTGATAGAAAAATATATTGTATGATTCAAAATATATAGGTAAATTAAAAACAGCTTAAGCACTTTGTTATTGTTGAGGTAGCAAATTAATAATATTAATTAAATGAATTAATCATTTACTGATTTGTCAATTAAATTTTAATTTTTTTTTAAACTGTTGAACAGTTGAGGGTTATTAAAAATTGTGATTAAACACCATGTTATAAATAATTATTTATTTAATTTTTAATATTTATGCTTAAAAAATTACAAGGTACATTTTAAACATAGTTTGAACAAAGAAGTGCATTATTTTTGAAACGAACAAAATATTATAAATATTGAAAAGAAAAAAAAAATTAAAGTAAAATTAAAAGTTTGAATTGGAAAGCAAAAATATAAATGAAAGTTATTTTTTATGAGAAAAAAAGTATTATTACATTGCATAGTTGTTAAATTTTAATAGAATCACATATTTTATTTTAAGTTATTATAACATGAATGTTTTTTTAAATTGATGTGCGACAAGGATGTTTTATTTTTTTTTTTAAATTTATTACAATAAAATTGTTTTCAAATTAATAGTACCTACATTGTACATTGCCAGTGAATATATTCATTTAAATTGTAGCGTATGCGTTTGACATAAGCCGGCGTTTTATTGTTAACTCAGTAAAATTTAACACGGGATAAAATACTGAGTACCAAAGTAATAAAGTAATTTTGATATCATGTAAATATCTTACCACCATCAAAGATATTCAGCTCTAATCTGAATGAAAACTTTCGTAGAGATTTGTTCGGGAGGAAGACTCGTAATGGTAAAATTCCCAGAATATCGTTCCTTTTCCGTTTTGATTTTGTTCCCTTTTCGTTAATAATGAAGCTTTTTAATTGGAAGCCTGTTTCCTCCACAGATTTCACCGGTACCTTTCATTCCGAATAGGGCTGATTGTCACATCCGCACTTTAAGAACTATTTTCTTGGACAGCACAAAACGGTTTCGGAGTTTACAGCAGGCTTGCCAGATTGGACTATCTTTTTCCAAAATCGCCTACAACAATTTCAGCCTTACAATCAAATCCTAATTGTGAATCTTGGTCGATATTTATAATTTCATACAAGGAAATCTATAGGTTAATAAAAGAATTTTCTCATCCTAAACATAGGTACCTTTAATTTAGAAGAACAATAAAGTTCGGAGTTTTTAAATGGAGTTCGATTTTTCAAGAATTTTGAACACAACTAGCATAAATATTTCGAATTAATCAATTTTCGGGGAAATTATAAAAAAGTTTTTTGATTGTCGTAAACAATTTCCCTATGTGATAATGATAAAAATGACCATGAAGATAATAATAATAATTCTGCTGAAGAAACGGAACACAGAGGAAATAATGAAAAGAGCACTTCCGTATACAGTGGGATATGCGACGCAGGTCATCCTGTGGAGGTACACGATGATTTTTCGTCCCATACTTACATACGAATGGTTCTATCGTATGGTGGAATGCTGTTAGAAAGTAAGTTATTTAAAGATTTTTTTGTATAGAAATTTGGTAAATACATTTGGAAAAAAAAAAACATAAAATTCGTTTTTAAAGAAAAAATAACATAAATTAAATTGAATTTAGTTTTAAGACGCGTTTTTAGAAAAAATTATTTTAAAAATCGTTCGCCGTATTTCAAAAACACTAATTTAAAATAAAATTGGTATGCCATTTTGTAGCAATTATATTATTAATCAACACCTAAAACCAAAATATCAACAAAATTCAGTGTCATGTTTTCGAACATTTGATGTTGCAAAAGAAAAAAACAATTTTTGTTTTTAATGCAAAAATTAATTTTTTTCAAAATTTTATTTTATTTATGTATATTTTAATTATATAAATGCTATTGTGTAAACAATTTGTCGACACCTCTACAGAAAAACCTTATCAATTTTTGGCGCCCAAATTACTCAAACGTACTCATGCGTCATGCCCACAGTTTGTAAAGACGTTCGGGGGCCAGGAGCGAATATGTTACTAATTAAATATTCTGAACGAAAATTTTCAACATCCAAATTTGTTATATAAATTTATTATTTTAACTTAAAAATTTACAAAGTTAAAGCTTAAATTAAATTGAATCTCTGTCGAACACCAGAAAATCGTATTACCCATCCGGTTCCATCAAAGTTAACCGTCTTGCGGAAACGTATAGACAAAGTATTTTGTCGGCCAATATAAGACATTGGTAAATCCTTAAAATACAATTCATTAAAATCATGTTAATTTATAATAGGATTTTTAAAACACGAAACAGAAAAAATAATTTAACTCACCTCTCCACAAAACTTGCGCATAACTTCCATTTCTTGATTATTTGAAGGTTTGCGTTCCAAAATTTCAAGATAGTCTGAATGGCATGTTACTTTGGAACCCATATCGAATACTAATATGATACAAAAATACAAAATTAGAGAGTTTTAAATATTGTACTAGATTAATTGGAGAGCTCTCAATTATTATGAAAAATTAGTGGAGACTTCTTCAATTAATCTAGTACAATTTTGATTTTTCTATGAGAACTGCACTCCTATTCGAACATTAAACATATTAGCCCTGTTCCATTGGAGGTGGTGTTTACTCGTGAGTAGAAATCTAGTACAACAACTACACATTCCTATCTCCTCGAGCAGAAGATCACGTGTTAATTCTAGTACTAGATCTACTCATGAGTAAACTACCACCTCCAATGGAACGGGGCTATTAAAACCCAAAATAAACTTACCTTTAAATTCCAATGCAACTGCCAAATTATTTGGAACTCTAATATTCCATTGACAATCTGAGTTATTTCTCGAGTTTTCTGGGTAAAATGGACTAGTTATGACACCAGCATAATTATAAAGATCTCCACCACAACCTGGTCCCTTGTCACTTGCCAAAAATGTTACATCATAATTATTATAATGTCCACTTTGTGACATGAACATTCGTATCTTATTTGACTTGGCAAATATACTGTTGGATGGATCTATAGAGCCGCAGATCTTGCGTATGGATTTTGAAGGTTTAGTTTGTTCATCAAAAACCTTAAAACAAAATAATTAAATAGTTGCTTTTCACTGATAATTAAATAAAAATTAGTAACCTCTATATAATCAGATGAACACTCAGTTGTAGTTGTATCAGAAGATGCGAAAAACATGTAGAAATAATTAAAGTACAAACTAATAGAATAATTTTGCGGTGCATTAATGTAAATGTTACAATCAGCTGAAGTTTCCATTAGAATTCTTCCCTGGTTCGATGTGTAATTTTTCAAACATCCTAAAATAGGAAATTATTTACAATAATTGACCCTGTAAGCCACGTTCTTTTGAAGGTAGGATACTACTCGTAGGTAGGTATGTAGATGATGAGTAGATCTAGTACTACAATCAACTAGATTGTTGATAGTACTAGATTTCTACTCACCTCCAAAAGAATGCGGGTCTTATTAACAGTACAAGTAGAATACATACCACTTGAACTTGTTGCAATGAGCTTAAAACCAGACTTTTCTATTGTACTATCACTGAAAAACTTGACAAAAACTTCTTGGTTATTAGTAAAATATCCTCCTGGAACTCCTTGTCCACAATAAACATGCTCATTGTCAGTATTATCGTATGGACTTGTATACGGTTGTCCGGAATTACCGTTAAATACAATGTCCGATCCCAGAACTGATTCAACAACTGAATACTGCTGAAAATTTGTGAAAGTCAAAATTAATAATATTATTTGTTAGCTGTATTTTCAGAAGGATTTAGGTCAGTAATCTTTCAGTGCTCATAGAAGTTTTGGGGTCTTTTTGGATTTAGGTCATTATTTGTGACTGGTAAGCTACTCGAGTTTATGATCTACTATATTTTCTCCTTGATCTACTCATTCTCTTCTGCCGAGTTGAATGCAAATTGCATTAATTTCATAGAAATTGCGTTCCATTGAAAATCATTTGCTATTAGCCCCATTGGAGGTGGAAGACTACTCATGATTAGAAATCTAGTACTACCAACAATAAATTCCTATCTATTCGAACAGAAGATAATGTAGTACTAGATTAACTAATCATCTACTCATGAGTAGTCTACCACCTCCAAAGGAACGCACCTTTTATTGTATGGAAAATAGCCTTATGAGTCTTTTAAGCTATGAGCGCTGCAAGAAAACCGGCCTTAGAATAATGAAACGTACCTGTTTGTTATAGATTTTTAAATAATCTGTTGTACAGGCCCCTTTGGCATCAGGTCCTTGAATGTCAATCTTTTCAAAATCCAAACGGATATTACTGTCACTTCTTATACGCCATAAACAATTTAAATTTGGAAGATAGTTTCCACCATCACTTCCAATAGTTATAGCCTTAGTCTAAAACAACAACAACAAGGAATAATTCCAATGTCATCAACATAATCAACTCGATAAATACCTCATTTGGATGTAAGAACAATTCATGAGCCCCACAAGCAAGTGGCATCACTTTGACAGTTGCCATAAATCCCGTACTTGTGTCAGCTGAATCTGTTACAAAATTAACAAACATGCTGGACCTTGAAGATACCACAGCATTAGGAACAATATGACCGCAAAACTTTCCAATCTCATCAGCAAATGGCCCAGCTCCATCAAGAACCCTAACATAATCCCGATCACAATTTGTGGACTCTTCAGTATGAAAACTACTGAATTCCAACAATAACTGATGACCTGGTTCTGTTGTAAACAAGATCTCACAATTCAAATTGTTTTCATATCCATTTGCAAATGTATCAAGTGTATAAACAGTTTCTTTCGTGTCCCTCAAAGTAACATTCATATCACATTTTTTAACAAAAGTAATTATTGCTTCAAATCCTACTGATGGTTCACTCTGATCCGATACACTTTGAATCATCGCCATATTTGATTTGATTGACAGATGTGGCAGCACTCCTGTCAAATTGCCACATAATTTTGCAAGTCTCTGATCTTCAACCAATAGTTTGCCAGAGAAAACTTCAACATAATCATAAGTACATGCATAAGATCCTTCAAATTCGAATTTTTCGAACTTGACAACAATTTTCTTATCTACAGGTGCTGTTATATTCCAAAGACACACTGCATTTGATGGATATTTATTGTCACTTCTTTGTTTTGGTGTTGCAATAACACTATTTGTTGTTATTTTACCACCACAAGTTTGTTCTCCAAATTCGAGTGAGAAACCTTTCCGATTGAATGTTCCATCCGATTTGAACACCAAGGTGATGGGTTTATTCGAACGGAACTCAAGGTTGTCCTTTGAACCACATAATACAGCTGGTTCATTTGAGTCAACATAAACTGTCAATTTGTCATATAAACATCCATCAACTGGCGAAGTCTCCAATAAAAAGTCTTTGAACTGAATTAAGAAATTCTTGTCCGGCTCTGATGGATAAATGGTGTAATTGCAATATGAATTCGAATCATATGCCAATGGATAGTTTGGACTTGATAGCTGTTGCAAATCCTTGCTAGCATAGAAAATTCCTCCACAATTACGTGTGAAATTTACTGTAAATCCATCACCCAATCCACTTTCATCTGAACGGAATATTAAACGCATGACATTTGTAGTTATATTGACAAATGGCGGTGGCTCACGACCGCATATTCTCTGAATATCTCTCCACTCACCACCAGCTTCCTCTTGAATCAGCAAATAATCTTTTGTACAATTAGGACTAGATTCAATAAAGAATCGTCCACTAAACAGTACAGCAATGTGATATTCCTTTTTGACGTTTACTGTCCAAATACATTCAACATTGTTTTGATATTGCTTACGGAAGTCGATTAATCGGAAAGGATATGACAACTCTCCACCACATCCGGTTCCAGGTACAGCTGTCAAATTGAATTTCGATGCATTTTGATAGTTTGACGTATGATACTCAATGAAAAGACTCTTTATCGAAACAACATTTGACACAGTTGCTTGATTGCAAAACCTTCCCAAATGTGGAGAGTTAACTTTCGAATCGGAGAATAACATCAAATATTCTTCGTCACATTTCAATTTGAAGTCTACACTCAGCGATATTTCGAATTGATCCACATCACCTGGATTGGGTAGAACTCTCCATGCACAATCCATTACACCATAATTCGAAGTCGAAACTACAGGTTCATTCAACTGAAACTGGTTGCCAATTGTATAAACTCCGCCACATTTGTGACGAGCAAATGTCAAATCTAATGACGTTAGATTGTTATAAATGTTACTTGAAATGTCAAACATAATCGGATATGGCAGACGAATTGTGCTATCGTTACGATTTCCACAAAACCATTGCATTTTTTGAGTCTCTGACATATCTTGTACAGTCAAAGGACTATTTCGCAGGCAGTTAAAATATTCCCGCAAGATGGCAGTGTTTATCTTAATATCGTTGACAGTTAGTGCGAACGTTTCATATGGATTAAGATCGATATTATAACGGCAGAAGATACTTATGTTTTGTGATGTTCTAAAGTGAATATCACCTCGAGTCTGATCGAAATTTTCATTACAGTACAAACTCTCCTCATCAGATGAAAATCGTATTTTGAAGCCTTCTTTTCTAGCTTTGGGTACTTCGATGCTTACAAAACTCATTAAATTATCAGTGGAATAAATAACCGGTGGAGGTGGAGATCTGCTTGAATATCGTGCAATTATTGATTTTGAGTCAAAGTCATTAAACACTGACAGCCAACCGGGGAATCGAAGATTATTCGGATTTGTTGAGTTTGTCACAATCATGCTGTCAATTTGGTAATCCAAGAAATCGACTTTAACTCTCCGACCCTTGGGAACTTTTATTTTCCATTTGCATCGCATTGGAACTGTCATAAGGTAGATATAGCCGGGAGACTTTAATACACCCGATTCGGATTCAATCAAATGATCACATCGGTTACCAAGTGACAGATAGCTAAAACTAAAGGCATCATTATTAAATTCATTGCTAACTATTCGATAACTTATTCGAACATTGTTTGTATCGAAAATGTAAGTTTTCGCACTTGATTCTCCACACATAATAATCGGTTCTGATGCGGTTTCCTCTGCCTCCTCGTCATAAATAGGAGTCACAATTAAATGATTTACTTCGGAACAGTTATCTGACCAAGGGAAATTCATACTATCTAATGTCAAATTGACAGAAAAGCTATATGGTATAGATATCATATAGTCACAGGAGAAATTTTTATCTGTCACATGATAGCTCATGAGTTTCGGAATTGATATAGTTCCATTTCGTTGCCGGTAGGTGCCGCCACACACACCAAGTGAAACATTCACCTTAAATCCAGTGCTAGGTTCAGCGATATCAGTGAAAAATGTTATTCGTAATCTATTTCCACTAGAATATTGAGTATCTGGTGTTGATTTTCCACAAAACCGACCGATGACAGGTGACAGTTGGGTAGATCCGTCATTTAGTTCAACATATTCAGAATCACAAAATTCCGATTGTTTCAAATTAAACGAATCAACAAAGTCAACTGCTAAAAGACGATGAATTGGAGCTTTTATATTCCAGACACACATCGTATGTGGATGTGGAATGTTGGGATAATTTTCCGAATTGACAATTACCCATCTTTGATTGTCATTTAGTTCAATATTTTTCATGCATTCATTCATGATCTCTTCATATTTGAAACTTATTCTCGAAGGATCCGATGATATTCTCTCGATATTCAATTTGACATAAGCAGCATTTGATGATGTTATTGGAATATCTGGAATATTACTTTCACAATACTTTCCAGTGCCAAGATTTGGGGAGTGTTCAGAAATACCATTTTTAAGGAGAATATAATTTTGACAAAGAGCATTTCCATCCGTTCTTGATTTGAATTCTAATTCGAGGAATGTGATTTTAATGCGACGTCCCGTTTTAACTTGTATTTTCCAAACACAAGGCGATTGAAGACCACCAACAAAGGTTCCATATTTGGTAGCATTGATTATTCCTGTGGGTTCAGTTAAAGTTGATCCACACATCGATGAAGCTGTCGCTGTGAAACCAGTTTTATTGACTCCGAAATCGGTCAAAAATTGTACTCTTAAAAATTTATCACCAGACACTTGTAGAACAGAGTCTGACTTCATTTTACAGGTTTTTCGCAACTCATTCCAGTTGGTCATGTCAGTGCTAGAATAGATGATGACACTGTCAGCCAAGCAGTCTGCTTGGTCTTCAAGTTCGATCTTTTGGAATGAGACAACAGCATGACTTCCAGGATCTATTGGAACTAGTGTCCAATTGCAATTGAGATTTGATTCATAGCCTTCGGGATATCCGGGTGATTGGAAGATAGTTGATACAGAACCAATATTGAGGATTGTATTGGCACAGGAAAGTGGGTCTTCAATTGTCGTTTTGTTAGTAGCCATAAATTCTTTACTAACTCTGTACCAGTGGAGTCGGAAGATTCCAGAATGACTTTTAATGTACAGGTAATTAGTGTCGGATCTGATTATATTGGATTCGCCAAGTAGTATAGGTTCAGCTTGATCATCATAACCATTGAAAAACTAAAAAAAAAAACAAATTGCATATACAAAATTTTTTCCCTTAAAAAGGTAAAACTGCCATTAGAAATAAGTATTTAGGTTTTATCTAAAATTTATTTAGGTTTTATCTAAAAAATTACTCCGGACTACAACTGAGGCTGCTATTGCAATAGCATCTTTTAAGCACTCTGCTTCTACTGAGCATAGAACAGTTGCGATTGCTCTTCAACACAATTAAATATTACATCTAACACTTGCTCAATATGAAACTTCTTCATTTTAGCTCTCCGCAATTAAGGCACCTAACGTCTTCCAATAGAGCTTGCAAGAATAGAGCAATAGAGCTTGTGAAATAATCTCGAGATCTTTCTGGAAGGATAACCTTAAGCAGAAACAGACTTAAATAAATAATTATAATTGATTTTAAACAATTGGAAAAAAAAATGTTACGTATACGTCACAGTGACCCAATGAAAATAAGATATTTAAACGAATGCAATGTTAATGAATGTTTTGCAATAAAGTTAAAATATGTATTATAGTGTATCTATTCAATGACGTTGTTGGGGACTGTTCCGAACAGAACAGCTTTTTATTGTTCAAGGAGTCTTTTCTGTTCTGAAGTTTTCTAGAACTGTTTCTTTTCTTGTTCAAGGAGAATTTTCTGTTCTGAAGCTTTCTATGTAGAAGATGATAGCGCGAGCGAGTTAACATTTTTGTATTATTTATTTTCTGTTTTGATGATTATGTGTACGGCACACAAAAGACAAAAAATGGCGTGTTCAACACACTAAATCCACCTGGGATCTAGGTTAGGCCTCAACACATCCTGGTTTGGAGAAAAGTGTAAAAATCTATAAAGTTAGGCTTTTATGTAGTATTTTGTACATTTCTTAAAATTAGCACCTAACTATGCCAAACGGACCTTGGATTCGGATTCAGCAAATCAAAAACACTGGTCTGGTCAAATTTGTTTTTTGTGTGTGCCCACCAGCACAAAAAAAAATAAAATGTGTTTTTCTGATCACATTTTTCTTGGGTTATGTACATATTACTCAAAATCAGGGACCTCGGATTCAAGGCACCAAAATAAACTACTCAAAAACAAAATATTGCCCACCTATTTTTCTGGCGTGATAACCCGTTATTAAAATGCTTAGTTCTCAAGACGATATGTATACTGAAAACGCAATAAGAGCGGTAAATCTACTTAAGCATGGGATTTCGCGAAGGGCTGTTGCAAATCGTATCGGTGTGTCAAACTATCCGTAATATACTCCAAGATGACCAACGTTCTAGAGTGCGTGTTATTCAGCCGAAACTTATAGTGGCTCATCGGGCAGCTCGATTAAGGGGGGAAATCCCTCTGGAAGACAGCTTTAAAGTGTTAAATAAAAATTGGAGACAAAAAGAAACGAAAAAAACACAATGTTTTTTTATAAACAAATTGTTAAAAAAAAAATACTTTTTGCAAAAATACTTTTGGAAAAAAAACGCGTTTCGAGAAAAGAGCGTTTAAAATTTTAATTTTCGTACTGTTGTATGTTCGGAGCCAATGGGTTTCGGAAGTTCATTTTGAGGCTTCATTTAAGGCTTAGACCACTGAAAATAGTTTCTTCGATTGATAAATGAATTTTTAGGCAAAAAAAGTATGCAAAAATAAAAAATTCCAGAGGGATTTCCCCCTTTAAGGTACGCTAGTGAGCATTCGCACTGGACTATGAACTCTATGGTCTGTACTCTTTAAAGACGAATGCATGATTAATTTTTTATAGTGATGAACGTTTTATTGACTCGTGCACTTACGGAAGTGAACGTTTTGGGGTTCCAAACAAAAAGTCAAATACCTAAGAGCGCTCTATTTAGTAGTTTAAATAATTCTAGGTGCCGGTGTGATTGACGAAATTAATTACGCTGTGTAACACTCAAAATATATATTTTTTTTTAGAAAATTACCCCTCCCTTCTAAAGGGGAGGGGTAGATAGACCCCCCTCCCATAGTAAGAAATTTTTGTATTGAACTCCTCTACAAAAAAACCGTTTTCAAATCCTGGCGCCCAAGTTATAGTACTACGTGCCAAAATAACATTTTTGGTCGATGCCCAAACGTTCGAATTTCTGTGCCTGGGTTGAAATCGTAAAATTTTTTTTCTAAGCCATTTTTGAACTGATTTTCATAAAAAATACCTCGTTTTATTTGGAAATGAATATTATTTAAGAATATATTTTTAAAACAGCATGTTGTTTTGAAAACATATACTTTAAATTGATGTCGAAGTTGGGAAAATGACAAAAAATGGAATTTTTGAACTTTGACAGCTAATTAATTCTAGGTGGTTTAACTGAATCACATGTTTTATACATTTTTGAAAAGGTATAATTATCTTCTATCAGAAACTAGAAAAAAATCAAAAACGGGTAAAAATTTGACGAAGCTAGAATTTTTTCAATGGTTGAAGGTCCAAAAAACCGTTTTTTGTCCCTAACTCCAGATTTTGGTGGTGTTAGGGACTTTTTAAATACCGTTTCGTAATCAGTGCGACTAGCTCTACAAAACGTGATAGGTCTATGTCCGCGTATATTTTAAAACCTGGGGTGCTTTCATAAATGCATGGTTGCGCAAGTCTGACGAATGCAAAGCTTTCATTAATGCAAATGAGAAATGTCAGGTGTTCATAAATGTAAAACGCAAATATTTGCAGCGCAAATGTGCAAATGAAAAAATTCCCATGCGCAATGAATTTAAACTTGAAGAAAGAAGGAACATGACGTAAAAAACAATACAGCTTTCCTTTATTTCTCAATTCTATCAAAATTTTGAATGGAAATTCAAAATTCAAGTCAAAATAACAAAAATAGCCTTGAATTTCTTGCATATAATAAATTTGTAAACATTTGAAATGTAAAAAAAAAAGATTTTTTTCTTAAAGGATTGAATTGGTTTATTTTGAAGAAGAGGCTGAATTGAAACTTCAAACTTTTGACAAAAGACCCAAATCAGAAAAAGTGTTCATAAATTCAAAGTAAAATACATGCGCAAATAGTTTTTCTGACATTAGTCTGATCGCAAATGACCGCATGTACCTAAACAAAGCAACCATGCAATTATGAAAGCACCCCTGATTTTTGTAACACAGTGTTATTACCCCTATTTTTTGGTTCTTAATGTCCTCATTATTAGAATAATTTGGTTTGCTCAATATAACTCATGATATTTTATTGTCTAGATTTAAAATTGAGGATTTCAGATTTAGAGCAAACGATCGGGGAAGCTCTAAATAAAAATAGTATAATATGATTACGGTGACCATATTTCTAGAAGCGAAACCTGGGACAGATAGAAATTCATTTGATCTTTTTGAAAATATTGATTTTTCAATTGAATTTTTTTAAAATGAGTTTTCATAATGTTTCCTTATTTTAATATCGAATTTCTTAAACTATTTTATAGGAGCATTTTCGTTGAAATCATTTAAGATGTTTACGAAATCAGAAATCAAAAAAACGGTTGAAAAAAAAATATGTTTTAAAAATCATCTGTTTTCTAACATTTAAATTTTATTTTAAATGATTTGAAATTTTATAATCTTTAATTCAACTTTTAACATACTTAAAAGTTTTGAAATTTAGCTAAGTTCTTTACTCTTCTTTTCAACCTTTTTTTACAAAACCAACTCAACTAAATCATAAACGAAAATTTTGCTTTTCGTTACACATTACGCAGCCTAACCAACGAAATTCTTACCCGTGCTAGAATATTTGGAGCGTATTCAATCGTTTGTCACAGACATTTTATTGTCCTGGTAAATTTTCTTGATCCAAAAGAGTTTTTTGACTTTGGAGACATATACAAATTTTCGTTTTGCTTCAGCAGCGTATTAGGCTTAATAATTTTATCCGAAAAATTAGAAAAACTTTTAATTTTCAACCACTGTTTTCTTTTTTTCCGTACAAAGTAGGTATTTAAAATTTTGAATACAAAAATCAGAAAATTTGAAAATACGTGACAATCACGGGACAAATAACAAAATAGGGGGCACTTATACGTCCCGGTTTTCCTAAATAAAAACCCGGGACAAGCTGTAGATATACGGAACTGTCCCGGGTAAACCGGGACGGATGGTCACCGTAAGTATGATACATTTTTGAATCTAAACAATTCTGCTTATAACTGATAGTCCACGAAAAAATAAAGTTAAATAACATAAAACAAGTCTCTAAATTGTTCAATGTACAGATTATTCGCTGTTATGAAGTGTAAGGAGCTCTTAGAAAGAAAACTGTTTAAATGTAATATTGTTTTTGAACTACCCAAAAATATTTTGATTTCACAAATATGTAGGTACAAATAATTGCTATATCTTATCTTACCTTTATATTTCTCTGACTTTGTAATCTATACATGTAGTCCACCGTGAGCATAATCAAATTGCCCCGCGGCACTGATATTCTCCAACTATAATGTGATAACGACACCATAAACGAGGGATATCTTGGTGACTCTATGATACCTTCCATTCCATTTAGTTCGTTATTAAGAGCTATTTTTCAAATTTAAATTTTTCAAAATTAAATGAAAAACTTAATTCACAATCATTTTAAATTTCTATTCCATGTTCTTACCATAACTATAATCAGCAAGAAATCCTTTCCTTACATTATCATTGTCACTCCTGAACTTAATCCAAAGCGATTCAAATCCAAGTAATGGATTCGGTATATCATCACCACAAAAAACACCAACAAGTCGACCAATACTGCTTCCCTCTCTAACTTCTAGATAATCTGAATTACAATCCTGACTATTTTCGATGTCCATTTGTTGAATTTTAAGACTTAACCAATTGCCCACCGAAGCTTTTATTTCCCAAATACATTCGATATTAATTGGATAGGAATTCGGATATGAAGGAGATGCAAATGTTCCATGGAGAGAATCAAAACTGCCACCACAATTATTATCCATAATTGAGTAATAAACTTCTAATTCGAAAACGAATTCTGTTTCAATCTTCATTGTCAAAGCATGTCCGAGGGAAGTCACGGCTGGTGGATGTTTGTAACAGAATTTTTGTTTAGGATTAATCGAAGTTGTGTTGGAAAAGTCACCATCGTATATCTATTTAAAAAAATTAATAAATATGAAATGAGTGGTACACTTTATCTACGAAAGCCCATTTTTGAGTTAATCTTGATCACAAAATTTGGTTTTTCTAAGTTTTTTTTCAAATGCAATACTAACCAAAACACCATCGCAATCATCGGTTATATTGAGGATCGTTAACCATGGTCTAAGTCGGACATGGGTAGTTGTTAAAGTCACATGTTTAGTTTCATCTTCAGCTACAAATACCCAAAGGCATTCTTTTTGATCAGATCTTTCCAAACGAATGCGTCCAGTATCATTAACAACTATACGTTTGCCACAATTCTACAATAATACATTACAAAATAATAAATTGTGATTTTGGCCAAATTTAACTATTTACTTCTTTAAATGAAATTTTAAATCCTTTGAATTCTGTATCAGCATCCGTATCGAATACAATCAAAGCTGAATTTGAAGTTGTTTGGAATGTATTATCCTTGGGCAACTCTTCACCACACAAATTTTTCCATGGTTGATTGCCTTCAATTTCTTTACTGTGGTATATTTTCAAGGCATCCATACTACACTCATAGCTGTCCTCAAGATCGAGTTCTTCGAGTGTTAATGTCATTGTGCTATGTTGAGAAACCTCAACATACCATTCACAATGCAAATTTGAATCGTAGTTGTGTGGATAATTGGGTGAACTAATAACTCCATTGCTTAGTACGAAATTTCCGCCACATTCTAAAAAAAAAATATCAACCAAAAGAGATGAGATTTATTTTATGATCTTTGTTAGTGCTATTAAAAATAAGCAGATATGTAGGTATATTAAGGTGGTCCTTATATTGCTTTTTGCCAAAATTAATCAAAAGAAATCACGTTCAATCCGGAAGAGGAAAGGAGTCAAATAAAAATCTAAGAAAATTTTTCTCAGTATTTCCAACCGGATGGCGGCTATCCAACTGCATATGTCCAAAATAAGGGCCACCCTAATGTACTTATATACTATACATTGTTTAAGGACTATATATTTTTGTCAAGCTTTGGGTTATAGAATCAATTAAATAATTTTTGTTGTCAATAATTTTCTTTTTAAAATTACTTAATACATTATTAAAATTAAATCTCTTATATTAACCATGTTTTTTTCTAATGATCAGTAACAACTCATTTTCAATTTTGTTTGCATTTGTTTTAAAAAAGAGTAGCCATGAGCTGTAAAAAAAAGGGCTATTATTGTTTTACTTGAAAATGAGAAGAAATTTAATGATCCCTATTGTGAGTTTCACGTGAACAAGATTCCACCCGGAAAAATTTAATTTCATTTTGATCTTTATTAATAGTCCAGTCATTATATATACATTTGGAAATGCAAAATGACCGAGAAAGCTTAATTTTGGATATGTTGTATGGGGTGCTTAAAAAAGCTTAACTTGAAGTTTTCGACCAAGATTTCCTATGAGCTTTTTCCGCAAAAACTTTTTTGACAATAACTCGGCTATCCTTCGAGATACGAAAATTTTACAAGGAGCTTTTTTGTAGCTTTTACCATGTTCTACAATTC
This sequence comes from Episyrphus balteatus, assembly GCF_945859705.1. Taxonomy (NCBI): domain Eukaryota; kingdom Metazoa; phylum Arthropoda; class Insecta; order Diptera; family Syrphidae; genus Episyrphus; species Episyrphus balteatus. The sequence goes on from NC_079135.1 coordinate 70,990,831, forward strand.
ATGCATACACATTTTTTGCGTATCATGAATCGTTTTCGAGATATCGATAAAAAAAAAGTCAAAAATTTACGACTAAAATTTAGCTTTCTCGGTCATTTTGCATTTCTAAGCCGTTTTTTCCGACATAATGGCCTATAAGAAAATATGCGAGGCAATCGACAGCTCTCTGCTCAAGAATAATGTTTAACGGAAAAAGTTAGCTCGCTTCGGCTGAAACTCGCACTTGCTTTTAAAATTTTCGGGCGCACAAAAATATTTCAGGTATGGTAGAGTTGCCTATTTACGGCCGTCTCCAGTTTCCGGCCACATTTCGGAAAATCGTTATAACTAGTGATTTCAAAGAGGTTTATTCCAAATTTTCATTCGTATGCTGTTCTAACATATAAGAGAACAGCATAAGTGCAAAATTTTGGAATAAACCCAACGAAAGGTGAACGGAAACTGGAGACGGCCGAAAATAGGCAACTTTACCAAGTGGAGATCACGATGGGGCTGAGTAGGTTATGGACCCAGGTATGGTAGAGAGATAAAATATAAAGTTCAATTGCTTAATAAAACGTGATTCAACAATTGCAAAAAATCTTCTAATGGCGTTGTTCGAGGAAAATTATCTTAAGGAATTTGTATGTAAGGACCTGAAGAAGACTCTAAATGCAGAACAAAAATAAAATAAGTAATAAAAAAAAAATCAAAGTGGTGATAGTAATACAAGAGAAGGCCTCCAACGTACTTTCGACAAGAAAAATATTGCTTCACAGTTTTTTTTTTTGTGGAAATCGTACTAACCCTTAAGTACCTACTCAGAAATAAAGTTGGTTTGGGATCTGTGATTTAAAGGCGCGAATTCAAGTGAATGGAGATAATATTTTCCACTGGCCGCATTGCTTCCATCATTCGAGATAGTAGTTGCTGCTTTGGAAACGATTAATGTCGAGAAGTTGACAATTGATTTCGTCAAAAATTTAGAAGATCCAAATTCAGTTGAAATCAATGGAATTCAAATGGATTAAAAGAAAAAGTATAGGCTACCATTTTCTGGCATATTTATAATCATTAATATCTACGGCTCTTGGTAATTCTTAATTTGCGGAATAGGGAAGTTTTTACTTTGAACTGTTTGCACATTCATTAGGAAAATTATACCAATTCTCAGAGACAGGGACTCGATACAGTTAAAAACTTCCCAAGGAATGATCAAGAAATAACATTTAGAGGAAACATTTCAAACTAAGTTTTGAAGCAAAGCAGAGTGTTTAAGTGACGAACTTATCCTCTCAATGCAAACGCAATCAAGTGGTACACTTATGGATCGAGTACTGTTCATTGAACTGGAGCAGGATTATTTTGGCCTAGGTAGAACTAGAATTGTGCAGTTTCCTAGCATATTTCAAGCGAAAATAAACGTTTAAAAAAATTTTACAGAACGATATACCGAAAGAAAATACAAAAATATAAATAATTGCCATCATGTCACATCGCCAGACCGTACTTAAAGCAATAAACTTCTATCCTTTAAGTACAGGTAAAATAGGCATTAAAAAAAAAGAAAAAAATTATTACAGTCATGAAACTTGGCAAAAAGTTTGCTTTTGGGATAAGAACCAAGTACAAAAAAAGTCTTTAAAAAAATTGGGGGTGAAGGTAAAAAATATAGGGTCAATGTGGGTAAATGTAAACAATTTCATGTCTTTTTTTTCTTTTGACTTTAGATTTTAATATGATTTTACGGAACAACTTGACAGGTATCTTCAAATGCAAATATGAAATGATGGCAATTCTTTTTTATAAATATAAACAAATATTAACCAAATTGTTTAAATTGCTGTCAAATATGGCATGTTTACAAATACCCCTCCATGTTTGTGTTTTTTTACAAATTTGGGGTAAATGTAAACAGTGGTTTAAAATTGAGAATTTCCTCTTTATCATATGGATAACGACTTGAAAAACGTTCAAGAAGGTATTTGAAAAAAACTTTTTCCAATTCCAATAAAAGTTTTTGTTTTCTTCCTTTGATTCTTTATATAGGCACCCAATATGCATCCTGAGCAGCTCTGAACGTCATATTTTTATTTTTTTTACGTCAATGACCGATTTTGCAACATCATTCACTGAAAACGATGTGTTGGCTACTTTAAAGTGTGACTCCGTGGCACTTTAGCAATAGTAATTGACTAAAACTACTTTATTTTTATTAAAACCAATAATTTCAGCAAAAATATATGTTTACATTTACTCCCAGAATACGTTGTTTACATTTTCCCACCATGAAAAATATTCTGGGGTAAATGTAAACACATGCAAATCGACATAAATGTCCTGTATTTTAAAATTTGTTTGTTTCACATAGAATCTACATCAAAATTCGAAACTAAAAAGTATTTGCAAATTGTACTGACTTAATTGAATCTGCATAAATTTTTAATATTTCTGAAAGACTAACGACTTGTTTGACACTTTAAAAAATTATCTTTCACGGAAAATACGCTCGTCGAATGAATTCTCTCTTGACAGCAATGAGTTTGAAGTATAAGTTAAAAGATACATGCGTCCGCGATTTGTACTTATGTTTGCGTCAAAGAGATTTAACTGAAGCTTGTTATGAGCCATGTTCTCATTTACCCCTGTTTACATTTACCCACATTGACCCTACTGAAAAAAATTGTTTGTCGAATATCATCATATGACACATGTTTTCAAGGTATTTTTTGATGCTGAATCTAATGGCATAAAAATAAAGTCAAAACGATTGCTCTAAGAAAAGTTATTGCCGATTAAAAACAAGAGTGCTTGTTTTTTGACTTCAACAAGTAAAATATAATCGAAACCCATGTGAAAAACATGCTACACTGATAAAATTCGGGATGAAGGTTTAAGATAAAGCAGGGACAAAGGATTCATTAAGTTCTTTTTTTGGTGGGTTAAAGTTGTGTGTGAGGAATGTATCATAACAGCTGACTTAAATTTTATTAATTTTTAAAACTTGGTGTAAATGTTTTGGTTGGTATAAGAATTAAGAATCTATAAAGTGTACAAAATTATCTTGAGTGAAAGGGTGTTTTTTTTTTTTTTTAAAGAAATGATGAAATTCGGAATTAGTACCACAAAAACTAGGAAAAAATTGTTACACCAATGAAAATTGGTAAAAATGTTTCATTTATAGCAGAAACCAAGAACCCGAACAGTCTATACAAATATTTTAGGTTAAAGGGTGTTTTTTTTTGGGAAATAGGGAAAAATCCGCGATAAGTCCGATAAAGTCACAGGTATAAATGGTACTCTTGCCAAATTCATTAAATATGTTCTGTTTCCCATGGGAACTACGAATAAATGTAATTCTATAAGTTTTTTTTTAATGTGAAAGGGTGTTTTTTTTTAGAAGTAAAGAAAAAATGGGTTTATTTGAAAAAGTGTGTAATACTAGAGTAATATTAGTGGTACCCTATTGACATTTAGCAATTATGCTACTTTTAAGATAAGAAACAAGAATCTTAAGTGTCTATAAAAATATCATGGTTAAAAGGGTGTTTTTTTGAGTGAAAACAAAAATGATGGGTCACCCTTATGAAATTTGGTAAAAACATTGATATTGGTATAGAAAGCAAGAATAAAGAGTTTTCATAAAAAAAAAAAAATTGGTGAAAGGGTGTATTTTTCGAAGAGACAGTAAAATCTGCAATTGGTCCCAAAAAGCCAATGATTCATTTTATTTATGGTGTTGATGACAAATTAAACATCATCGAATCATTGGCTTTTTGGGACCAATTGTTTGAGGAAGCTAATCGAACTATATTAGGTAAATAACATAACACTCTACTGGGTCTCATGAACATGTTGGAGTAAAAGATTCCATAGCAAAGGCAGGCAGGCACCACAGCACCTCTTAGGGATCCAGATCCAGAACCATATTGCGGTATGGGACATATAACATGACTAAATAAAGGAACATTCTCTAAAAATCTCTCTTCAATTATTCCTCGAAGCACTTTTTACAACGTTTTCACTATTTAGACAATAGCACTACTGAATTTGAGGTCGCTGATATTTTATATAATTGATGTAGTAAGCTCTAAAATAGGCCCCTAAAGTTCTTTGAGTTTTGTACCATCTTCTCGCTAAAATATTATACTTACTTGAGTCAATAGTTTTGTACTTTGCCTTAAAGCCTCTTCCATTTACATAATTATCGCTGATGAATTGCACATACAACGATGGGCCTGAGCTTGTTATAGTAATATTGTTTCTTTTTCCGCAAAACTTTCCAATAGAATGACTCATCTGGGCCGTATTCCAAATCTGTTTTGGAAAAATTGATAGTGAAATTTTGTTTTACTATTCAAAAAATTCAAAACTAACCTCAATGTGATCTTTTGTACAATTAGTTGAAACTTCTAGGTCAATTTCTTCAATTACCAATTCAATAGCTTTGCCTATTGTTGTCTCTATCTGCCAACGGCACCCAGTATTCTTTGTATACGGATTTGGATAACCTGGCGAAGTGAATTCTCCAGTTGGTCGATGGAAATTAGCAATGCATCCTCGCATTGCATATTCCATACTGAAGTAAATCGAAGTACTGTTGAGTACAATTTGGACTTGCGACGAATTCGATTCCAAACGTTTTGCTTCGTTCAATCGAATTACTGTATTATTTCCATCTATGACGTAGATATAATCTTGTTTTGTTGAAGTATCTTTTTTGCCAACAATTGCAAACTCCATAGATATTGGATTTCCTGGAGGTGCTTGAATAATCCAAGTGCAATTTACTTTGTTCGGATTTTTATCTCCAAAATTGGGACTCTCAATTGATCCATGCGTTGCATTCAGAATTCTATTACAATCCGATGAATAACTTATATAAAATCCACGATCTGAATTTGAACTATCAGTTTGGAATCTTATCAAAGCATCGCTAGAGGTTGTTTCTATGCTCATCGGAGTGTTTTCGGTTTTTTCGCAATATCTTCCGATTTTTCTTTTTTCTGCTGTAGGGCCATCAAAAATTTCGACAAAATCAAATGAACAAGATAGAAGAGATTCCAGAGAAAGATCTTCGATTACCAGGGAAATTGTTGAACCCTTGCTGACACTTATTCTCCACTCACATTGTACATCGTTGCCATAGTTTTGTGGGTAGAATGGTGATGCAACGGAACCATGATCAGAAGCTAAGACACCTCCGCAACCCAATGAAACTATTTGCCACTGCAGACGGAATCCACTTCTGACGATTTGAGAATTTGATTTGAACGTTAAATAGATTTGATGGGTGAACGATGGAATGCGACTCGGGATGGTTTGCCCACAATATGTACCAATTATGGGGGATGAAGCAGAGCCACCATTTCTGTAAAAGTAAAAGAAGATAAGCTTTGAACTGTAATAGTGGGATATAAAGGAAACAAATTTGGCAAAAGTTAACTCTGTCTTCTGTACTTGGTCGAGGGCTATGTGAAGTTGGCACCCCCAAATGCTATTTTTTTTTTCAAACCTGCCTGATTCGATTGCCCAAGGTTAGCCCAGGATAGCCCAAGATTTTTTTTCGCTAGCCCACCCTTAGTTCTAAAATTATAGATAGTAAAAAAATTTTTTTTTGTGTAAAAATTGTTGGTTTTGCACTGTGATTCGTTAGCCCAACGTTAGCCCAACTTTTTTTAATTCTTTATTCCACTATTTTTTCAAAAGATACAATAAAAACCTTTTTTCATTTTAGAAACCGATAAAACTGTGTTACAAAATAAAAATTATGTCAATTACTTTGGAAACGACCTACCAGAGGTTGTAGGTATTACTGAGTACATCATATTTCGGCACTTGAAATTTTTCGTAGACCCTCAAAAGGACCCCGCACATTTTGTATGGGAAGTGGCCCTCGGTGAAATTGTCTGAAATCTTAGTATGTTGTTCTCTTGAAGCCCTTGATCAAAAGTCGATGTAGGCAGAAAGTCGAAAAATGGACAGTTTTTAAAACAACGTGTTTTTTCCGATGACTATCTCAAACTTTTTAAAAGGGATAGTAACTCTCTATATTGTGTTTTGCTCTATTTTTAGTGGCATCCATAGGTTTTTAGGGTCGCTGAAACCGAATCCGAAGTCCATTTTGCCCCATCACGTCAGGTTTTCAAAATAACCTCAAAAAATATTAGAGCCTCAAAAATTTTTGTTTTGATCTAGGAGTGCGACTATGTTTATATGTTTTTCGGTCGCTGAAACCAGATTCGAAGAAATCTATTCTTTGTAACTACGTTTGAAAAATTTTGATATCGTTTTTGGTTGCTCAAACACAAATTTTAAATACTGTTAATTTTTTCTTGCCTATGATAAAACAAGCCCAAAAAAAAAAGTACCAATACTTTTGACCGGACCTACCTATCTTTATGTATTTTGACATACTAAATCCGAATCTGAAGTCAGTTTTGCCCCAACACTCTCAAAATTTTGATAAAATTGCAAAAAAATTATGAAAATTGGGGTTTAGTTGCAATAAATTGAAATTTCTTTCCCAAAAAAAAAAACTATAACTTCCACAATTTCTAACTGATTTTAATGAATTAAAGCTTTTTTTATTCAGCATAAATAGCTTAAACGTTCTACAAAAAATTCCTTGGCATCAAATTGATTGCTTTAACCGTTTAGAAGATATTCGTATCCAAACCAATGCCCACTGATTTCAATATTTTTTGTATGACACGTATGCATTGTGATTTGGATACGAATATCTTCTAAACGGTTAAAGCAATCAATTTGATGCCAAGGAATTTTTTGTAGAACGTTTAAGCTCCTACAAGAACACGTCTTGCTTATTTGAAAATAATACATTTTCAGTGAACTGGAAAATTTTTAAAAGCAAAAAATGTTTTTAGAAATAGCTATTGATTAAATTTTTTTCTTTTTCTGCGCTATAACTGAAATAAAATATTGAGTGCATTTGTTTGGATTTTATGTACTGCAGTGGCGTAGATAGCTTTTTGCTAAGGGGGGGGACAGATCTAGTTCGCAAATTTTTTTTAAGTTTTAATAATGCTTCTTTGTATTATTTTTATTCTCTTTAAATTGGAGAAAGTTCTTTCGGTAGTTGACGTAGAAACCAGCAGTGTAGCTAATATCTTTAATAAAATATAAATACCAGGACAACTTTTTTCGGTGCAGCTTTCGAGCGCTTTCAATGAGTTCATATAGGAAGTACCTATTTGTCCTTCTGATCAAATATCTTTTCTGAGTTTTTATTTCTTCACACAGAGAAAAATATGACCAGGACCACCTAAATACCAACAGATTTCCTTATTGAACTGTTTTATGAAGAAACCTTTTTAATATCAACAATTAATAAGGTTTTTCCATAGAGATTTCTTATTATTTTCATGTACAAAATCTTTCAAAATTTTTTGTAAAATTTTCATATTTTTTCCAACTTGGCACTAGAACAAAAATTGTGACCAATATTTCTATAGTAAGTTGGAATAGGTGATCCCGTACATGATCGTATTTTTTTTATTACAAAAACAAAACCGACTTCCATGGATCAAAACTGGGTTTTATGGTTTTTCTAATAGTACTGAACAGGCACCAGCTTTGCAATACCTACAAAAAGAATTATCAAAATTGGTTCACTCGGTCCAAAGTTATGAGGTGACAAACACAAAAAAAAAGTACAGACGAATTGAATAACTCCTCCTTTTTGGAAGTCGGTAAAACAATTAGGAAATCCCGATTGTTTAAATAAATTTCCTTCTTGGATGAAAACTATAAGGAAATCTTATTGTTTTTGTTCTATTTTATGTGGTCTAGTTTTTGGTAAAACTCAACAGTTTCATTAAATTTTTTAGCTGCTTTGTCTATTTCAGACGAAGAATCCTTAGAAAGAACCGGAAACCCTTCTAGTGTGTTTTCATGGTTTGTACATTTTTCTCCAAGGCCCATTACATAGAAATCGAGAAAAAGATTGAAAACAGTAACACGAAAATATTCTTTACTGTACTTTGAACGGAAGGGTTCGAACGATTCTTTTGTCGCTTCACTATTCTCTTATGTTTAACGCCTATATCAAGGATTTCAGCTAATTTTTCCCATATACAAAAAAATTTCGAAAATGAGTCGTCTTCTGCCCGTTTAATTTTTAGTTGATCCCTTAAATCTTTAGCGAGCTCCTTTGCTTGGACCAATTCTAAATTCACTCTTTGAAACACCGACTTAATGGCAACGAAAGTTGTTAAACCATATTTATAACCTTTAAACTAATCAAGAACTCGAAATCCATAGCGTTTTTTTCAAAGTGCGCTTCTTCAACTTATTTATTCATGACTGTTTATACTGCACAATTATCGATCCCAATGGGGGGGGATATATCCCCCTGATCCCCCCCCTATCTACGCCACTGATGTACTGTGTTTTTTTTTTTTTCAATGAAATGGTTTTAACGCAGTGCAGGCAGGTAGAAATAAAGTGGAGTCTTTAACTAAAAAAAAAAACAACCCTAAACCACGTACACTGAAAAAATACTAAACCAAAAATTACAATTTGAATAGAATTGTAATTTTTGTTGTAGTATTTTTACTTGCGATATAGGTACTATAGGGCAAGTTTAGGATTCGTAAAAAAAAATCGAACTCGAGATAACAATTTTACATGACATTACGATGATGGAGAATGCCAAAAAAGTGGGTCCGGCAATTCTGTCTGTCTGTCCGTCTGTCTGTCTGTCTGTGTGTACTTCGAGCTACCACCTAAACTAATGGAGCGATTTCCTTCAAACTTGGTAGTTAACAGTTTTGGGTGATTCCCTAGAGGACAAATTGAATTTTTTTTTTTAGGACCAAAACTAACGGTACCTTTCATATAACGGAAATAGAAAAGTTAATTTTTTTCAAAAACGACTCTAACGATTTTGACTAAAATTTTTGTGTGTAGTGTATCACATTAAAGCTTCCTTTGGAAAAAAAAAATATTTTTTGAACCGTTACTAACGGTACCTGCTATAGAATGTTTTTTTTGAATTATGAATTTCTCGTAAACGACAAAACATATTTTGACCAACATTTTTTACAGAAACGTTTAAACTATCGTTATTTAAAAAAATTTAAATTTTTCAAAAAACACATTTTTGAATTTTTAAAAAATACTTCAAAATTTTTTTTTGAAAAATCAATTTTTTGGAAACGGATTGGTAAACAATTTTGAAATTCCCTTTTTATGTGTAAATTATTTATTTCTTAAAAATGGCATACTAACTTTTTTTTTGTAAAATGTTAGAAATTTTTTATATATAAAAAATTATTTTTTTAAAAAACGGCTCTAACGATTTTCGAAAATTTTTTTCTAAAAATTTCTTTTTATACAAGAAATAAAATGGCATACTTAGTTCATTTAAAACGGTATTTAATTATTTATAAAACAAGATTTTATTTTTTTTTCACTTATGAAATTCCGTGAAAATATGATATACCTTATTTTGTTCAATGAAAACCTTTATCATTAGAGTAACTTTTACCATAAGAGCAGGTACGTGCGACTTTATTATTCCTAAGAATAAGCTCTAACTGAATATTAAAAAAATTAGCCCTTATGGAATAGTTTTTGAAAAATTAATTTTCAAAATCAAAATTTTGAAAAAAAAAAATACTGAAAACAAAAATTTTCAAAATTGAATGCTCTTATTGGGTTTTAAGGGAAAACAGAAAACCCAATGTAAAAATTTCTTGTTGTTTTCAAAAAATTAAATAATCATTTCTATCATTTTTATGGTTTTCTCATGAATTCTGTATTCAGTACTGGAAATTGAAAAAGGATCAAACTGCAGGCATAAGATTTCGAATACAAAAAGAATTATAAAAAAAAAATACAGACGTGTTGATAACCTTCCCTTTTAGAAAGTCGGTTAAAAAAAAACAAAACTCCTTTTTTCCCAGAAAGTGGACGAGTTGTTTAATTAATTTTTGAAACATTTATCTTTCTTCTATTATTTTTCAAAAAAATCAGGGTTGTATGAGGATCCATTAGAGTAACACAGAATTGGATTAACACTAAATAAATTCTTTTTTCATTGATAACGCCTGAAAACTGATCTGTCAATTTTTCTTACTATGTCTGGACACCCACCATCACCGCCACCAATGGATTTTAGTAGGGGCCTTAATCCGGCAGAAAGTTTACTTAAAAAACACAGTTTTACATACCTTATTTCCAACCAATCATTTGTGCAGTTCTCAGAGTCTTCTAAATCAAAAGTTTTAGTAAGCAATTCAATTTGATGACCTGGTTTTACTGAAATTGTCCACGAACAATTAACATCTTTTGGATATTCATTTGGCCAATTTGGAGATTTTAATTGACCAGTAGAGGAGAAGATTATGCCACCACACACTGAAATAAAATTTAAAAATTATAAATAAAACAATGTAATTCTTCTAAAAATTTAAATTCTCACAGGAAGAAACATCGACAAAACTATATCTTGCCACAAATCCATCTTCCGTGTCTGTAGAATCTGAAGTAAACTTGAGAGTCACTATATTCGAAGCACTTACTAAAGCTGGTGGTAAATTACTACCACAGAATCTAGAAAGAAATATGAAGTCGTTTTTGAGATTCTCATTTTTGTTTCAAAACCATCAACTAACTTATGACTTGGTGTAACCTCGGATGTTATTTGATCGGTATCAAAGATTTCCAAGTAATCATACAGACAATCATTTGACTGTTCCAATCTAAATGATTCCCAAGTAATTTGAACGCCATATCCTTCTGGAGCCATAATATTCCAAGTACAAGTTAAGTCATTTTTATAAGTGCCAAGTCCTTGATCCGATGGTAATTTTATGATACCCGATGATTTTCTCAAAAGTCCACCACAATTCTTGCTGGTGTCAATTAGAGCATAGTGAGCTTTGAATCCTTTGCCGGCGTTTGTTGAATCTGATCGCATCGTTAATGTCAGCAAACTTGTATTGGTGACAATTCTTGGAGGAATTGTTTTACCACAATAAGGACCAGCAGCTGTTTGATTGTTACCATCAGCTATCTGTAAAAGGAATATTAGGAGTTAGTTTGGTTGATTTACTTTTGTAATGTGAAAATACTTACAATAATATAGTCAAACCAGCAATAATCGATGCCTTCATGACTTTCAAGATCCATGACTTCGAATTCAAGAGAAACTATTTGATGAGCTTCACCAATGATTTCATAGATGCAAATTTCGTCAGAAGGATATAAACTGGGATAGTTTGGAGATGTTATTGTGCCAGTGGGGTCTTCGAAGGTGTATTCACAAACTGGAAATAAAAAAAAAGTTTTATTTCAGAATGAGTTAATCCTGCTTTTAAACTTGGATAAAAGTAGTTCAAGAAGCAAAATATTAGCAACTAAGTTAATCTCAAGAACGGGAAACCGACGAAGTTATGAACACCAGACGGAGTTACGCGCGTCAAAGTTACGAAAAACCGAAGTTACGAAAAACCGAAGTTATGAAAGACCGAAGTTATGAAAGACCGAAGTTACGAAAAACCGAAGTTGCGAAAAACCAGAGTTACGAACACCAAAGCCATGAAACGATGTTTTTGGGTTGGCAACCATTGAGATGAACGATATACTGGAGGAACGTACCAAAAAGCTAGAGCGTATAGGTTGAGTTAAGGCAAGAAAAAAATTGTATGGGACGGGGGTGTCTATTGCCCTCCGTTTAGCCGGGAGGGGGGATTTTCAAAAAAAAAAATTTGGAAAAAAATTATTTAAAATCAAATTTTCAACCTTTTTTGCTTGAAAACCATTTTTAAAAGTAGAATAAATTTAAGAGTCAATTATATTTATTAATTATAATTATCATAGAAATTATAATTTTTATTAATTTTATTAGTGATTGTTGAGAAATTGTATATGGGTAGGTAAGCGAAAAACGATCTTATTCAAAATATGAAAACAGAATTTGAAAACTTCAATATTCAAGTTTTCAGATATTTAATTAAAAAAGAATTGAAACTACCGTTTTCACCTCTAGTTGTAAGAACTAGCTCGCAAAAAATAATTTACAAATATTTTTTTCGTTTTTTTTTTATTATTGAGATTCAAAAGTCTGTCAATTCAGTTTTAGTTTCTTATTTATATTTCAATTAAAAAAATGATACATCGTATGCAAGGAGAACACTTTTCTAAAAACTTGACTTACATAGTTTGAAAAAAAAAAAAATTGTTAAAAATCTACAGTTACACCTTTTAATTACCTTTTTGTTAAGCCAATAACTTTTTCTTTTATTTTGTGTTTAAATAAAGCAGTTTTAAAAACAGCTTTTGAAAAATTTGTTTTCATACTCAAAATTTAAAAAAAAATTTCAAAAAGTTTAAACATTCAGTTGTTGTTTTAAGATACAATAAGGTGACACATCAGATTTACCGTGAATAAATCCTTTTTTCAACTTTTTTCAAGTTTTCAGGCTTTTTTCCAGTTTTAAGCTTATAAAATCTAATAGGTGCATATTATAGGAAATAAATTGCACGACTGGGGTCGCACGTACTTGCTCTTATGGTAAAAGTTAGTCTAATGTTAAAGCTTTTCATTCATAAAAATAAAGGAAAATTTAAAATTTGATATTTTCACGGAATTTCATAAGTGGTGAAAAAAAAAATAAAATCTGATTTTATAAATAATTAAATACCGTTTTATATGATCTTTTACAAAAAAATAAGTATGCCATTTTATTTCTTGTATAAAAAGGAATTCTCAGAAAAAAATTTTCGAAAATCGTTAGAGCGGTTTTTTTAAAAAATAATTTTTTATATATAAAAATTTTCTAACATTTTTCAAAAAAAAACTTGGTATGCCATTTCGAAGAAATAATTAATTTACACCTAAAAACAGAATTTCAAAATTTTTCACCGACCCGTTTTCAAAAAATTGAATTTTCAAAAAAAAAAATTTGAAATATTTTTTAAAAATCCAAAAATGTGTTTTTTGATAAATTAAAAATTTTTTTAAAAAATAATTGCTTAAACTTTTCTGTATAAAAATTTTGGTCGAAATCTGTTTTGTAGTTTACGAGAAATTCATAAATAAAAAAAACGGTTATATGGCAGGTACAGTTAATAACTGTAGAAAAAATATTTTTTTTATTTCCAAAGAAAGCTTCTATGTGCTTTACTACACACAAAAAATTTAATCAAAATCGTTAGAGCCGTTTTTGAAAAAAATTAACTTTTGTATTTCCGTTACATGACAGGTACCGTTAGTTTTGGTCCTAAAAAAAAAAAATTTCAATTTCTCCTCTAGGGAATCACCAAAAACTGTTAACTACCAAGTTTGAAGAAAATAGCTCCAGTAGTTTAGGCTGTAGCTCGAGGTTCTTACAGACAGACAGAATTGCCGGACCCACTTTTTTGGCATTCTCCATCATCGTAATGTCATGTAAAATTGTTATCTCGAGTTCGATTTTTTTTACGAATCCTAAACTTGCCCTATAGTACCTATACCGCAAGTAAAAAGAGACTTGTTAAATAAAAAATATACTTTAATTTGAACTTCTAAAAATAAAACATTAAACAAAATAGAATTCTTTCGCTCAAGGGCAGCCATTAGACTAGCGTCAAATCAAAGCTTAGAGTACTGCATTCAAAGTGTGAAGTTTTTTTAAAAATCGTATATGTGTGGTTATAACGACATGACTTTTATGTTGTTTGAAACTTTACATAAGATACGCTAAAGTTTTATTATTAAACATTTCTTGAATGATTTTTGTAATGATTCTATAAATGTTAATAAAAATAAATATCACATTCATTATGCAGGACTGCAGTAGTTCTGCAAAATAGAACTTCCATTTATTCAGTAAAGGACTGTCTGTTGAATAATTTGTCTAACTTATTAGAAATTTTTGTCATTGTTTCTAGGAACGAGTAATAAATTAGTCAAAATTCACTCGTAATTATAGCAACATTATCAATTCTGTTTTGCAGTCCTGCATTTATGAACTCACCCCTTATTTCAATCTCCCTAGAGCTCAAATATTCTCCTAATTGTATTTTGAGGAAATTTTCGGTATGCTTTATCTAAGATCCCATAACTCGTGCTATCAAATCAGAGTACTCGAAGTTTATTAGGTGCCAGAACTACCTAACTAACATATTATAAATTTATATAACGTTGGCTATTTCGGTAACCGTTAAAGCATTTCTATGACCTTAAACATGCTTTTCCCTTTTGAAGAAAATTGAACTTACTTGTTCCATATGACAATTTGAAGGTTCCTCCTTTCGATGAGTAGTTTATTTGAACTGCATTGCCTGTTGATTTGAAAACTGGCACATTCATCTTTCCGCACCATCTTCCTGTACTGATTTTTTCTCCAGAACTATTTACATCAAAAATCTTTAAAATAAAACAAAATTAATATCAAAATGGAAATCCAAAATAAAGCATCTACTTACCTCAAGACAATCTTCATCGCCCATATTAAATTCAACTACATTCAATTGAATTTTAAGTCCCAACGGATACCGCACGATATATTCACAAGACAATGGACCTTGAAAACCAACAGGAGATGTAATTTGACCACTTCTATCAGTATAAGTTCCACCACATCCCGGAATTCGTTCCATAGTCGAAGCATGAATTTGAAAGCCCACATCATTGCCCTCATTGTCCGAGTGGAAATGTATAATAATTTCATTTGATGGCAAAGTAAATGGCGATGGATTTGAAGAATTACAAAAAATTTCCAATCTTGATCCAGAAACTGCATCGGTAATCTGGAAGAGCAAATTTTTCTATTCAAATTTTCCGAATAAATTATTTTTCAAGAATCCACTTACCTCAACATAATCATGATCACAATCAGCATGTTTTTCAATATTCAAACTGAAAAACACCAATTTGATTCGTTTATTATTGGGAGCCTTCAAATGCCATCTGCAATCCCGATTCCGGGGATAATTTCCAGGTGATCCTGGTGACGCAATCGTTACATGAGAATCAAATTCTTTAACTCCTCCACAAACTGGATCGATTGATGTCCAAAACAGCTCAAAACCTGCCTTGGCTGTCGAGTTATCCGACTTGAACCAAAGATAAATACTATTTGTCGTGGTAATAATATGACCACCCAATGGAGCCGTTGAACCACAAAAACGTCCAATCAATTGTGAAGCTACTGTTTGACCATCATGAATTTGCAACCAATCGAATCGGCAATCTACCGAGTCTTCGAAATCAAAATTTGCAAATGTAATGTTGAGAACTTTAGTTTCATTTGTGCGAATCACCCAGGAGCACTTGGTATTGTGGTTGTACAAACTAGTTAAAGGATATTTCAAATTTCCCTGTTCGGCTGCAATGAATTGTCCACAACGGGACCGCTGCGTAGCGCATAATCTGCCACCATAACCTTCGACGCAGTCACAAGTAAAGTTCGATCCATGTGCTCGACAAGTTCCGCCATTGCGACATGGATTCATAACACATGGATTTAAAAGAGGTTGGCAATTTGGTTGTTTGAAACCGTATTGGCAAATGCATTGGTATGATCCACTTCCGTTGTCCATGCATGTGCCTCCATTCTAGGATGTCATCTTTTTCTTATTTATTCGATATAAAAATATTTTTTTCACTCACCATGCAAGGATTTGGTGAACACAAATCATTACCAGATGTCCTGCAGCCACTCGGTCCAACACCATTGCCAATCATACCCAAAGGACATGTACAGACAATTGAGTTTGCAACTTCCGAACAAGTTGCAGTTGGATGGCATATATTATTATTGGAACATGAAGCCCCTGCGGTTCTTGTGCAGATTCGTCCATCACCCGACCATCCAATAGGGCATTCTCCACAATGGAATGATCCCTGAAATGAAAGCCAAACAATCAATGATATCCTTTTATCTATTATTGCATAGTCTTCATACATAGCTGTTTATACATGCAACAAATGGATTGATACTACATCCGCCATTATTGATTGCACATTCATCTAAATCACGACATGCTAGACCATTACCAGTGAAGCCAGCTTCACATGGAGCACACATATAACTTCCTGGTAGATTGATACATTTAGTTGAACATGGACTGCTGTATTCCTTACATTCATCAACGTCTACGCTACATGCTGGAGTCAAACCATTTGTTGTCCAGCCCTGTTCGCAGATGCAACGATATCCGAAATTGTCATTTATATTCACACAAGTACCATGACCACAAAGTTCAGTGTTTGACGAGTGTAAGCAATCGGTCTTGCGTTGGCTGCAATGCATTCCTTGCCAACCGGATGTGCAAATGCAGCTATAAGAATTAGGTAGTAAATTATTAATATTTTTGAATGTTTTGTAGTACAAAAAAAAAGAGTTAATTACCTATAGCTTCCGAATTGATTAATGCATTGGGCGCCATTTTGACAACCCAAATCTGTTCCAACAAAGAGTGCACATTCGTTTACATCTGTTGAACATGTTGTTCCCTAAAATGATAAAATGGTGTTTTATAAAAACAAAAAAATTTCAAATTTAACACATTTAAAATAAGTGGTGAACTGGTTCAAGGGGTTTTTTTTTTAAATATGGTAAGAACTATAATTTATCGAAACTCGTAATAATTGGAAGAAATAGAAGGAAAAAAAATAATTCTGGAAATATCTCAGGAACCCGATCCCCAAGAAACTTTTAGTTTTCAGATTCGAATAGAGCTTAAATAGACCCATTTTTTTATGTCTCATTTCGTTGGATTTGGAGGAAATTAAAAAAAAAATGTTTCATAATTTTTGAAAAAGTTATGCAATTTATTGAAATAAGCATGGTTAATTGAGAAAAAGTGTTAAAAGCAAAATTTTTACACTGCACAAAAATTTATTTTTATTTTATAGAGGTTGGTAATTTAAAAAAAAAGTTTTTTTACAATTTTGGAACTAAGGGTGGTCTAGAGAAAAAAGTGATGTAATTTGTTGGAATTAGCATGGTTAATTGAGAAAAAGTGTAAAAAGGACAAAAGGACACAAGGGTGGGCTAACAAAAAAAAGTGATGTTATTTGTTGGAATTAACAAGGTTAGTTCAGAAAGGTCTAAAAAGTTCTATTCGTGTACTGAAAAAGAAATCACTTCACACCATTTTATATTTGTTTTATACGTTTGAAAAATGTTTGGATAGATTTTACTACAAATAAGTAACATTTGAGGGCAATGAAAACACCAGTGGATTTAATTTTTCTAAATTATAAAGGTCACTGTGGTGTATGCGTACTTTATTTTTTGTGGTGAATAAAAACTTATTCTTCTATAATTTTTAAACTAAGCGTAGGATAGCGAAAATAAAATTTGGGCTATCCTGGGCTAACCGTAGGCAAACAAACCACGGTTTTAAACTAACACAATTTGTTCGGTTTCTGATATGAAAAAAAGTTTTTTGTTGTATCTTTTGAAAAAAAAACAACAATTTTTATCCTGAATAAAAAAAAATTATTTTTTGTAATTTTTGAGGTAAAAAAAAAATAATTCCGTTTTAATTTTAGAACTAAGGATGGCTAGCGAAAAAAAATCTTGGGCTATCTTGGACTAACCTTGGGCAATCGAACCAGGTAGGTTTGAAAAAAAAAAAAAATAGCATTTGGGGGTGCCAACATCACATAGAATTGAATTTTATGAAAATCCCTTGAATTTTATTTGAAAATCTTTAAAAAAAATTTTAATTTATTTTACCTGAACTCATATATTCACTTCAAAACCAATTTCAAGACTTCGGCCAAAAGATATCGGTTTGGGAATGTAAGAAAAAGGAAGAAAAAACAATGTGTGGTTGAAAACATCTCAATAACCAAGCTACTTTTGGTTTTCAGTTATGAATAGAGCTTAAAGAGATCTTTCTTTTGAAAACCAACCAATGTTGCCGTTTTCTCAGAAATGCGCGAATGAATAGCACGAATCATATTTAGCTGAAAAATCTTTAGCTTATTTGTTCTATTTTTTGTTCCAGGGCTCAAGTCAATTCATTACACAAATTCATTAGCTCGTTTTCAAAAAATTACATTTTACAAAATTAATTTTGAAATTTTTGTAATATATTCCAAAAGTGATTTTTTGGTAAACGTTTATATATTTTATTTTTATGAAATCACTTAGGCACTTTTATGACTTGCTATTCGCTAGATAAAACTGCTTAGATGACACTTTTGTACCCGAATAAAAATGGAATTCCGCCGAACCACCTCCGCCGGAGCAACGCTCAGTATCTTGAAACAATGGTTATTTTTTTAACAATGCTGTGAATTTGATCCTGCTATCATAAATTACACAATTACTTTTCAAACTTTTACTTATGCCTGATTCACAACATTTCGAGACGACGCACAGTGGGACGAGTGTATGGGAAAAACGGCGAAATTAATATCTCTTGTTTTAATGATTGGAAACTAATTATTTTGCCTGTTATCACTTATTACAATTAATATCTATCTTATAAACTCAAAAGTACATGCAGCAACCCGCTATAAATGCCCTTTCCCCCCACCTGCTATGGAAATAAAAGTGCTGAGCAGCGAACTTTTTTTTTTGGAGTTCATCTTTTATTTTTTCTGATCTTTTTAATGTTTCTTAAGCTTTATTTTGATTTTGAGTTGCAAATTGGATTTGCTTAATAAACTTCAAACTCATTGTTTTTACGGATTTCTTACTTTCAATCCACGTTTTTAAAAGATCACAATTTTTTATTGTTGGAGTTAAGCCTACAAAAACGTCAATAATTAAAAAAGAGCAAATTTGCGCAAAACTTCTTTTCATGATTTAGTTAATATATATATAGAGCATCACAAAACAAGATGAATATCAATATGAAAATTTAAGCGATTTTTAAATACCTCACTTAAATCCGAAATTCACATTTAATAAAAAATTCATGCACTTTAGACTTCATATTAAATAAACCACGAAGTAAACACAATTTTTTATATTAAAATATGATTTATTATACCTTGATCAATATTAATATCCGTGGCATAATTATTAGTTATGCGCACAATAAGATTAGCAATAAATTTAAATTATAATAAAGAAAAAACACTGTCTATGAAAAATTTCCGCTAGTCACTGTTTGCCGCTCTGTAACTTTTGCACGAGTTTACAATTCCAAATAATTTTAACGCATTTAGACTAAGTACATATTTAAGATGTCTTACCAATCACTTAAAAGTACCGCTAAAATAGATGACTTTTTTATTTATTGCTATGGGTCGTCCCACTGTGCGACGAAACAAGAGCGTTGCGAGATTGAAAAATAAATATTTCATGGTACCTTTTCAAATACGTTTTTTTATCCTTTTAATAATTTTCCGATTTTTTTCTATTGATTTGAACTATTCAAATAAATATTTCTTTACTCACCTCAAAGCCTTTTTGGCATTTACATAGAAAATCATCAAATAAATCAATGCAAGTTCCACCATTATCACACGGATTGCTTTTGCAATAATTGCGCTCTAGTCTCCTAACCACGCTTTGTACCCTGTTCTCCAATGTTGTTAACCTGCGTTGAGTTCTTCTCAAGACATTGGCCGGATTAGATATTTGTGTTCTTAATGAAACAAAATGAAAAAAAAAAGAAAAATGAATTTAAACGGAGATATACGCATATTAAAAACTTTCAAACTTATACCTATTTAGAAGACGATTAAGCCTAGCGTTCAAACCACGTCTTCCCAAAAGTCTGCTCTTCAAAAATTGAACATCTTCCTGAAGAATTCGCAAAGTACTTCCACCTATCGGCAGCTCACTGCTGGTATTCGTTAACCAAGATCTTTCACCAACTAAAAGTGCCATTAAATCATAGTCATTGACTAAAAGTCTTGATCGCCCATTCAAACGTATGGTTATATTTTTATTGATTCCAGCTTCGAGGATCACATTTCCTTCGGTGGTTATTATTTTTGGACTATTGAAGCGCAAGAAAAGGATAAATTAATTTATACTTTGAATTAAAATATTGCCATTTTTGACGTACGATTTTTCAATGCTTGAATTCACACCAAGTAAAAATGATAGAAAACAAACGAGTGCTAAAAGGACCCATTCGTCACTTTTTAAAATCATGATGAAATACAAATTTTACGGAACATCACTTTGGTCCGAATTCACTGAAATTTTATATCCAACTGAATAATTTTAGGAGATTGATTTGAATTGAAGAAATTTTGGGGGCGTTCTTTTCATATCTAGTGACAGCGCTATTGGGAGAGCATACGCCCAATAAGATAATATTTGTAACTTTTATCTTAATAATGGGATTACATACCTATCTATTATATTTGGAAAATATAGTTAATAATTTAATCTATATAGTCCAGGAAAAGTTCATAAACAAAATTTTGACTCCACTGCACCATAAGTTTTATTCAAGGTAAAATGTCGAAAATATCGTTTTTTTCCCATAAAAATCGAAAAGTGTGCATTATAAAATTCTCTATTAACATTGATTTGAGACTTTTGAGTCCCTATTGACCGTTTAGAGATACTGAAATTTCAAAAGGTCGAACATTTAAATTTTTTGAATACAGGTCATCTTTAAAGTAAGAATGTTTTTTCATGCAAAATTTGTAGTTTGTACCTCACTTAATTGTCTACTAATTTCAGTTAGACGTCGCACAGTGTGGCCGATGGTAGGAAAAGTTGGCAAACATTATTTTTGTTCGTTTTTAAGTTTGTTATGGGTAAAAATACTATAGTAAAGTGCAAAACTAAGACAACTCTTGTGATTCTATGAAAAATTATTAAAATTATTATTAAAGACGCACATAACTAAGAAGGTATCTGTTACCTTTAGCTTTGAAGTTGTTTGAGAAGGAAAATTGTTATTTAATTTTTCAATACTTTGAATTTACTGGTTTTATTATTTAAATAAGGTTTTTCTTAAAAAATATAGTTTTATCGCTCAAAGACTTTTGACCTGACTCATTAATTGGGTTAACAAAATCTTCTTAATCAAAAAATACACTGGTCAACAAAATTCAACTTTTTTTTGTTCAAAGAACCAAAATATACTTTTCTGAAGGATTTAGGAATACTGAACTCGAATACAAATTCAGAAATATTCTTTTAAATGTTTTTGAGGTTATGCTAATTGTGGGTTATTATTTCAGCAGAGTTTGACGCCGTGATCTGTTTTCCTTCTTCAAAAAACTGTTTAAATCTTTCCGATCTTATTTTATGCATGAGATATCTCAAGATGAGTTTCCATTTTGTTGATCAAGACTTTTCTTAAGTTTTTAACCAGCACACCGTACAAACTCCCAGTTGTGGCTAATAGAATAATTATATGGATGACTATGGATACGAGTTCAGAATCTCTTACACCTTCAGAAAAGTATAATTAGGTCCTTGTGTCAAAAATCTAGTTGACCGGTATTGTCAGCACTGTCGGAATCTGAGAAATATATAAAAAAAATGGTTATTTTTAGATAACTTCACATAGTGTTTACTCAAAAAGGGGCAAACACGGGCAACATTTTTTTAATTGACACGAAAGATGATACTGTCATCAATAAAGGGACACCAAAAACAAAGCGCCACTTCACATCGTTATGAACTTTTTCTCAAGGAATTTGTATGATGCACACAAAACACGACTGATCTTAAAGACACCGAATTCGAAAAATTATTTCAAACAAACTACACACTCATAATTCAAAAGAGAAATGAGAATCTAAAGCTTTCCTTTTGCTTGTTATTCCATATTTATTTCAAATTTGTATCTTTTGTTTTAACGAAATAGCCTTAAAACTTGAAACACCCATGGGAGCTAAAAAGAGTTAAATAACGAATAATTTCGTCAATGGTGACATTTTAATATGTAGTTACTCTCCCCGTTAGGCTAAAATCGTGGAATAAAGGTTTTGTGCAGTCTATATTAATCCCTCTATTGAAATCTATATTTGGCAATTTCGGTACAAATTAAAATTAGCTATTTTTGCCAGCTTTTGATACCATTGGCCACACTGTGCGTCGATATATATAGGTGTTTTCGAATGCAAGTCTTAAACGGTGAGTTTAAGGGAACAAAATTTGTACAGAATTTCTAGATTACAGTCTAAAACAAAAATCCTCTTTGAACCAAACCATATTTTTTTTGTGTGCTGTCAAATGTCAAATGGTATCCAATACTTTATCAAAAATTAAAATAATTTTTGGATTTTAATGAATTTAGATCTTGATTTACAGAAACAGGGTTCTAACGAACTTTTCAAGTCGAGACATCAGTTTTATTTGACTAAAATTTTATTTGTTTTAAATTAAAATATTTTTAAATTAAAATATCATTTTAAGTTTAATTTGTGGTATGTTGGTACAATATTCTAAGTGTATGTACATGTACATATGTGTATGTATATTAGAGTGGTTCCTATCCGGGAAATTCATTTGGATAGCCTCCATAGGGTTAAAAATGTTAAAGAACAATTTCCCAATTTTTTTTAGATTTCTATTTGACCTCCTTCCTCTTCCGGATTTTACATGGTATTTATTGGTATTCTATTAGACTCGCAGGTTGTACCGGCAGAACTATTTAGAACTTATTCATGACCATCCCCCCTGGAATTTCCAAAAAAAAAAAACTAACAATAAAAGGATCACCCTAATTATTACATACTAGGTTTTTTTTTTAAAGGCGACTATCGATCTTGTCATTTGCATTAAATTTTTTTTTTGAAAAATACTTAACAAAAATTCCCAAAAAATTTGAGCAGAAATGGTTAATAATACGACAAAATTGTGTATGTGTAAAAAATTCTCAGAATTGAATCTACATACATATATCAACGATTTTTCTCGGGATAATAAGCTTAGATTCGTTCATTAAGGCACCCTAATAAATATCTACAGAACGCTTTTCAGAAGAGAAATTCTTTCTTGATTCCAAAAAAGAATTCACTCAAAATCACTATTGTCTTTTTAATTGGCATGAAAATGACAGCTAGAACGCTTCTCAGAAGAGAAATTCTCTTCTCGATTTCAAATAAGAATGCACTCAAGAAGCACTAATACATAAATACTCACTTGTTTTTCTTTCAATTTTTTTTTATTTTCTGAAATTAATTTTTTAATTTATTTTCACACAAATAAACGCATTATATTATGCTTTTAAAATGTTTCGCAAAACGTATTCCCCATTAATTTGTTGAAATATGTAGCTACCATTTTTATTGAACTCCAGCTCTTTAGGTAGGTCCAAAAGGTCTTGAAATACAGCACTTCAAAAGTTAACAATGTTTCTCATAAAGGAGATGAGGCAAAGGCATACCAGGAATGCGACTGATGTCAAATTAAAGCTGAATGCTATACAATAAAAACTGTGAGGTTTTATTAAAACCGTTTGTGGGGTTACTAAAATATTCACTTGTGAATATCATATTTTTAATGTTTTTTAGTTAGAAGCGTAAAGCTTATATTCATTCATCACAATGCAGATATATGTCTTCGATTTGTTGCGATTAATTACGTTTACTTCGATCACGATTTTTGGAGACTTAAAGAGGAATAGGTATTTGCAATCAGAAATAATTAAATGTTTTATTTCTCCTAAAAAACTATGCTTATTAAAAATAATCCATTAAACATCATCATTATACATTCCAAATTATTTCTTCAATAATCTCTTTCCCGTTTTGACTCTAAACGATCCCAATGTTTTTGCTTTAATCAATTATGATATACAAAATTCAATCTGCAAAAAATATACATACAAAAGTACGTATACGCCATACACTCAAAAATTAAAATACAACTCCTTTTGCTTTTAAATAAAACTTTAATTGCAAATTGAATGAAGCTACTAGACATACATAATAATTTCTGTAGACGAAAAAAAAAACAACAATTATTATATTTAGTTGTAAAAGTTAAATATTTATATTCCATGCATAAGAATATAAGTGAACAGAGATATTTAATAATGAGAATATAACAACTTTAAAAATCCTAATAATAAACTAGGTATATATTTCCACACACGCGATCCACACGCGCATGGATTTCAATGTCTTCTTCTATGCCGTATTATTTGTTTACATACTGAAGTATTTTTTTTTTTTTCTTTATTCATCTAAGCAAATTGTCCTGATAATAGCCTCAGAAACGGAATAAGGATCACAATTTGAACTTGGACGTCTGTCCTCAAAGTAACCCTTTCCATCATCGCTAACACCACGTGGAATACGAATGGAGCAACCACGATTTGCAACACCTGCACTGAAGTCATTGATTGAACTTGTTTCGTGGAGTCCAGTTAGACGACGTTCGTTATCCCTACCTTGATTGGGATCGTATGCGCGAATATGACGGGCATGGCATTTGGAGAGCTTTTGAACAGCCTTCTCAATTTCCCTGTAAGTAAGAAAAAAATATTGTTTTTAGTATGTCTTTCAAGGGAATTGTATCAATTAAAAGCCTTACTTGATTCCGCCATCGTTTCGCATAGCCAATGTTGATACGTTTGTGTGAGCTCCAGCACCGTTCCAGTCACCTGGCATTGGTTTGGGGTCCAAAGTGGCAATAATCTAAAAGAATTAAATATTTTATTCTAACATTTTTTGTACTTGTAAAGATTTTAAATAAACTTACACCAAACTCTTCAGAAATTCTGTGAAGCAAAAATCTTGACATCCACAATTCATCACCAATAGAAATGCCCAAGCATGGTCCTACTTGGTATTCCCACTAAAAACGATTAAATACTTATTAAAACTTATTTTTTCTTGAGATTCTTGGCTATGAGATTCTTACCTGAGCTGGCATAACTTCAGCGTTGGTGCCAGAGATCTTAATTCCAGCGTATAAGCAAGCCTTATAATGAGCCATAACAACATCGCGGGCATAAACCTTAAAGAAAGAGACAATTTTATTTAGATTTGAGTTGCAAGTTTGAATAATAAGAGTAAATATAAAGCAACAAACAAGAAAGCGAGAAAGGATTTAAGTCTTGGTTCCCCGTTTACAAATCTTCAAAGAAACTTAACGATTTACTGATTAATTCTACTTTGTTTGAAAAGCAATCCGGAATTGCTTTAGAAAATGTTTTGACGTGAAGTCTCACACAAAAGTTTTACATAAGAAGAGGAATAGGAAAAATGAACCGAAAGACTCTTTATAGGAATTTTTTTAACAACTAAAAACACACAAATTTCATTTTTTTAAGATTTAAAATAATTATTTTGGGTTAAAGGCTGATTTTTCGAAGATGTTATAAGTCCCAAAAAGTTAATGATTTACGGGAACAGAAATAAAATAAGGCTCTCGGTAAAAGGGTGTTTTTTTTTGTAATGAAGGAAACAAAAATAACTCCGAATCAAATTTTCGCTACATTTCGCTAGCTTGAAAGCAACCTTTCATCCATAAATAATTGTTTGGCCTCCATAGATACTCCAAGATAACTCCTCATTTTATTTTGGTTTGGATGACAAATTGAACGTTTATAATAAAGTTCCTAGACGTTCTACACGAATCATTTGGGTATTTGGGACTTATTACAGAATTTATTCTATCCTCGAAAAAAAAACACCCTTTCATCCAAAACTTAAGTAAACTTATCTATTATAAAATCTCACCTTATTAGCTCCAACACCGCAATAATATGGTCCCTGTGGTCCAGGGAAACCATTCTTTGGCCAACCCAATGGATGACCATTAAAATCAAGGAATGTATATTCTTGTTCGATGCCAAACCATGGCTCTTCAGCGGCACACTTATCCATAGCCTCTAAACAGCTTTTGCGATGGTTTGTTTCGGTTGGTGTACCATCAAACTTGTATGTATCACACATAACTAGAATGTTGTTGCCTCGGCGGAATGGATCTTTGTAAATTGCTACGGGATGTAGATAAGTGTCTGAATTTGAACCTTTAGCTTGGCCAGTTGAACTTCCATCGTAATTCCAAATTGGTAAATCTACAAAGAAAACAAAAATAATACAAATTAGTTAATAGTAATAAAAACAAGTTTGATTTACATTCTTTTTGTTATTTTCGTTTGAGACAACTTGACAGTGATTAATTTGATATAATGCTCAAGCACGTATTGACAGAAAGTTTTTTGTTTAGCTCAATCTTAACAGAAACCTGTTTATAAAAGTATCACACTTCAACAATAACTTAAATTTTAAAATCTGTTCAAGAATATTGCTTAAGGTAAAGTCAATTAATTTAATGATTTGTTCAGAAAATTCTACACGAATAGTAATCACTATCATTAATTTTAAGAACTGAAAGCTTAAAAGAAAGGTTTTTTTTCCAAATTGGAAAAGATTAATAAAGAATCTTTTAAAAATAAATTATTTAAGTTGAATATTTGCTGCCTACACACCTTTTCTCTCCGACCAACATTAATCGAAGGCATTTCAAAAAGAGTAAAAGAAAAGACAACAAGTAATGGGCGGCAGGGACCCACAAATTATCTTGATCTTAACAATATGTATTGCATTTGGAGTTTTTATGCTTTGATTAATTAAAAAAACGAATTTTGGGAACTTTACCAAACGCAAAAAAAAATCATAAAAAAGTACGTATACGCCATACATTTTTGTTTTATTTTGTTTTAAAAGTTAAATATTTATATTCCATGTCTAAGTGAAGGGAGGTATTTAATAGTGAGAATATAACAACTTATGGATTTCAATGTCTTCTTCTATGTAGTATCATTTTTTTACATGCTATAGTATTTTTTTATTCAACACAGTTGAACAAAAATCGGTGTGAGAAAATGCTTATAGACCAAGTTGGTTAATTTTGTAAAACTTCTCTTTATATACATACAAATACATACGGTAAATGTTTATGAACAAAAAATAATAGAATTCGTTTTAAAAAAAAACAACAACTAATTTTTGAAAGAAATTGAGCTCCAAAAAATAAAACATATATTTAAAAAAACGACATTTTTTTAAATTACTATTAATAATATTAATGCATACTTCAAACCCAAATTTCGTGAAAATTCGAAACTGTGATTTTGAAAAAAAAAAACAAATATTTTTTTTTACTCAAACAAAAAGTTGATTTATATTTGAGGCGCTCAGCGCCAAAACGGCCTAACCCACAAAATTTCGTTTTGAGAAAAACGAGTTTAAAGAAAATCATATTTTCAGGGTTTCTTTTTTGTTGGCTTGTAAAAGTTATAAAAAAAATATTATTCAATACTTAGTTTGTAATTGTTTTTAGTTAGGAGTGTTGGCTATACTTTTGGGCTAAGGTCTGATATTTTTTTTATTCCGAAACTACATTTGCTATAAATGATTTAGGCAATTTTGTCGCCGAAGCCAAAATGGCGTCCACTAGAGTGACAAAAGTTTTTGGCTCTAATTTTAACTCTATTTAATGTAATTTAATGGGGATGTATTTTTATATTATAAATTGTTTTATTGCCGTTCGATTTGTGTACTCAGTTTGATTTTTTTGAAAATGTGGGTTAGGCCGTTTTAGTTCTGAGCTCCTCATTTAAACTACATAAATGGTTTTGCGTTAAAAAATGAAAAATAATAAGTCTTTTGGGAGAAACTCAGAAATAAAAAAAATGGTTCCAAGAAATTTTTTTTTTATTGAAAAATAAACGTTGCTTTAAAACTAATACATGCATTTTTTAACAAAATCGTAAGAGCAATTTAAGATTATCAGCCCTATTCTGCTATCCATCGGGGGGAAAAATCGCTAAATATTCACCAATTACCATTCTGCTATTCATCGGGGGGAATCCAAACTCACGTCGGTAATATCGGTAATGTTGTTCAGTATTCCACTAATCACGTGAATGAACTTGCTCCATACATTTGCAATCCGCATAAAAAATGTTGCGGATCTGTCACTTTTGTTTGTAAAAATAAATTCACCATCGTTGAAATTAAGCAAAATGCCACTTTTCATAAATGTTTAATTATTTCTTAACATTTAATCGGCTGCTTTTATTTTTTCTATGCAAATAAACACAAACAAAAAATTTTTTGTTCCTTTCAATTTACTTCGTCGCCATTTTTTTTTTAATTTGACGTTCACCTGGACGTCAAATTGAGGGATGATAATGCAGTTTACCCGATGGATAGCAGGATGGCAAGGTAGAGTTAAAGTGAACCGAATGTGTGAATCGGATCTGAGATTCACGGGAACAGCAGAATAGGGCTGTATAATTATACTTTTCTAAAGTTTGTTATTTTCCGTAAAAAATTATTCCAAAAAGAATCTCTCTGTCTACTACATACCAAGTTTAATTGAATCTACCCTTCCTTTCAGGCTGTATCTCTTTGTACAGACGAACTGATTTTTTATCGTAAAGTCATTTTTGATTATCTTAACATTTTCCTTGCGCAAGCAGAAGTAAAAATTCGGGGTGTGAAATTTGGAAAGCGCGGAAAGCGGAATTATTTTCGCTTGTATTTTTATTAGATATACTTCGAGGAACAATAAATTGCTTAGTGCATATGAAATTAACAAAATAAATTTTTTCCTGCACATTTTATTTTTCTTAGAATTTCGTATAAATTTTTTTTTTGATACATATAGGTATTCTCTCTTTTTTTTTACTAAAATGTTTCCATATACAAATAAGATGATTTTCCGCTTAAATTAAGTGGATTTCTTTTAAATTTGCGCATTCAAGAAAGTAAGAAGATTTGTCCGCTTAATTTAAGACGGAAGTCATCTTGGCAAAAAAAACATGCTGAAATCCGCTTAATTTAATGTGGAATAATATGCTTGTTTTTTTTTTTGCATGAATTGAACAACTGACTAACCTGAACAAAGGAATCGGAATTTTATACTGAATAAACAAGAATGAAAAGAATAATAACTTTTCTGGAGCACCGCAGAACTTAAAGTCCAATGAGTCAAAATTAGGATCAAAATCAATTTTGTTCAACAAATACTCTTTGAAAAACTAACTCGAAATTTGTGTTAGCATTGTATCAAATAATAATTATTAATTAAATATAATTCTGCATTGGTATATGGCGGCAACTCTATCACATTTTGCTCATCTCGACAGTATCTTATCCATAGACATTTTTTTTTAAATCGATGAGTTAAGATCGCTTAGTGGCGGGATCTTGGGCCAAAACAAGAACAAATTTAGCCTCAGCCTCAAAGAACTTGCTGGTAAGACCTGACAACATTGAAAGCTTTTTACTTACATTAATTTAAAAAATTTCCCTAAATGGTACATTAACAGAAAAATTATTTTGTTCAAAAGTTGAATTATTTCAAATACACAAAAAATTATCAAAAAAAATTATCAAGCTCTTTGTTACCAATGTGTGCGCGTGTTAATACTAAAAATGCTATCAAATACAAACTAATAATAATAATGTAGGCGGCTAGAGCGGCAAGCGAGCGAGTGCGCGCGCGATTAACTTGTTCTTTTCTATATCAGCAAAGATGATATTGAATGCATTGTTGTTGTTGTTGTCAGTGCACGCCTATCATGAATGAAACTTTGTCTTTAAAATGTCATTTGTTGAACTTTTATTATGACGACAAAGAGTTGTATGTACATTTTGATAATTTATTTTTTTTATTCTCGTCATCTCGAAATGATTTTTAGAGAGACGTTTCTAAAAATAAATTTAAAATCTCTGTTGATATGAAATTTATTGTTTCGGAACAAAAAAAAGCTATTAGATTGTTCTCACAGAATCTAAACACGCATTACATGAAGTCAATGACACTTGGAATGGATTTTGCACCTTGAATATTTTTTTTTTTTTCTTAACAAAGATCTGGCAATAGGCCATTGTTGGGATTGTTTTTTTTTTTTTTTATTGTTTAAGGAATACAGTACAACCTGTCAAATGGAACATCTATACATATAAATGTATTTTGTGTACATATTTTAACAAAAAAAACTTTTGTTAGGAAGGAATCTAAGTTGTTATTTTTAGATAATAGATGCTTATTTGAAGTTATAACAAAGGCCAGTTTTTTTAGTACTGTTTGGTACAGTTTAGTACTGATTTATCTCCGAATTAAATCATTATATTAATAAAAACTGAGATTATTGATGAAACTATTTTTTTTTTTTGAGGATTAGTTTTAACACATAAAGAACACATAGGAACTAGATCATTTTTTATGAGGATTCAAGCACAAGCACGAAGCTTACAAAATAAAAAAAATCGAAAAAAGATTGTCCAATTTGATAGCCTGTACTGTATCTTTTTGTTTCTAATAATTTTTTTTTTTATAAACAGAAATTATGGGAATTTTCCATTATGAATAAAATACTTATTTTAAAACAAAGAAATCGATTATTATAAAAAAGATTTATTCGTGCTCCTGCTCATAGAGAAATATGCATACAATATTGGTTCATATAATGACGTAAGGTGAGTGATGTCATTAAACACGCAGAGTGCATTGATTATTTAGTGAAATTTTCTGCATTGGAAAAAAATCGAGAGGCTCTGTATTTGTTTACAAAAAAAATCTTTAAATAGCAAAAAAAAAAAATCTATTTTTGTCTTATCTCTATTATTGAAACGATATGTTTAGTTAAACACTAAAATTTACTATGTTCTTCAGCAAAAACTTATAGCTTCTCTTTATAGTTCTATAACTATACGAGTACTATATTATCTTTTAAAGTGACAAATATTTGAATGTTGAAGGAAGCAATGAACGTCTACACCAGATAAGTGCACTTGAACAGCTGTTGTAAAATGAAAACAATAATGATGTAATATTTAGCTTAAATGTTATCAGAAACAAACAATAAAGTGTAAATAAATAGTATCACGTGTTACCAGAAATTACTCTTTTTGTATAGTGTGTTGGCTTAAGGGTTTTGAACTATATTCATAGCAATACAATCAGAACTTTTAATGTCAATATTTTCTAGTACGTAGTTGAATGTCCTATGATCGAAAATTAAAACAAATATGCAATAAGAAGAATAAAAAATATGCGTTTATAAAGTAAGTTCATGGATTTCCGTTTACTATATCTCATCAGTATATGAGAAGATTTAAACATGATGTACAAAATGCGCAGGTAACATATTAACAACCAATGAAAGATATCATCCGAATTATTACAAAAAAAAGCTGGGTTGTTATAATATTTGAACAAACATTTTTACCGACTTCCAAAAAGGAGGAGGTATTCAATTCGTCTGTATTTTTTTTTTTTTTTTATGTTTGTTACCGCATAACTTTAGACTGAGTGAACCAATTTTGATAATTCTTTTTGTATTGGATAGCTGGTGGCTGCAGTGTGGTCCCATTTCAATTTCGTTCACTTTTTGCCATAGGAACTATTTTAAAAACCATAAAACCCAGTTTTGATCCATGGAAGTCGGTTTTGTTTTTTTGCTAAAAATGATTATTGAAAATGTGAAGTAAAACTATTTTTCTGATGCAAATTGTGATTCAAAGCATAAGAATCGTTAATAGATTATTCAAAAATTACTTAAACAGTTTTAAACGATTTTGACAAAGAAACGAAGTATTCCATTTGATAACAACGGGCTTTTAGGTGCTTAATTCGGCTTAGTCGTTTACGAGAAATTCAGACAAACTAGCATACATATACAATATACATATGTATGTGAAAAGTATGATTTTTTTTCACTTTTGTCATAATATTTTTCATTCATCTCTTATGAAACCCTTGATTCATTACCAATTTAAAGGGCTGAATACAAAATTCTGTATGTGCTAAAATTCGGCTTCCAAAATTCTGTAAATTCCAAATTCCTTATTCTAAAATTCTGTGTATTTAAAGAATTTTAGAAGTGCGCACTTTTTTCATTATCAAAAAGAATTTTTTGTTTATCATTTACAGGATTTTGGGGTATACAGACATTTGTTACTTTTATTCGCAGAAAGTAGTAGTTTAATGAAAAGCCTAAAATTATTAAGTAACGTAGACTATTTAAGAAGGTTAGCCAGGAATCTTGTTCATGTTATTCATTTGGTTATTTGTTTTTGGTTATTGAAAGTATTTTTATATACCATGTTACTTTGTTAATATAACACAAACTGTTCAACAGACAATTCAAAAATCCGTTTATAACTGTGAGTTTTTATGTAGAGATTTGGAATGACAGAATTTCGAAAAGTAGAATAATGGAACACAGAATTATGTTTATTTAGAACTTTTTATTCAGATACATTATGTATTTTATTTTGGTCATGTAGAATTTTGGAATACAGAATAACGACCCGTTTCCCAATTTAAAAGCAAATAATTCTAATTAACCAACAAACAAATTTCTTTTGTTATAAAGTTTATAGCTCTATGTTTCAATTTTATTTAAAAACAACTCAAAATATCTTAAACTGTTCAAAAGTTATGAATTTTATGAAATGAAAATCGTCACCACTGTGAATCATTGTAAGGCTTTCCCAAACAAAAGCGACAACTCAACGATGACCACAAAAAACATTCAGAAAACGCCTTGCGAATAAAATGTAAAATGTTAGAAACGCATTAGCCTTTAACAATCTGTAAATTTTAAAATTCTAAAATCTTGAGTTTTTTATTTAAAAAAATTAATTTTTCACAAGAAATAACGACTTGGATAGAATAAAAAAAGTGGTACCAATTTTACTGTCCAAGTTATTGCTTCAAACAAAAAAGCATTATAAAATTCATAAAATCAGATTCTTAAAACAAATAAACGGAACACAGGAACATTGTGGCAACAACACACAAAAATCCCCTATAGAAAAAAGAACCTTAAATTTTATTGTTTCGGCGCCTTTTCATTTCCCTCAAAACATTGTAAAGGTCCGATCCCTAAAAAAAATACTACAAAAAGCCGTCACAAATAAATTTAATAAATTCAAGCAACCCTTATCATGTGAACTTAAATAAGAATGTCTATATGAAATGTTTTTGTTTTATTGCCTTAACTAGAACAACAAAACTCTTCAGTTTAAATCTACCACTAAAAAAACAATAATAACCAGATAAAATTACCGTCATATGAACTGTCATGTCAATGACGGCACACAAACCATCAGCGCAGTGTGCGCAATGATATTAATGGTGATATTGTGTTGTTGTTACATGATTAATAAAAGCAAAAAATAAATTTACTATTCAACATGCATGCAACCCAAACGACCTTCAAAAACAAAAACAAAAACAAAATTACAATAAATTATTTAAGTAGGTACATTTTATATCTAGCGTATCATTATTTCCTGGCAAAGCTCCTCTTTTTTTTTATTTTATATTGCTCGTGAATGCTACTGCAATGCACTTGTTGAATTGAGTTCCATATGCAGATAATAAAGATTCTACAAGTGTCCCTCTCTAGTCTCAGCTAACAAAACAAAAAAAAAATTAAAAAAAAATATGTAAATATACTAATCTGTAGACAAGGCTGGAATTTGTAGTGCAAAGGCCTCAATGCAATATTTTTCTGGAAGAATTTCAAGAGTCGGTTTTTACCTTATTTGAAACCAGATAGGATTCCTATCGGGACGTCATTGTTTCCAAGTAAACGAACTTAAAAAAATAAACTTTTATATAGTAGAGTCTTTTCAACCATAAATAAATTATTTTGAACTTGAGAGACTATAAGCCCGCACAATGCTTATAGCTATTTATAATTATTGTTGCACTTAAGCAATTATAAGATTACAATAAAAGCCTTTATATACTTGAGTATTATGATGACAATAGTCTGGACTTCTCCAAAAGTAAGCTGATATTATCACCTTTGTGTCAAAATGAATAATTGTTTGTGTAAATAGCACGCTCATTCTAATCAGTTTATGCAACTTTTTTTTCAAGGCATTTATTCTGAGCTCAAGTGCAAGGCTCTTTCGTTGTTGGAGAGAATTATTCGAGATAAATAATTAAAGTTTACACAGATAAGTTACACTTGTTTTGTGGTGGCACGTGATATTAAAAATTATTATTTATATTTGTATCTACCTAAATTCACGTAGCTACCGTTAATAACTTCGATATAATTGAAAAGGGAAACAGAGCTAGATCTACCAGTTTTTATTCTATGAATGAATTTGTATCATTATAACTTGTCAAACAGTAGTTTGTTAGGAATGTAAAAGTCATTTATAATTTGAGTACCTAGTTATAGTTACTTCTATTGTTATGTGTATTGTTGTGTAAAAAAATTTATATACATATTGTTGCTCAATTGAATTGTTAGTTTTGAGGTTTGTAAGAAATCTAAATAGAGATGTAATAAAGAAATGAAATTTAGTTAGTAAACATTCTTGTTATCAGCATACTTTTGTAATTTGACACACCCAAGTAGTTATCAATTTTATACGAATATAGGTGTTTTCTGGTTTTCTATTTAGTTTATTTAGTCCGTTCAGGTTTATGAAATGGCAGAGATCTCAGCAATATCAGTAACCTGTGAACTGTATAGAATTTTATAGCAAAAATTCTTCACTTTTCTTCAATCTGAGAAAACTTTGGATGAGCTTTCTCAGTTTTACTAACTTTATTTTTTTAAGATATGTTCATTTAAGAATTTGAGACGTTATTCAGCACATTTCTACCGAAATTAAACTAACGAGAATCTAAAAATCTAAACTGTTTAAAATTGTAACTTTTGTGATTTTGTGATTTTTGACACTATTTGTACCTAAATTGCTTGTTTTTGACTAGCTCAACAAATAATGCGAGTTTAAAATTTTTGTTTGGTTTAGAAGCTAGCATATAAAGCATGTAAAAAAGGGTGTATCGTCAAAATTTCGCGAGAACTTCTCTGAGCACCACTCGGCCAAGGCAACACACTGATTATTTTATCTTTTAAAAAAGAAAAAACAAAAACAAAGACTCACCGAACGACAATTGGTTAATTTATTTTCATTTTTTCTTACAAAAATTATTAATTTGAAAAAAAAAAAAATTTAATTTGAAAAATTGTTGGTAAAGGAAAATCTTAAAATTATGAAACCAATTGACGTTTTGTGTGGTTAAGGACTTCAGTTTGGACTTTTAGTTTGGTCAAAAACTAATTTTGTGTGCATTTTCAAACTCAGTAGTATTTTGTCTATATTTTTATTTTTTAAATAAGATTACGAATAGTTGCATCTATAACTTGAATAAGTATTAAAAATGTAAAGTACAATAACCCTTTATGCCAAATATATCAATTTTTTTTACTGATCCACAAAAAGTTTCTACTTTGAAAAAAAAAATGTCATTGGTACACTCAACCTAGTCAGCAGACTTTAAATTAAGTTTATCCATCATTTGTGTGACGATATTTGATCATATGATTAAATTTCAAAGTTATATAATTTTTTTGGGATTTGATAATCTTTTTTTCTTGAAAGCAATTAATGAAAACTAATTCATCTTTTTTGTTCTCTGTCGCTGTCGATTTATTTCCAGCTTCCACAGGATTTTTTTGTATTTGATTTAGTTTTGAAATTGATTTAACATATTTTTTATAATTAAAATTAATAAATTTAATAAATCAACAGAAAATAACTTAAAAAAATACTACATTAAAAACTTATTAAATGTATTAATTAATTTAAAAAAATATGCTAATTTTCAATTTTAATAGATTTGAAATTTTTCGAATAAAAAAAATCCTGAAAAAGTTGAAAAGAAACCGACGCGGCGCCGGCGGCGGCGGCGGTAGGGTAGCAAAAAGATAAATTAGAGTTTTCATTAATTGCATCCAAGAAAAAAGATCATCAAAGATATTTTACAACTTTGTCATTTTTATACAATGGTTAGATTCCCAAGTGCCAAAGCAATTCTGTATCAATGGATGCATTTTAGAATCTAAATGGCAAGTTCTTAAAAGCAAAATTAAAATTGGATAATTTGGCAAACATTTGCAAATACTGTTTGAGAACATGTAGGTATTTAAAATTTTGCAATCATCTCCTAATATGATATATAAAGCTTACAAATAATTGCAAAGTTAAAATATCATGTGTTCGTAACTTACACAAGATCATTGAAAGTTATAATAAATCAATACGCAATGGATTCATTTAAAATTGTATATATTCACTTGAATGCATCCATTAATCATCATCGCTATGCAGCCGTTTTTTTTTTTTTTGCTACTACTGCGAATTAATTCTGTCGGAATCGAAGTCAAAATTACTAGCAAAAAAAATATACTTAGTTGTATAAAAAAATACCGGTATTGAGACGCTATTCCTACTTATATGTTCTGTTCGTATTAAGTAGTTTCGTATCCAAGTAATAGGTATTATGTAGGGGAGAGTGGGGCTAAATGTAACAGGGGTAAGAATTAACAGCTAAAAAAAGCGATGTTCCTTTCAATATTAAGAAACGCGTAAAGGAGAAAAATGCTCAATTTTTGAATATCTACCGGCACATTTTCTTCAGATGAAGATTAGACGACAGGGTGAGAAGTTACACTAGTGGTGCCCAAAAAATGCATGTTTGTAACTTTTTTTTTTAATTTTATTTTTGGTCTACCTCTTTACCCGAAAAAGATAGAGTGCTAAGTGTTTTTTTGTTATATGCAACCGTGTTTTGGCTCAAATTGCGTGTATGTGTTATGTCTATATCAGTTTCGCTTTTTTTTTAAATTGATTTTATGTGCCAAATTTCATGCTGGGGCTAGTTGTAACATTTTTCCGGGGCAAGTTGTACCATGTAAAAACCTACCTATACTGAAAAACTGTTTACCTAATATAATTAACAACCCTGAATATGAATGCTTGTAATTGAATTTGTATTTATTTTGAAATTGGAAACACATTTTTGAACCACCATTTGAATTCATAAAGCTTATAAAACAATTTATGAATTCGAATAACTTTTATTTAAGACTACTGTCAAATTTTCTCTGGAAATCTTGGATTTGCTCCACTTTTTACAAATTTGCACCAAAATTTCATGACTAAGATTTGTTTTTATTGTTATTAATTAAAAACAAATAAATATAAACAAATAAAGGTATTTTTCTCTTATTTTTAGTTCTTGGTACAACCTACCCCGGTATGTGTTACACTTTGCCCCGTATGTGGGGTAAGTTGAAACAACACGATTTTTTTTTTGGAAGCTATATTTTTCAACATTACCGTTATGTTTTGCTAAATTTTTATGATGGATCTTGGAGCTAAAACATGGGTCTTTAATTTAAAAAAGGTCTGGTTGACCCACTTTCAAATTTGTAGGAGAACCATCGATTTTAGAAAAAAGTGTTACATTTGGCCCCACTCTCCCCTAAACAGAAAACAAAAATATATGCACGTGTTGAATAAACGTGCTATCATGCATAATATTGTGTAGGAATTAATCTACTGATTTCTTATCGACCTTCAAGGTTTTAAAAAAATAAAAATAAAAACAAAACATTTAGTTTAACAAACTACATTATAAAGAATTAAATTTAAAAAAATAAAACAAGTAAATTAATTTGCGCTCCTACACACATAACTTGATTAACCACACAAGTCTTTTTCAGACAAGTTAAGTGTGTTTTTTTTTTTGTTAAGTTAAATATAAACGAACTAATAACAAGCAAGATGACCACATTTTTAATGGTGAGAAGTTGTATTACAAGTTTTAACTTTTCAACTTAAATCAACTTTAAACAAAAATAAACAATAATTATATCTTCTACCAAAACCTTATGTCTCAGTTTCAGATACAAAAAAACAAAATAAATAAAAAAGTTGAACATTAATTACAATCGAACTTGTCTGGAGGAGATGTACATAAGTGACACACTGCTTTTTTTTCAATAAATATGGTATTAAAAGGTATAGAATTGTTTCTTAAAATAAAATTGAAATTTTAAACAAAATTAAAATAAGTAAAGTATTCTTTGAATATTGATTTTTTTATTTTAATTTATTAAATATAATGTTAAAACAAAATTTTACAAAAAAATCAGGTACAAGCCTTAAATATTTGTAAAAAAAAATCAATTTACATAAATGAATAAGTTGAAATTAAGAATATTGCCGTTTATTAAAAACTGCTCAGTTCTCCCCTAAATCTGTATTAAATATTTTTTTTAATTTATTTTTATTCTAGAAATATTAAAATTAATTTTAAATTTCCAAGAAAACTCAAAGTATCTACATTTCCACATTTGTATTTTTATATGAATCAACTTTAATATTTTATTTTAATAAGCAAACTATTATAGAACTTTCGTGTTGAAATATTTTCCTTTAAGTAAACATTTTTAGTAGGTATATCTTTACATCTGTTTTTATTTTTCAACTCACTGTAGATTGTATTAAATAATGTGTTTTTGGTACTTTTTTTTCCTCTATACCTTGAATACAATTTTAAAATAGAAACAAATTACAATCGTGATTCATTTTCAAAAAACTATCGATAGAGTTTTTTTTTTTTTGTTCTAGTGCCGCTTTTTGTGTTTGTTTTGACCAACAACGTAAAAAAAAAACTATGTATTGTTTTCGATGGTGTTTAGAGAGATCAAAACAAACGAACAACAAAAACAATTACTCATAACAAAACTCTTTGCTTATAAAAAAAAAAACACACGCATATAATACAATGATAAAGAAAAGTCCTTGAACTTGGTGATTTTTTGTAGCTATTATTACAGGAAGAAGAAAAAAAAAATAGCAATAATTTCATTGTTGTTCATGAATTTATGACTATTTACTGTATTAGTTTGTTTCTAATGATGTCACATTTTGTTTGGAACTGGGTGGTATTAATTTATTATTGTGTCAAAATTGTCATTAATACTCGTCTCTATGGCGATGGCGGTGCGGTGAATTAGGCAGTTTAAATACTTTTTTTTTTCTTATCGGCTTTAGAATAAAAAAAAACGTGTTTTCAAATACCAAATTTGTATTTGTTTTTTTAAATTCGCAAAATAATTTTTTCAGGTTTTTCTTTTGAATAACAAAAATTTAAACGAAAAATAAATTAAGTAATGCAGAAATGATACACGTGATAATGAATGATACAGATAGATTAAATGATTACACATTAGATGTGGAATAATAGCTGGAGAACCTTTGAGAAAATTGAAGTTGCAACATTTATAAATGAATTTTTGACTTTTCATATTTTTATTGATACACTGTTAAAAAATTGTTCAAAATTCGAAAAAGTTGTTTTCGTTCTCCGAATGAATACTTTTTGTTTTATTTTGTAAATTTACCTCTAAAATTTTAATAACTCCTTTTGGAATTGTGTGAAATTCTTTCTTCTACTTTATTTTCAAAAATGTTATATTTGTGTGAAAAAAAAAATATTCTAATGATTGGTTTTTTTATGTTTGATTTTCATCCGTGTTACGATATTAAACTATCAATAATTGATAGTTGATAAATACTGAAATTTTGTCTTTGAAAATAATATTTTTGGGAAAACGGGTCAATTTTTAATGCAATTTTTCAATTAATAACGGTTAGATCAATTCTCTGTTTTCAAAATTTTTGTATTAATAAGAGATCGAAATTTAATTTTTATCAACCTACAATTAATATTTGACAATAGCAATACGGGTTATCATTCCCTTGACCAAGAATCGAATTAAAAAGTGAATGAGTGAAAAGCTTCTCGTTTAACAAAAACCGAATAGGTCAAGAAGACACCCTGTTTAATTTTAAATAAAAGAGCAGACAACATAGAAAGATATAAAATAAATGAAGATCCGGGAAGTCATTAGGGTTTGAATAAATTATTTACTAAACATAACTAAAAATCAACTTCGGTTAAATAAATTTTTTTGAATTTTATTTTTTTAGGGAACTATTGCAAACAAAAAGTTAACCAAAACATCCATCAATCTACATTAATTTATTTAAATTTTGAACTGACATCCAATCCAAATACATAAATAATTTAAATTCAAAAGCGTTCTTCTTAAATTCGTCATTATTATTTCAACAAACACCCAAAATAATTTTTAATAAACGTCAATAGCATTTAATTGCTTGTTTTGTGTTAGAAAAAGTACTGCATGTTAATGGTTAGCATTTGAAAAAAAAAATATTATGTTTTTCATTAAAAATAAAATGCACGACTGGGTCGCACGTACTTGCTCTTGTAGTTCAAAGCATCTTTATCTTAAATATTTATTGGAAATTTAAGATTTTGTGAAAAAAAAAAAAATAAAAACAAAAAAAAAATCGAAAGTTAAAAAAATTCAATTTTTTAAAAATTTTTTGAAAAACTTTTTTTTTTAATTTTTTTTTACATTTTACACTTCAATACCTATGATGTCTGTAAATTTTGAAAAAATTGACTTATGCTTTGATGAAATATATGAACTTAAAAAACATGTCAATTTTTGAAAAACGGCAACGCCATATTTCCGCTCTTGGCATTTTTTGAGAAAAACTAAAAACGCAGTTATGTTGGAATCAATAAGAGTACTGCGCACACCAAATTTAAATGAAATCGTTAGAGCCGTTTTCGAGAAATTTGAAATACCTCGAAAACGTTATATGGGAGATATGCGTTAAATTGGAGATATTAAAAAAATAAAAAAAACGGACCTAGGGAATTACGTAAAAATCATCTGTACCAAGTTTCAAGCAAATCCATCCACCCGTTTAGGCCCTAGCTCGATGTACAGATGGACGCACAGACGCACAGACGCACAGACGCACACACGCACAGACCGACGGACGGCATGACGAAAACCACTTTTTTGATCTTCTCCATAATCGTAATGTTGGTTTTGATTAAAACCTCGATTTTTTTTTTCTACACGAAACCAATACTTGCCCTATAGAGCAAGTAAAAATAAAACTGCCTTAATTAAACTACACCCAATAATAAAAGAAAATGTGGGAACAAAATTTAATTATATTAAATTTATTCATACAAACATCTGGGTACGAAAATTTATTTTTAAAAACAACAATAACGTCACTCAATAAATAAAGAAAAATGTCAATCCAGTAAACCAAATTTAAGACATTTCATGTAGGTGATTCAGTATTATAGAAAAACTTTATTTTGCGTCTCAAATTGGTTGACAAATTTCATTTGAGCAGGAAGGTGTACTAAAACACAAAAATTGTTTCATTTGGGTATTATGAAGCAGAACATTATGTAATTATGGGTTGCAACTTGCAAGGTATCAAAACATCTTATTGTTCAAAATTTTACCTCATAAGCGCCAATCTGATCCTGGCACTCTTTTCATTGGTTTATGATAAGTCAATTATTTTTCAATTAACTTTATAAAAATTAAAACATAATTATATACCAAAAGCCTGAAAAAAACATTTTTACGTGAAAGGTATCATACCAAACTATACGAATGCTATACAATTACTCCCAATCATGGTAATATAAAAATCGTTGCATGTATTACCTAATTTTCCTGATTTATCGAGAGTAACTATAATGTAATTGAATTGTACGAACCTATCTCTTAATGGAAAGATCTTAATTCCCTGACTATGAAAATGCCAATGGCAGATGCTTCGAGCGACGCAAATTGCTGTCAGGTGTATAATTCATATTCAAATCACAGTTTTCTTACTTATCTTATGTCAACGTTAAGTTAAACAGACGCCTCGTCGCCAAAATGTAGGTATTGAAATTATTTTGCATTTTCAGACTGGGCGTAATCATTTTTATTTTTTGTTTTGAGTCACAAGATGCAGCT
Source organism: Episyrphus balteatus (assembly GCF_945859705.1). Classification (NCBI taxonomy): domain Eukaryota; kingdom Metazoa; phylum Arthropoda; class Insecta; order Diptera; family Syrphidae; genus Episyrphus; species Episyrphus balteatus. Next base: position 71,032,372 of record NC_079135.1, read on the forward strand.
AAAATTAAGTTTTTAACGGGTGGACTAAATTCGTTTTAAGTTTTGAATTTTTCTTTCATATCTGAATTAATTCTTTAAGAAAAGAAAATACTGATGAACGTTTGTTACATAGAGGAAGGAATACCTTTATTAGAGGTATTCCTTCCTCTATGGTTTGTTAGTTGCAGGCTTCTCTAAAAAGTTTAAAGAAATGTATCTATGTTTTTGGCAAACATTCGAAACATCAAAAGATTTGACCTTTTTTAAGTACCTAAGTTAGTTGCTGTAAGTAAGGTCTATAAAATATGGAAATCGAATTTAAGTACTTAATGAGCTTCCTCTTAGTTTCGTAATTTCTAAAAGAATTTGGTTAAAGATGGACATTTTTTTTTTTTGGGGAATATCATTTTGTGAATAATGAGGAAACTCACAATTTTTTTAAAAGTATTTTGAAAACTCATTTATAAATTTAATTTATTGAAAATTTTACGAAGAATTTTTCGAAAACTAATGCGAACTTCGTTTTTCAAAAACTTAATGAAGTAATTTTTTTATTTTACTCAGAAACAGTGAATCCATTAAAAATATGAGATTTCAGCAGCATTGTAAATTTGTGGCATTACTTCCATAAAAGTGGGTGAATATTGACAATGTTTTGAGAAAAAAAGATGCCTTAACTTTAAACATGATGGTCACAAAGATAGAAAGCGTTGAAAATTGGATAAAATATGGACTTTGAAAACCTACTGTTATTTGAATTTTTGAATCATTTTTCTTTAACACATTTTACAAGTGGTTGTTTGCAGTTTTATCAATAGATTAACAATTATTTTGAATGCTATTTGAATGCTCAAAACATAACGTCGGTGAAACCAGAAAAGTGTGTAACTCCAAATGTTCTGAAAATTAGATTTGAATGCCATCTGTTAGACAAACCTGATATCTACTGTTCCTTAAACTGAGAATCCCCTTAAAGTTCATAGTTTTTATTTTATTAGCAAATTAGAAAATGAAAACTCATACAAATGCCTTCAAAACGATTTTGTTTTTTTGCTCTCCTATAAAATTTGAAAAAATGGAGTTACAGATTTTTCTGGTTTCACCGACGATAAGCAATATTAATAACATCAAAAATTTGTTTTTTTCTTTATTTTTCAATAGTTTTTCTTAATTTTTTTTATTTAATTTTTTTTTTTCATTTTTAAAAAGATACATAATGTATCTATACGAAATTTTATTTTCTACAAAAAGTTATTTAAAAAAATTGTTCAAACTCGAAAATTAAAAAAAAGAGTCGATTTTTGTATCATTACAAAAATGGCCATATCTTTATAACTTATATACTTATGTAGGTATACAGGGTGTCCCAAAAGTTAACGTCGAAACGAAAACGGTAGATAGGGTAGGTGGTGACAGTCATCAGAAAAATGATAAAAAAAATCGCAGCCATATATTTTGGGAGTTATGGGCATTTGAAAAAAAGTCGAAAAAATGGTCACCCTGTGACGGTTTTTCATGTGCCGTGACTACAAATCTTAATTATAGCTCGAATATTTAGTATGTTTTATAAAACAACGAAAAATCATATCTATAAAACCTATCTATTGTAATAGCTCCATTAATATTTGTATGATTTTTTTTCTCAATTTTTCAAATGTGGAAAAGAAATACGATGGAAAATTTCCAAAAAAATGTATTTGATTTAGAGACAAAAGTCAATAAAACTAGAAAAAGTTAGTCTTATCTAATGTAGTCCAACGAATTTTGAAATTCTCGTTTTTTTTCTATTTTTACTGATTTTAACTTAATCAATAAATTCTTTACTTGAAAATAAAAATGTTCTCAAAAATTTTGCACTGTTTATGAAAAACAAAAGAAACATGAATTTCAGTTACATAATAATGTGAATATTTCAACACCATTTTTTACTATATTATCGACTCATAAAAATCATAAAAAAAAACAACGCACAATCTTACGCCCACACTTTCAACTTTTACGACCCATTTACAGTTGAAATCCATCATATTATCTCGAGGCTAAACATTTTCATGGTTCTTGTTATATTTTTATATTTTATTGATAAGAAGCGGCAAGATAAAAACAAAGACAAAAAAAAAATAAACTAAACTCACTTCATTTACATTTTTTTCTTGTCGAATTTATTTGCATAACTAAAATAAACATTTTAATCACTGTCTTCCTTTTTTTATTCCTTCTAGGTCTAGACTAAACCGAAAAAAAAAACTTAAAAACGAAAACTCACCTTTTGGGCTGCTTGGAATAAAATCTAAAGTTCTATCCTTGCATCTTAAATCTTGACCAGTGCCATCAATCCAAACGTATGTGGCTTGAACGATATTCTCTTTAACTGGCAAATCGATGTAACGTTGCAAGATGCTTTTGTCAATGTGAGCATTTGGTGATTCTTCTAATATCTTGGACATCTGCAAAAATAACCAAGAAAAGAAGACAAAACACTTGAGATTTATAATTTGTCGACCAGTGTGACACAAAAGATTTTATTTTTTTAAATAAATTAACACTATAAAAGTTGTATAGGTCTTTAATGGGATTTTCCATTCCCACTCTCACTTTTAATGTTTTTTTGTTTTTTAATTTGAGATGAAATTTATTCCAAAATTAACATAAATTTTCTTTTTTTTCAATAATTTTCATCAATTTCGACAGATTTTTTGATATTTTTTTTTTTGTTAATTCCTTTCAGCTGACTGACCTTTGATTTTCTTTGTTTTTAAAAACACTGATCGTATATGAATAGCGACGATAAATAAACGACGGCCAATAATAAGAGACGTTTACGGAAAATTTATAATAAAATAAAAAATTAAATTGATATTCCCAGAAAGCGACTTAATCGCAACTAACTTAGAGCGACTGATTCCAGGCCCATTTATAACAACGACGACGACCGATGGCTGTATAGTAGCAGATTTTGAATCATTCAACAAAGTGGTATTCTCACACTTGTCGCTGCCGCGGGCGCACACTTGAATTTTTCACTTTTCGTTTATAACCAATACAACTTGTTGTAGTCGCGCTGCGCTGTTGTCGTCATCGTCATCGTCCGGCTCAGCGATCGTGAATTTTGCGAACAACTTTTTTTGGGTGTGGAAGAGGGTGGCTATATGACTACATTCGTATATATTCGTATTGAACGGATACATTTTACTCTCTCAACAATTAGAATCAACAATCGTAGATACAAAAGTATCTAAAGAAATATACTTTTTTGTTTTGTTGGTGTAGAATAGGTATATCACCCTCTGGTGAGATTGGGGTTGGGGTTTATTTAGATTAAGACTTGAAATTGAGCTTAAAATTAAATAATATCCATATATGAATATAAAAAATAGTTTAGGTTATACAAAAAAAAAAAACATAATTTTTGTAACAAGCTCTATTAAAATAGGGAGAGAACATTTAAATTTGTATTTATGAGATATCAACACAATAATAGAGAATTCGTGCGGCTATACATTTAATTGGATTGCGTGTATTTGAGTGAAGAGTATCAATTTGGCCAAATAGAAAATAGCTTAGTGAATTTTAGAATTTCATAGGGGAAGATTTTACAGTCAGATGTTTCAAGCTAAATATCAGCCGAATTTAATTGCTATACAAGTGATATTCTACTATTTTAATTTGGTAGCAAATATATTTAAAATAATTGTCAAATAATAGAAAAAGTTATCTTAAATAACGTTTCAAAAAATATTTTTTATTTTCATAAGCCTAATATGCTGTTGAAGCGAAACGAAAACTTTCATAAGAAACCAGTGCAACAAAATTGTAAACGAAAATTTTGCGTTTCATAGTGCGTAGCTTGTCAAACGAAATTTTTACCTGTGCTAGAATATTTGGAGTCAAGCATTTGTCACTTATGTATATTTAGTTGTAATTTTTTCACTCTAAAAGAATTTTTTTTACCTTAGAGACTGAGAAAATTTTTCGTTTCGCAGGATCTTACTTACGACAGTACATCAAAACGTAAAACCGTTATTTTTTAGAAAACCAACTTTTTCTATGTGTAGTTCCATTCCTTGTAGGTTTTGATTTTTTTTTACTATACTGCATTTAGAAAACTAAAATTCATTTTGAAACCCCACAAAAAATTATGATTCCCAAAAATACAAAACTTTTTTTAGAAGGGTCTACGTGGTGTATGTGTAACATTTTTTTTTTTCAATGTATTTAGTATTTCAGCAGCCAAAATCATACATCTTTACGGATATAAATAAATATTCTTTGAAAATAAAAGTCCGACTAACTCAATGTTGTCAATTTTAATTTATTTTACAACATTGGTGGTCATCGTCATTTCTACAACACATTTTTTTGGGTGAAGTTTTAACATTGTAGATAAAACGCAACTCAAAAATTTAATACTATTATGTATTTTTTTAAAAACAGAAATTGTAAAAAAATTATTTTTAAATACTCAAGATGTCCAAGAAAAAATATTAATGTTTTCAAAGTCCACATTTTTTTGAAAAATAAATTAAATGTTATATAGATTATAGCGATCAGGAATATTTTTCAAATTACTTTACAATGTCATTATTCGATTTTGAATTACCTAATTTGTAGTGAAATGGCGTACAAAATAAAAAATGTCTTGGTTAATCTATTTTTCCCAATTAAGGCAATATTTTAGTGAAAGAATTATAAAAAGAAAACAAAAAACAAATTAGAGAGATTTGGAAATTTCACAAGAATTGCTTTTAATCGAAAACCGTAAGAATTCAGGATGAACAATCCCATAAGTTGGATTATTAGCACTATGTATTACTTTTGGGACACTCTGAACCTATATGTCTCTTGACCAAATTATTTTCATTCAAAACAACTTACGGTCTAAAAGTGTGAATTTTGGCGTTTGCTGATAGTAAAAGTCAATATGCGAATAAATATAACAAATTATTGCAATTTCTTAAATTTAGGTTTATAAAAATACACCACAAATGTTATTATTTACTAATTTCAGCTTGTTAAGAAATTGCGTTTTTAAAGAATCTAGAAAAATTTTGGTAAATGAAAAAATAAAATAGTAATAGTATAAAAAAAATTCCGAGTATATATTTGGTCTGTTTTGCAATAAAAATTTACCTATGTTCTATTCTACGATCATGATTGGCTTACAGATGGAAGGCGTTTTCATGTATGACCTTTTATAATGACGCGTTCATTGTGGGTGACACGAAGGATGATGGCTTAATTGAATGATTGTCTTATGATTTAATAATTCAAGATAATAATTCTAATTTTGCCTCCAATTGTGATAGAATTTTTGTTTGCTGTTCGTTTATGTTTTTTTTTTTTTTTTTATTTTTAAGTGGGAATTTGGATGGAATGACCTTGCTTAAAATAAAGGTGAAAGATGTTGATTGTAAAATAAATACAAATGGAAAAAATATTTAAACTCATGACACGTTGTAGGGTGTGTCAAAATGCTAAAGTATGGAATTTCCAAATGTAATAGCTTTTAAAAGTTACATTACTTATCAAAAATAAATGCTGCGTTTACAATTTTTATTTTAATTAATATCTTTCGCTCGCTCAAAATATAGGAAGAAATCGAAGAAATTTGAATTTTTAGAGATTGTTGAAATACATTTTTTTTTAACTGCGCCGTTTGAATATAAAAACAAATATATTAAATATATATCTTTATAAGAAAAAACTTTTAAGCTTATATATGTTGGAATTGAACACTTAGTAAAGAAGCTGCGAAATAATAAGCGAAGGAAAAAATACATTTTTTCATAGATATTATGAATTTTTTTTACATATTATTAAACCTTAGCCCTAATTAAACTTTTGACCACTATAACATTGCAAAATTAGAGTACTTTTTTTCGGCCATACAAAAGTGACACACCCTAATACGTAGGTACATTCATATGGATTTATTGAAACAAACTTATGTATAAGAATTTTTTTTAAACCTATAACTCTCTCTTTTGTCGTAGCAGCTTTGTTTGTATAATAAATAATAACCTTTATACATACAATTACTTTAATAAGCATGTTGTCAATCCTACAAAAAACTTTTATAAGATTGATAAAATATTAAATTTTTACTGATATTCATTTTAATACTTACTTTGTTGTTAAAAAAGAACTCTCCAAATACCATTAAATAGAAAGCGAAAAAAAAAATAGTTACTCAAAACTAAACTTTTTCCTTAAAGAGTGAAAGTCAAAAACAAACAAAATGCACAGTTTCAGATCCAGTTATCGGTATTGTAATATTCTTTTTTTACACAATTCTAATTTTTCGTTTTCAATTCGATAAATTTGACTTATTTATACCTATAGGTATGTCAAACTTTTTGAGTTTATTATAATTGTTTTTTTTTTTTTAAGAAAAATCTTAAATATTAACTAAAATCGAACTAACAATTTTTGTATGTGAAAGAAACATAATATGATGATTTTATTTTTTCACTTTTTTATATTTTTATCAGTTGGATAGATGGAATAAAAGTACGTTTCCGACATTTTGTAGCAATTGGAGGTCTTTTTTATTGATCAAATATTATCACGAAAGGTCTTTTTATTAGTTTTTAACGATTTCACTGTGAGTATGAAAAAGTACTATGTTTGACATTTTCAAGTAGAAACTGTAAACAAAATGATTGATAAATGGGATTAACATAAAAACAAACATTTGCATTCAGGGTTGCCAGGTTCACCTATAATACGATAAATAATTATCAACAAAAATTAAATACACGAGTTTTTATCTAACATTGAAAAGTATGATTTTTATAATCGAGGAAAATCCAGCTGTTCTTCACAGGAAGAAAAAGACCTCCCGGGAATTCACCGCAGTGTGTGGATTTGATTTGATAAAATAAGACATTTGATTTTAGTGTGTTTATTTTTGTTGTTCCTTTTCTTTTTTCTTTTCTTTTTGTTTCTTTGTATTAGAACAAAGACAATTTTTGTTCCAAACGCAGAACGAAAATATAAGAAAACTCTCCAAGAAATCTGTAGTTTAAAGCCAAGTTTATACGATAGGAAAATTTTCCAACATCAGCACATTTTTTACTATAAATATTAACTTATTTGGATGGGCACTTGAAAGATATCTAAAATGTCTCCTAGTTTTAAGAATTTGTAAGTTATGGAAAAGGTTTTCAAGCTAGAACAATTAGGTCACTTTTTTAACGATACAAGAAGTACAAATAGGCAAAACAGTTAGAAAACATTTTTTTAAATATATTAAAACGTTTTCGAGATGTATGTATGTACAATGTACATAGTGCAATCGAATTTGATATTGAGCATATTGGATGTATTGCAAAAGAAATAAGCTCTTTTCTCACTTTTCAATACATTTTCTTGAAATCGATGTCATTTTCTTGATATAATTGATACCTGAAATTTACCAACTTAAAAGAAATAGCTTAAGCTCCTTAAACACATCTTAAACTGAATTCAGAGGCAATTTCTTCTGATGTTAAAAACTGTTTTTCCCAAAATCAATTTCCACGGTCCCTCTCATATATAAACGATTTTTTAACTTATTGTACTTCCTCACAAACTACTGAACCGATTTCAATAAATTTTGAATAAAAAAGCTTTGTATGGATCAAAAATTTTAAAAATAAATTTTTGGTTGATTACATTGCATTATTGCTTTATTTCAGTAGGCTACAATTACACTGCCCAGCACACAAAAATTTTTCCAGAACGTTGTTTATCATTTCTTACTAAACACTGAACCAAAAATATACATAAAATTAATGAATTTGTACATTAAATTAATGTAAAAATTCATGGCAAATGAGCCAATGTACAAATTCATTAAATTTAAGAATCTTTATTTGAACAAATTTATAAACGAATGAATCTTTCTTAAAATTTAAGAATAAGTTCTTAAATTTTAAGAGTTCTGTTCATAAACGAATTCGAAAATTTTTGAACATGTTTAAGAAAATTTTCTTAGATTTTAAGAAAAGTTTCTTAGATTTTAAGAAAAATTCATACAATTTAAGAATTATTTCTCAAATCTTTTTTTTTTGCTATAATTTAAGAATAAAGTTTAAGAAAAGTTTCTTGCATTTTAAGATTATTTCTTAAATTTTATGATTTTTTTTCATAAATTTTGTAAAAATTTAAATGAAATTTTGCTTATATTTTATGAAAAAAATCATAAAAACTATGATTGCTTTCATAAAATATAATACACTTTTCATTCAAATTTATGCAGTTATTTATATAAATGCATATAATACATTACCATTCCAAACCTTTAATTTGTTCCTAAAAAATTTTATTCCAAACAAACAAACAGCAAAAGAAAACGACCCAAAATCTAAAACAAAAAAATTAAAATTGTTTTTAAAATGAAAGAAATTATTAAGTGTTTAAACGTTATAAAAATGTTTTATTGATCACTATCACTATAAATTTCACTATAAATTAAATTTTAAATTTAATTTTACTTCTTTAATGGATGCATCTTCTGGAAAGATAGAAAAAAGTTTGTATTAGTAAAATTAATATGTAGTATTTGGTTTAAAAAAATCGAAATAGCTAGAAGGTTAAATTATCTAATTCTTACCTTATTGTAATCGGCAGCATTAGACTCTGGAGCTGAAAAAAAAAACAATACAAAATTGAATAAGTTGGGGAAAGATATAAATATAAAGAATTTAGTTACCTATGAGAAATGTTGATAATATTAAGTTAAAACAAAATTTTAATATTTAGAGAAATAAAATAAAATGCAACACTTACTAAATTCAATGTTTTGCTTTAGTTTGCAATGACAATTTCAAGTGTACAAGATTTGTTGAGAATCGCCTTTAATATGGTTTTTATATAAAAAAATATATTTAATAAATAAAAGAAAGCAATTTTTAACATTATATGTTTTTATACTTATCTGAGTATATGGGAATGAAGCAACAGGAACCAACAATATTTTACACTTTTGAAATGTACTTATACTCTTTAAAATTGTCTACGTGGTTAAAATGCTTAACACTATAAACAATATTGTCTTTTATTCACAAACTTTTATAACTTGTTTCGGCAACGACCATCTACTTTGAATATCAGATTTTAAATTAAATCCTCAAAGAAATCTTTCTAAGGCATAGATTCAGAACAACAGTTATCATTTTCTAGATTGATGAAAAAGTACATAGACTTCAAGAAAATATACTTAAACAGTCAAAACGTAAGAATTTTTTCATTAATTATATGTATACTTTCATAATATTTAATGAATTTATTCTTAAATTTTGGATAAATATGAATTTCGAACATAAAAAGTATGAACAGATTCTTAAATTTTAAGAATAAGTTCTTAATACCGAATACAGGATAACGTAAAATATTCCTTGTTTTTCGATTAATGAAAAAATACATTCATTTTAAGAAAAAATACTTAAAAACACAAAATTTATGAACTTCTTAAAAATGTAATTTTGAAAATAGAAGAGAAAAAGTCAATTTTTTAAAATTATTTTAACTCAAAATACAACTGAATGGAAAATAATAGTGAATTTCATTCATAAAAGTATGTCTAGATTCTATGATTCAGCAAAATATTCTTTCAAATTGGAGCTAGAAGTTTATGAATTTATTCATAAACTTTCGTTTTCGTTCTTAAAAAAAATTCATAAAAATATTTTCCATAGGAAAATTTTATGAATCTTTCTTAAAACAAAACTTTTTTTTAAGAATTTGTGCTTAAATTTAATAAATTTTTCTTAAAAATGTATGAATTTTGGTTTATGAACGAGATTCATAGTTTTTAAGAATAATACTTTTTTCAGTGAATGGAAGGTGCTGAAAAAGAATATTAGTTTTTTTTCTAGAAGCTCTAGTTTTTAAATTATTCATACATAAAAAAGCATACAAATTCATAATTTTTGTTAATTTTGTTTTAATTAAAAAAATTGTTTTTGTTTGTAGTAAGTTTAAAAAAGTAGCTTCATCACCTGAATTGCATCCTGAAAGGGTTAAGGCTCGGATTTTTAAAATCCTCAAATTTTATGTAAGAAATCGCCAAAATGGCAAAATGTCCAGCAGCAAAAATTTAGAAATCTATGAATTTTTATTGGGAGGAATACTACTAAACAAAGCTTTCGCCATTCGTGAACTTCGCTTTGATGAAAATGATTTTAGAGGATGTGTGAATTGAGCTTTTTAGCCATAGATGTCAAATTCGTATTTGAAGAAGTCAAATTCTACACCGAAGAGGTTGAAAACAACAACAATGTGAGTAAGTATGTTGTTGTTTTGTGAGTCTCGTCTTATTTTTCCCGTAAGCGAGAATTAAAAATAACAATGATAAATGTTTTTTACACATTCAAAAGACACCGAAAGTTTTATCATTAGTTTGAGGATACGTTCAGTTCAGTGTGAAAAAAGCATCACAAAATAAGTTTTCTTTTTAATTTTGTATGCCATTGTGATAACCCTATTAATTAAATTTTTATTTTTTTTCACACCCAGGTCTAATATGTATATCGAGTTGATAACACAAATATCAATTCAATCTTAAATTGACATAAAAACAAAATCCAAAAAACATTAAACATTTCCAAAACAATAATTTCCAAATAAAAAACAAAAGATCCCTATGTACACACGTTGCGGATCGATAAGATAAGCACACAAAATGCGTACGATTTCAATTTGTTTTTTTGTTTTTATAAAAATAAACATTTTATTGTTTTTAAGAGTATATTCACAACTAATGTATTTACGTACTTATTTCTTTGATGGATTGACATCTCTTATCAAAATTTTATTTGGAATTGTTTCTTCTAAGTCCATTATGGTTTCCATGCTAATTTGTTTGTTGTGAAGTGGAGGTCTTCCCTGATAAGATTCTTATCATAAATTCTACGTCAATTCAAGAGACTCTCTATAAGCTGTGTCTCAAAATTAGATATAATGACTCAAGGATTTTGTTAAAAGAAATGTGATTAATTTAAACAATATGATAAGAATGAAGAGTGTTTGCTCAGGATAAGAAGATTAATATTTTTGCTCTCCCTTTTCTTGAGTTATGTAATAAATTGAATATTGAGTATTGCCTTATAGATCTGATAAGTTGTTAAGTCTCCTTCACCTAGTAACATGAAAATAAATATTAAATTGTTTGATACGTTATCAAATGAATGATAAGGTCAGTAATTACAAGTTTGTATTTATTTAAAAGATTAAATATGGTTTCTTTAAAATATTTAAGATTATCATCAGCATACTACTTAATGGTTTGTTTTGGTTAGATTACCTGCTTTATAATTTTAACAAAATAAACGAAAAAAGATCTGAATCTTGTATTATAGGTACCTACTCAAAACCTTGGGCTAATTGATTGATTTATTTAAAAATAAAAATATCAAACAATTAGAGTAGATAAACAGCTTAAAGAACAAAAAATTATAGAAGAGTTATTCTTTTTTTTTTCAATTTTTGCTGCGTTGATTGTGGATCGATTTGAATTGCCATTCCATTTTAATTTTATTATCTGACTATTGGGTCTGCTTTAAATTTCGGGTTTCTTATTAAATATTTTTTTGCATTTTATATTATATAGGTACATCTATAAGTAGGTATGAGAAGAAAAATTCAATTTCGAAGAAGAAAAACCTCAAAGAAATCTTTGGATTTAAGCCGGTTTTTCTCCTCTTCAACGTTTGTAACGGCCATATTATTCACTAGTTTAAAAAATACATCTGGATGTAAAGAAATTGAAATGTCAAAAATAAATCAAAATCCTTAATATTCACTATCTCATAGAGAAAAAAATAGTAAGTTTTAACTATTTTTTAACCATTTTCATAGTTAAAATCGTGATAACTATGGATTTGGATTTATTTTTGACATTTGACAATTTTACATCCAGATGCATTTTTTAAACTAGTGAATAATATGGCCGTAAAAGTCACTTCATCATCCAACCCCTTTTTAAACTTAAAACCTAAATCTCAAATACTAGCGGACAAAAGAACAGAACCCAACACACGACATACATACACGACGACGATACTTGTTTGGGCTCTCCAGCGTTGGAGCTCTAAAATAAGGTCTGTCAAATTGACTCGAGCAAGCCTGCAATGCAAGGCACTATAGTCTACTCTCCGATGGAGTGCAGCTAACAACCAAAAATTTGGTCAAATATCTAGGAGTAAAATTCTACGAGCTTTCCTCAGACATTTTTAAGAAACCTAACTCGCAAAGTTGAATCTTGGCCTCACACATGAAATTTCTCCAGTCAACCTAGTTCCTAGTAAGCTCTATACAGTTTCGCATATCAAGGTTGAGGATGTTCTTCACTTGTGCGTATATGAAATCTTCTATGCAAATTTGTATAGCTGAAAACAAAGACTTTTTAATCAACGCGCTCCTCGGGAGTTGGTGTACATACACTGTTAAAAATTTTGGGGTAGATTCAACTAAAATTTGGGTTAAATATGAGGTAACACCAATATATTTATTTAAATTTAATACTTTGAATGTATGACATTTTTTAATAAAATAAAAAATTTGTTGAAATTTAATATTTTTGTATTAAAAACCAAGAATGTTCCGTTAAATATTAAGTTTGAGTTTACTATAATTAGGTATATTTCTTTCTTTTTCTTTTATATTTTGTTAACTTTTGTTCAATCTATGTTCTTTAAAATGAAACAAAACATTTCTGAAAATGAGTATTCAAAATAAATATAGTAATGGTGATATTACTGTCTCTATTATTTGTTTCACAAACTATATGTGAAGTAAAATCGTGTTGCCAATCAAATTTTGTCAGTAAAGCTATGATTACACGGTCAACGAAATCGGTCAACGCGTTGACTCTCTGACGTCAAGAAAAAATCCATATTTTCTCTGTCATCTCACCGTCAACGTCCATAGTGTCAATGCATAAAACATTGACTATCACACGATTGACACTATTGCGTCAATGTTGTCCTAAATTACGTTGACGCGCAGGTGTGTCAACGTGACGTTTACTTAGCAGTGTCAACGCGTTGACTCTCAAAACTTTGTTGATCACACTGTTTGACACATTGCAAAAATTTTAATTTTCCAAAAATATTTTAAAAAAAGCGGAGAAAACGAGATTTGAAAAAAGCTCTCATAAAAAAATTAAATGAAAATTAGTTTGACATAGTTACATTGACATGTAAAAATTTCGAGATATACGCAATGCACTTTTAAGATGAAAGTCTTAAATGATTGCTGATAAGATTGTTGAACGAATTTAAATGTAAAATTACCACAGATTTGTCGAAAAGTTAGAAAAAAAATTAAAAAAGTTTAGACATTTGATTTTAAAAAAAATAAAAAAAAAATCAATATGGCCACCTTCAAACGCTTATAGCATAGGAACGCCGCACCCAATGTTAATAGTTATGGTCTTAAAATGTAGTTTGGAATATACAAATGGTTTTTGGTTTTTTGTAAAAAAAAAGTTTTTGCATCCAACATGGATGCCATGGCCATACCGAAAAGTTTTTTTTTTTTGTAAAAAAAATAACAAAAAGGTGATATGAGAACCCCCCTCTCTCCAAAACGGTACTCCATTCAAAAAATCGCCCTACAAAATATTTTCCCCATCCAACTTTCATCACATTTCTATACAAAAAACAATGTCAATCTGAAACGATGACACGGTATTAAATTCTGCCGCGTCAACGCTGGGACAGGGTCATTGCGATGACACCCAGTCCTAAAACCCTGTCAACGCGTCCCAATGGCATTGACAGAGAGATTACACGGTCATCGAAAACAGTCAATGCGTTGACCCAAAAATGTGTCAACGCGAGTGTCATCGTACCCGTCAACGCAATGACAGCAGTTTTCGTTGACGATCACACGACGTGACACTCTTGGGACAGATTGTGACGTCATTTTTACGTCAGAGAGTCAACGCGTTGACCGATTTCGTTGACCGTGTAATCATAGCTTAAATCATACATTTTACTTTAAAAAAAACACAAAGCGCCTTCAAATTAGTGCAAATTCACACTTTTTGTTGATTGAAAAGTGGGGCAAAGTTTTTTAAAGGACGGGGTTACTTTACCTCCATTCGGATACAACGGGTAAAATTTGCTTCGGTCGGCGCACTGATATTTTTCTTTTGGTCTGTGGGGCAGAGATACCCTTGCAGTGGCAGAGTAACCTCGTTTTACGATTACTATACTGAACTAAATATCACTGCCACAATCTTTTTAGAAAATCGAATAATCGGTTATTAACAGTTACTAGTAACAGTTACCGATATAGATATCATCCATTGCCAGCAGGTCTTTAGTCATAAATAAGGAGAAGTTAACGTGCTGAAGTTCTACTCTAAAAAAAATAAATAGGCTCCGCGAAATAAGACCCCAAAAGAAAAAATGAAATAAACCCCCAAATTAGTATATTTTTCATGATGACAAAATGCCCTAATGAAAGAAGGCCCCAACGAAATGAAAATGGAAAAATGAAATAAAACCCCAATTTTTTTTTTCATAATAAACTTTATTTTATATAATGAAATATCACCCCAAACCAAGAGAACCGACTTTATGGACGGAAGTTTTAAAATTGTTCCTCAAGGATGTTTCAAACAGTTGTTGGTTAAATTATATATTAGAATGTTTTGCCGAGGTGAAATTCATTTTTAATTCTTAATTGTATGTAAAAAAGTTCGTGCTGTAAACCATCAGGGAGTAACAAAATAGCTGCAAGAAAGCGCTCGATTTCTTGCAGCTATTCCGTTATTCCCTCTTGGTTGGAGCCAAATAAATAAGGAAAAAACAGAATGGACTTTTGACTTTCACTGTTGTTAATTTGTGAACTGTGTTTGTACGTAAGTACGATTACGAAAGGTTGAATAATAGTGCATCGGTTTTTAAAAAACTTTTTTTTTCTACTTTTTAAAGCATAAGATAATATTTAACCAGACTTTGATGGTTTATTCATGATCATTCTGCATAAGAGTGTCGGCTTTTTTTTTTTAGCGAATCCATCATCGTAATGTTAGTTTTGATTAAAACCTCGAATCTTTTTTTGACACAAAACCAATACTTGCCCTATATAGAACAAGTAAAAATGGTGTATAAAATCGTGTTGTTTCACAGATATTTTTAATTTTTATGGGCCACAAGTTTGTTGCTAATAAATAAACTTATCATTAAAGTATTCACTTGCGATTTATCTCCATACTTAACCAAGAATAATTACTTAATTTGCCATTATCAATTAAATAGATAACATTGAAATACAATTTAAAAAAAAATATTATCTTTCCATAATATATAAAAGTTCCAAAGGCATTCTTATCTTTAGTATTTTTTAGTAAATTTTCATGTTGAAATTATATTTTATTTATTTATTGACATTTAACAAAGTTTCAATTTTAATAATCGCAAGTGTAAGATGAAGATAATGGCGATTAGATAATAATTCTGTTGTTATTATTATAAAGTCTGATAGATATTATAAAACTCTTTGTACAATGAACTTTGTTATAAGATTTTTTTTTAAAGATTGTTATTTAAAACAGGGCTGTTTCGCGAGATTCCAGATATGTAAATGACAATGAACTAAGTAGCTATTATAACAGTTTATCACCATTAAGAGACCATAGCATAGAGAAACGAAAGTGGCCTTAAGTAGAAGTATGACAACTAATTAATCAGAATCTTGAGAATAAAGCGGAATGTTTACAAAACAGAGCAGTAGTAAAAAATTAGCAATTTTATCGAAAAATTCAATTAAAAAAAATTCAAACAAATAAAATTAGTTAAACACCAAACATTATCGAAAAAAAATGGCAACAGCCGGTATTTGCGTGATCAGTATATAGCAACAATTAAATCTGAAAATAAACATTTGCTTACGTGCTGCTACTAATAATGTGTTCGTATTATTCAAATCACAGTGCATGATGGTAGTAAAGAATAAAGTCAAATTTTAAATTCTAATCGTATTTGAATGATGTTTGTCAAAGCTTTTAACCATGTTAATTTGTATTTCGTTTCGTATCGAACAACACCAATTATAGCCAACAAAACATGACCCTGAATTTTGATGGTAATATGAAATAGTCTTCAATTGTATTATGGTTTGCACATTTGTGCTAATAGAAACCAGAAAATTAAGTAATAATGATGAATTTTTGTGATCCATTTTATTTGTTTAATTTTATACTTTTATGTACATATTTAAGGTTTGTATCGTACACTTTGAAATCATTAGAAAATAAGAACGAAGTTGATGTCATTGCTACAGACTTTAGCAAGGCGTTTGATAGAATATCACATAAAATTATATCGTTTAAACTTAAAGCTCTAGGATTTCCTCCCGGTTTTATTCAATGGATGAATTCATACCTTTATAATCGTAAATATCAAGTACTTTTTAGATCTTCAATCTCAGATCCATTTATTGCAAAGTCGGGCGTCCCACAAGGAAGTCATTTAGGCCCCATAATTTTTATTTTGACAATCAATGACGTAGAATCAGTCATTCAGCATTGTGAAGTCTCTACGTACGCAGATGATATGAAAATCTTTAGGACAATTTCATCGTCAAACGACCCTTTGCTTTTGCAAATTGATTTAGACAATTTCTTTGTTTGGTGTCAGAAAAATAACTTAGATCTTAATGTTGAAAAATGCCAAGCAATCACATATTCCCGCAAACGACTCCGTCCTCCACCACGTGACTATTTTATCAATGAATGTATTGTTTCAAGAGTAACAACCATTAAGGATTTGGGTGTAATTTGTGATAATGAACTTAACTTCAGATCCCACTATGACAATATTATATCTAGGGCTAATTCTGCTTTAGGTTTCGTCAAGCGCTGGTCTAAAGAGTTTTCTGACCCTTACGTTACGAAATCACTTTATACCACGTTTGTGAGGCCTTTACTTGAATATGCTAGCCAAGTCTGGTCCCCTTATCACCAAGTCCACATCAAGAGAATTGAAGCAGTACAGCGTAGATTCCTCCGTTTTGCCTTAAGAGGACTTCCGTGGGTTGATAATTTCAACTTGCCCCCTTATCAAGAACGTTTGCAACTCATTAACTTACAATCTTTAGAAAAACGTCGCGAAGTTGCCGATGTTATTTTCATACACCAAATTTTATGTAATGTAATTGAAAACTCCACCCTCCTCGAGCAAATTAGTTTTAACGTAAGTTCCTATTCTCTCAGAACGACCCCGCAATTTCATCAAGCTCTTCATAGAACTGATTATGGCAAAAATGAACCGATTACGAGAATGTTAAGGAATGTTAATAAAAATTGTAATATTTTTGATTGTAATAACAGCAAGATCACACAAAAAAACCTACTATATGGTATTTCATAGCCCTCTTGGACCTAAAGATTAGTAAAGATTAGTAAATAGTGAAATAGTAAAAGAGAAACTGAAACTGGACTTTTTATTTTTTTTACTGATCTAACAAGTGCATAAGCATGCTTTTTTATTTTATTTATTGTTTTTTTTTCTACACTTTTTTAATTTTTTTACTTATTTTTAAATTTTAACTTTATTTAATACTTTATTTTAATTCTTTTTCTATATGGTTGTATGTTTCCCCATGCTCCCATATAGTTACATATTTATTTTTACATTTTGTATCTGCTTGTAATAAGCAGCCCCGCTCTTATCTCGTGTTTATTTTTTTTCTTCAAAAAACTCTAATTTAAGTGCCGATATGACTAGCCACCGCAAGTGCCATCATACTCGGTGTAAATGGACCCCAGCGCGTGCGGTATCTGGGGGGGAAAGAGTCGTGGGATAATTTAATTTTCATATCTGTTCAAGTTTTTAAACTTAGATTGACGAAATAGTGTCATATAAAAAAATATACCCACGAAACTGATTCGATGTGTCGACTATCCCAACAAAAAATGTATCTGCAATTATTTGATTAAATCTAGAATTGCGAGTCCGGCTTATTATAAAAACCATTTTCCTACTCGGTCACTACGGCGTATGTGGAACATTTTTTTAAAGGAATGCAAAAATTTAAAACAAATTTAAATTAAACAAACCAAATAATTTTTTAAATAAAACAAAGTCAAGCACAGCATAAAGACAAGGCAAGACAAAAGATATTCAAGAAGTTGGTCATCTCTTGTCCTTCCGGTCAAAAAACCTATCTACATAAGGCAGGATAAACAAAAACATTGTAAGAAAAAATAAATATTCAAAGCATTATAATTGTTCATGCTTTAATCACAAAAAGCAACAACATCACTATTATTCTATTTAATTAAATATTTAAAAAATATTAACCCATCACAAGATCCAAAAAAAATATGAAAATAAATTTCTTAACTTTTATTACAAATTAACAGTATCTTGGCAATATGCTTGTCATGTTCTTAAAAAATATCACCATTATATTGAATGAGACTTGGCCTTGATATCCAGAAATAGAAAAAGCTGCAAATAAGTAATTGATCTTTGGAAACTTCCAGCAGTTGATTAAATACTAAAAAATTCAAATTCCACCAAGCAATTTAACGAAAAATAAAATGTTATGTGTTTAATGTTCGGTATCGTCATTGTTTTGGCACTTAATATTGTGCTTTTAATAAATCGTTATTATATACATACAAAGGTATTAAAATGCATATACACATTATTCGCTTATAAATTAAAAATAATTAAATATTTATATAAATTTGTCAAGTTTCTCACGAGTTAAATTTTGTTTATTAATGAGAAGAAATTGAGATAGGTTTGAGATCATGAACTAATTAGTTGCCTGATTATAATGAGAACCAATATTTTTAAAATGTGAAATTTTTATCCCAATTGCCAAAAGGAAAAAATTATCTATTTATTCAGAACTAAACAAAATTTGGATGTCTTCTATTAGTCATAAATTGCTGTATTTGTGTGGCTTAAATTTTCACAATTAAATAACTTTAACATTTAAAGATAATGATTGAATTTGTTTGTTTAACAATACATATTTAGATTATCGAAACATGTTTTCCCATACTAACATTTCAAATTTATTAATTTTATAGCGTTTCTATTACAAACATTATAAAAAAGCAAATATTGTTTGATTTTTTTTAGAGTTCAATCAGGAATTATAAGAATCAACCTTAACGATTTCTTTTGTTTTGAAGAGATACTAGTAATTTAACCCTTGTGCAAAAAATGTAGCGATAAAACTCATAAAAAGTAGTATTTGTAAAAAATGGAACTGTGATTTCTTAAGTAGATAATACATTTATGTACTATAATTGGTCAAACGTGCTTGTTATTGTAGTTCAAAGTACATGTATGTAATGATATGTAAAACTATTCAAAATACTAGTGTATTATAGATGGCGTAGTTAATGTATTAAAAGTTTCCCATGACCAAAATTAAAATTTTTTTTTTTTCATTTTTATTTTCCTTCATAGGAAAGTGGATTTTTTTTCTGATAAAATAATTACTAATAGGGTTATTAAGGTTATTTCTTAAGCTTAAAATTTCTTTTTGTTTTACTCTTCTGCGATTTTTTAGGCTTTCAATATAAGTTTTCAAACCAAAAACCGCATACTTCGGACTTTAGCTATTAATACCTCGACAACGCACCACTTTACAGAAAATCCAAGATCAAATTAAATTTTATTTGATTCTTTATTCTACTCTTCTAAAAATCTGTTTTATTTTAAAACAGATTTTTAATTTTTTTTTTTTAATTAGGTATCTATCGGACATGATTTTGTAAATAAAAAAAAAATTATGCATAAACATACATACTATAACTTTTTTACATTTCGTGTAAAATTAATTAATTAATTAATTAAAAATTAATTAAAATTCATCTTTGACGATTTTAAACATTAAAAGCTTACAAATTTTAATCAACTTTTACCATACGAGAAAGTACGTTCGATCCATTTTTCGATTTTTTAATAGAAAAATATAATTTTTTTCAAGTTCCTTGTTAGAGATTTTTCACTTATTATAGTCAAGTTAAAGTTAATAGTTTTATTTTGCATTTTTTTCCATTTTGTGTTCTACAATTTGTTTGTATATAGTTTTGTTTATAAATTGTTATTGAAAGGACCAGCAATGCATATTGGTTGAATCGAACATAATAAAAGGTATTCTTCGCATTCAATTAAGATTAGAAACTAGCGATATTATTTCAAAATCTTGCTGAATAAGTATGCAATTAAAAGAAATTTAGAATTGTTTTCCTAAAGATATGCTAAGATTTTCCAAAGTATGTATACCATTTGACTCAAATTAGAATGTTTTCAGTTAACGCCCAAATAATAAGCTTAATTCAACAATTCAAACAACACAAGTTGATATCACCTTTTTCATCGACAGCCAAGAGGCAGTTAAAACTATTTCAGCTATTAAAATAATTGGAAGTTTTTGGTTCAGCATAAAATAAAGCGCATAGGAAATGGATGGCAACAGTAGGAAAAATATTATTTGATGACATATTATAATAAGCAGGTCATTTAGAAAGCAATACTAACGATTACAAATGAGAGGTTGAGAACTTTTGATACTGGTTCACAAAAAAGAAATTATTGCCAAAATACTAAAAGCTTAAGATGGAAAAAGTAACTCTTTTGAACAAAAATTAACAACCTTCTTTTTGTGAGTATTATTACTGGACACAACCTACTTCGATACCACAAGAATAAAATGAAAATCAGCACTGACAGCAAGAGGATACTTCCTTACCTGTCACTGTCCAGCACCATGTGACCTTTAACATTTAAATTCCTCGGAAGGCATTTCTTCAATGTTTTAAAGGAACTATCCAATATTTCAAGCAATAACATCTTGAAATTTATAAATGCAACTAAGTGACTTGAAAAAACAAAATTAAAAAGGCACATCACCAACGACGACGAGGTATCGCATTTGCCCGTCAAACGTCGCATGGTGCATATGCAACAACGGGTGTAAGGGTGAGAAGATAGTAAGAGTAAAAACAGACACGCAAACGATACTGCAAATAAACCTATGACAGAAATATCCTAACCTAATGCCACTAGTTGCATGAAGTCTATGCACCTTCGGGACTGGTTAGAGGGTAAGATGGCCTTGGAGCTGTAAGGAACAGGGATACATACTCCTATAGCATTCGGGGCCAAGGATTTACATGTCATTTGGGTGCAACTTTCTTATTTTGTGTTGAAAGATGTTTCGGTATAGAATATCTAGCCATATCCCCAAACAGTTCATAAGTAAAGTAAGGTAGACAAATAAATTAACTCAAAGACTATCTAACCCATCCATCATTATTGCATGTAGCCAATGCTTCTTTTGATCTGATGAATGGGAAGACAGCTCGGGAGTGGTAAAGAAATTGAAGCACGTAAATGTTAAACTGGATGCGCCTTTCCTTTTCTTTCCTTTTGCATACTGACTATTTGTGCACTGCTTAGGTATATAGATACACTGAAGGAACAAACATATTCAACTAGAAACGTATTTGCTTCAAAGATAAACTACTATTTACTTCTATTAATGTTCCTTTTTAGTAAAAAAAAAAACTATTCAAAAACAATCAAATTTTTTTCCACTTTGCGTTTTAAAATTATCATTTTTAACTTAATACTTAATAGTTAAATAAAAGTGGTTTTCATTGATTTAACGTTGTTTTGGCATCCCTTTTTCCTTCAGTGTACATTTACATTCATGCAAACTTAAACACCATAGCTATCGTAACTTAGCGGGTCTTATCTGTTCTGTATTTTCCAGGATACGCCTATACTTGGAAGGCTAATTCTGTGTCCTTAAACCAGCTTAAAAAAATTGTGTTTATCCTGTATTTATCCTTTAATTTTGGGCAGCAGCATTTTTGAATCTAAAATCCAAATTTATATTTTGAAAAATGACTGTGAAATTATATAAACATGGCTAAAAACAACCACCACAAAAAAAAAACATTTTTTTAGAGGTACTGCCTCTTGCGAAGCCGTTCGGAATTAGCGGGTGGTGAATGGCAAGAATGACTGCGAATTTTTCTTGTTAGTCACTAGTTCTGGCTCCTTCATGGGGTGTCGGTTGTGCCATATGAGTGATTTTTTCAGAGAAGCCTTCAGCGTTTCAATATACCAAAGTATTCAGTGATCATGCAAAAAAAAATCCAAATTTCTTGATTTATTTTTAAATCACTAAAATATTAAATAAATTGTATAAATTTATTTATGTTGAAAGTTAAAAGCGCTTGATAAGAATTTTTAGCAATAAACAAGAAAAATGGCTTAAATTTATTGAAAAAACTTCAGAACCGATGTGTACACCATCTAGGCTATCCAAATTAAACTTTCTCTCATTGGTGAACTTAAAAGTTTTTCCATTTTTCATCGCAGAATCTATGATTTTCACCGAGGCGAAGGCGGGAAAATTTATGCCTTGGCAAGAGCGACGGTTTTCCACATTTTCTTTCATACAAATGGCTTAAGTCCGATTTAATTATTTGTTGCACTTATCGTACTCCCACTACCAAGTTTATTTTCTAGAAAACTTCCCTTGCTGTCAAATTCTCACGAAAATAACTTAATTTTTTGTCACTTTGGAGCTCTCTCGACCAAAGGTTTCCTTCCTAATCGTTTTAGGTACCCATACTTGTCACCTTTATAAATTAAATTATCAATTATACAATCGGACCTTTCTAATCCTCCAGATTTTTCGCGGTTGGACAAGCCCTCTTCATGGTCAGCCTTAATTCTGCCTGCGTCAAGGGTTTTCACACTTTATTTAAAAATAACTGAACAATTTTACTTATAAAATGTTTATAATGGGTTAAAATTAATTTTCCAACTGTTTTGCTTACTTTTGGTTACGATAAACCACACTTTTAATGTGAAAATCAGTTGTGCCTTTATAATTATTTCGCTCCAGAGAAACGCAAAAAATAATTGTTTAAATTAAGTGTAACGAATTAAATAAAAATAAAGGGTCGCAAACAATCTAGTATATACTTGTCTTCTTATTCGTGCAAGGAGTAAAAATTAAATATCTTTTATATGGTTTAAAAACGAATAAAATCGACTGCCTTTATAATTATTTCGGTGGGTGTATAAGCAAAAAAAAATTAGTTAAAAAAACAGAATTGCATGTAATTTGTACCTAGATAAAAAAAAAGTACGTATACGCCATACACATATTTTTTAAAAACAAAATATTAAACTCTTTTGCTGTAAAATTGTAATATAACTTGAATAGCAAATTAAATAAACACTAGACATTATCAAAACATCATTTTGTTATACAAGTTAAATATTTATATTCCATGCAAAGAAATAAAATTGAACACACATTTTTAATAACGAGAATATTATAACAACTTTAAGAATGTTTATAAATTAGTATTTTCCACACACGCGATTCACACGCGCATGAATACAAATAATGCCTTCTCCTGTGCTATATTATTGTTGACCCGCTCAACAATTTTGTTTTTATTCATCCAAGCATATTGTTCTAATGATAGCCTCAGAAACGGAGTAAGGATCACTATTAGAGCTTGGACGTCTATCCTCAAAGTAACCTTTACCATCATCACTCACACTACGTGGAATACGAATGGAGCTGTTACGGTTAGCAATTCCATAACTAAAGTCATTGATTGAACTAGTTTCGTTCAATCCAGTTAGGCGACGTTCGTTATCCTTACCCTGTTTAGGATCGTAGGCACGAATATGACGATCATGACAGTTGGAAAGCTTTTGGATGGCATTCTCAATTTCTCTAAAAGAGAAACATACTAAGTAAAATTTATTTAAAAAGCCTGACAACAAGACTCTTACTTGATTCCACCGTCTGAACGCATCTTCAATGTAGATACGTTAATATGAGCTCCAGAACCATTCCAATTTCCTGGCACTGGTTTAGGGTCGAAGGTGACAACGATCTAAATGAACAAAGTTTTTATTTACATTTGATTTGTTTACAAGAAATAATTTTGAGAAAAAGCTTACGCCAAATTCTTCAGAGATTCTATGAAGCAAAAATCTCGACATCCAGAGGTGATCGCCAATTGAAATGCCTGAACATGGTCCTACTTGATACTCCCACTTAAAACAGGGGGAAAAATTATTTTATTTATTTATTTATTTGATTTGTTGATACAATTTTCTTACCTGAGCTGGCATTGCTTCAGCGTTAGTACCAGCGATTTTAATGCCAGCATATAAGCAAGCCTTGTAATGAGCTATCACAATATCACGGGCAAAAACCTTAAAGGAAAAGATAATGAAAACTAATGGAAAAGATAATGGAAATGAATTTCTTTTTGAAATATTAAATATCTGAAAGGAAATGAGAGACCACTTTAACCAGCATTATTATTATCTTACCTTATTGGCTCCAACACCACAAAAGTAAGGTCCCTGGGGTCCTGGGAACCCATTTTTTGGCCAACCCAATGGATGACCATTGAATTCAAGTAATGTGTATTCTTGTTCAATACCAAACCATGGTTCTTGAGCTGTGCATTTATTCATTGCCTCCAAACAAGTCTTGCGATGGTTTGTTTCGGTAGGTGTACCATCATATTTGTATGTATCACACATAACTAAAATATTGTTGCCTCGTGTGAATGGATCTTTAAAAATAGCTACGGGATGTAGATATGTGTCTGAATTGGTACCATTAGCTTGGCCAGTTGAACTTCCATCGAAGTTCCAAATTGGCAAATCTGTTAATAAAAAGGATATAAAGTCATGTATAGTTTACAATATTTTGGAGTTTTACAACTTTTTTAAAAATAGTTTTTTTTTTTTTTTTTTTGGCAAAACAGTCCTTTGGATGAAATTTTTTTGAAAAATCTAAAAATATTTTTTTTTTTGAAATCTTATCTCATCTAGTAAAATCTATTAGCCCAGTAAAAATAGACTTTTTCAAGGAAAAATTTTGGAACAGGCTGATTTTTGCTACACTGGTACTGCTTATTATTGAGGTGGATTACAATCTATGAAAAAATCGAGAATTTTCTTCCGCTTAGCCCCTTTTCGGGGTGAAAGTTCAAAAAAATTGTATTTTAAAAGGTTTGTTTTAGATAAATATTGTGTTCGAGAAACTTGTAGCTGAGCTTATTTTGAAAAAATTGTTATACATATAAGGTTTTCTTTTATTAACACTTAAAGATTAGAATCTTATTATCTAGAGAAATATCAATTACAAAGACTCAAGTCCGTAATATTCTTTGTAGGAAATTAAATACCTATTCTACTTGCTATATAACACAATTTTGTTGTAGATTTAGCCATATCAACAATAACACCAAATTAAGACCAAACCAAAAAAAAAAAAAAAAACAAAAAATCATGTAAAAATGGCTTTCGTGACCTGCTTTATCTCACTGGTGGATGCCACAATAAAGTCACATGAAACACTTTTATAGATAGTTGAATCCTGAGTAACTTGCTGTACAAATTTTAAAAGAATAGACTCAAACTTACGTGTATTTTGTGTGGTTAATCCTTAAACGCAGAGGGCGAAAGCTAAATCTTAATTTTAAGGTCTAAAATTTTGAGAAACTTTTTTGTTGGATAGGTACACTCCTTTTCATCAGAATAGGTACACAACTTTTCAAATGTTCGGTATTATTTTTTTCCTTACAGTGTTGGAAAAATAATAATTTTTTGATATCAAGTCATTGTTTAAAATGTTAGCAGAATCAGAAAAAAAAAATAATTCAAAACGTGTGGTTATTTTTCATGTTTCTCTATGGCAAAGCATTTCACATCGAAAAACTGAGTTATTTTTTTGTTTCATCAGAATAGGTACACATAGAGAATGATATCAAAGTGGTCCATGAAATTAATTTAAACCAAGTTCTTCTCAAAAATGTATTTTACTTATTTTATTTTTTGTATAGTGGCGATTTTATTCATACAAAAATAACAAAACTGTCCAGGAATTGTATTGTTAAATCTCTTTATGCAATTTATCTGAATCTCTTCCCTAAACTGTTTAAAGGTGGGTTAGGAAATATTTTTGTCTTAAAATCGACTATCACAAATTTTATCAGTACGGGCTAGCCATTTCCAAACATTTTCAACAAAAGGTTCAGGGTTTTCTATGGCAGATACTGAAGTACTTCCTAAATTTGCACTTCCTCCCAATATTTTACAGAGCATTTACTGTGGTAGGAGGCGTGGTCCTGTTGAAAAATTCAGTATACTGGTTCACAAATACTAGAGAATTAAGGAAAAGTTTTTTGAAAATCATTTACAAATAATTGTGAAAATTCCTTGCGTTTGAAATTTATTATTTGTATTATCGTAGTAGATTACTTTCTTCCATGCCTTAACACTTCTTTTTTAACAATGAAGTTGGTCTCAAAATGGTTTCTCCTTTCGCAGAATGTTAAACTGATAGTTTAACTCACCAAAGACATCAAAATTAAATGTTCGTTGATCCAAAAATAACAAAAAATACCACTCAACTTTTCATGTCGTAAAGGATTTCAAAAACCTTAAACGCATACAATTCTGTTCTTGGTGAAGTAATGGTGTCTTTTCAAAATTCAGCCATTTAAGAAGATTGGGACCAATGACCATTCTATTTACTGTCCTAAAATTACAAATAACAACTGTTTTTTACTTTTATTCTTGTCGTTAATCCACCAAAACTGGTAGCACATGTAAAAATGTACTCGTCTTAGAGTGTTATTTTGCATTTTTTTTACCACCATTTATTTTTTTTTACCTCCACTATGTTTGTATCTGAAGTCTGGATAGAGCATTATTTACAATGGTCGTTTTTAAACCATACCAGTACTGGTTTATCCTTTATTGTTTGTTTTATTTCTTAAGGTGTTTTCGCCAATATTTAGCGATTTTAATCCACCCATGTTTTTCAAAATGGTAGTATGATTATTAAATTACACTTAGGAATATCCAGTTATTTGTTTTAATGGTAAATTTGCTCGAAATCCAATAAAACATTAAAGATAACAAGGGTGTACCTATTCTGATGAAGTAACTACCACGTAAATGACCTATTACCCCAGATAGCAGTCGCTGGTAGTTATAATTCTTACATAATTAAGAAATAAAAAGCTAAAACAAATTTCCTATAGACGACCTTAACAATAAGTAAACAAAATTACATTATTATCAATAAGGTTTGGGTATAGATCTGTTATCTCTAGTTTATCATTGTGTAATTGTATTGAATGCTGCCGCTGTGAACTGGCTTAATTTCGTTGCATATACGAGCAATAATAATATTAGTGTTCTTATTTGTTTTTACTAATCCCCAGGTTAAAAATATAAACAGGAATCTATAAAAATACTGAAAATAACAACAACAAAAAACTAATTGCATGTGGTGTTTTTTTTACTTCCTCCATAGCATCGTTCCCTAGATTTTGATGAAATTTTTTTGCTTCCAGAAACAATATTAAATTGCTTCCTAATGTTATCCCAGTGTAAAATCTTAATAACCCTACTCTGCTACATGAGGCAAGGACATGAACATATTTTCAAGGCGAAAACCTAATGTCTTCAGAGAAGGGTTGTTCGAGTTCGGTTCGGTTTATATCGGTGAAACTTGAAGAAATACAACGTGCAAGACAGCCTGAATTGCACCCTGGGTCGTTCTAATTAAAATGCTGCTGACATCGTTGACTACATGGACATGGAATCTACAGTCCGACATGACACAAAAAGACCTTATTTTAGGTGAAACACAAAAGTTTAGAACAACCACAACGACCATGGTATACGGATCTCTGGTTTGGAAACAATTAATTTAGAGGTATTTGATGTTTTAGGACTTAGTATACCCTACATCACTATAAGCGTTCAAATTTCGAAATCAAAATCGGTTAGTTGGTTACCAAAACTTCGTTGGTTATATCGTTTTAATTTTTATTTTCATATTGATTACAAAACACATGAACAACAACAGCGAATGTATAACTCACCTTTAGGACCACTTGGAATAAAATCCAATGTTCTATCCTTGCATCTTAGATCTTGACCAGTACCATCAATCCAGACGTAAGTGGCTAGAACAATATTTTCACTTACTGGTAAATCAATGTAACGTTGCAAGATGCTTTTGTTGATTTGAGCATTTGGTGATTCTTCTAATATTCTGGACATCTATAAAACACAATTCATAAAATGAGAATCAAAGAGGGATAAAATATTTACTTGTCTAAACATATGTATGTTAAGAGTAAAACTTTGGAACCTATATGAACTAATTCTAAAAAATCTTTTACTAACAAAAGACTTTAATGGTCTTCAGTAATATACCAAGGACGAACGACCTGGATTATCTTTGAGTCAAATCCTGCAATATGTTCTTAAATAAAGAATTATTTTTGACAGACACGTATACACAATCTTTAAGAATGAAAAACAATTCCACTATGAAAATTCGTATGTTTTGTATTGCCACGTTGTTTGCTGATTGAAGAACGGAGATTTACACATTATTACACATCCATTTCAACATATTTGTGACAACTTACAGAGAAAATTATATCTTAGTTAAAGAATTAACCATTTTTAATTAGCACATCATTGAAAAACTAGCTATAAGTTAAATGAGTATCTTCAATTCCCACTTGCATATATATTATTTTAATTAAAAATATGATATTAAAATAGATATTAAAAAATCATAAAGGGTTCGATTTATTTATATAAGTTCCAAAATTAACAATGATTTCTCATCCACTATCATTTTTATCATTTCGAAGGATTTTATAAACTCAGCTACTGACCTTTTCTTAGCACAAAAATAACGGCGAGAAAAAAATGAGGGTCAATGCACAATTAATTCAAGAAAGAAATCAAATTGATATTCCTAGAAACCGACCAAACCGCAACTACGATAGAGCGACTAATTGCAGGCCCATTTATAAGAGCGACCAACAAAGCCGACTGCAGATTTGAATCATTGAAAGTAAACAGCTGCGTGGTAAAAAATCTTTGTACATTGAGAATAAGAGACTATTCGGCGAACATCCAACTTATACAAAGCCTCAAGCCTTAAACTAATGTTTGGCTGGTAGATATTCCAATTTTATCAATGCACAATAAACAAACGGTCTGTAAGAAGTTTTTGTTGTGCTTAAATCGCCGTTATAATTTTATGGGTTTCAGTTTGTACAGATATCGAGATCAATTAGAAGGAAAGAGAGAGTATGTTTCGAATTTCTTTACATTAAAGAGAATTAATGGGAATAGTCAAAAATAAATGAGTTTTGTTTTAGCATTTATTTTGATATAGGTTTGTTTATTTGTATGGCTTCTTTCAAACAACTGATATAAACGCACGACTGTGTTAAAAGAGGGAACAAAATTGATTTGTTTTCCAATTAAATTTGCTTTACAAAGGTGGAAATATGTCCTATGTCCTATGGATATGGATGTAGATAAAAATCTACAATATTATTGTAGGCTTTCTGTCATCATTTATTTTGCCATTAAATAAAGCCATGTATTTCTTTTTTTTTTGTGAAAATGGAAAATTTTGGTTACTAAGTATACATTTACGTATACATCATTCGTTAATATACATACATCTCGAATATATTTATTTAATTCAAGCTTTAATTTGAAATGGAGTTTATAGTGAAATGTGACTAATACTCAAAAAATAGACCTGTGTCCAAACTTCACAGTAAGAAAACCACAAATTCAACTGTGTTGAACTTTGGAATTGTATTAAGCTTTAATACAACCGAATTTTCAGAACATTTCTTCATAATTCGATAGATCGTAACTCGAGACATTGTATCTCGATATTTAAACAAAAGTCTTACTCCAAAAAGTTCAGAATTGGTCAAGTCCAAACACCAATTTGGCACTATCTAATTTTGTAACATAAAGCATATTTTTTTTATTTAAAGAAAAACCAATGGTGGCATAAGTTATAGAAATATAAAAAATTAAAACGATCTCATTTATGTAAACGATCCTAGGTTTAAACAACTTATTCAAAAAAGGCAAAACATTTGACCACTTTTGCTGGATACTCTATAACTTAATGCATAACTAAATTGGTCTAAAAATTAAAAATTTTCAAACTTATTTTGTGATAGTTTTTTTTGGCTGGAACACAAAAATGACGCAGAAAGCTAAGATTTTGGTTTAAACTAGCATTTATTTACTCATTTTCACAATTTAACTGAAAATGTGAGAAAAAAAATATTTTTACTTTTGTTAGTACTTTTCCAAAACTAGCCAAGTCGTTGAGGCTTTAAAATGTATTTGTATGAGTTTTCTTTTCTAATGCAAATTTTTAATTTTTTTTTACCAAAAAATTTTAAAAAAGACCAGTTGACCGAAGATAAAAAAAAAAACCAAACCAGTTTATTTTTCCATTACTTTATACATATATTGAGATGTGCACGTAGAGTAAAATACTGTTCATACAATGACTAATAACTTTTGGCTAACTATATAACTAACTACATACATAATTGATCCACAAATATAAATTGATTTCATTTTGTTAAGCCAAAGGAAATTTTGCTTAAAACCAATTTTGTAAAAAAAAAAGTTACGCATACGCCATAGCGACCATGTGTTTCCATGGTAAAACATCAAACTGGAATTTCAAAATTGTATTTCATTACAAATAAAGAGTGGATTTTATTAGACTGATAGGGTGTTGATTTAATACCTTGTTGGAAGAAAATATCACGTAGATTGAACTATTAAACAGCTATACAAATAATGACTTCTTCTTTCAACTCTGTTCTTCACTTGAACAGTCTGCTAGCGACGGACTAAGCAAAATTCTAAAACAAAGCCTGCTAAGGTTTTCTTTATTTAAAACTGGCTTCAAAAATAACAATTAAGAATATTGTTTGACTCGACCGTCTTCACATGACGTTTTTATTTTCCACTCCTTCAAAGTTTTTGCATAGAACAAAAAAATCCATAAAATACTAAAAATTGGATCACTTGTCTATTTAATTTATCAAAAAACTAGACGTACGAGACCTTGGATTTTTTTATATTTTGATAGTGTACCAATTTAAAATCTGAAAACAAAATTCGATTAGAATTTACCTTCACAAAAAAAAATAGTGTGAAGTCCCCGCCGCAACCGGGAGGTGAGATTCTATAACGCGTAACTTGTTACTTGAAAAACAAAAGAATTTGTTCGGAATTTGTCGCTCATTTTTTTTCGCTTTTCAAAAACGAATTATCATTTTCGTATTGTTTTGTATTTAATTTGGCCCCGGATTTGGATTTTCATTCGAATACACAAAAAAAAAACTTGTGATACAAATCAAACAAGAAAGACCTTACGCATTTTCATTTGCGTATTGCGGGTCAAATTTGATTAATACGTTCGCAGGAACCCTATATCGTTTGTATACAAATAAATTCGTAATCCATTCGATAATGTATCTCTCCCAGTAACAATAAAATCAAACAAATTCAAAAACTGTTCTAGTAAATTTATTACAAGTAACTGTTACATTTTAATTTTTATTTAAGTTGTTGTTTTTTTTTTTCTACATTCATGTATAATAATATTCGTCAGAAATGTCACACATTGCTTACACTTAAAATAGCATACTACCAAATAAATTAGTTACATTATTATAGGTATGCCTTCGATTTTTTTTTTATTTCGAAGAACTCTTGTATATAATAATTATAATTTATTTTTTAATTTTATTTTAATTGTTTGATAAATTAAAATATTTTATGATCTATCACAATTAATACAAATACATTTATAAATCTTATTATTAAAATACAAATAGTAAATATCATTTATTAATAATAATTAACATGTAAAATGTTATTTTTAGTTGGATTTTTTTTTTTCAGACGATGAATTTTTTTTTAATAAATCGTTAATTTCGTTTAAAAATAAAACAAATAAGAAAATACAAAAAAAAGAGAAACATGAAAAATATAACAAAATTGTTATGTTGATGAGTTAGGAAAAACTTCATTGATTTTCTTGTTTGTTTACGGTGGTTAATTTTTATGATTTTTTTTTTTCAGTGTCTGATGTAATTAGTTTTTTTTTTTTTTTAATATTCTATTTTTCTTAATTGAATGATTACATAAGGTTCATTTAGCATTTCGAGAATATTAGTAAAACAATTTTTGATGAAAATACCGTGAATTAATATTTAAATTTTTTTGGTTGTAAAAATTGCAATTTCTATTGATAAAATTTGAGAACTAATAATTCCAAATTAAAATACAACTTTTTAGTAGAAATGGAATGCTTGTTTTTTTTTTTTGTATGTACATAATGTACATATATGTAATATATTTATCTAGAAAAGAGATTTTACTCGTACTAATTGATAAATGAACAAGATATGTTCATTTAATTTCTATCTATCAAGCATCAATTAATGAATGATAATAATTATGAAATATTTGAAACTTTTTTTTACTGAATTTTATTTATATATTTAATTATTTGTAAGGAATTAAATCAGTTTTAAGTTATTTATCAATTAACTTCTAATTGGAGTATTTAGTACTTGACTTGGTTTAATATAACGAACTGGAACCGCTAAGAAATTAATCTAAAATTCGGAACCAAGCGAGTTTCCTTACTTTTAAGATTTAATGCAAAACATTTTTCAACCGTCTCCGTATCGACCGTTCCATTGTCGCAAGTTCTTTTATTATCGCGTGAAATTTCTTTCTTGAAATTTAAATGTATGATTTTGGGAGTATGAAAATAGTTTCAAAATCATCAATGCTAAACCTTTGGAGAATCAGAATCAAATTATCAAAGTCCTCACCGATACCTTTGATATCAAAATAGAGTCTTCTTTAACATCGATCTTGAAAGAATAATGCGGAACTCTTACTTCAAAATTTGCATTCTTTAAAATCGAAAGAGTTCCTTCTCCCTAATCACTGTAGCGTGTTCCAAGCAGAAATGATGGCCATAAAAGAGCTCTTGATGTGGCTCAAATAGATGAAGAAGAAACAATCTAACATCTTCTGTTCTCATGTCCTGCTCTTTTCAGCAGACGTAGAAGATACAAGTGATCTAATCAACACAGAAATCTCCAACATTCACCGCTTAGTTAAAAGCTGGTTCAATTAGTGAGAAATTTTGTTGCAATATCATGGTATCACAACGGAGCAAGTGGTGTAAATGTGTCAGTAGTTTTCCTGGAACCATTTCTATCTATCCTAACCTAACGCCAACATTCTAACACCAATACCGTCAATATTGACTAAATCAGAAGAACACACTGACGTGATTTTTTGAGCAGCATCAAAGCGAGAGTCGCAAAAATGGATTTGACTGTTAGTGAGGGCTAAGCCAATTATATGCTGTACTCAAAAAGGATACCTAACACCGCCACTTTGAACAAATAATTAAAAATGCCAAACGTTGCTTCTTTGCTCTAAAATCTAAAACAATTGACTAAGTGCCAATGTGTAAAACCATGGCATAAACCATTACATAATATAAGTCTTATATATAGAAGCTCTTTTTTTATAGAGAATTAGAAATGGGTTAAAAATGGCCAAATATAAAAGGTAAACCTATCTTACTATCGTTAGCGTATTAATAAACATTATCGATGTCATGAAAACACCGCTTTTAGCTGTTTTTATAACACTAAACGATGCTTATTCACTCAGACGAGCGCGAGAGGTAAGAAATATCCCGAGAGGCATATGAAGTGGAGGAATTTTTCGCACCCAAGGAGAGTTTTAAACTCTTTCTGAAATTAAAGCACCTGCTGGAAACCAAATTTAAATGTATTGAATATTTCTAAGAACGATCATTCGTTAACATATTATTTTTCTTTTGAAAATCTGATTTTAAAATTTAACTAGAATCTCGTTTTATCATGACACGATAAAAGTCATTATTTGTTATTGATTTTAGAACTTTGTTGTAAAACATTTATAAATAGGTACATAAATAAATTTAAATATTAGAAGAAAAAAAATAAAAATTCACCAACAATATTTCTTTTTCATTTTACAAAACAATAATAATAAAAATAATAATCGTATATAAGAATTAAAAATTATTTATTTTATTTTGTGCGGAAGCATATTGTGCCTTTTTGTTATATTCTTATTTGTTTCAATTATTTATTTTGATAATTGTATTTTTAAATCGAATTAATAATACATTCTATAATATTATTTAAAAAAATATTTCAAATTATAAAAAAAAAAAAATATTTTAAAAACGTATAGAAATCTTTATATAAAATAAAAACAAAACAAAAACATACGTAAAGATCATTGAAAAGAAATTATATAAAATATTTACTGCTGGCAGTTAACAAATATAAAGAATATAAATAAACATAAATATTGCACTCAATTTAAATGATGTAACTTAATTTTGTATTATTAATTTTTTTTTTATTTTAACAACATTTATAGCTGCTAATTTGTTTAAGTTTGAGTAAATGGTTTATTATAATAAGTAAATGGTGTGATAAAAATTGTTTTTTTTTTCAACTTAATGTTAAATTTTTATTACAGTAAAAAATAATATAAAATTGGAAAGATATACACATAATACTTTACACTTGAAAAATTTAATACCTAAAATTAAAACAAAAATTCTTGTAAAGCTTTAAAATTGTATATACCAATATTAAAATTTTATAAATTTAATTTTTGTTTTATCTAGACAAGACTATTATTTTTTAAATGTAATAAGCTGGAAGCAAAATGCAAGGTAGGTTCATATTTGTGCCCTTGATTATGAAAGTGGACTAAGTCACTCCTAAAAATGGCATCAAATCTAGCCTAAAAATAATTATTATTTAAGGAGTAAAGTTTATTTGAAAGCGAAATTGCAGTAAATAAACTTCTTTATTGCTTCTCTAGTGATTTCATAAAAGAAATATCATTAAATCGTTATAAGAAAATTATTGTGTAAGTTTTTCTTCAAACAATGCAAAAAGTGACTTAGTCCACTTTCATAATCATGGGCACATTTAACTTTTCAAGCTCTAGAGATCGTTAAAAAATATTTGTGACGAGACGAGTTTTTTTTTTTTTTATTCGTCTATTTTTTTAACAATGTTACTGTATATTTCATAGAATAATTCAATTTTTATAACAATAGTTCATAAAGACCTACAATTTTTTACCTAGGAAAATGTAAACTGCTTACTTTAAGGTCTTTCAAAGTTCAAGAAATAGATAGCAAATGTTATAAATATGGCTGTGGGTGTAACCTAGTGAATAAAGGAAATGCCAAGACATCTAAGATTTTCGAGAAATGAAAAGGCAGAATGTCAATACTATTTTGAAGGGTTAAAGAAATGGCGACATCTTGAATGCTATCATTAATGAGAAGCCAAATTCTTTATCTTAGCATTTAAAATGCAAACTCCAAGAAACGCACGTAAAGCAAGCAACGCATAAAATGCAAAATAATTCAAAAATTTGCTCAAATATATTTGCGCAAGTAAAAAAATGTTTTGCATTTTGGTAAAGCAGAGGGATTTGTATTTGTAAAATTTTCTGAAAATTAGATTTGAATGCCATCTGTTAGCCAAACCTGATATCTACCGTTCCTTAAACTGGGAACCCCCTTAAAGTTCATAGTTTTTATTTTATTAGCAAATTAGAAAATGGAAACTCATACAAATGCCTTCAAAACGATGAGGTTTTAATGCTCTCCTATAAAATTTGCTAAAATGAAGTTACACACTTTTCTGGTTTCACCAACGATTTATGATGAGTTCGAAACTAAACTCGAACCTACTCATTTCGCTGAAATAGCTAAATCGATTTTGCGAGTGAAGTGAGCTGAGTAGGGCGAGTTGGCGAGCCGACTTACACTCGCAAAAATAGCTAAATCTCGACACTGGCCAAATCTGTTAGAGCGTAACTTATTATTTTCTCTATAAAAGAGTGAACAAGTTCTGTAATATGAGCGTTATAATGAATATAATATGAGGCGTTAAACCACTCTTTGAGCAACTCTGAGCTATGAAGCCATAGCTCTTCTTAAAAATTTAATTAATTTTTATATTGATAACAACCACCCACTCAGAGATTTTCATTTTGATGCACTGAATCTGAATCCGAGGTATGTTGATCCGTACAGGCCCAGGTTTCGTTTTAAGTTCCAAAAACTATAAACAAATTTACCCATTTTTTGTAGTTTTTTTTTTTTGGAAACGGTTTTTATCAAAAGCACCTAATATACGGGTTCAGCGCATCGAAATATGTAACCCTAAGTGGGTGTGGATAGTAAAAGTAGACGCAATTTTTGTCTGCCGTTTAAAATTTTTATTCCATAAAATTATGAAATTTTTTTTTTTTATTTTTGAAAAAAATGTATATATATCAACACCATTTACTTTTACTAATTTTTTTTAAAATTTTGCCTTGAATGTTTCGATTGAATATCATTTGTATTTAAAAATTTGACAATTAAGCTGCTATTTTTTTTTTTTTTTTTTTTTTTCTTATTTAAATCCTACATTCAATAAAATATCGCGCTAATGTTAAATCTAATTTGGTTATTTTTTAAGTGTTGCATATTTTTGTATCGTTTGAATGTTAAGCAAAAAAAAAAAACATATATCGCTGCTTTTTTTAAACTTACAACATTCTCATTATTAATGTTGTTAACTTAACATCTAACACAATTGATTATCTTCCTCTTTCATATTTGTTTTTTTTTTTTTTATAAATTTGGACATTGTCCATTAATTTGCCACATTTTCCCTAAGTTTAAAATTTATTTTTTTTTATTGGATATTTTCTAATATTTATAAAATACTATATAAAATCTACAATCTAATTCAATAGTTGTATATCATGTTTTTTTAATATTTTTTGCGATTTTTTCCTCTTCGAGGATTTTTGTTGTAGTTTTTATTTTTAATTTTTTAATTAAAATTTTAAAATATTCTTTCTGAATGTATGGAAACTCATTTTTTTTTTTTTTAAATACAAAAATTCAATATTGTATTGGATGTAAATATAATATGTATATAATGTAAAAAAAAAATACTTGTAGTACTTAAACGAATGTGGTTTAAAATTGAATCTAATATTATAAATAAATAAATACAAACTTTTTTTACTTTAAATATTATGATGTAAATTCCGTACTCTCTCTTCGCATATTCAGTTCGTTAAAGTCAATGTCGGTTGATTCAATTGATTGAATCGAAGAGCTTCTCAATTTGGCCGCTGGAAATTTTCCTCTACTTTTAATCGCTGTAAGCTGAAAAGTTTAAGATAAGTTTTTTTTTTTAATTAATTAATTAATTATCACTCTCAGTACAAATTAAATTAAAAGGAAACGCACAAAAATAAAAAAAAAAAGATAAACATGCAAATATGGTGTCACAGCGCTATAGAAGTAAATGCGTCTAAAATGAATGGCGTTAGTTTCTTAAATGCGCACACGAGTCTGTTTAATTATGTTTATATATATGCTATTTTGTTTTATATGCTGATTCAATGGAAAAGAAAAGAAAATAAATTGAAATATGATAAAAAAAAGATATAAACTAATAGAGAAGTTTTACTATTTTTTTAATTCTATGTACAAGTTTTTTTTAGCGTGCTGGTGCAAATATTTTGTTTTTTTTTTCTTATGTACAAACTTTTAACACTAGAATGACCAATTGAAATAATAATTTATACCTGCAGATCCTTAAACATAAATACATTTGTGACGAAACAAGTTAAGGAACTGTCAACTTTTTTTGGCCTATAGAAGGCCAACAAGAATTTAGGAATTTTAAATAAAACAGGTGGGTTGGAATGAAATTCTCTAACATAGGGCATTATCATTGCTGTTAAATACTTTATACATTATTGAAAAGGTCTTAATGTCTTCTTTCTAAAACAGTCAAGAAATTTGTGAAAATTTGACGACGCTAGATTTTTTGCAATGGCTGAGGATCTAAAAACCGTTTTTTGACCCTAAGTGCAACGTTTAAACATCCATAACTTTTTTTCTTGTTAGTTGCACCAACATTTTATAATATAAAATATAAAAATATAAGAAAAATGGTTGTCCTACATACCCCAGAAGTTAAAAAAAAATTAAATTTGTATATCAAAATCAATTATGTATTTATAAATAATTTGTTTTTTTTTTTTGTGAAAATTTATTTTTGGTATCTAAAGTGTTGTGTGTACATACATCTGTTAATATGTGTACCGTATTGTTTCATTACTGAGATGTAGTCATTTCATTTGCTTATAACTTTTAACAAAATTGAAATTTTTCAAAAATACTTTGGAATATTATTTTTAACATAATATATGTAAATCTTCCGATATATGCAAGAAAAAGTATCAAATGCAAGAAGTTGGTTTTAGGAGGCCCACTTGAGAAAATTTGACTCAGTAAGATTTATAGATCGTACTAAATAAATACAGACCTGAGCATTTAATTTGAGCAGGAGGTACCAATTTTTAAAAAGCTTTATTTTTTCTCAAAAACGAGTCCTTCGATTTTAATTAAGAAAATCAAGTGCCTTTTTTTTATTTTGAAATTTTTCGTAAACTACAGGAGCAATTACGATAAAATTTGAGCTCAAATAAAGTAAGAACTCGAAAAAAAACGAAGATGGAGTAAATCCAAAACACTCAGCTTGATAATATATAATTTAATTTGTTTGATTAATGTTTTTTTTTTTGCTTCATGGGTGTAGAGCATACAAAAAGTATCACCTTAGCTGATTCGACCCCAGAATGGGAAATTTGAGGGAAATTTTAGCTATATTGTCTTTACATACCTGGATACATGTGAAATTATACGAGGAAAAGTGAAAAGGATTTTTGTATGTACATACATACATACATATACATATATCCATTTCAACAATTAGAATTCTTAGTCAATTTCTAGTGTCAATTTCTTAAAAGTAAAATTCACTACTTCTATAATTATATTGTTAAAAAAAGTGTAAAAATACATTCTTTGGGCAAACAAAAATGGAGCAAAAGTAAGCAACACTACTTTATTCAAAACAAGGACACACCTTAAAAAACAGCTTCTTTGTTTAAAATTTAATTTAATAACAAGAAAAAATCTATTTAACTTTGCGAAACTTGAACTAGAATGACACTTTTTTTCCAAATCAAACTATACAAAAAACTTTATAGCTATTTCCTTTAAGGTTTGATTTGTTTATCGACAGAGACAAAAGTTGCGTAAGTAGCCTTTTGGTTTGTTTACCGGGGAGAGAAAGAAGTAGACGGTCCGAATTTATGACGAGAGTAATTTTCTGGAATCGTTTGCAGCCACTAATCGGCAGATTGCGGAACAGTTTACTGTTAAAACCGAATAAGCAGCGAATTTTTATTCAATATAATTAACAAGAGCAATCCCAGAGTAATGGAAGAGCTCTTAAATTGAACACAAATTAAAACGTACTGTATTCTTAACAGATTTTCTCAGTTAGGTATGTACATATTTAAAAAACAAACAACAAAAAATAAGCATTTAGAGAAAACAGTCAAATCAAATAAAATTATAATGCACTCACAAACGAAAAAAAAAATCTTTGCCAATTTCAAATCAGAATACAAAATCATCATAATCTACACTTTCGTATTTTTTTGTTGTTTTATGTTTTTATACAAATAGTTTAGCAAGCACTCATGCAATATTATATATTTTTTATTGTTCAGACAAAACCTTTTTTTATTCATATCACATGCATAATATAGTAGTCAAAAATAAATAAAAGACTTATGTATTAATGTATAATGAATTTGTCTTTTTGTTAGTAATGACCTGCAATCTTTTTAGCTTATCCACTTCCATGGTTCAGAATCTGGGCTTGTTATTGGCGTGGGATACTAAAAAATATATTTGTTCAAATTTTCAAAAGAACCAAATAATTTAATTTTTCTTTTTTAAAAAATGTAAAAAAAGATAAAGCAAAGAACCAAAAGCATTGTTAGCTGTAGCTTATTTTTGTGAAAAAAATAAATTCAAAGTAGGAATAGGCGAAATAAAAAAAGGATCAATTTTTTTTGAAGGATTTAAGTGAGATAAATTATTTTGTGTTTGTGTAGTTTTATTTTTTCGTTTTTTTTTTTTTTATAAAACAGTGAAGATTATCTGCAGCGTAATTCACGTGTTGAGTTTGTGCCTTTCTAATGAACATTGTTAATGGTATGTTGTATTTTTAACGTTGAATTTATTTACAAAAGTTTTTGGGAAAGGATTGTAGGGGAAAGGAAGGAAGTACTTACCTCTGCTTTGAGATCAGCTAATCTGTCCTGCAGATCACGAACTTTGTCAGATTCATCAAGATTTGAACGTAGTTCACCTTCAGCAAGCATTTCGGAGTTCTAAATTAAAAATACGTTAATATAAATCTTTTAAAGTACTTCAATTTAATACCTTTGTCTCTAAACGAGATATTTCTTGCTTTAGCTCGGCAACAGTCTGACTTTGCTCTGTGAATTTAATTTTCACATTCATAAGCTCGTCCTTCATACGAGATTCCAAGTCCGAATATCTGTTAAAAGAGAATTATAAGGATTAATGTCAACATTTTGAGAGGCAATTGCTAATTTGTTGAGAGCCAGTAATTAATGTCACATCTGTAAAAATTCGCATTTAATTACCTATGTTGCTGTTCGCGAGCTTTACTGGCCAAATCTTTTTCGCGATTAAGAGATTGTTCGAGTTCTTCTTTGAGTTTCTTTTTCTCATCGTCTTGTCGACGAAGTTGATTTGTTGACACTTGTACTTGAGTTTCTAGTTCCATTACCTAAATAGTATAAACAATAAATTAATTTATTTTTTTTAAATTCATAATTTGTATTAAAGAAAACTCACTTTTAAACGTAACTCTTTAAGCTCAGTTAAAGTTTCCATTTCTCTTATTCTTGTTGTCATAAGATCTTCTTCTAGTTTTTGCATTTCATGCGATTTGGTTGTTGAATCCCAGAAGTTTGTGAGAAGTTTCTTTGGTGTTGAATCGACTGATGGTGTACTATGTTCAGCCTTGTGCTCTTGCAATTGTCGTTGCCATTGTGAGCTCAGTTCTTGTACACGTTGTTTTAGATCCTTAAGTGATAAACTAGCTTCGGCTTCACGCAATTTACTTGCAATTAATTCATCTTGTAAATGCGCTACCGAATTATCGGGTGTGATTTCACGTAGTTTTTGATTTTCTTCTTCAATTTCTTCGATTTTTGATTTCAAATTACGTATAGTGTCTTCACTTTCGGCTAAGCCTTGACGTACTTTAACTAGCTCTTCTAAAAGACAAGATACCATTTCATCACGTTGTTTGAGAGCTTCTTCTTTCATGCAAAGTTCATCAATAGAACTCTGACGGGAGTTATTCTAAAAAAATACATAAATATAGATTAGTAATGATTAGTGAATAATTATTGGAAGTTCTGTCTAATATCATGCACAATTTGAAACTCTATTCACTTGATTATTATATACATGCAATCAAGAAAAAATAAACCAAATTCGGTATAAGGAAATAATAAATCTATTTTTATATTGCATTTATAATTAGTGAGAAAACAACTTCGGTATCCGAGGTAGATTTAATTTCTATACGTGAAAATGTTTTTAACTGGTAGTTTACACAATTTATTTATTTTTAACGTGAATTTTCTGAACTCATCAACAATTTTGGTAGATCTATTGCAAAGATTTTTTAGATTTTTTTAGTTTTATAGAAAACTATAAAAAAGTATAGTAAAAATATGAAACTACGATAAAAAAAAGTCCCAAAATTTAAAGAAAATCGAATTATTCTTTGGTAGGTGCTAGATTCTTCCGTGTCAGAATCATTAATTAAATCTTCCCCTGCAAATGCTCTTCGTCTTAAAGATTGATGAATAGTCCCCGAACCTAGATCGCATGAAAATCCAAGAGAATTTTTTTTTTAAACCTTAAACAAAATAGGTTGAATTTCTGCAATTAAATAACTCTGTTTATTATGGACGGTTTTAATCATTACTAATTAAATTTGGGAAGGAACAAACTACTTTTCCAGTGACGTCATAGCCATGTAGAAGTAATGGTTTGAAATGATATTCCATATTTTGGAAGGATTGACCTTGATTTTACGTCGTCACGAATGACTGCGAATTTGTGTAATATCACTCACAAAATGGATTTTTCAGAGTTAAGTGATTTATATATATAGCACACAGCACACACAGATAACGAGCTATTCACACCGCTAGAACAGTTTCAATCTGGATAAACGAGTAAAACATCACACTGTTGGAATAGTCTTCTGACTCTCCGGACCTAAAACTTGTTGACAAAGGTCGGGAATGACTTGTTCGTTAATTCTATGAGTGAGAATGATAATTTGAAAATAAAAAATAATTTAAAACTCCAATAAAAGACGACTGAAGAAAAGTAAACGTAAATTACTTGAAAAAGTTGAAAATGGCTATCCTTGAATATGTATCAGTAAAAAGTATTTTTCTTAAGTTTTTATAGGTGCAAAAATTGATTGTTTCCCGTTTTTAGGGTTAACCTATTCTGTTGACCGGCAATGTATTTTCTTGCATATTTGAAATTATTTTTGAAATAATAATCTTTTTGAAAACAGCAAGTTTACCAAATCACCAAGCGAGATGGTCTGTTGTCAAATTTCGGAGCATTGTTGCTATTGAATATGCATTTATATCTTTGAACAAAAATTTTAATTATTTCAAGTAATTAAAAAAAAAATAACTATTCATAGCAAACCTTAACTCATATGATAATTAAATGCATCGTCAAATTTTTTGTTTTCATTTAACTCAATTTCAATTAGTTTAATTATTATGATCTAACAAACTGATGCAATTGTTAATCTTTTTTCATTTAAGACAAAAATTCACAAAACTAAAACAGCACACAACACTAACATGCTAATTCACAATCACTATTAAGAACAAGAAAAAAAACACCTGTAGTTTGTTACTTACACTATCAATGGAGACATTCTGTTTAAGACATTTAAGAAAAAATCAGATTTAAAAGATACATTTTATATCAGAAGCTTGTTTAAGTAAGTTTAAAATATTGCTTACATTTTCCTGAAGCCTCAAACTTAAACCACGAACTTCTTCATTAGCATTTTCCAATTGATGTGAAACTTCGAGAAAATTTCGACGCAATTGCAGCAACTCGGTTTGAATAGCAAAACTAAAACAAACAATCAATGGAAAAGTTTATTTCAAAATAGTTTTTATTTTTATTTTAAAACATACCTAGTTTCTTCTTCCTCAGCACGTGATACTTGTCCTCGTACAAGTTTATCAGCTAATTCAGCACTTTCAGCTTCAAGCAATTCATTTCGTTGCTTAAGCAAACGATTCTCTCTCCTCAGACGTCTAAGTTCAACCATCTCTTCTTGTTCTTTCTTCTTTAAATCAGAGTATTCTTTTTCCATTTTCTTCATTCGTTTTGTATTGATCTTCATGGAATACGTTAAATTAAAGAATGCTTCAGGGTCAGCTTCGACCTTGCCAGGAAGTTCTTTTTGGAAAAACTTAAAATTAAACAAAACAAAATAAAATCGATGATTATTTAGTTTACAAAGTAGAGAAGTAATTCATTATACTTTAAGCATTGCCTCCATATCCAAACACAAAAGTGTTTCTTTCCCTAATGTTAGCAAGGCGAGGGCTACTTTGAAAATAAATTCCATTCCTTCGCTAAGGAAAACATCCATAACGCGACAGCTTAGATTTAAATTTAAAGCTGTTGTATAGAGAGTCAGGAACCAACTGGATGCGTACATAGTGGTTTGGAATGCTTGCTGTTGAAAATGAATATGCATTTCTGGTATTTGTTCTTGTACCAAACTTTCTAGTTGATACATGCAAAGTCCTAATTCGGACATCGATGGTTTGAACATGTCACGCATGCGATGCTGTTGCATTATTTGAACTAAAACAGCAAAGGCTTCCTCTTCAGGCATCTATAAAACAAATAATTAAAATTAATTATTATACATTTCAGTTCGTCCACAGGAAAATAAAATTTAAGTTTAGCATTCATTTAAATTTAACGTTTGGTACATTTAAGCATGCCCTTTTCCGCATTCCATCTTAGATAATGAAAAATATCGGTGTGATAATAACAATAATGACAATAGTGACAATAATTTTAAAGTGTATGCATTTTGTTCCAATAAATGCGACGAGACAAATTCTTGTTTATCTTCAGTAAAGTCACATTGGAGGCGAACTGCATTAAGGTATAACCAACACAGCTCCCAGATTTACTTTACCTAGTCTAGCCATACGTTCCAATACACGACTTCGATCAGGCTGTCTCCAAAGATCAGTAGAAATAAGATCAAATCGTTTTATTTTTCTGAACATGCTCTTTAATACGTAAATAATTCTCATAGCAAGAAAGAAGACGTCAAAGAAAATATAATCCGAAATCGAATTATTGATAGGTCAAAACATTTTTAAAGTTTAAAAATATTTGTTTATTGGTTCAGTTCACTGATTCCTCCTAATTTGAAAATAGCTTGAGTGCAACTTGAAAACCAGTACGTGAACGAATTAGATAAAAATCGCTTCGGATGCATATCATAATGTCAAAAAATGGATACATCCACCAGGCCCATTTCAAGATAGCTTCAACAGAATCTGCACATGAAAGCCAATCGACGATAAGCGATGTATCTCATAACTCCAGCATAAAATAAATAAAATTGGAGAGAAGCAAACATCCAAACAAGCCGAGGCTTTCGTTCGAGTCGACTCTACCTTGATACAGT
Organism: Episyrphus balteatus; assembly: GCF_945859705.1. Lineage (NCBI taxonomy): Eukaryota > Metazoa > Arthropoda > Insecta > Diptera > Syrphidae > Episyrphus > Episyrphus balteatus. Next base: position 71,077,046 of record NC_079135.1, read on the forward strand.
ATTAATTTTACTACTAACACAAGAATGTTCATTCTCTCGATTTAAACGAAAAACGTGTGAAAAGGGGTACAAAAGCTAATCACAAAGATGTCAGTAAAACGTTTGACCAATATCCGTTATAATTCAATATATGTAGATTAGACTGATTCAAAAAAAAAGATAAAAAATTCTAAACACAAATACACAATCTTTCCCATACAAATCGTATGGGAAATAGAAATTTGCGATGCGGCGGTACTAAATGTTAACATTAAGGGCTGAAACTTTTACAGTATTTTTTTTTCGTCATTTCCAACAATATTTTCAACAATGCTTTGAACAAAAGAAAAATTTTTTTTTTTTGAATCAGTCTAATGTAGATCCTTCAAAAAGACTTCGTTTCGTCACTAAAAGCCAGCCAAAAGTGCACAGAAGTGTCTAGAGTTCTATTTTTCAGGTTTTATACCAGTAGAAGATAGGGAAAGTATAAAAAAAAAGAATGCGTGCAAAAGTATCCTCATAACCATTAAGTTTAAAAAACTTCCCTTATAGCTAAGAACATTTTTTCGAGTGACATTAATTTTTTTTTTTTTAACTCTATCATGGCCAAATATATTTTACGCAATACAGTTAAAAAATATGAACTTGTTTATTTAATATAATGTTCTTCATTTGTAACAGAACTTATGGCTAGACTTGGTAGGTTATCATCAGAATACATTTTTTTAAAGTAAATTTCGCGCATAGAGGTCACAAAATTTTACGATAACAAATGTAATTGCTAATATCGAATTCGAAATTTTGACTCAGAACCAGACCTAAAATAAAAGTTATGAAAATGAAGATATGAAAATTTAAATCGGGCTTTCAGGCTATGGTCTCTTGGTGAAGGAATACCGGAACCCGTCTATAAATGTGATGTAGTTTTGTTAACGTCGACATTTAAGATCTGGTAGTACAAAATTAAAAAATTATCAAAACATGTTAACAATTTACCTGCATAAGAAGCAATCCAACAATAAATCCAGATCCTTGACAATAGCCAACTTCACGATCATGCAGTGAATAGGCTTTCATTACATTAAAAAGAGCCTCCTGACCAAGACCATCTTTCTCTTTGAAAAAATCATGTTCTGGATATGTTCGTGCAATATCCCGCCTAATGACTTTTTCACATGCTGATGTTGCTTTAATATATTCAGCATATTGCTTCTTATCAACTTCACTTGCACCGCACAATAATTGCCAGACAATTGGCCTAAAATGATGAGGAATTCCCCTACGTACTAGTTCTCTAACGCAAGGCGTCTTTTTCTTAAGACTTCCCTCCCAATCATTAAGTATAGTAGCCCAAGTGGTCCATACATCTTCTTCAGCAACTGAATTTCCACCTATAACAAAAATAGATATACAAATAATTAGTTTTCTTATCTGCACATCTAAAACTTTTAATGAGACACAATTAAAACTTACTTGAATTAATACTGATTTGACTTGTATCGGAATTCTTTCGACTATGTGTTGAATGTAATGAATTTAAACTTTTGGCATCACTTTCGATAAGTTTATTTGCAGCTTCGAGTTTTGCAAGGAGATCCATTTCAGAGGTGGGTAAGTTCTCGGGGCTTTTGACTTCCATTTTTTTGCTACTTTCTTGCTGAGTAGCAGTTGTTAAGGTCATCGCCTCTTTAATTAATTTGAAGATGAGAATGTTTCCCCCTTTTTTGGAATATTTCTCGATTGGATAAATTAATGGAATGAATAGTTGAGTATATGTTTTTTTTTTTTGTCTTATAACTCTCCACTTATAGCATCGTAGATAATACTTCGTCTGTAAAGAATTCAATTTTATTTTTATGATTACTTAAGTGTTTGAGTGTATCAATCGAAATAGAGTATGTATATCTATTTTGTGTTTATGTAAATGTGTAATGTAATAAAAAAGTGCATTTGCATTTGAAATTAGCTTATTTCTATTATATATGCGAATAACCCTTACAATTTTTGGTTGAATAATTAAAACAAATAATTAAGAACATAGAAAATTAATCAATAAACCTTAAATTCTCATTCTCGTTACTGAGAGAACAGCGGGTGGGGTAAAACCTCCCTTTTCAGGATTTTCAACTATGTCTTGACGGGGTTTGCGTCATGTCACGTGGCATTTCCGAGCTTTTGGTGTGTCTTCTCTTGGTAATTTGGGGGTAAATGTTTTTCAATTTAAGTCTTATGAACTGCAGATTAAAGTTTACTTTTAGAAAGTGGATAATTTAATTTAGAAATTTAGAATTGGTTAAATAACCCTGCTATCAAATGCATTCAAAAATTTTAACTCAGCTGCATCAGTTTTAAAGAAAATATTACTTTTTTACCCAACTTAGTACTAAAAAATTTTACATGACTCTAATTCAATGAGCCGTAGTGTAAAAAAAATGCAATACGATGCTTCGGCAAGTTGCCTTAAAAGTTGGTGTGTTCAATTTTCTTTTCAAAATGGTACAACATTGTTGGGAATATTCCATAAATAACCGAGATAAATTTTTTTTTTCTTAAGAAATCCGACTTTTTTATGAGGTAATTTTTCCATATTATTCAAGTTTTGTACCCTATCAGAACCTTTCAGAATTTGATAGCAGGGTTATTGAAGGTTCCGTAACAAAAGAAAAAAATGAGAAAAATTAAGATTTGTAGTCACGGCACATGAAAAACCGTCACAGGGTGACCATTTTTTCGACTTTTTTTCAAATGCCCATAACTCCCAAAATATTTGGCTGCGATTTTTTTTATTATTTTTCTGATAACTGTCACCACCTACCCTATCAACCGTTTTCGTTTCGACGTTAACTTTTGGGACACCCTGTATATTGTCATGTTCAAACGAGTGACCCTGAGATCCCCTTCAAAAAGGCAATATCATTCATCATCAGAACCCTGAACTAACAAGAAAAATAGGTAAAACAAATCCTGGTACCAGCAAATGGCAAAACACTATGCTTAACGCCGATTTCTGAGCTCAACCCTTATCTTATTTTAATCGATTATGTTTTTTTTACCCATACATTTTTTAGGGGTTCTCGATTGGAAAAATATATTTTTTTATACACTTTTTATCAATGTTTTATTTTCATTCCATTTAATTTGTTATTTTTTTTTGTTTTCAAAAATAAATCGCCGCAATCTACATTGTTGAACCATTTATCTGTCGGCTTCAGATAAATGACGATAAAAACTATTTAATGGTTGGGCATGATCAAATGCAAATTAAATTTAAAAATTTCTATTTCACTGCTGTTTCATTTTCTAAATAATCGCAGCTGTTGAAAAAATGTTTTTCCTATGTTTACTTAGAATATAAGAACAATTGTTATACACACATGTTGATAACAATTTAGATTTTATAATGTTTAGTATGTACAAGTACATAATAGAAGTGCCGAACAAAGCTTTAAGTTTGGAATTTAAACACAATTAATGTAATTGAAAATTACAATGTAATTGAAAATTACAATGTAATTGCTTTTAAATCAAATGTTGACTAATTTTGCATCTAGCTATTTTATTATTTGATTTTTTTTTAATAAAAAAATGCCAAACTGAGAAATAAATCCAAGTTTAGATTTTAATTTTGTCTTTAGAAATATTATGTAAGTTCCCCAAAGTACATCTGTAAGTGAATCGTGAACGCGTCATGTTTTATTCAAGGATAAATTTCGAAAATTCGTGAAAGTAAAAATAAATGTTTAGTTTTTTCTTTGCTCGTAGATGGGGGTTTTCAAAAAAATGAAAATAAAAAATAAACTTATTTACCAGGCAAAAATATTTCCTAAGTATTTCTTTAAAGAACTTTTTCACTACTTTAGAGTTATTGCAACTTAAAGAGTAGTCATATTTCAGAAACACAGATTCCAATTACTTGCTCATATCGAACCTTTTCGAGAAAATCACAATATCTCGAAAACTTTATATGGGGGATATGCTTTAAAAAGGAGATTTATGTAGGTATTAAAGAAATAACAATAACGGGTCTTGGAAATTTCGCAAAAATCATCTCTACAAAGTTTCTAGCAAATCCACCCAGCCGTTTAGGCCTTACGTACAGGTGGACGGGATGACGAAAAATACTTTTTTTATCTTCTCCATCATCGTAATGTTGGTTCTGATCAAAACCTCAGAATTTTTTTTTGAAAAGAAACCAATACTTGCCCTGTACACAGAGAAAAATAGACCACATAAAATAGAACAAAAACAATAAGATTTCTCTATGGTTTTCATCCAAGAAGGAAACCTTATTAAAACAATCGGGTTTTCCTTATTGTTTTAAAATCTGCAAAAAAAATAAAAAAAACGATGACCAGGCTGGGAATCGAACTGGAGACTTCAAATCATTAGTCGCCCACCTTACCACCTGAACCAACCTGCCATGAAAATATTGATCGCGATTTTTGTTCTAGTGCTAAGTTGCAAAAAAAATCAACTTTTCAGTCAAATTTTAATAAGATTTTCTCTATAAAAATAAAAAGAAATCTCTTTAAAAAAATCTTATTAATCGTTGATTTTAATAAGATTTCCTTATGAAATGTATGGACGGTAAAACAATATGGCAATCTGTTAGTTTTTAGCGGGTCATATTTTTCTCTGTGTAGAGTAAGTAAACAAAAAATCAATAAGTGCTTAGGTATGTAATCAGAATCACCAATCTCCCTCACCATCGAGTTGTGCTTTCTACACTTCAACTCCATTAATTTCAAAAAGGCTCTTGACAATGTCAAGATGAATTTATTTGTTTGCCTCTTGGTAAAATAGATATTGAAATAAATTTCATTATTATCAACCAAACAAAAATTATGTGTAATTGTTTTTGTGACTTTAAAATTGCCATGTCTTCAGATCACAAATGCAAATTTAAATTAAGCTTACTTCTGTCTAACATGTCCATAAAAAGAAGGTGAGCTTCCTCTACAAAAATGTTCCAGTTTGAAGCAAGTCTGAATTATCTTAACTAAGTAAATATTAAAACTCAATTTAAAATATAACTTAGAGTGCAAATACACAAAATAACAATATACATACAAAATATCTCTATTATCGACATTTGTTCTTATCACTTGATTTAGAACGAACAAATATTACAATTGGGTCAGTGTATAATGCATTCAACACAAAACCATTTGAAATTAAATAAAAAAAAAAACGGTAGCATTTACCTGCGAACACTAATATTTATCAGCCGGATATTAAAAAAATATTTTGTAACAACAATTTCGACATCAATTCGATGCCGATGCACTATTTTACTAGCTATCGCTATCTAATGATCTCTAATTGTAGCCAGTGAACTAAAAAATAAAAATAGGCTATTATTATCTTTGATTGTGTATATGTACTTACAGGGGTTGTTCTGGGGGTGTAAATACGGCAAGCGGAGCTTGGTAGGAGTTTCACTGAATTCAATATCAATAAAGTGCTAGATCTCTTGGGCAAACAGTGAAGATGATAACTTTTACACCTTAATAAAGCGTATGCGCAAGGAAAACTACCTTCTTAATTCAATACATTTTGTTATTAATAAATTAAATACTCAACTGGGTTACATAAATTGGATCTAATAGTTATTATAGTTATAGAACTTAAATACATTTTATATTAAATTACTTGCCCACTCAACTAGCGACTGGATATTGCAAAGTGCTCTTATAAAAAAAGTTGTTTAAAATATTAAAACATTTTATGCAACAAAAAATGACAAAATTTTATGAAACGTGTTCGTTTGTTTTAAAATATTATTTAAAAAATAGCATCGGCAAAAAAAAAAAAAACTCGCATTTTCATGTCTCAAAACTTTTTTGGGTTAAATTTTTAGTATTTATCAATTTAACTGCATTTTTGGTTGCATTTAAAAAAATTTAATCCTAAAACTTTTTTTCTTTAGAAGAAAATTCATCAGAGATTAGACCAAAAAAAAGTGAAATTTTGCTTTGAATAAATTTTGCTTTTGAAAAAAAAAAAAAAAAGCTACAGCAATTTACTTTATAGTTCTATTGACATATTATTCGGTTTCATGTCCTTTTAAGCTATCACATAGTGATTTGGATTTTTTTCTTACCCAAGCATGCCCTGGGATATACTATATTGGTTTTAGGAGAAAAAATCACACTAGTCGGTACATATAGAGTTAAGACAGTGTAAAGCAGTGTACAGTGCAAGAACAAATATTACAAAGCATTCCAAGATAACGGCGCTTTTGTTCTTGAAGGATTTGTGTGTACCTACTTCAAATATTTTACAAGCAACAAGAGATGTTAAAAAAGTATAAATATTGTCTTGAAAAAAAAACTAAAATAAAAAACAATCTGTTTTAAATAATTTTTGTATAAAGAAATAAATATTTTTTTATAAAGAAATAAATAATTTTTTTATAAATAAATAATTTCTTAAAAAAAAGGTTTACCATTTCTATATTTTTAGGATGGGAAGTTTTAAAAATTTCATATATGTATAAATGTTATTACATATTTGAAAAATTTAGAACGAGCGTCACAAATACTAATACTGCAATTTATAACTAAATACATATCACTCATTAACTTGAACACTGTCATAATTCAAAAAAACTGTTTTTTTCAGGAAACCAGTTTTAAATTTAGTATCCATCTATTTTTGTATGTATAAATTTAGTTTCTAAAACAAAACAAGTGCTCCTTCTGCTAAGAGCTAAGAAATGACTTTTTGAAGGATTAAAGATTACTTATGCATTAATAACTCAAAATTCGTAATTTTTGACAGTATTCAAGTAAATATTAGATAACGATTTCGAATTTTTATTTTTCTAAAAATGCATCTTAAAATATCAATCAAAACTGCATACTTGTTTTGGAGGACAATTTGATTTTAGATTTTATTTTATTTTTTTAATTTTGGTTTTTTTCTTGCACCTACATATGTATATACATAAATAGTACCTACTTTTCCCAAATTTCTATATAAAAAGTCTTAAAAATTTGAGTAACTTGAACTCTAAGAGCAAGTTCGTGCGACCCAGTCGTGCATTTTATTTTTCTTTGAATAGGTACGTACCTACTCAACTTGCTTTATAGTCAGTACCTATCATGTACTTAACAAATCATAGTAGAAATTAATACTTCAACATCATCACATCTTAGGTAGGTACTTGCACATGGTTTTGTTCGCTTAAATAAACTTCCCTTACCATCCCATTTAACTAATTACCCTATTCAATTACCTAATTAAGAAGGAATCACCAGTCAAGTCAGTCTGCCAGCTCATTTTATCAACGGACACAGTTTTAAATTATGATTACCACATTCCCGTGGAGACTTTTTTTAAAACAATCCTTGATGAGTCGCTCACAAAACGACGACGAATTACTTATAAACTGACATCACCTTTTCCCATTTCTTCCATCACAGGATAAAAAAAGGAAGGCTAAACCTATTGAAGATACATATTTAACGAAATACAGGTAAATTCCAATTTACAAACATCACCTCTTGAGATTAATCATCGACAAAAAAGAAATAAAAAAGAATAAAAAAAAAAAAAAACAACAAAGAAAACAAGACAAGACAACTGCTAAATTTTGCAATTCCATACGAATTATTTATTTTGCTTTAGTCGATTGACCGAAATAAAAAAGATACACAAAACACACATTGGAACAAGTTGCTAAAAACCCAGGCCCGTAGCCATAATTTAATTTAAGGTAGGGCAACGGTCTAATCAGGTAGGCCAGTAGGGCATTGGAAATCGTTTAAATTTTTTTTTCTCAGTCACCTATCCTCTTAAAAAGTACCTCATTAAAAGTACCTCATTGAAAATAATTATAGTATACAGTGGATAAAAAAAAGTATTGGCAATTTAATTTTTTTCTTAGATTTTATGCGATTGTATCGGTTTTGTTTCGAAAATGTATTTTTATCTTAACAACTGAACAAAACCACACCTTCTGGGGGTATTTTTGTTTTCTTCGAGTAAAAGGTTAAGAAGGGAATAAAAAAAACACTAAAAAAAGTATTGGCAAAACTCTTTGGTCCGGAGGCTATTTAATCCCAAAAAAAAAGTTAACTAAAGTGCTTTGACCTATAATCAAGGTTCTCAGCTTAAGAATATACAAAAATCGAAATTCCGCAAAAGTCTAAAGAGTTGAGTAGTTGTGTTAAAAACAAAGCTGTAATTTTGCACCAAGATGGTTATCGTACAAAGAAATCGGTGGAAAGTTAAATATAAGTTTATTCTTGGTCCGAAGTATCATAACAAAATACGAAAACATCGGGTCAACCGAAATCAATTGAAAGGAAGAAAAGTGAATTTTTGAGAGAATTGCAAAAAAAAAAAACAAAAAGTGCGCTTAAAATGGGGGTTAACATTTTAGTGTGAAGATGCTTCGTAATGTTTTGCACAAATTAAAACATTACGGAAGGGCTGGGAGAAAAATGCCATTCATTTCGGATGTGAACCGATAAAAACGTTTTTTTTTTTTTGCCAAAAAATATTTAAATAAATTCTGCGAACTTTGGGAATCCGTTGTATTTTTGGATCAATCAAAATTTAACCTATTTGTAAGGCATATTTGCTGAAATGAAACTTAAATATTTATGTGAAACATAAACCCTTAAGCTCTAAATAGTTTTGTGCTGAACCCGAATCCGAAGTCAAAATATTTATAGGTAGGTATTTTTTTTCGTTTTCAAAATATTAATGCTGCGCTGGAAAATGCAGAAAAAAGCGTTTTTAAATGTATTTGCGCTTATGTATTAATGTATCGATTTCCTTAAAAACTTTGTCTTCTGTCAAAAAATGTTGAAATCTTTCCGAAATTGTTTTTATTGGATATCTTAAGTTATGTCCCAAAAGTCAACGTCGAAACGAAAACGCTAGATAGAGTAGTTGGTGACTGTTATCAGAAAAATAATTTAAAAAGTCGCAGCCATATATTTTGGGAATTGTGGGCATTCGAAACAAAATCGAAAAAATAGTCACCCTGTGACGATCTTTCATGTGCCGTGACTACAAATCTTAAGATTTCTCAATTTCTTTTTTTTTTTTTGCTATGGAATATCCCTGCTAGCAAGTGCATTCAAAAATTTTAACTCAGCTGCATCAGTTTTAGGGCAAATATCACTTTTTTACCCAACTAAGTTCTCAAAAAAGTGTAAAAAAAAATGCACTACGATATTTCGGCAAGTTACCTTAAAAGTTGGTGTGTTCAATTTTCTTTTCAAAATGGTATACCTAACATTTTTGAGGATATTCCATTAAAAACGGAAATAAAAATGTATTTCGTATGAAATCCTTTCAGAGCTGAATTTGTATTTTTAGAAGTACCTAGTAAAGTGCTGATTTTTCAAAATATAAAACAAGCTTAAGTAATACTCTAGGGCCCATTTGCTGATACGTAATAGTTGGTAGACTATGTTTTAGCATGGGTTATTGAGTGAAAAATGAAAATAGTAGAAAAACCTATTCTTTCGGTTCGGCAGGTTCGAAATAATCTTTTTTTAAAAGGGTTATTATGCTATATAATGCTATGTTGTATTTGTTGTTACATTTAAATGATTGTATGAATTTCTGTTTTCTCGTGAAAAGTATTAGACCGGTGAGTACTCTATTAATTTCTTTTTCTTCCTTTCCAAATTGTCAAACAGTTAACATAAAGCGAAGAAAAAAATAATAAAAAATTATTAAAATTATTTTTATTTTAAGTGGAGTGATTGAATATAATTCAATATAAGTTCAAGTGACCTCAACTCCAAAAATTTTATAAAGCGTTTCGCCCAGAGGTGCGTTCTTTTTCTAACTATAGTTAACTATTGTTAACTATCGTTAACTTTTGTCGTTCCTAAACTACAAAATAGTTACGATTTGTAACTATTTGACAGATGAACATCGTTCCTAAACTCGTTTTGAAGTGTCAAATAGTTACAAATCGTAACTATTTCCAACTCACCTCCATGATATGAGTTGAACATTCATGAGATTGTTGATGTGTCAAAGTGGATGTTTTGTTTACAAAACGAACTCCAAAATTTTTTTTCTTTTGAAAAAAGCGGAAAAAATGAAAAAAATAAGAGATTTTTTATGATGCGATAAAATTAATTTAATTAAAAAAACATGATTTTTTGTTACAATTATGCAAAAAAAAGTATTCTGAAAACAATTTTTTTTATGGTTTGACAGTTCAACATATTCTAACAATAAATCGTTCCTAAATGATTTGTAAAAAACCCAACAATTTCTAACAATGACACATCAACAATATTTTTTGACATAACAACCATAGTTGACTATTGTTAGAAAAAGAACGCACCTCAGGTACCTCCATGATATGAGTTGAACATTCATGAGATTGTTGATGTGTCAAAGTTTATGTTTTGTTTACAAAACAAACTCAAAGATTTTTTTCTTTTGGAAAAAAGCGGAAAAAAATGAAAATAAAAAGAGAGTTTTGTAATTTTTTGATGAAAGATAATTTATTGTGAATAAAAAACAATTTTTTTTGTTATAATAGTGGAAATAAAAGTATTCTCAAAAGAAATTTTTTTGATGGTTTGACAGTCTAACAATCTCTAACAATAAATCGTTCCTAAATGATTTGTAAAAAATCCAACGATTTCTAACAATGGCACTTCAACAATAATTTTTGACATAACAACAATCGTTGACTATTGTTAGAAAAAGAACGCACCTCAGGTATTCGAGTGATCAGCTGATAAATATTTGGCTATTTTTTATTTTGATTTCTATTCGCGCGATTATTCACCTTGAAAATAAAATAAATTTGCAAGAATTAAAGTTAAATCGATTGTGCAAGTACTAGTGATGGGAACTATCGAATAAAAACTATCAAACTATCGATAGTTGTAAAATATTCATTCATTCGATAGTTTAAAATCATTCATTCGAATAGTTTTTTATTCGATAGTTTTTTCGTTCGAATAGTTTTTTCGTTCGATTGTTTTTTATTCGATAGTTTTTTCATTCGAATAGTTTTTTCGTTTGATAGTTTTTTATTCGATAGTTTTTTCATTCGAATAGTTTTTTGAAACGATAGTTTTTTCATTTGAATAGTTTTTTGAAACGATAGTTTTTTCATTTGAATAGTTTTTTTTATTCGATAGTTTTTTCATTCGAATAGTTTTTTCAAACGATAGTTTTTTCATTTGAATAGTTTTTTTTATTCGATAGTTTTTTCATTCGAATAGTTTTTTTCAAACGATAGTTTTTTCATTTGAATTTTTCTATATTCAGTTACTGTTTTTATTCAGTCATAATTTTATTTCTCTACTATTTTCTTTTTTCTCTTGATTTCACAATTTAATTGTAAATGATTTTATCTGCATTTGAAGGAAGGACTGAAGGAAGATGAATGATGATACACATATTGTGTGATCTTCCAAATGATATCTTGAAAGTTTTTCAGGACTGAATTTAAGTGTTTTATGTTGGAGTGCCCATATTTTCAAAACAAGGGTGGTAAAGAAGAAAAAGAAAGGCGGCACGGTGCATGAAAAGAATAGAAGTTATCTGTGGGTCAGTGCGGTGTCATCATAAAAAAGTGACAAAACAGAAAAAAATAACTCTTTGACCTGGACCACGGAACATGTTCATTGTTCAGCCAGTGTATAGTTTATGATCCTAATTAGTGGGAAAACCCATCTTTTCAATCACTTGACGAGACATGGCGCTGGAAGAAGCAAAAAATTCGCGCACGCACAAACAGCAGGTATATGTGTCAACAAGTGGATTTTGTAAAGGGTTGTTAATGGGTTAGACAAAAATATGATGCAACTGTGTGGTTGGTTTGGATTATTGAATATACTTTTGTTATTTGCAATTTCGCATGTGGACGAGCAAAAATAGAAAGTGTAAGAAAAGGAAACAAATCCTTTCCAGTGGTCATTTCTCGACTATTTTTTTTTTTTACGATTTTTATATTATGTATGATGCTTCTTTAAGATGAAATCGGATGAAAAGTGAAAAACTTGATAAAATATTATTTTTAAATAGCAATTTTGATATCTAAAAGTTTTTTTTTTATTCGATACATTAATTGATATTCATTTTAATTAATATGTTTTTTTTTATTAATTTTTGTTTTGTTAGTTTTTATAGTTCCAAAGTTTATAAAAATTTCTTGTTCTTTTTTACTATTTATTATTTTTGTTATTTTTCCTTAAATATATATATGCAGTTCTTATGTATTAAAATGAAAATTTTGTGTTCTTTTGGTTTTACGAGACATAATAATATTCTGTTTCTTTTTGTGCGCAAATGTTTTGCCTCATTGTGGGTTTTCCACTGTTTTCGTTTTAATTTAAATCATATTATATTTTAGCAAAAATTGGGCTATCTTTTCGCAACATGGAGTAAAAAATAACTGAATATTTGATAGTTTTTATTCGATAGTTTATTCGATAGTTTTTATTCGATAGTTTCCTTCGATAGTTTTTATTCGAATGAATGAATGAATGAACTATTCGATAGTTCAAATCATTCAGTTACTAACTATCGATAGTTCAAATCATTCGATAGTTCCCATCACTAGCAAGTACTATGCAACAATAAAAAAAAACAGGAATTTGCTCAAAAGAAACAATTTCCTCTTTTCAATATTTTTATATTTTTTTTTTTTTGTAGCTGCTTTGATAGCTTTTCGTTCAAAGAGATATTCCAGATAGCTTATCCGATAGCTGTTTGAACGTGCCCTTTTATTCTATCCCTAGAAGTCAAGAATTCATGCAATCATTAAATTCAACATTAAAAAAAAGCTTATTCCGAACCTGCTTTGGGTACGCAGTGTTTTACGGTCGCCATTTCCGGTCAAAATACCAAAAGGATAGGTTTATAGGAAATATAACACCTTTTTTTTAATAAGAAGGACATTTTCATATGTAGGGCATTTTTGAGGGAATATTTTAAGTTGGAGCATTTTTTAAGGTAAGACATTTCTGATGGTAGGGCATTGCCCCTCAATGACTCCCCCCTCCTGGCTACGGCCCTGTAAACACCAGCTGAAACATCAGCCAGATGATATCACACAATCCATGTACCATGCAATGGCAAAAAAAAAAACAAGAAAAGAAATGAGAAAATAATATGATAAATAATTAACAACAACAACAACATCTCCCGTCTTCTCTTCATTTCTGCGAGTGAGATGTACATATTCATATTGGAAGTGGAAGTGGAACTAGAGGCCTATTTTTTTTATTCGAAACAGGTGAAATTTGCTTCGTTTTTTTTCCATTTCTTCAGCTTCAGGTGCAGCACAATTCACCTCAAGGATGACAGGTAAGCAAGGTAAGGCACACACAGACTTCGAGGGTTGCCTCTTTTACCTTCGCTTCGACGACAACAACCAACCAACGGCGACGTAACAAAAAAATAGGTAGGCAAGGCACTTATCATGAACCACGACGAAAAGCAGCCACCTACATATTTTATAATTTTCTCTCCATGTCGATGTTTAGAGGAGCTGATGGCTTCAGCTTCAAACCAACAACAACCAAAGGCGATGACGATGGCGAGGAGAGATGTATATTTCGGGGGCAATATCAAAATTGCTTTTTTTATTCGCACTGCTTTTTGCTTCAGCGAATGTTGAAGAAGTTTTTTTTTGTAGGAAACAAAAAAAAAAAATAAGGCTCTTTCGCCAGAGATCGTCAAGTGGAATCTATATACTCTATATTTTTTTTATATGTATTATACCTACCTTCGTTTTTTTTTTTTAGTTTTTTTTTTTTGCAAAATTTCCCAAGATAATAGTAATAAATAAGAATTGCACAGAGGCGAATATAATTTATTCGCTTTTTCTCTCTTGGATATAAGTCGAATTAGGAGGAGGAAACTGCTAGTAAGAATTTTTCATTTTTCTTTTCTTTATTTTTTTTTTTTAATGGGTGTAGTGTAGAGATATCTACATAAAAAAAAAAGAATAAATGCAAACGTCACTTTGTTCAAACTACATAGATTTTTTCATGTTTTACAAACACAATTTTTTTTTGTTTTCTTTTTTAATCACCTTTTAATGCATTTGAAGATTCGATTGTTTATTAATTTATATTAAAAAGACACAATTTTTGGTTTTTCTTCTTTTTTTTTGGTAGAAAGAAAATTTTTCTTTTTTTTATTCAGAACACTGCAATCGGATTTTCTTTCGTACTACACACGTACACAAAAATCGAACACAAACTGTTCGCACAGAAGATTTTTTTTTGTCTTCTTTTTCGTATTTACAAAGGAGAAATGAAAAATGTACTAGATGTTGAATAGGTAGACAGTTTTAAGGTGGAAATGGAGTGGTGGATGAATGTGGGAGCGGTTTTATTAGTTAGAGTTTACACGAAACGAGTTCTGAGTTATAGAGGGAAACACTTATTAATCTTATATCGCAATTCGCATATAAAAATGAAAAAAAAAATCAAAAGTACATTTTGAATTTTCTGACTTATTTGAAGACCTAGGCTAAAAAAATAAAATGAGAATAAATCAGAGACAATGACTTTACTCCAAATATGCAAAAAAAAATCAAAATCGAAAATTTTGTAGTTAGGGCCTTTACGAGATTATGGGCAGTATAGAAGTTCGAACTTATTTAAAACTTTTAATAAGTTGTTTAAATACTATTAAAGAAACTTAAACGAAGAAAGCTTGTTTTTTGGATAAGCTCGGTTAATGAATTTATAGAAGCTTTACAAAAATTAGCAAGTTTTGTAATTGATTTTAGGTTTTGATATTGAATAATCTAGCTCGGACGCTTTTTGATTTTGACATTAAAGTTTTTAATTTAATTAATGAATATACTAGAATGGCCGAGTGGTGGACTACCACCAAGCAGATACGAAGTTCAATTCCCGGGTGTGGTTAAACAAAAATTATATACTTTTAAAATTATTAGTGCCAGCCCAAGTAACAATTTAGCTTTCATAAGGGTCAATGCAAGCTATTTTTTGGCTTTCATAAAAAGAAGGACAGGTCTTATGCAAATCATTTTGGTGCAGTGTACCGAAATTGCATAGGACTTTCCTTCACAGGTAATCCACAAGCTAATAGCTTGTGACAAACAGCTTAAAATGGCCTTACGGAGGTCTTCCTGCAGAGGGTTTATTTAATTCACAAACCGGATTACTTGCGTAGGATGTTATAATAAGGCCTTATAGAAGTTGTTGTAGGTGTTGTAAAAAATGTTGAATTTATACATTAAAAAAAAAGAATTAATTGAATTTTATTTCATATTTTTTATTTTCTCTTGATTTTTTCTGTTTTGCATTTTCTACATATTATTTTATTTATTTTAATTTTTTCCTATTTTGTTTCTTTTCCTTTTTTGGAAATTCCACTGCTTTTTCTGTTGTTCTGAAATGATGAGAATATTATTTTAATTGAAAAAGAACACATTTTTTTATTTTCATCACAAGGGCCGGCCAGGAATCGATCCTACGTACCTCTGCATACCAAGCCAGCACCTTACCAGTAGACCATGCTCGAATATTAGGGGTATTCACGATCTGGTGCAACAGGCCTAGTAAAAATGTAAAATTTTATTTTTTTACAATAGATCGTAAACGCCCCTCTTCTTAAGGCTTGGCCACACCGGAGGGTACGCGGTAGAGGTACAGGTAACGGTACGGGTATTTGTATGGAAAAAATTCCAAACTGACACATCAACGTTCGGGTGTGGAATTTTTTTAATACAAATATCGTTGCCGCTACCCGTACCTCTACCGCGTACCCTCCGGTGTGGCCAAGCCTTTATCTATAGTAAATATTGAAGCATGAATGTTGTTTTTTTCCTCCACCGTTGCTTCTTCTATTTTTCCATTTTTTATAATTTAATTCTTTGTTTTGTTCGGGTTAATTAATTTTCACTAATTATTTTACATCAAAAGAAACTAAATTACGGGACATGAGTAGCGACAACCATTATAAACAGAATAAAAAAGACAAACTGTTTATCATGGGCGAAGCGACGGTGAGCTGCCATCTGTCAAAAATAATTTTACTCCATTGTATTTTTATTTTGCAATAGGGTTAGGGTATAGCAAAAGTGCAAGACCATTGTAAAATTTCAATCCATGTATTTTGTTGTTGTAGTGTTGTAAGATTTTACACTTTTGCAATGATACTAGACCAGTTGCATCGGATCGTGAATACCCCTATTAAATATGAGTGGAAAATTGGGAGCTAATTGAAACCTCACATTGAAATGCAATGTTTTTTCTAATGCGTTACAAACATTGCCTATCCGCAGGATAAAAACTTTGCATACTTAGGGCCAGTTGTACAAACGTGGTTCATCCTCGGATCAACGTTTGAACTCGGTTCAACTCATTTGCAGTGTTGTACAATCGAGGTTCAGGTCTTAACCCACTGCTGAACCAAGATCAGAAGTTACCCACCGATATTGGTGGGTTAGCAGTGGTTCAGCCATGGATCAGGTGATTTTTAGTGGAAAAAATATTGCTTTCTCACTTTAATCTGAATTTTTTGACAGTTCAGATAATAGGTGGTGGAAATTAATATGGTTTTCCAAAATGATTGGGGTGTTTTTTTTTTTTATTTGTTTAAGCCTGGTACGCTGCTCTCGCAAAATTTTAGCTGAGATAAAATTCCCATACAAGTTATCGATAACTTGTATGGGATCCATTTTATCTCGGCTGAAAATTTTCGATAATTTGTATGGGAGCTAAAATTTAGCGCGAGCAGCGTACCAGGCTTTAGGATGAGTTTGTGATGGTAAATAATAAATAAAATAATAACACAGCTTTTACCACTTTTATTTGTATTTTTTAATACTTTATTAATTTTTATAAATGATTATACAATTTAAAAAAAAAAAAAAATAAAACAAAACATAACATAACAAAAAACAAATACAACAACCACCCAAGAATCCTCCTCGTCCTGATTAGTCCACTTGATGAAGGTCCGGCCGCCATTAGGAGTGGCAAAAGATTATTTTCAACAAAATAATTCTTTATTTTTTGTGTATTTTATTCCAAATCACATTTGATAGATGGACGAAACATTTTCACGAACTTTGTGCTTATAAAATAAGGACAACTGACAGTGACATTAGGTATATATTAGAGTGACCGCAAGAAATCGATTTTCGAAATTTAATCGGGGGAACCATATAAAATGTTCCGCCTTTGCAGATTTTTAGATAGCCAAAATTTCAGCTCGATTGGATAACTCTAAATGGTGCCGACACTCGCTCAAAGTATCAAAAATCTCTGTTTTTTCACTGTTTTTCCAAGAAAATTAGCTCTAGCTCCCAAACAAATCGGGTTATTTTCACTTTTTATATATTAAATTAAAGGTAGTGTTGCTACACGTAATTCAGATGCTAAATTTGCTTAGTTTTACTAAAAAAGAAAAATTTTGTCACCAATTTAAATTTTCAGTACTTACCTCAAAAAGAGCTGAAGTGCAAACTCGATTTAAAATGAAACTTTTTTTTTAAACTGTTTTATTTAAAAAAACGAAACATTTAACAGAATTCTAAGGCTGTGTGTGAATTGCGTTAAATAGTACACCGTGTAAAATTTTTGACACTATTGAGGTGAACAAAAAAATTTCAGCTGTATGGCTTATTGTTTAATATTTTTCTCTGCCTCTTTTCTGCTATGAAAATCCTTTTTAATAAAAAAAAAAAAACAAAACAAAACCATCTGCAAAAAAAATTTAACTCAAATTTAGCCAAGTCCCAGAGCCCAATAAAATTTTAACAGCTGAAAATTTTTTTATTCACCTCAATAGTGTAAAAAATTTTACACTATGTTAACTATTTTACGCAATTCACACACGTCCTAAAAACAAAAAAAATAACATCGTGTTACATTTTTTATACATAATTAATGAAGTAAATACTAAAAAAATTTAATCAAGAGATTTACAAAGTAGTTTTGGAAGCATCAGGATACAAATTTTCGGTACTCACTGACTACTTGAAGTACATATTGTTTTTGTTCCTCATCTTTAGTTAAAAGGTTATTAAAATCGGTTATTAATTTGACTCCTCTTTCTGTCATGTCATTTACGACTTTAAGTGATTGCACTTTTTTAAAGCCATCTTTAAAATGCGGGTTTTCGGGCCAAAGATTTGGAGGTTCTTTGAGAAAACTTGTGTCTATTTTCAATCGGCTGAAAAAGTTCAATGTTTTTTTGTTCACAATATTTTTTAACCCTGCTGTGACAAATTGTTCATCTTCATGTGTCTGTAGCTTTGGATTTACTATTCTGTTGGTTTCCGTTTCACTGGTTTTCAAAATTATGTTGGCCGTTTCTAATTTTTCGCCATCTCGTAAAGTTAGGTCAAAGAACGCCAGACCTGCCAGCTCTGAACTCAAATACCATAAATGGTTTGAGAATTTAGCAAGAGCCTTCTCTGAAATATCTTTGTCTATCTTGCGGTATTCAATGTTATTACGCAAAAGATCAAGATCTTGTTTAGGAGCCAGATAAGCTCTTGGGGCATTAAACCAAGCAAAAGTTTTTCTTGTCGAATGTAAGTTTGATTTTGAAACTACAACGTCAATTGGATTTTGCCCTAGTGCTTCTATTGTAGCTATAATTATGTGAAAAGCATTTCTATCAGATGCCTTACATCGATCCAATAACATAGAAAGTTTCATTGTTAATAGCTCTTTGACCCCACGACTATACCTCATACTTTTGCTACCCGAGGGCCCAGAGATAGAGAAACATCCATTCTATCCCAATCCGCAGAATAAAACAGTTAAAAAAAGGTTTAATTTTAAATCGAGTTTGCACTTCAGCTCTTTTTGAGGTAAGTACTGAAAATTTAAATTGATGACAATATTTTTCGTTTTTAGTAAAACTAAACAAATTTAGCATCTGAATTATGTGTAACAACACTACCTTTAATTTAATATATAAAAAGTGAAAATAACCCGATTTGTTTGGGAGCTAGAGCTAATTTTCTTGGAAAAACAGTGAAAAAACAGAGATTTTTGATACTTTGAGCGAGTGTCGGCACCATTTAGAGTTATCCAATCGAGCTGAAATTTTGGCTATCTAAAAATCTGCAAAGGCGGAACATTTTATGGGGTTCCCCCGAAAAAAATTCGACAAAAAATTTTTTCTATGGGAGTTGCGGTCACTCTAGTATATATATATACTAAAATTTTCTTGTATATAAACCTGAACTGCGGTTCAGCTGACTCTCGATTGATCCACTACTGTACAACCCACTCAAAGTTGAACCTGGTTCAAGAGTTAACTCGAGTTCAGCTGATCCGTGGGTTAACCCTCAATTTGTACAACTGGCCCTCCCAACAAACATTATTCCTTCTATAAAGCTTTACAGGAGCAATGTTAACACCTGTAAAGCTTTATAGGAGCAAATTTGTTAGTCGGGCTTACAGGTGAAAACATTGCATACTTACAAGAACCTCTTGGAACAGGTATATAGAGGCCTTCTGTCACTTGAAAATACAAGGCTTCTTTAGAACGGTTCAAACAGGTCTTATTAAGGTCTTCTTTAACTGATATTTACAAGGCTTCTTCTTAACACTTCTAGATAGCCTTAAGGAGACCTCCTTTCTTACCAAAATGGATGACTTGAGTAAGTAAGCCTTAAACTAAACGTATACAAACTATAGCTTGTCGAATCGAACAAAATGGACCTTATGCAAGTAAAATTGTTAATTGGGACTACCACCTCCAATGGAACGGGGCTTTTGTTGTGATGTAGATTTTACCTTATAAATAATTACCTGAACAGATGCTTATTATTTGGCACCATTGTTCATGCAAAATTTTTTTAGGCATCACTTTCACCAAACAGCCTGTCACAAATTTGGAAGCCTCCAAAAAAATTTCCTTCGCAAAAAATCTGCAACCGCATTTAAAGAAGAATACAGCATTTTATTAAAATAAATAAGCACAAATTAAACTAAAAACTTATCAAAAAAACAATGTCTGATACCACAGAAAAGACTGTTCCCGAAGGATGGGAGGTCCGCACAAGTCGATCCACAGGTACTGCAATAAATTTAACAAAAATGCCAAATCAATAGACCGCTTGTGTTTTGATCAGTTTGTTTAATTAATTTTTGTCTATTAAAATAAGCTATAAATATTAAATTAAATGTCTCAATTTCAGGAATGACTTATTATTTAAACATTTATACAAAGGAATCCCAGTGGGACATGCCAACGGAGCCAGCCGCAAAGCAGGTAAAAATGTATACATATTTATTTAAATAACCACAGGGATAGTCAATTATAGGTACTCACTCGTGTTCGATTTGAAAACTTGCGGCTATTGAGTGCCATTTTTTTTCAGCAAATCCAGAAGCATTTTTCTGTGCAAAATGTATTGATCATTTCAGCATGCTTCTTAGGAATTCTTCACATTCCAAGATAAAGTCATGCGTATCTTATTCGATTATTTTAGGTGTAGGTAGACATTCAAAGTAAAAACGCTCAAAGTTTTAGATTTGAATAAGGACTAGGTTTTGGTACCTGAACTTTTATGAAATATAGTGAGGTCACTCCTTGGTTAGGTTTAGAATAGATGATGACTGATGAGACGGAAAAGACATCAGTGAACCTATTGCATTTCCTGGTACGGGGATCAAACAGTTGAATATTAGAACCGAAAGAAAAGAAAATTAGAAGTGGTTGAAAACCATTTTTTACCGAATTCCAAAATTCTAATTCTTTTTGTATTGGAAAGCTGGTGGCTGCAATGTGGTCCCATTTCAATTTCGTTCAGTTTTAGCAATAGGAACTATTAGAAAAACCATAAAACCCAGTTTTGATCCATGGAAGTCGGTTTTGTTTTTTGATAAAAAAGATTATTGTTGGTTTACTCGACAAGGTATTTGGGTCATAGGAGTAGTTATTAGTAGAGATGCCGCGAACATTGATTTGGCCGAATACCGAATATTCGGCCACACTCATCGGCCGAATACCGAATATTCGGCCCACGATACGTGCATTTATCTTACTCCTATGTGGCTTTTGTCATGTTATTATCTGTATTTACTGTATTGAAAAAAGTTGTTTTTATTAGCCAGAACTTACCATTAGTAAATTTTTATATGCTAAAATAACAAGTTTTGTATTAAAAAACATTTTTTGTGATTTAGGTCTTTTTAATCGGCCGAATACCGAATATCAAAAAAATTGGCCGAATACCGAATAGTGGCCGAATATTCGCGACATCTCTAGTTATTAGTCTAGGTTTATTTAGGGTTTACAGGCTGATGTTTGGTATACAGCTTGGTGTTAAGGTGGTTTACAATCTGTGAAAAATCCTGAACTTTCCTCTTTCCGCCAGTCTCAATATAAGAGCCAAAGGTCAAACGGTAGGTTTTAGACAAAAATCATGCTCTACAAAATTATAGCTGAGGTTTTTTTTACAAAAATTTGTCATACAAAGTTTTCTTGTATCACGCACCGTTTAGAAATTATATCGGGATCATGACGTTATCTCGAAAGACTATCAGCCCAATCGAGGTATCCGTTCGGAGAAATTTTTTTCCCGATTTGTTCGAAATCGGAGAATTTTCTATCGAGGTATCCGTGAGACATGGCCCCCATCAACGCATTGCGATGAAGTCTGTTCAGCAAAGACTTTTTGACAGTTGTGCTTTGAATTTCATCGGAAATTCTCCGACACAAAATAGTTAAGGAATATTTTCAGAAAAGTTGAATTTCACAGAAAAAAAATATAAAAATGTAAATATAATTTTGATTTTTTGGTGTAGATTAATAAAAAACAGCGACAAGGCCTCTGCAAGAGAGGTTGGTTGAAATTAAGAAGACTTGAGCATCACAAGAATTTTTATTTATTGAATAAATCACGAAAAATAAATAATTCTATAAACCAAATATCAAAACCAATCAAAAAATGCAAGTTATAACTCAACGAAGCTAAAAATAGATATAACAAAAACTTATGAATGTATTTTAAAGACTTGAGTTGTACGCAAAACTTAAGGTATCCAACATAGTAGCTCCTTTTTTCCTTTATTTGTAACAATTTCATTAGCTTTCATTTTAAATATGTATAACCTATCCACCCACGATGTTATAACAAACGACCTCAAGGAACACTAAATTCAGGTACATGGTGTCCAAATCACGAAATTTGTTTATGATCGCTCAGTTAAATGTTTACTCTCTATAGTAGGTACCTATCTATAGAAAAAAGAACGATCCAATGATCGATTGTTCAAATATTGAGCGATCTGGGTTCTGTTTTTTAAAGTTGAATAGAATGTTTACTAGCCAACCTGGCTTTGGTAATGAGATGACTAATGAGTATTTATAAAGTAGAATTAATATATTAATTTTTGAGGCAATGGTTATCATTTGCGCACGTGAATGATAACCACTGTCTCAAAAATTAATATTTTAATTCTAGATTTTTGTTTTCGAGATTTTTGCTTTCGAAAACCCATTATATCAATTCAAACTCGCATTATGTTTTTCTTGATATTTTAGTATGAAATGTTGAAATGTTGTAATCTCTAAACAAAGGTTGTAAACAAGTGATACAAAAAAAAACTGTATAAGACAATTTTTTATAAAAAAAAACCTCAGCTTCAATTTTGTAGAACATAAGTTTTGTCTAAAACCTACCGTTTAAAAAATAAAAATATTGTGACCCCTTATAAAGGGACTAGCGGACGGAGAAAACTTCAGGACTTTTCAGAGATTTTAAACCACCCTCACACCAAGCTTGTTCAAAGATTTTAGATTTTAAACTATTATATTCGCGATTACACATATTTATTTTATTAACTTAACGGACTTACCGCGATTTTTTGTAATTCAAATTAATTGAATAATTTATTCCCGACATTTCGACAAGATTCCACTTGTCGAGGTCTACCCGTGAAATTCAAAAAACATATTTTTCTTTATTTTTTACTGGATTTTCGTAAAATGTCTAAAAGTTTGTTAATAGTTTGTTCTTTGAATTTTCGCATTCATGCACTTGAAAACAGCTATTTAGACTTTTTATTTTGATCGCTAAAATATACGCTCTTGACATTATAAAGGGTTAATCCATAAGTCTTTCAATATCGCTATTAGCCATTTCTTCAAGCTATTTTTTCGGCCCATACGTTAACCTTTTAAAGGCAACTAAATTGCCCACAACTTAAGCCTTAAATGCTTAAATGATTACCTCGATGGAGGCAACAGTTTAATTTTATTATTAAAATACAGCTGTTGAAAGACTAAGAATTTTCTGAGCTCGAAATTTTAGCAATGTGGAAATTATTCGTCAGATCAAGAAAAAATTAATTTGTCAAAATAATTATTCCGATCTCTGTATATTAAGGTAAATCATGATACTTGTTAAAAACAAATATTTTTTATTCTTTAGGGTCCCAATGAAGTACGTTGTTCGCATTTATTAGTAAAACACAACAAAAGTCGACGACCAAGCTCCTGGAGGGAAGAAAACATCACACGTTCTAAAGAGGAAGCACGTACAATTCTTGAAGAATATAAGAAACAGGTAAAATAGTTTTTTAAAACACATTCAATTATTCCATTATATCTATGTATAAAATCTGTTTGTGTGTAAAAAGATTGAATCTGGTGAAGCTACTTTACATGAACTTGCTGAAAAATATTCTGACTGCAGTTCAGCTAAGCGTGGTGGTGATCTTGGAATGTTTGGAAGAGGTAACATTGCTTAAACTTTTTAATTAAAACAAAAATAAACAATAAACACAATTTTTTTTAGGACAAATGCAAAAGCCATTCGAAGATGCTTCCTTCAGTTTGAAAGTCGGAAAAATGTCCAAAATTATTGAAACTGATTCCGGTCTCCATTTGATTCTTCGTACACAATAAATACAAAACAAACACAAGTCACAATTAGTTGCTTAGATTAAACAAAAAATAAATTTCTTTAATTTAATCTCTTAATAACAACAAAAAAAAAAAAAGATACAAAATCAATGAAATATAAAACTTAAAACCTAGTCTTTAATTTTCTTTAACAAAAGTTTGCTTCCTGCTGTTTGGGTCTTTAAATTCTTTATGTTTTCTTCAATTAGTTCTCTTAGTTGTGTTGTTGATTCTTTTGCATTGTTTTCAATGACATTTAGGAGAACAAAGCAACCTCGATTATGTTCCAACCATTGTTTAACCTTGAATATAAAATATTTTATTAAAGAACTTATAATGATCTATGTATAAACTTACAATATCATCGGAAATAGTTTTTGATAAAATTGCTCCAAATGTCTCTTCTGGATTTTCCTTGGTTCTCTCTGAATCATGTTTGATAATTTTCTTGAGAGCTACGTGTAAGCCAGCGTCAATGATTCCCTCAACAGTTTCAGGCTAATGAAAATTATTTAATTTGAAATTAACAATACAGACAAAAAAGAACCTAAACTTACGGCTTTGGCTGCCTTCGGTTCCTTACTATTTTCTGTAACAGTAGTGGTCCAATCAGGCGTGCACATAAGATTGGCTAATGATTGGGCAGCATTTGTGAAGTTTGTGGATGTCACTGGAAGTTGCAGGAAAAAAATGTCAATTTTAAGTGCAAAAACTAAAAAATCTTTTCTGTGGAAATTGTAAAAGCAACAGATTTTAACAGTAAACTTGCGATATTCACTTTAATAGAGCACCTTGTCGCAACCAGAATCAGTGCCAAATTTAAATAATGACGTTGGTCTGTGCCAACAGATCAATAGACGAGAAATAATGTCTCATTAAGGGCATGGAGTTCAAAGGTCGGTTGAATTGCGTAAAGCTACTGAAATTAATGGCCTGCCGTCCGATTAAGTAAAGGTAGCGGGAAATGGCTTCTCATATCAGCTCTTTCAGTTTAATCGAAAAGTGGTGAAAATTCAGAAAAGTTCTTCCCATCCACTTGAACAGTTGCAATTCTTCTCAACCTCTCATATAAAATTTTTATAACTTTTTTTAGCATCTTCGGAGCTGACAAATCAACGATAGATACATTGTATTCAAAAGTCTAACCCATTGATTATGCTGATGATATTAACATCATCCTTCTAGTGTTTAAGAGAAAAAATCTACGAGCTAAATCCGGTCCAGTGTGTATTGATGAAGAGTTTTGAGCTATACGGCCTTTTAAAAGGATAAAAAAGCTGAAAACAGCGGATTAGTTTTTGAATCCAACACTGTTGGACAACAAGACACAGGAAGAACGCACCGAAGGTTGAGCAAATCTCCACCAACTTTGTTTGTTTACTTAATAGATCTAATTATGGAATGAATTCGTTTTTAATGAATACCTCTTCGGTTCCTTAAGAATTGTGGTACTTGTTCTCGTAATATACTACCCATTATTTATCCTATCAACCAATGTTAATCGACAAATTCAAATCCATTAAACTTACATTTATTTAATAAATTCGCTGTAACCAATCCAATATGACCATCAGCAAACCAAAACTCAGGTGCATCAGCTATGGCCTTTGCAATTGGCTCTTCGATTTGTTCAAATATCTCCTTCCTTCTTACTTCTTTGTCTTTCTTTCCGTACTTCAAACCTTCTTCAATGTACGTTGTAAAATGTGGATGGAAACTCTTTGTATCACCTGGCGAAACAAACCATTCAATAACTCGACGACCCCATTGATTGGCAGCAATTGTTTGTAATTCAGCAAGAATTGGATCGAAAAGAGCTTTTTTCGTAGCCTTGGTATCGTCTAATGCATTAACTACTGCAATTACAAACACATGACCATGTTCGTGGGTACAGATTTTAACCAAATGTTCTTTAATTGTCTTGATGATTGCCTGTGGAAAAGTTTTAAAAAAAAAATTAATATGAATTCTTAATATGAACAGATGTAACTTACACGTCTGTTTTTAGGTGTTGAATGCCAGAAACAAAGAACAGCAGCTTGACTTCCTTCTTTTGTGGTTACCATTAATGGTATCAGACTGGAGTACATTGTTACAGTCTCTTCAATTTTATCTTCTTCACATTCTTTGAGATACTCCAAAATAACTGCATGAACTAACGAACTGTCTACGAGGTTTTTGTTAGCTACATGATCAAGATTTGACTTCACTGAACCCAAAATAGCGGCTTTCATGTGTGTTGTTTCTTTATATGTGTCCGATAATTGTTTGACGGAATCATCTTTGGACTAAAAATAAAAATAAAATATTTTTGTCATATTAATCCTATCATGTACTTCTCGTTCGTTTCTTTATTATCTTAATAGATCAAAGTTTTACTGAGTGAAATTGAGATGTCTATACAAGTGGAATTCCCGGATTAAGGTTACACCATATGAGTCTTAAAAAAATGTTTCAATGGAAGAGAAAGAAGCCCCAAAAACGAAGTTCGATTCTTTGGAGATATTTCAATGTAAAAAATTTAAAAAAAAATGCGTATGATAGTCGGTTAATAGTCTACACGACTTCTGTGTCCTATAACTTGTTGTTCTATGTAGGCTATATAAGTTATTCTACAAAGGTCACGAAGATAGGAGTAATAATAACTGTTCAGTATGTCGATTTGGAACGTACGTTGAACGTGTTGATCAAACTAGTATAGACCCACGAGAAGAAACTTCAAGTTTGAAAAAAATGGAACTAAACTGAGAAAATTTATTGATATTGAGAGTGCAGCTGAAGAGTTTGCAAAACCACCACCGAGAACATCTTAATTCGACTCTGAGTTGACTGTTAATAGGATAGGGTAATACCATATTGGTAAGCTTTAGATCTGGAGAGACTATTTAAACCAGCTGCACACTGGTGAGGAGGATCAATATGGTCACAAGAAGTCAGTATAGATCATAGTCTAGACTCTTGAGCTTTAAACACCTGGCCAAAATGAGATGAAGGAAGCTATTGCCACGCTAAAATCAAAAAGGCACCTAAAGGTAGTGGACTTAAATATAATTTTTTTTAAAGAGGGAATATAAAGAAAACAAAAATTCACAAACTAATCTGGACAAAGGTAAGCATGTCTGATAGAAAACCTCAGTATCAACAACGAAAAAAGATGGTCGGACATTTATTAGGCAGTGGGGTCTATCGGTTAACGCGTAGGATTTATGGTTTGGATTGCGACAGTAGGCACGAAAAGATCTGGGGAGGAAGATGCAAAGATGAACTGTGCGATCTGTTCAATGATGAGTAACTATACGAGAAGATAAGATACGCATTAAGCGTTAAGAGTTCCCCCGTAACCACTGGTCCAATAATCACTGGTCTCCTTACGGGCCACCGTAAAATAAGCAGACACCTCAATATTTTGGGCCTAGTAAATAATGCTGCTTCTGCAATGAACAAGAAGAAACACCAGACCACATTTTGGGCAGTTGCACAAATACACCAAAGATTCCAACACCTGGGAGCTGTTTCTCGACAAGCTACATCAAGTACATTAGCTACATTTACTACATCGACGACCCCCAAAAACCAATAGTAAGGCTCCATTTAATATTCAAAAATACTAAAATTATATCCGTGAGGACCAATGGGACGGAGATTTTGAAGTTTAAAGTCGTTTATGTAGCTGATGTAGTTGATGTAGCTCGTCGAGAAATAGGCCCTTGGGTTGTTACAAGGCCGAAGTGAAACAATTACACTCTATGAAAATATTTCAAATACTCAATTTTCTGAAAGGAATTAAGTTAGAGGAAAAGATGTAAAATGAGGAACCAACTCAACCAACTTAAAAGTGAGGCGCAATAGATCTTATATCAATCAATCCCACATAAGTTCATAGCAATTGTAAAATCAACATACGATGGTTCAGAATGCCACGTCCTGCAGAGGAAGATCTTTTTTTTTACCCACGAGATGACAAATTAAATGACATCAAGAGTGAAAAGAGAAGCAGAAATCGTGGGCTCAAAGAATGGAGAGTTTTCAATATCTTGGAAATATGATGTCTACCTAAAGTGGAACCGAACAAGACAAAGCAGGAATAACTCTTTTAGCTCTAAAATCAAGCTTCGACTGCACCGCCAAAAGGTTAAATCTGAACTGCTATACAGATGCAACACTTAGAAATTAACATTAACCGTCACAATGAAGCGGAATACCTTCCTAAAAAGATGTCTACGAAAGAAGTAAGTATTTTATGGCCAAAAATTAAACATAGAGTTTCATAGGAGAACGGGCCAGGAATCCATTATACGAGAAAGTAATAAATGGCAGGGAATTGGACACACGCTTCGGTGTGGCAATAACTGCATTGCAAGCCAAGTAATGCTTTGCAACTCGTTGAAAATGGCATTAGAGGAAGGCATTAGAAAAAGGAGTTAGAAGACAGTATGATCAGCAACACTTGGGATGAGGTGGAGGCCGCTGAAGTACATGTCTCGAAACCGTACATATTAGCGCGCAGGTGTAGTTGAAGCCCTATGCTCTTGTAGGGATCACCGCGGACTTAAATCTGAAATCGTAAGTAGTAATTCTATTTTCTATTAAATTTACCTTTTTATATAAATCCCCATAAAACTCCTGACGCATGTACATTTTTTGCTTCGGATTGGCGTGATTCAAATAGGCGTCATCCAAAATCTTGCTCGAAATATTATGACAAGCTAATCGAACAATATTTCCCATAAAGCAATCAACCATTTTAGTTTTGATTTCTGTACTTCCATACTTGAACATGGTTACTACACAAAAGTGTGCATATTTTGAAACAGTCATTTCGACTACCTGTGGAAGGAGTTCCTAGAAAAATAAAAATGTTTAAACCTTTCTTTATTTTTATATAAATTGGCAAGACTTTTTACTTACTTCTGATATAGTAACACGTAGTGCTGGAGATGCACATTTTATCATACATTGAACCACACGAGCTGTGTCATGGGCCATAACAATTTTCTTAAGCATATCTCCCCTAACATGTTCATACAGCTGTGCTGCTAAACTAGTTCTATCTCCTGATTTTTTACTAGAATAGAAAATAAAGTAGTTATCATAGAGTTGACAAAATATTTTTATAAATACTTTTTAAGTTTTTCATAGATACGTTTTGCTTCAACAGTCACATCATATGAATCCTTGGTTTGTTTCCTCTTCAAGCGTAGTTCCTTTTTTTCCTGCTTGAATTTATTCCAATCTGTCTTCTCGGGCTTAGCTTCAGGGTCTTCTTTACTTTTACGTTCTCCTTTTGCATTTGGGAGTTTACCAGCTATTGGTTTAATTGGTTTTCCTTTGAAAACATTTTTTGGCTTGAAAGATTTTGATTTGTTATCTCCTTTTTTGTCAAATTTAACAGCTTTAGGTTCTGATGAACCATTAAATGGTTTTGGTTTATCTCCTTTTTTGTCAACTTTAACAGCTTTAGGTTCTGATGAACCATTTTCAGTAGATGGTGCAGAACGTTTTTTTCCTTTGACCATCATTTTGATGTATTTATTTAAATTATTAAATATATTTTTAAAATACTAAAAACACTTTTTCGGAAGTTATTTTATTTTATAGTTTCCACGTGCGATGCTGAATGCCGAAAAAAGTCTGATTTGTCAAAATGACACCAGTTATAATAACCAGCACTGCCAGACCTAAATATAAATTTATTATTATTATTAATAGGCGCGTTCGGTTATCTGAAAATCTTGTAATTTTTTCAGTGCTAATATTAGGTCTGTTCCAGACTTTTTTTTGCACTAAATTAGGAAGTCTGTCAAATTAATGAGAGTTGTGAGAGAATTCTCTCAGTAGGAAATACAACTACGAAAGACTGCTAAAACGTCTGGAACAAGTTGAAGTTGAAGTCGATAAACATTAAAACTTGTTTAATGCAAAAAAACACGTAAACGCGATTTAATTTAAAAATCACTACAATTTGATTTTTTTTTGTCTTCTTTATTTATTTGTTTGACATATACGTCAACTTTTCAATTGACAGAACTCATATTTCTGCCGGAAAAAATTCTCTGGGCTAAATTTGTCAAGGTGGGGAAATTTTTTACTCTCGTGAGCGCTCTCTTCTACACAATTTTTGAAGTTGGGAACAGACTCTGACCAAAAATAACCAAATGTTACTAAATTCGGCAGATTCAAACTGAGTGCCCAACTAGCACAACAGCTTCTGTAAATTGAAATCTCGCAGGATCTACTTTTTATACAGCTTGTATTAAGCTTGCTTCAGAATTTGACTGCTTATAGAATTTCGGACTTGTTTAACAACTTCTAATAAGTTGTTTAAATACTCTTAAAGAAACTTACACGAAGAAAGCTTGTTTGTCGGATAAGCCCTGTTTAATGAATTTAGAGAAGCTTTGCAGAAATTACCAAGTTTTGTATTTGATTTTTGGTTTTGTTATTAAATAATCTAGCTCGGACACTTTTTGGTTTTGACATTGAATAACTAAGCCCGGACATTTTTTTGCTATTTGAACTGATTGAGTTTTTGATTTCATTAATCTTATATATAAAAATGAGTTCGTTAACTGTGTGTGGCCGATAAACTCGCGTTTGGCTGGTCCGATTTTGGTAATTTTTTTTTTATTTGAATGGTATTAATAAGTAGATGGTTTGTATCAAAAAAAAAATAATACCTTTTCTCGCATCTTTACACAACTGTCAATATGAACGAGTGAAGAAACACTCTCTCTTTTTAAAAATTTTAACTTAGCTTAATTTGTAAAAAAAATTATTAAGACAGGCTTTCAAAATAATTATTATTGTTTATAGTCTGATTTTGAATATTGTGATGCCTGTCAAGGTTTGAATTAGCTTGAAGCAGAAACTCATTGGGATCCAACGCTTTCTGGTGCATTGGTTGCTCTAATCTAATCAAAAAAGGATAACGTGATATTCTTAATTTTAGGGCAAGGACCCAGTCTAGCATAGATATAGAAGCTTCGAGCCTCGAGCCCGGATAATTACCAGACCGGTCCAATACTTATTTTTTTGTACCGAGGAATAACGTGGCATGCGCTTAACTTTATGGCAAGGATCGCAACTTGCATAAACATAGAAGCTCTGATCCTTTCTCTGCCACCGGGTACAAAGGGGTTAAGTCGTAAATGATAGTTTGCAAAAAAAAATGCGATTGAAGTTGATGTAATGTATGAAAATCGATGAATTTTTTAGCATTGATCCTCTTATTTTTATAGGAAAGAGTTGCTCTAAATTTATGTTTTTAAAACCAAATAAAAGAGAAAAAAGAGATTATTCTTATTTCATCAAAACCCGAAAATGCAATTTTGTGACTTGACCCCTTTGTACCCGGCGGCAAAGAATTATTGGCTGTTCTGCTATTTAAGTGCTGTTCTGCTATTTCAGGGAAAGGCTCCAGACCAACACAAAAATGAGCTTGGGAACGTTTTGATTCTACGATTTCAGAATAGGCTCGAGGCTCGAAGCTTCTATATCTATGCAAGACTGGGTCCTTGCCATAAAGTTAAGAATGTCACGTTATTCCTTGAAATACAAATTTAAGTATTGCACCGGTCTCATAATTCTCCCGGCATGAATTCCATAGGAAACGTCTTTTGGGGCTTATCCCTTTTTGTAATTTATTTTGTATCAAAAAGTATGAATTCTTTGACTTTTTTTAAGGCAATCCTTATCATCCTTATTGAAAAAAAGTTCAAGACATTTAGACAAAAACCAAAAATTTTATTTTTTTGCTTGGGCCTAATAATATGGCAAGGCTTTTTGATACACACCATTTTTTGTTTTTGCATCTTTGATATATGTAAATATAGCATATGGTTTTCTTAAGGCTTGGCCACACCGGAGGGTATGCGGTAGAGGTACGGGTAGCGGTAACGATATTTGTATGAAAAAAATTCCACATCTGAACGTTGATATGTCAGTTTGGAATTTTTTTCATACAAGTACCGTTACCTCTACCCGTACCGCTACCGCATACCCTCCGGTGTGGCCAAGCCTTTACTCGCTAACAGCCAACATATATGTAGTTGACAATGGGAAAAAACAGGATTCACTAAATTAATACCACATATTTTTAAAGATAGACCTTATTTATGGTTATAGCAAATGCCAATGTTACAGAAAATTGAAGACGCTTAAATTCAAATGGGAAAACTGACAGAATCATTGGACCTTGAGAAATCAACACATCTTCGCCTTTGAATTTTCCACAAAAAATGGTAGCTTCAATTAGCCATTAACTTCTTCAAGACAAGTCTTGTACATTGCAAAGTTTAGGTTGCTGTATGTTCTGAAGCATTATAATGGGCGCTACTACTTTCCGCGCTAAATGATGTGGCGGCAGTCCTGGTATATCCAATGAATTCAAAAATTTCGTTTGGTAATTTAGTACAATGCTTTCATTTGTGATAGGGTCAACCGATTTGTTGGCAAAAAAATTGTGTGTTTATATCGTTAAAAATTGTTGCATTGATTTCAGAAACATTTTTTCTGTACCAGCCATTATTGCACGTTACTAAGCCAAGCATGATTTTTGTAATTTGTCTTTATACTTGGAAATACACTTTGAATCAATTCATTTTCTGAATTTACATTACAGTTAAAATTGCTTTGAAGTGTAATTCGGCCTTCAGAATCAAGTGCCATTATTCCATTAAAGGCTTAACTACATACACCACTTTTTGAAAAAGTACAAAAGTGAAAATATTTTTTTTCTGGCTAGCGCAATTGTTTTGTGAAAAACAGTATACAAATTGTTTTTTAGACCAAAAAATAAGCTTTCTGCATCATTAGTTTTAATTTTCCAGCCCGAAAAACTACACAAAAATGCATTTGAAAATTTTCACTTTTGTACTTTTTCACTTTTTGAGCCAATGTAGTTATACCTTAACAATGTCCAATAACTGCTTAGATTACAATATTGGTTAATGTTCATTACAATAAACAAGTTTTTTTTCGGTTTAAATTTATTTTCAAATAGGTTCTATTTTTTTAAAAGTGCACTCAGCGAAGCGGGTGGGGTTAGCTAGTGAATATATAATTATATATATATTATATATAATCTCAGATCAAAAGATTAAATTCATGATTTAAAACCAGTTGAAAAATATTTCTTTTTTGTTTTTGTAGTAGTTTTTTTTAATTTCGATAAGACATGTATTAAAGAGCTATGCAAGCTCTTCCGAAGTTATCTGTCAAATCTCAAAGCTTCGGTAGAGCTTCGGTAAAGCTTCGTTTAAGATCCTTATAGAGAGTAAACTTGTATAACGTTCTCCTTTTTCCATGCCCAACAACCTTACTAAAGTTTAAAAGAAGCTGAAATGTAGCTTTTGTAATAATTTAACCGAAGCTGAAATGTTAGTTGGGTGTGGAACGAACCTATTATTTGTTGCGACAAGATGACAGAGCGACAAGGTGACAGAGTGAGTAGACATAGCTACAAATATCAACTAAAAAAATCTATTTTTTTTGATTGCAAAATATTTTTACATGCTATAAATATTTTTTTTTTTTTTAATGAAAAATATTTTTCAGTTGCAGTACACATTTTTGTTTAATGCAAATATTTTTCAGTTGCAATAAATATTTTTTTTTTCAATTGAATTTTTATTTGCAATAAATATTTTTTAAATTTGTAATGGAGAGCAAATGCATTAATAATAAAAATGATTTTTACAACCCTGATTGCAACTGAAAAAAATTTGCATTAAAAAAAAATTTTATTGGAGATGAAAAATATTTGCTTTTAAAAAAATATTTATTGCAAATAAACAAATATTACATTAAAAAAAAAAATTTAAGGCTTGGCAACACCGGAGGGTACGCGGTAGAGGTACGGGTAGCGGTAACGATATTTGTATGAAAAAAATTCCACATCTGAACGTTGATATGTCAGTTTGGAATTTTTTTCATACAAGTACCGTTACCTCTACCCGTACCGCTACCGCATACCCTCCGGTGTGGCCAAGCCTTTGTAACTGAAAAATAATTGCATTGAAAATAAAATTTTTACAGCAAATAAAAATATTTTTTATTAAAAAAAATGTATTGCAATTTTATTTTCAATGCAAATAATTTTCAGGTAGGTAAGCCTTTAGCCTAGTACGCAGCTGAAGAGAAACGAAATTTTCCATACAAAATTTCGTTAAGGAAATCTTGAACGAAAAATTTCGTTTTGCTTTTCGTTTTTCAGTACGCTGCTATAGCGAAAAATTGGAGAGTTTTCACTCATTTGTCACTTACTTTTTACTGTCCTGTGCATTTTTCTTGACTCCAAGAGCAGTGTTGACGGTTTTTTCACTTTTCATTCATTTATTTCTTGATTTAAAAATTATTTTCTGTTGATTTTTCTTGATTTTAAATTAATTTTGAATTTTTTAATTTTGACTTTGACAGAATACTTGATGATATTTTTTCGTTAAGCCTGGTACGCTGCTGATGCGAAACGAAAAATTTTCAAGTTTCCAAAGTGGACAACGAAAATGCTGCTGCGTACTATACCTCATTAAAAAATTCAAAATAAAAAAAGAAAATATATATCAGTGAACACTCCCAAAATAGAAAAATAAGCAAATGCAACCAATCTAATAAAATAACAATTTTATTAAAAAAAAACATTTTAATTTCAATTTATTGTTGTTAATTATTCTCGATTGAGATGGAGCAGAAAAAAAATTTAATTTTTTTTTATTTTCGAAACAAAACTGCCACGTATACTCCACGAATGGTATAAGGCGATTTCAAATAAAAATTTTAAAAACAAACATACCTAAATTCGCCATTGCTGTGCTTTGTGGCGTCTTTTATATTTTTTTTTTCCTACATTCGCTGATTCGCTCTCGTTTGGTTTTGGTGGTTTGAAGAAAATTATCGATTTATAAAAGTTGGCGGGCGGAAGTGTTTTTCTT
Organism: Episyrphus balteatus; assembly: GCF_945859705.1. Classification (NCBI taxonomy): domain Eukaryota; kingdom Metazoa; phylum Arthropoda; class Insecta; order Diptera; family Syrphidae; genus Episyrphus; species Episyrphus balteatus. Next base: position 71,111,812 of record NC_079135.1, read on the forward strand.
CTTTAACAATACATAAATAAAGAATAATTTTTTATTTTCATTTTAATTAAATAAATAAAGTTTTTAAAAAAAGATATAAAATGGGACGTGTGCACAAGAAAAAAATCGCACAATATAATAAAGAAAACGGCGACGGAGCTCTTGATAATTCGACAAATGGCGATGAAAAATCTAGCGATCGTTCCAGAGCGGACTCCGATGCCGACGAATCGATTGCATCTTCGAAAAAGCGCACTCCCAAGAGCACCCCCGTCCCTGAAGATAAAGTTGTAGATGATGAGGAAGAAGAGGAGCAAATCGATGATATCGACCGCAGCGAGGAAAAGAAACCAGAAAGCGCCGAGGAGGACAATAAAAGTGACGACGACGAAGAAGCCGAACCAGAATCAAGCAGCAAAAGCTCACCAGTTGGAAAGAAAACTGCCCAAAAACGAAAAGCCGCTTCACGTTCCAAGGCAGATGATGGCGATGATGAGGACGATGTCGAGGCAAATGGTGCATCTCCAGCTAAAAAGACTCCCAACAAAAAAAATGCCGGCAAAAAGGCCAAAGCCAAGCCGAAATCGAAAAAACCAAAACCTGAAACAGAAGATGAAGCAGAAGATGATGAGGAAGAGGGAGAGGCTGATGACCAAGAATACGAGGTAAGAAAAATTGTTTTTTTTTTTTTCAAAAAAAAATTTATTGAAAAAAACAAATCGTTGGCAAAATTGTTAAAAAAAAAAGGTGAATGCCATCGCCATGACTTTTTCTAGTGCCTAGTGAGCATTTTGTAATTCTATTGGAATAGAGGCCAATAAATAATTATGTATACCAAACCTAGAGGAGGGTGGATACTGTTTACGTATACATAAATTCCAAAACTTCATATTGGATGCATTTTTTCTGCATTTTTTAGATTAATTTTGGTATGAGTTCGAATTGGACTGTTAGTCTTTGATTATCTAGTCTCTTTAGTGAAATTATATAATTTTTCAGTAAAAAGGCGCATTTTAGCTTCTGTAAACATAAATTCGGTATCAAGATAAAATAACCTAAAAAAAAAATTTGTTGATTTACAAAATGGCCGCTCGAAATTTTTGATCATTAGCGCAGCGATGTTATAAGAATGATTTATGTTTGTTTACTCTTGATTTATTTTTATCGTTTAGTTTTCTTTATTTAAAATTTAAGGAATGAGGGTTGCGTTTCAACCATCTTGAAACCGATATTTACAGGCACCCTCCTCCTCAACTTTATTTTTATAAATTGAAATTTCATCCACCATAACATAACAGACCAATTAGAAACACTTAAAAATATCGTATTCAAAAGACCCATTTAGAAATAGATGATTCAATAAAAATTTCTGTTTGTTAGATCTACTGACATCTGAAGACAAAGACTCGGTAAACAGATTTAATTGTTTGAGAGAAAAACGAATTGGAAGGAGAAAAATTATGACTTTCTCCTTCGTACCTACATAGGTATGTACATATGTAGTATGTATATGTAGTAAGTAACTTCGAAACTGTTGTGGTTTCCCGTAGGTTTTATTTCACTAACTTAGATCCTGGTAAAACAGGTTTATTTGTTTTGACTCATTGATTTAGAATTATCTCTGTGTAGAAAATTTCGGGATTCTGGGCGATTCCTTACGAAATTTTTAATGTGTTTTTAAGCAACTTTCGTCAGTTGTATTTCTTACAAAACAAGAAAGCAACCTTGTATTGTTGTTTTAATATAAAAGAAAGAATCAAGTTAGAAAAAACAAACTAGATTACGGCAATAGAAAGAAAACAGGTAGAAATGCGCGCAGCAGCAAGTGTTTGTAAAAATGAGACACTTGATGTTTGATTGTCTTTTGAATTTTATTAAGTAGGTAACTTTTTGCCATTAAACAAAATATTTAGAACTAGCTATACAAAGTTTCTTTAAAGTTAAGTATATTTTAACATTATAATTTTAGTTAGTTTTAATTTAAAAAAAAATTCCTTTAAATTTCAAAACAACTTCCGAAGTTCTTATAGAGTCAAGAAACCCTACATACTCTGTAGTTTTTCATGGTTGTTTTTAAGTTTTCGTTGTTTTTTTTACACAAATACTAGATCTCTTTATAAACAAAAACTACACTAGAACAAGATCAATAAAAAAAAAAATACTGTCCAAAATAAACAAAAAAATGGTCAAATGCACAAAATATTTTTATTAAAAGAAAACCACCAAACGTAAGTACATATCGACCCCGTCCCGCTAAATAATAGTAAGCGCCAATTTAAATTTTGAATTATGAACAACATTTAATTGTATTTTTCCAACACTAAGAACAAATAAGATATAACTTTTTTGTGTTATTGTAATCAACAATTGTTCAAGAATACATTCACATCAAAATTGTCTCCAATAAGTCTAAGAACAGGAGAATATAAAGATTTTTCTGTAAACAAAAACATCGTAAGAGCCATGTCGGCTACGATAATGTATGATATTTTCAATAGTTTTGTTTTAATGTTTTAAGTCTAGTATGTTTAAGCTTACAAACAAAATCCTATCAAAAGTCTTGTATTTTCAAGAGGATTCTCTATCGGAGCTACTCTGCATACTAGGTTGCATACTTATTTGAAGCCAACTTGATTTATTTTATTAAGAGGGCAATTCCATGGTAACTCACGTTACATTCACAAAAATTTCCAACACATAAATAATTTTTTTTTTTCAATTTTATTGTAAATTGATACGAAATTACTATCCATGAATGGAGCATAACTATTACTTTCATAATTAACTAAAAAAATTGTCTTTATTTTTAACATTTGCTTGTTAAAAATAAAAGTTTGATGGTAACTCACGTTACAAAAATCGGACACGAATTTTAAGAGTCCGACAGTATGAAGTTTTTATGTGAAATTAAGAATCTTAATTTGTTTTCAATGAAGATTCCATACATACAAAATTACAAGCTTTTAATATAAGTGACAAAACCAAACATTTTTTCAATATTTCGAGGAAAAATTTTAAAATATTTAGGTAACTCACGTTACATTATTTTGGTAACTCATGTTACCTGCGATTTGTAGTTCCAAAAGTAAAGAAAAGATGCATTTTCACTCAAGTTTTTTTTTAATCGAGTAGTGTGTAACGAAGCTTGCTTTAATGATAACTTATTTTAGCACTCACGAGGGGATATTTTCATCGTCACTATTAGACTCATCATATTTTCAGTTTGCTTGTTTTTCCGTCATTTTCATGTGAAATTCTTCTGTTGTTGGCAAGCTTATGCTATAAAAATACTCCCTGAATTTTATGTCTTTCCATAACGGAATACAACAAAGAATCTTTTCTTGCAACTTGCATAAAGAGTTGCCGTTCGTAAATATTAATTTGCTAATAAGAAAAGTAAAAAAGACTGCATAATTTGTTCAAAATTCGTGTCCACTTTTTCATGGAATTACCCAAGAGACGTTTGCTGAATCGAAACTTATACCCGTGACACACTGCTAGTATAGATACCACATGTGTGTCGGAGGAAAATACTATGCTAGTACATATCAGACAAACACCATGATATTGATACTAGGGTTTTTTAGCGTAGTATAGTACCTACTATACTAAAGTGTGTACCATGTATTAAGCATTTGATTTCAACATAAATCGCCATGACTTTTCGATTGAGCATTTTTGATTCTATTGGAATAGAGGCCAATAAATAATTATGTATACCAAACCGGAGGAGGGTGGATACAGTTTTCGTATACATAAATTCCAAAACTTCATATTCGATGCATTTTTTCTGCATTTTTAGATTTATTTGTGGTATGAGTCCAAATTGGAACTAAAAATCTCCATTATCTCCTTTATGGAGTGAAATTATATAATTTTTCAGTAAAAAGGCGCATTTTAGTTTTTTTTTTAAATAATTTCGGTATCAAGAAAAAATAACCTAAAACAAAATTTGTTGATTCACTAAATGGCCGCTCGAAATTTTGATCATTAGCGCAGCGATGTTATAACAATGATAACACTGCCAACATACAAACATTTTCCAGACCGTTGTTTATCATTTCTTACTAAATTTAGGGTGCTGATTCCAAAAATAACATTAGTTTTTTTTTCGTACATATGTATGTATGTACCTATTCTTAGTATCTTTGAAACTGTTGTGGTTTTCCGTAGGTTTCATTTCTCTTACTTAGATCCTGGTAAAACAGGTTTATTTCGTTCAACTCATTGATATAGAATTATTTCTGGTTGAAAATTTCAGGATTCTGGGCGATTTCTTACAAAATTTTCAATGGGTCTTTTCAGCAATAATTGTATTTCAACTTGTATTGTTGTTTTAATATAAAAGAAGGAATCACGTTGGATAAAAACAAACTAGTTTACGACAGTAGAAAGAAAACAGGTAGAAATGCAAGTAGCAGCAAGTGCTTGTGCTTTAAAAAATGAGACACTTAATGTTTGAATGTCTGTTGAATTTTATTAAGTACCTACCTTTTTTCCATTAAAGAAAAATATTTACAACTATACAAAAATTCTTAAAAGTTAAAACCTTTTAACACTTTATAATATGAGTATGTTATTGCAAATGACAATGGACAATTTTGTATGGAACACGGACGTTGAAAGGCAAAGAATAGTTTTGTCATTTATTGATGTAGCATACAGATTTATACAGATTAAATCAATATTATAACTTAAAAGTGCATTTTAAATGCAAAGTGCTGATATTGCAATACAAAAAGTATTTTAACAGTGTGCCAACCATTGTATATTAAGTTTCTTTAGTACTATCATGAAGGCGAATCTAGTATTACTGGTTGAACAGAATGCAAATTCGCTAGTAGCAAAGAAAAACGCCGTGGTACAAGATGTCAAATAAAATCGCTCAAAATGTAGAAAAGATGGACAGAATATGTGGCGCATTTCCTTGCTACGGCCACAGCTACGTATTCTGGCACCAATATACTAATTTCATACTTATAAACTTTGACAGCGCCAGAAGACACAGCCACAGCTACATCGTTAGTTTAAGTCGCCACTTTTTTGAGGTGGGCTCATATTGTATTTATTACATACAAATAGTGCTTTTTCAAGTCACCACCAGAGTTCCTAAGATCGTTTCTCTTCATGATAAGACTATGGAAATATATAAACAATACAATTTTTAGATTTATTTACATATGTATGAGTCCAAATTGGAACTGATAATCTCTTTTATCTCCTCTCTGGGAGTGAAATTATATAATTTTTCAATAAAAAGGCGCATTTTAGCTTCTGTAAACATAAATTCGGTATCAAGAAAAATAACCTAAAAAAAAAATTTGTTGATTCACAAAATGGCCGCTCGAAATTTTTTATCATTAGCGCAGCGCTGTTATAACAATGTTATAAATATGTTTGTTTACTCTTAATTTATTTGTATCGTTTAGTTTTCTATATTTAGAATTTAAGGAATGAGGGTTGCGTTTCAACCATCTTGAAATTGATATTTACAAGCACGTACGTAGGTAGATTTGAACTTGTTATTCTTATAAATTGAAATTTCATCCACCATAACATAAAAGACCAATAAGAAACACTTAAAAATATCGTTTTCAAAAGGTCCATTTAGAATTGGATGATTGAATGATAACTTGCATATTTTTGTATATGAATTTCTGTTTGTTAGATCTAGTGATATCCGAAAACAAAGACTCGCTACGACTTTCTCCTGCGTATACCTACAACCTTTTCTTTCTGCCTTCAAAACTGTTGTAGTTTTCCGTTGGTTTCATTTGGATAATAGTAAAACAGGTTTATTTGCTTGGAATCATTGATTTAAAATTTTCAATGGGTCTTTTTCAGCAAATATCATCAATTGTATTTCTTACTTAACAAAAAAAAAAAAAACGAAAAACAACCTTGCATCGTTGTTTTAAAATATAAGAAGAAATCATATTTTAAAAAGCGAACTGGTTTACGACAGTAGAAAAAAAAAAAAAACAGGTAGCAATGCAAGCAGCAGCAAGGGCTTGTAAAAATGAGACAATGTTTAATTGTCTGTTGAATTTTTTTAAGTAGGTAGTCTTTTGTCTTTAACCCTTTATATTACCATGTGACGTTTCTTTAACAAACCAAAAAAAGATCCCACAAAAAACCATACGAAGTATGTGAATTGCTTTTGACTTTAAATAACTTAATTTTTGAATACTACTTTATCGAAATAATTCAACTATTACCCAGAAATGTCAATAAAAGTACGTTATTGACAGTTTATTTTGAAAGTTTGGTTTTCTTAAAAAGATGTACAAATGCCTACAAAATTAAGAAATTCGAAAAACATATTTTTTCTCTCTTAACTTACACAGTTTTCTTTGGAAAATGTCGAAAAGTAAATATTTAACAGTTTGTTCTTTAAATTTTCACATTTCTGTGCTTGAAAATAGCTAACTATCGAAATATTTGCCTAAGCCCTGATTTTTCAATCGCCAAGAATAAATGCCAATATAAAAAACTTTTATTGCTAGGAATAAGCTCTATCTGAGGTTTATCTGACTATTGAAAAATTGGGCCTTAATAATAAAAATATAAATTTTTCTAAAAAAAACACAAAATGCAGCTTAAAACGGTCTCCGAATTCTAAAAAACGGGAAAAAATGTTGTACTTTGAGATTCAGTTGGTGCTTGATCATAATAAAAAAATATTTTTAAAAAGAACAAGTACTCCTCTGTTTAGTATTGTAAAAAATCTGAAATTGACCGAAAAATGACTGAGTAAAAAATCGTTGAAATCTGAAAACATTGAAAAACGGTTTTTTGACGATAACTTGAAATTTTGAGAGTCTATGAAAAATGTCAAGTGTCAAAATATGATGTACTTAGTAAGACCTACAACCTTTGGTAGGTAACTTCCAAAGTAATTAACTTGGTTTTTATTTTGTAACACAGTGTTATGTGCGGAGGAAGCAAAATACTGTTGCAAAGTTGGGATTTTTTCACAAGAACTGCATTCAATTGAAAAACGTAAGGATTTGGGATGAACAAGTTACCAAATTCTGAGAGCCCTTAAGTTGTTTTATTAGCATATTTCGTTTGATCCATTACTTTTGAGGCAGTGTATAATACTTATTCACAACAATATTATTTAAATAAACATTAGCTGTGTTATACATATTTTCCTCGTGATCCAGATCAGATCATTGTTTTTATTAGCTTTACAACAAAAGCAGGATTTTGTTTTGTTTTTCGCAATTAAATACAATGATCTGATCTGGATCACGAGGAAAATAAAACACAACTATTGTTTAGAATCAAGATAATTCAAGAAAAATAAACATCATTTTATTCACGGATAAGACAATCTTCTCTTGTGTTTAAGTGTGAAAGCTATAATACTACAATAAACAAAGTTTTTGAACACATTTTCCAAATTTAAATAGTTATATAAAGTTACACAACGTTCATAAATGAATAAGGCCGAAAATGTATTCAATTTCTCTGTCGTTAGCAAATTTTTGAAGAGATATACCGTCGTTTTTTAGTTGTCGACTTTTACTCACGTAGAAAAAATGAGTGCAATTTATTACAATTTAGGACTTGGTGTTCTCTCCTAGACTTCGGCTTCCGCCGATCAGTGTTTTCAGCAGTTTTTCTTTGTCTTATTTGTTTTTCTTGATGGATAGTCTATTCATTTGACGTGTGCTGCATTTTAACTAAACTCTACAAACATATTTTTGTTTAAAGTCGGCATTGTAAATCTTATAACTTTAAACGAGCTAAAATTGTTAATATATATATAAATATATATATATATAAAATTGGGATCTCGGAAACGGCTCTAACGATTTCGATGAAATTTTCAGGGTTTGTTCATCTAAGCGAGTAAAAAATTTTGGAATTATTTTTGGAAAAATCCGCCCACTGCCACGCCCACTTTTTTAACATGGAATTTTTTTTGGTAACAACTTTAAGGATTTCGATGAAATTTTGAGGGTTTGGTCCCCTAGCCGAATAAAATGTTTTGGAAGTAATTTTAGAAACAACGGCGTACACAGGGGGGGCCACGGGGTCATGAACAAATTTGAACAAAAAGGGATCTCATTGCTGTAGGCATTTTCGATAATGCAGATTCCTGTAACCCTTCTATCCATTGCTTATCGTCGTATGTGTATTCAAACGTAAATAAACTGATTATAAAGTGGGAATGTGGTGTTTTGTAACCCGCGAAAAAACTGGTCATTGCAAACTCAAACCCACTCCAAAAAATTGTTGTTTACATTTGACTTTTTTCACTGAAAGTTATAACATTTAAAGATACCGAGCAAAGCTCGGTCACCCAGGTACTAGCGACTTATTCGGGCTTTTATATAGCAAATGTTCGCTTAATCTCGATGTTCATTTTCGTTAAGAATAGGATTCGCTGATGATTTCAGTTAGCTTTTCTTAGCCCACGTCTTTTTATGACGAAACTCAATCAATCTATTTAATAATAATATATATATATTCTTGTTCTTTTAAGGTTAAAGAAGTCGTTGACCACAAAACAGAAAAAGGAGTTTCCTACTATTTAATTAGATGGAAGGGCTATGGTCCTGGTGATGATACTTGGGAGGAAGAAGGCACACTTTCTTGCCAAGATCTGATTGAGAAATTTAACAAAAAAGTTTGTACATTTTATAAACAAGAAAAAAACATAAATATGATAAAATAATTTATTTTAGAAAAAAGACACCAAATCGACGAAAGCCAAACCAGCATCAAAAAAATCTGCCGCAGCAGCTAAAAAAGGTGGAAAGAAAGCAAGTGAAGATCCCGAAAAACAATGGGAAGTCGATAAAATTATTGATTATTCTGATGAAAAGAAAGGTCGTGTCTTCCGCATTCGCTGGAAGGGATATTCTGCTAAATTTGACACATGGGAACCAGAAGAAAATCTTAACTGCGATGATCTTATTGAGAAATTTATTAAAAAAGTCGACTCTCAAAAAGATATTTCTTATAAAGAATTACGAGAAGAACCCAAGAAAACCAAGCGAATGGTATCCGAGCGATATCTTAAAGCTGAAAAAGGGGCCCGAAAATCCAAGCGAGCAGGTGGAAAAAGGTAGATCGAAGGAGCTCTTTCATGTCACTGATTTATTAACCTTCGTCAATCGTTTTTGCAGGATACAGTATGCGGACAGCGATTAAATTGTCATTTTAATTTTTTTAAGGCTTTACTTAGAGTTAAGTATTCGCCACCAGTTAAATTGGAATGCAATGGTATTGGAGAAATATATAATAATTAATACTTTCTGTAGTTTTCACAAAAAAAAAACAAAAACAATAATTTGTTTGTCTTAAAAGATAAAATGCAGACTACTTTTGATGTTCAAAACGTATTCATTTTTTATTTTAACGCAATAACTAATTAGATTTAAATCATTTTATTCAAGCCAAGGCTGGTTGAAGTCCAAAACCAGGACCTTTGGGTTCTTCTGTAAGTGAGGTTAGGGAACCTTTGGGTTCTGAAGCAAAACGTCCATTCCTTGGACCTGGTTTGGAAATCCTTCCTGCTTTACAGTCTTCAAGGATGTTCTCCATGTCTTTTGCTGTTAAATCTTCCTGCAAAACAAGATTCATCAAAAAAATTAAATAAGAAATTATAAGTAAAAAATAAAAAAAAATAGAAATACAAAAAAGATGTAAACATATCTGAGATATATTATTGCTCGTTAAATAAAACATTGCTATAACTAAAATTTACATTCACGAAAAAATGCCACTTGAGTTTGGATTTTAATGGAATCTCTAGAATTAAGCTCATAGTATTATCCAAAAGGCAAATTCGAATGATTTTCAAGTTATGGTTGTGTTCTATTTAATGAGCGGTATTATAAAAACAATTTTTTAAACAATCAATGGAACATATAAAAACATTCGATAGAGTGATAATTGTAGAATAATTATTTTCCGATCTATACACACGCAAAACACGGCTAAGGAAGACCATATGAAATGAAAATATTATTAGTTAACAATGGTTGCAATAAAATAAATTACTTAAGAAAAAAATTATCAAAATATTATTTCCTTTCCTTAATCCCAATCCTAGATTAATCTGCTGTCAATACTAACATACTAAAAACAAATTTACCATCAGAACTAACTGGTGATTAAAGTTAAAAAAAAAAAAAACGCACTACCCAACTTGTAGGGCAGTTGATGCAGGTCTCATTTTGGGTTTTCGTCTTTTCGATTCAAAACAAAATACATACATACGTAATAATTTTTTGATCTAATAGCCCAGTGGTGCGTTCTTTTATTCGACAACTATTAACTATTGTTAACTATTGTTAACAATAGTTAACTTTCATCGTTCCTAAATGAGAAAAAAGTTACAAAGTGTAACATCGTGACGTCACAACATCGTTCCTAAATCCAGTGTTGAAGTGTCAAATAGTTACATTTTGTTATTTTTTCCAACTCAGCTCCTGGACTTGAGTTTGAATGTTAATCTGTCAAACACAACTAAATGGGGAAGAGAGGGGATGATGTGAGAAGAGAATTTCGTTTGTTTCCATAATTGAAATTATTGAATGCATATTTTTGTTTTAATTTGCTAAGAATTCAATTAAAAAGAATTACTTCAGTACCAAATTAATTCTTTCTTGTTTATTCATTCATAAAATTAATCTCAAAAAATTTTGTTTTGACAGATCAACAAAATGTAACATTAGTCGTTCCTAAATCAAAGTTGACATTTTGTAACAAAATCTAACAAACAAATACAACGATTTTTTTGACATAACAACAATAGTTAACTTTATTCAATAAAAGAACAGACCACAGTCAAATAAATACTTAACCTCGGAATGAATGCTAATAGAAATTTTTTTGCTCAATATTTTCGTTTTGGCATTCTATAACTTAACGATTTTCAATGTCAAATCGCGAAATGGCAATTTTCAAAATTAGCAATAATAGACAATGGTATTATACAGGGTGTCGCAAAAGTAAATGTCGAAACCAAAAAGGTAGATGGTGACTGTTATCAGAAAAATAATTAGAAAAATCGCAGCCAAATCTTTTGGGAGTTTTGGGCATTCGAAAAAAAATCAGAAAAATGGTCACCCTGTAACTATTTGACACTTCAAAACTAGTTTAGGAACGATGTTCATCTAACAAATAGTTACAAATCGTAACTATTTTGTAAATTAGGAACGACAAAAGTTAACGATAGTTAACAATAGGTTACTATTGTTAGAAAAAGAACGCACCTCTGTAATTCTTTAAAAAATGAAAATTTAACAGCTTCATTCATGTCAAATATTTTATTGGGTTTTATTTGGAAGATTAAGAGTGGTATTATTCATTTAAGATACGCAGTTCGACTGAGAATACAATTGAAATTAACTTTCGAAAGGATGCGAAATTAGCAAAAAGTTACATAGCATAGTAGGGCCCTGTTTTTTCAATTGTTCCAATAACGTTGGTTTACAGCAAAAATGGGCACTTAATCCCACTATTTTTTTCTACTTTGACTTTGACCTTAGGGACTCGGAAATGACTTTTAAAAAAATTACGATGGATAGGTTTTCGAGATATGATTTTTCAAAGTTTTTTATCGTCGTTTTTTTCCAGCCTACTTAGTATTCGGGCTATATCTTGAGTAATAAACTAATCTGAACAGAAAAGCCGGCGCCTGAAAGCTGATTAAATAAGCAACAAACACTATAACAACTTTTCTGGGTCACTCCAGATGTTTAAGTGCAATGTATTAAAACATATTAAAAAAATCGAGTTTTTAAAGAAAATTTCTGAAAAAAAAAACTTACTGAAAGAAAAAATCAAAATCATTTGAATCCTCATAGTTTTAATTAATGATAAAAAGTAATTTTAAATATAATATACATACAATAAAACCACAGCTAAACACCATTTTTTAAAATATGTGTTAAAGAAAAATGGTTCAAAAAGACCAAAGACAGTAGATAGTCCATATTTTATCCAATTTTAGCCGTATTACATTTTTGTGACCATTATGTTAAAAGATAAAGTATCTTCTTTTCTCCTTTACATTTTCAATATCTATGTATAAATGCTCAAATGATAAAAATAGACCATTTAGTAAAAACATCAAAAATTTCGTTTTTTTTCTCTTTTTTGTACAGTTTTTCTTAAGTTTTTTACAATATTTCAATTTTAAAATTTTTTTTTAAAAGAAAAAAATCGATAGGAAATTTAATTATCTACAAAAAATTACTTAATAATTTTCAAATTCGGCTTGCTTTTAAAGTTATAGACAAAAACTCAAAAAGTAACATAAAAAGTCGAAAATATTGATCGTTACAAAAATGGTCATATCTTTATAATTTATCCATAGATTTTGAAGAAAATTATCTTTTTATCTTTGCCAGAAAGTTACATAAAAAAATTTAAAACTTTGAGGATTCAAAAGATTTTTGATTTTTTCTTTCAGTAATAAAGTTTTTTTTTCAGAAATTTTCTTTAAAAACTCGATTTTTTAAAAATGTTTTAATACATTGCACTTAAACATCTGGAGTTGGAGTGACCTAGAAAAGTTGTCTTAGTGTTTGTTGCTTATTTTTTTTAGATAATATTTTTAATCCAGTCAAATAAGGGTTTAACCTCGGAATGAATGTTAGTAGAAATTTTTTTTGCTCAATATCTTCCTTTTGCCATTCTATAACATATCTCAAAAGTCTAGAAAAATCTCATGTCCGCTTGTCGCGATTTCAAGGTCAAATCGCGAAATGGAGATTTTCAAAATTAGCAAAAATAGGCTATGGTATTATATACACATATGATACATGATTTCAAGGTATATTTTAATGCTGATTCCAAAAAATCTAAAATTAAGACAATCCGACGTCTCTGGAAAAAGTTATACCTGTTTTTCATCTGTCAACTCATATTATTATAACAGTTGCAAACTTACTGCCTAAAAACCCTTAAAAGTTATGGTAGATGAACTAAATTTTGCATAAAGATTTTTGAATCCATCATTATAAAAAATCAAAACAATCCCTTACAAAAATATATATACCTACGAAATAATGGTATTTTTTGATGGAGGGGCAAATTTTAGAATATGCACTAAAGAAGATTCTTGTTCATCTTAGGAATAAGTGCAAATAGGCTAATTTTTTCATTTTAATCTTTGTTTGGATATTCTTTAATTACCCTCAAAAATCTAAAAAAATCTCATGTCCGCAAGACCTAATTTTCTTGGTTTGAAAATAAGGTGCAGATTTTAAAAAATTGGAAAACTATACACTTCATATATTTGTGTCAGATCAACATGAATAAGGTACATTACTTTTCAGGGATGGTCAGGTTGACTTGTTTGTGAGTTTTGTTGGAATTAGTGTTAAAAAATACCTTTAAATCATGTCGCTTATGTTGGTATACATATAAAAATTTAAACTTTTCTTATTAATTTTTTAAAATCTGCACCTTCTTTTCAAACCAAGAAAATTAGGTCTTGCGGACATGAGATTTTTTTAGATTTTTGAGGGTAATTAAAGAATATCCAAACAAAGATTAAAATGAAAAAATTAGCCTATTTGCACTTATTCCTAAGATGAACAAGAATCTTCTTTAGTGCATATTCTAAAATTTGCCCCTCCATCAAAAAATACCATTATTTCGTAGGTGTATATATTTTTTGTAAGGGATTGTTTTGATTTTTAATAATGATGGATTCTAAAATCTTCATGCAAAATTTGGTTCGTCTACCATAACTTTTAAGGGTTTTAGGCAGTAAGTTTGCAACTGTTATAATAATATGAGTTGACAGATGAAAAACAGGTATAACTTTTTCCAGAGACGTCGGATTGTCTTAATTTTAGATTTTTTGGAATCAGCATTAAAATATACCTTGAAATCATGTATCATATGTGTATATAATACCATAGCCTATTTTTGCTAATTTTGAAAATCTCCATTTCGCGATTTGACCTTGAAATCGCGACAAGCGGACATGAGATTTTTCTAGACTTTTGAGATATGTTATAGAATGGCAAAAGGAAGATATTGAGCAAAAAAAATTTCTACTAACATTCATTCCGAGATTTACCCCTTTTTTCTCCTTATTTGACTGTATTATTTCGAGTTTTCTGGGTTCTAATCTATACGAAAAGTAGAACGGCACTTGGTGTACAAAAAATTTTTATTTTTTTGTAAACTAGTGTAATGGAAACAATGTTTTTTTTTTTTTTAATTTACACCCTTGTAACTTTGAAAAATTCTTTTAATCACTATTTTGCTGTTATGTTCATGCTTGGGTCTCAAGAGGTTAAAATAAAATAATCCACTGCAAGTCGACTGCAGATCGAATTGTTGGTTGTTCGAAATTCGACATTAGTTGGTAAAACAGTAATAGCCCAATAATTTTAGGCATTTCTTACCCTAATCTGCGGAAAAATTCCTACTGGGCTCGATTTTGGTATAGACCTTCGTTAGGGCGTTGTTATGAAGATGTGAAAAATCGACATTGATACCGCGTCCGCGTTAGAAGTTATAGAGGTCAAAAGGTCACGAAAATCAGTTTTTCGCATTTATCTCGTGACCTGTTGCTCGGAGGTCAATAGGGGTCTATGGGAAATCTGTTTGTCATAAAATTATCTACAAATATTGCCTTATGCATTTTTCTGTAAATCCAACCGATTTCGGACTATATTATAACGTAGTCATTCAAACTACAGAAATTTGTTCAAAGTTTCGATATGACTCTTAGAAGTAGTCTAAGATTGATTTGGGGTGTTTTGACCCTCAAATGTTTTTACCCTGAGACCAAAACGTCTCAGGGTAGTTTAGATTTTATTAAATAGTTAGTTAGTAGCTAAGTAACTTAGTTAGTTAGTTAGTAAGTTAGTTTGAAAATCGATTACAAGTGAAACTTATAAAAACGTATTAATAAAAAGCAAAAGAGATTACACATGTATTTTTCAGTATTCAAATACTGAATTATTCACTCTTAAATAAAACAAACCTATTATTACGTATCATGTATTATGCCTACGCTTGAAACAGCTCTATTCCGAAAACGGTTCGATTTACAGAAAAATGCATAAGGCAATATTTGTAGATAATTTTATGACGAACAGATTTTCTATAGACCCCTATTGACCTCCGAGCAACAGGTCACGATATATATGCGAAAAACTGATTTTCGTGACCTTTTGACCTCTATAACTTCTAACGCGGACGCGGTATCAGTGTCGATTTCTCACATCTTCATAACAACGCCGTAACGAAGGTCTATACCAAAATCGATCCCAGTAGGAATTTTTCCGCAGATAAAACCTAAAATTACTGGACTATAATGGCTTCATCATTGCAAACACGAAGCTTTTTGTTTGATAAGCATGAAAAGTGTATTTGCTTAACTTTTCAGATAGATCGTTGATGGGTTAAAAAATGCACACTGTTGGTAGCAAAAATGTACTGTTAACTGTTGCCGTTTAAAATGTACGGGAATACTACCACATGCAACGACTGCGAATTTTTTCTTTCACACCAGTGGCTTATTGGACCAAATACAATTGTTAGAGGACAAAATGGACAAATGGAGGATAAGGAGGTTCCGGACTCCGGGTTTCATCCATTTGGGAATAACACCCGAAAGCTACCGAGGAGTAATATAGATCACAGAGTAATATACATATAACAAAAAAAAAAAATGCGACATTGTTCTTAACCTCACTAGCTACCAGTTTCTATTTTTGCCCAAAAAAAAGTTCGTTTGTTTTTTGTAAATATAAAGTCTATCGTCACTCTTAACGATTGATTTGGCAATGAGGGTACAAAAGACAGCATGAACTTATTTTACGCAACCGTTAAAGCCCTACATCCGAGGAGCAGGGACCTTAAGTTGGAAACGAATATGAGAAACTGAGGGTTGAGCCGCCAGCGAATTGGATTAGCAGTTTGGTATAAGAGATTATTTTTTATGAACATAATAGAGTTGGAGACAAAAAGGAACCCTGAGGCACACGAGCACATATATGCAGTGAATATCAGATTTAAAATCATTCAACACAATTTGCATTGAACGATCAGAAAGGTAATTCATTTTAATATCAAACAAATTATGTAACTAAAGCACTATGTTTCAAAATTTGATACATAATGTATGTTGAAATTTTATTTTTAAAAAATACTGACTTTTTAAAGAGTTAGTGACAACGAAAAGAAATCATTTTCTAATCTCTTTTTCTAAAGCGGAATGAAATATTCTACTTTCGAAATAAAAATTCCACAATAAAAAAAAATCATTTATAATGCTGAAAAAGCAAAAAGATAGTAACATTTATGGGAGATTTTTGATTGGGAGCCTTTTTCTCGAACACACTTTCCCAGGAGTTTTCATTCAGAATAGGGCTGGATACGTTGATAGAATTCAGTGTTTGCATACCAATATAGTTAAGAGACATTTTAGAAGCCATGACGCCAAGAAATTCTTTAATTTAATGGAAGAGATTGGTGCTTTCGAATACGACTCTCGGAACGAAATACAAAGAAAGCGCTTGGGCCCCTTTTTTGTAACTTTATCACTTCTGCAAACCCATTTCAATAATTTTTACTTGCGATATAGGTACTATTCTATATATCAAGTTATGCATTCGTAAAAAAAAAGCCGAAACGGCTTATTCGATTTCAACGAAACTTTTTGTGAAGAAGCATTTATATAATTCTAATATAAGCCAAAAATAAAATTTCGAAAAAAATTATATTTGGATTTTTAAAAAAATTTTTGTTTTTTTTTGAAAATCAAATTTTCGAAAACGACATTGTATTTTATTGAAATTTTGTTTTTAAATGTTGATTAGTGATTTCTACAAAATGGCATACCAATTTTATTTTAAAACTTTTTTTCCAAAAAAAAATATTTATAAAAAATTAGTTTTTTTAAAAACGGCTCTAACGATTTTGAAATTTTTTTTTCTAAAAATGCATCTTAATATATTAATCAAAACTGCATACTTGTTTTGGAGGGCAACTTGATTTCAGATTTTGTTTTATTTTTGTACCAAATTTCTATATTAAAAGTCTTAAAAATTTAAGTAGCCTGAACTCTAAGAGCAAGTTCGTGCGACCCAGTCGTGCATTTTATTTTGTTTGGTGTCAGCGCGAGCGGTATCTGGAGAGGAAAGAGGCGTACTAATCTGCAATTTGAATTTAATCGTTTTTAATATCGTTTGCATTCATCATTTTCATTACTATCCCGTTTCTGCTTGAACCTCGTAGGTACATTTTTGTTAAAAATTTTTTTTTCTGTTAAAATTTGCTCTAGAACTTAAAAAAGGATAGGTACAAAGGTTTTAGTTTAGAAACAACTCAATCAATATGTCATAAACATAACTTGATTTCCTTTTGTTTAATTCATATTTTTAATTTTGAGAAAAATGTATATTGATTTTAAGAACAGAACAAAATTTGCTATGTAGATACGTGGTTCACGCAGAAACGGGACGATATGCAATATCAGTAGAAATGTGTGGTGAGTACAATATATACAACTATAAACTTTAGATTTAATAATGTCATTATTCATGTTCATGGATAAACCAAATATTTAACAAGTCATAAACCTATATAAATATACAAATTAAAACTTCTTCCTTTGTTAAAAGAAATTCCTATTAGTGTATTGAACAATTCCTATTCCGTTAAAAATGTTGTCGGAATCAAAGACTGAAAAAATATATTTTGTGATTAAAAAAAATGCATAAATACAGCAAAAAATAACCCATTCTTAAAACCATTCTAATTTATCAAAAACTTATTCAATTTTAAATAAAAAAAATCGAAAACAAAACGTTTTCTTTTAAATGCTATGCTTTTAAAGATTAAATATTTACTTACATAGTAGTCGTCATTAACAGCAAGCATTGGTGCATTAACGCAAGCCCCTAAGCATTCGACCTCAGATAGAGTGAATTTCCTATCTTTTGTGGTTTCTCCAGGGTTAATACCAAGTTTTTGCTAAATCAATTATTTTGGAATTAATTTAAATTACAAATTTACATCCAACTTTATCACTTACCTTGCAAACATTCAAAATATCATCGGAACCACGTAACCAACAAGGTGTTGTTGTGCACACTTGTAGATGATATTGCCCAGTTGGCTGTCTCATAAACATAGTGTAAAAAGTAGCTACTTCATAGACACGCATATTTGGCAAGTCTAGAATCTCAGCAACTTTGTGCATTGCCGAAATAGGTAACCAACCATGTTGACGCTGTGCCAAGTCGAGCAATGGAATCATAGCACCACGTTTGTGGCCTTCGGGATAGATACTGAGAATAGCATCTACACGCTGTGAAATCAGTCAGCAATCAGTCTTGTTAGAATATGCAAAATGGACAAGAATAACAAACCTTCTTGTTGTCTGCTGTGAATTCAAAAACAATATCGGGATTATCCTCTGGTGTATCGCGATGAACGAAGAGATGATCGCTCTTGCTCACAGCTGAAGTTGTGATTGTTTTAATGCCGGTGCGCTAAAAGAACATTATGTTTTAATATATAGATATTTCATCGATTTCATAAAATAATGAAATTATAAACTATGTGAAGTTGTTTATTACATAACGCAAAGATTTTCATTGATTAATTATATGAATACTAATTGGCATTAACTTACAAGAATGTTTAAACCTTTTGTAGCACAGCTTGCAATCATTTTTAAGCTTTAAAATATATTTAATTAAATTTTATTTATTAAAAATCTAGTAAAGAAAAAATTTTTACCTTTTCCTCGTTTGGAATCTTTCAAGAAAATCAAATTGTCAAAGTTTGACATTTGCAAAATAGACGTGTTCATATTTCAAACTTTTTATACGTCATTTGTTAGTGTTGTTTATATTTGTGAGAAACCTAATTAGTTCCTAAATTAATAGGGAAATTTATTTTTTTCAAAATAAATCGTTCGATCACCGCATTCTGTGATCGTGATTGTAATGAAAATTGTTCTTTTACGATTGATTCTCTATTATTCTTTTCAATACAAATTTTGATATGTATCGTTTCAAACTATACATTTTTTATGAGTCACAATTTAGAAGACGAAAAATAAGTCAAGAAAAACGGAAACAAAATTTGAGGTAAAATTTACTGCGTACTTAAGAAGTTTTTTACGCATTCTTCAGCGATCTTAAGTATCCCTACTGATTCACTGACTAAAGCCTAGTATGCAGCTGAAGCAAAACAAAATGTTTCCATAAAAAAATAGCACAACGAAATTTTGAACGAAAAATTTTGTTATGCCGACTTTTAAGGCTTGGCCACACCGGAGGGTATGCGGTAGAGGTACGGGTAGCGGTAACGATATTTGTATGAAAAAAATTCCACATCTGAACGTTGATATGTCAGTTTGGAATTTTTTTTATACAAGTACCGTTACCTCTACCCGTACCGCTACCGCATACCCTCCGGTGTGGCCAAGCCTTTAATTAGTCGATTTTTGCGAAGTTTTCGCAGTTTGACCCACGAAATTGACATAAGACAAAAACCTTTCAAGAAAGTCAAAAGCTATTTTGGATAACCTCAATTATAATTGTCTACGAAATCCCTAAAAAGGTAAAATTCTGTTTCGACTTGAGCCCAAATGAGATAAGGTATAACTACAACAGCCACTTTTTGCAGAAAGTCAAAAAATGATAATTTTCAAACTCATTTTCTGCCAGTTTTTCCGACCAAAAAATTAAAAATAATGATGCAGAAAGCTTATTTTATGGTTTAAAAAACAATTTTTGTAGTTGTTTCCAAAAACAAATAGCACTAGAAAGAAATAAAAATTTTTTACTTATGTAAATTTCCCACTTTTTAGGTCATTGTAGTTACGGCTATAGTATTGATAATTACCCAAAAAGTGAAACTTTGGTCTCTATTCAACTTATTTTTTTCTTTTAATCCCAATCAATTTTTTGAAACATTTTTCTATGAAAAGATATTTTTTGAAAAATAGGACATTTTTCTTTTGATCCAAAATTTTTTTTTTTAAATTAATGGCAAGAACCGTTATTTGGCACGAGTATGATTTTTTTCAGAAGGTTTGAATATACAATCATTTTGTTACTATAGAAGGAAGAGTTTTACTCCCCCCGTTTAGTAAGGGTGGGAAATTTCCTAAAAAATTATAATAAAAAAATTGTTTGAATAAAACGGCTTTTTGAAAAGCTAGAATCTTGCAATTAATTCAATTTTTCAAATCAAGTTATTTCAACCAATTGTTTTCGAAATAATCGATTTTACTCCGATCCCTATACTTTTCAAAAACTCGATTTTAGTCCCCTCAGGGAAATTTTTTTAACCCAGTTTGATTGAAACAAAATTTTCAAAAAAAAAGATATAACTACATTGGATACATTTTGCAAAAGTAAAAATATTTGTTTTCTCACTAGAGCAAATAAAGTTTGTGAATATGTATCAATATTGTTTTTTAGAACAAAAACTAATCATTCTGCATTATTTTTTAAGTCTTTTTGTCGGGAAAACTAAAAAAATCCGTTTGAAAATGTTCACTTTCTGAGCCCATCTAGCTAAAATCGTTTGCGTGGAATTTCGACATTCTAAAGCTCCTTATTTAGTAAAAGTGTTCTCAAGTTCCTGAACATTTCTACGGACTATTTCCGTTCTGATCAATTGTTCAGAAATTGACAATGGCTCACTATACATTGAAAACGAAAAAATTGGAAGCACAAACAAAATATATGAAATAAATGTAATAGAAAAATCAAGCATTTTATTATTTCATCAAAGCATGCACAACAGCCTTAGCATTGATGGCCTTCAAATCAGTGTATGTTTGTCCAGTTCCTACAAAAACAATCGGCTGTCCTGTGATATAAGTCATAGATATGGCAGCGCCAACTTTATCATCAATTGTATCGAATTTCGTAAGTACAATTCCGTCAATAATATGTGGATTCTCATTGGATGAATAATCAGCCAAGGCCTGATTGAACTTGACAAGCTGATCAACGGCTTCATTGCCAACCAATGCCTCACCCACAAACAATACCAAATCAGGGTCATTGACTTTGATAAGTTTGGCTAATGCCCTCATCAATGGTTCATTGTCTTGCATCCTGCCGGCAGTATCGACTAAAACCACATCGATACCAGTATCGTTGGCGTGTTTAATGGCCTCCATGGCTATTCCAGCAGCGTCCTTACCATAACCCTTCTCATACAATTGCACCATGGTGCGGTTGTTGTGTCTTTGTGGTGGATGCAGGGCATTCAAATGGCGAGTGTGCGTTCGTAGCTGTTCAACAGCTCCAGCCCTAAAGGTATCGCATGCTGCAATCAATACACTAAAATCGTTCTCAATCAACCAGAAGCAAATCTTTGCCAGATTTGTTGACTTTCCTACACCATTTACTCCACAAAAAGCCATAACAAAGGGTCTATTGGCGCGTTTCGCCTCAAGAGCATCTCTGATAATGTCAACTCGTCGTTTTGGTGATAAAATCTGTACTAGAGATTGAGTGAGTGCGGTTTTGACGGAAGTGGCTACAGATTCGAAAGTTCCTAAAACCTTTCCTTCCAATTTTGAGGCCACAGATTCGCATAGTTTTTGGGCAATATCTGAGGCTACATTTTTTGAAATCAAATGATCTTTTAGTTTATCCAATGCAGGCTCGACATCTTCTCTTGTTAGATTCTTTGAGCCAACAAATCCACGGAACAGAGAAAATACTCCGGATTTAGCTTTCTTAGTTTCCTTACGAGCAGATTGAGTGTATTCTTCTTCTTCATCTTCGTCTTCTTCGCTTTCCACTTCCAGATCCTGAATGACGCCCTTCATTGAACCAATCATCTAGAAATAATACAAACAAACTTTACAATTGGAACAATTCTCATCTCATAGTGTCAACTATTTTTCAAAATAAAATTACCTTCCCAATTTCAAAAATTTTCCCTGACCAACAAATTAAAAAATAGTTTGGAAATATTATTTTATAAGTAGGTACGTTTATTTATATGTATCAATTTTGGCACTACACCCTTATTTAAATTTTCGACCTACGTGTAACTGCTATGCTAATGGAGACATTTCGTTATGTACTCCAAAGGAGCAACCTCAAAAAATTTCAGTTACTACTACTTCAGTAGTTCCTGAGATTATATGGCTTCGAAAATCACAAAAGCCCGTAACTGACTGACTGATTTACTCACTTACTAAAAGATAACACTGGTCAACAAGTTTTTTGCCACAAGAACCAAAATATTCTTTTCTATGTGGTTTTGGGGTGCTGAACTCGAATCCAAAGTCAGAAAATTTTGATTGGCCCTCGTTTTTGAAATATAACCGTTATAAAAGCCAAAAATTTATTATAAACAATTTTGTAATGGATAAAAACAGATTTTCTTCTCGCTAAAACTGTTTGAATCTTTCCGATATCTCTTTTACTGTCCGAGATATTTTGAATTTAAGCATGTCTTTGGCTCAAAAACAGCACCAAATTAAACGCAAAAAAAAAGTTTTTTTTATAACGGCTATATTTTAAAAACGGAGGCTAATAGAATATTTCTGACTTTGGAGTCGAGTTCAGCAACCCTAAAACCTTTTAAAAAGTATATTTTGGTTCTTGTGGCAAAAATTTTGTAACCAGTAACGTAAACTTTAGATTAAGTTATGTTTTTCTTTGGCTTATTAAATGAAATTTACGATATCTCGGGCAATAAAAACGATATCGGAAAGATTCAAACGGTTTGGAAGAAGAACCGTTTTTATAGGCATTGTAACTAAATTTATTATAATGAATTGCCTCACATAAAAACATAGCCTCGAAAACAACCAAAATGACGTTTTTGCATTTTATTACGGTAATATTTCGAAAACGGAGGCCAATCAAATTTTTTTGACTTTGGCTTCGAGTTCAGCACCCCAAAAACATTTGGTTCTTGTGGCAAAAAAAGTCCAATTTTGTTGACCAGTGTAATCAAAATTATGAAGCACTTCTAGTTATCATAGAAACTTGAAATTTTACACAGCTTTTGGTATACAAAGGAAAAAATTGAAAATTTGAAATTTTCCACTCAGGGGGGGTAGTTTTAAAGATCTATCTAAATCACAATAGGCCCATCACAGGCCGCAGTTATAAGGCGAATTATTCCCACCTCTCACCTAATCTTAAGACCTATCTATCTGTTAACATTGGCTCATATTATTTAAATAAAAATGATAAACCCTTTATGTTGTTTCATCTAAAAAAAAGTCTCTGATGTCTTATGAAAAATTGTAGTTCCATTTGTACATGTTAACGTACTGCTTCTTTCCCTCTTCCCGATATCTTTGCATCTACAATTAGAAATCTTTACATATAAACTTTACAAATAAAAAGATAAACAATATTCCAATATTCATTAATAATCAAGCTGTACCTTACGCCAATACGGCCAAATAAATTGGAATGACTTTGGATGCAAAGCTAAAGTAGAAAGAGCACATCAAAAAGAAAAGAGAAGAACTAAACTTGAAATATAGAAAAATGTACTGGTTACTTGGTAACAACCATCCAATTATGGGGCTGTACAAAGAAAACAAATACCGAAATCATCCAAAAATTCCAAAACAAAGTCCTTCGTGGAATATTTAATGCACCTTGGTACATAAGAAATAGCGATCTACATCGTGACTTACAAATAGAAACGGTTACAGAAGTTGTTAAAAAATACGCTGTATCGCATAATCAGAGACTGCAAAGTCAGTACGTTAACATGTACAAGTGTCCGTCTTGAATACAAGAAACCATGTTCGGAGATTAAGAAGAACCAAGCCTCATGAGCTTATGGTGTAAAAGAAACATGCAAAAGTATTAAAAGTTTAAACTTCCCCCAAAGTGATTTTACAAAGTTAAGAAAGAAAAATCTGATGTCGATCTCTCAAGATTGGTCCTGATAAAGAGGTGGTTTTAGTGGTTAAGAGTCCCACACTACTTGGTGTCGAATACTGCCAAGTGTCTTTTGAAGATTTCTTCCCGTCAAAAAAAAAAAAAAATCTACAATTAGAATCATAGAGATTGTAAAGCAGGTTTTGAAATCTCTTTGTGTAAAGATTATTGCTTTTTAAAATATTTCTGGAATTTAAACTCGATAACTTCACTACGAGGTCGTACCTCAAAAGACTTCTTTCTTCTATTTTGGAGTCTACAATAATAATTAATAAGCGACATTCGAGCGAATATTTACATACAAAACACAGTCGGAGCCGTTAAAAAAAAATAATTTCTTATAATAAAAATAAAAATTTTGTAACATTAAAAAAAAGAACTGGTATTCCTTTTTGAAGAAATAATTATTTTTTTAAAAAAGTTGTTTTTTCAAAAAAAAAAAAAAAATTGAAATATTTTTTAAAAATCCAAATTTGTCTTTTTTGAACATATTCTAAAATTTTAATATTACTGTTACTTAAACCCTTCTGTTTTTTTAGATGAAATCGGGTTAGTCGTGTACGAGATATTCAGAAACCAAAAAAAAAAAAACGTTTTATGGCAGGTACCGTTAATAACGCAACGGTTCAAAAAATATGTTTTTTATTTCAAAAGTTGGGTCAAATTTGTAACATTACACACAGATCGAAATCGTGAGAACCATTTTTGAAAAAAAAAATTATTTTTCCATCTCTGTTATAAAGCGGGTACGCGAGTTTTGGTCCTAAAATTAAATTTCAATTACACCTCTAGACAATTACTCAAAACCGTTTGAAGAAAATCGCTTTACTAGCTTAGACTGTATGTAGGCATACAGACAAAATTGCGGGTCCCAATTTTGTGGCATTTTCCATCATCGAAATGACATGTCTACAGTAGGGTGGAGTGAAAAAAAAGTTGTCTTATTTTTTGTTCTACATAGCCAGGATGGGTGCCATTTGGAACTTAAATAACGGCAAAAAAGTTTCAGATCGATCAAAGAAGTTTTAGAGGGTTCACAAATCACTTGAAAAAAATGAAAACACCATAGAGGTTAATTTATGGAGTTTTTTGAGTTTTTATTGTTTTACTCAGTTTTTTTGTCTTCTTTTCATTAAAAAATTGCGATTTTATTGACTAAAGGCCCTTATTGCAAGAATCCATGGGCGGCGAGCACCCCCAACCCCCATGATCCAGCCACGTAAAAACAAAAAATTAAGAAATTTCTTAGACAAAAATAGTTTTGGTTTTTTGTTAATTTCTCGAAAATGACAAGATGTTTTTGGATGCGGTTTTCTGTTTTTCTTTAAAAACATCAAATTCTAAAAACTTAAGTAGTACTTAATTACATAAAATTTTGAAAAAAATTAGTTTGAATTTTTTTTTTCAAAATTTTGATTTCGAAAATTAATTTTTCAAAAACTGTGCCAGAAAATGGCCATATTAAATTTTGTTTGTAAAAGACGAGGTTTTAAGCTTTACAAAAAGGTATAGCACGTTATTATAAGTGTAACCGTTGATTTTTTTTCAAGGGTGTTGTGAACCCTCAATATATTTTTTGATCGGGCTGAGATTTGGTATGCTCTTTTTTTATGACTAATGGCACCCGTCCCTGGTATGTAGAAGAAGAAAAAAAAGTCATATGTGCAATTCACACGTGGCAGAAGTGAAACCTTAAAAAAAAAATCTACCTATTTTTTATTCTATCTCCTTTAAATACATATTTTTTATATATGACAATCTATATTAATTTTATATCATCTGAAAGCTTATTGTTTCAGCTCAAAATATTTTTACCGTCCATATCTATACAACATCTACGAAAAGAGCTTATTTTTTTCAAACCAAATCACTTTTCCTCAAAAAAGTAAAAATATCAATCTTTTTTCTTTTTTAACACCATTAAATATATTTTTTTAAATGACATCCTATAGTAAATTTAATATCATCTGAAAGGTTATTTCACCTTTTATATGACGTATGAATCATATTTCTACCATGCCTAGAAAAAAAATAAGAATTTTTTAAAGCCAACTATGTCGAAATTTCGAACTGAGATTACGGTACTTCCTACACTGGTCAATCCCCAACATAGATCTCCACACGTGTTTAGAGGTATTTTTCAAGTTTTTCAATTTAAGATTGTGTAACTTGTAGAGCTTGTACAGTTAATTGTGATATATCAAATGAAAGGTTATGTTATCAGCATGCGTATTAAAGTTAAATCTGTATGTGCACTACATCAAAAGATATAACGCGTGTAGAAAAAGAACATCTTTTTACCGTTATCTCAGAATTTTGAATATGAAATTAATTGAAATTTTGTACAATTATAGTTTATTTAATTACCTATCTACAGTACAAATTTCATTCATCTATCTATTAAAACAAAAAAGTTATAACAAGTTGAAGTCGTGTCGCGTTTTCGTTTCATCTTGTTTCAAATCACTACGATACTAAAGAAGTTTCCACTTCACAAAAAAAAAGTGCAGTTTCACTCCACAATAGTCTACAGTTTGATTTTTTACAAATCCTAAACTTGCCATTACAGTTCCTATATTGCAAGTAAAAATGATACAAAAAAATCCCTGAAGGCTTTCCAAATTTCCTGACTTTTCCTGATTTTCCCTGACCAAAACTGTGTTCCCTGTATTTCCATTTTAGCAAACACCATGCATTTAAATGATCTTACCTCAACAGATTCCTGAGTTAATTCCAACTTTCTCTCATCTGGACGATCCC
This sequence comes from Episyrphus balteatus, assembly GCF_945859705.1. Classification (NCBI taxonomy): domain Eukaryota; kingdom Metazoa; phylum Arthropoda; class Insecta; order Diptera; family Syrphidae; genus Episyrphus; species Episyrphus balteatus. Next base: position 71,138,442 of record NC_079135.1, read on the forward strand.
TAGATCTATCCAAATTAGTCATATCTTTCGAATCACCACCAAGTTCCCAAACCCTTGGCTTCTTGCCAGCCTTTTCATTCTCTTTCGGAGTCTTCTTCTTCTCCTCCGTAGGACTCTTCTTTCCAGCCATCTTCTCCATCAGTTTCTTTCGATTCTCTTGAATAATCTCTTCTCGAGACTTTTGCCCACCAAACTGCTGGTGCAGTTGGTGTTGCTTCTCAACAATTTGTACCTTCTTGCCTTGCGGCTTGGCCGCAGCATTCGGTCCTGATTCAATCATAGACGAAACTGTCTTCTTAGACTTTTCCGATTCGCCATAGCTACGCATTGCTTTTGGAACTTTTTCCTCCTTCTTGCCCCAAGACTCGGACGCAGCTAGAATTCTTTCAAATTCATTCATAAAATCGTAATCAAAGTTCAACTTTTCACCCGTTGAAAGTTCATTTTTATATTTGTCTCTAAATTCGAGATGAGCATCGTTTAGAAACTTATCTAAATAAGACATTTTAATAATCTTTTGGAATGCAACCACCAAAACAATATCGAGTTCATTGTCTAATTTGTAGCGCAAAGCTAAATTGTTGTGTTCAAAGTCTTTTGATCCAATTGTTCGTTCCTATGTAAAAAAAAAAAACAGATATAATTGATTATGCATGAACATGAACTAGATATGCAAATGAGTGTATTAAAAAAACACACGTACTTGAAGAATAATTCCACGTATTAAACTATTTATGGGAGATGTAAATATTTGATCAGTGGCACGAAAGCACCACAAGACAATGCCTCCTTTTGTGAATATGGTAAATAGATCTAACATTTTGATAAAAATGCACTGGTTTTAAAAGTATATAACAAAAAACATTAACAATATTATACAAAAAAATAATGAAGAAAAAACAATTTGTTTTTAATTATAAATATTTATAGAAGGTAAATTTTTTTTAGTAACAAATTTCGCTGCCAACCAACTGACACGATGGCAATGAATTTTTTTTTGAAGGAACTTTCAACGTTCAGGTGAAGAGGATGGAAAGTCACTTTTGGAATGACAGCGGTTGTTGCATTCACTAGATGCGTTCGGTTACAATTATTTTTATTGGATTAAAGTTAATTTTAGCCCTGTTCCTTTGGGAGGTGGCAAAGCACTACTAGTAGTTTACTAGCGATTTTCAATGGAACGCACTTTCAACGAATTCAATACAAATCGTATCTAGTCGGGAAGAAGAGCATGAGTATATGATAGTACTAGATTAGCCAAAACATCTACTAATAGTAAACTACCACCTCCGATCCAATCGCACTCGGCCATATTTCACTAGTTTAAAAAATTCATCTGGATGTAAAATTGTCAAATGTCAAAAATAAATCCAAATCCAAAATAGTTATCCCGATTTTAACTATGAAAATAGTTAAAAAATAGTTAAGGTGCCAATGATTGGGCAGTTTAACCTAGGTAATTTCTCCAACTTCAAAATTTTGCGCAGGATTAAAAAATGTGTTGTAGAGATTAAAATTGTAGGGATAAAATTAGTTTTTTTCCCGATCTGCGTACTAGGCTTAAACAGCCAAATATACAAAATGCAATTTTTTTTACACTTTTGCACTTTTGCTATACCCTAACCCTATAGCCTTGTGCGCTGCTGAATCGAAAAGAAATTTTACAAACAAAATTTCGTTAACGAAGGAAATTTGAATTTTTTTATTTTGACTTTGACAGAATACTCCATTATATTTTTCCGTTAGAATTTTCGTTGTCGACTTAAGAGACTTGAACATTTTTCGTTTCGCATCAACAGCGTACCAGGCTTTTAACTAACTAAACTATAGCTTGTCGAATCGAACGAAATTGACCTTCCCAACTAACATTTCAGCTTCGGTTAAGGTATTACAAAAGCTACATTTCAGCTTCTTTTAAACTTTAGTATGGCTGTTGGGCATGGGAAAAGGAGAACGTTATACAAGTTTAATATACATGTTTGACTGTCTATAAGGGCCAGTTGTACAAATATTTAATCCGTGGATCAGTAAATTTTATCTTCTGAAATCGGTAGTAAAGATGAGGTTTAGCACTTGTTCAAGGTCCATATATGTAAAAATAGCCACATACCATGCTTGAACCGAGGTTGACCCGCAGCTAATCCACCGAAATCGGCGGGTTAAATTCCTGAACCAAGGCTGATCCATGTTTGTACAACTGGCACTAAGGATCTTAAACGAAGCTCTACCGAAGCTCTACCGAAGCTTTGAGATTTGACAGAGATAGCTTCGGAAGAGCTTGAATAATTCTTTAATACATGTCTTATCGAAATTAAAAAAACAACTACAAAAACAAAAAAGAATTCTTTTTTAACTGGTTTTAAATCATGAATTTTATCTTTTGATCTGATAGGTATTATATATGTAGCATTCCATTAGTTTTTAGATCTATTGATAATAATTTTAAAAGTATATAATTTTTTTTACAACACCCAAGAGTCGAACTTCGTACCTACTTGGTGGCAGTCCGCCACTCAATCCACTCGGCCATCCTAGTATATTCATTAATGAAATCAAAAACTTAATCAGTTCAAATAGCAGAAATGTTAAAAAAAAATGTCTGAACTAAATTATTCAATGTCAAAACCAAAAAGTGTCTGAGCTAGATTATTCAATTGTCGTGTTTTTTATTACCACCGGTCTTAACTGGACAAAAAAAAAACACAGTCGAGGCTAAGCAATTTACATGTTAAATACAACAACACTTTAGCCCCTTGGGCTTAGTTGTTTAGCCCAGAGAATTCTCTGGGCTTAACTTTTTCAACAGATTTAAATCTGTGCTACCAAATCAACTTGTTCGTAAATTGTTTAGAATTTGTTTAAAAACATCAAAACTAATGTTTGGAATGACAATTATTATTTTAAATATTTATTTAATAGTTAGTTAAACTTTTTTTTTCAAAAACACACAAGAAACACCAAAAGCGAAAAATATAACAACTTTATATATTTGTTGTGTCAGCTGATTTCGGAACATTTATAGCCCTATTCTGGCAAACCTCACAAGTTATGAGAACCTCACAAGGTGAGCTGAATTTGATTTTGTGAGGTTTTCGCGTCACAAAAACTTTCGAATTTGTGATCTGCTCTGAAGGAGGTCACAACTCACAAGTTGGATTTTTGCTAGCAAGAAGTTTGTTTGAAATAAATCCTCACAAAATCGAGTTATGATCACCTTGTGAGGTTCTTGTGACTTGTGAGGTTTGCCAGAATAGGGCTGTTAATATGCAGTGCTGCCAATTTTTCTCGCTAAGCCCCGAGGCGTTTTTTTTGTCCAGTTAAGCCCGGTGGTAATAAAAAACACACCTAATATCAAAACCAAAACTCAAATACTAAACTCGTTAATTTCTGTAAAAATTCTATAAATTCATTAAGCAGGCTTTTCCGAAAACAAGCTTTTTTCGTTTAAGTTTCTTTAACAGTATTTAAACAACTTATTAGAAGTTCTTAAACAGGTTCGAACTTCTATAAGCAATTTAATTCTGAAGCAAGCTGTATAAAAAGTAGTTCCTGCGAGATCTCAATTTATAGAAGCTGTTGTGCTAGTTGGGTTATGCAGGCCAAAATTGATACTTGGAAAATTTAGCCGAGTTAAAATTTATTTCAAAATTTCAGCAGAGTTGTGCTCAGATTTAGCTAGAAAATCACACACTCGTTTCCAATCACAGAGACGAACAATAGTCAATAAAAACGGAGACAAAAAATGTCTGCTAAAATTGAGTGATGTAGACTTTGATGTATGTTTCGTATATTAAAAAAATCAGTTTTTTTTTATTCGGACCAAAAAATAATTTGATTATTTTTTATCAAAAGAAAACAAACACACAATTTAATAAACATTTCCTTTTAAGCTCATCTAGCTATCATGTTAATTCAAAGGTAAAATAATTTCTGGCATCACTTTTCATGTAGAGTTGTCATGCTCTCTCCACTTCGGACCATTTACCTTTTTAGTATGTATTTATTGTCCGTCTGTTTCGCAGCAATCTCTTAACGATTGCGTTAAAAAATTGTTCGTGTTTCTTTTTTTTCTGCACAAAATTAAACACTCTTATCGATCTTTAAAGAAAAAAAATTATGTGAAAACTATTCCAATTGATAAAAATAAATCACAAAACCAACAAAATTAATATGAAAACCTAAATAATTGTGCGGTTCATACAAAAAAAGTGTGTAAGAAGAAGAAAAAAAAGTCTCAATTGCAAGTTTTTTTTTCTTGTTGTATTCTCTGCTCTGTATGTGTATATAATACCCAACTCTACGTAGACGTAGTGCATACACAAACTCTTTTACATAAGAACTACGTTAAGTAGAGTTTTTTTTTCCTTTTCATTCTTATATACTGCTATCTCTGTTCCGTGTGTGTTCATTCATTCATTCATATATTACGACGATTGACGATTTTTTTTTTTTTTTGTTATTTCGTTGGGTCGGTCGAATTCGAATAAAAAATACTACTATTCCATAGTAGTATTGGTGGGTCTTTGGGCTTCTCCCGCGATATTGGAATGAGTTATATGCCACCATCGTCATCGTCGCGGTACCTTTCCTAACCACCTTTTCTTTTTTTGTGTAGTTTTTTTTTGCAAAAAAGAAATGCTATAAAAAAATATACTTAATTAGCTCATAAGGGTCAAGCTAAAAAGCTGACCAAAACCGAAAAGAGTTTACAAATGTTTAGACCCTACGCGAAGGTAGTTTGTTGTGTCAGTTAAGGAATTTACTCTCGAATCAATTCGTGAATTATGATAAGAAGCTAGAAACAAGTTAGCCATAGAGCAACACAGACGACTTCCTTTTAAACGCAAGGAAGACATAATACAAGAACGACAACGACTTGGTTGACGACTACGACGACGCTCGATAAAAAGATCGAAAATAAAAAAAACCAAGAAAGCCAGTAGGACGTCATATAGAAAAAAAGAGTATAAGCAAGGAAGGAAGGAAGGAAACCCTGAAGAAAAAAAGGAAGAATAAAGGAAATATATAACGAAAATTCGATACGAATTGAATTGGATACTGCTGCAATGAAGATGGAAACGATGATGATCGATAATGAAGTAGCAGCAGCTGCTGCTTCTGCGGCACACGATGCGACAATTGAATGTATTTGGGGAAAACTAAGGAATACATTGCGGCCACGAAGGGATAGTATTACTACGGCATCAAATGAGTTTTTTAAGTTCATTGCGAGATTTTCAGGTAAGTCTTGGTTTTGTTTTTTTATTACAAATTATAGGTATGTTTTCAGTTTGCTTTTCAGGAATAGTAACATTTTATTTTTTACTTGCTCAATAGGGCAAGAGTATTGGTTTCTTGTAAAAAAAAATTTCGAGGTTTTAATCAAAATAGAACAAGTCCAAAAAAGTGGGTTTCATGACTTCGGTCTGTCTGTGCGTCGCACAGTGGTGCCGTTTGTATGGGATTTAATAAAATTTGACACACATGTTTTGACTGCGTTTACACGCATTTTGACAAATTTTGGTGGAAAAAAATACACGGAGAAAAAAGTTAGGTATTGACATTTTTCGGATTTGAAAAGTTTTTAAAATGACGAAAACACCTTTTTAAGTGGTTTTATTCTCCAAACTAATGCCATTTAATTTCTTGTATAGCAAAGAATTTTTTAGACCAGTGCCAATAATTTTTGAAAATAAAAAATTATTAGCAGCATATGCGTGGTTTGAGAATTTAAGATAAATGGTATATAAAAGGGAAAAATAAATTGCCCACAAACAAATTGGGGGAAAGGGGGTGGGTGGGCGAAAAAGTAAGGTGGGTGTCAAAAATCGTGGTTTCTTACGATGTTTGTCAAAAGTAGACGTCCTATCGAAAAAAGTTAAAAGCAAAAGATGTAGATATTAAAAGTGTCTACAACTTTTACTCAAACCATTTTCTTATATAACCTCAAAAATAATGAAAAAATGTAAAAATACGATTTTTTTATTTTTATCTTCTACAAAAATGGTTGGATTTTAACAAAGCTTGGTTAAAAATTACTTTGTTATGTTTTCTATCTGTTTGACCTTCTTAATTATAATCTAGCATTAGAATATCTCTAACGTACAAAGTTTTTGAGACATTGAATTTTTAACGTCCAAAACACTATTTTTGTGATGTTTTGGCATGGTAATATCTCTAAAACGTGGTGTGATAGAATTTTTCTGACTTCACATTCGAGCTTAGCACACAATATTAGAAAAATATGCTTTGATTTCTATAAAAAAAAAACTTATTGGCTAGTGAAATCAAACAGGTAAGAAAAAATCGAAGGACTTGTTGGATTTCACTAGTTAAAAAGTAAATATAGGTATCAACCCGTTTTCATTTAATAAAAAAAATTATATTAAAAAAAAAAAAAATGATGGCGCATAATGAGTTGCTATAAGATTAAATGTTTGAAATATGCACAATATCTGTGTTCTAAGGTTCTGAGTTCTTCAACTTAGGTTCGAGTTCTTCAACTTAGGTACCTATCGACCCTATTCTGCTATTCGATTCACGTGAAAGTCTAAAATAAGAAGCCTTTAAATTAAATTTAAGCAATTTTTTTTTTCTTTAGAATTGCTAACACTAAGACAGACGGACACAACGCTTTGATTTCAAAAGTTAAATGCTTTTCAAAGCCAGTTTGACGTAATAAAGTCATAAAATATTTCGATTCGAATAGCAGAATAGGGCTGTATTTATCGTTTGACCCGGGGGGGTGCACGATGTGAAGTCCCTCGTTGGTCTTCCAAGAGCCAAAACATTTTCCTGGTTATCACTGTCACTAATTAAGTGAACCACCTATTCCACACTACAAGAATCATTATGTTTTTCATATAAACTGGATTTGGAATAGCAAACGCTTAAAAGCTTTTGTTTAAATTTAGAATAAAAATTGCTTCTAATTGCTAATACTATGGCGGCATTACTATTTGCAATAAAAAATTGATATTGTTCCTAAAAAGAAAAAAACTCAATTTCAGGTAAAAACCCACAAAAAAATTAATTTTTTAATAATTGCTTGTCTCTACTTACTGCGTATAACAAATGTTGGATTTAAATATTAGGTACATATTTTGTAGAGTACTATCAGTTCATTTTAATAACATCGTAAAACAATATATGCTCACTACATACTTCCAAGAAAAATAAGTTTGTACATATGTATTTGCAAAAAAAAGTTTCAAGAAAAAATGATTTAAATTGAATATATCAGAGATCCGTGAAATGGTGAATTTTATTTTGTATTTTAATGAAAGATAATATATTTTTATTAAAAATAAAATCTTTCTTTTTCAACATCACCCAGGTCAAAACCGTGTTTTTTTTTTAAATCGGATTCAATGAAACAAATTTGTACACTGCCTACAAAATCGGATCAGGACGGATACAATTCTTTCGAAAATAGTTAGTTGAATATTGTAGCTTTCTAAAAATAGTAACCACTAGAAGTAGATTAAGCTAAAACTGTTGCTCTAGGGAAAGAACATTAAAATACTAATTCTAGTTCATTCACTCTTAACCCAAAAATAAGACCAACAAAATTTTTTTTAATTTTTTTTTATTTTGAAAGCTCAATTAATTTAAAAAAAATTGTTTTAACAAACACCAATTAAAATGCTATTTTTCATGAGAAATAAATAAATGAAAGAAATTCCATACATTTCAAAACTTAATGATAGGGTAACTTTGGAGCGCTCTATTTCGTATATTCCTTGGTATAAATTCCCTAAACTTTGGGAAAACATAGAACAGTTAGGTATATGTCTTTGAAAAAAATAAATGAAACCAATCCATACTATACAGTCCACATTTCGTTTTTACTATTTATTTCCTCAAAATCACCACTGTGCGTCGGTGGGTCCATCTGTATAAGTCGCTACAGACCAAACGGGTAACGGATTTTCTTGAAATTTGGTACAGATGTTTTTTTCGTAATTTCCAAGGATATATTTTTTGTTTTTTAATATCTCGCTTATAACATAATACCTAACTTCTATACAAATTTTCGAGTTATTGCATTTTTCTCAAAAACGGCTCTAACGATTTTGATTAAATTTAACACACGTAATTCTGTATTATACATAGTTCTAACATAACTCAAAAAAGTTATATGACAACATTTTTTTTTATTTAAGAAAAATTTTTGTTCTCCATGTCGGCTCTTCCCCTACATCAACCAAATTTCTTAAAAAATTATATAGAGGCAGCTCTTATAATCTACAAGTAAATTAACATAAAAGTGCTTTGAACTGCAAGAGCAAGTACGTGCGACCAAGTCGTGTATTTTATTTTTGTACATTTTTCAATCTGTATGTTTTGCTTGGTTGAGTGATATTTCTTTCATCTAAACTAGAAGACGATTGAATTGAGAGAATGGAAAAAAGGTAAGAAGAAAAAAGGGAACATCTGTTCCTTTATACATTTTTTTTTGACCTACGCCTACCAACAACCTCTCTACCAACAGTACCACCATCTGCCTTCTTAATCGTTCATACATCGTCGTCATCATCATCGTTGTATAGTCTTCTTTCGTCATTTTGTTGTCGTCATCTTCAATTTGAAGTTGGAGTGGAGTAGACTTCCTTGTGTGTTTTTTCTCTTTGATTTTTGTTTTTTTTTTTTTTTTTTTACAAAAAAACAGCAGGCGTCATTATGAGTGCGTGGTTTATCAAGTTTGTTGGTGGTTTCTTCAAGGGCAACTCGTGGGCAATATCTTTAGTTAAACTTTTTTGATACGCGATATTTTGGAATTTTTTATTTTATGATCTTTAAAATACTTTATACCTATTAGGCATAATTAAAATAATAAAAACAATTGAAATGAGGAGAACAAATGTGTTTGGTTTCATTGATCTCGAGATATATAAAATCTTTATCAACAGACGGTAATTTAAGTTAGGGTTAATGTCAACACAATAGCCCTGCAATCAGAGGAGATCAACATATTGAATCCTACATGTTGATATTTTGGTTATTCGCAGTTTGTGAAATTTGGGAAAAGGGACCTAGAGAAACGAACTACTATAAAAATGTAGACCGAGATCCCGCAAGTAGACTTTGGGTGTGAATTATAACAAAAAATTAATGCTGTTTTTGGAAGTTAGTTTATCCTCTTAACAATTTTTACATTCTTAAGAATAGTTACATTTGATGAATTCAGTTACATATCCTCTAAAATTTTGAAATTATTTTAAGAGGCGATACATTTTGCAGATAGGTTAAAATGCTACCAGGAAGTGTAAAACTATTTTTAAGCTAAGCTTGGAGCTTCTTGAAGAGGACAGTATTACTTAAACATTGCTTGCATTGTAGTTCTAGGTTTAGGTCAAAAAGCACAATTTTGAACTTCAAATTCAAATCACTTTTAATTTGTATGAAATATTTATTGAGCTTCAATTCATACAAAAAAAAAAAAAATGTTAACATTTCTTTAACTCGTGCTTTTTATCAAAAGAAATCAATTTTTCATAAATCTGTAGACTTTTTAAGATCTGACCATGTTTGTACTACAAAAAGTTGAATTTTGAGGGTCAGCAAAAAGTAGCAATGAAAGTTTTTATTTTTCCAAAGTAGAGTAGTAAGAGAATACAACGACAAATAAAAGTTTCATATGTTTTGATACATATTTTTTAAAACTCAACCTGAAGCAATATTTCGTGCCTCAAAATATGACTTTTTTGCAAATTAAAACTGAAGCTTGAATTACCTGGACTACTGATACGATCCCGCTTATATACGAAGAAGAAAAGAATAGACAGTTAATAATAAAAAATAACAGTTATTAAAGATGTGCAATGCATTGCAGCTTTAAATCTCATATTCATTTTTTTTTAAATTTTTGTCCACTGATCAACGCACTGTGTGACTGATCAAGAACTGAAGATGGTGTTGGTTGGTGAGGTGTATACTCAGACAGACTTTATTAAGATCTCTCCTTTCGTCTTCCTAATCACTGTAGCGTGTTCCAGGCGGATCTTTTGGCTATAAAAGAAGTTCTCTCTTGGCTAAAAAAAACTTCATATCAAAAAAAGATATCCGTATCTTCTTGGATAGCCAGACAGCCATTAAATCTCTTGATTCTGTCTTTACCAACTCAATAACTGCCTTTATCTGTCGATCATCTCTGATGGAGATAGCACAGCAGTTTAACATTCGCCTTTGTTGGGTGCCGGACCACAGGGACATTCCAGGAAATTGTAGAGCTGATAAACTTGCCAAAAGTGGAACTCTTATACCTTTATTACCAAATAAGGTCAATATAGGTATCCCGCTACGTGTTAACTAATGATAAAAGCAGACCCTTCAAATAAAGCAAATCTAAGTTGAAATAATATCACCACATGCATACCGACGAAACATATCTAGTATCAGGACTAACCAATCATGGTCTAACCTAACCTAAGGTAAAACGGAGAAATTTTTGTTGTATTGCTAATATTCTCTAAATAATTATGTATATAGCGATAAAGGGATCATACTAGACTAGCGTACTACAGAACAAGTAACACAAATGTAAAGAGATTTCGTGACGTAAGAATCTGAAAACTCCTTAGACCAACGGTTGACGAAACCTTAAGCCAAATTATCCCTGGCTACTATATTGTCATATGACCTATCTTATATATATAATTCTCCTGTGCGTTTGTTTGTGAGCCTACTCCTTCTAAACGACTGGACAGATTTTTCTGAAATTTGGTGGGTGTGATAAGGTCCATCAGAGACAGGTTTTGTTTCATAATTGGACCCGGTAGGTGGCGCTGTTGTCGAGTTGTAGGAAAATTGCATATTCTGAACGAACGACTGGACAGATTTTTGTGAAATTTTGTGTATGTGATAAAGTCCATCCGAGACAGGATTGTTTTATAATTGGACCCGGTAGGTGGCGCTGTTGTTGAGTTTTAGGAAAATTGTATATTTTGAACGAACGACTGGACAGATTTTTGTGAAATTTTGTTTATGTGATAAGGTACGTCCGAGACAAGTTTTTTTTTTTATAATTGGACCCGGTAGGAGTTTTAGGATAATTTCATATTTTGAACGAACGACTGAACAGATTTTTGTGAAATTTTGTTTATGTGATAAGGTCCGTCCGAGACAGTTTTTTTTTATAATTGGACCCGGTAGGTGGCGCTGTTGTCGAATTTTAGGAAAATTGCATATTTTGAACGAAAGACTGGGCAGATTTTTATGAAATGTTGTGTATGTGATAAAGTCTATCCGAGACGGGTTTTGTTTCAAAATTGGACCCGGTAGGTGGCGCAGTTGTCGAGTTTTAGGATAATTTCATATTTTGAACGAACGACTGAACAGATTTTTGTGAAATTTTGTTTATGTGATAAGGTCCGTCCGAGACAGGTTTTTTTATAATTGGACCCGGTAGGTGGCGCTGTTGTCGAGTTAGGAAAATTTCATATTTTGACCAGACTGGGGGCCAATTTGGTTCTGTGAAAACGTGAATCGAAAAAAAAAACTTTTTCATTTTAGCTTTCAAACACTCTTTTCACTTTTTCGATTCATTTGAAACGAAAAACGATTCTCATCCTATGATATCACAAATAATTTAGTGAAAAAAATATATATTTATATGAATATTTTTGATGTTTGTTTTCATTTTTTCACAGAACGAGAATAAAATGAGTGAACAAGTGAAAAGCTTTTCGTTTCACTTATTCACAGAACCAGAATTGGCCCCCTGGAGAGATTTTTCTGAAATTTGGTGGATGTGATAAGGTCCATCCGAGACAGGTTTTGTTTCATAATTGGACCCGGTAGGTGGCGCTGATGTCGAGTTATAGAAAAATTTCATATTTTGAACGAACGACTGAACAGATTTTTTGTGAAATTTTGTTTATGTGATAAGGTCCGTCCGAGACAGGTTTTTTTTTATAATTGGACCCGGTAGGTTTCGCTGTTGTCGAATTTTAGGAAAATTGCATATTTTGAACGAAAGACTGGGCAGATTTTTATGAAATGTTGTGTATGTGATAAAGTCTATCCGAGACGGGTTTTGTTTCAAAATTGGACCCGGTAGGTGGCGCTGTTGTCGAGTTTTAGAAAAATTGCATATTTTGACCAGACGAACGACTGAACAGATTTTTTGTGAAATTTTGTTTATGTGATAAGGTCCGTCCGAGACAGGTTTTTTTTATAATTGGACCCGGTAGGTGGCGCTGTTGTCGAATTTTAGGAAAATTGCATATTTTGAACGAAAGACTGGGCAGATTTTTATGAAATGTTGTGTATGTGATAAAGTCTATCCGAGACGGGTTTTGTTTCAAAATTGGACCCGGTAGGTGGCGCTGTTGTCTAGTTTTAGAAAAATTGCATATTTTGACCAGACTGGAGAGATTTTTGTGAAATTTTGTGTGTGTGGTATGGACCCAGTAGGTGTCGCTGTTGTCAAGTTATAGTTAAATTCCATATTTGAAGTCCGAATGACAGTAGATATAGATTTTTATGAAATTTTGTGTGTGTGTGTGTGTGTGTGTGTGATAAGGTTCGTTCGAGACAGGTTTTGTTTTATAGTTGGACCTGGTATGTTGTCAAGTTATAAGCAAATTCAATATTTGGGGTTCAAAATCGCTCATATTCAAGGGTAATAAAAACAAACATGAATTAACTCTTTAAAATGTTAGTCCCGCAAAGAAAATTGTTTACCATCAGTATATCTCAATTAAATTTATGACTGCATCTTAAAATTTGTTTAAGTTGTTTCAACTACCATTAATACAATTTCCGCATAAAAATCAAATGATTTATTTTTTTTAAAGAAATATTTCGACGTATGTATGAATAGAATTAAGACGAAATCTTTTCATTTTTAATCGTTTTTTTTTTTAAGATTTTATCCTATTGCTATTGTTTCGGTTACTGGCTCCAACATTACTCACACGGTAACGGTTTAGAAACGAAAAAATACAAACTTCAATGAAACCAAAATATGTAAGAGAGAGAATACTATTTTTAAAGTGGATTAAAAATGAGCGTTGAAAGTGGATGCTACATTCCGCAAATAAAAATTTTGGAAGTTAAAACGAAAGTCAACAAAACAAAAACAATGGTTGTTTGTATAGTCGGTTTACGGACGATAATTTTACGTGATAACGTCATAAGAAAACAGGTTGTTTAAACAAAAAAAAAATAAAAAGATCGTTCTTGGTGTTGGAATTCCAGGCCTCTGGTGCAAAACACAAATCATTAACAGTTTCACAAAAGAAAGGGAGAATGAGTCATATTTTTCTATAATGGCAGGCGGGATTCATCGATTTAGGCACTTTTTGCAAAAAAAAAAAAATGAGAAGTGAAACCAGAGCCAGTTTTTGTATATTTGTGAATTATATAACCTTTATTGGTTGAATAAATTCCGATAAAAATTTGTAATAGCTGTCAAACAAATGATTTGCTTTGTTTAATATTTTAAACAGTTTTACATATGTATGTACCTATGTGTAATGGGAAAAGGTTAACACATTACAAAATCAAAAATTGGAAATAAAACTTGGAAAAGGGGGAACGAAGTCCGCCGGGTCAGCTAGTGACATTGATATATATCTGAAATTAAGCCTACTATCGCAAAAGACACTTGAATGTCAATCACTTTGTTTGGAGTCCAATTGGTGGGAATCCATATTATTTTAGTTTGAGCCATATAATTTTGTGAGAGATCTTAATAAAGTTGGGTGAGTTGGGAAGAGCTAATTCTTGCATAGAGCTTCCAATTTTCAATTCGGTTTTTACTAGTTTAAGTTCAATATTAGTCATTATTCATAAAAAGCATTTTTTTAAATATCCACCACGGCAAGAAAGAAATGTTTTTTGATTTTTGTTTGCAAGAATAAATCAATAAAAATCTATCTAATATTATCCTTCTAATATCTTAATGTAAGACTACCTCCAAACCATTATTGACGCAAGAACCCAGCGTTTTTTGTTTGAATAAAATGTATAATTTTTTTTGTTCCAACTTTATTAAAAATTGAAAATATTCACATCTAGAAATATGTATAATATTTGCTCGCTAATTTTTCGTTCTATACTTGACAAATTATTTTTTTTTTTCAAGCCTCTATTTAAGTATTGGCATATTTTGTGTTTCGCTATTGGATTTTCATATGCACATTTATGCAGGTCAAAAATCAATTAACGAAACAACTTTAAAAAAATATTTTGTTTAATTAATTAAGTGTTTTATCAAAAAGGCCAGTTCTTTAGCTTTAAAAGGTTTTATTTTTTCCTTCTATATCAACATCAAAAGAGTACATTATTATTTTATTTCTAAAAGCATTTCATATAATTATCTAAAATCCTGTAAAAATAGATTCTGAAATAGAAACAAAAATGCTTAATATACGTAATGCATTAATTCTTCTACAAAATAAACTAAAACGTGACAAAGACATCAAAAATAAAATGTCAAATATCTGTATGTACCTACATCAGATCCACACGCAAAAAGGTTTGGTCGTCCTGCAATGCTATGAACTTGAACGTAATGCAATTTCGCACCATTACCGCACGTGGGCAATTTGTCATGCCACACAATATGTCTCTATTGAATGTGTCGAATTACCATTGTATTGTCACGTATTCATTCCTAAACAATATGGACCGCCAGGGGTGATTGTTAAAAGGGTTAAAAACCATATAATTTGGTATTGCTTCATGAGGCATGTAAGAAAACAGAATTCCCGCACAGTTACAGAATTTTTTTTTTCTTTTTAATTTTTTGGAATTGGGTTTTTCCAAAAAACAATTTATCTTCATTCATTGAAAGAATATTTCATCAAAATAAATGAAAGTGGAATGAAAAAAAAAAAAAAAAATACATACTTGTTTCTGCACTGTGGGAAAATAAAATCAGAAAAAAGGCAGACGACTGCACTGGTCAGAGGTGTGTGGGAACTGTTAGGTAGATGAGCCGAAACGAGGATAGAACAAAAGATAAAATAATGAGGATCGACTTGCAAAGATCTTGAATTCGTCTCGTCCACAAATCAAAGATTCAAATAAAACAACAACAACAACGAAAGTGGGAAAACAAAGATAATCAGTATGATCGTAGGGGCAATTCCATGGTAACTCACGTTACATTCACAAAAATTTCCAACACATAAATAATTTTTATTTTTTCAATTTTAATGTAAATTGATACGAAATTACTATCCATGAATGGAGCATAACTATTACTTTCATAATTAACTAAAAAAATTGTCTTTATTTTTAACATTTGCTTGGGAAAAATAAAAGTTTGATGGTAACTCACGTTACAAAAATCGGACACGAATTTTAAGAGTCCGACAGTATGAAGTTTTTATGTGAAATTAAGAACCTCAATTTGTTTTCAATGAAGATTCCATACATACAAAATTACAAGCTTTTAATATGAGTGACAAAACCAAACCTTTTTCCAATATTTCGAGGAAAGATTTTAAAATATTTAGGTAACTCACGTTACATTATTTTGGTAACTCATGTTACCTGCGATTTGTGGTTCCAAAAGTAAAGAAAAGATGCATTTTCACTCAAGTTTTTTTTTAATCGAATAGTGTGTAACGAAGCTTGCTTAAATGTTAACTTATTTTAGCACTCACGAGGGGATATTTTCATCGGCACTATAAGACTCATCATATTTTCAGTTTGCTTGTTTTTCCGTCATTTTCATGTGAAATTCTTCTGTTGTTGGCAAGTTTATGCTATAAAAATGCTTTTAGATTATTAAACTCCCTGAATTTTATGTCTATCCATAATTGAATACAACAAAGAATCTTTTCTTGCAACTTGCATAAAGAGTTGCCGTTTGTAAATAGTAATTTGGTAATAAAAAAAGTAAAAAAGACTGCAAAATTTGTTTAAAATTCGTGTCCACTTTTTCATGGAATTACCCGTAGTGAATTTCTCATCCATTCGTAAATGAAAAATGTATAGTTTTGAGTATATTTATATATATTCGACCAAAATAATATTCAATTTTATTTCGTTTCATTAACAGCCCTGAGATACATACAACCATGCAAAGAACAAAAATATTTGCAAGAAAAATGTTATCTTAATATTATCTAAACACCATTACCTTCTCAAATGAAGGTAAGGGGTTCGTTCTATGGAAAGATTTTTGTCATTTAAAAAATTTCACTTTCGTGCCTAAGTAAATTTTTCCATAGTGAAGGAAACATTGTTGTTGTGTCTTGGGCTCTAAAATTACTGTTCTTAATTTTTGTCGTGGTACCGTGCTGAGAAGGTAATAAATTATTGTCTATATCTAGATTTATTATTATTATTATTATTGAAAAATATTGTATTTAAGATAAATTAAATCTTTTTAGTTGTGTTTTTTTTTTTTTTTAAAGTGCACCTAAAGAAAATACCATCAAATAGTATATAGACGGGTCGAGAACTGCGGAAGGAACAGGGACAAGCGTCTTTGGGCCTAGTACGAAACTCTCCGTACCAATGGGTCAATCCCCATCCCCAAGTATCTTTCAAGCTGAGGTAAATGCCATTGTAAAATGTCCAGAAATAAACCTCGAATTAAATCACCGAAACAAAAACATTGCCATTATGTCTGATAGTTAAGGTGCCCTTAAAGCACTTAAATCCTACGAAATCAACTCCAAGCTAGTATTGGAGTGTATAGGAAAACTTAACGAACTTTGCAAAATAAACAAAGTCATCCTCCACACGTTGGTGTCCAAGGTTACGAGAAGGCGGACTCTTTAGCAAAAACGGGAGCAAATTCCCCTTTAATGGGACCCGAACCGTATTGCGGAATAGAAGAAAATGTTGTTAAAAATAAAATAAAACTAGACGAAGAGATCAGGAGAACAAAAAACTGAGAACCAAAACTGAGATAAGCAAAATGCATTTCGGGAACTACAAATAAGAGTGTTTCAAATCGTGTATCAGTCTAAGTAGGAACAACCTCAGGTTAATCACTCATCTCCTCACGGGCTATTGTAAATTAAAAAGGCACCTAAATATTTTGGGCCAAGTAAATAGTGCAAAATGTAAATTCTGTAGTGAAAAAAAGCTTTTCAGTACATGGATATGAAATGTATGTTGAAAGTGTTGATCAACATAATGTGGATCCACCTTTAAAAATGTGAAATTTACTGTGCTTTCACTTCCTGGAATTTTGACATCGAATATAATTTTTAACTGTTTATTTTTTTACTTAGAAGCAATAGATGCCTTGTCATTAAAAAGTG
The DNA here is from genome assembly GCF_945859705.1 of Episyrphus balteatus. Taxonomy (NCBI): domain Eukaryota; kingdom Metazoa; phylum Arthropoda; class Insecta; order Diptera; family Syrphidae; genus Episyrphus; species Episyrphus balteatus. The sequence continues at coordinate 71,155,676 of NC_079135.1, forward strand.
ACTTTTGGAAAATTTTGAGTTCCATATTTTTGCAACTTATGATTCAAATATGTATAATTAATTGATTCACAGTTTCACACTTTAAAAAAATGCATTGCTGAAGCCTATTAATGCACATTGACATTATTTTAGGGATTTCCCATTTAAAGTTTGATCGACTCACAATCGGAGGTAGATAACTTGCAAAAGATATACTCCCGGAAACTTGAGTCATTGTAGCAAAATCCAAAAAAAAAAACCTAACGGTGTGTTTTATGAACTTGAAGACCAGGTAAACACCGGAAGAAATTGAAATATTTGTATACACGGCATTAATTACTCAGTGAATATTAATTTGCTTATATAAGTGAGTTTATTCAAAACTCCTACACATAATGTATAAATTTGAAAATGAAAGAAGACATATTGGGTGTATCTACATTAAAATTTGAATTATACTCTTTTTCGATTTTATTTACTGCAAACATTTTTGTTTATTTAATTCTCAATGCTTCATCAATGCAAAAAAAAAAAAATTAAAATAAGAAAATAAAACTAAAGCTGATGTCGATATGTTCGAACTGTATAAACTTCATCCTTCTGCATGTTCTATCTATAGAGCTATTAATCAACTAAAAACAAAAAAAAAACATTTTATTGAATGTTTTGGTATTTTTGGTGCAATTAGAAACGCTGGCAACGATAATGTCACAATTAAAACACAATCAGGCGGAATGAATAAATTATATTATTAGAAAATTATTTTTTTTTGTATTAATATGGTCGAGTTAATTATTATTCAATAAGGTTAAACAAGGTTGTAAATGTGACCACATGTGAAGATAGAAGACAGTAATCGTAAAAGTAGCATTTTTAGAAAAACCATAAAACTAAGAATGATTTGTTTACAATGAATTGGCAAAATTTTGCTACCTTACACAGGGAATCGAACATTCCTGAAGCACAAGGTGGTATAATGCTGGATGTGAACTCAGAAATTTCGGCATGTCAGCTCATCATGTTAAATATTAGGCCACGAGTACAACATTAAGTGAATAGGATGTGAAAAAAGTGGGCCTCGTAGTTCTGCCTGTTTGACTGTGTCTATCTTGGGCTCAGTAAAAGTTGGTAAAGATATTGGGGCACTTTCATAATTGTTTTTTTTATTTATCCAATGTAATTTGTTTTTTTTTTAAACAAGCTAGAGCTTATGAATACGCCCCATTAGGGTTGGGATCGAAATTCTGCCGGGGTCAAAATTCTTTTATCAAGATTCTTCTTTCAAAATTCTGTTTTACAAAATTCTGCTTTACAAAATTCTGCTTTCAAATTCTGCTTTTCTGTTTTTTTTTTTAAATTCTGCTTTTCATAATTCTGTTTTACAAAATAATAGAGCGCGCTTTTTAACATTTCCCAACATCTCCTCGCTGCTTATTTGATAATTTACTCACTTTTTTTTATGTTCATTGTAAAGAAAAAAAAGACAAAACGTAGAAAATAGTAAAAATAAATGTGGTCAAACGTAACAAGAACCCAACATGCAGAACAAATTCGATTCGTTTATCAGAAATTTCAAAGTCAAGAATCAATTCATGAGTGCTCAATTGTCTTTTTGTAGTACAATGCAAATCGCAATATTTTATCATGACTTATAGGCAGTTCCGAGGCAATAGTATGAGTGTAACTTTGCTCGTAATGATTTCCAGCATTGTCGGGCGTCGAGAAGTGCAAATGCAGAACGTCTACGTAGATTAGACCATCTTTCTTGACTTGGTAGTCACTTTTGGAAAGATCGAACAAGTCCATATACTTTTTTGGAACTTCTTCTTCAAGAAGTGTTCTTTTTTCCATTCTTTTTGTTTCGATGTTGCATTTCCCATTTCAGGTGTTTTTGATAAATTAAAAAATAATCATTAAAATCTACAAAAACCCACTTGTCAAGCGCAACAACACCCAAGAAATTAAGAAATGTGTCAGATATCTCTTAAAAAGAAAGAAATACATTGCTTCGATTGAAGTACTAACCGCTAGACTACCGATTTTTAGGTCCTAATAAATACCGAGTCCTAACTAATACTCGGTACAAACTTGACAGTACTAGGGCTTAGTACTTTTGTGAAGAAATGACTTGGTACCGATTTGAGTACTAACAATTGGTATAATAACCATAACCAGGTACTAGTCGATTTTGAGGAGCTAGCTAGAACCAGGCCCTAACTAGTACTCGGTCCTAAATTGACAGTTTTAGGATTTAATACTTGGGTGAAGAAATGAGTTAATACTGATTTGAGTACTAATTTTAGGACTAGGACCAGTATTAGTGTTAGGACTCTGTGAAGAAATCGGCCGTAAGAAAAGGTTTTTTTAATGTTAAATATTTTGGAAAATAATAATTAAAAATTTATTAATTTTTCTAAAAATGAATATTTAAAAAACTGAATAAAAAAGTAACATTTTGTATCACACAACATACCTAGTTCTAATTAGTTTTCAACGGTTTATAGGATGTAAATTATAAAGTCCACAAGAAACAGTAAGGAAAGTATTAAAATTGAAGTATAAATGAGCTGTAAGCGCATATGCTTTGAAAAAAAAAACAGCAGAATTTTGAAAAGTAGAATTTTAAACAGCAGATTAGAAAAAAGGCAGAATTTTGAAAAACAGAATTTACGTTAAAAAAGCAAAATTTTGAAGTCAGAATTTCGACCCGCTCCTGCCCCATTATTTTTAAAGTCGGTTGTTAAGGTACTGAGTGATTCCTTAGAAGCCAAAATAATTTAACTGGTGGATCCTTCAAATCATGAATAGTTTATGCTTACTTATTACTTTTTCAAAACTACCTATTTTGTTTTGAGATAAATATGAATTATTTGTTAAGTATCATTTTATCATTCTTACATCCTTCCGAACTCACTTAAATTTTGTTTATTTGCTTTGGTATTCAGTAACTCACAAAGCTTAATCATAATTACAAGCAGAATAATAACAGTACTCTGCGTGGGCATCATCATCATCATTAAAGTAAACGATTTCTTAAGTGATGACACACAGCTCAATAGAGACGTCAAGTTTCTATTGAAGAAATGAATGCGACATTTATTTGTATTTTTTTTTTCTAAACACAACATACAAGATACATACAGTCCATAAAGTGCATGATATTAAATTCCTTTAGATTTATATTGTACATGTACATGTGTATTTGTAAAGATATTTAACAGACAAATTTAATTTCATTTTCTTATTAAATTATAATATCACAAGTTCAAAATCAGACACTCAAACTCGATAGTAATGTAATTAAATTGCTTGTTGATTTAATCAACTGATGGCAATTTAAAGAGTTAAAGGGTTAAGTGAACAGATACTGTCGTGGTTAGAGTCTGGAAATGAATGCAAAAATGTTTGTGTCGGTCGGTTGTCTAAGTTTTCGGAAGAGTAATGCATTTTTGATATGATATAGGGTTGGTTAGTTAGATATATTGTCAACTGGTCAATTAAATCAGTTAATTTATATAATAATAACAATATTTTTAATTTAAAACTAGAAGAATCGATTTTTTGAATCAGTTACATAGAATTGGACTAAACAAAAACTTACAAAAAAAAGGTTAACTAAGAAAGTGGTCAATATTAGGAATGGCTTATTTAATTTACGTAGGTATGTACTACATATGTATATTTCGTTATTAATGGATTAAGTGTATCAGATCCGTTTAAACTTTAATGGTTATACCTTAAATTTCATAATAAGAAATAAAAAAGCAACAAGAAAACTTGAAGCAGTATGAAATTAATATTTTCTAGAAATGTTGTAGATGCAGTTGAAGAAATTGAAGGATCCGCCGACGTTATCAAGACTAACGGAAATAATATCTACTAATAACTAATCCAACCATGCCGAGCTCTCTAAAAGACTCCAATGGCGGTTGAACTAATTCAGATGAAAAATCACTGAACCTGCTACTAGACACTCATTTTCTTAGTAGCTCGAATATAAAAAGAGACTTAGATCACAAAGAGAAAGGTTTTATATTTATTCCTAATCTGAAAATAATTATCAGTCTTCATTAGCTTCTTATATATTCCAAAGGACTAGAGCAACGGTTCTCAACCTTTCAGAGTATGCGGACCCCTAACAAAAAAATTGTCAGTTGGCGGACCCCTTTCAAGAATAAATTTAATTTATTATTATGTGTAAGAATCATTAAATTAACAATTATACACAGTTGCTGACTGTGAATCCTGCCATTGGGCCTCCATTAGTTATTCCTTATTGGAATTGAAACCTAAAAAAATTAGCCTAAAAAACAAACGATAGGTCAGGGCTTACGGAATAAAAATATTTTGTAATTATTATTTTTCAGTTTAAAACTTTAGTTTACTTCCTTAATATATTTTATATAATTCTTTTTAGTACCAACTCTGAATTGAAACATTTTTTTAATACAATGCAAGAAAACATACATTTTTGCATTGCAATGCGCGACCCTTAGAGGTGAGAAAATATATTTGAAAAAATCATTAAATTTAGCAGAGGGTAGAATTATGAATTTGCAGAAAATTAGTTTTCGCTCCGGCCAGCAGTACAGCCGATGTCATTATACATATAGAAAAGCACTTCGTGATCCTTTAGTAATCAAAATTAGATTCATGTATCTATTATTAAGAGGGGTAAGAAAATGCAATACGAGGAAATTAGTTGAAAAGATAAAAATAACAAAGTTTGTTGAGCATCACATTAGAATACGTTTTTCTGATGCTTTATGGAAAAGCTGACGCGGACCCCCTGAAATTTTTTGCGGACAGGTTGAGAACCGATGGCCTAGAGAGAAAAAAAGCCTAGAGAGAACAAAAGCTGAAAAATGCTCCCATGTAACTCCAGAGGATCTGAGACCAAAAAGTATCATCCTTCCTATTCAAAGCATTAGAAAAAACGATAGATATTTATCAAAGAGAGGAAATAGAATCCTGTTCTCTGCGGACACTGCTCTTCATTCACTAGTTAGCACCACTGAATATTCTCTTCACTTTGGTCATTCATGTATAGACTTGAAACGTTCAAAGTGGTTGTTGAATTTAAATCGACTGCATGTTAGCTCCACCATTACTGTTCTGACAGGACACAGTCTATTAGGCAGACACGCCAAACGAATTGGCTTGTTTATTTATTCAATTAGACTAAGTGTCTAGGTTGTTCAAAAGTGTTTAATTTAGGGAAAAAATGAACACTTACCCTCGTATTTACAAACGTTGTATAACTTTATACAGTTGTTTAAATTTGAAAAATGTGATTAAAAACCTTGTTTGTCTTATACACAAGAGTAGATTGTCTTAAACGCGAATAATGTTATTATTATTTTTATTAAATAAAGCATATTTCCAACAATTTGTAAGAACTTATGCAGTGTATAAGTAGACAAAAATCTAATAAATACGACTGTTAATTTATAACACCTTAAAATAAAACATGTTACTTTTAAAGACGTGGACTTGACCCATTTATTATTCTGAACGCTTCATTTTTGAGTCACTTTAAACTATTTTTCGAAAATCTTTTGAGTTTTTGATTACCTTATAATTTTCTAATAGTAAATTTGCTAATATTCTGCTAAATATAGCAATTTAACTGTTTACTTGATTAGGCTATAAATAATTTCGCCACATTTTAATTTATTTTAATTTTTGAAATAAGATATTTTAAAAGCAGACTACCGTGTCAAACACACCTTTATCAAATATTATTTTGTTTACTATACTGATGTTACTTTCATTAAGTTGTAACACACACCCAAGGTGACTTCAACTTTTTAAAATGCCCTACATTAGACTATATGGGTGGGATTATTTGTAAATTGTCTACTTTTTAACAACGTCAAAAATTTGAGATATAAGTTGATTGCTTGTTGTTAAACAAAAACAAATATGTACTTATGTGTTTCTGTTTCTTAGGTCTATCTTGTTAGCATCACATTGCAAATCATTTCGGTTATGGCTATGACGCAATAAAGCCATCTGTGTACTTAAAGACGAATATACATATTATTTTCTTTTTAATTTCAATTGTAGGTTAATGTGGGTTAATAGCAATTCATTTATAGATTTTTAAAGCTTCTTGAGAGATAAAAAAACACTTTCTCATAAAATGAAAAAAAAAAAAAAAAAAACACAGTGCCGGCAATACTGTGCCATCAGATTTTTACCAGTTCAGCTTTAGTGTGAATAAAAATGAAAAATAAAGATGTTTGATAACTTTAAAATTTGCTTGAATTATTGCAAAGTATGTATCGCAAACTGTTTAAAATGTTGTGACTTCTAAATACTAATTTATTAATTAATTAAGCTATCGAACTTATAATAAATAAATTGCACGACCGGGTCGCACTTGTTTGCTCTTATGTTACAAGATGCCTAAAATATTAAAGATTTTTAAAAATTCGTAAAAGAATCATTTAATTTAATAAGAAAATTAATTAAAACTTGATAATAATATAAAATTATTGTTTAAAATTACAATTACAGTAGTATTAACCTGCAAACGAATTATGCAATAAGATTTCTAAGATAAGTGGGTTTGTCTGTCTGTCTTTCTGTCCGTCTGCCTGACCGTCTATCTGTCTGTCTGTATCTATCTTCAGATATAGCCTTACACCTCTATTATGACTCGCGAATAGCTTGTTTCGAACGTTCGACTTACGATTCATAATAGTGCTATCAACTACTAAACAGTTTTCTTTAAACTTTAAACTTTGGAAGATTCCCTGTTTTTTTTTTTGGAACGAACAATTTTTTAAAGCCTTGTTTTTATGTTCCGGATTAATATTTTCTTTTAAATGGCATACTAATTTCCTTACTATTAAAAGGCAATTTTAAAACAAGTTTTAAGCTTTTTTTTTAAATTTAATTACAATAAAATTTTTCCTTTGTTGATTTTTCATATAAAAAAATGCTATAATTATCTTTTCCCATAAAATAAATTCGTGCGACCCAGTCGAACATTTATTTTGCCGACGGGCCTACAACTTCTAGAAGACGTTCTTACTTTTGTACAAATGGAATATCTTTAAATTTAAGTTCAAATTAGGTAGGTTGCTATACTTGTATTTACATAGGCTGCTATTTTCCAATCTGATAACACTGGTCGGCAACGAAAATGGAGCTTGAACCAAACCATACTTTTCTAAAGGACTTTTGTGTGCTGATTCCGAATGATTCTGAAGTCAAAATTTCATTGTCACGTCAAGTTTTCGAAATATTTAAATATTAACAGGTCAAAAACGCGTTTTTGTGGTACTTTTCGCGTTGAATTTCATCACCGTTAATTTTTTTTTTTCGCAAAACTACATATGCAATATTCTAAAGCCATATTTTATCGTCTTATATACCGTTTATTTTTATTTTCAAAATTATTTTTTTCTAAAAGATATTTGGTATAGAAAGGTATGATATCTCAAAATCTTGGTGGTTAAGGTAACTTATGGTTTTTGAAGCAGATTTGAAGTAAATTTCAGTTTCGACTCCTGATTCGGTTGAAAAAATAACAAAATATTACGGAAAAATAATATTTTTAGATCAAGTGTCAAAAAACATTTCATTTACGTAAAAGCTGCGTTCCTTTGGAAATATTTATCTACTTTTTAGTACTTAAAACTACTTTGATCTACTTTGCTATACTGAAAAAGTAGTTCAAAGCAGCTTTAAGTACTAAAAAGTAGATAAATATTTCCAAAGGAACGCAGCTAAAATAAGTTTTCGGGACTTTATAGCTAAAATTGTGATGAGCAGAGCTCAAAAACTAGACGTGATGGAAAAAATCTGTTTTGAATTCAGCACACTCTAGTTTATTAAAATCACCTGACAGAGTTCTTGCTCCCGACTTTTTTTGGTTTTTTTTTTACCGACCAGTGTAATCAGACTCCTTTATTCCATTTATTTGTTTTAAGTACAGCATCCCACAATTCTTTCAAGGTATTATTTACGATCCAACTTATCGAATCAAACGTCAAATTTTACAGGAGTTATATAAATTGAAGTTAATCTGATACGAAACAAAAAAATCAAATTAAACTTTGACTATTGTCACGCACTTGCTTTATCTAAAAACTTATTGCAGGAAATATTTGACTGAATTGAATTGAACAATCCAATATAACTAACAATGCCAGAAGTTAGAGCACATTGGTGTGTAAGATTTATAATGTTCGTGCAACACAAACTCTCATACTTTCTTGGTATTTGTTGGTGTTCTCTTCTATTCTGTGTGCAATTCGAGTTCATTAAAAACACCTTAAATGAAAGGCTTTAACCCTATTAACTCGTCAAAATTGTATAAATTTGACATTACGCACTCGGTCGAATTTTCCCATGAAATTCATTTGCATTATTTATTTTGTTCCAGGTACAAAAAAAAAAAACAATTTTCTAAATTAACACGAACATTACTCATTAAAAACGTAACATAACTAGCTCGATCAAAAATCAAAATAAAAAACAAAATTTTAACTTCATTTGTTCACGCTATTGGGAGAACCATTAAACCGGGCAAGTAATAATTAATGATTCTATTAACTTAATTGAAATAGTTAAACTTACATTCATGTCAATTATAAGGAATTATTTAGGTATATTGTATTACTTTTTTTCTTATCGAGGTTTATTGCCTCGTCCTAAATGCCTCTTTTTATTAAAATATGATGATAGAGTTCTGCGTGCAGGGTAATCAAATCTACTTGAATAATTATAATTGTATACACATATTTAATTGTTTTTGCACTAAAAAAAAAACATTTGTTTCTAATTTTTTTTTTTCAAAAATGCTTTAAGCTTCTTTTTATTGCTTAACCATTGTATCACGTTTTATTTTATTGTACTGAAATTAAGGTTTGTAGTCCTGTAATCTGGGAATTTTTAAAATACCAATTAAGAGATTAACATGACAAATTAATTATAGCCAAGACATTAGTTGAATCGGTGATTGTTAAAACAACATAAGTGAAATTTTAATTTGTTCGTACGAGGTTCAAAAGCCCCTGTATTTTAAATGAGGAAGTCAAATTTACAATGCTTTGGCAATATTTATACCTTAATTGACATTCCTAGATTTAATATTGATTATTATAATATACAAATCCGCAGCCTATTTAAAATTATAGCGGTTTTAGTCTCATGTTCGAAAAAAATAAAAAAAATCACTTATGTTGTTTTAACAATCATCGATTCAGTTGAAATAATTTTACAGTCTTACTCTTACTCTGAAAATACTACAGTTTTTCGAAGTGTAGGGTGCGTTGCCTAGGGAATCAGTTGGTACATTGACAAGGAGCTAACAGAGATGCCGCCTCTGCCGTGATGGGTTTCACGAGGCCACCACAACGAAACCCCTGGTTTGATAATGAATGCCGGCAAGCACATGCTCATGCACTAGTAAAGCGCTCCTGCATAGAAGGACCAGAGCTGTCCATATAGTCTAAGAGCCAGGAGCAGATTTCTTGCGTGAGAGGTAACCGATTCATATGAATGTCAGAGGTAGCGTGGGTCATGGTGATGACGAATACCTTAGTCTGCCTGCATTTATTTGGGCCGTTGTCGAGAAAAAGCGCATCAAAAGTACCATTTTTCTGAAAATCGATTTAGTGAGGGTAACCACTTAAAATTTATTGATAACCAACGCCACATACTCACTGATAACAAATATACCAATGGCAGACATTTTAAGTGCGGCCAAAGCCCCGGCAGACTGTCCCGAAAATGCGTTTTTTTGGCGTTTTTAGACTTTAGGGTAACCACCTAAAATTAATCGCATCCTGTAGCGGTGGACTCCCTGATAACAAAAATACCCATGGCAGACATTTTGAGTGTGGCCAAACCCTCGGCAGACGGTTTTGAAAATGCAGTTTTTCTGAAAATTGATTTATTTAGGGTAACCACTTGAAATTAGTCGCATCCTGTAGCGGTGGACTCCCTGATAACAAAAACACCCATGGCAGACATTTTGAGTGTGGCCAAACCCTCGGCAGACGGTTTTGAAAATGCAGTTTTTCTGAAAATTGATGTATTTAGGGTAACCACTTGAAATTAGTCGCATCCTGTAGCGGTGGACTCCCTGATAACAAAAATACCCATGGCAGACATTTTGAGTGTGGCCAAACCCTCGGCAGACGGTTTTGAAAATGCAGTTTTTCTGAAAATTGATTTATTTTACTTTTTCACATAACTCGCGTATTATTGGACCTAGCAGAAAAAATTGTATAGCAATCTTAAAGATAATTGAATTTCCTACAGAATATGTTAAATAAGTTTTTTCGATTAAACCTTCGGTTTAAGAGTTAGCGTGGTTTTTTTGAAGCAAGTCAAAGGGTGATTTTCTTATTTTCGTCAAATCTCTTTTATTTGAGCTTTTTTAAAAATTAATTTGAAGTAAAAGTTGTAGATCTTTTTATTACCTTCATTTATTACATTAACGGTTTTTCGATTTGACAGACCGTTTTCGATCTGTAGGAAAAAAACTTCAAAAAGTTTGCAATTTTTTATATTGGAAAAAGGTTCTACATAGTACAGGGTAATTTGCAATAGATGTAACAAAAAACCTAGGCGTGTACGTTGCACTCAGGCAAGAAAAAAATTGTATAGTTTTAGGCGGGGAGGGGCAAAAAGATTGAAATTTTTTATATAGGAAATATCTATATAAAAAATTGCAAACTTTTTGAAGTTTTTTTCCTACAGATCGAAAACGGTCTGTCAAATCGAAAAACCGTTAATGTAATAAATTAAGGTAATAAAAAGATCTACAAAAGATCATATCTCTAAAAGAGATATGACGAAAATAAGAAAATCACCCTTTGACTTGCTTCAAAAAAACCACGCTAACTCTTAAACCGAAGGTTTAATCGAAAAAACTTATTTAACATATTCTGTAGGAAATTCAATTATCTTTAAGATTGCTATACAATTTTTTCTGCTAGGTCCAATAATACGCGAGTTATGTGAAAAAGTAAAATAAATCAATTTTCAGAAAAACTGCATTTTCAAAACCGTCTGCCGAGGGTTTGGCCACACTCAAAATGTCTGCCATGGGTATTTTTGTTATCAGGGAGTCCACCGCTACAGGATGCGACTAATTTCAAGTGGTTACCCTAAATACATCAATTTTCAGAAAAACTGCATTTTCAAAACCGTCTGCCGAGGGTTTGGCCACACTCAAAATGTCTGCCATGGGTGTTTTTGTTATCAGGGAGTCCACCGCTACAGGATGCGACTAATTTCAAGTGGTTACCCTAAATAAATCAATTTTCAGAAAAACTTCATTTTCAAAACCGTCTGCCGAGGGTTTGGCCACACTCAAAATGTCTGCCATGGGTATTTTTGTTATCAGGGAGTCCACCGCTACAGGATGCGATTAATTTTAGGTGGTTACCCCAAAGTCTAAAAACGCCAAAAAAAACGCATTTTCGGGACAGTCTGCCGGGGCTTTGGCCGCACTTAAAATGTCTGCCATTGGTATATTTGTTATCAGTGAGTATGTGGCGTTGGTTATCAATAAGTTTTAAGTGGTTACCCTCACTAAATCGATTTTCAGAAAAATGGTACTTTTGATGCGCTTTTTCTCGACAACGGCCCAAATAAATGCAGGCAGACTAAGGTATTCGTCATCACCATGACCCACGCTACCTCTGACATTCATATGAATCGGTTACCTCTCACGCAAGAAATCTGCTCCCGGCTCTCGGTCTAATAAGTTCTTCAAACGAAAAAGAACAAAATATATGCTGTCGCCAAATAGGACATTCAACATCGACGTATTGGACAAAACGTCACCATGAGCTTCAAATACGAAGACATTGTACTATTGTACTTTTTTTCTTACTTATTCTTTACGTTTAAAGATACCACCGGCACACGAAAAAAAATGCATGTACCAGGAACCAGACCTATATCTTTCTATATGTTTTTGGACCCGCTGAATCGGAATTTCAAGTCCGTTTGGCCCGGTCATCGTCCAGTTTTGAGTAAAATGTAAAAAACTAAAAAAACGGAAGTTTTTTGCCTTTTTAGGTTTTTTTTTTCATTTTTCTCAAAACTGGAGGGTGACCGGGAAAAACGGACTGGAAATTCGTATTCAGCGGCACACAAAAAAAAGTGGCATGTACTTGGGACCAAACGTATGTTTCTATATGTTTTTGGACCCGCTGAATTTGAAGTCCGTTTTGCCCGTTCACACTCCAGTTTTGAGCAAAATGCGAAAAACACAAAAAAGGCATAAAAATTCAAATAAAATGCAGTCACAGTTCAAAACTGGAGGGTGACCGGGCCAAACGGACTTGAAATTCGAATTCAGCGGGTCCAAAAACATATAGAAAAATAGGTCTGGTTCCTGGTACATGAATTTTTTTTCGTGTGCCGGTGTAATCTTTAAACGTAAAGAATAAATAAGAAAAAAGTACAATAGTACAATGTCTTCGTATTTGAAGCACATTTTTTTTTGTGTGCCGGTGTTATTGATTTAACGTCATTCGATATATGTAACTAAAAAATCAAAAGTGTTTGAAAATTAACAGCCTTTTATGTTTTTGTACTTAGATCTTAAAAGGTAGGGCCTTCAATCGTATTTTCAACCCTTCCTAGTGACAATTTACTTATTTAATTTAATTTTTACAGCTATATCGAAAATAAACAGTACCCTTTCAAGTTATAGCTTTATTAGAATATTTTTGTATTCGTTTGTAAATAAACTTCGAATGAGTATAAATGTTGAACCCGCAATAATGGAACTGCCCGCAATCGGACAAAAACTCTGAATTGATTCGATAGAAAAATCCGTTGGGTGATTTTTGGTTCCATCTGTAGAGAGAGTAGATGAAGACCTCATCTTACACGTTAGTGGAAGAATAGAGCTTACTTAAAAAAATCACCTTTGATTCCAAATAAATCTTCTCTACAATAAACCTGGAAAAGTTTTATATTTTGTATCTTTTAGAGCCAAAACCTTTTGGGTTTAGACTTGTCTGAGCAGATTCGGAGTTCTGCGGATTGGAAGTTCTGTAAATCCTAATATATTCTTATTGGAACCGCAGAATTCTTCCAGTAGTTTTCTGGTTCCATTTAAACTACTTGTAAAATTTTTTATTTATTAGCATTATGAAATCATTCATGTTATTATTATTTCTGAACAAAAATATTTTTTTATATTCATTTTTAGGACGACGACGGAGTCCCGGAATTAACCTAGAAGCAATAGTTCTTTTAGTCATTATATCATTATTTTCAACATCAGGTTAGTGAAAACAAACAACTCAATAAATAATATTCAAATATAAAATATTATTAACTTTTGTTTTTAGAAGCCTGCTCTAGCCGTACTGTACCAAAGCCCAGACCACCACCACCAAGCCCTACACCTCGGCCAAACATCACATTCCACACATATTCATGTCCACCTAATTATGCAGCTTGGTATTGCCTTAATTCAGCAACGTGTTTCTCAGTAAAAATTGGCGATGAAATTTTATACAATTGCGAGTAAGTTTTGACTTAATAAATTAAAGAATAAGAGTCATTTTATTTTCTGAATATTATTTTATTGTTTTAAAGAATTTATTTCAGTTTATAATCTTAAGTCAACACATTTTTCAATGTTAATTGATATAATTATCTAATCTTAACCATTTAATACATCTTCTTACGTCGCGACGTAATTAACTTTGCACAAACAAAAATTTATATGAGATATCGAAAACATTCCAAGCGTTAACTATAAATTAGCCCAAGTTTGTATATTGAAACAACAACTACTTAATGTTGAAAAATTAAAACTCATAATATATTTTGTTGCTTTAAGGCACTTAGCTAAATGCAAGCAAGTGGCTGTGCAACTTCAAATAATTAAATTGGCCTTATTCACAATCGAAAATTAATATCAACACGCTTTTGCTTCATACTTACTTACTTCGATCTAAATGTTTAATGAGCTATGCTATGGTATTCACTTGATTGTGTTTCTCTTGAAAGGTGAAAGGGTTTTACTTTCAAGAAATCTTGTATAAGTTTGAATAATTTTTTTTAAAAGTATGTATTGTTATATAAATATACTCGTAAAGATGTTTATGATCAGATCTTTCTTTAATCGAACCATGTGAGATTTGACCCTTCCAAATGAGCTCTTCAGGAAAATTTTATTTAATTACCAATATGTCATACAATGATACAATGTAAGCACATTTATGTAGGTAGTAATGGTGGCGCTTAGAGCACCTAATCTAAAAATCCAATTAGTGCTGTTTAACTCCGATTTGATACAGTAACTAATGTGGACTAATTTGCTTCTAAGATGACCTTCTGCTTTTCAGGAGGTTAAAATAGAGCCATGTCATTCACACAATGAAGTCGTCATAAAAATTTTCTGTTCATGGTTTCATTCCCCCTCATTTAAGTGCGATAATTTAAGGTAGTAATATGAGAATTTGTTTAAAAATAAATTATCTGGATTAAATGAGAGTCTCCTTCCAGTTTCGACAAAAAGCAGATACGTCTATTATAAACTACTCAAAACAAAATAAGGCCACCTTAGATTTATTTTGAAATTTGCCTAAAAATTACCTAATAGTGTAGATAAACATTGTCATAGCGAATTAATGCATAGTAGATCTTATATTTGTGTCTTCTTCTTATCCATTATCGACGATAGTCATGATCTCGGATGGGGTCACAACTCTCCCACTCTACTGACCACAGGAAACGTCGGCAGGCTTCTCGATTTTGAATTGTTCCATGTCTAAGGCCAACTGAATGCAGTTGTTGTTGCATTTGTCTTCTCCATGAGTTCTTAGGCCTGCCTCTTCTTCGCGATTGCGTTGGAACGTCTCAAGCGATCGCCTTTTGAACTGGGTTCTCAGGGTTTCTTCTTTGTACATGACAGTACCAGCTTAAACGGTGTTTTTGACATGAAGACTTCCTCGGATTTTCTTGCTTCTGATTCGATCAAGCTTTGTTACTCCTGCTGTCATATAAAGCATCTTCATCTCAGCTGCTGTCAGTTTACTCTCATACGTTTTGTACATTGTCCAACATTGTGAACCGTATGTAAGTGCTGGGCGAACAACTGCAGTATAGAGCTTTCCTTTCAGTTTAGGGGGGATTTTTCGGTCACAGAAGATGGCAGAGTTTTCGCGCCACTTCATCCACCCTACACTTATTCGGTGGTTGATGTCGTCATCACAAGAAGCTTGGTTGTTGATCATAGATCCAAGATATTTGAACTTTTTGCACTTGGGAAGTATTGTTCCATTCAGGTAAATGTCCGGAATAGGGCCGCCTGGGTCAGAAAATGGACAGCAGAGATATTCTGTCTTTTTCGCGCTTATCCGGTACCTACTTCCCTCCAGAACATCCACCTATACATCAAGTGCTCGTTGCAAGGATGTTGGATCTTCACTTATGATGGCTTCATCATCAGCAAAGAATAACTGATTCACTTTCGGATCAAAGTCAAGGACTGTGATAAAGAGCAAATGACTCAGGACGCTTCCCTGGTGCACACCGACTTTGATTGGGAACTCTTCGGTGACTCCTGCGGGGCATTTTACCTTCGTTTTTACTTCCTCGTACATGTCCTTGATCATCCGCACGTAGATTTCCGGAACCCCTCGCTGTCTCAGGGACACCCATATCAGATCTCGTGGTTGAGATCTTATATTTGTGTTTGCACCATAAATCGATGTTCAAAGCAGTGCTAAGTGCTCATACACATGTAAGCTTTACGAACAAATATTTTTTGTTCCTTCATTCTCAAATGAGCAGCTATTATTTTGATTCAAAAGACATTTTCTTCGTGAGACACAGGAAAAAAAAGATCCTATAAGCCGTTTAAGAAATATAAACCTGCGCTTCTTGTCTTATTGTGCCTAGTCTAGAAAAGATCTTCAGTACATATTTTGTGCAAAGATTCTACAACTGCTTTGGCAATTTTTTTATATCCGTACTATCGTGGCAAAGCCTGGTTTTAAAGCCAAGAAGTTTTAATTCTTTTATTCGCTAGAACAGGCGTTTGCAATTTTTTTCTACTTTTCACTCTTTTTTTGACTTTTAAAAATTTGATTTTCACAAACATATCGCACCCTCAGTGCAAAAGAGCGATAACTCAAAAAAAATTTTTGAGATAATGATGAGGAAATGTTGCTTTTTAAATTATCTTTCTTTTGAAGGGCTTGTTGTTAACGTAAACGAAAAATTCGAAAGATTATGACTGTTTTTATCCAATTCCTACTATATTAAAAGTCAAACTCTTTCCTAATTTAAACAATTTTAAAAAATAAATTTATTAAAACTACAAAATAAACATAATGGTTCTTGTAATAGAGCTTTGACATTATGGAAATTGCTGTCCCATGGAAAGTTATAGGGGAAAGTTTAGAGTCAGTATGTATTTTGCAAAATCGTTTTATCGAAATGAACTTTTTTGAGTTCTCGCTCTTTTGCACTGAGGGTGCGATATGTACATAATATCTATTTGCTTCAAATAATTGTAACGAATTCCATTCGTATTGTAAATTTGCTGAGAATCCCGATACAAAAATCATCCGCCGATTGATTTCCAGTCCAGAATATATACATACAAACATTATATCGTGCTTCGGTTCAAAGGAAAAACTCACTAACTGCTATTGAAATCGTATGTAGTTAGTGAGTTCCTTTGGACCGACGATTATATACTACAAAAAAAAAAAACCACAAACAACACACACCAATATGTAGTTCCATTAAGCCAAATAGAAAATAAAAATGTTAATCTATGAATCTTTCCAAGCTTCCTTCTTTTGTTATGAATGAGACTGTTATGCTAATGAATAACCCTTCTAAGAAATGCAAACAAATAATATCAATCAGAATTAATAACATCAATATCTCGTACTAAGATAACAGATAACAAACTGTCGTTTTTATGTAAAAATAATTGTAGCAAATTAGAAACCAATTAGAATTGCTTTTAAAAACACGCAATACCAGTTTTGTCAAAATGAATGAGACAGTTTATTATAAAATATGAATCTAGAAATTTACGAAATTTAATACAGAGTTCGTTGTCCATTTGTTTGTGTCATCATCATTAAAGTTAATGAGTTATGTGTACTTATTTTAAAAATGATGTGGAATCGCAAGCAGTCCTTTATGAAAAAAGGAAATGGAGTTGATACTTTGTATAAGTGATGAAACTTTTAAACAATATTTTATTTTCACTTCCAGTATAATTGCATAATTGATAGCTAATCTTAATTTTATATGATAAAAGAAGAAGTTCTGTAGACAGGAATCGCTTATTCGTGTCATGTTGGGATCAAGAATTATATCAAGAATGGGAACAGTGGTCACCACACACATTTGCCAAAATGAGATAATTTGGAATATCAAATCGTATGGAAAAAAATTTATTTGAAATTTGAACTGACCTAATTTGTAAATGACCTTATGTAACAAATGCTGGCTTTACAATGATTTTTTATAGATATCATGCCAATATTTTATAAATTATGTACGCTAGAATTTTAGCTTGATTCAATAAATAAATAAATAAAGAGATATCCAAAAAGAAAAAAGAAAGGCTGTGAACCCTCGGAACCAGTCTCACAACAAAATGGAACCAGTCTCACAACAAAAACATATACAGTACCGAGCAAAAAATATGCAAACGAAAGAGGTTTAAAGAGTTTCAAACATTGACATTGGCCATTTCCAAAAACCTTCCTTTTATGCAAACATGATTAAAAAGCTATTCCGTACAATATATGAAATACTTGGTAGTGAAATATCGATATTTTTAAATATATGTTTATGTAGTTACTTTACGTATTTAGAAAAATATAACAGTTTGTTATATCCCGTCTGCCTACGCAGGTGAGCTTCGTTCGCGATATACCACACTTGTACTCTATTCATGATATTTCCATTTAACGAACTTGTTGATGTTCTTAAAAGCAGGATGGTTATGTGTAAAAGCTTTAAAGAAAAGCACCTTAAGCAAATAATTACGATTAGTAACTTAACTAGTTTATTTGATTTTATTTGAAAAAAAAAAAACAGACAAAACATTCATTTAGGTAAAAATCGAGCAAACAACAAAACTATTATTGTAAATGTATAACGTTTCTAATTTTTTTTTTATTTTAGATGTGCTGTTGGATACATGGGACCACGATGCGAGTATAAGGAAATCGATGGTTCATATCTACGTAAGTATTTTAAATTAATAGTTTCCATAAACGTAATTAACTTAAACATTCTTATTTCTGTTTACAGCAACTCGACCAAGAGCTATGTTGGAAAAGGCCAGCATCGCCAGTGGAGCCACTCTTGCCTTAATATTTGTACTAATTCTATGCCTAACGTGGTATATGCGATGTCAACAGAAACAAAAAGCTCGCAGACTCGAACAAGCCGATTGTGGAATGGACGTAGTCGATGGAATGATGAAGCCCGAAAAGAGGCCCTTCGGTCCTCATCATCATTACACACTCCCAATGACAAGCACTTTTAAGCGATAAACATGTTTTTTAAACACTTTACTATTTATTGAAAACAAATATATATATATATTATATAATGTACCCTATTATTATATTTAAAAACAAAAACAAAAAAACAATTTTAATTTTAAATTTAATAACTTAATTTAATTATTATTTAATTATTAATCTATTCTTTTTTTCACAAAAAAATATAATTTGTGTTGTTTATACGTAAGGAATATTTATTATGCATTAGTTTATAAGAAAAATAAAAACAAATCTTAACAATTCAAGTTCAAGAGTTCAAAGTTAAAACAAACATTAAAAAAAAGTTATCGCGAAACTATATTACAAAAAAGAAATGCAATTAGAATTATAGATACAAAAAGCAAACATAATTTCCTATGACAAAACTATGTAAGTGGCTAACAAAACTATTCACTCAGTGATGGTTAAAAGTGCCTCAGTGGTAAAAATAATAATAAAAAAAAGAAAGCAAAAATCAAAATGTCTTTGGTTTGTTTTTCCCTCTTCAAACCTTAGCACTATCCCAAATGAATACCCATTACCCAATGCTAAACTCTGTCTCTCAAAAGTGTATTGTAAATATAAGAAATATAAAAAAAAAATTAATAAAATTATTGTAACACAAAATATTGATTTAGTTGATGCATTGCAAAAGTATTTTAAAATGTATTGTATATTATTATCATCGCACAGACAAAACAAAAGAAACGTTACGCAGACATGTCCAAGACTAATAAAGCAAAATGGTGATTTATATAACAAATATAATAAATTAAATAAATGTTTTTCTTCTTAAAGTCAAATTTTAAACTAAATAAATAATACTGATCAGCTTTTTGTAGCATAAATTTTGCTTAAATTTGACAAAACTTTTATAATTGTTTTATCCATTTGGTAGCTTGCAAGTAAGAATCTTAAAATAATCTTTTGTTTTGTGCGAAATAAAAACTAAATCTTGTGACAAAAAATGTGAAAAAAACTATTAACTAAAATTCAAGCGCCTTAAATTTATAAAATCGATATTAAAACAAAAAAAAAGATAATACATAATATGAGAAACACTGCATATTTTTCTTTTTATTTGATGGTCTTAAAATTTAAACAGGAAGAATATAATATTGAAAAAAGCATACAAAAATAAAAACAAAAAAACAACTACCAGAGAAATTAATGAATTATTTGATACACTAATCTCCGAATAGTTGGACTGACCTGTTTACAGCATAATGTTTGACTTGGGATCCCAATTTCATGAACCCGCTTTTGAGCGTCACCAAATCGATTAATGTGAATTTCCATTAGCCACAAAAAATCAATTGTTTTTATTTATTTTTGATCTTCTGTCATAAAATACTGGGAAATACTGGTATCTCGAATTCTATTTGCCAAAAGAGATCATTTTTTTTTATCTGAGATCAAATTTTCCAAATCTCGATTTTTCAAAATACATACATCTATTTGCAAACGCACTTTCACACACACCGAAGTATTTGACATTTATGTGAACATTTGTTTTTGTAAATTTTTGGACAGGTTTTTTGTTTATGGAAAAACTGCTCGCGCAAAGTTACGAATAAAAATAAATCATTTGACTAAGGAATTTACACTAGGAGCCTTCCTTGAAATGGGAAGATAATGCAGTGTTATTCGAAAATTCCTAAAAACTGTTAACGTTGACCCATTACAATAAAACACGATAGAATCTATGCTTCAAACATGAATTGTAAATTCTAAAATGGTTAAAAGTAAACTTAAAAGTAGGGAAGTGTAGTCAAATTAAATCTAACCGGTGTCATAGTCGAAGCCTACAACGACGACATCTTTGACGAGCGGTTGGGCCATTAGCTGCGGACTGAATATTAAACCGCTTTCAAGAACGAACTTTCCCAAATAGTAAATTCAAGGTACTCAAAACGATATCGTCATTCATTTGCTATCCGACAATTTGTTTGGCGACAATCGATTTACCGAATGACCCCCAGGCATCTTCACCTCAGTTTCGAAGACAGCTGAGAATGATAAGTGAAACAAATTTAATTAGTCTTACATTAGTCCCAGGACAATCTGACATTTGCATATGTAAATGAAATGGTAGATGAACTGACCAAAAATAACTCAATGAGCATAGCCACAGGACTGATATAATTTTCCTTGTGAGGTTCCCAGCTAAAGCCTAGTACACAGATCGGGCTAAATTTAAGCTCTCATACAAAATTACGAAAAATAAGTCAAGAAAAACTAAGAAAATAATGTCAGATAAAATTTAGCGCGATCTGCGTACTAGCTTAAGCCCAGACTAGGAATAATCATTTTTATAAAAAAAACAAAACCGACTTTCATGGGTCTTATGGTTTTTCTCATAATTTCTGTAGCCAGAACTGGACGAAATTGAAATGCTGCAGGCACCAGCTTTCCAATACAAAAAGAATTATCAAAATCCAAAGTTATGAGAAAAAAAAGTTATAAAGAAAAACAAAAAAAAAAAACACGATTTGAATACTCCTACTTTTTGTGTATTTTTAAGTGTATTTTTTTTGTTCTTACAAATCGATTCTATTTCCATATTCCAATATTCCATTTTAAGGTCATTCAACTGTAGATCAAACGATTTTTGGGTCACTGTGGTGTATGCGTAATATTTTTGTTATAGACAAATTCAAAGTTTATCTTATCTGTGTAAAAGTGTTGTCTCCTTTTTTAATAGTTATGGTTTTCGATTATTTTTAATTTGAGCTTTTATAATCTATGTTTTTTTTAAGCAATTAAAAGACTAATACATTAATTTTCGCGACGTTTCGTCTGGTCTTCAGGGGTTTTAATTTTATTAGACATTAAAGTTATGGTTTTGTTGAGAAAACTTCTGAATATTTATGTAAGACTTAATTACATCCTCCTCCTAACAAAAAATTGTGGTATTAGTTAAATTAATTAAATTCTTTTACTGCAAAAAATCACTATAAAAAAGCCTTACAAAAATTAACACCGTGTTCTTGCTTAAATTTTGTCTATATTACCGTTCCAATAATGCAAATATTTTATTTTTTATTGCAAGGCTGCATCCTTTTCCGTCTACATGTATCGTTTTGACTTTTGTCGACTTCAAATAAGTATACATGTCTCTTATGTTTTCATCATATTCACTGAACTGAAAGAAAGATTTCATTCGTAATATTTAATATCAAGCAATTTAGTTAACTTACCTCTTTTTCTACTCGTGAGATGGTGTTTTTTAGCTTGAATCCGTCTTTCGATTCATCCCACTGTTTAACCAGTCTTTGTAAGGCTATACTTTTGGGACAGTGTAATATTACAAATCTATTTGGAGGAGTTTGGAATTTCTCAACTAAAATTTCTAGTTCATTAATGGATTTAGGGAAATTAACGATGATCCATCCTCTGGACAAAGTATCTGGCTCCAAAAGTCTTTTCCAAAGTGCAGCCGTTATAGCAGAACTTGAAAAGTGTTTATGTTTACTATACGATATAGAAAGCACTTTAGCCATATTGTCATTTTTAGAGTGTAAGATTTGTTCAATATGAGATTCAACATTAACTAATTGATTAGAGAAATTATTGTAAAAAATAAAAAAAAAGATTTTTCATAATTACATACTGTATACGGAATTGTATCTGACAGCAAGCATTTTTGCTTGAGTTTGTCTTCCAGAACCTCTTCTTCCTATAATAACAACTCTGTAGACGAAATTTTTTCCTAACCCGAAATTAGATTTCGGACTAGGAGAATATTTGATTTTGTGAAAGATTTTAGCGGCTAGACCATCAATATCATCATATTTTGAAAAAGAAATTTGTTTGGTAATGCTTCTGTAGAAATCCAAAACCTCTTTTAAATTAATTTCTGTCTGATTTTGCGATGTTAAATTTATGATATTTGTTACTTTAATGTTACATTTCTGAAGCAGTAGGCTTTCTTCAAAACTACTGGGGAAATCTGCGAATAAATTGTATTATGAATGTTGAGGTTTACATTTTTAGGGCACTAGAAAGTAGTTTCCAATGTTGTATTTGTGTTTTTTCAAAGTTTTCAACTCTTATTTTTTTCTTTCGGAAGCTTTTTGTTCAATGTTGAATAAGAACAGTAAAATTAATTTTTTAGACTGCTAGATGATTTTGGGAAAAACATCAAATTTTCACCTTGTCGTAATGTTGCCTTGTCGCCATGTTGCCTTGTCGCCTTGTCACCATGTCGCCTTGTCGCCATGTTGCCTTGTCGCCATGTCACTATGTTGCCATGTCGTCTTGTCGCTATGTCCCCTTCTTGCCTTGTCGCTATTTCGCCTTGCCGCCAAGTCGCCTTGTCACCAGGGCCCTATTTCATAAAACTACAAGACTAATAATTATTTGTGAATTTACTTCTAGCTTGTAAATTATCAGCAAATTTCTGTTTCATAAAGAATTTCAATAGACTAATAATTACAAGTAAGTAGACTTGTAGCTACAAGTGAAATTTACAAGTGCGGCGAATATTTCTGTTTCATAAAAGTATTTGTAAAATTTTTATTAGTGATAGACTTGTAACTACAAGCGATTTTTTTACAAGAGTAGAAAGACTAATAAAAACAAAATATGATGGCTAATTTTGGTTCCTTTGGGTTTTAAATTTAATTCATGGATAACGTTGTATCACTAAAATGGATCTTAAATTATCAAGCATTATAATCAAGAATTTACAACAATTTTTGGATGTCATGGACAGAAAAAAATACTAAAAAAATACTAGTTTTGTTGTCCCTTTAAGGAGCGTTAATGGACGTCGTTTGGCAGTTAAAGTGCAATACCAATGCAGTCTTTTAAATTTTTATGATATCAAAAATTAGTTGGCACTAAAATCAATTTTCCATTCCTAGATACAAAAAGTCTTGCCTTTTAAATCATTATGCATTCATCTTCCTGCAATATGCACTCAAAATAGAAGCTTTTGATTGTAAGTAATTGCGGTTTAAGGATATAAAGGAAACGACTTGAATTTAACTTTTTGATATAGTAAGAAGGATTTGTATTGGTGCCGGGCATTTGTATGGTAATTAAAAAAAATTGCATTGTTATAGCATTGAATTTTCATATGCTCTTGCTGTAGGGATTTCAACATTCATACACAGATAGTTTCATTAGTTTAAATTTCTCGTTACCTACTGCATTAGATTTGGAGCGCATGGGTTTGAAGACTATCTAGGAACTTTTGATGCTTAATATAACGCTAAGACCACTAAAATATTTTTTTAGATGGTAAAGAATTTTTTAAACAAAAAGTGCAAAAAGTTCCCGAGGCATTTCCACCCCATAACGCGGAAAAGTAATGAATATTAAATTTGGTTATTTATCCTTAAAGATTAATTTACTTAGAGATAAATATTTACTTCATTTATGAGTTTAAGCTTTTTTGACGAAAGTTGCAAAAGATGATTTGTTTTGCCAAGTAATAATTAGTGCATCAATGTTTTAGTTCAAAGGAATTTCACAACATTTTGCCATTCAAAAATCGAACACAACAACACTGATTCATCTTTAAAGCTCGATTTCATTTGTTTGTAGCTTTTTTCTCAAGAAACATAGACTTTTCTATAGCCTAATATTTAAACTAAATGTTAAGACCATAATCTACCAAAAACCAATCTTTAAAAATCAACCTTTAGCTAATAAAGCCAATAATGTTTATTATATTTCACAAATATTCCTCATAATATTTCGTCTCTCGCTGCTGCTACAAAAAGTTCGAATATTTGTTTATTATTTGTTTATTTTTGTTACCCCTAGTTACACTTGTAGTTTTTTAGAAGCAAAATAGTTTGAATTCGCCAGATTACAAATGAATGAAAATTTTTATGAAACAGAAAACTACAACTCCATACTTTATTTGTGCTTGTAACTACAAGTCTACAAGTACAACACTAATAGTTTTATGAAATAGGGCCCAGGTCGCCTTGTCGCCATGGCGCCTTGTTGCCATGTCGCCATGACGCCATGTTGCCTTGTCGACATGGCGACAGAGCGACTGTCGTCTTGTCGCCATGTTGCCATGTCGCCTTGTCACCATGTCGCACAGTGCGTTGAGTGCAAAGTATGGAAAAAATTCAAAACAGCCTTATTTTTATGATCTTTTCTTTTAACATTATTTTTTAGTCTCATGGCAAGTAAATAGTGTATAAAAACATTTTTTATTTCGATTATAAGTTTTTGTCATATAAGTACACTAAGGATTGTTATTTTTTTAACTCAAAAAGTGCGTTTTTCATACAAATTGTGTGTAAAAAGGCTTGAAACAATCAGTCATAGCTAGCAGGGACGCGGGTGGACGCGGATGAATGATACCTTGGAAAGGTCGTATTTCCCACTTTATAACCTATTAACTTTTTTGATGAATGCACGTGAATCAAAAATTATGCTGAACTTTGAAAATAAGCTGTTTTTGTGAGAAATAAACCGTTACTTTAACGGTTATTAAAACGATCTAAGACTTTGGAGTGCAAAAAAAACCAATAAAATATATTAAGCTTACCCTCCTTACGAGTATCCAATTAAAAACCGGTTTAATTGGAGCAATTTAACTCCGTGGTGCAGCTATTTGTAAATCATCACTAAATGGCCTACTTTTGACATGTTACCTTTAAGGGGTTGTGTAGCTTGCTGTAGTTGCATTTTACAAAAAAAAAAAATTACAGTTCATCTAGTTAGACATCTGGCTATAATTTTGCATTCTTCAAAACCGGTTTTAGAAGGTCAAATTTTTTGACTTTTTTCTACTGGTCGCCGCACTGTGTGTCGTCTTGTCGCCATGTCGCTTGGTCGCCAAATCGCCATGTCACCTTGTCGCCATGTCGCCTCGTTGACATATCGCCTTGTCGCCGTTTCGTCTTGTGGCTATGTCACCATGTCGCCTTGTCGCCAGGTCGCCATGTTGCCTTTACGCCATGTCGCCATGGCACTATGTCGCCTTGTCACCATGTTACCTTGCCGCGGAGTGCTATTAAATGAGAGGGTGGATACTGAAGATAGGGGTGTAAAATCCCCCTTTTTGGTTTTTTCAATATATCTCGTAAACCGAGCAAAATTTTAATGTATTGCTCCCAAAACTTTTTGTAGAGAATTGAATTTCCTATTAGAATAATGTTTTTTTTAAAAATTGTAAAAAAAATTTCCATACCAAAATAGTCGAAACAATCATAAAAAAATATCAAAAAAATCGATTTTTTGAGTTTTTTTGCTTTTTTTGTTGTACATTTTTTTTGGGTTGAGATAGACATAAACATTGCTCCAAAGAAAAAAAGAAGATTAAATATCCTTGAAAATGGTGTACTCACTAAATTTTTTCATTGAAAATTAACCGAAGTATGGCCATTTTAATCTATCTTTTTTTTCGCATTTTTAGTTTTACTCAAGTAAAACAAACATTTGAGGGGAAAGTACGATAACTTAAGCACCAAGAACTGATAATGAGATTTTGTAGAGGGGTTAAATACAATCATTGTTTACTATGGGAGGGGGGGTCTATGTGCCCCCGTTTTGGCGGGAGGGGCAATTTTCTAAAAAAAAATACTTAAAAGAAAAAAAAATCATTAAAAAACAACGGCAACACTTACAGTTTTGATTGATACTTTTCTGAAAAGCTAGAATTATAAACTTAATTTTAATTTTAAAATGAAGTTATTTTAATAAATTGTTTTTAAATACCCGATTTCAAAGTCAAAACTTGTGAAAAAAAAGTTTAAAAAGCACATTGAGTACAATTTTCACAAAGACTGTGGACTTCAATACGAAATTGATCGACAAAGTAAACTGCCCTAATTGATTTCTTATCAAATCATGAAAATCATAATGTTCCTATGCCTTCTACTTTTTGAGAAAATTAAAAAATAACAAAATACTTTCACTATCGGAATCACTCGTTTATTTCAAAAACGATTGATTAAAATAACTTCATTTTGAAATTAATATTAAGTTTATAATTCTAGCTTTTCAGAAAAGTATCAATCAAAACTGTAAGTGTTGCTGTTTTTTTTTAATAATTTTTTTTTTCTTTTAAGTATTTTTTTTTTAGAAAATTGCCCCTAGCGCCAAAACGGGGGGACATAGTAAACAATTATTGTATTTAACCCCTCTACAAAATCTCATTATCAGTTCTTGGTGCTTAAGTTATCGTACTTTCCCCTCAAATGTTTCTGTTTTACTTGAGTAAAACTAAAAATGCGAAAAAAAAGATTAAAATAGCCATATTTCGGTTAATTTTCAATGAAAAAATTTAGTGAGTACACCATTTTCAAGGATATTTAATCTTCTTTTTTTCTATCTCAACCCAAAAAAAATGTACAACTAAAAAAGCAAAAAAACTCAAAAAATCGATTTTTTTGATATTTTTTTATGATTGTTTCGACTATTTTGGTATGGAAATTTTTTTTACAATTTTTAAAAAAACATTATTCTAATAGGAAATTCAATTCTCTACAAAAAGTTTTGGGAGCAATATATTAAAATTTTGCTCGGTTTACGAGATATATTGAAAAAACCAAAAAGGGGGCTTTTACACCCCTACCTTCAGTATCCACCCTCTCATTTAATAGCACTCCGCGGTTTTATCTTCTCTTATAACCCATTGAACGATTCCTGCAATAAAAACCCGTGAACGTCTTAGTTTCTTTCTAAATGACATAATCAATAGCCTAGAAGACATATTGACCTGACCCTGTTTCAAGTTTATCTCTTTGAAGAAGCAATCTTTTTTCTCGAAACTTGGTAGGTCTTAAGGGCACATGATAAAGTTCATGTTCTAGAAGTTTCACTAAAAACTAATTAAACGCAGCCAAATTATTCACAGATAAAGCAGTAACGTCTTTGTCTGTTAATAACTTAGTTTTATCATGAGCCCTTGAGACCCACCAAGTTTCAAGAAAAAATATTGCTTCTTTAACCAGATAAACTGGATAAAAAGTGTGAAAATGCCCTAAAAATGCAAATGGAATGGCCGATGAGCGCAAATGACAAAAAAACGATTTCTGTATCATTTCTGCAGAATTTTGAAGAATAGTTACTAACTGTACAGCAAAAAAACTGTTAACACTCACTCAAAAGTATTTTGTTGCGAATTCCGTTTTTTTGGCATATATTTTCAAACTTCAATAATTTTTCTTCAAATTTCTTTATATCTGCATTTTTTGTATTTGTGTTATATAATATCATTGGAATGTTATACGTTTTTAACATTATATTGGCAAATTCTCTTACATCTAAAAAAATTAAATATGTAGGTAATTTTAGTAACCAAGTAGAAACAAAATTTGTTGTTGTAATTTGTACTTACCTACTCCAGGTGGAAGATGAATTGATGTATTCTTTGTCAAAATATTATTTGCAATTTTGTGAAGATTTTTTCGCACATAATGCTTTAAAGAATGAGGTCGGTCTATAACTAATCTTACTAAAAGTTCCTAGAATGAAAACGATTTTTTTTTCAAATTGTTTTAATTACATGCGAGTGCATAAAATTAAAGAATTAAAATAATCTTACCCTTAAGATATCAAAAAAATTGTGTTTCTCAAAATATACCATTAATTCAGCAGCATAATAAATTGTGTTACTCATCTTTTTCAGCTAATTTTGAGAAAGATTGAATTTGGGAAATTTGATAGATAAAACTTTTTTAAATAAGAAAATCTCCTGAGTAGTTGAAGTTAAAAATTATTAAAATTTTTGGGTTAGGTTTTTTTAGAACTGTAATAAAAAGCTATACTTTTAACTGTTAATTTAACAATGGTTTTTGTGTATCACAATCTGCGATGCTTGTCATAAATTTATAAATAAATTTTTCTGACCGTGCCTTTTAATCTTTCTTGAATTTTTAAGACTTTAAATTGGATCTAAACTTATTATGCTTGGATTAGGGGTGTGCTAAAGAGCGATTTTAAAGAGCAGTGATAGCAGTGAGCAGCATATTAAAAAAGCAGTGATTTAGAGCTGCTTTTTATTCACTCTTTAAATAGCAATTAGCTAAAGTTGCAAATTACTTTCCTTATTTGAATTATGATTGAAAATATTAAATGCAAAATAAATAATAAGTAAGTAAATTGCCATTTTTTAATAACTGCTTGAATGCCTGCACTAAAACAATGGTTATTCAAATAGAACTTCTCTGTTCTGCCATCATCATGTTAGACTTTTCTCTACACCTTTGCCTTTTTTCATGGTTAATCAAATCATTTGATATCAATAACAGAATGATCACAAAAAAGCAGTAGAAATTTTAAAGAATCGAGAATATTTTCTGAAAAAGAGCAGTGAAGTAACAAAGAACAGAGAGCAGCTTTGCTTTTAAAAGCAGTGAAATCCTTAAGAGCATCGAACATTATTACTGTGTTCTTGAAATTCTTGATCTTACAAGGTTACAAGGTCAAAAGCAAAACCACTTGTATTATATGTTCCTGAAATGGAAATTGACAGCCCTAAAATTTTTGCAATTTCTGTTTTCTGAACGAAGCCCAAACAATTAGGGATATTCTCACGATCCGGTGCAAAAAAAAGTGTAAATTTGCTAAATTTTGTTTTTCTACTACTTCAACTACATAGATAAATTTTCTTTGCAATAGGGTTAGAGTATAGCAAAAGTATAAAAGTTTAAAAAAAATTGTCGTCTGTATATTTGGTTGTTTTAGTGTTAGAAAATGTTACACTTTTGCAACGATACAAGGCCATTTTGCATCGAATCGAGAATACACCTATTGTTTTTGTTTGCCCTAAATCCTGCTTTTGGAGGTTTATTGACATTGAGTTAAGATTTACTTTGTTTGAAACAAACTTACTAAGTCGTCACTAAAGTAATCTTTAAAAAAATGTTAGTTTTTGTCACACAGCCCCAAAAGAAAAAAACGAAATATGTAAGGCCCCAAATTGGAGTATTTTTTTCAAAATGAAATATGTCCCAATGAAATAAGGCCTTAACTTGCTGTCGGTTATAGCGATCAGGAAAATGAATCAGGACAAAGTTCAAATAAACCCACCGAAATAACTATAAAGGCAGTCGATTTTATTCGTTTTTAAACCATATAAAGAATATTTAATTTTTACTACTTGCACGAATAAGAAGACAAGTATATATACTAGATTGTTTGCCACCCTTTATTTTTATTTAATTCCTAAATATAAGTATATACATACTTGTCTTCTTATTCGTGCAAGGAGTAAAAATTAAATATCCTTTATATGGTTTAAAAACGAATAAAATCGACTGCCTCTATAATTATTTCGGTGGGTGTAGATATTTTGTGATGTTTTAATTCGATTTGAAACACAAATGCAATAATGCCAGTCGATTATAAATGACTCAAAGCATTTTTTTCGAAAAGAAAATTTACAATTTGTTTAAATTGTATTTATTTGTTTTCCTGATGCAAATTCATTTTTCTTGCCAGCTGATTGACATTTGAAACAAAATGAAACAAATCGTTCCCCTGAAGTGTTTCATATTTTTCAGGTTCCACTGCATACGTAAATTTTGTTAGTCTACTTTACGATCAGGAAAATAAAAGAGTAGGTAGATTTTGTGTGTGTCAACTGACGTAAGTTTTCCTGATCGCTATAAACGAGTATCAGGATAAAATATTCAATTTCTTAGTGTTTCTTTTTTCTAATGCATTTTCCTAATCGCTATAACCGCCGCCGCGGCGCGCCGCCTAGTTTAAACCTCCACTCCAATTTTTCTATTTCATAATGAACTTATTTTAGATAAATCGCGCGATTTTGTCCGCTTTTCTGTTACTTACTAATACTTTTCAATTTAAAGATCGGTCTGCAAACCATTAGCGGGTCCACAATAAGCTGTACTTTTGAGTATTCTGGGTCCTTGATAAGCGGAATTTTACAAACGTTTTTTTGATAACTATTTACGGCCAATTTCTTCACACAAGTCCTAAGTCAGCTTAGTACCCGGTCTAGCTAGACCAGGTCCTAGCACTAGTACTCGGTCCTAACGAAAACTTAGTACCTGAGCATTTCTTCACATTTATAGGACCCGACCTAAAATCACAAAGCAGTACTAAGAATTAATACGTCTAAAACTGGTCTAACCCTAATTTTGACAATATTTTGACTTTTCAAATAATTTATTTTGATATTTCATACAAATTGAATATGAAGAAAAAAGAATATAAATTGTGATTTTTCAAAATACTCAAGAATTAAAAAACAATAATGATGGTGCGTGGGAGCGAAATACCCACTGAACAACCTGTAATAAAAATAAAATGTTTTCATGCTATGGCTTTCTACCTCTCAGCTTATTTAAAATCTATTTACCCGTATTTTTTCTGTTTGATAATTTTTAAATTTCCACGAATATTGATATATTGTTCAAAAAGCTTGCAGGCCAATTGCATTATTTAATTAATTCATTCAAAACCTGTTATTGTTGTGTATATTATTTCTAATTCGAAAAAAAAATGAAAAGAAAGGAAATGGTAAATGTAAGCTCTGACGCGAAAAAAAATCGTAGTGCCAACTGGAATCAATTTGACACCGATTTGTTGTGCGATCTCGTCCGTGAGATTGGGTTGAAATCGGTGTTAAATTGCAGAACAAATGGCACTACAAATGAAATTAAAAGGGCAGATTGGGTCACAATTTCAGAACGTTACAATTCTCATCCTTCGGTAAGTTCTTAATTTGTTGTTTAAATTCTTAAACATTTTTTTATTTGAAGGTTGCTACTCAGCGTAATGTGGATGCTATTATATCCCGGTATAAAAAAATCATGCAAGTGCTTCGAAATCATTTTGCTATGGAAAAGTATAATGCCAAGCAGACAGGCGGAGGTACGTCGTCTGTGCCAAAAATTGAAATAACCGGCCCAATGTTGGAGCTCAGATCATACTATGGGCATTTACTTTCTGGATTACCATCTTATGATTCTGACTTCCAGACACCGCAAAACGCAATGGAAACTAGTAAAACACCACCAAAAGAATGTTCCACTGAGGAAATGGAAATTTTAACTGAAAATTACTGCAGCACCAAAGAGACGAACACAGAGATAACTATTAGAGATGCCGCGAACTATTCGGCCACTATTCGGTATTCGGCCTATTTTTCTGGTATTCGGTATTCGGCCGAATAGTTTAACTATTCTGCCGAATACCAAATAGAGAAGAAAAAAGGCATAAATTATTATACCAAAATGTGTGTTTTATTAAAAAATTTTAATTTTAGTACTTATAATCTACTAAAGGCAAGTTGTGGTGAATGAAAACTATATTTGTTCCGCATTTGTTGTGTAGTAAACGATTACGTTTATCTTCGTAGACTATTTCTGATTCGAAAAATAGTCTTTTACTGTAAACGCTTGTCCCAGGAGAGGAAAGGTAGACTTTAGCAAATGTTGTCAAAATTGGAAATTTTGTAGTATGTGTTGACCACCACTTGTAAGGGTCCGCTGTTCGATCTTGGCGAACAGTCCTCTTATCAGTGTTGCCATGAAAATGTTTTGAAAAATCTGCTGAAACGACGAAAAAAAATCTGCAATGCAGACTTTTTTTTAAATTTGGGACACTCAATTTGAAAGTTTGCGAACAGGTGTCAGCAAAATGAATAACGAGAATATTTTTCCTCGTTCAAATTGTTAAATTTTCTTAATAGTTGTATTGTTATCCATTTTCCTCTATAAAACGTTATGAACAAACTCCAGCTGATTTGAAAACTATAGTTAAATAATAGAAAAAATTGATAGTTTTGGCAAAATATATGATGTCTTAATTCATCCTAGGCCTTACTTTAATTACCATTTTATTAGATTTTTTGGAAACGTTAAGTTTCAGTTGCAGATTTATGGTTCTTAAAAGTCTGGGAATAAGTTGAAAATGCAGATAAATCTGCACTATTGGCAACACTGCCTCATATGTAATTCGATTTTAGATGTCTACCTTTGCAGTAGTAGGTAGTGTGTTCAGACATTTATCTTAAAAGTAGTTCAGTTATTCATCGTTACAATACGATGTTGTTGGGAATTTTTTAAGCCACATCTATTCTTGAGACAAAGTATAAAATTTTTGAAATTACCAACGTTTTTTTCTGATTATCCTTGGCCGAATATTCGGTATTCGGCCGAGGAGCGTGGCCGAATAATAAGGCCCCAAATTGTTTTTAAAATAAAATGAAAGTAAGCCGCAAAATTATTAAGGCAGTGAATTTTTAAAGGTAGAGTAATTTTGAAGGAACAGCATCTTTATAAGCTGGGCATTATTAAAGCTAGAGCTCTTTCGAAGGTAGGGCATTTTCATAAGTTAGGGCCATTTTTAAAGCTAGAACATTTTTGAAAATATGACATTTTCATAAGTAGGGCATATTGTAAGGTAGGACATTCTTGAGACAGGAGATCTTTTAAGTTGGAGCATTTTTGAAGCAAGCCATTTTTATAAGAAGGGTATTTTTGAAGGTATGGCATTTTTCAAGGTAAGGCCTTTCTAATGGTTAAGCATTTCTTAATGTAAGGCATTTTTCAAGGTAGGGCATTTTAAATTTAAGGTAGGGCATTGCCCCTCAATATCTCCCACTGGCTACGGGCCTATTCATGTTTATAATTGTAAATATAAGAACAAAAATAAGATTGGTTTGGATTCTTGTAAGTTGTGGGCTGAGCAGTGAGCAGCATATTGAAGAGCAATCTTAACTGTTCACTGCTCAGTGGAAGAGCAGAGTGATTGAAAGCAGCTATTGCAATAGCAGGCTCAGCTATAGCTTGGATTAGATTTTTTAAATTGCAAAGCAAATTAAGTTTACAGCATTAGTTATTTTGATTCGCCAGAAGATCCCGCCATAGGACGACCTACCCTCAAACAAATTTAATTTCGTTCAAGATTTCACTAACGAAATTTTGTATGAAAAATTTCGTTTCGCTTCAGCTGCGTACTAGGCTTTTAACTTTATTTTTATATGAGTGTTTTCAAAGATTGGGAAGGCATTGTTTTGTTGAAATTTTATTGCTTGTCTATGTCTATCTTAAAAAATCTCTATTACTAACTAAGGCAGATTTAAAAATAACTTTACATGGCAACACTGCATCTGCATGCCAAGAAAATATCAATGTACAAATTGGAGAATTTACAAAAATGTCGCACAACAAGTATCCATTCAATGCCCCAATGTCTCTAAAGCAAAAATTGGTTGGTCTTTCTCCTTAACAAGGAAAAGTATGTTATTCGCGCATTAGCAACATCAATTACACCGGCTTCTTATAGTCCACCAACGATATAATATAATGTCCAAACGGTCTTCATGCGCTTAATATTGCAAACAAGGTTCTCTTCACGAATTAAATTACAAATTAAAAACTGCCCACTGGCTGGTTGCAATGTTGTGCATCCATTATAAAAATACTGTTGGAAGTGCAATTTTCGCCAGAAACAAGTATATTCTATGCGAACCTGCTGCTGCCGCATTATCCATCTTCAGAACCAAGATGCATTAATTCTAAGTGAGCAGCATGACTTGGTATCTATTATGCATGCATTCCTGTTGCGGTATTTAGCTTGTTGTAGCTTGATGTTCATGTAGGAATGTGGAACAGAGTGTTTAGTGGGTTATAACCTAGTTGAAGGCTTTTGATATTTTAATATTAATGCCTCGTTAAATAAACTATTTATTCATCCATTTTTAATTTATTATCAACTTTTTTTTTTATTTTCTTATCATGTTTATTAAATTGATTGAAATGTTGCTTGATATCATGATCATAGTTTGAAACTCTTTGATCATAATGTAAGCAAAGGTATTACCTTCACTTGTTTATGCAGATGTGGCAATAGGTATATTTTCTTATTACGACCGGGCCGGGCTTAACTGGACAAAAAAAAAGCAGTCGGGGCTAAGCAATTTACATGTTAAATGCAACAACACCTTAGCCTCTCGCACAGTGCGGCGACCAGTGGAAAAAAGTCAGAAAATATGATCTTCTAAAATGAGTTTTGAAAAATGCAAAAATATAGCCAGACATCTAACTAGATGAACTGTAAATTTTGTTTTTGTAAAATGCACCTACAGCAAGCTATACAACCTCTTAAAGGTAACATGTCAAAAGTAGGCCATTTAGTGATGATCTACGAAGCGCTGCACCGCGGAGTTAAATTGCTCCAAATAAAGCGGGTTTTAATTGGATACTCTTTAGAAGAGTAAGCTTAACATATTTTATTGGTTTTTTTTGCACTCGAAAGCCTTCGATCGTTTTAATAATTGGTTAAGTAACGGTTTATTTCTCCCAAAAACAGCTTGTTTTCAAACTTCAGTATCATTTTTGATTCACGTGCATTAATCAAAAAAGTTAAGTTGGTATTGCCATGTTCAAAGGAGAGATCCTGAGAACCCCGTCAAAAAAGCAATATCATATAACGTTCCAACACGAAATAAAAAGAAAGGTAGGCCTTAAAACTCCTGGTACAAGCAAATGCAAAAACACCAGCATTCAGTTGGCCTCAGAAACGGAACAATACAAAACCGGGAGGCTTGCCGCCGATTTCTGACGGAGGCGGATCACTAGTGCGAAGCAGTTACGTGGGAAGGTTATGATCCCCTCGACATCGAGATCATAACAGCGCCGAGAAAAAGGAAGAAGAAGAATAAAAAAAGTTAATAGGTTATAAAGTGGGAAATACGACCTTTTCAAAAACATATCATTCATCTGCGTCCACCCGCGTCCCTGCTGGCTATCACTGTTTGTTTCAAGCCTTTTAAAACACTATTTGTATGAAAAACGCACTTTTTAAGTTATAAAAATAACAATCCTTAGTGTACTTATATGACGAAAACTTATAACCGAAATAACAAATGTTTTTATGCACTATTTACTTGCCATGAGACAAAAAATAATGTTAAAAGAAAAGATCATACAAATCAGGCTGTTTTGAATTTTTTCCACACTTTGCACTGAATCAACGCACTGTGCGTCGTCGTGCTTAGTTGTTTAGCCGGAGAATTCTCTGGGCTTAACTTTTTCAACAGATTTAATTCTGGGCTATGTGAAGTTAGCACCTCCAAATGCAATTTTTTTTTTCAAAACTATCTGGTTCGATTGCCCAAGGATTTTTTTGTCCACCCTTAGTACTAAAATTATAACGGAGTTATTTTTTTTTTTTCACCTCAAAAATCACAAAAAAAAAATTTTATTTAGTGTAAAAATTGTTGGTTTTGCACTTTGGTTCGCATGCCCAACGTTATCCCAAGATAGCCCACCTTTTTTTTTCTTTATTCCACTATTTTTTCAAAAAATACAACAAAAAACTTTTTTTAATATCAGAAACCGAAAAAATTGTGTTTTTTTTTCATGTGAAAAAATCTTTGGTTAAAAACCGTGGTTTGTTTGCCCAAGGTTAGCCCGGAATAGCCCAACTTTTATTTTCGCTATCCTACGCTTAGTTTAAAAATTATACAAGAATTAGTTTTTATTCACCATACCAAAAACCATTTTCACCATAGAAGGTGAAATGTCAACTTAATCTTCTCAACAAGAATGTTTTATGGACTACATTCAATCAAGTAAAAATTTTAAGTCAAATAAATAACATTGGAGGCGAAATGCAAACACCAGTGGATTGAATTATTGTTCTAAATTATAAATTAAAAAAAGGTAACTGCGGTGTATGCGTACTTTTTTTTTTTTGGTGTGGTGAATAAAAACTAATTCTTCTATAATTTTTAAACTAAGAGTAGGATAGCGAAAATAAAAGTTGGCCAATCAAACCAGGTAGGTTTAAAAAAAAAAAAAAATTGCTTAGCTACAATATTATGTATGTCCTTTAACTCTATCAAATATTAAACACTTTGGCCAAAAAAAAAGTGATTTTAGTGTTTTTTTTTAGCATTTGAGTAGGGTTGCCGAGTACTTGTCTGCATTTGCGAGGTGGCACTCGACATTTTTTAGATAGAAGAGAGTATTATCTAAAATATGGTGTATAGTTTAGCTTTCTAGTGCATAAAAAGTTATACTGTTTTGTTCAAAGAAGATTTTTGTCAGTGTTGTTTTTATTTGAATGGGGTTGCCACATGTAGGGTTGCGTTCTTTATATTATTTTATTTTACTATTTTGACTTCGTTTGGCTTTAAAGAAAATTTTTTATCCGGCCAAACAACAAAGATATGAATGTATTAGTGTGACAATACATGTGACAATTTTTCTTTTTAAATAGAGTTGCCACATGGAAGTTCCCATTTTAGAAGTGGCAACCCTATTTTTTTATTTTCAGTATCAACTTATCTTTCATTTGACACCAATTTTAACCTCTAACCTTATATGAGCTTAGTAACTCGATGGTCTTCGCTTGGACTATGAGGGACCCATATCAGATCTCGTATTTGTTTGTCGGTTGAATACTTTTTCAAAATCAACCAACATTAAGATAAAATATGCCTTAAAATGACTTCAAAGTTTGGTTATGATGAAAATATTCACAAATATACCAGAAAAAAAATGTCTCACTGTTCGGACCTACATCATTTATCTATCAAAAGATTTTTTACTCAATTGCGTCAAAAATAAAAAAAATATCCGGTGGAATTGACCTTCACATAAGTATTATGTGTTATTTTCTGATAAATTTTCAATTCTTGTTGACTAACTTAAGCTAATGTAAAAATTATTCAATTGTCAGCTCAGCGTGAAAGTAATTTATTTCTATGTGTAATCAACTCCTTTTGAATTGAGATCCAAATTATAGGATATTTGATTGTATTATACCTAGGAATAAACCCACAAACTCTTAGGATACGCATAACCACGAAATCTTAGTTGTGTAGATTTTAGTCTGGTATTATTTAGATACATACAACTCTATTCAAGGTTACAACGCGACGGTGGTGGTGACAACGACACAAAGTCAATATAAAAGCTGAACGAATCTTGCTCGAGCTCTAATTTTTTTTTTAAATCAATGAAGGGATTTGATTTTTTTAAATTTTGAAAACCCACTGAATAAAATTCAAGAACTGGGTTTTTGGATGCTACTTTTTCGTATACATTATACATATTCTATGTTTTATTGGGCTCTAGGACTGCACTTTTTAGTACTTCTGAGTGCATTCAAAGACCTGTTCTATAGAAGAAATGAAGTTAAATGCAACCTGAAGTACTTAGCATTAGACGCTGGAGCCTAAACGAACAACTCTATTTATAAAATCACTTAATAAGAAAAAAAAATCGGTTTATTTATTTCAGCTGTGCCTTTAGAAATTTACCAAGATTTCTCTTTGGAGTGATAAAACGAACAATGTAAGAGTCACTGTGGCGTATACGCAACATTTATTTCTATGGAATACTTATTAAGTTAATATATATATTTTTTATCGCTGACAAAATAGAATATATGTAATTTATAATTTGCGTTTTATATTATGTTTTTACCGATGCTCACACCATTCAAAAATTTTTAATATAGGGCTCGCAAATATTGTAACAAGTTTGAAATAATAAATAAGAATTTTGATGTGCTCAGTGCCTTTTAAATGCAATTAAATGGATGTTATATACAGGGTGTCCCGGAATGAGATAAGAGCATTTTGGGGGATGATTCTTGGGTATATTCTGAGAAAAATATTGTTCCACAGTAACACTCTATCTGAAAGTTGATACCCTTTAGCGATGATTTAAGAAAACGCTTACTTTGCTATGCCTTTATTCATATTAATTTTAATTTCTCCATGTCCCCAACATGTTCCGAGCATGTCCCGAGCATTTCCCGACCATGTCCCGAAGATGTCCCAAGCATGTCCCGAGCATGTCCCGAGCGTGTCTCGAGCATGTCCCGAGCATGTTCCGAGCATGTTGTTCCGATGTTCCGATGATGTCTCGAGCATGTCCAGAGCATGTGCCGAAGATGTCCCGAAAATGTCCCGAAGATGTCCCGAAGATGTCCCGAAGATGTCCCGAGTATGTCCCGAGCATGTCCCGAGCATGTCCCGAAGATGTCCCGAACATGTCCCGAGCATGTCCCGAACATGTCCCGAACATGTCCCGAACATGTCCCAAGCATGTCCCGAGCATGTCCCGAGCATGTCCCGAAGATGTCCCGAGCATGTCCGGAGCATTTCCCGAGCATGTCCCGAGCATGTCCCGAAGATGTCCCGAAGATGTCTCGAGCATGTCCCGAGCATGTCCCGAAGATGTCCCGAGCATGTCCCGAAAATGTCCCGAGAATGTCCCGAGCATGTCCCGAGCATGTTCCGAGCATGTCCCAAACATGTCCCGAGCATGTCCCGAGCATGTCCCGAGCATGTCCCGAGCATGTTCCGAACATGTCCCAAGCATGTCCCGAAGATGTCCCGAAGATGTCTTGAGCATGTCCAGAGCATGTGCCGAAAATGTCCCGAAGATGTCCCGAAGATGTCCCGAAGATGTCCCGAGCATGTACCGAGCATGTCCTGAGCATGTCCCGAGTATGTCCCGAGCATGTCCCGAGCATGTCCCAAGCATGTCCCGAAGATGTCCCGAAGATGTCCCGAGCATGTCCCGAACATGTCCCGAACATGTCCTGAAGATGTCCCGAAGATGTCCCGAGCATGTCCCGAGCATGTCCCGAAGATGTCCCGAAGATGTCCCGAGCATGTCCGGAGCATTTCCCGATCATGTCCCGAGCATGTCCCGATGATGACCCGAAGATGTCTCGAGCATGTCCCGAGCATGTCCCGAAGATGTCCCGAGCATGTCCCGAAAATGTCCCGAGCATTTCCCGAGCATGTCCCGAGCATGTTCCGAGCATGTCCCAAGCATGTCCCGAGCATGTCCCGAGCATGTCCCTAGCATGTCCCGAAGATGTCTTGAGCATGTCCAGAGCATGTGCAGAAAATGTCCCGAAGATGTCCCGAAGATGTCCCGAATATGTCCCGAGCATGTCCCGAAAATGTCCCGAGCATTTCCCGAGCATGTCCCGAGTATGACCCGAGCATGTCCCAAGCATGTCCCGAAGATGTCCCGAAGATGTCCCGAGCATGTCCCGAACATGTCCCGAACATGTCCTGAAGATGTCCCGAAGATGTCCCGAGCATGTCCCGAAAATGTCCCGAGCATTTCCCGAGCATGTCCCGAGCATGTTCCGAGCATGTCCCAAGCATGTCCCGAGCATGTCCTAAGCATGTCCCGAGCATGTCCCGAAGATGTCTCGAGCATGTCCCGAGCATGTCCCAAAGATGTCCCAAGCATGTCCCGAGCATGTCCCGAGCGTGTCTCGAGCATTTCTCTAGAATGTCCCGAGCATGTCCCGAGGATGACTCGAAGATGTCCCGAAGATGTCCCGAAGATGTCCCGAGCATGTCCGGAGCATTTCCCGATCATGTCCCGAGCATGTCCCGAGGATGACTCGAAGATGTCCCGAGCATGTCCCGAAGATGTCCCGAGCATGTCCGGAGCATTTCCCGATCATGTCCCGAGCATGTCCCGATGATGACCCGAAGATGTCTCGAGCATGTCCCGAGCATGTCCCGAAGATGTCCCGAGCATGTCCCGAAAATGTCCCGAGCATTTCCCGAGCATGTCCCGAGCATGTTCCGAGCATGTCCCAAGCATGTCCCGAGCATGTCCTAAGCATGTCCCGAGCATGTCCCGAAGATGTCTCGAGCATGTCCCGAGCATGTCCCGAAGATGTCCCAAGCATGTCCCGAGCATGTCCCGAGCGTGTTTCGAGCATTTCTCTAGAATGTCCCGAGCATGTCCCGAGGATGACTCGAAGATGTCCCGAAGATGTCCCGAAGATGTCCCGAGCATGTCCCGAGCATGTCCCAAGCATGTCCCGAGCATGTCCCGAAGATCTCCCGAAGATGTCCCGAGCATGTCCCGAGCATGTCCCGAGCATGTCCCTAACATGTCCCGAGCATGTCCCTAGCATGTCCAGAGTATGTCCCAAGCATGTCCCAAGCATGTCACGAGCAAGCCCCGAAGATGTCCCAAGCATGTCCTGAGCATGTCCCGAGCATGTCTCGAAGTTGTCCTGAGCATGTCCAGAGCATGTCCCGAAGATATCCCGAGCATATCCCGAGCATGTCCTGAGCATGTCCCAATATGTCCCGAGCATGTCCCAAAGATGTTCCAGCATGTCACAAGCAAAGATGTCCCGAGCATGTCCCGAAGATGTCCCGAGAATGTCCCGAGCATGTCCCAAGCATGTCCCGAGCATGTCCCGAAGATGTCCCGAACATGTCCCGAGCATGTCCCAAGCATGTCCCGAGCATGTCCCGAAGATGTCCCGAAGATGTCCCGAGCATGTCCCGAAGATGTCCCAAGCATGTCCCGAGCATGTCCCGAGCGTGTCTCGAGCATGTCCTGAGCATGTCCCGAGCATGTCCCGAGCATGTCCCAAAGATGTCCCGAGCATGTCCCAAGCATGTCCCGAACATGTCCCGAACATGTCCCGAGCATGTCCCGAAGATGTCCTGAGCATGTCCAGAGCATTACCCGAAGATGTCCCGAACATGTCCCGAGCATGTCTCGAAGATGTCCCGAAGATGTCTCGAGCATGTCCCGAGCATGTCCCGAAGATGTCCCAAGCATGTCCCGAGCATGTCCCGAGCGTGTCTCGAGCATTTCTCTGGCATGTCCCTAGCATGTTCCGAGCAAGTCCCAAACATGTCCCAAACATGTCCCGAGCATGTCCCGAGCATGTCCCGAGCATGTCCCGAGCATGTTCCGAACATGTCCCAAGCATGTCCCGAAGATGTCCCGAAGATGTCTTGAGCATGTCCAGAGCATGTGCCGAAAATGTCCCGAAGATGTCCCGAAGATGTCCCGAGCATGTACCGAGCATGTCCTGAGCATGTCCCGAGTATGTCCCAAGCATGTCCCGAAGATGTCCCGAGCATGTCCCGAACATGTCCCGAACATGTCCTGAAGATGTCCCGAAGATGTCCCGAGCATGTCCCGAGCATGTCCCGAAGATGTCCCGAAGATGTCCCGAGCATGTCCGGAGCATTTCCCGATCATGTCCCGAGCATGTCCCGATGATGACCCGAAGATGTCTCGAGCATGTCCCGAGCATGTCCCGAAGATGTCCCGAGCATGTCCCGAAAATGTCCCGAGCATTTCCCGAGCATGTCCCGAGCATGTTCCGAGCATGTCCCAAGCATGTCCCGAGCATGTCCCGAGCATGTCCCTAGCATGTCCCGAAGATGTCTTGAGCATGTCCAGAGCATGTGCAGAAAATGTCCCGAAGATGTCCCGAAGATGTCCCGAATATGTCCCGAGCATGTCCCGAAAATGTCCCGAGCATTTCCCGAGCATGTCCCGAGTATGTCCCGAGCATGTCCCAAGCATGTCCCGAAGATGTCCCGAAGATGTCCCGAGCATGTCCCGAACATGTCCCGAACATGTCCTGAAGATGTCCCGAGCATGTCCCGTGCATGTCCCGAAAATGTCCCGAGCATTTCCCGAGCATGTCCCGAGCATGTTCCGAGCATGTCCCAAGCATGTCCCGAGCATGTCCTAAGCATGTCCCGAGCATGTCCCGAAGATGTCTCGAGCATGTCCCGAGCATGTCCCGAAGATGTCCCAAGCATGTCCCGAGCATGTCCCGAGCGTGTCTCGAGCATTTCTCTAGAATGTCCCGAGCATGTCCCGAGGATGACTCGAAGATGTCCCGAAGATGTCCCGAAGATGTCCCGAGCATGTCCGGAGCATTTCCCGATCATGTCCCGAGCATGTCCCGAGGATGACTCGAAGATGTCCCGAGCATGTCCCGAAGATGTCCCGAGCATGTCCGGAGCATTTCCCGATCATGTCCCGAGCATGTCCCGATGATGACCCGAAGATGTCTCGAGCATGTCCCGAGCATGTCCCGAAGATGTCCCGAGCATGTCCCGAGCATTTCCCGAGCATGTCCCGAGCATGTTCCGAGCATGTCCCAAGCATGTCCCGAGCATGTCCTAAGCATGTCCCGAGCATGTCCCGAAGATGTCTCGAGCATGTCCCGAGCATGTCCCGAAGATGTCCCAAGCATGTCCCGAGCATGTCCCGAGCGTGTCTCGAGCATTTCTCTAGAATGTCCCGAGCATGTCCCGAGGATGACTCGAAGATGTCCCGAAGATGTCCCGAAGATGTCCCGAGCATGTCCCGAGCATGTCCCGAAGATCTCCCGAAGATGTCCCGAGCATGTCCCGAGCATGTCCCGAGCATGTCCCTAACATGTCCCGAGCATGTCCCTAGCATGTCCAGAGTATGTCCCGAGCATGTCCCAAGCATGTCACGAGCAAGTCCCGAAGATGTCCCAAGCATGTCCTGAGCATGTCCCGAGCATGTCTCGAAGATGTCCTGAGCATGTCCAGAGCATGTCCCGAAGATATCCCGAGCATATCCCGAGCATGTCCTGAGCATGTCCTGAGCATGTCCCAATATGTCCCGAGCATGTCCCAAAGATGTTCCGAGCATGTCACAAGCAAAGATGTCCCGAGCATGTCCCGAAGATGTCCCGAGCATGTCCCGAGCATGTCCGGAGCATGTCCCGAGTATGTCCCGAGCATGTCCCAAGCATGTCCCGAAGATGTCCCGAACATGTCCCGAGCATGTCCCGAACATGTCCCGAACATGTCCCGAGCATGTCCCGAGCATGTCCCGAGCATGTCCCGAGCATGTCCCGAGCATGTCCCGAGCATGTCCCGAAGATGTCCCGAGCATGTCCGGAGCATTTCCCGAGCATGTCCCGAGCATGTCCCGAAGATGTCCCGAAGATGTCTCGAGCATGTCCCGAGCATGTCCCGAAGATGTCCCGAGCATGTCCCGAGCATGTCCCGAGCATGTCCCGAGCATGTTCCGAGCATGTCCCAAACATGTCCCGAGCATGTCCCGAGCATGTCCCGAGCATGTTCCGAGCATGTCCCAAGCATGTCCCGAGCATGTCCCGAAGATGTCTTGAGCATGTCCAGAGCATGTGCCGAAAATGTCCCGAAGATGTCCCGAGCATGTCCTGAGCATGTCCCGAGTATGTCCCGAGCATGTCCCAAGCATGTCCCGAAGATGTCCCGAAGATGTCCCGAGCATGTCCTGAACATGTCCCGAACATGTCCTGAAGATGTCCCGAAGATGTCCCGAGCATGTCCCGAGCATGTCCCGAAGATGTCCCGAGCATGTCCGGAGCATTTCCCGATCATGTCCCGAGCATGTCCCGAGCATGTCCCGATGATGACCCGAAGATGTCTCGAGCATATCCCCAGCATGTCCTAAAGATGTCCCGAGCATGTCCCGAAAATGTCCCGAGCATTTCCCGAGCATGTCCCGAGCATGTTCCGAGCATGTCCCAAGCATGTCCCGAGCATGTCCCGAGCATGTCCCTAGCATGTTCCGAGCATGTCCTAAGCATGTCCCGAGCATGTCCCGAAGATGTCTCGAGCATGTCCCGAGCTTGTCCCGAAGATGTCCCAAGCATGTCCCGAGCATGTCCCGAGCGTGTCTCGAGCATTTCTCTAGCATGTCCCGAGCATGTCCCGAGGATGATTCGAAGATGTCCCGAAGATGTCTCGAGCATGTCCCGAGCATGTCCCAAGCATGTCCCGAGCATGTCCCGAAGATCTCCCGAAGATGTCCCGAGCATGTCCCGAGCATGTCC
This sequence comes from Episyrphus balteatus, assembly GCF_945859705.1. Classification (NCBI taxonomy): domain Eukaryota; kingdom Metazoa; phylum Arthropoda; class Insecta; order Diptera; family Syrphidae; genus Episyrphus; species Episyrphus balteatus. Next base: position 71,199,742 of record NC_079135.1, read on the forward strand.
CGAGCATGTCCCGAGCATGTCCCGAGCATGTCCTGAGCATGTCCCGAGCATGTCCCGAGTATGTCCCAAGCATGTCCCAAGCATGTCACGAGCAAGCTCCGAAGATGTCCCAAGCATGTCCTGAGCATGTCCCGAGCATGTCTCGAAGTTGTCCTGAGCATGTCCAGAGCATGTCCCGAAGATATCCCGAGCATATCCCGAGCATGTCCTGAGCATGTCCCAATATGTCCCGAGCATGTCCCAAAGATGTTCCAGCATGTCACAAGCAAAGATGTCCCGAGCATGTCCCGAAGATGTCCCGAGAATGTCCCGAGCATGTCCCAAGCATGTCCCGAGCATGTCCCGAAGATGTCCCGAACATGTCCCGAGCATGTCCCAAGCATGTCCCGAGCATGTCCCGAAGATGTCCCGAAGATGTCCCGAGCATGTCCCGAAGATGTCCCAAGCATGTCCCGAGCATGTCCCGAGCGTGTCTCGAGCATGTCCTGAGCATGTCCCGAGCATGTCCCGAGCATGTCCCAAAGATGTCCCGAGCATGTCCCAAGCATGTCCCGAACATGTCCCGAACATGTCCCGAGCATGTCCCGAAGATGTCCTGAGCATGTCCAGAGCATTACCCGAAGATGTCCCGAACATGTCCCGAGCATGTCTCGAAGATGTCCCGAAGATGTCTCGAGCATGTCCCGAGCATGTCCCGAAGATGTCCCAAGCATGTCCCGAGCATGTCCCGAGCGTGTCTCGAGCATTTCTCTGGCATGTCCCTAGCATGTTCCGAGCAAGTCCCAAACATGTCCCAAACGTGTTCCGAACGTGTCTTTTCCAAAAATTCTCAGTTGATTCAATTATGCCTGTAGTAAAAACTTATATTTTTGCCAAAAATTTCAAAAACTTTTAAAAGGTAGGTAGAAAGTCAAAAACTTAGATTTAGATCCACTGGTAACTACACCAGAAACTATTTCCAAAATTTCATTAGAATTCTAATTTTATTTCTTTTCAGAATTCTAATTTTACTGGAGTATATTTGTGTATCGAAAGTTTTTAATTTTCAAGTTCAAATGGCCTTACTTGTTTTTTCCAATATGCCTTGATCAGGTGCATTAATTGTAACTTTTTTCTTAAATTGTGTACTTACTACCTTAACAATTAAGTAGTGTCGAGTGTGGAACTGGACCTTAATTGGAATTAGTTGGCCTTGAAACCTTGAATTGAGGAAGTTAAAAATTTTCTTTTATTTTACTGACTTTCCTTTCATGCTGCATTTCCTCTCAATATTTTTTGCTTTATCTTTCTTATATTCCTTACCAATGAGATTTTTTATGACTAAAGCGTTGTCTTAAATATTTTGTCCAGGTTATTGAATTGCTTCGTTTGTGACAAAACTTGTTTTGTAAACGCACTTTATTTATAATTCCATTTTTTTTTATTTAAGCATCACGACTTCGATATCAAGAACAGTTTCAGCTTTGAGTATCTGCTGTCCAATTACACACAAGACAGGTCAGAAATTTAAGATATGATCGGAATGTGGAATTGGAAATGTGCGCTACATTGGTAGTTGATACTTGAACGAGCCAAAATAAGAGAAAAGACATCATCCAGTGTACGAAGACTACAACGAGTGTTGTTGTATGTTGTTCAAAGATATATAGAGAGAACATCATGGACCGGTCTTAACCGATAACCGGTGGTAGTTACTGACTGAACTGACGATAAAGAATTTATTGTTATTATTCCCATGTCCTCTCCTATACGCTCTTTGATGGTGCCATCTTCGTGTGACTGTTCACGATCTTACTATTAGCACAACGCCGCGGGAGTTAATGTTCACGAAGCAATGTGAAGATATACCTGCAAATATAAGATACTCGAAGAGTCAAGTTCTTTTGGGGAAAATGAAAATGTACACTGTACATGCGTACAGTGGCGTGCAGTTTAAATTTATAAAAAAAATTCTTAATGGTTCCATTATTAATTATACCAAGTAAAAGCTAAAATATTACCGACAACTGTCAACTATAATGCTTTTAAATGTAAGGATCATGCTGCAAACCACCACAATAAACGGTTCTTTAACAATTCTGGGTTCTTGATTAGCGTATTTGCACAAAAGAAAATAAAAATTATGCAAAATTAAATAAGGCCCCAAATTGTTTTTAAAATAAAATGAAATTTAGTACCAAAATTAGTGTTCGGGTCTTATTTCGTTGGAGACTTATTTTAATATGAAACACTATGCCCAAAAAAAAAAAAAAAATGAAATAAGGTACCAAAAATGAAATAACACCCCATAGTTTGAGAAATTTTGTTGTAGTTGTTTCGTGTGTATTTTGTTGCTCCTTACTTCTTGGGGCCTTACTTCGCGAGGCCAAATTATCCGTCCAGCAAGATGTTAAATGTAGAGATCTTAACTAGACAAGCAAGGGATCGCTGGTTCAACATCGATGGTGAATAATATGTTTTTTGTGTATTCAATAAAGTCTTCGAATTGTTCAAATCAGTTCATTATAAACAATTGGTCATATCTCAGGCATTAATGAACTGATTTGAAAAATTCAATGACTTTATTGTCTGGCTAGATTTCAACTTTAATATTTATTCATTTTGTTTAAAATTACACTTACCGATTTTGAGATAGTTCCTTTTGTTCCTTTTCAAGAATTTGCAAAAACTAACATTGCAGCTAGATTTCTCATGCCCTAAAACATATAAAAAAAACTCCCATATTGCGTTGATCTTAAAATTTATACTCAAAGCGGGTATAACGTTTAAGCTGAGTAAGGTAATACTTTATTTTTTTCAATTAACTCCAAAAATATGGGTCATATAGAAAAATTTATTAAGATAAAAGTTATAGAAAATAAAATTTTCTACAAGTTTTAACAATATAATTTTCGTCAAAAATCAAAAATGGCCGAGTTATTCACTAAAACTTGTTTTTCCTTAAATCCAAGATGGCGGCTTTTCTTTAAGCTCGATTTTCTCGAAAAAACTGCTTTTGAGCTGTTAGTGATACCCTCTACCGTCCTATGAAAAAAATTGCAGGATCTAAAATTTTTTTTTTGAGTTTTTTTTGTGCATTTCATTTACAATACTATCAGCATTGTATTTTTAAGGCTTTGGAGTTGAGGTCACTTGAAATTTAAAATTGAATCATTGTATTTTTTACCACACTTTGTATGGTATGGTATCCGCTATGCTCTGACCGCTTACCAATTAGATACTTAAACTAAGCAAACATAATATTTATTCGCGCAATTTATTTTTAAAACTTTGATTTTAACCAATAAAACTCAAACCATTTTGGAGAATCTTTTTTTTCGTTTATTATTACATAAATAATGTTAAATTAAAAATAATAATAAATTATTATTATAGTATGTCATTGATTTTGTACTACATTATTTTTATTTTGTTTAATATTTTCAAGTTCAGCTTCAGTCAATTTTATTTTCAGCAATAGATGTTGTCTCTCTAGTTCTTGGATTTTTCCTTTATGTTCGAATTCTTGTTCAAGTATTTTAGTTTGTGCAAGTTCTTTTTCAATTTCTTGCTGGACCAGTTGTTTTTGTAAATTCACAACTTCCAATTTTGCCTCAGCTAACTTATCATCGGCTAACTTTCGTTTCTTCAACTTATCTGTTAAGTGTAAAATATTAATTCATAAGAGGTAAGGAAATCAAAGCAGTAAAGTAAGCTTTTTTCAATTATCACAGTGTTTATTTTGATAAAAAATTACCAATGATTGTAGAATAATAAAACACTTACTTTTACAAAAAACTGGATGTTCTTTTTGTTTCACCGACGAAGTACTTTCAATTACTGGATCTATTACTTTTGTTGCAGCTTCAGTCTCACAATTATCTTGAACAATAAATTATATATAATTATATAATTCACATAAAAGTGAATTTTTAAAGAGTATAAGTTATTGTACTTACATGGAACATATTCTGATTGATTTTGAAATGGTTTTTCTTCAACTTCTTCAAACTGAACATCATTATTTTCAAGATGGTAGTCTTCGGCAGGATTATCTTCATTACTATCAATTGAAGGTAGTCCAAGAGAAAAGTTCTTTACATCTGAAAGAAAGATTTAAGGAAATTATACGAATGCTCAAAGTTACTTCAATTCAATCGGCGGGTTTTTGCGGGTAGGGGTTTCTCTACCTCTAAAAGTCTAAGTATATAATGAAAATGATGTATGGAATCAAGAAAGATATATAACATAGATGCTTTATCATAATTGTCTTTACTAATTTTCTGTGGGAAAGTAATGTCTTTTTAACCCGCCATTGGTGACGCAAATTTGACTTCGATAAATGGTGCCACCGGCCGGTCTCGCAGTCCGGGTTTTTCAACTGAAGATTTTTTGGAACGTGTCACTAAAAGTTCATGTTCTTAAATATATGCTCCTTTAACTATATAACAACGATATTAAGTCAACGTGCAATCAAAATAACAAATTTTTAATACTACATTTTTTAAAATTAAGTAAAAAGTAAAAAAATAAAATATTTATTAACGAAAATTACGCTTTTTTGTCCCTCGACATTAAGAACTTTAATAAACTAACAAATTGGTATTTTGGAGTAGGTATTCGATTTTTTAGGCCCATTTGCTCCATGTAAAATCCTTAATTATTTTTTTCCATGAACGGTGATGCACGGTCTCATGGACCGGGATAGCAAATAATTTATACAAATTGTGCTCATTTCAAAGTTTTGACGTCAAGTGATAGTGGGGGCGTGCAATGCGGCAGCTACTTTAAACGGCAACAAAAGAACAATAAATATTAGTAAAGTTATTCGCAATTTTTAGCACACCCGGTCTCACAGACCAGTGCGTCACAATTGGTGGGTTAAAAGAGAGGGATTCCATTAAGGGGCTAGGTAAAAAGTGACTTTTTAGCAGAATTTTTTTAATACAAAAATACCTTTTCAATGACATATGACTCATCGTTATTGGTCTCAGGGCCAAAATTACCATTGTCCTTTATGAGAGCCTTTAAGACTCAAAACCAAAAAAATTACGCGCCGTTGCACAGTGTGTCGTCCCCTTATGATAAATCACTTTTTTTTTTGTTAAAAATTAATATTTTTGCTATTAAAATATAATTTAGAAGTGTCAACTCATATGAAAACATATTTATCTTAGAAAATAACCCAGGTTATGTATTCAAAATAAGCTCCGAAACATGAGTACTTCGGAAATCGAAAATATTTTGAGGAATTTATGGGAATCTTTGAGAGTGTATATTTCATGTTTGGTAATTGTTGGAAAAATTTTATTAATGTTATTTTGTTTATTTGAGTGTTGTTGTAAAACGTATAACAAAAAAAAATAAATTTATAAAATTATGTATGAGTTATTAAAATTTCTTTGATAAATGGCCAAAAAAAAAAAATTTAATTTTTAAACTTAATTTAAAAAAAAAAACATATAAAATCATATCGATAATTTTTTTATATTATTTTGCCTTAGGCCTATACTTAATATTGGCAAAGTTTGGTCTACTTCTGTTTGCGATTACCAGAGATAATCACATTTATGTGCTACGAGTCAAGTACTCAAAATAATTCATTTTTTGAGAAACATCTTCAAGGGGATCACAAAAATGAAAAAATCGATGTTTTTAATAATTTTTAGCCATACACAAGTAACAAAAAGCTGTTCATGTAATTAAAAATATTTTAAATATTGTTTTCAACAAAAAAAAAATTATATTTTTCTGCATACTAAATTTTTAATATAATTACTTGACCCGGCCAAATATTATAGCGTATTTACCAACCTCGCCGATATAAGAATTTACGAAAATGCAAATAAAACGTTATTTCAAAATTTCAAAGCGATTGACAAAAAACTATTCGAGATTTGCTATGAAACGCAAATAAACATACGATTTTTTTGTATAGAGAAGATAAACAAAACAAGTTGACTTCAACTTAAGATTTCTCAAAGTAGAAAAAAGATATTGAAAAGATTTAAACGGACTTTAAAAGAAAACATTTAGTTCTTTTAGAAACTGTCACAAATTTATTTAAAATAAATCACCACGTTCAAGAACATAACCTCAAAAACTGTTAAACAACGACATTTCAGATTTTCTAACGTGATATGATATAATTTTTCTGACTTCGGATTCGAGTTCAGCACACCAAAAACCTTACGAAAAGTATATTTTTGTTTATATATAAAAAAAAATTAATTTTGCTCACAAGTGGCTTCTTCAATAAATGTTAATTTCATAAATTATACTAAAAAAAAAAGTAATAGGTTGTTTAATTTGTTAATTTGTAATTTTTTTTTCTATTCCTGCCATAAAAACACAAAAAAAGATATTCAAACTCCAAAAACTTAGCTGCAAGTATTTATGATAAACTTTTGTATGGGCTCGACACACTGTGCGTTGCAATAAAAATATTTTAAAACAAGTAAAAGTTTATGTTAAGTTAACAATGTTCCTCACAATGTTAATTTATTTTTACATTTACTCGTGTGTTTTAAGATATTTCCAAACAAAAAATCGTTTAAAATAATTTTGTCCAGCTTTTGAAGCTAAATGCTCCTATGTGCACTAAGGAGCGTTGTTTCTAACAAAGGGTTCCCAACAAAATATTAGTTTAAATTAATAAAATATGAAACAAAAAAATAACAAAAATATAAACAAAAGATATGAATTAATCATTATACTTTATTGTTTTTAACATATTTGCATTTTTTTTCCTCGGCTAAAAACGCATATTTATACTTGTCTTGGAGTAATTTATTCCACAAATCGACTCTGTTTCAATACTGCATGCCAAATCTGGTAGTATTACGATCTACGATGTAAAATAACTTAGTTCTTGTGTAAAACTCTTTTAAACTCTTTCGTTAGCATTTTTTTTGCTCGGTATTTATTTTGAAAATCTGCGCAAATTGACTGATGAAAAACACAAAATTTTAAAATGATTTCAACCCCATACCAAATTACGAATTGTTCCAAACACAAGTCTTAATTTTTACATCAGATTTCTATGCTTCTTGATCTTCTTAAACAAGCAGGTATATTACCTATATCTGTTTCTGTACTCACCTTCGGGTTCATCAGATAGAAATTCTTCTAACTCCACTTGGTATCTTGAGTTACACTCAGACTCTATTATAGGACTTTCCTCAATCTTCTTTTTATATCCTCTATTATTTTGACAAAGCTCACATATGTTAATATAGGTTTCTATATCTTTACGTGTTATATTTTTGTATCGACTTCCTATTTCCCTCATCATACGATCTCTCCCGCCGTGACCAACTTTTATATGTGTACCGTGCAATACGTCAAACAACTCGCTATCACATACATATAAAAGTATGCTTTTTGGATCTTGAGCAGGAAAAAAGAGCTTCATTTTTTGGTCTACCAAAATCATATCGTATCGCCGTAATAACCAATAATCGCGAGCATTCTTTTTTCCTGTTGTTTTTGCTGTCATGACATCTTTTATCAATGCTTTGTAACGTGCATCTTTAATATAAACTGTATTCTTAGCACTTGTTGCCTTTCTAGACTCTTCTAAATCTTTGTAAAACCGATGTCTCATTAAATCGACACATGGATCTGATGAATACGAAGCCATTATGAACAACGGAGACGTTTGTACGCAAGGAAAATTTTTCGACACTAACATTATTCTGTGTACAACAAAAATAATTATGTACCTAAAGTTCTTCTCTGCTTAGCATGTGCAAAACGCACATAAAACTGTTTACAATATACAATACATTTGTGTAAAGAATAAGAAAACAAAGAGAGAAAATAATAATGTATACAATTTCACACATTGCCTGGGGAATTTTAGTTTTTTATACATTTACTAGGAAATCTATATAATGACACATTACCCATATAACTTTCCGGTGCCGAACTTGGAAATTTTGTCGCCAAAGGCAAATTGCAACTTTGCCGCCCCAAGTCAAATAAAAATTATGTGCTTCGACGAATATTACAAAATTTGATGCACACAATTTGCATTTAATTTTTTTTCAATGCAGAAAATTTTGTATTTGCAATAAATTTGTTTTTAATGCAAAATGTTTTTGTTTGCAATAAAAATTTTATTTTCAGTGTGAATATTTTTCAGTTGCAATAACATACCTAACAATTTTTTTTTACTTGCAATAAATATTTTGTTTTTAATGCAAATATTTTTCAGAAGCAATAAAAAATTTGTTTAAAAACAATTTTTTTTTAGTTGCAAAAATATTTTTTGTTTAAATATTAAATGCATTTTTTTTTCAATTGAAATTTTTACAACTCTTCATGTATTTCTGTCTTCACTGATTTACTTTTATGGCTCAAATGGTTGGGATTGACGATTGAGAAGCTCGCCCTAAAATGCAGATCAATGACAATGGTTCTCTCCAATGTCTTGAGGAGGAACGAAGGGAGACTTACAGGTCTGTAATCAGGTCTGTTTGGGTACTGCCTAAAACAGAAATATTTCAATTTTTGTCAAAAATAATGTACAAAACTACACAGTTCCAGAGTACCCAAACAGGAATTGAGAGGAATATTTCTGTTTTAAGCAGTACCCAAACATTTGCTGCAGAGTATTTCGGTCGTTATGTTTTAAAATAAAAACCACTATAACCTCTATCCATTTGAAAGGGACGTATATGCGCTTGGCACAACTTTAAAAGATTACTATGTAAACTATGTACAGAAGGTTAGAGAAATAATTTATAGGGTTTGAGCGAATTTATTGCCCGCATACTCTTCTGCTCTATGAAAAAGATATCTATTCTAACTCTGGTACTGACTGTAAAGCTTCTAAAGAGTTTGTCTGTGTATAACTTCAATCCTCAGGACTCCAGGAATGTACGTTTCCATAAAGAGTTCAAGTGTTTCTTGGCCCCATTTCGAACATGATTTATGGGGCTGTTAAATATTACGCGTTTTTGTAAGTCTGTTTTGGAACCAACAATTTCGACTCTTTTTCCGAACATAATCATTAGTAAACAACCAAAAAATCTGATCTTCAGATTATGTAGAAACAGTTCAATTTGTCCTTCACAAATTTGGTATCAGGAGACATGAACCTATATAAATCTTCGTTATAAGATTTTGGTAATACCTTTTAACAAAGAATAAGCTACCAACTCCTAGACTATAACGGTTGGTATAATTATTTATGTTGGAAAACTACTTTTATTTAATTATAAACTATGGAATTTTAAGAATAATCTTTTTACTCTCTTTCATTTGGTGTCAAAAACATGAAGTTAGAGCAATTCGGAATTTCGCACAGCCGCCAGTACCAAACAAATAAATAAAAAAAAAATTATCTCATAAACCGGGTGAAAACCAAAACAAACCTTTCAAGGACGCTCGCAATAGTTTTAAGGAACTGTTTTTTTTTTTTTTTTTTAAATCATACAAATCGTTTTCAAGGTTTGTTTTTGGTAACAACAGCCCTGTTCCATTGGAGGTGGTAGTTTACTAATGGTAGATCTAGTACTACAAATAACACACGATCTTCTACTCGAGGAGATACGAAAGTGTAGTTGTCGTAGTAGATTTCTACTCACGAGTAAACTACCACCTCCAATGGAACAGGGCTAACGTTGTGTTTAAAACTTCAAAACGAAAACTGTAAAAAGAAAGATAGAAAAAGGACAATATAAATAGATATACATATACATATGTATTCCGAAACTCATTAATTTTTATACATAATGTATGAATATGCAGTGTTGCCAGCAGGGGCGTACACTCCCTTGGGGCAAGCGGGGCGGCGCCCCGGGGCTCCCGAACGACCGCAGGGCCCCCACTTGTTGATGGATTACTTAATATTACTTTAGAAGCCCCAAAAAATATGACCTCGGGGCTCCAAAAATATTATATGAAGTGTCCCAAAAAATCATTTTTCAGGAACCCTGTTAGTTAAGAGGCAATCAAATATTAATTTGGGGGCCCCAAAATCTATTACTAAGGAAAGGAGCCCAAAAATATTCATCAAATTTTCTGATGGCATGACAAATAATATTATTTGAAGATCCTCAAAAGCTATTACTTCAGTGGTTCAAAACAATCAAATGGAAAATTAAATATCAATTCAGGGGCCCCAACATAAATACATCAGGGCCCAAAATAAAAATATTACGTTATTGGTGGCATTCCGAATATTGCCTATTAATTCTTGGCTCCAAAAAAATTATATTATATTTTAGGGGCCTCTAAGCACTTAATTTTGAATCCCCAAAATTAATTTTTCAGGGGCCCAAAAAAATAAACTATGTTTGATGATGGAAAATCAAATGTGTACATATTACTTCAGAACAGAGGTCCCAAGAACTATCAATTCTAAGCTTCAAAAATTTTTATTTTAGGGGTCTCTAAATATTTAATTTTGGGGGTCCCTAGTACAAGTATTTACTACTTTTATGATGGAAATTTTAAGTAAGTATAGCAATTACGGACATATTAAAACATTAAAATAAACCTAAAAATAAATAAGCCATACAAAAAAAAAATGTATGGCGTATACGTTCTTTTCTTCGTATCTAGGGGCCCCCAAATATCAAAGGGGTCCCAAAATTTAGTCTTGCCCCGGCCTCGGCGACTCAAGGTACGCCACTGGTTGCCAGAATATTTTAAAGGGAAAGAGCCGATTTTGAAAAATCTTGGAACCGCTATCAAAAATTGTCCAAAAACACCCATTCAATTTTTTGTGGTATGAGATTTCTGATTTTTTTTTTAATTTTCAGAAAACTTTTGCTTATCACCCTTCAAGTAATTATTTGTTTTTAATTTTGTTCATAATTCTGGTTTTCACTCTCATTTGTAATACGTAAAAATGAAAAATGTATTCAAATTAATTGTCTCTGTTCACATCTTTGGTGGATTTTTGCTGCAAAAAGCTTCGATTTTAAAGGAGCCTTAAATCAACATCTTCAAAATTTAAAGAGCCAAATTGCTATAAATTGGAAATTAAATTTTAAGGATTGAGTGAAATGTTCTAGGAGCCTGTTTGGCTATAAATAGCCATCTCTGGCACACTGAATATGTAGTACTCAAACTTCAATCGCATTTCTAAAAAAACTAACTTAACCTCTTAAAACCTGCCCTAAAAGAATTATAATAATCAGCTACAAAAGACAAAAAATGGTTTTCTATTCCTAGAAAAAATTAAATTTAAAACAACAAAACTATTATCAAATTACCAGCATGATCTGAATCATATAAACTCTCGTGTAAATCCACACAAGGAGCTATCAAACTCCTCAATTTTTGTTCCAACCCACTAAAATTTCTCCTTATGCTTGTATTTTTTTCACTTGAGTTTCCTGCACTGTTACGTTCATAATGTAAAATTCTCTCTTTTCTTCTAATGTCTCTTTTAAGAGAATCAAATTTTAATCTTAAACATTTAGCATCGCGATACACTTCGCCAACACAATTCGAACGATTGAAATCTTCTTCAATGCACTTCCAAGCGAATTCTTTTTCTTGCCATGCTACCGCGTCGCATTTCTTCGATTCAAGAATATCTATTTTTGTTTCGATGAGAGAAATTAATATTTCAGTTTCTAGCAGAGTAAAATTTACGCTCCGAATACGTTTTTTCATTATGTTAAAGAAATGTCAGAGATAAAATGATTAGTAATTTGTATAAAAAATACGAAGTAGAAAATGTTCCCAATGTATTTATTACTTTTCTTAAATGCAATCAACAGATAATATACAAATGCGACGTCACTGTTCTCATGTATCTATCTGACAGATAAGATTTCATCGATTTATAAATTAAGTTTTATGATTCACAAAAATAATTATGCTGAACAAAAACTTTATCTGTTAGATTATTCTATGAAATAAAAACACTTTCGAAGCATGTAAATACTTCTTAATCAATTTAAATTACAAATAAGTTCAATATGAAGCTCTAAAGATGTAACTTTGTTATAAAAAACGAAGCGCCATTACATACACTTGGACGATGTGAAAAATATTTCTGAACTAAACTCCTAAATAGAGAAACAAACGTGTTGTTTATCTGTCAGATAAGCATGGAATGGAAATGGAAATAATATAAGAATGAAACAGGAAAATTGGATTCATGTGCATGAGATTCACTTTGGTATTAAACATAGATACATTTATATCAGTAAGACTGAGCCAAATATGTATTATAATTCCAGGGTAAGAAGTAAGTAAGCATAATGAAGGGTTGAAATGTATAATTGAATATGCGTCGTTTAACAACATGGTCATGTGGTAATTTTAATGCGTTTAATTTTTTCAATGTAATTATTTATTGAGTAGAGCGAGGAAGTAATGATTTAAAAAAATCCACTTTAAAGTGTTTGTTCTCAGTTGTTGATGAAAATAAAGTAAATTATATAGGAATATCAGCCGTGGTGTATGTGGTACTCAGTAATTTACTGAGTAAATGTTTTATGCTGTAAACATCAACAAAGGATAACTTTAATTTACCTATACTATTAATAGTTCTTAATTTTTGAAGAGCCAACAAAATATAAGTTAGGAACAAAATATTATCTGTAAACCAACAAAATAAAAAACTTTTGTTTATCCTTGGCTATCATTTGTTGTTGTTTCCAATGCAAAATATTACTGAGCTAAGTATTAAGTTACCAATGCAGTAACTCGGCTATAATTGAAATTCAAATCAGTAGATAATTCGAAATTTATGTAACGAACTGGTTAGGTAAAAACTGCCATAGAATCCGTTGCGTCCGTTCCGTCAATTGATCCGTTAAAGTTGACGGATGGGACAGAAAGGGGTGACCCATAGAATACGTCGCCGTCGTACGACGGATTGCTTTTTGACAGCTCACTTCAAATTCCAAGGTGTGTTCGATATTTTATCGCTGAATGTGCACTAATAAAGTTCTGATGCCAAAAATTGTTAACTATTATCGTCGTTGTTTTTTTTATTAAAATAAAATGCGCGAAGAGATTTCATGTACGAGTAGGTACTTGCTCTTCAGTTAAAAACAATTTTTAATAACAGATTATTTTGGCATTGTAAAATTGAACTCTTTAACAGAATTTAGATATTTACCTAATTGATATATTAGGTGTGTTTTTTTGTTTATCTATATAGATTTTGTGCAAAAAAACGACATCGGGATTTTTTAAATCCATGCAAACATTTGGCACCACTGTACATATACTTTGGCAGCTGTCTGTCAAAAATGTTGCTTTTGTTTTTTTTTTATTTTAACAGCGAAGTGGGAAGGCCATTACATCCATGTTGGATGCAAAAAAAAAATTTCATATGGCCATGGCATCCATGTTGGATTCAAAAAAATTGTTTTTTTCACAAAAAACCAAAAATTATCTGTATATTTTTAGCTACATTTTAAGACCATGACCATTAACATTAGTTGCGTCGTTCTTGTGTTATAAGCGTTTGAAGGTTTTTATTTTTATTTCTAATTTTTCAAAAAAAAATTGGGAATTTTATATACATATCTGTTCAACAATCTTATCAGGATCCATTTAAGACTTTTATCTGAAAAGTGCATTGCGTATATCTCGAGATATTAACATTTCAATGCAGCCATGTCAAACAAATTTTTGATTATTTTTTTCTATGAGAGTTTTTTTCAAACCTCGTTTTCTCCGCTTTTTTTTTTGTTAATATTTTCAGATATTTTTGTATGAACACAACAAATAAAGTACATTGGCACTACTGTTTTTATCGAGAGAAAGTAAAATCTGGATAATTATCTGGATTTTTCAAAAATCTATACAGATAAAGTTTTGATTTCAAAAATCTCGATATCGTTTTTTTGCACAAAATCTATATAGAAAAAAACACACCTATTACACTGGTCAACAAGGTTTTTCCCACAACAACCAAAATATACTTTTCCAGTAGTTTTTGATGTGCTGAACTCGAATCTGAAGTCAGAAAATTGTTATTGGCCTCCGTTTTTTAAATATTACCGTTAGAAAATGTAAAAAAACGTAATTTTGGCTGCTTTCGAGGTTATGTTTTTTTGTGGGGTAATACATTGTGAGTAAATTTGTAACGGTGGCTATAAGAACTGATTTTATTCTTTCAAAAAATGTTTAAATCTTTCCGATATCTGTTTTACTGCCCGAGATATTTAAAATTTAAGCAGCGGTCTTTGAATCAGAAACAACACTGGCCAACCAAATTAAACTTTTTTTGCCACAAGAACCAAAATATACTTTTCTGCAGGTTTTTGGGTTGCTGAGCTCGAATCCGCAATTAGAAAAATTTTATTAGCCTTAGTTCTTGAAATATTACCGTTATAAAGTGCAAAAAAAAGGTTTTTTTTTATAACGGTTATATTTCAAGAACGGAGGCTAATAGAATTTTTCTGATTGCGGATTCGTGCTCAGCAACCCAAAAACCTTCAGAAAAGTATATTTTGGTTCTTGTGGCAAAAATTCTGTGATCAGAGACTTAATCTTTTAATTAAGTTTAGTTTCTCTTTGGCTTATTAACTGAAATTTAAGATATCTCGAACAATAAAAGAGATATCGGGAAAATTTAAACAGTTTTTTAAAGTAGAATATCAGTTCTTATAATAACCGTTAATAATTTGTTTCTAATGAATTACCCCACATAAAAACAGAACCTCGAAAACAGCCAAAATGACGTTTTTTAGCATTTTATAACGGTAATATTTCAAAAACGGAGGCCAATCAAATTTTTCTGACTTCAGATTCGGATTCAGCACCCCGAAAAATATTAGAAAAGTATATTTTCGTTCTTGTGGCAAAAAAAAAGTCAAATTTTGTTGACCAGTGTTATTATTAAATATATCATTAAATGTTATTTTTGTTTCTATTTCTTCAAATGAACAATGAAAATTCACAATTCATAAAATCGGAGAAGTTCTAAAACTCCACGGTGTGCACTTAGAAGCAGAAAATCGAACTGATCTATTGTTGACAACCAATGTCAAAGAATACGACGGATGAAAAAGTCGGTGCAGGGAAATAATTCCACGGGAATCTGCTCCACATGGGAATTTATTCCACCTTATGTGGGAATCTGTTCCACTTTTTGAAGTGGAATAAATTCCCGCCCCGAGTGAGAATTCATTACACTTTTAATTGGGAAATAACTTCACCTTCAATTTTGGTGATTTATTTCTTGTCATTTTGGAGAATGATTTTACTTTTTGTTTGTATTGTATATGCCATCTGGAAAAAAGCTGCGTTTTTGCGGAAATGGATAGTACCTTCAGTTTATAAACCATTTTCATGGCATACAAAATAGTAGAGTCCTTCCAATTCGATCTGGGAAAATATAATATATTTCTATTGTAAGTTTCAGAAACATAGCTATATCTTGGATCGTGTCAACTGGTACATATTAGCTACTTACATGCTCTTCATACAAAAACTGATCAAAAACTTAAAAAAACAGCAGTGTCGCTTATAAGTAGGTAGTCTTAAGTCGACTTTGATTTTTTATGTTTCAAATCAAAGTAAGACATAGCAAAACAATAATTTACGGAAAAGAGGAAGAAGCAGTCCCAATCTTTGACCTTCCTTTGATATTCGTATCACAATTCACTTTACTTATTTAATTCTTTTGAATTTGTTTTTACCTTCAAAAAACACTAAAAAGTGCCGATACGATAATCATCCGCAAATGACTTCGTACTCGGTGAAAATTGACCCCAGAGCGTGCGGTATCTGGGGGGGGGGGAGTAAGAGGCGTGGGGATTTTTTTAAATGATTTCTTTCAAGTCTCATAGTTTTTAGTTCGCGTGATTTGAAGAAATATCTTACAAACAAAGCGGACAAATAATGATAACTTAATGATCAAAAACATATCAACCCCTCTTGTAATAATTGGTTGAAAGCGAAGCGGAAAAAAATTTGTTGACATGAGAATCTACTCAAATTTCACAACCGAGCGAAAAAAAATTTTGACCACGGGAGAATCAATTTTGAGGTGTGAAAATAAAAATTCGCGCGAATTTTTATTTTCACACCTCAAAATTGATTCTCCCGTGGTCAAAATTTTTTTTCGCTCGGTTGTGAAATTTGAGTAGATTCTCATGTCAACAAATTTTTTTCCGTTTCGCTTCTAATGTTGGCCTTATTTTACTTGGCGTTATTTCATAGCATCATTATCCATATAATTGCTTATATCCACAAGATGTAGTTACATAATTAAGAATTCCGTCCAAGCAACTTCAATTGAAAGAAAAACTCTATAATCGTTTGTTTTGAAAAAAGAATACAACGTAGTTTTATAAAAATAAAATATTTTGGTAAAACTAAACCTTCTATTTCCATATACATAAAAATATTGCTTAATATGAATTCAAATGGTTCTTAAAATATTCAGAAATCAATCTATTTTCTACAGTTTTGGTGGGTAATAATTCCACACAAAAATTGGTGTAGTAAATTCCCTTCCACGGTGAGAATTTATTCCACTTCAAAAAGTGTAATAGATTCCCACTTGAAGTGGAATAAATTCCCATGTGGAGCAGATTCCCGTGGAATTATTTCCCTGCACCGAAAAAGTCCGATCCGTCGCTTATGGGTCGCTTTCTATAAGAACGTGTGTATTTTATTGAGCTGTCCGTTGAAAACTGACGGAACGGACGCAACGGATTCTATGGGTTGGGGCCTTTAGGTTAAGTTTTGAGAAATAGTCTTTGGATTGTATAATGAGATGAACGAAAAGCAATATGAGTGGAGCATGGCTTCTATTTTGGAGTTTCGTTGTGCATTTTTTTAATTCTCAGACAATTTTGGGCTATGATGTACTTAGCTAATCTTTCTGCTGCTTCTTCTTCTTCTTCCCGCAATTCTGTCTGTCTGTCTATATGTACCTCTAGCTACAGGCTACAATACTAGAGCTATTTTTTAAAACTTGGTATTAAACAATTTTGGGTGATTCCTTAGAGGAAAAATTGAAATTTTTTTAGGACCAAAAACTAACGGTCATATAACGGAAATAGAAAAGTTACTTTTTTTGAAAACTGCTTTAACAATTATTATTAAAATTTAACACAAAAGAGCAAACTTTTAAAATAAAAAAAAATATTTTCAATCTATGAGTTTCTCGTAAACTATATAGCCGATTTCAATCGATTTACAGAAACGTAAAAATATTAAATTTTTTTTTTTTGAAAAATCAATATTTTGAAAACGGATTTATGATTTTTTTTTTCGAAGTTTTGCTTCTATGTGTTGAATTATATTTTCTTAACAATAGTAGGTATACCAACTATATACCTTATATATAAAAAAAAATATTTTTTAAATATACCTAACGTTTTTCATTTTTTTTCTTAAAATTTGTTTTTATACAATGATTGTATAAATTGTAATTGCGTAAGATCATTTGTAACGATGTTTAGTTAATTATAAAAACAGAATTTATTTTTTTACATTACTTATTTATGAAATTTCTTACAAAAATCAAATTATAATTTTTTCCTTATCTTGTTCAATAAAAAGCTTTAACATTTGATTGTCTTTTACCATAAGAGCAAGTACGTGTGACCCAGTCGTGCATTTTATTTATTTTTAGTTCAACGGTTTCTTTTATGAAAAATAAAGTGTTTCTTTAAAGAATTATTTGTAGTACAAACTGGTTGATGACTTCAATAGGTTCTAAGATTTTAATTTTGTTTTTAGTTAATTTATATTTAAATTTTTGTTTGTAGGTAATTCTTAAATTTCTAACAGGTACTTAATCCGCAATCTTGCTTTTGACAAAGTATCTACCACTTAAGAAATATTCTAATGTAAGTTTTCTAAAATGTGTGGTTTAAATTTTGCTAGATTTTTCTAAATAAAAGATTTTACTATAATGCAAGATTTTGTGATGTGGGATTTTTTTCAAAACAGTGAGATTTCGTCATGAAGAATTTTAGTCTGCGGTCAATTGTAGCGCTCCTGAAGAAGTGAATCTCGCAAGTTCGTCGTCTGTCAGTTTGTTAATTAGTCTGGGTGCCTGTCTGCCACAGCCCAAACAGATGAGTCGATTTACTTCAAACTTGGTATATAGATTTTTGGAGACTTTAGAGGAGTTTTTGTAATTTTTTTATTTATTTATGCCTAATTCTTATTGCGTACTGTAGCCAGAAGATTTATCGGGAAAAATGAGTAGGTATCCTTAATCCAATTCATGGGGGTTGCGAAAATTGAACTGTTCTGAAATAATAATTTTGCGGTACAGAAAGAACTATTCTAAATTTGACAATCGCAAAACTTTGGTTTTATTTTTTTTCCTACGAAGTTACTACTTGTAAACTTAATTTACTCTATTTAAATGTCCCATCAATTTGTATAACAAATGAACGCTAGCCACTTAACTGCAGCTAAATAACACCCAAAAACCCCACAAAAAGCTCCACCACTGTGTAAATTGTGTGGTGCTATGCATCCGCACATAAAAATACTCCAATATGTCTATACACAGACTTCTATACGCCAAGAAACTGGTAAGACAACTCTGAGTTACTTGGACTGACTGTCAACGCGCTGTTGTTGTTTGCTGTATATGCCGCTCTGCCAACATCGTCGTCGACGTCGATTCAAAATCTACGAGAGTATCCAAAGACAGTCTCTATGTTGAATTCAAACGACCAGCAAGCCTAACGTGCGGGTAAATCACATTTTGATTCGCGCCGATACATTTGAAAAAATTTTAACTTACATCTCAGTTAAAAACTTCACCTGACTTATTATCATTCAATTCATCCATTCACATCTAGGTATTCATCATCTATCACCCTCTCTCGTGCTATTGTAGATTTGCAAAAAAAGTATCTACAAGATACAAATGATACACCGACGACGATTGTCGTTTTAATTGTGATAATTATTCGCTACCGCTTACAATTTAATAGGGAGTTTCCTGTGGTGCCGTGTCAAGAATCAGCGTTTTTTTTTTTTAATTTTTTGCTTTCTTGTTAATTTTTTTTTTGTTTCAATTTAACTTTGTGAAATTTTAGTTTACTGTGCAGCATTGAAAAATATTTTATTGAAAATACACACAAATACAAAATCATATAAATAAGTTCGATTTTAGTTTTTATCTCATTATTTTTATTTAAAAAAGTTAAGCTAATTAGTTTTAATTAAAGGATTTACATATTACCTTTTCGAAAAAAAAGTGGAACTACGCAAAAGACCAATTCTAACTTATTTGGATTAATCTTCAACCGACATCGAACAAAAAAGGTGAGACACTTTTTGTGTTTATTTATTTATGTATTTTTTGTTGCTAATTGTAAACAAAGTTAATTGGCATTTTGCTTGTTAAGCTATGGTTGACTTATTATAATTGTATAAAAGCAAAAAGCTTGATCTATGTAAGATCGTAAATGATGGATCATCAAGTGAGGTCATCTTTTCGAGAAAAAAAAAATTTAAAACAAATTACCGGTGTTATGGATGAAATGTGCTATTTAAAAACTCGGTATCCCCCCCCCCCCCTATTCTTCACTTTAAACGCCTTCTTTCATTTGCAAACATACATACCATTCATATCTTTAAATCCTTTTAAGGCAGACCGATCCAAAGAAACAAAATACAAAATTTAATTTTGTTTTCTTCAAAAATTAAGTCAAGACGTAGAAAAAGATGACAAGCTGATCACGTCTCTCGAAGCCGCACCCTTGTCTTGTAAGGAGAGACCTACCTAATTATTATTTTTTTTTATTATTATTTTTGCAATGACGACGATGAATGATGCAAAATATTTTTAAAATTATATTTAGACATGGGTGCTATATGGAGATTTATGTTTGAATAAAATTTCATAAAAGGGGTGCTTCGACTTGTGGGGTTCTTGCTTTTTTTACGTGTGGGCTGTAATTTATTTTATTTTGTCTCAAATATTCAGGTATACATATATGTACGTGAAATTTTGCGCTTCGGTAGTGTATAGAAATTTTGTATTTAATCCAGTCAAATTCTATTGAATGTACAGATTTCAAAATGCTTTGAAAGATTTTTTTTTTATGTTTTTATATTAAGTTTTCTCCTGGTTTCTTTTTTAGCCTTTCTAGAACTATTTTGCAATCATTATAATTTTGTCATTCTGATGATTTTGAGGGAAAAAATTGGGATAAAAATGTGATATCAACTTTTTAAAACTTATAAGTACAGTCAAATTATATTTTTGCACTACCTACAAAAAATAAATTATTTGGTTTTATTTTGCATTTTATTGGTCCTGTAGGAATTACGGTAAATTCTTCTGAATTATTGTCTAGCTTGACTGTATTTACACCAAAAGTACAAAACTGGGTTGATTTATTTTTATTTTGCCGGCACACAGTGTATCAACTAGTACAAAATTCCGGACAGTGGTGGATTATAATTTTTTTTTTTTTGATTTAAAAATTATTTCTTTATGTGCTGCTGAAAAAATGTATTTTCTTTTAATATCCAAGTTTTTGTCACTAAACCTAGCGGTTTGCAAAATAGAACGTCTTAGTCAAGTACTCACACTTGTTTCAAAATAAAATAAAAGGTCCGTTAAGTTCAAGTTTCTTTTTCAGTTTTCTGACTCAATTTTGATATTATCTCTTTCAAATATTTTTTTTGTGGTTTAAAAATAGTGCGTTTTCTTAAAAACCTTAAAAAAATAAAAAGGTTTAAAAATTAAAAAAACAATTATTTTTGAAAAGTTTTTTGAAAAACAATCATTTCAGATTTATAAAAAAATGCTTACATATGTACATATGCAAGCATTCTAGATCACTCTATCAAAATATCTCATGTTTAAAAATTGGATCCGAGCACATCCGACCCCGACGCGTCGCGACGGTTATAAAAAAATTGCTATCTAATATTTTTATTCTTATTAGTCTCACTTTTTTTTTCGTTTGTTGGCAATTAATGTGTACTTTCATCATTTTAAGTTTTTCTATAGAAAAAAAATGTTACGCATACGCCACAGTGACTCATTCTTACATATCGAAAATTCATTGATTCGTATGGATTTTTTTTTGTCAAATCAAAATCAGGTAAAAAAGTTTATATTAAGGGGTAAGGGTGGATTTTTTTGAAATATTAAAATTTAACGATTTTATGGTCTTTTTTTCAACGAATTTTGTTTTTGGAATGAAATAATTTTTTCAAACTAATGTCATTTCTTTAAAAATTAATATTTCAAAAAAATCCTACGTACTTCACTAGAGAATAGTATTTTTAAGCTCCACACAAAATTTCAGCCCAATCGGTTAAAAACTGTAGGAGTTAGTTGGTCGCCCGATGGAAGCACAGGATTTTACTATCATCCTGAACTACACCGCCATTTAAAAAATTTCACATCATTAAAAAATTTAACATTAGCCTATTCTGTTACCTATCAATATACTTAAATAAACTAAACAAACACCAAAAGAAAATAATACTTCTTCTTTGTTTTATACGCTGATGAAAATAACGCACGATTTCATTGTTTACAAGGTGTTATTACCCCTTAATTGATCAAACAATGAAAAGAACAAAAAACCCTAGCCCAAAAAATTAAGTGAACAAACAAAATTCGTCATGTTTTTAGTGATTTTCTCAGTAAAAAAATGATCGTATCATGACAAAACAAGAAGCATGTGAAAGCTACATTCTTCTAATTTTAGGATTTAAGTACTGAATGTCTTATTTTGGTTAAATAAACAAATCATTGGAACTATTCAAAAATTTGTTCTTGTTTTTGTTTTATTAAGAAAGTGGGAAATTTTTGTCTGGTAAAATGCTTATGCTGCGATACAAGTCATCAAACCAAAACCAAACTCTTGACTTTGATTATTATCAATACCTCAACAACGGATTACTTTACAGAAAATTCGAGGATACAATTCAAAACTTCATTACATTTTCTACAAAGAAATCATTTGTTAAAAAAATTATTTTGTTAAAAAATGTTTACTTGCATTTGAGATCAAAATGGACATTTTTACCGTTTTTTAGATAATACAACGCTATTTTATAACTATGGATGAAAAGATTAAAATGAGGCTTAATTATTGAATTTTCAGATACCTGAAAAAATCTGCAAAGTTACAGATTTATTCATCAAACTGTTTTTCTTTAATGAAGGTTTGAACTTTGAAAGACATTGAAACCACATTTTTTTAGCTGTAAATGACTTACTTCTAAACACTTTTTTATGAGAAAAATCAAATTCATTTGAGTTAATTTGACCATTTTATTAATAAATATCGTTTAAATTCTAGATAAACACCTAGGTAGAATTGAAAGTTTTCAAAATGATGTAGCTTTAGCGTGTTTTTTTTTTACTGAGATACAGCATATCGAAAATCACTAAAAAAAATCACGAATTTTTTTTGTTTCTCTAATTTTTTAGGCTAGTGTATATGTAAAAAATTTTAAGCAAAGTTTTTAGTTTAAAATGCCCCGGCAGATGTCAGGGCCCCACGAAAAATTATGTAGTGAAGAACTCTTATATTTATTTTCATGTATCACTCGATAGATTTGTGGGAAATTTTTGAAAATTACTTTTTTTTAGATTTTTTTCGAAAATCTGAAAAAAAAAATAGATTTGCAAATTTTTGTACCTAAATGTTTACTGTGAATTCATATCTGTAAACCAAAACTTGTTTTTAAACTTAAATCCGCTTTCTCTAATTTAAGAAAAAAAACCAATATTTGTTTTGCAATAACTCAGCAACCAGATGTCCAAGAAACTTTTGGTTTTCTGTTATGAATAGAGATTGGGGAGACCTCTCTTTTGACCTACAATTCACCGCGGAGTCAGAAAAATGATTCAAAATGCGATAAATAGAGTATTAATTCCTTATTGAAAGATAACACTCTAAGAATTAAAAGAAAAAATGCAATTAAATAACGATACCTTTTTTTCAACCTTTTCAATTAAAAATTGAACTCCACATGCATTTTATATCAATGCTATTTCAATTAATTCAACAACATGCATTGTCCATGTCCAATGTCCATGTCATCCAATTTAAAACAACAACCTTTTAATCTTCTTTCAAGATTGCACCTGCATCATAAAATAAAATAAAAGAAAAAAGTGTCTACAAACACTCATATGGTTTATAAAAAAAGACTTTCGTGCCCCAAATTAGCCTAGTTTCCACGATGCGATAGAAAATCGAAAGCACAAAATAATTGCAATCCATGTTATTCTTTCTTTAACCGCACCAATAACACAAATAAATACAATTTCGTACAATTCATGTTGAGCATAAATAATATAGAGGCAACTAACCTGCCACTTAAAGATTTTTAGCTGCATTTAGAGTGCTTCAATTCACTGCAGCATGACCGGTGCATTCTCCTTCTTATAGAAAACTTAAGCATCTAATAAATAAAAATAAAAAAAAAAATAAACTTAGATGTATGTATGTACTCCTCCCGAATCCGAATGTGTAACCATTTGAAAGTCGAACAATTGACGATTATTTTATTTTAAGTCATTCTTTGGGTTCGTTAGGTTTTTTATGACAGGGAAATTTAGTTTACAAAATGTAAAAAAAAGTTTTATTAAATAGGTCTGTTCTTTGATGTACCTACTGAACAAAAAATTGTAATATTTTTACATAGGTAAAGAAAAAATAATCCGGTATCCTTTGAACTTTTCTTGCTCTTGTTCTTTTCTTTTTTCTTCATTAACAAAATTAATGTAATTTATTTAAAAATTTGATGTTTCGCCAACTTGACGTCAACTGAACGAAATATAATCCTGTTAAAAGAGGTTTATTTAAAAGGTGTTATGTATGTCTTCACTTTCGTTTAATTACGTGTGATATTTTCTATTTGATCGTTAATTTTTGCATATACAAAGTCTTAAGAAACTTAACGAAAAAAAAAAATCATGTGTGCAATTCACACGTGGTAGAAGTGAAACCTTAAAAAATCATCTTTCTTGCAAAAGAAAAAAAAAAAAAAAAAAAATAGAAAAAATCTACCTTTTTTTATTCTATCACCTTCAAATCCATGTTTTTTATATGACAACCTAGATAAATTTTATATCATCTGAAAGCTTATTGTCTTAAAATATATATATCGATCAAGTCTATGAGATATCTACAAAAAGAGCTAGAATTTTTTGAACTCGATCAATTTCCATCAAAAAAAAGCGAAAAAACACATATTTTTATCTTCTCACGCTATTAAATCCATTTCCCTAACAACCTATACAAATTTTTACACCATCTGAAAGCTTATTGTCTTACCTCAAAATATATATATCGATCAGGTGTATGAGACATCTACAAAAAGAGCTAGAATTTTTTAAACTCGATGAAATTTCATTAAAAAAAGCAAAAAAAAACATTTATTTTTATGTTCTCATGCTATTAAATCAATTTTTTTGTTTGACAACCTATAAAAAATTTTATACCATGTGAAAGCTTATTGTTTCACCTTGTATAATGATGTATCAATCTCATTTCAAAGATGTCTACAAGAGAAGTTAGAATTTTTTAAAGTCAACCATGTCGAATTTCCAGACTGAGATTACGGTACTTCCTACACTGGTAGCTGGTCATCGCCAGATCTCCAGAGGTGTTTTGAGGTATTTTTAAATTTTTTTCAATTTAAGATTGTGTAACTTGTAGAGCAAATAACGCTATGTGTGATATATCAAATAAAAGGTTATGTTATCAGCATGCGTTAAATCAAATTTGTATGTGCACTAGATCAAAAGATATAACGTGTGTTGGAAAAGAACATTTTTTTATCGTTACCTCCGAATTTTGAATATGAAATTAATTGAAATTTTGTACAATTATAATTTATTCAATTACCTATCTACAGTACAAATTTCATTCATCTATCTATTAAAACAAAAAAGTTATAACAAGTTGAAGTCGTGTCGCGTTTTCGTTTCATCTTGTTTCAAATCACTACGATACTAAAGAAGTTTTCACTTCAAAAATAAACTTAACGAAACACTCTATAAAACTATAAAAGACCGTTTAAATCCTGAATCACATATAATACAAAGAATACAACCGCTTTAAAATAGGATACTTTTCTAAGTTGACGTGTGAAGCTAAAGAAATATCTCTAAAGTCTTACGATACTAGTGGAGGCCAAATTTAAATCAGTCCCACATTTCCACGTTATAATATACAATAACTATTCTTCGTTAAGTGAACTCTATTTTTGTTGTATACCATCAGATTGGAACGCATGTTTCTTGGACACTTGGCACTTAAACGTAAGTTTCAAAGATACCTACTAAAAAAGGTGCACATTGCACATACATATTTCTAGAATGCAAGTCTTTAAAATTCCTTGCAGCATGCCGTCCAGTTGTGTTTTTGTGTAAGAAATAATTACTTGAAACATGTTACAAACCTAAGGGGAAAGTATAAAACCTCATTAAACTCAATAAGTACTCGTAAATTAAAATATTATTAAGTTTAATTAATGGTTAGAAAAGAAAAAAACCTATCAAATCTATACACTATGCGTGAACTTGAAATCAAGTTACTTTGAAATGTTTGAATGAACGTTAAGTTTTAATAGAAGAAGGGTTCGGCAAATAAAACCTGTTGAATTAATTGGTTTGTTTTGACGATTGTATGTTTTTTTTTCAAATTGGCCTTACGATGATTATATTGTACCCTAAGGAAATAACTGACCTGTTTATAACGATACACAACCTTGTACATAAAGTGCTGATTTTGATGTCTATTTATTGCAAAGAAAAATTATTTATAATTATTTTAAGCTAAAATAAATGTATACCTACTGACTACTTTTAAACATTATCTTAAGGTTAGGTTAGATAAAGACATTCTATAATGTCTTTTGATATTTTTTTTTACTATTTTATTTTACTTTTCTGCATATACAAAAAGGTAGTTAATGATGGTAATATTTTAATAAGACAGAAATTTTACTTTATGACCTGATGAATGGCTGGGGAACGTACATAATGTAGTTAGGTTGATCCCTAAGAATTACTACATCTAAATATAAGTACAAAAACAGTCAAAGCATATAGTCTGTGACCACAAAATGCGCTTTACGAGTATATTATGGTCATCCTAATCATTCCAAAAAGTTATTGACATTCTAACAGAAATTTGTAAAAATCAAAGCTTGTGCATAATTTTAATGGTTCTATAAACAAAAGATCGCTGCTGCAAGCCTGATGGATACTTAAATTTAAGATACGCTTTTTTTACTTGCGATATTGGTACTATTAGGAAAAATTTGGATTCGAAAAATAAATCGAACTCAAGATAACATTCAGACATCACATTACGATTGGAGAATGCAAAAAAAGTGGGCCCGGCAATTCTGTCTGTCTGTCTGTATATACCTACAGCACACAGCCTAAAAGAGTAAAGCGATTCTTCAAACTTGGTAGTAAACAGTTTTGTCAGATTCCCTAGAGGGAAACTTTAAATATTTTGTATGCCCAAAACTAATGGGACCTGCCATATAACAGAAAAAGAAAAGTAATTTTTTTTTTAAAAGGCTCTAACGATTTTGATTACAATTTTTGAGTGTAACGTTACAAATCGCTAGCTGAGAATTATAGGGTTGTATGTCGACTCACCTTAGTTTTGAGAAAATCGATCTCTAAGTTTTTTAAGGCTGGTTTTTGGATAAAATAGTTACATAGCAGTAAATTATTGATGCAATCTTATAAAGGACCCTAAAAAAAATCATTAAACCATGGAAAAAAACATTAATTTCACCAGAAAAAAAGATTCTATGAGCATTTTTAAAAAATGACATAGAACCTTTTTATGAAAAAGTTTGTAAAAAAATTTGAAAAAGGTTCTATGTAACAGAAAAAAATAACACAAATCACTTTGTTGCATTTATAGAAAGCAACAATTTTTGCTTTTGTTGAATTACATAGGTACACAGAAAAAAGACACGCTAAAAACAATTAGAATTTGTATTAAATCAATCGGATTTTTGCATGCTTTTTTGCCAAAAAGACAGTCGTCTTAAAACAATCATCTACGGTGCAAAATGTATGCGAAACAAAATTGAAAGTTTGTTTAATATTTTAATTTTAATAAGAATGCACATAAAATTAATGAAAAATCATTTCAATCTTAGCAGGAGGTATCTACACTGAAATTTTCTTAAGAAGAAAATTCTTGTAAAAATGAAGTTCACTTTGATTTTAACAAAGTTTAAACAAATTTTACTTATTTTTATTAGAAATCTTATTAATTTAAGAGGATTGGATTTTAGAGGAGTATCATCTTAATTCTAAGTGCCTTATTTGTCTCCATGTATAACGTAAGTAAATTTGCTTCAAGTTAAAAAAAAAAGTTTTATTCGATGAAACTATTAATAGAAAATATAATTGTAAAGATGAATAACGAAGAGTTCACTTCTGTTAGTAGAGTAAAATCTTGATCCTTGAAAAAAAAAATACTCAATTTTCCAACTAAATACAACAAAAAATTAGTTAATTTTTTGATTTATATTTTTGTTTTTTGGGTACTAAGGTGAGAGCTGAACCTCGTTTGCAGGTGCTTTATCCTAGTATATCTTGCCATCGGATTTAGGTTTGTCCGAAGGTACTTTTTAGGTCCTTTTTGAGTTTTGACTTCTTTTGTTTTAAGTTAAGGAATTTAAGTGTTTCTTTAACTTTTGGTTTATTAATAAGAACTATGAAATTTCCAACCTCGATTATGAAAAAAAAAGTTTTCAAAAAATCACTGTCAATTCTTGACACACAAAAAACATTACTCTAATTTAATTATGATGTAAGAATATCTAGGTTAGGTAACCCGAATGCACTATTGCAAAAGTTAAGGTTGGATACTACATATTTTGGGTTAAAGAGTACAGAATGAGATACAAAAATTCTTTGCTGTTTAGCAAAAGCCCTGGAGTGAAATCCGCTTACTTGATAGTCGATAGTGGATAGTGAAAAACGACGAATTATGGAGCAAAATCGTCGCTTTTGACTGTCAACTATCGACTATCAAGTTAGCCGATTCCACCCCTGTTGTTCAATACCAGTAATAAATCAAAAGATCTATTATGTTTACTTTAGTTAAAAAAAAAAAGATCTTTTTTTTATAAATGAATTTCACCAGAAATTAAATTAAATTATAATTTTCCTTAATTTTTGTTCTGATAATGCTTCAAGATAGTAGCTACTTTTACCTTCAGCATCTATCCAGTTTTGTGAAATTTGGATCAAAATCCAGAGTGATTTTCCTGATCTTGTATTCCGCTTGAATCTGAAATAAAATATACATCGACAGTTAAAGTAATCTAAAAAAAAAAAAACAAAAATTTCGTTGAAATCTGATCTTTGAGTTTTTTTTTCGAACTTAATTTCCTAAGAAGAAAATGGATAACCCTGTATTTAAAATCTTTTCATTGCAATCTGTGTTTTATTCTGAATTCTTATTGCTTACTGTGCTGTTTTAAGCAATAACAGCACCTTGACCAAGAAATTTGTCAGCTGGGTTAACAAGTTTTGTTATTAGTGGGAGTACTAAGATAGGTAGGTACTTAGAATTATTTATTTATTGAATGCGCTTTTTTTACTCTACAAATCTACATACATAGATTTTTTTTTGTCTAACTATGCAACTTAAGACTTAGGGGACAAATAAATTGATTTAATGATGCTATATCGATTTCATTTCTCGTTAATTTGTTTAGATTGAAAAATAAAAAATGTTGTATCGTTTTCTTTTGATGGAGAATTCACAATATTTATTTATATTAATATCCTTCGAATTTTGTTTTAATGTTTTAATTCAAATGAAATAGATACTATTGAATTTATTTGGACTATTGCTCAGACACAAACAAAAATTGGATTTGAAATTATTGACATTACCGTCGAGGATGCTTTTATTAGTTGGACTCCTATAGCAACTATTTGAAATTTTAGTCTTTTTTAAAGACATCTTTTAATGATGCCTTATTAAACAAAACATTTGTTAATGTAAGTTTTTTTTCTAAAATGTCGGGCTTACCACAATGAATGACAATGCCTGCAAAATATGTTATTTATAGGATTTTTTTTTTTTGAATAACAAATAATAGCTAAATTTGTCAAAAACAAGATTTTTGCCCTTCAAACTATTCATCATTAATAATTATAAAAAAAAAAAAAAAAAAATTTAAAGTGTACTCCACAATAACCTTGAAGCAAAATATTAAAAACATATTCATAACTTCACTTATGTAGCTCTAGCTCCGAAGTGAATGGATCCATCTCCAACACCTACAATAACACCTGTTTACATCCAAAGTTTTCGTTTATCGAGTGCATTGTCATTTCTTCAATTTTTATACTTAAGTCATAGACATTCAAGCTAAGGTAGAGGCAGGTAGGTACACCATATATTATATGTTTTTATGTAATAAAAGCTTGAGTTTGTATATATAAGGGGTATCTCACTTGATGCGAAGCATGCAATAAGACAATAATAGAAAAGAAAGTAACTTGGAGGTGAAACTTAAGCCGTCAATATTGAAAAGACAGGTATTGAGTTTTATTTCTGGGAGATTGTTGGAGTGTAAACGACGACGGACGCACACTGAAGGTGGGATTAGGCAGTTATATTATATTTCCTATGAAGTTTTGTTAAAAGCAACTACTGTTTGCGTGTCTTTAAGAAAAAGATGTACCCTCCTTAGGGTGAATTGCAGTAAGGTTACGATGCATTTGAAAGGTTTTTGTTGGCCCAAAGGGATATTTAGCTTTTTGTTTATAAAACAAAAAGTAAGATAGAAGGGACGCATTTGTGGTTTGTTGACTATAAGTTTTGACAAAAAATATGAAATTTTGTTATTGAATGATATTGCATAAAAAATATTGAGCAATTTTAGTCGATGCAGTTTTCACTTCGTTAAGCTTTGGGATATTAAGTACGTAATGCGAACAAAAAAAAAATATTATTATACGTAAGTTAGCCAATGCGTTAAGGAAAAGTGAAGTAAACTAGTTAATTAATTAATTGTTCGAAGCTGACGTAAGTGTGTGTTTAGTAAGTAGATACTTACATACTTACGTGCGCTGATATTTTGCGCACTTAGAAAGATATTTACACGGAAAATGTTAACAATCTAAGAAAACTGTCAGTCAATTTAAAAAAGGTTTCCGTAGTTTTGCTATTTTATTGAAATTTGCTAACTTTGTGTGGTTTTGCTGACATGAATCTGCAGGAAAGGCAGGTTGACAAAAATACATACATACATTTTGATTTCCACTCAACTTTTCCTCTCGAAAGAAGATGGACGAGGATTTTCATATTTTCATATTTAAGTACTCCTACTAATAACACAACTAAGGGCCATTTGCTGAATCGAAATTTAAATAATTTATGTTGAACATAAACTCTTATTCCCTACTTTTTCCTCTGCGTAAACTGTCACATAAGGATTTATGTACAGCTCAAATGCTTAAGTTTCGATTCAGCAAACGGGTCTAATTGATGAAAAGGAGCTTTTAAAATTTAATTCGATGAATCAGAAACTTCGATGTTGTCGGGAAGTGTATTTAACTGAAGACATTTTCCAAATAAAAACCACGTTTTAGATTTTTTTTCTTGCAAGCACCTGTTTAGTCAAGCTAGTTGCAGCGCCTAATGTAAAACACACTGATTAACAAAGCTCACTGTGGCGTATACGTAACAAAAAAAAATATTTTTTTTTATTTCTTTTTGAAGTAGTTAATTTCCAATCAAATGAATACGATTTCCATATTGTGGACCATTTTACATATTCTTACCTTACTGAAGGGTCCAGAGGAAAAACAGCGCAACTCTATTCCAACTCATTTCGGGAAAAACGCAATTTAAAATGTTGTTCTCCATACAACTTAGTACTAAAGGCACATTTTTTATTTTTTTTTTCTAGCAAGGCTTAAATTTGTTTTCTAAAAGTAAGGTCACCATCAGATAGTGCTCAGTACTCAATACAAATAGACCTCATCATTATTTCATTTTTGACAAAAAGTGGACATGTGCCGTTTTTCCCCTCGACCCTTCAACTATTCAAATTTTTCTAGATAAGAACCGCTTTTGATTTATTTGGGAATTATTTAGCAAAATTGCAAGACTTGAGGGAATTTAAGCCTGGACCTCCTATACAACACAAAATAAAAAAAAAAAGTTTTCAAGTTCAATTTTAATTTTCAATTGGCATATCAATATAGAGGATAAGCGGCAAATTTGTATGGAACGTGGACGTTCCGCGGCCAAAAATTTTTTTTTTATGTAATTTTAAGTCGTAGTTTATCCTTTTTACGAATTTCACAAAACGGATTAACACTTTCCTATTGGTTTTGTCAAGTGAAGTGTATTTGAAGTGTATTTTAAGAAAAAAAATATAATGCAATTTCATTTTGCCCTAAGGCTTTTATCTTGAATATCCAGCCCATAGAACTCAAAGAAAAATGACAGACCATTACATTTTATATACATATAATACAAAAATACAATTCAATTTGTCCTATACATTGCAAAATGCATTAACAATACTAATATTGCATTCTTATATTCTTAATGCAGTACAGTGAAACGTCCATTTTTAAATTTTTTCTTAAGTTTTAGATCATTCATATGATACTAATTTCATTAATGACCGCCAAACGTCCATCCTTCTTTGTTTTTAATACTTTGTACTTTTTTTCACTTTCATTGCCTTTGTGTTTCAACTTAGTTCTAGCATTAATTTATTATTCTTAAAACTAAGGTGTTAAAACTAAGGTGTATAGTTGTCTATGAGTATGTAAAAACAAGAACAAGTACGCTATTATAAGCATTAATTTTGCCAACGGCTGGCGGGTTAGACAGCGGTTGTGTAACTTTCTTCTAATCTCTTTCATCGTAATTTTAATTAGAAGCTAAAAAGAATAATGGTAAATTAAATAATAATAATAATGTACACTTTGGCGTATGAGTAATTTTTTGCTTTAATAAAAAACAACATTCATTTTAAATTCCAAATAAACTATTTTTCACAAAATTGGAAGCTTAGAAAAAGCCAAACTCTTTACCAGTTTTTGAGTATAGAGTTAAGGACTAGTCTTAAGTTTATGTTTTAAAATTTTGGAAATAGGCTACTGATAATTTTTAAAAAGGAAGCAGTTCACGGGTTAGCATGGAATCTAGTTCATATACCTACTTGAAACACACATCAATATTTTTGGTAGATATACCTACCTCGAAAGCTGAATTTGGGAATTTTGTCAAGATTGAAATATGAAAAGCTTGAAAAAATATAAAAAAATTAAGTAAGAAAAGTTAAAAGATTTTTTAAAAAATCGTAAAATCATTGGTTTTAAAATTTCTTGATAAATGCATTATTGCGTGACATAGGAAAATGCTTTAAAAGTAGACAATACAAAGTATGGCAGGATTAACTAAAAAATGAAAACGATCTTAGGCGACATAAGTTAATTGACGTTTTCAGTGAAATTTGCTATGGCACCACAGATATGTACATTCATAAAACATAGACAGTAAATTACCTTTAAATTTGACTAAATTTCTTCTCTATAATTGAAAACATTATTTTCATGACAAATTTAATCCCTATATCTTTGAAAACCTCAGCGACAAAATAATATTGAAAGGTCTCTAGTCTGAGCAAAATTATTTTTATCGATACGAACTCCCATACTGTAATGGGCATTTCCATTTAAGTGTTTTATTAGTGATTTGTCATTCCCGTTCCTGATTCTCTATTCCTATGCCTTCGGAAACCTTCTTAAGTGGGAAAATTCAATCATAAATTAAAGAAAAAAATTGTTTATTAATTTGCATTATGTCATTGCATTCCGTTGCATTGAAGCTATTTACTTATAAAATCTATTGCTAATTGTCCGTATATCCCAATTATATCTAACCATAATGTCTTATTACTCAGCTTCAAATGGTATTGCTGTGTACATAGCTAACGATTAACTATTTTTAATATTTTCCACAAATCTCATTTACATAATTCCATGACAACCGATGCAAATTAAACATCAACTCAAGCAAAAACAAGTGTACACTGTACAAGATGATCGTCATACTCACCACATGGACATGAACTCAATAACCTGTAAAGAGTGTGCTATTACATATAGTGTATTATCGAATAAGCACTTTTTTCTACAAATATTCAAACTGTATACTCGCAGACAGCTTAAGCACGAGATGAGAAAAAAAATGGCAAAACAAACCATTGATGAAGCAAAAAAGAGCATATACAATAATCGTGGTTAAGTCAGGTTGCTCGTGTGACATAACCTCGCCCGGAATGATAGTTTCTTTTAGTCACTTCAAGTCTCTTTTTTATGGTGTACGATAATGATGAAGAAAAGAATTGAACAAATTCATTGAAAAAGTCAGTGAATCTCATATTTCACTAGCGATAATTTATTATCTGAACTTGTTGAATAGATTATGTGTGATGGCAGCCATCTCAGCTAGCGGAGCGTGATCTTCTTTTTATTTGTCAAAGAAGAGCAAACCACAAACATTTTTCCCACGATTTTAATTAATGGCAAAGTGAAGTGACATGGTCGTGTGCTTTAAGTTCAAACTTCAAATTATTAACAAAGTTTTTTTTTTCTTAAAAATGTTAGCTATCAGAGAGTAAATGCTTATTAAGAAAAATCTGATCATTTTCTCATAAATAATTCAAAAATGAATGAATATGGTATTTTTATTGTATGTATTTTGTTTTCTTTTAAGTTAAAATAACTTTCTTTTTAATAAATTAAATAAACGCCGTGATTTGCATTTAATGCGTTAAAAGATCAGGGTCTTTATGGAAATTGTTGACGTCGAATTATAATCATGCAAATACTACTCAAAAATTGATAATTTAGCTGAGAAAAATCTTACATCTTTGTTTTCCTGTGGATCAAGGCTATAGCTTAATTCGTTTGACACAAAAGGTTCAAACTTTTGATCGAAATATTGATGACAGTCAAGCAAACCTTCAGTTTTTAAACTATACGTAAAATAGCTTCCATTTCGTTATTCTTTTGTTACATCAAAATCGATAATGTTTGAAGGAATACAGTGGACAAACAATTTGGCTTTGACTGTTAAGTTTAAGTTTTCCACATCCTTATTTTCGGTCGAAAGAATTGCTCATTGAGTAAACAAATTTCAATTTTTGTAGCTATCAATCATGTTTATGATCACTTTGTCTATTAGCTCGTCTTTCGTCGAGACTAAATCGCAAAATTTCAGGGCTTCGTTGAAAGGAATACCGACGTTATCGATAGTCGGCAATTGCTATCAGAACTCTTTGGCGGATCGGAAGTGATATTTTTCACTTGGTGAATTGATCAATGCTATATTAGAAAGCGGGATTATGAATTCAAAACTGGGCGGTTTTTGGTACAAGGATCCTTACATATATAACGATTTACTTATTTAATCACAGGGAAGCACCTCAACACATTATCGAATTTTTAAAAAATGTTCTTAGAGTGCTGGCTGTGTTAAATCCTCAAAAAACATATCCAGCTCTGTTCCCAAATAAGTATAATACAAAGAAGATTGTCAACCAAGGATATGTACTAGCTTGCACTTGCATCAGTGAAGCCGAGTTTATTGGTTTAATTTTTTACAAAAAATGAGTAAGAAAAGCTACCTTAGCCCTCTTCTCATACGAAAAAGCCATTGCACCGAAAAACAAATTTGATAATAACAGCTATCAAATTAACATTTTTCAGTGACAAAAGTCGTCCAACAATTAAAATATCAATTTTGATATTTTATCATATCATTTTGACATTTTTTAATTTCAGGTGGGACAGTGAAAATTTCACTTTGACAATTAAAATATCATTTTGACATTTTTTTAAATTTAAGTGGATAGTGAAAATTTCACTTTGACAATTAAAATATTAATCTTGACTAGATTTCACGTTTTAGTTTGTTATAATGAAACCTATTTCTTTTCTTTTCTTTTTTATTATTTTTATTATTTTAAGAATTTTCTTTCTTTTTTCAAAACATTACTGAAAGGGAATATTCTTTACAAAATAGTGGTGATATTATTTTTTTTATTATGTATATAGGTGATATAATTGTTTTGTTATTTTCTCCCAAACTATGTGAAGTAAAATCTTAGTGCCGATCAAATTTTCTCAGTGAATCATACATTTTACTTCGAAAAAACACAAAGCGCCCTTAAATTAGTACACATTAAGAATTTTTTATTTAATATTTTTCAATAATTTGGAATAAGAAATTGATATGAAAAAATGATAATAAAATATCAAAAAAAATTACAAAATGTGACATTTAAATATCATTCTGATAATAAAAATGTTATTTTAACATTTTAAATATCATAAAACACATTTTATAGAGCATTTTTGGCTGATATTTAAGAAATGTTAATTTGATATTTAAAAAATGTTAAATTGATATTGGTTTTTTTTTTTCGGTGATGGTTGCAGATGAGGTCTGGAGACTCGCATTACCGATTGGATATATGTATACAACGGTTATTGCACCGATTCTTATCAAGGTAGCTGTATGGTAGATTTAGTCAACACCGACATATAAAGTCTATTTCGCCTTATTTAAAGCTGTAAGTGGTTCGACGTGTAGAAAAATCTACAGATTTATGATCTATCAAAATAGGTAATTTTGTGACCTAAGGGTGACAAACTTACAGTTGCCAGCTACTTATACCTAAGCTAACCTAACCTTCAAAGTTTGAAAACCTTTTTCTCACACGTCTTCCCACTTCCCACACGCATTTCAGCATGATTGGTGCAGTAGGGTGCAAATGACCGTCTAACGTTTAGCTTTCTTGTGTATCTTGAAAATTTTTAAGTCACCATCTCTTCTGGGAGAATTAACATTTCTTAGAAGATCAAGCAGTTCATTGTACATGGATAGATCGAACACTGAAAATTAGGTCTGTGGAAGATTGTACTTGGATGAAATAAGTCGTAATCTCTCCTGCCACCTCCCTAACCATTGTATCAAATTTCAAGCGGAAACTCTGGCAATAAAATAAGTAGTATTGTCCTGCTCCTGGCTCAAAGGAAATGTGATATCCAGCTCGAACATTCCTATCTTCTCCCTGATAATATCTTAAGTTTAGTAATAGGTGTCATTACTGAGCTCTGTCAGTGAAAAGTAGTAAGGCCGTAAAATGCAGCCTTATATGGTTTTCGGGAGGTTAAAAATCACGAGTTTTCCAATTAATGTGAGTCTTCTAAATTAACACAAATTAATATTACAAATATGTATAATTACTGATGCTCTGTCATTTTCCCTAAGCCTGAAGACATCAATCTTAACGATGCTTCAAATAGTCTTCAGGCTTAGGGGAAATTTTAGAGCACCAGTAATTATATTCAGAATATGAATTTGTTTTAATTTAGCCTACTCACATTTATTGGATATTTTATCTCCCGAAAACCATAAGGCTGTCAGACTTTTGAATTCATTATTAGAACGCATAAAACTGGAAACTCACATTTTGGTTATCACTCTACTCCCAAAATTTGCTGAGGGCTCATAGAGTAAGATGTTTTAACTTACGGAAGTTATTTTCATTCTTCCAAATTCTGTAGGTATCGTACGCTAGAAACGGTAGTACCGTATATTTATGCATGTATCACAACCATTTTGGAGGTTGAATGCGCATGTATGTACATATTTCTGTAGAGATAGAAAATCTTTCAGATCCTCCTTTTTCAGTAAATGTATAGTTTCCAGTGCAAGGTCCAGCGATGTAATTTTCTTTGCAATAAATTAAGCAGATCTCTTATAAACATAATGATCTTAAATCCTAACTTCATGTTTACTTAATTTACTGAATCATTCTATATTAAAAAAATTGCTAGGAATTTCAAACTATGAGAGCAAATTCCTTACACCTGAATCGGTGATTGTTAAAACAACATAAGTAACAATTTTTTTTTTTTTTTTTCAGGAGAGACAAAAAACTCTGTATTTTTGACGACGCGGCCGCATTGACAATTTTAGCTTTAAATTCGGTTTAGAGGCCTTGTTGGGAGTGTAAACTAACTAAAAGTTCTAAAAAAATATCTTTATCAAAGAAGATTTAACAAAAAATAAATATTTTTTATATGTTGTTTTAACACCCAACGTTTTGTTGCGAGTCAAAACCACTTAATTACTTGAAAATAATGTTGTTTTGACACTCATTTTACATCCAAAGTATTAGCAAATTTAATGGAAATGAATAAAAGACCATCATAATTCAGCAATTTTATTAATACATACATTAAAAAACAAGAACATTAAACAAATAGGCGAAAGTGGACGTTCCACGGCCAGCAATGAATTTGTTATTTTTTGAGGTAGTTAAGTCTTACTAATATTGTGCAAAAGTTTTATCCTTGTGACGTAGGTACTTCAAAATAGTATAAAATGCATTTTTGCATTTAACACTTTTTATTGATTGTCTCATTGAATTTTAATGTTTATTTGAAGTGAAAAATATGATGGTTTGTAATTTTCCCTGAGTTTAAATACCTTGATTTTGAATATCAAACCAATAGAACCCAAACTAGAAGCCTTTAAGACAAGATTTACGAATTTTTTTTTTAGTTTGCATTTTCAATTCTTTGCTGGTATTTATAGCTTGAAAGCTCTAGAACAAAATGTCGAAGTTAATGGCTCAGGGTAAATAACAGAGCATCATATTTTATATTCAAAATAAAAATTAAATTCAATATGTCCTTCCAACATTGCAAGATGCATTACCAATACTAATATTGCAATACCTTACATTCTTAATCCAAATGCAGAGAAAAATTCATAATAAAACATTTTCCTAAGATATAGTTTTTTTCATTTGGTACCAATTTAATTTATTAACAAGAACATTTTGAAAGATGCAATTCCATTCGAATGACCGCGAACAACTTACTGACACTAAATCATCGAAAAACTGTTAGAAACAACAGTTTACTTACTTCATTTTTCAAGCGTTGAATGTAAAAAACAAATTGATATGAAGTACTTAAGGTGTTTTAACACTCAATTTCAAAATTGGCAGAAGAGATATGTTGTTTTAGCACTAAATGCGTATTTTAACCTCGAAATTTTATATGATCAAAATATGAAATCATGTTGGTTTTGCTCTCAGCTTTAGCTCTACCCATAAGCAATGCAAAACAGTTATAAAAGTGGTTTCAAAAAATTTGTCACTTATGTTGTTTTAACAATCACCGATTCACCTAGTCATGCTAATACTTTTTGTCATATTATATACAATAGTGGAGTGGTGCGAAACTCGAATTTTTGAAAAAAAAATTGACATTGATAAAATACACCTTAAAAACTATAATTTTATAAATATGACAACAACAAAAATTGTATATCTAGTCAAGCATGTTATTTGGAGACAAAGCTCAAGCTCACATTGTATTTTTTATCTAGAACCAACAACAAAACAAATTACATATTAATTTATCTTGAACAACAAAAAAAATTCAAGTTGAAATGTGGACACGCTACCACCTCCCGCCGCTGCTGAACACAAGCTAAAACCTGAAACCCACTTAACGATGCGAAATCAAATAAAGGTCGGATATTGACGTGGTGTTTGTTTTTTCCTTTAACAGTTCACATTTGGAATGCAGAAGATACCACAAAACCTGTTAACCAATCTTTTCACCAAGATAATGTTGTATTGATGTTGTTGTTGTTGTTGTTGTTTTGGAAGAAAGGTGTGTGTGGCGTGTGGGTTCTTAAAAAATAAGCGTTATTTTCACTTTAGCTTTATACGGAAGACCGATATTGTTGTAAAGATATAGGAACTCGAAATAACCAAAGAGTCTCTGATGAAAGCAAACGCAGAGTAAAAATATAGAATCTATTGATCTCATTTATTAATCTGGTGTAAATTATAACCTACGTGATCCAAATCAAGGACTAAATTTAAGTATCAGAAGAATTTAGTACACATCAAGGCTTGAGCTATTTAAATCCAGAAAAGAAGTTAGCGGTTCACCTTTGAAATCGACTTAATCACACAAGAACTTTACAAATAAAATGTGAAAAGCATACATGCTATTGGTTTCTATTTGCTCTGTTCGGAATTTAAATTTATGAAAAGATTCTTTTCAACCAGTCTTATGGAGGCATACAAAATAGTGGTTTACCTACAGGCTAAATATACTCCATAAGTATAGAGTATATCTTTGGTTATTCGCAATAGAATGTGCTCTTTCTTTTCCCCAATTGCTTGATGTTTGTTTTTTATTTTTTATAAACTCAACCACAGTTCAGTGGTTGTGAGCAATAATTCGGTCAATTGCCCCTGATTGGTATGAATGATCGAAAAGTGGGTCACATATAAGAATTAAGCGCGCGATCTCTAATCGTTGCATAATTAATCAAATAAATTGAGTGAAATCTTTAAAGAAATAAATTAAAATCTTAAGATACTTGGTGTCACCGGCAGTAAGCTAAAAATTAGATGCAATTAATTTTGTTTTCATATTGAATTTTACGCTTCCGTTTATTTTTGAATAGAAAAAAAAAAACTTAACTTGATTGAATTAACGATAAAATATGGAAATTTGTGCAAAAGTTGTTTTGTTATTATGCTTTTGGCAGATGGTGACAATGACCGGCTCAAATTGGATTAAAAAAATTAAAAACGAAAAAAGTTACAATGACATTTGTTGAAATAAAAGCTATAAGCTTGAACATGCGTGAGACTAAAACTTTCTTTAAAAAGTTAGCTATACTTTTTGACAAATTGGTTTTTTAACCCTTACCAAGGTTATATTTAATTCCCCAATCAAATTATTATTGTAATCAGCTATATTTACCAAATTTAAATCTGCTCTTACAACCTAGCTAACCAAATCAAGTCCTTTAATTAAATTTTGAAGATCAATTCACAGATCCATTTCGAGAAACTATATCCGTTCATCGAATATTTTGAAGTCAAAGCCGTTATACCTAGGAATAAGGCTTCTAATAGTAAGGGAGGCGTGCTGGCCGTCATAATTCCTACCTCAACCGTTCAATGGAAAATGAATGGCAAATTATACGAATTTAACAAAACTGCTGGTCGGATAGACTTTTCCCGGGACTCTTGGAGGCTAACTAGACACTTACGGTAGCGATTTTTAAGTTAAGTTATGTATGTCAACGAGTCAATAGAAAACTTTATTAGAAGGGAATACAAAACTCACCGTAGATTACAAATCAAAAAGTCGGACAAAATAATACGGGTCCCAGAGTTTGTCCGATCAACTCGGTAAATTTGGCGTTACCTTATCAAATTAGGTACAAAATGAAAGCTTACATTTAGAATCTTATATATCTTGTTATTATTACGAATCTACTGGTCGGACAATTTTTTTCAAAACGTCCCACCGCCTTTTTCGAAAAACTATGTAAATTTATTAATTTTTTCTTTTTTGACTTAAAACCAAAATTTTTTAACACTAAAGCCTAGTACGCAGATCGAGCTAAATTTTAGCTCCCATACAAAAATATCTCAAAAATTTAGCTGAGCTAAAATTTGTTTAAGAATTTATGCCTAGTGCGCAGATTCAGCTTATTAATCAAAGATTCGTTTCCATACATTTTTTTATCTGTCACAATTTAGCGGACGAAAAATAAGTCGGGAAAAAACGAAGGCAAAAATGTCAGCTTCAGCGCTATTTGCCTATTAATACTACCTACATTAAGAATCTTCAAAGAATCGGACAAACATTGCGTGGGCCTAACATGTTCCTTTGCGAATTTCAATATTTTTAATTTGTTTTTACGCGACAAATCCCTTTGGTATTATCTTGCGATAAGGATCCCAAAATTGTTTTCCTCGACCTTCTTGCGAATTATACTTTTACTAACAATATTTTTTTTTAAAGGATTTCAAAAAGATGCACTAGTTTGAATGTTTCTGTTTAGTTCTTCTTCTTAAAAAGAAACGTTTGTCAAAGAAACTCAGAAATTAACACTCAAACTTAGAGGAGGAATCGGCTAACGCGATAGTCGATAATTTTGATTATCAAAATCAACGATTTACGGAGCAAAATTGTCGTTTTTTGACTACCAACTATCGACTTTCGCTTCAACCGATTCCACCCCAGGATTAGCAAGCAGCACCATCTATAGTGCTCACAATAATTGCTAAACCGTTTTTTATGGTATGAACCTACTAAGTGAATTTTTGTGAGTAAGAAATACAACATGTGATTGTGTCTTTTTTTTATGACAACATAAACAACATAACGGGACTGTTACTTGATGGCTATGAGCTTTTTAATGAACTAAGCCTCGTTAAGGTCCGGCTCTTATTTGGTCTTAAGTTTTTCAGTGTTTATCTAACCCTTAGAAATCTCTGGAGAAGTTAACCCTGGAAAACAAAGCTACCCAGAGGAAACTCATCAGTGTCAGTCTTTCCATGCAGGATTGACCAATTTTTACGTATCGAACACTAGATGACGAATATAATAAAAAGCTTTTTTCGCTTTTGGCCCAAATTGTTTTTTGTGTGAGTTTTTTAGTATTTCTGTTAATCAGTAGATTGTGCGCATAGATTTGTCAAATATATCCCATCATTTACTCGCAGGGCTAACTTAGCCAGTTTTATTTATTTCCAAAAAATATTATTTATAATAAGTTCGTTGCTCTAACATTACAACTTTCCAAATTCCCATAACTCAAATTAAACGAAGAGTGCAAAAAAACAAAAATTTACCACGTTTTACATTTATGTATATATTATGTATGTACCTACCTATCTTGATTTGGCAACTAATTGAATATTATTTTGAACCGTTATAGTGTCACATACATTTAACTGTTTTATTTGTGCAAAGTACCTACCTACTGCACATTCAGCAAAAATGCAAAATCAAGCTTAACTAGGCTAATCAACGCAATATTTTGTTTCAGTCTATTTGGATGTGACGAAAATGTAAAACACATAAAACTGATGAAGGTAAACTATATAACGCGTAAATGAACGTTTTCTTAAAAGTGGCTACCATGCGATATCTCTTATAAAAGGTTTAGACTGAATAGCATTGATTAGAGTAGGTAATAATTTTACGTGCAAAAGCGTAATGGAAATTCGGTTGCAGTCATTGCATTTGTAAATAAAATAACAACAACGACGATGGTGAGCGGTGACGCCGACGACCGGCTAAAAGTGAAATCTTGTTAACTTGGCAAACATGTAGTTTACTTATATACAAAAGTACACATATTTTCTGTTTGATGCTAAGGTTGGATTCATATGCAAATTGGTAACCAATCACGTTCGTTTAAGACCTCGAAAACATAATGTTGATATGACAGAAAAGATATTTTAATAAAAACAACGTATTTACTTATTTGTACCCCTGAAGTCGTTCCTTTAAAAATTCTATATTTTATAAAATAATCGTTATTCCCCAAACTCATTATAGATCTGTTGTTGAATGTTGAGTTTTTAATTTTGCTATTTTTTCCTCAATTTTTACAAATATAGTTTTTATATAAAAGAAGTGGATTCTACAGAAAAAAGGAACTGAAGAAATGTGTACTATTACAATAGTTGTTCAGAAATCATAACACCTAGTCTTTAAGGTTTGCTTGAACAGACTTTGCATGTCTGTACGTGACGGGGCTTTCGTTTTGTGCTAGTCTTTTAATAAAGCATGTAAGGAGTTGAATTTTTTTGTGTTTATCGAAGTTGAATGATAGTTTCGCAAGTACAATCTATGGGAATTACTTGAAAAAAGACAAAACGAAAGTTTTAACAAAAATAAGGTAAATGTATTTGTTTGACTGCGACTTTGTCTGTACGTGACGGTTAATCTGTCACGTATATAAGTGTTTAAGGCTTCCATAATTTTGCTTGCAGTAAGATTTGTATTATATCGACTTTCACAGGGCTGTGTGTTGTGTGTTGTGTGTTTTTATAAAACTTGAACCAAATACTCAATTAGTATGCCTCATGTAAATTATCAAACAAATAAGATTAAAATTCTTTGGCAAAGGCAGCAATTAGCTGTTGTTACACTCCATTAAATAGCCAATCTTTAC
Source organism: Episyrphus balteatus (assembly GCF_945859705.1). Taxonomy (NCBI): domain Eukaryota; kingdom Metazoa; phylum Arthropoda; class Insecta; order Diptera; family Syrphidae; genus Episyrphus; species Episyrphus balteatus. The sequence goes on from NC_079135.1 coordinate 71,242,719, forward strand.
TTCATGGTTTAGTTAATATGTAAACCTATAGCTTAATAATTATTATTTTCAAAGCATCAATTGAAACTCAAACGTGCACAACTAATTGCGTATCAGAGAAATCAGTCAGTGAAGATTGAAACCCATAACTTTGTTGAATTTAATACTTCTCTAACTTTTCTCCTTCAATTTTATCTATTTTTTTTTTTTTTTTTTTTTTGATTCAGTTAAAATTAAGAGAGAAAATGTTTTAGTAATTTTATCACCTTCAATTTTTTTTAAACGTATATTGGCCACTTTCGGTTTTCTTAATTGACTTGCATGCCACCTACAATATATTTTTGAGCTTTTGTTTTACTCAAAAAGGCCTCTCTATAAGCTCATATATGTAGAATCGTTGTGTTGCATTATTAATAGGAGATTTTTAATTATTTTACTTTGGTAAGACTAATTATGGTAAAGCTACGTACGCAAGAAAAACAATAACAAAATTAAAAAAAAAAAAATAGTAATAAAATTATTGAGGCTTCATATTGCAATCACGTTTGATGAGGCAATGGCGTTCAGCTTGAAGGCTTGGATGGTCTTCTGTATAGACGTAAAATTTCTATTTAGTTTCAGCTTATTCTTTGTTTTATTTTTGTGACCATAATTTTTTGTGGCTCCAAGTGTTTTGGTCTGGGTATTTAATATTTTTTTTTTTTTTTAATTTTTTTTATCGACGGCAATTTGAGGTCTTGACGAATTAAAATTCATTTTATTTAGGGCAATTAACTAGATTAAATGAGCAATCAAAAGGCATTATGCGACACTTTCAGTTATTAACTATATGTGCGAATTATTTCTTGACCTTCGTTTGACGAAAAAAACAACTTTTGCTCAATATGTTAATTTTAGTATAATTTATTATATTGAGTTTTGCATGAATTATTGGTTGTTTATTTTGCAAACTTTAAAAATTTTTGCTTGTTTTATTAAATTTATTTAATTGTTAATCTCTCCAAGTTCTTAGGTCAGTTAAGAATCTGATTTTTGTAACCCCTGTTCAACTCAGTTGCATGTAATACTATACTAGTTGTTTTATTAAACTGGGGTTGGTATAGTTAATGGTGCTAAAGTGATAAAAAATCTTGATTTGAAACGTTTACATATATAGATAGTAGGTATACAAATTAAAAATGGAATTTGTATTTGTTCATTGCAAATGGCAGGTCAACTGAATAAGTTAATACAGCCTGGATTTGAGTTTTTAAATTTTTTTCGTAAATTGTTGGAACCGATTTTTATTTTTTAATTAGTTTAGTTTTAGAACAAAAATCTGGTATGCTTTTCTGAAGAAATTATTATTCGGCACATCCCATCCGTTTTCAAAAAGTTAATTATACGATTTGATATTCGAAGTGCGATAATTTGCGAAATTAGCTCATTTGAGCTGTAGTAGAAAAAAGGCTATTATCAGTGAGTGTTTCAAAACTGAGTTTCAGGAAATTCTTTTGTAGGCTCAGATATCACTGGTCGACAAAAAAAAAAAAACAAAAGTCGGGAGCAAGAACTTTGTAAGGTGAATTTAATTGACTTTAGTGTGCTGAATTAAAAACTGTTTACAGATTTATTCTATCACGTCTAGTTTTTCAGCTACACTCTACACACATCAATATTTTTGCTATAAAATCTCAAAAACTAATTTTCAATTAAGTTCTTTTTGATGTTTAGTTTTTGTTAGTCCAAATCAGAAGACGCAAACTGGACCGTTTATTACTTTGAAAAAAAAAAAAAAAACAATCAAGATTTTGAGATACGTATCATAAATTTCTTTTTCCAAAATCTTTGAGTAAAAAAAATTATTTAAAAAAAAATTATTACCTTTAGGACGTTTTAATATGGCGTTTTGAAAGTGCATAAGTAGTTTTGCAAAATAAAATTTGACGCGTTTTTGACCTATTAATATTCAAGTATTTCAAAAACGTGACGTGCCAGTGAAATTTTGAAAAATCCTTTAGAAAAAAGGGTTGGGTTAAAACTCTATTTTCGTTGACGACAGGTATTTGAAGTTTTCAGAGATGCACTCCTTCTCTACCTTCTCTTGTTCAATTACTGGGATGTCAGAAACTCCAAGTGACACATACCTGCATGTGCATGCATACATACATAATAAAAATGAAAACTTTATTTCTTCATTTGAAAAGAAAGTGTTTTGTTCAATAAATTACTCAAATACAAAATGAAAAAAAAATATATTACATTTTCTCATAATTTAAATCTAAAGTTTAGTAAATTGTTAATTTAATTAACAATTCCATCTCTCAAGAAACATAAAACACCAACATGCAGTAGTAAAGTAATTCGCTAACATAAAAAACAAATGAGTTCCTATTTTAGTTTTGTTTTGAAGTCATTCATCTACGAATAGCACCTCAATGAACACGCGTTGCACTTTCATATCTCACAAAAGGCGGATATAGATATACGTTGTTTTGTACCGTCTACCGTGTCATTCCTAATGACCACTTGGCTTTGGTTAAACCGCATTCGGGCAAACAAACGTAGATAAATAACCGTCTATCTCTATAGTCGTGGTTTCTCCTTTAACAAAAATTAAAACCGCAATCAACGTTTTCATAAAATTGTACGTTGGTTTGCTTCTACTTCCAAGCCTGCAAACTTATTAACGATGCCATTGCATATTATTAAAGAGTTGCCATAATGTTATTTTATTTAATACAGATAATACACTGTAGGTACACTTGTGCAATATGACTGCTGTTTGATTAAAGGTCATAATATTTTCAAGGGAAAGTAAAAAGGTACCTATTACAGTAATAATTTAATTTATATACTTGGAGTTTACTGTGAACTTATAACTGTAAACCAAAACTTGTTTCGAGACTTTGTTCGGGAGATATGTATCTGCTTCTGCATATCTGCCTCCGAATGTAAGAAAAACAATGTTTGGATGCAAATAACTCCGCAACCAGACCTCCAACAAACTCTTGCTTTCCAGTTATGAATATATCTTGAAAAGACCTTTCTTTTGAAGTATCATTCTATGAATTTGGAGGAAATTTTTTAAAATCAATTTTTTTTCGAAAAGAGGTACCCCTTGAAAATTGTTTGAAGATCTTATAAAAATAAATTTGTAATTTATATCTGCTTCCGAATGTAAGAAAAAAATGTTTGGATGCAAATAACTCAGCTACTAGGCCTACAAACAAATTTTGGTCTTCTGTTATAAATAAACTTCAAATTGCTCATTTTTATGTTAAATTTATTACCTCAAAATATTTTGTTTACTGGAACAGTTACATATTTAACAAAGCAAACTTATATATCTGCATATTTTAATTGCTAGAGTTAAAATAACACAATCAACACTGTAAACATACTCAATAGCTATAAACGCTTATTCCAACACCGCATGAATTCCTCTGAAATGGAGGCACAATAATAATTGTTCAAATTGATTTCCTCGTCTAAATTTTGCAATAAAATTTGTTGTGTGAATACTTTGGTATGAACGAGTGCATATATTTCCATATTATTTGTCATATGCATTATAAAGTCAGTCCTCTGAACGATCTTATTCCGAAGTCTAACGCGTTAGTCGCGCTATTGTTTCGCATTTACCATTTTCAAACACTTGGTCCGATTTCAACATTTGTACTCTTTTGTTCGTAATTGCGTTGGTTATGTGAAAAAAAATACAATAATTGTAACTGTTGTATACGTATTTCTATACTGACAAGGAAATTGCAGTTTACATGAGTAATACAAATGGAATGTAAATTGGTTGACATTAAAGTCACTGGAAATTGTTAAGTTCTACACTCAGATGAAGGAATAATAAATTTATTTCTTAAATAAGATCGAAAGTTTTGGTGCAAATATAGATCGATATCAAATATAAACACTTATTCACTTTTTGCAACCTGTTATTAAAATCTAAGAATAAATAAAAAATAACGTTTCACAATTCTTTTAAGATTTAAAAAAAAATTGTTTAACTCTATTTTATTTTCAACATTTGATGATGATAGTGATAGGGGTTGGTTGTTTCGATATGAACAGTACACCACCCACAACATGAATCACATTGGGCGTATGCGTAATATCTTACTTTATCGAAATAAAATTAATAAGTTTGATAATACAACAAATTGGCTTTTATGGAATATTATACTTACTTTCAAAATAATGACCATTCGAAATTGTACATACGAATTCAAAAGTTAACCATTTATAAATAAAGTTTATGTATTCTTGAAGTCAAAGTTGATTTCCATCATGATTAAGGACCTGGTTTTCAATTCCGAATTATCTCAAAGTAAACTAATTATGGAACTTTATTTAACTCCAATCAACTAAAAAAATTGGGAAGAGTACACAGAGAAAAATAAAAACTAATAGATTGTCTTATTAGGTTGTTTTATAAAGAAATCTTATTAAAATAAACGATTACAAAGATTTTTCAATAGAGATTTGTCATTATTTTTGTAGAGAAAATTTTCTTAAAATTTAAGTAAAACTTTATTTATTTTTCAACTTGTCCCTTAAACAAAAATTCTATAACCAAAATTTGTATATAGCAAGTTGGTTCAGGTGCGGTAAGTGTGCTGCCGGTAATTTAAAGTCTTCAGTTCGATTAATGATCGTAGGTTTTTTTTCTAGACAAAACCCTACAAATGCAGATTTTAAAACAATACGAAAAACCTAATTGTTTTAATAAGGTTTTCATCTTGTATGAAAACCATAGAGAAATCTTATTGTTTTTGTTCTATTTTATGTAACGTGACATTATGACAAAATCTAGATATATTTTAATTCATGCTAGTTAAAAACCACGGCTCGCTTGAATACATACTTGGTATAAATCATGCTTTTCATGCGATTTCCTAAAAGGTTTTATGAGTTTTGGTACATTCTTAACAAATAACACAAGCACATACAAAATTAGGACAAATTTATTCGATCCCAAAATTAACCCCAGAGCGACCGACTTGTCAAATAGAAAATTAGCAATGACTTTCTCATTGAAAATATGATTCCCTTTCTTTTGATCCCAAATACTGACGTCAGAACTTTTCTCAGATTCCAAAAAAAGGCTTAAGTTGGAGTAAACTCCTAAGTGGATTAAAAGTTTTTAGTTTTTAAATGATGTTACTGGATTAAGAAATATCTCTTGTTATATTTTTTTTATCATTGTAAGCTTATAATTAACGAGAAAAAACGCTGTCACGAATTGGTCTTTAAAATAAAATAAAATAAAATAAAATAAAATAAAATAAAATAAAATAAAATAAAATAAAATAAAATAAAATAAAATAAAATAAAATAAAATTTGCACTTCTGATGAAGTTGAGTCTGTTTTTGAGACACCAGAGATCAGTAGATACAAAACATTTTTGCTGTCTACTGTCTCTCAAAAATAAAAACAGACTCAACTTTATCAGAAGTGCAAATTTTCTTTTATTTTATTTTATTTTATTTTATTTTTTTTTTAATTTAATTTAATTTAATTTAATTTAATTTAATTTAATTTAATTTAATTTAATTTAATTTAATTTAATTTAATTTAATTTAATTTAATTTAATTTAATTTAATTTAATTTAATTTAATTTAATTTAATTTAATTTAATTTAATTTAATTTAATTTAATTTAATTTAATTTAATTTAATTTAATTTAATTTAATTTAATTTAATTTAATTTAATTTAATTTAATTTAATTTAATTTAATTTAATTTAATTTAATTTAATTTAATTTAATTTAATTTAATTTAATTTAATTTAATTTAATTTAATTTAATTTAATTTAATTTAATTTAATTTAATTTAATTTAATTTAATTTAATTTAATTTAATTTAATTTAATTTAATTTAATTTAATTTAATTTAATTTAATTTAATTTAATTTAATTTAATTTAATTTAATTTAATTTAATTTAATTTAATTTAATTTAATTTAATTTAATTTAATTTAATTTAATTTAATTTAATTTAATTTAATTTAATTTAATTTAATTTAATTTAATTTAATTTAATTTAATTTAATTTAATTTAATTTAATTTAATTTAATTTAATTTAATTTAATTTAATTTAATTTAATTTAATTTAATTTAATTTAATTTAATTTAATTTAATTTAATTTAATTTAATTTAATTTAATTTAATTTAATTTAATTTAATTTAATTTAATTTAATTTAATTTAATTTAATTTAATTTAATTTAATTTAATTTAATTTAATTTAATTTAATTTAATTTAATTTAATTTAATTTAATTTAATTTAATTTAATTTAATTTAATTTAATTTAATTTAATTTAATTTAATTTAATTTAATTTAATTTAATTTAATTTAATTTAATTTAATTTAATTTAATTTAATTTAATTTAATTTAATTTAATTTAATTTAATTTAATTTAATTTAATTTAATTTAATTTAATTTAATTTAATTTAATTTAATTTAATTTAATTTAATTTAATTTAATTTAATTTAATTTAATTTAATTTAATTTAATTTAATTTAATTTAATTTAATTTAATTTAATTTAATTTAATTTAATTTAATTTAATTTAATTTAATTTAATTTAATTTAATTTAATTTAATTTAATTTAATTTAATTTAATTTAATTTAATTTAATTTAATTTAATTTAATTTAATTTAATTTAATTTAATTTAATTTAATTTAATTTAATTTAATTTAATTTAATTTAATTTAATTTAATTTAATTTAATTTAATTTAATTTAATTTAATTTAATTTAATTTAATTTAATTTAATTTAATTTAATTTAATTTAATTTAATTTAATTTAATTTAATTTAATTTAATTTAATTTAATTTAATTTAATTTAATTTAATTTAATTTAATTTAATTTAATTTAATTTAATTTAATTTAATTTAATTTAATTTAATTTAATTTAATTTAATTTAATTTAATTTAATTTAATTTAATTTAATTTAATTTAATTTAATTTAATTTAATTTAATTTAATTTAATTTAATTTAATTTAATTTAATTTAATTTAATTTAATTTAATTTAATTTAATTTAATTTAATTTAATTTAATTTAATTTAATTTAATTTAATTTAATTTAATTTAATTTAATTTAATTTAATTTAATTTAATTTAATTTAATTTAATTTAATTTAATTTAATTTAATTTAATTTAATTTAATTTAATTTAATTTAATTTAATTTAATTTAATTTAATTTAATTTAATTTAATTTAATTTAATTTAATTTAATTTAATTTAATTTAATTTAATTTAATTTAATTTAATTTAATTTAATTTAATTTAATTTAATTTAATTTAATTTAATTTAATTTAATTTAATTTAATTTAATTTAATTTAATTTAATTTAATTTAATTTAATTTAATTTAATTTAATTTAATTTAATTTAATTTAATTTAATTTAATTTAATTTAATTTAATTTAATTTAATTTAATTTAATTTAATTTAATTTAATTTAATTTAATTTAATTTAATTTAATTTAATTTAATTTAATTTAATTTAATTTAATTTAATTTAATTTAATTTAATTTAATTTAATTTAATTTAATTTAATTTAATTTAATTTAATTTAATTTAATTTAATTTAATTTAATTTAATTTAATTTAATTTAATTTAATTTAATTTAATTTAATTTAATTTAATTTAATTTAATTTAATTTAATTTAATTTAATTTAATTTAATTTAATTTAATTTAATTTAATTTAATTTAATTTAATTTAATTTAATTTAATTTAATTTAATTTAATTTAATTTAATTTAATTTAATTTAATTTAATTTAATTTAATTTAATTTAATTTAATTTAATTTAATTTAATTTAATTTAATTTAATTTAATTTAATTTAATTTAATTTAATTTAATTTAATTTAATTTAATTTAATTTAATTTAATTTAATTTAATTTAATTTAATTTAATTTAATTTAATTTAATTTAATTTAATTTAATTTAATTTAATTTAATTTAATTTAATTTAATTTAATTTAATTTAATTTAATTTAATTTAATTTAATTTAATTTAATTTAATTTAATTTAATTTAATTTAATTTAATTTAATTTAATTTAATTTAATTTAATTTAATTTAATTTAATTTAATTTAATTTAATTTAATTTAATTTAATTTAATTTAATTTAATTTAATTTAATTTAATTTAATTTAATTTAATTTAATTTAATTTAATTTAATTTAATTTAATTTAATTTAATTTAATTTAATTTAATTTAATTTAATTTAATTTAATTTAATTTAATTTAATTTAATTTAATTTAATTTAATTTAATTTAATTTAATTTAATTTAATTTAATTTAATTTAATTTAATTTAATTTAATTTAATTTAATTTAATTTAATTTAATTTAATTTAATTTAATTTAATTTAATTTAATTTAATTTAATTTAATTTAATTTAATTTAATTTAATTTAATTTAATTTAATTTAATTTAATTTAATTTAATTTAATTTAATTTAATTTAATTTAATTTAATTTAATTTAATTTAATTTAATTTAATTTAATTTAATTTAATTTAATTTAATTTAATTTAATTTAATTTAATTTAATTTAATTTAATTTAATTTAATTTAATTTAATTTAATTTAATTTAATTTAATTTAATTTAATTTAATTTAATTTTATTTGATTTGATTTGATTTGATTTGATTTGATTTGATTTGATTTGATTTGATTTGATTTGATTTGATTTGATTTGATTTGATTTGATTTGATTTGATTTGATTTGATTTGATTTGATTTGATTTGATTTGATTTGATTTGATTTGATTTGATTTGATTTGATTTGATTTGATTTGATTTGATTTGATTTGATTTGATTTGATTTGATTTGATTTGATTTGATTTGATTTGATTTGATTTGATTTGATTTGATTTGATTTGATTTGATTTGATTTGATTTGATTTGATTTGATTTGATTTGATTTGATTTGATTTGATTTGATTTGATTTGATTTGATTTGATTTGATTTGATTTGATTTGATTTGATTTGATTTGATTTGATTTGATTTGATTTGATTTGATTTGATTTGATTTGATTTGATTTGATTTGATTTGATTTGATTTGATTTGATTTGATTTGATTTGATTTGATTTGATTTGATTTGATTTGATTTGATTTGATTTGATTTGATTTGATTTGATTTGATTTGATTTGATTTGATTTGATTTGATTTGATTTGATTTGATTTGATTTGATTTGATTTGATTTGATTTGATTTGATTTGATTTGATTTGATTTGATTTGATTTGATTTGATTTGATTTTATTTGATTTTATTTGATTTGATTTGATTTGATTTGATTTGATTTGATTTGATTTGATTTGATTTGATTTTATTTTATTTTATTTTATTTTATTTTATTTTATTTTATTTTATTTTATTTTATTTTATTTTATTTAAAATGTTTTTTTAAAAAGCATTTATTTATTTATTTTTTTTAAATGTTAAAATAATTGTAATTTTTATTCAAAAAAGTGAGTTAATTTATTGTTTTAAAATTATTGTCATTATACAATTATACTAATAATGTAAATTTTTGTTTAAATTAAGTTCTCTGAAGAAGGCAGCAACCCCTGCCGAAACGTCGGGAAAGTAAATGTAACTTTACTGTTTCATTGCAATAATTAATACGACCAAAAAAGCCGACGGAAAATACATTTTCCAACCCAAACTACTAAAAAAATAATATCATTTGTTAACATACACATAATTTCAAATGAGAAAAAAAACTTTTAACATTTTGGGGGGCCATCTATCGTCAAAATAAAAATCTGCAAAAATTAGTCGATTATTTTTTTTTTTAATTTGGAATTTGATTCACGAAAAACCCTTAAATAGCGAATGCCCACCTAGTGCGTATATCATTTCGAACTTGGAGTTCTGCAATTAAGACCAGGCTTTCAGCTTCATTAAAATGTTTGATGTGTGTAACGCGCTGATTAATAGATTGGTTCGATTTAAACTTTAAAGTGATATTAAACTGCTTCTTGCTAATGTTTTGTTGTTAATATTAAAATATCGGCTTTTGTTTTAACTTCCCGGCTTTTCTCATTTTTTTGTGCTTAACGCAAAATTACGGGGAAACATGTTTAAAAACAATGAATAAAACTATGAAAAACCAATCAAAACTAATTGAGTTCATTAGCACTACGTTTTGGGTGAGCGACTTGAAACGGAAGTCTAATATGTATTCGTCATAACTATATTCCGATTGCATTTCCTGTTTAAATACATATAAAAATTATTTCGAACACACTTGTCCAGTTATTCAGTGCTTATGTAGTTTCTCACAAACATGGGAATCACCATTTTGTTATTCATAAAACATAAGTTAAAGCAATCAAACCAACAATTATGTCTCACTTATGCAGGTATAGCAGGTGCTCTCTTGTCTTTAAAAAAAAATTGTATGTTGCCTTGAATTTCACTTTCATATGTCAGATTAGTTGTGAGCTCGTGTCTGCCCAACAACAAAATACAAAAGGCACATGCACAGCAGCTATTCATTAGTTTAAATTCGTTCATTTCTTTTTGTGCAAATAATTATAAACTCCTTTATGTACCTCTACGAAATAGCTTTATTAAAAGACTTGGCAGTAAAATATCTTCCATCTGGTGAAGATGTTGGAATCTTACCTGATTTAATCTGATTTTCCCATGCCCATGCCACTCTGCCACCTTTTATGCATTGTTTGATTGAATCTCATAACGGCACAAGGAAAAAAAGGGTATTGCACTTGAAATCATCTTTGAATCATGCTTATGCGTAATTAATTTTAAGTCTTGATCTGGTGTTTGATACAAAGTTTAAGGCTTGGAAGAGTTAAATCTTGATTGCATGAGTCAAAGCTGACGCCTCAATGAATGATGTTAATGTTTCTCTCTGTTTTGTTTTTATTATAGGGACTGACTCTTACCCAGGTATTAACATTGGCCTGTGAGGCTTATTACTTTGTCTACTAAAATGCAATGTTTGAAAACTAACTTCAGCTTAAGCCATACAAACTTTTTTAAAACCTGTTGAATTGCGCTGCTTAGAACAGGTAGGTTAGGTTAGGTTAGGTTAGGTTAGGTTAGGTTAGGTTAGGTTAGGTTAGGTTAGGTTAGGTTAGGTTAGGTTAGGTTAGGTTAGGTTAGGTTAGGTTAGGTTAGGTTAGGTTAGGTTAGGTTAGGTTAGGTTAGGTTAGGTTAGGTTAGGTTAGGTTAGGTTAGGTTAGGTTAGGTTAGGTTAGGTTAGGTTAGGTTAGGTTAGGTTAGGTTAGGTTAGGTTAGGTTAGGTTAGGTTAGGTTAGGTTAGGTTAGGTTAGGTTAGGTTAGGTTAGGTTAGGTTAGGTTAGGTTAGGTTAGGTTAGGTTAGGTTAGGTTAGGTTAGGTTAGGTTAGGTTAGGTTAGGTTAGGTTAGGTTAGGTTAGGTTAGGTTAGGTTAGGTTAGGTTAGGTTAGGTTAGGTTAGGTTAGGTTAGGTTAGGTTAGGTTAGGTTAGGTTAGGTTAGGTTAGGTTAGGTTAGGTTAGGTTAGGTTAGGTTAGGTTAGGTTAGGTTAGGTTAGGTTAGGTTAGGTTAGGTTAGGTTAGGTTAGGTTAGGTTAGGTTAGGTTAGGTTAGGTTAGGTTAGGTTAGGTTAGGTTAGGTTAGGTTAGGTTAGGTTAGGTTAGGTTAGGTTAGGTTAGGTTAGGTTAGGTTAGGTTAGGTTAGGTTAGGTTAGGTTAGGTTAGGTTAGGTTAGGTTAGGTTAGGTTAGGTTAGGTTAGGTTAGGTTAGGTTAGGTTAGGTTAGGTTAGGTTAGGTTAGGTTAGGTTAGGTTAGGTTAGGTTAGGTTAGGTTAGGTTAGGTTAGGTTAGGTTAGGTTAGGTTAGGTTAGGTTAGGTTAGGTTAGGTTAGGTTAGGTTAGGTTAGGTTAGGTTAGGTTAGGTTAGGTTAGGTTAGGTTAGGTTAGGTTAGGTTAGGTTAGCAAAAATAACTTTAACTTTGTTTATGCAAAATCATATTTTAAAAGCTTTATTATAAATTAAATCTTTATTCTATTTTCAGACATGCCATAATGGAGCCCATGACCGCTCTAGTTCTAGCATTTCAGCTAATAGCATTGTTCTCAATAGCAGGAGCTTTAGTTTTGTACTTGCTGTGTAAGGTCCGAAGTACACTGGCACCGTTCTAGTGACAAGTGCTGATAGTGCCTTGGGACTCCAACTATGCACACATTTGGCCAATAGAGGATGTCGGGTTTTTGCCGGAATGAAAGACCCAGTCGATTCGATTCCCGCTAAACTCCTTAGAAATTGGATTAAAATGAAAGAGGTCACTGTTGAACCTGCACAAGGTTCAATCACTATAATGCAATTAGATGTTACTCGAGAAGATATTTTACGCGAAGCCACAGAAGCAATGGGTTCTCACTTGAATGCTGGTGAACGAGGAATAAGTGCAGTTATAAACACAAGTGGATGCATTTATCGTGGAAGAATTGAGAACCAGGATGTCCAACAGTGGGAAACAATGCTGAAGACAAATATATTAGGATCGTTGAGGGTTGCTAAGGCTTTTGTAAGCTTACTTCGACCAACTCGTGGACGTCTTATTTATCTTGGTGCCGGAAATGATGGGGACGAATTAGTAGCATTCAATGCATCACGAGTTGCTGTAGAAAAGTGTGCTGAAGAACTTCGCAAGGAACTACAGCCGTATGGTATAAGTGTAGTAGCTTTGGATACAAATGGTGTACCAGCTGATTCTTTGTTCCGAGCACCGATACCGCATGGTAAGTAAATTTAATTTTTCAACTAACTTAACTGAACTTAATTTCTAATTTTTTTTTGTTTGATTCCAAGTTATATCTGACTGCGAGGGTGCCCCAACACAGTACTCAGCTGAAGTTCTTACTTCCAGTGCCTTAACAGCCATTGAACATGCTCTCTGGGATATCAGACCAAATGAGAGATACCAATTAGCGGTGCCACAAAACAAGTATAACATAACGTTGCCATGCAGGTCATCATTCCGTTTAAGAATGGACATGGGTGCCGTACAGAAGGTCTAATTTAGTTTTAGACTTTTTCGTGTTGAAACTTACTAAAAAAAAAAAAAAAATAAATAAAAATCGACATGAATTTTGTGCCATCTGGTGGCAATCAATGATTTTGATTACAAAACAAAAACGGGACAAAATTCACAGACGAAAAAGTTGATTGATTTATGATAAATTATAATCTTATTTAATTCATAATAATTATATGTATTATCTGTTGGAATTTGTATATACCTTACCTATTTTATAGCCAAACATTACTTGTAAATATTTTTTTTTTATTATTAAAACATTATATCATTGTGTTAATTTTATGTTTACCTATCTTTAAAGCAAAATTGTTTTCTTCTTTAAAAACCTTTTTATTGGAAAAGTAATAAAAAAAACTAATATAATAAATGTGATTTATTTATATTTTTTATTGTTGAAAATGTATGGAAATTTTGTTAAAAAATTAATAAACTCGACATATAAATGGAACATTTTATTATGATGATGCAAAACTCGAAAAATGTGGGTCCAATTCAAAACACAACGGAAACACTTAACATAACAGAAAACACTTTATTGTATTTAAACAGTGAATCCATTGAAACCAAATGAATACTTTTAAAAGAAATGACGCACAATTTTAAACGATTAAGTAAAATGCTAAAGCCATTTTAGTAAGTTACTATCAAACAGTCTACTTTTCAACTTAGTAACTTACAAATAGCCTGTTTTCACTAGAGCCCAAAAGAGCTAATTTCATAAATTATCTCATTTGTCAAATCGCATTGAAAATGAAATTTAATTTCAAATTTGAACTGACCTAATTTGTGCTTTGAAAGTGCTAGAACAAGGAAATTCGATAACGTGTGTTTAAAAATTCAACTAAGTTGCTAAAAGTTAGGCTAGGCGCACACATGCGATTTTGATCGCGCGATTATTCAGTCGCAAATTAGATGACAACAATTTCAATGACTGAAGACACAACTTTCAAATTTTTAATCGCGGGAAGCATGTGTGAGCACAGGCATTGAAATCCTTGTGATCCATTTTTTCGACTAAATAATCGCGCGACTAAAATCGCATGTGTGCGCCTAGCCTAAGGCAGAAGTGGGAGCAGTCTTGAAGAAGACTCAATCAGTTCATGGTTGCTAACTAAAAACTTGGCTGAAATCTAGTCTGAATATACCTAATGCTGCTTTACTTGATTGCGTAAGTGATAAAAATGTTTAAAACGAGACAAAAGTTTAAAACGAGAAATTCTCCTAAAACCAATATTATTTATAACATTTTATCGATTTCATTATTGGATTATAATGCTTCAATATTATTCATAAATTTAAATTAATTGAAAGAAGAGAATAAAAAGACAATCATAAAAAAAAGTTCGCTGCTCAACTCTTTTAATTAAATGAATTTCTTTGCTAAAAATTTTCCATTTATTTGGTTTTCATTTTTAATTTATAGATTTAGGTGTACTAAATAGAAATCTTAATGCAACTTTGAGTTTTTTTAATCAATTTAACGCAAGATGTTAGAGCGGCCAGACATAATAAGACAAATTCATTAGTCAGCTTTCAGGTGGAATCAATAAAAAAGAATAAATTCAGGGTTAATTCTCTACTGTGACCCTTATTGTACCCTCATAAGTTTCATAAAAAAATTTTCCAATAAGTCCATCCATTTGTTAAAATTTTCCCATCCGGTTTTTGACTTAAAACTATGTATTAAGAGCATTGAATTTTGAAACAAAATCGGGGTGAAATCGGCTAACGCAATAGTCGAGTCAAAAAACGATAATTTTGTTCCAAAAATGGTCGATTTTGTTTATCAATTTTATCAACTATCGCACTAGCCGATTTCAACCCAGTTCTTAATTACATACAATTTTGAAAAAAAAAGTTCGATATTTTGTTTGCAATTTTTTTTTTCAAAAAACTATTTCTTAAAACAGTTTTTTTTTTTTTTTAAATAAAAGAAAAAATTATTGGCCATTACGACTGTCGTTTAACTTTCGATGCGATAAAAGTCGATAGAATCGATAAATATCTCTTTTGGTATTGTGTATTTCTTTCGATTGCAAAGTTATTGTAAACGAAAAAGAACGAAAGATAAAACAAAAAATATCGTTAACAATAAAGATTCACAATACCGAATTTCATTTTTGTTATGATCGACTATCGACAAAAGTCGTTTATCGATAAACAAACGAAACTCGCAATAAGGGCCATTGGCTTTATAAAAGGGTATTATTAAATATTTTTGTTTCACGTCCTGGCTAAATAAAGGATAATAATCCTCGCCCTCTGATTCACACTGTATCTATAGTTGACGATAATTATAGCCGCAGATATGTTCACCGTTTTTCTGCTGCAAAATTTTAAAAATATTCCATAGGTTTTTACTCATCGCTGACAAAACTTAACTGAGTTAAAATGTATCAGCTTATGAATACATACTGATTATTTGTATATTTATGGTGTATAATTAATTTTATTAATATCTAATTTTGTTCCCAATTTTTGTAGAAGAAATATTTTCTTTTTTTGATCATTTTTATAACAACTAAAAGTAAATTCGATTTTATACTTAGAACCAATAAAGCCATTTAAATGGAAAAAAAATAGTTTTTTTGTTGCATTGATTAAATATAAAGTAATTCAACGAGATACGATTATTCATATTTTGATATAAAATCATAACGCAGCACAGATGCTCTCAAAATGTCACCGGCCGATGCAACTGGTTTTTCTGGCGTTTTTCCCGGCAAATGAACAAGAACATCAGCACCAATAATGCTTTGTAGTCTACTGCTAATCTGTAGAAAAGTGAATTAATAATATTAATAGAAAACATGTAAGAATGAATTTGAGTTTTTACTTGATTTCCATTGACTGAAGCATAGAGACGTCCATTTTTACTAGTTACCGAAGCACGAACATATTCGGGTCTAGGATCAAGATCAATATTATCGTTTTGAAGCTGAAAAAAATAAATATTTTAAGCTTGGAATTAACAAACGATGAGGCACTTTTAAACAATTAAAGGATAAAAGTGTGTACTTAAAACTTTATTTTGCAAGCGCTTAAATTATAAATTGAACTCACAGTAACTTGAATTGTTGCCAACTCGCATTTATCCCTCTCCCAACCGGAAGCCCAACGAATGACTGGCAGTGCAAACAAATGAAATGTTACAAAAGCTGATACTGGATTTCCTGGTAGACCAAAGAAATATTTTCCGTTACTAGTATTTGATGCAAAGGTCATGGGTTTTCTGTGTTAATTAAACCAAAATTTCAATAAATTACAAACCAAAATAATTGGGATTTTAAAAATGAGACTTACCCAGGTTTCATATTAATTCGTCCAAAATTAATTTGAAAACCTAGTTTCTCTAAAACCGGTTTTATATAATCTTTATCGCCCATTGAAACACCTCCACTGCAAATAATGAAATCTACTGATTGATAAATTTCTTCAACTGCAGCTTTAAGTGACTCGAAACTGAAACAAAATTAGTTAGGTTATATATCACGAATACTGAATTATTACTTACTCATCTCTCAAGACACTCTTCATCATGCAATCGAAATTAAAATAGGCCAACAATTCTTCCAGCATTGTTGTATTTGAATCGTAGATTTTACCCGAAACTTCCACATCATCTGGGGCTAGAAGTTCACTGCCAGTGGAAATAACAGCTATTTTTGGTTTCTTAAATTGAATAGTTTTTCCAACAGAAGCTAAAATTGATTTAACCACAACTTCGGAATGATCGGCGCTAGGAAAGAGTTGAGTGCCTTTTCTTAGGTCACATCCAATCGGCCTAAGTTAAATGAATATTAATAATTTGTTTTATAGGTGAAACTATATGCTATACTATATATTATGTTATGTACAAACCTTATATCTAGATTAGCCTTAGGTTCAACCAAGATCTCCACTAAATCTTCATTGCCCTGTTTTGTAGTACGCAAAAGTTTAGTGTCTTCTATTTGAATAACACAGTCTGCATGATTTGGAATTGGGGCACCGGTATTTATTTTGAAACATTCATCTTCTTGAAGTTCATAGTCCGAAACCTATGACAGAAACCATCAAAGTATGAAATAAGAAGAACAAATCTGTTTCAATTTAAATTTTTAGAGAAAAAATTGTAAAAATTGAGTGACACTGACAATATTGCATTAAAGTTAAATGTCTCTAAGTCAAACATTTTATCGCTAAAAGATGATTATTCATCTGGTTCAGATAGTAGTCCCCTTTAATTCTATCAAAAAAATGTAGAAATACATTACTTCATCCCCTTCTCTTTTTTATCGAGCTTTTCATCACATCAGGAAAATTTTCTTATTTGGAAAAAATCATTTTTCACTTCAATAACAAAAAAACGTGAAAAACATTAAAAACAAATTATAGGGCTATTTTTAAGCTATCCACCATTCTATAGTTGTTTGAGCAAATTGTTATTATCTTTGTAATTCATTTCTAAGGTCAACTAAATGCTGGTGTTTTTGCATTTGCTTGTACCAAAAGTTTTAAGTCCTACTTTTCTTTTTATTTTTTAATATGAACATCTAATGGCCTTAAATTATATATAAAAAAAAAATACTTCAGAGCCGAGACCAAACCTAATATACATACATACTATACATACAGCGTGTCCGGTAATTCTATCGGAAGCAGTTCAAAAAAGTTTAATTCAAAACACAACGGAAACACTTAACATAACAGAAAACACTTTATTGTATTTAAACAGTGAATCCATTGAAACCAAATGAATACTTTTAAAAGAAATGACGCACAATTTTAAACGATTAAGTAAAATGCTAAAGCCATTTTAGTAAGTTACTATCAAACAGTCTACTTTTCAACTTAGTAACTTACAAATAGCCTGTTTTCACTAGAGCCCAAAAGAGCTAATTTCATAAATTATCTCATTTGTCAAATCGCATTGAAAATGAAATTTAATTTCAAATTTGAACTGACCTAATTTGTGCTTTGAAAGTGCTAGAACAAGGAAATTCGATAACGTGTGTTTAAAAATTCAACTAAGTTGCTAAAAGTTAGGCTAGGCGCACACATGCGATTTTGATCGCGCGATTATTCAGTCGCAAATTAGATGACAACAATTTCAATGACTGAAGACACAACTTTCAAATTTTTAATCGCGGGAAGCATGTGTGAGCACAGGCATTGAAATCCTTGTGATCCATTTTTTCGACTAAATAATCGCGCGACTAAAATCGCATGTGTGCGCCTAGCCTAAGGCAGAAGTGGGAGCAGTCTTGAAGAAGACTCAATCAGTTCATGGTTGCTAACTAAAAACTTGGCTGAAATCTAGTCTGAATATACCTAATGCTGCTTTACTTGATTGCGTAAGTGATAAAAATGTTTAAAACGAGACAAAAGTTTAAAACGAGAAATTCTCCTAAAACCAATATTATTTATAACATTTTATCGATTTCATTATTGGATTATAATGCTTCAATATTATTCATAAATTTAAATTAATTGAAAGAAGAGAATAAAAAGACAATCATAAAAAAAAGTTCGCTGCTCAACTCTTTTAATTAAATGAATTTCTTTGCTAAAAATTTTCCATTTATTTGGTTTTCATTTTTAATTTATAGATTTAGGTGTACTAAATAGAAATCTTAATGCAACTTTGAGTTTTTTTAATCAATTTAACGCAAGATGTTAGAGCGGCCAGACATAATAAGACAAATTCATTAGTCAGCTTTCAGGTGGAATCAATAAAAAAGAATAAATTCAGGGTTAATTCTCTACTGTGACCCTTATTGTACCCTCATAAGTTTCATAAAAAAATTTTCCAATAAGTCCATCCATTTGTTAAAATTTTCCCATCCGGTTTTTGACTTAAAACT
This sequence comes from Episyrphus balteatus, assembly GCF_945859705.1. NCBI lineage: Eukaryota > Metazoa > Arthropoda > Insecta > Diptera > Syrphidae > Episyrphus > Episyrphus balteatus. The sequence goes on from NC_079135.1 coordinate 71,261,640, forward strand.
ATGTATTAAGAGCATTGAATTTTGAAACAAAATCGGGGTGAAATCGGCTAACGCAATAGTCGAGTCAAAAAACGATAATTTTGTTCCAAAAATGGTCGATTTTGTTTATCAATTTTATCAACTATCGCACTAGCCGATTTCAACCCAGTTCTTAATTACATACAATTTTGAAAAAAAAAGTTCGATATTTTGTTTGCAATTTTTTTTTTCAAAAAACTATTTCTTAAAACAGTTTTTTTTTTTTTTTAAATAAAAGAAAAAATTATTGGCCATTACGACTGTCGTTTAACTTTCGATGCGATAAAAGTCGATAGAATCGATAAATATCTCTTTTGGTATTGTGTATTTCTTTCGATTGCAAAGTTATTGTAAACGAAAAAGAACGAAAGATAAAACAAAAAATATCGTTAACAATAAAGATTCACAATACCGAATTTCATTTTTGTTATGATCGACTATCGACAAAAGTCGTTTATCGATAAACAAACGAAACTCGCAATAAGGGCCATTGGCTTTATAAAAGGGTATTATTAAATATTTTTGTTTCACGTCCTGGCTAAATAAAGGATAATAATCCTCGCCCTCTGATTCACACTGTATCTATAGTTGACGATAATTATAGCCGCAGATATGTTCACCGTTTTTCTGCTGCAAAATTTTAAAAATATTCCATAGGTTTTTACTCATCGCTGACAAAACTTAACTGAGTTAAAATGTATCAGCTTATGAATACATACTGATTATTTGTATATTTATGGTGTATAATTAATTTTATTAATATCTAATTTTGTTCCCAATTTTTGTAGAAGAAATATTTTCTTTTTTTGATCATTTTTATAACAACTAAAAGTAAATTCGATTTTATACTTAGAACCAATAAAGCCATTTAAATGGAAAAAAAATAGTTTTTTTGTTGCATTGATTAAATATAAAGTAATTCAACGAGATACGATTATTCATATTTTGATATAAAATCATAACGCAGCACAGATGCTCTCAAAATGTCACCGGCCGATGCAACTGGTTTTTCTGGCGTTTTTCCCGGCAAATGAACAAGAACATCAGCACCAATAATGCTTTGTAGTCTACTGCTAATCTGTAGAAAAGTGAATTAATAATATTAATAGAAAACATGTAAGAATGAATTTGAGTTTTTACTTGATTTCCATTGACTGAAGCATAGAGACGTCCATTTTTACTAGTTACCGAAGCACGAACATATTCGGGTCTAGGATCAAGATCAATATTATCGTTTTGAAGCTGAAAAAAATAAATATTTTAAGCTTGGAATTAACAAACGATGAGGCACTTTTAAACAATTAAAGGATAAAAGTGTGTACTTAAAACTTTATTTTGCAAGCGCTTAAATTATAAATTGAACTCACAGTAACTTGAATTGTTGCCAACTCGCATTTATCCCTCTCCCAACCGGAAGCCCAACGAATGACTGGCAGTGCAAACAAATGAAATGTTACAAAAGCTGATACTGGATTTCCTGGTAGACCAAAGAAATATTTTCCGTTACTAGTATTTGATGCAAAGGTCATGGGTTTTCTGTGTTAATTAAACCAAAATTTCAATAAATTACAAACCAAAATAATTGGGATTTTAAAAATGAGACTTACCCAGGTTTCATATTAATTCGTCCAAAATTAATTTGAAAACCTAGTTTCTCTAAAACCGGTTTTATATAATCTTTATCGCCCATTGAAACACCTCCACTGCAAATAATGAAATCTACTGATTGATAAATTTCTTCAACTGCAGCTTTAAGTGACTCGAAACTGAAACAAAATTAGTTAGGTTATATATCACGAATACTGAATTATTACTTACTCATCTCTCAAGACACTCTTCATCATGCAATCGAAATTAAAATAGGCCAACAATTCTTCCAGCATTGTTGTATTTGAATCGTAGATTTTACCCGAAACTTCCACATCATCTGGGGCTAGAAGTTCACTGCCAGTGGAAATAACAGCTATTTTTGGTTTCTTAAATTGAATAGTTTTTCCAACAGAAGCTAAAATTGATTTAACCACAACTTCGGAATGATCGGCGCTAGGAAAGAGTTGAGTGCCTTTTCTTAGGTCACATCCAATCGGCCTAAGTTAAATGAATATTAATAATTTGTTTTATAGGTGAAACTATATGCTATACTATATATTATGTTATGTACAAACCTTATATCTAGATTAGCCTTAGGTTCAACCAAGATCTCCACTAAATCTTCATTGCCCTGTTTTGTAGTACGCAAAAGTTTAGTGTCTTCTATTTGAATAACACAGTCTGCATGATTTGGAATTGGGGCACCGGTATTTATTTTGAAACATTCATCTTCTTGAAGTTCATAGTCCGAAACCTATGACAGAAACCATCAAAGTATGAAATAAGAAGAACAAATCTGTTTCAATTTAAATTTTTAGAGAAAAAATTGTAAAAATTGAGTGACACTGACAATATTGCATTAAAGTTAAATGTCTCTAAGTCAAACATTTTATCGCTAAAAGATGATTATTCATCTGGTTCAGATAGTAGTCCCCTTTAATTCTATCAAAAAAATGTAGAAATACATTACTTCATCCCCTTCTCTTTTTTATCGAGCTTTTCATCACATCAGGAAAATTTTCTTATTTGGAAAAAATCATTTTTCACTTCAATAACAAAAAAACGTGAAAAACATTAAAAACAAATTATAGGGCTATTTTTAAGCTATCCACCATTCTATAGTTGTTTGAGCAAATTGTTATTATCTTTGTAATTCATTTCTAAGGTCAACTAAATGCTGGTGTTTTTGCATTTGCTTGTACCAAAAGTTTTAAGTCCTACTTTTCTTTTTATTTTTTAATATGAACATCTAATGGCCTTAAATTATATATAAAAAAAAAATACTTCAGAGCCGAGACCAAACCTAATATACATACATACTATACATACAGCGTGTCCGGTAATTCTATCGGAAGCAGTTCAAAAAAGTTTAATTCAAAACACAACGGAAACACTTAACATAACAGAAAACACTTTATTGTATTTAAACAGTGAATCCATTGAAACCAAATGAATACTTTTAAAAGAAATGACGCACAATTTTAAACGATTAAGTAAAATGCTAAAGCCATTTTAGTAAGTTACTATCAAACAGTCTACTTTTCAACTTAGTAACTTACAAATAGCCTGTTTTCACTAGAGCCCAAAAGAGCTAATTTCATAAATTATCTCATTTGTCAAATCGCATTGAAAATGAAATTTAATTTCAAATTTGAACTGACCTAATTTGTGCTTTGAAAGTGCTAGAACAAGGAAATTCGATAACGTGTGTTTAAAAATTCAACTAAGTTGCTAAAAGTTAGGCTAGGCGCACACATGCGATTTTGATCGCGCGATTATTCAGTCGCAAATTAGATGACAACAATTTCAATGACTGAAGACACAACTTTCAAATTTTTAATCGCGGGAAGCATGTGTGAGCACAGGCATTGAAATCCTTGTGATCCATTTTTTCGACTAAATAATCGCGCGACTAAAATCGCATGTGTGCGCCTAGCCTAAGGCAGAAGTGGGAGCAGTCTTGAAGAAGACTCAATCAGTTCATGGTTGCTAACTAAAAACATGGCTGAAATCTAGTCTGAATATACCTAATGCTGCTTTACTTGATTGCGTAAGTGATAAAAACGTTTAAAACGAGACAAAAGTTTAAAACGAGAAATTCTCCTAAAACCAATATTATTTATAACATTTTATCGATTTCATTATTGGATTATAATGCTTCAATATTATTCATAAATTTAAATTAATTGAAAGAAGAGAATAAAAAGACAATCATAAAAAAAAGTTCGCTGCTCAACTCTTTTAATTAAATGAATTTCTTTGCTAAAAATTTTCCATTTATTTGGTTTTCATTTTTAATTTATAGATTTAGGTGTACTAAATAGAAATCTTAATGCAACTTTGAGTTTTTTTAATCAATTTAACGCAAGATGTTAGAGCGGCCAGACATAATAAGACAAATTCATTAGTCAGCTTTCAGGTGGAATCAATAAAAAAGAATAAATTCAGGGTTAATTCTCTACTGTGACCCTTATTGTACCCTCATAAGTTTCATAAAAAAATTTTCCAATAAGTCCATCCATTTGTTAAATTTTTCCCATCCGGTTTTTGACTTAAAACTATGTATTAAGAGCATTGAATTTTGAAACAAAATCGGGGTGAAATCGGCTAACGCAATAGTCGAGTCAAAAAACGATAATTTTGTTCCAAAAATGGTCGATTTTGTTTATCAATTTTATCAACTATCGCACTAGCCGATTTCAACCCAGTTCTTAGTTACATACAATTTTGAAAAAAAAAGTTCGATATTTTGTTTGCAATTTTTTTTTCAAAAAACTATTTCTTAAAACAGTTTTTTTTTTTTTTAAATAAAAGAAAAAATTATTGGCCATTACGACTGTCGTTTAACTTTCGATGCGATAAAAGTCGATAGAATCGATAAATATCTCTTTTGGTATTGTGTATTTCTTTCGATTGCAAAGTTATTGTAAACGAAAAAGAACGAAAGATAAAACAAAAAATATCGTTAACAATAAAGATTCACAATACCGAATTTCATTTTTTTTATGATCGACTATCGACAAAAGTCGTTTATCGATAAACAAACGAAACTCGCAATAAGGGCCATTGGCTTTATAAAAGGGTATTATTAAATATTTTTGTTTCACGTCCTGGCTAAATAAAGGATAATAATCCTCGCCCTCTGATTCACACTGTATCTATAGTTGACGATAATTATAGCCGCAGATATGTTCACCGTTTTTCTGCTGCAAAATTTTAAAAATATTCCATAGGTTTTTACTCATCGCTGACAAAACTTAACTGAGTTAAAATGTATCAGCTTATGAATACATACTGATTATTTGTATATTTATGGTGTATAATTAATTTTATTAATATCTAATTTTGTTCCCAATTTTTGTAGAAGAAATATTTTCTTTTTTTGATCATTTTTATAACAACTAAAAGTAAATTCGATTTTATACTTAGAACCAATAAAGCCATTTAAATGGAAAAAAAATAGTTTTTTTGTTGCATTGATTAAATATAAAGTAATTCAACGAGATACGATTATTCATATTTTGATATAAAATCATAACGCAGCACAGATGCTCTCAAAATGTCACCGGCCGATGCAACTGGTTTTTCTGGCGTTTTTCCCGGCAAATGAACAAGAACATCAGCACCAATAATGCTTTGTAGTCTACTGCTAATCTGTAGAAAAGTGAATTAATAATATTAATAGAAAACATGTAAGAATGAATTTGAGTTTTTACTTGATTTCCATTGACTGAAGCATAGAGACGTCCATTTTTACTAGTTACCGAAGCACGAACATATTCGGGTCTAGGATCAAGATCAATATTATCGTTTTGAAGCTGAAAAAAATAAATATTTTAAGCTTGGAATTAACAAACGATGAGGCACTTTTAAACAATTAAAGGATAAAAGTGTGTACTTAAAACTTTATTTTGCAAGCGCTTAAATTATAAATTGAACTCACAGTAACTTGAATTGTTGCCAACTCGCATTTATCCCTCTCCCAACCGGAAGCCCAACGAATGGCTGGCAGTGCAAACAAATGAAATGTTACAAAAGCTGATACTGGATTTCCTGGTAGACCAAAGAAATATTTTCCGTTACTAGTATTTGATGCAAAGGTCATGGGTTTTCTGTGTTAATTAAACCAAAATTTCAATAAATTACAAACCAAAATAATTGGGATTTTAAAAATGAGACTTACCCAGGTTTCATATTAATTCGTCCAAAATTAATTTGAAAACCTAGTTTCTCTAAAACCGGTTTTATATAATCTTTATCGCCCATTGAAACACCTCCACTGCAAATAATGAAATCTACTGATTGATAAATTTCTTCAACTGCAGCTTTAAGTGACTCGAAACTGAAACAAAATTAGTTAGGTTATATATCACGAATACTGAATTATTACTTACTCATCTCTCAAGACACTCTTCATCATGCAATCGAAATTAAAATAGGCCAACAATTCTTCCAGCATTGTTGTATTTGAATCGTAGATTTTACCCGAAACTTCCACATCATCTGGGGCTAGAAGTTCACTGCCAGTGGAAATAACAGCTATTTTTGGTTTCTTAAATTGAATAGTTTTTCCAACAGAAGCTAAAATTGATTTAACCACAACTTCGGAATGATCGGCGCTAGGAAAGAGTTGAGTGCCTTTTCTTAGGTCACATCCAATCGGCCTAAGTTAAATGAATATTAATAATTTGTTTTATAGGTGAAACTATATGCTATACTATATATTATGTTATGTACAAACCTTATATCTAGATTAGCCTTAGGTTCAACCAAGATCTCCACTAAATCTTCATTGCCCTGTTTTGTAGTACGCAAAAGTTTAGTGTCTTCTATTTGAATAACACAGTCTGAATGATTTGGAATTGGGGCACCGGTATTTATTTTGAAACATTCATCTTCTTGAAGTTCATAGTCCGAAACCTATGAAAGAAACCATCAAAGTATGAAATAAGAAGAACAAATCTGTTTCAATTTAAATTTTTAGAGAAAAAATTGTAAAAATTGAGTGACACTGACAAAATTGCATTAAAGTTAAATGTCTCTAAGTCAAACATTTTATCGCTAAAAGATGATTATTCATCTGGTTCAGATAGTAGTCCCCTTTAATTCTATCAAAAAAATGTAGAAATACATTACTTCATCCCCTTCTCTTTTTTATCGAGCTTTTCATCACATCAGGAAAATTTTCTTATTTGGAAAAAATCATTTTTCACTTCAATAACAAAAAAACGTGAAAAACATTAAAAACAAATTATAGGGCTATTTTTAAGCTATCCACCATTCTATAGTTGTTTGAGCAAATTGTTATTATCTTTGTAATTCATTTCTAAGGTCAACTAAATGCTGGTGTTTTTGCATTTGCTTGTACCAAAAGTTTTAAGTCCTACTTTTCTTTTTATTTTTTAATATGAACATCTAATGGCCTTAAATTATATATAAAAAAAAAAATACTTCAGAGCCGAGACCAAACCTAATATACATACATACTATACATACAGCGTGTCCGGTAATTCTATCGGAAGCAGTTCAAAAAAGTTTAATTTTTTTTTCGTTCAGTGCATTTTTAATTTCACCATCTTACGTTTTCGTTGAACACAACTACAAATGAATGAATTTTATAAATTTCTATTTTTTTTTTATAAATTTCTACAATAATTGACTCGCAACATAAGAAGTTAAAAGTTTTCGTACTGTTGAACCTTTTCTTTAAAAAAATTTGAAATTTGTTTTTCGATGCAAAAAATGTAAACAAAAAATTTTAAACACCTGTGGTATAAAAAATATCTATAGGAACATAGGTGGCCAACTTTTTTTTTTAAATATGCGCGTCTATAATGAATTTCATAATGGTAATAGTTTTTATCGTATCTAGAGTTATTAGGATAATTTAAATTTTTGGTACCAAATAACTCTAGATACAATAAAAGCTATTACCATTCTGAAATTCCTATGTTTCTATAGATCTTTTTTATGGCACAGATGTTTAAAATATTTTTGTTCTTACAATATGCATTGAAAAACAAATTTCAATATTTTTCAAAGAAAAAGTGTAATATTACGAAAGCTTTTAACGAGTCAATTATTGTAGAAAATTATAAACCAAAAAGAAATTTGTAAAATTCGTTCATTCGTGGTCTTGGTGAACGAAAACTTTAGATGATGAAATTGAAAATACACTGAACGCAAACAGGTTCCTATTTAATGAACTGGTGGCGATAGAATTTTGTTCTACTTGGTTTTTGAACAGTCATAACCAGAAACCCTGTATGTAGTTCTTTTTAAACTGTGTTTCTATGTACTTGACCTCCTATATAGTACATTTTTAATCTAGACGATTATATTTAACAAACAAGCGCCATCCGGTTTTTACCATTATTATTGATAGCAATTTAATTATTTTAATATATCAATTTGATGAGTATCATGTTTTTAATGGTAACAAGCGGTATTATTGCAAAAGCAATCAATCAACTTCATAATAAAATTAGATAAGGGAACAAATGTTTACAATTTTTATCAAAACCAACACGTTTCGTCGGCGTCTGATAACAATCAGTAACAAATTTAAAACTTCATAAATTATGTTCTTCTTCACGCTTGACTGCCTCAACAGTTAACTGAAGTACGAATTTCATCATAATAGATTTGATTTGTTATGTCACATGATAACAATTTTGTTTTTAAATTATTATAATAATTGATTAAAAGAAAAAAAAAAAGTTACCTCATCACCAGCAGCTATGTATCCTATGACTTTCTTTGCACCAGAAAATCCTGCCGACTTCATTGCGTAGCCATCCTTTATCGAAGCTCTAAATGGTGGGATATCAACAGGTGCTACATATTGCGACAAAAAGTTCGGAATTGTTCGTTGCACCACAACAATTCGAAACATAATTCCAAGTGCCTCGTGAACGGCCAACATTGGAAATGGTGAATTCCGATCATTGTGATCTCCAGAAATAGCAGTTTTATGTGGACAAACGTGTCCTCTTTCCATTCTAGCAAAACTTCCCTGAACTTCCATATGAGTCTTTTGGACTAATTTAAAATCATCACCAATTAATTGGAGCGCATGAGGCAGTACCTCTCGAATGGATTCAAAACATTCGACTACTGCTTTTTCACTGCCTGGAAAATTGACAATCAGTGTTTTATTATGTATACCTGCAACAGCTCGAGATAATGCAGCAAAGGGGGTTTTCTTGAGACTCTCCAAAGCCATTGTCAACACGAGTTGTGGACATTCTTTTTGTATAACATCTTTAGTAGCTTCGGGTGTAATATCTCTGGGACCGAAACCGGTGCCACCAGTTGAGAAAATTGCACGAACATTTCTGAGGGCATAGCCATTTAGTTTGCTACTGATGACACTACGTTCGTCGGGTAGAATTTCGGTAATTATTTGGCAATTGGAAAAAGTTTCTTTAACCAATTCCACTAAACGTGGACCGCTTTTATCAATTGCTGTTTGTTGGTGACACGAATCACTGACTTGTAAATAAAGAAAAAAAGATTTATTTTTTATTTAATTTTTTTTTTAAATAATTTACTTGTTAGGACAACAAACACTGGTTGATCCATGTTTTTCTTGTAGTACTTGGGCAGTGTACCTGTTTGACTTTTGACTTTTTATGACAGGTGGTTTTTGTTAAAAAAAAAAAAAAAATAAAATATGTAGATGTGTCCATGTTTTAGAAATTTCAGTGGGTAACGAACAGTGATCTGTTTAACGGCCATATTAATTCACTAGTTTTAAAAAATGCATCTGGATGTCAAATGTCAAAAATAAATCCAAATCAAAAATAGTTATCCCGATTTTAACTATGAAAATAGTTAAAAAATAGTTAAAAATGACTATTTTTTTCTCTGTGTGATAGTGAATATTATGGATTTGGATTTATTTTTGATATTTCAATTTCTTTACATCCAGATATATTTTTTAAACTAGTGAATAATATGGCCGTAAGGGTCAGTTGTATGAATAAATTTTAATCCGTGGTTCAGCTACTTTTATATTTTAAAATCGGTAGTAAAGCTGATGTTTAGCATTGGTTCAAGGTCCATTTATGTAAAAATAGTCACAATCCATCTTCGAACCGAAGTTGAACCGCAGCTAATCCACCGAAATCGGCGAATTTAACTCCTGAACCAAGACTGATCCATGATTGTATAATTGGCACTGAAATCGGTAATATAGCTAAGGTTTAGCACTGGTTCAAGGTTAATATATGTGAAAATAACCAACTCCATGCTTGAATTAAAGTTAAAACACAGCCAATCCCCCCAAAAAAAGTTAAATTTGTGAACCAAGGCTGAAACACGTTTGTACAACCTGGCCCAAAATCACTGCATAGGGTATTCATGTAAAAATTTGAAGAATTTAAGTTCCTATAACGATTTGAGATTCGAAACAAGATAATTTTCGAGATTATTTCATCCCGACAAACAATTTTGGTTCTATAAAGAATTACAGTAGGGATTTTTCATTTGAAAATTCGTCGCCCCACCGAATTGTTTTGTTTCATACGCCATTGGCACTTTTTCGGGGAACCGCATTTAAAGGTTTGCGTCCCACATCCATGGCATTTTCTTTATTTTTGACGCCTTGGTATGCAAGTGGAACTAAACAATTCTTAAACAAACAATAGCCAAAAATTATATGGAAACGTCCAAACGCCAAAAAATGGTTTATGGCACAAAACAAATCTAGAAAATGTTGATTTTGATTGATATGGAACAAAATCGATGTTCGATATCTTGGGATTGGAAAGACATAGCGCAAATCTGATCACAATTTTAGAATGAGCATACAAAATTACCCTGCATTCATAAACTCAAAAACGACAAAAATGGCGTATGGAACAAAACAATTCTATAGGGCGACGAATTGAAGAAAAGATTGAAATGGGTAAAGATCAAAGAATATTGCGAATCTTCCAGCTAGTTGAAACGTTCACAGGGAAATGATAATTAAATTCAAAATTAAATTCCACTGACATTCAAAATCAACAAAAACACGTCTTAACAACTGAAAGTGTGTACTAGCATGCTGACCAACAAATAAAACAGAGTGTGAATAGTGACTACGATTCACAGAAATTTACCTAGTTCATACCATAACAAAACTAGTTTACAATGGACACGTTCAAACACCAAGCTATCAAGCTATCTGGGATACCCGTATCTAGAATATCTCTTTTAACGAAAAAAGTATCCAGATAGCTTGCCAAAGCAGCAACAAAAAAAATATGTAAATATTGAAGAAAGGAAATTTTTGCTTTTGAGCAAATTCCTTTTTTTTCATTTTGGATAGTACTTGCACAATTGATTTAACTTTTATTCTTGAAAATTTATTTTATTTTCAAGCTGAATAATCGCGCGAATAGAAATCAAAATAAAAAAGAGTCAAATGTTTATCAGCTGATCACTCGGATACCTTCAGATTATTATTTTTTGACAGAAAATGGTTCGTTTCTTTGCTAATTTTTAACATTGTTTACAACAACAAAAAGTTATCCGATAGCTTTATGTTAACTGTTTGAACGTGTCCAATTATAAACACTAGATGGTGCTACTTGTTAATCCCTTTGACATTTCATTTCAAAACGTAAATTTTCATACCCCAACATAGTACGCAGATCGACATGCTCTTTTACGAGTTTATAGACATTTTTCACACACATTTCATTTTCAAGAACATCTAGAGCAGCAAGAGCTATGGAGAATCTCCATAGAAAACCAAATATCACCATCCACAAACTGGGAGAGAATATGAAAAGTACTGTTCGATTGAACTAACAAATAATAAAAATTAATATTTTGTTCTAATCTGGAACGCATTCCCTTATCAACTGACACATGTCAAATTCTGACGACTAGATACTTTTTCTTATGAAAATAAACAATTTTATAAATAAATTCACATTTTCGCATAGACTTGAATAATTCATCTCTAATTTGTGCACAATAATGTTTTAATTTTTAAAAATTATCAACAATTTTTTCGTATCAAATCACATAGAGTAAAAAAAAAAAACCCAATCAAATATGAGTAGCACAAGTTCAGAATATAATGCAGAACCCCTTCAAAGAGAAGTATGTTCCTTGAATGCATTTTTATTGATTTATCATAATTCTATTCTTTATTTTATATAGCCAATAGTTCAGCGTCCACGACCACCACCAGAAGCTCTAACCAAAGGCAGAGCAAACCTCCGCAAATGGCTAGGCAAGACATTCAGAGTAGTCATAACCGACGGCCGGGTTCTAACCGGCTTCTTCAACTGCACCGACAAAGACGCAAATGTTGTCCTATCAATGTGCACTGAATATTTGGAAGAAGGAAAAGATGCACGAGTTCTGGGCAATGTCATGATTCCAGGCAAGCACATAGTCTCAATATCTGTGGATATGCCTGTCGACCCACCAATGACTTCCCAAGAATTGACACAATGACTAGCACATAATTAAACTATGTATTTTCTTTTTTTTTTTGTATTTATTAAACAATTTTTAACAAAAAAACTATAATGAAGAGTTTTAAATTCCTTAAACTATAGAAACGTAAATGTTATTTCTCTTTTTGTTCGAGCGGGTCAAAGCCCTTGCTAACTTTTTCCTTGAATTGTTCGTAGGTTCGTTTTCGGTCAAAGTGTTTGACCCATTGCGACGGACAGGATTTTTCGTAGAGTTTCCTCAAGTCGGCACATTGTTTGGGAACAGCTTCACCACTGGTGGATTGATGACCGGGGGCATGAGTATCTAGGCAAGCCCAGAAATCATCGCGAGCTTTCCAGCATTTTGCCCGTTCGTCTTTGGTTGGAAAACTCATTTATGGAGTGGAGTTCTGAAATATTTGGAGTAATTATTGGATACTTTTTAGATATTTTGTTGTGAAATATTTAAGTAAAATATTCTGTATCTTACTTGTAATTTTGATCACATAACCTGGAATATTTACGAAAAAAAATTTAGACAGCTGACATTTGACAGTTTTTGAGGTTCATCAGGGAAGGAAAATGAATAATGACACTTTGGAGTTTGGAGAGTTCATTCCATTCCATAATTCATTTTGTAAATCGAATTCTCTACAAAATCAAAAACCGTTAAAAATTCTAAGTTTGTTTGGACTAGAGCCCGAAAGAAATAATTCCAGAAATTATTCATACTCATAGTGTTTTGAAATTGAAATTTTACTATCTCATTTCGTTTGATAGCTCATTTGGGAATTTTTATTTCCACACCTCAAAATTGATTCTTCCGTGGCCAAAATTTTTTCCGCTTCTCGTTTCAGTCACATTCGTACAAATTAGAGAGATTCGCATGTAAACATTTTTTCGGCTTCAAGCCTAGTACGCTGCTGATGCGAAATGAAATTTTCCATACAAAATTTCGTTAACGAAATTTTAAACGAAAAATTTCGTTTTGCTTTTCGTTTTTCAGTACATATGTAGCTCTAGCGAAAAATTGGAGAGCTTTTACTCATTTGTCACTTACATTGTACTGTCCTGTGCATTTTTCTTGACTCCAAGAGCAGTGTTGACGAAATTCATTTATTTCTTGCTTTAAAAATTAGTTTCTGTTGATTTTTCTTGATTTTAAATTAATTTTGAATTTTTTTATTTTGACTTTGACAGAATATTCGATGATATTTTTTTGTTAGCATTTTCGTTGTCGACTTTGGAGACTTGAAAATTTTTCGTTTCGCATCAGCAGCGTACCAGGCTAAAGCCAAGTACGCTGCTGATGCGAAACGAAATTTTCCATACAAAATTTCGTTAACGAAATCTTGAGCGAAATTAAATTTGTTTTGTTTTTGCTTTAAAACTTATTTTCGGATGTTTTTTCTTGAATTTTTTGATTTATATTTCTATTATTTTCACTTTGCTATAATACCTGATAGTATTTTTTCGTTAACATGTCCGCTGTTGACTTTGGAGACTACAAAATTTTTCGTTTCGCTTCAGCAGCGTACTAGGCTTTTATTTGTTAAAAAATATTTTCTTAAAAATAGCATATTAAATTTTTGTTTTAAAAATCTAACGATTTTCCAAATTTTTCTAAGAATTCCTTGTTAAATGTACAAGAATTAAAATGGCTTACTTGGTTTTATATATAAAAATTATTTAACACCGTGTTTAATTAATTATAAAAACAGATTTTATTTTTTTATGAAAGTTCTTAAAAAATCACACTAGGTATAAATGTTTCCTAATTTTGTTCAGTAAAAAGTTTTAAGCCTAGTACGGTGTCTTATTTTGAATTGAGAAATGTAATACATTCAAAAAATATCAAATATCAAGATCAAAAGGCATACCCAACAAACTTTATCCCTTCTATAAAGCTTTACAGGAGCTTCATTAACACCTGTAAAGCTTTATAGGAGCAAATTTGTTAGTCGGGTAGGTAAAACATATTTTTAGAAAACATGTTTATTTTGCATATTTTCAATGTGAAATTTTCACATTGATGCGGCAAAAAGTTTCGGAGGAAGTGCTGTGTTTACTTACACCTGCTTCTTAACTCAGTTTAAATGGTTTCCAGAACTTTAAACACGTTTTTCTAGAACCGGTGTCTTTTAAGTTGATGAGAAAAATTTCTACGAAACGACTAACCGATCGGGTTGAAATTTTTACACGATCTTTTTTGATAGTTTTGTCAATTAATGATTGAGGGAATAAAGTTTGTGTTAGTTAAAATTTTCTTGAAAAAAGTTTTTTTTTAGGGAAACCGCCATTTTGTAAATAATCAAAGTTTGGACTATTCAATTGATCATTACCTGTATTTATATCCTAAAAATGAATCATAAATGTTTTTTTTACTTACGATGATTTGGATAAGAGATATCTTCCTAGATTTGGAGAATGTCCGAAGTATCTTTTATTCTATATTTTCTTAAAACTAGTCGACTTTTTATGAATTCAACACTATTAAAAAGCTTTCGAACAATTCAAAAGCAAATATTCGTAATGATTTTGTGGTCCAGTATCCACAATGGGTTGTTTTCATTAAACGGAGCTACGATCTTCCTTGTCTTCTCGGACCTGTTGCTTGGTATATGATATACAAATACTTGACTGCAAAATTTTTGTATGTATGTGGCCAAGCCTATGTTGACAATATAATGACCTATATATCACATTTTTGAACAGATTAAGGAGTCCATGATTGTAAATAAAATAACAGTAGGTAGATTCTGTGCTGCTTGCCAATAAGCATAATTTTCCAGTGCACTTTAAACGACCACTACAAAATACTATGCAATTTTATACAGCTTCTCCTGATCAATTTTCTGGATCGTTACAACTGGCCTATTACTCAGCATCGAGACGAATTATTATAAATCTACTTAAAAAAACAAAACAAATTAATCATTTAATTTTAATGAAACCAACCAACCCTGAGAAAAAAAATATATTTATTGCATTGAAATAAATTATCTGAATCATTAAAAGCTATACAGATCAGATTCAGTAAAATATTTTGCCACAATAACCTAATTGATTGTCGTCAAGAATTAAACACAAGAAAACTTTGTGGTATTTCTCACACTTCAAGGTGAAACAATCGTTATCTTTGTATCCCCCTTGGGCTCCCGTGACATCTTAGTCATAGATTTACTATAAAGTAACAATCGATCTCTTTTTATATAGAAATAAAAATATTAAATAAATCCTTTAGCAACAATAAACACAAGTAATAACGCCATAAATCTGAATCTTCATTCTATCCAGATGTTGCATTGCATTTATTCTCATCATCATCATCATTCTCATCACTCAGAATCTCTTTGCAGTTTCTGAAAACAATGCATCATAAACAATTGTTACATACAAACATAATGTTAACTATAATGACGTAGGTAAACTTACATGAAGCTTTAACAATACAATTTTATGTTGCTCTTCACCCCATCTTTACTAGTTTTACCCCATTAAGATGTAAGCCAACCTTAACATTTGGTCTAGGTACATAAGGTATTATACGAACAAGACGGACAACCGCATCAGAATAATGCGGGACAAGTTCAAAACAACAAATTGCATTTTTAAAGATTGCATCAATTTTTGTGGCTTAGGATTATACAAATGCGTCGCAGCACTGCTGCTGACTGACGTTGACAACTAAGAGGCGGGCAGAGTGTAGATCATGCGGTTTGATTTGAACTCGAAAGGGGAGGTATACTTTTAAGTTTGAATGAAGTGCGTGTACCTTCAAAACTTGCACCAACACCCACCAGATAATGTGGTTTTAAATGCTAAAATTTAATTGTGAGAAAAATCAATTTGAGGCCAATGGCAAGTCCACGACAACAGAACTTTACTCATAACGTAGCTCAGTGAACTTTATTAGAAAAGAACTATTGTTCATAATTTATCAGTCAATTTTAAAATTAGCGTCCAACGGACTGAGAGTTTTACTGGTATTTAGCATATAGTGACAAAAAAATTTGACAATGATTTAGCAGTCATAAATTCTTATAATTGAAAAGCAAATTTGTAGCATATTCATATTGACTTGCTTGAAAAAGGGGTACGCTCTGGAATGAATTTGTAAAAATGTTTTCTCTTTCTACAGCCAATTTCAATTATCTTATAAGATCGTTATATCTTGCGTTGCTATTTTGTGAGCCAATCAAAGAGGTTAAGGTTTACATAATCAAAGAAAACGAATACCCTGCGAAGAATGGTAAAGTGAAAAATGTAATAGGCGACAGTCTTAACTTACTTAAAACATCTCATTTTGCTAGTCATGATTTTCAAGGACCAAAGGTTGTAAAAGGTTCTTAAAATTTAGGGAAAAATGTTTTGACATTTTCTTTTTAATGACGAATCCAAAAAAAAAAAAATTCATTTGGAGGCTTAAATCTAATCGAGAATATTCATTAATTGAATTCCATCACTATAATGTTTGTATGAAAGCATAAGATCTGGTTAAATTTTGAATCTGAAATTTCTAACCATTAAAAGTTGTTAGCAATAAAACAAAGGTTGCACGTTCGCCGTAGTGATCCTAGTCTAAAAAGGGACAAACATACCTTACACACATTTGAACGAGCAAACAATGTGATTTGTATAAGACAAAACGAACATCTAGAGCAATGTATTAAAGGGTTATAACTACACTAGCCCAAAAAACTAAGGGAACAAAAAAAAAAAATAGTGGTTTTTCTTAGTGATTTTCGATATATGATCGCCATGCCAAAATAAAAAGCATGTGAAGCTCTATTCTTCTTGTTTTAGAATTAAATGTTAAAATATTTTCTTTCTAACGGTAAAATAGCTAAATCGTTAGAACTGTTCAAAAACCAAAATTTTCCAATTTTTTTTGTTTTTACTTTTCTCTTAAGAAAGTGGGAAAATTATTTCTGATAAAATGATTATTATTTTTAGAAACGGTATTTATTTGGCTTTAAGATTCATTTTGTTTCAAACTTCTACGATTTTTTTTAGACGGCAATATCAGTTATCAAACCAAAAACCATACTTTTGACTTTGACTATCAATATATGGTTTGGTTTCCGTAACAAAAACCTTGTTGAACAGTGTAACTTACCTTTTATTTGATTTATTGAAAATACTTTTTATTTTTTTTATTTTTTATCCGAAATTGTTTCAATGCCAGTTCGTCACTTGCTAGTTTATTCACAGTTAGAGCCTTTTCCTAGGAGTAAACTTTTTTACTTATTCATTATCACGAAAAATGATTTACATAATTGAATTGCAGGGTATTGTTTTTTGGATTTCTGACTTTAAAATATTTTTGATTGTTGAAATTTGGCCTTGTCCATTCGGTTATATTTTGATTCACAACTTGGTTTTATAGTATCTTATGATATCGTCCTGGGGTGCCAACCCCAAAATCTCTCGCTGGCTCTATACAGCCATTGCAAGAACAATTATAACATACGAACAGCCCCCACAGCAGCGTTAGAAGTTATCACAGATCTACCACCACTCCATCTCCTACTAAAGAAAGAAGCCATGGTCAACGGCTACAGGCTCATCGCAGAAGATAACTCTAATTGCAAGATAATTCACTCTGATATTCTCACTGAATTAAATAGGGAAGAATTACTTAAAATATCTCTAGTAGACAATTGTCTCCCAAGATATACCTTCACCCAAAACTATAAGGTCACATTCCCCTCACGACATGAG
The DNA here is from genome assembly GCF_945859705.1 of Episyrphus balteatus. Lineage (NCBI taxonomy): Eukaryota > Metazoa > Arthropoda > Insecta > Diptera > Syrphidae > Episyrphus > Episyrphus balteatus. The sequence continues at coordinate 71,279,411 of NC_079135.1, forward strand.
TGGGAACAGAACAGACCCATCTTCAATAGCGAGTCTCATGTATGGTACACAGATGGCTCCAAAACAAATGAAGGTGTTGGGGCCGGAGTATTCGGAATGAACACCAAAACTTATCTGCACCAGAGCATGGACAGCTTCAATTCCGTATTCCGAGCAGAGATATTCGCAATTGAACTCTGCCTCAGAGAAAACTTAAACAGAGCTGTAATAAACAAAAAAATTTATATTCTCTCTGACAGCAAGGCCGCACTCCAAGCTCTTAGGAGCAATGAAGTCATCTCAAAGCTGGTATGGGACTGCATACAACTTCTACACCAACCTGCCAGTACAAACAGAGTTCAACTCATTTGGATACCTGGTCACAGCGGTCACGTTGGGAATGAAATAGCAGACACACTAGCCAGAAAAGGTTCCGCATCTACATTCATGATGCCAAGACCATTCTGTGGCATACCAACAAGCACTGCAAAACATTACATTAATAAATGGCTAAGAGATATGGCTAATCATTACTGGACGCATACGGAAGGTAACAGACAAGCCAAAAAATTTATACCAAACATCTCCCACGCCAGAACGAAACAACTCCTCACACTCACCAGGAGTCAGATTCGCATAACCACAGGCTTCCTTACTGGACACTGCTCAGTAAAAAAACACCTCAAGACCATGGGCATTACACAAGACGATACCTGCAGAATGTGTAACGAAGACGAAGAAACAGCAGAACACATATTGTGTCACTGTAATTGCTTAATCAATACACGTCGACGTCACCTCGGAGGGTATTATCTCGAAGCGGAAAACATTGCCGCTAGTTCATCCAAAAACATACTAAATTTTCTAAACTCAGGATTTCTACATGAACTCTAAAAAGAGGACATCACAATAGGCCCATCAGAGGACGCAGTGATAAGGCGAATTATTCCCACCTCTCACCCTAATCTTAATCTTAATCTTATGATATCGTCCGCACAACGCCAAAACCGTGAATCTTCATTTTTGGACATTTTGACTTTAATGTGTCATTTTACTTGTTATCGGTCCTTCTATTCACTGCGTCAATACCAATCCTCCATCTGTTGCATAGAAGCCTAAAATATCATTTTTTGCTGCACGAGTTTCCATAAGATTGCATGTGTTTCCAAAACTTTGAAGCCGTTTTTCTCAAAACTACAATTTTGCAGATTCGTGGTTTTGGCTTTGTGCCTACGATATCTTGTAGTATGTCAAAGAAAATATTTCCACAAAATTTATATCCATTAGCTTACGAATTTTTTTAATCACGAAGATTCAGTGGTAGATTGAGTACTTTTTCCTCTTAAGTGTTTTTTTATTTTACTTTTTATTTTTTTCTGATACTAATGCTAAAAGTAGTTATGGGAACTATCGAATAATAACTAACAAATTTGTAAAATATTCATTGATTCGATAGTTTTAATCATTCATTCATTCATTTAGTTACTATTCATTCGAATAGTTTTTTCATTCGGTAGTTTTTTCATTCGAATAGTTTAGTTACTATTTTCATTTGAATAGTTTAGTTACTATTTTCATTCGAATAGTTAAGTTACTATTTTCATTCGAATAGTTTAGTTACTATTTTCATTCGAATAGTTTTTTTTATACGATAGCTTTTTCATTCCAATAGATTTTTTATACGATAGTTTTCTCATTAAAATGTTTTTTTTTATTTGATAGTATTTTCTTTTGAACATTATTCTTGTTCGATAGTTTTTTCATTCGAATAGAATTTTTTGTGCGATAGTTTTTTCATTCGAATAGTTTTCTCATTAAAATAGTTTTTTTTATTTGATAATATTTTCTTTTGAACATTATTTTTATTCGATAGTTTTATTCGATGGTTTTTATTCGAATGAATAAATGAATGAATTATTCGATAGTTCAAAACATTCGATAAGTCCCATCACTAGCTAAAAGTTTTGTTTATTATTAAAAAAGGTTACACATACACCCTAGAGTGACCCACCTAGTCTAGGAGAAATAATATACTAAAAAGAACTCTTAAAAAAGTTTACCTTAACAGTGCATTATGCAATAATGATCAGAATTTTTAAAAGAATAAGATTTAAAAGTGATTTGATGGTGTAATTAGGTCAGTAATTTTTAAAATAACTTAATACCTATGCTAAAGCACTTGTATTAAAGAACTTATAAGAACAAAATTTATTTAGGGCCACCACTATAAGAGTCCTCTTTTTTCCAACAAATCATGGTTAAGGCTTAAGGAATACCAAATGTCATTCCTAGTTCGCTTCCCAGTTACTATCAAAGTAAAAACCTCTATCAAATTAATACTCTTGGCGGAAGAAAACCTTTTTCTCGTTGTTTTCATACTATTGGCTACTAATCAAGAATTAGGTCGACAAATAACGGATAAAATACAAAGTTTTGCCTTATAAATAACGATGTTATATTTTTGAATTATTCAAAATGCAAACAAAAAGTAAGAAAAAACCTACAGGTAGCATAGTTTTGCGTACTCATTTATGTTACTATACAAAACTATTGGAAGATTTTGAAATATTGACTTGTAAGTTAGCCTATACTTGAAAAAGAGAACATTGTAAACAAATTACAGAAAAAAAAAAAAACCGAAGAAAACATGAACCCGTAGGTAGCCAAAATTTCCCATATTCAATGGATACCATTGTTACCCTGCATAAAATCGGTTTGTGTTTGTGACCGTCAATAAGCACCTATTGTAAGCTCTGATGTATCTACTATGTACCTACAAGATACTTTTTGTACGCAATTTCTATGTTTAGTAGTTGTAAAGTGTTAGAGCAAATCATTTTCTGCAAAGTCTAACGAATAGGTTTGATTGGCTTAAGTCATATAAAAGCCAAGCCGCCACTATTGTGCAGCATCAGTTTCCGATTTGAATCTCTTGGATTAACATTAGCTCCTGGATCATTTTTAATTCTATTTAGAAGTTCGAATAAATTTATAGAAATGATGAAGTGCTTTGTAAGTCTTAAAACTATTGGATTGGATAAAAATAAAGTTGTAATCTTCCTAACTTGTTTGTCTTAAGATAATCTTCACGGTCCTTATTGTGTGTGTGGTGGTTAGAGCTGAAATCAAATCGGAAGGAGATTCTGAGTCAGCGCCATCTGAAATCGAAATCTCAGAAAATCAGTTGAAGAAACAGGAGAAACGTGGAATAGGATACAATACTCTTGGTGGTTATACAAGTGGATTGGGTGTTGATGGAGCATTAGGAGGAGTTGGAGCATTAGGTGGAGTTGGATACAACGGCATTGCTGGATATAATGGAGGAGTTGGATACTCAGGTGCTGTAGGCGGTTACAATAGCGCTTATTATAGTCCTTATACACCACCCAGAGTAGCGGGTCTTGGAGGTGAGATAGCACTTGTTTTTCTGATATTTTTATTTTTAGCTGTGATTTCAATATACGAGCAGGTATCTCCAGCTACACAAATCCAGGATATTACAACAGTGGATATAATACGGGATATAGTGGTTTGGGTGGATATACTGGATACAATTCTGGTTATGGATACCCATCAACAGCAGCTGCATATAGTAGCTCCCGACTAGGATATCCATATACTCGTCAAGGCTATTACAATTCGTATCCATCAAGTTATTACAACAGTCAACTTGGAAGCAGTATTGTAGGAGGTGGTCTAGGACTTGGCGTTGGCCCTACACCAGTTCCAGTTGTTGCAGGTGGGGGTTATCAGTACGGACCTGGTATTTCAGGAGGAATATATTAATTTAATTGAAATGGTAGAGGAGAAGATAACAATTTTGCAATTAATTTTTTTTATAACGAAGCAATGGTGTATTAATAAAAGAAACTTATTTATTTATGCGTCCAACAAAATATTGAAAGCATGTGACTTTTTGTCGGGTGGGTTCGAAATACTATATGGATACTTGTTCTGTTTTAAAAATCCTGTTTTCTGTGTGTAAAATACACTGTATAATACAGCCAAATTAGGTTTTGATATCATACAAATTATAAACAGGATTTTCTTGGCTTGTTATTATTCTTTGAAAACGAAAGTAAAAACACAAAAATTGGTGTATTTCCTTCATACGCTTTTTTTTTAATTTCAATCCTCAATTTTTCAAATCCAATTATTTCAATCTCCTTTAATTTTCAAACATTATTCTGTTCAAGGTTTTGGTTTTGTGCTCTGTAGCTGCTCCTTTTTTAAAACTTTTTTTTTAACACAATGTTGTAAAGGCCAAAATAATAAATAACTACTATGTAGGTCTCTCTCCATTACCCAGAAGAAGAAAAGCAAAATAGTGTTTGAATTAAGACTTTTCTAAAATCAATAATGAGCTAAAATAGATTGAAATAACCTGGCTACACCTTCAATCAAAGAGGGTATAAGAAATTTATAGTTTTTAATGATTTAACCGAAATATTCAGTGCATAAATCATAGGAATTAAATTAGTTTAAAATAAAAAATAGAAAAATTGCTAATAATACAGTAAAATAAGGAGAAAAAAGGGGTAAATCTCGGAATGAATGTTAGTAGAAATTTTTTTTGCTCAATATCTTCCTTTTGCCATTCTATAACATATCTCAAAAGTCTAGAAAAATCTCATGTCCGCTTGTCGCGATTTCAAGGTCATATCGCGAAATGGAGATTTTCAAAATTAGCAAAAATAGGCTATGGTATTATATACACATATGATACATGATTTCAAGGTATTTTTTAATGCTGATTCCAAAAAAATCTAAAATCAAGACAATCTGACGTCTCTGGAAAAAGTTATACCTGTTTTTCATCTGTCAACTCATATTATTATAACAGTGGCAAACTTACTGCCGAAAAACCCTTAAAAGTTATGGTAGATGAACCAAATTTTGCATGAAGATTTTAGAATCCATCATTATTAAAAATCAAAACAATCCCTTACAAAAAATATATATACCTACGAAATAATGGTATTTTTTGATGGAGGGGCGAATTTTAGGATATGCACTAAAGAAGATTCTTGTTCATCTTAGGAATAAGTGCAAATAGGCTAATTTTTTCATTTTAATCTTTGTTTGGATATTTTTTAACTACCCTCAAAAATCTAAAAAAATCTCATGTCCGCAAGTCCTAATTTTCTTGGTTTGAAAATAAGGTGGAATCAGCATTAAAAAATACCTTGAAATCATGTATCATATGTGTATATACTACCATAGCCTATTTTTGCTAATTTTGAAAATCTCCATTTCGCGATATGACCTTGAAATCGCGACAAGTGGACATGAGATTTTTCTAGACTTTTGAGATACGTTATAGAATGGCAAAAGGAAGATATTGAGCAAAAAAAATTTCTACTAACATTCATTCTGAGGTTAAACCCTTATTTAACTGGATTATAAACTGTTTGAAATTTTGATTTTTTATTGATTTTTACGGAAAATGAACAATGGCACAGCCATCATATTAATCTGGGTTAACTCTCATTTATGTAATAATAATAATTCGTGCATGAAAATTTTAAGTTTAATTTGATTCCTATAGATCAAAATTCTTTAATTTCCACATTTCCTAGTGTAACAGACTTTTATTATTGTACGTCTATTTTTCCTTAATTTTATAATAAATTGTATTTCTTTGAAACTTGGCCTTTAAAACTCAAAAGCTATTAATAATTTTTTTTCAGATGTTTATTAAATAAACACTATGAAATAGATATAGGGTCTACTACAGAGCATACATAAATGAACGCATTTTGACTCGTCTATTATATTAAACCAAATTCTTATCAGTTCTTGGTTACTCTTTAAAAAAATGTCTTATCATTTAAAGAAAAAATTCAAGACCAGATGGTTTTAAATTTTTGAAAATAAATTATCATAAAAATGTTGTTCTTTGTACTTTTTATACAAAAAACGAACTTTTTATTTTGATCTGGCTTGACATTATGACGTAAAGGTTTTTTCTTTAATATTCCCCAAGTTTTAAGTCGCTAACTTCCCCCCAAGCCAAGGAACTGAATTTTATTATGAGAATAGCATAGAGTTCTGGACTTTGAACAATAAATTTGAAATTCCAGCGAAACTGGAACGAACGCATATTTTAACCTTATGGTAGCAGCTATTTTTTGAATAATTACTGATTTTTTAGCTCTTATAATTTTTTTACTTATAAGATTTTTTTCATTTTCAATTTAATTAAAAAATAACCCAACTTTTATAAGAACAAATAATAAGTTTTGTATACCTACCTATAGTTCATAGTCAAATGTAAGTTTTGTTAATATGTACTTACTTATTTTTTTTAATTTTGGGAAAAATATTGTTTTTCTTCATCTAGTTGAAACTCCAAAATTATAAAAGCAAGAAATCTGTAATAATTCCAAAGGATAGCTACTACCATAAAATTAAAACATGCCTATTTGTTGTTTTTTTTTTTCATAACTAAATTTTCTACTACTACACGGTGGCCAATACGACAATCAATTTGAAAGGAAAAACAATTGATAAGTGTGTTTAGTTTAGAAAACAAAATTATGCCCTCAAATGTGTTTCTTTGATCTGAAAAGGTTAATAAGATCCGTAAAAAATTGCATTAAAAATTGAATAACCCATTAAAAAAAAAATAATAATCTGCTAGACTTTAAAAAACAACCACTACTCAGCACATTTTCTGAGAATATACGTATAAACTGATAACACAACCGCCTGTTTTTAATATTTTTTGAAAGGGTGTTTTTTTAATTAAATTATATCACTACTATAGTGCTATGAATTTTTCAGACAATCATTCAGTTTTGTCATGTTTCGAATAAGCTTGAATGGATAGCTTCTCCTAGTTTCTGAAGATCATAAAGTTATATAAAAATTATAATTTTATAATATTTTATTGCATAATTAGCAAAGAATAATTTTAAAAAGCGTTTTAAAAAATTTATAGCACATGACATAAGGCTCTTCTTAAAAAATGGTTTTTAGTTGTTATATATTAAAAAAGAATAGGTACATTTCAAAGGTGGAACATCAATTTAAGAGAAAATTAAAAAAAAAAATTTAAGAAATGTAAATGCTGATGTAACTGACAGGTTTCGAATTTCATTCCGACCCTCGTGATTTTGAACTGAGTCTTTTTAATCTACCATAAATTAAAATTCTCAAAATTCGTTCTCTGAGTGAATGGACTTTTAATCGTATCATAAAAACCACCCTATATACTCCTAGATTTCAGAACCCAGCATCCCTCTTTATCTCTTCAGCTCTTATTATCAGACTGATGTTTATTTGTGTAATGTTTTTTCGTGCGTTCAATTTGTTGATCTGATTTAATTTTCAACTGATAACTGCGCACAACATCTTTGTTTATATAGGTTTGCAGATAAGCACGTATTATTGAGATCAATAATTGACTACAATCATCCAATCCTCAGTTTGAGCTTATAAGCTGCGGGCTGTGGATCGCGATGTGAATCAATTTATAAAAACCCTCAAACATAGTCAATAGAATTTCATAATCAATAATAAATATTTATACAACTGTCCGTTTAATTTTGTAACTAAGCCAATCAATTAAAAATTCCAAAATGGAAGTATACACATCAGATAGCAGCGATACCGATACCCGGGAATTGAAAACACTTGATTACGGTCGTATGAATTTAAGCGAAATCACCCTCGAAGATGATCTAAACTCAGGGACGAAGTCCAAATTGAAAAGTCAAAAGGACATTGAAACTATGCTTCTCAACCATAACCGTTTGAAAATAATTCCACCTGCGATTAAAAGTTTTGTCAATTTGAAAATTTTGGATTTGAGTTCAAATACTTTGACAGAATTACCCGAAGCAGTCAGTTCATTACCTTTGGTGACATTAATTGCAAAAAATAATATGCTCACAAATAGTTCATTACCCAAGTCATTGGTTTCAAAAAACTCAACATTGAAAGAATTGAATTTAAGCGGCAATTTGTTGACACACTTTCCTGATCAGTTGTTGGAACTGAGATATCTAAGATACCTTTATGTGGGTGGAAATCAAATCTCAAACATCTCAAAGGATATTTGGAAGATGCACAGGTATTGTATTTTTGTTTTATTCTACAGGATATTCTAGTTTCAAAAGTGGCAAGACAAATCAAAAAGATACTATAATTGCATCTTGATACTTAGGTTAGTAAAATTTTACACCGCAAACAACAATAAATGATAGATTGCTAAGAATAAACAAAAGTACCTATTGGTATGTTCGCATTACAAAGTAGATTTTTTTCTAAAATTATAATTTACTGACATTAAATAAATAATGATAATTTGTTGTTGTTTACAGTGTAAAATGTTTACTAACCTACGTACAAAGTTACCAATAAAACACGGCTCGTAATAGTGAATATAGTTTTTCTTTGTTTTAAAAGCTGAACAAATCCGGGATTTGTTTTTTGTAAGGGTATTTAATTCTTATAATAAACTATGTATTTCAATAATACATTTTTTATTCAACAAAGTTGACAAATAGGTCGCACGTACGTACTCTATTCGAGATATGCGTTCTAATTAAAATTGTTGTTAACTAATCTTTCCTGTTAGATAAATGATAACCTCAAGCCATTTATAGCTCATTAAAAACAATTTTTCTTTGTTTAGAACAAATTCAAGCGTCATAAGCTACCACAAAAAAAAACTTAAGGAATCTAGAAAAAGTTCCTTGAACTTGAAGTTTTTCTTAATATCCTGGAGGCTTTAAGTTGGGTTTTTTAATCCACGCAAATTCTTACGTCTTTGTGAAAATAAATTGAACAACGTTTCGGATGCCTTCATCACATATCGTTTAAATATCGTTAAACAGGAACACCTTTTCGGAAGTCAAAGTAAAATTGAACGAAGTTTGGGGGAATCTTCATTCTTCAAAAAAGAGTAGGGCTAAAAAAAAGGACACCTGTGTGGAAGCCAAACAAATCAACCAAAGATTGGGGCGGCTTTTTAAAATAGATTGAATGGAGATTAGGGAAAGATTTGAATTTCAAAAGAATTATAGGGTTAAAAATAAGGGCGTCTTTATGAATTAAAATAATTGGTATGCCTTAGTTCCTCATAAGAATCGTAAAAATCGGGGCGTCTTCAGTGGCTCAAGTCCCTGGGCGGGGTGATGGCCCAAGCTGAATCAATGCAAAATCGGTTTATATCTTGTAGCCTACGCACAACAAAATCGAAGGAACTGAAAGTTTCGACTTCTTTTTTACACACAAATTGTTTCAGAGGCTATTAATTTTCTGCGCTTAAATTGTACATTGATAAAATTGAAATGCCCTACCGGTGTTCAAAACTTAAATTAAATGGCAAGTTAACAATTCTGAGAACTAGGCAGTGATGAGTTCACATTTTATACGCTTTTTTCATGCTTAGACATTAGTTTTGAATAAATTCAATGAGCCATATTCAAAGTTCTTTCATAAAGCTTAGAAGGCAGCTGAAGCGAAACGAAAAAATTTTAAGTCTCCAAGGTAAATAGCGAACATGTTAACGAAAAATACCGCCGAGTATTATGTCAAAGCCAAAATAATAAAAGTACCTACAGAACAAAAAATTCATGAAAAAAAAAATCAGAAAATAGGTAAGTTTTAATAGAAACAAAAAAAAAATAAATTTCGTTCAAATTTTGTTATGCTATTTTTGTATGGAAAATATCGTTTCGCTTTAGCTGCGTACTAGGCTTAAGTTATGACTTTTGTTTTGCTAAGAAAAATAGGAGCTTATTTCAGTCACTGACAATTTGAACGTTCATATTTCTAAACTGAAGTGGAATCGGCTATTGTGAATTGTGATAGGTGATAGTCACAAAAGACCACTTTGCTCTGTGAAATCTGATTGTCGGAAACCAAATTTGATGCTTGTGACTATCACCGATCCCTTATTACAATAGTTGATTCAATCCCCGATTTTCTATTGGACGTATTCAATAACGCCTATCCTAAATCGTTAGGGTGGTCCAACAAACTTTTTTTTTGGTGTTTGAATATAAAAAGAAAATATTTTTCAAAAGAACAAATTCTTCTCTATTTAAAACACCGAACCCGAAGAATGACTTATTAAAAAGAAATTGAAGCCTGAAAACATTGAAAACGGTTTTTTTATTTACAATAACATGAAATTGAATAAATAATTCAACTGCCATAATATGATTTACTCATTCATAGCTACAACATCTGATAGGTCACTTCAAAAGTAATTAACATGTTTTTTTTTTAACTTTGTAACACAGTTTTATTTGTGAAAATAACATTTTCAAGATTTAAACAATACATATTCTTCAAATATGTGAAGACCCATATTGTCGCTAAACTATCTGTTATCCCAAAATTGTTTGAGTCTCTTATATGTAATGTCTTATCGTTTAATTGTAAATCTATTTATTAGTGACAGTCAACATGGTTTCGTCCAAAATAAGTCTACCGTTACAAACTTGTTTTATTTCACTTCTTTTTGCATTGACTCATTTGAACAACGGAAGCAGGTAGACTGTGTCTTTACCGATTTCAGTAAGGCTTTTGACAAACTATGTCATAAAACTTTATTACTAAAACTAAGAGCCTTAGGTTTCAACGAAAATTTTTTAATGTGGGTTGCATCTTATTTAGAAAATAGAAGTTATGCCGTTATTTTCCGTAGTGAATGTTCCAAACAATTTTATGTTAATTCTGGTGTTCCACAAGGAAGCCACTTAGGTCCCTTATTGTTCACTTTATATATAAACGATGTGACCACAATTATTAAAAACTCTTCTCTTCTTATATATGCAGACGATATAAAAATATTTAAAGAAAAATATCTTCAGTTAGTGACTGTCTACAACTTCAAGAAGATCTACAAAACTTCAGGGAATGGTGCATTACAAACCGCTTATTTTTAAATGTTGACAGGTGTAAAACAATGAGTTTTACACGCAAAAAGAATTTAGTCTTGTATAATTACATGTTTGACTCTTGCCCATTAACTAGACCGTCCGTTTTTTCTGACTTGGGGATTATACTTGACCCAAAACTAACATTCACTTATCACTATGATTATATTATTAATAAGGCTAATCGAATTCTAGGATTCGTCAAACGGTTTTCTCGTGATTTTCATGATCCATACGTTTTAAAACTATTATATGTGTCATTTGTTCGGCCTATACTCGAATATGGATGTGTTGTATGGTCACCATACTATTCAATACATATTGACAGAATAGAAGGTATTCAGAGAAGATTTATGCGATTTTCTCTCCGTTTTCTACCATGGTCCCCCGAAATCTCACTACCTCCCTACAATCAAAGAGTTATGCTACTAAATCTCCCTCTACTCTCAAAGCATAGAGAATACTTACAGCTTTGTTACATCATTAAAATAATAAACGGTTCTATAACATCGCCATCAACTTTGGATCGTTTACATTTCAGTTTTAGCCAAGCTAACTTAAGAAGACAAATACCTTTATGTCCATCTTTCAGTAGAGTAAATTATGGATTATATAGTCCTCTTAATCAGTTGATTTCAGTATTCAATAAATATTACTTTATGATCTCTTCTGTTAATGATAATTTTAAAAGTATAAAATTCAAACAAATCTTTTTTAATACGAGAATGTAATGTAAATTTAAAATGTACTAGTTTTAAGATATATAATAAGTGTTTAACGTTAGTCCTTAACGCATTAAATAAATAAATTGTTATTTTGACCCGATTTTCGTATTGGTATTAGAATAGGTTTAAAGTTATTTAAAGGTTACGCACCACAGATTCAAAAAACGGAAATAATTAGTAGAAAAGATGGAACGAAGATCGCCGGGTCAGCTAGTTTTAAATAAAATATATGATATTATATATTTTCTAACTTACACAACATTTTCGTATTTTATAGCTTACAGGTTCTTTCAATGGGTGGAAATGTGATCAATGACGTCCCCGATACAGTTGGTTGCTTAGGCCAACTTCAAGCATTGATACTTTGTGATAATTTAATCGAAAGCCTTCCTACTAGTATTGCTCGTTTGAAAAATCTTAAATCTTTGCTACTGCATAAGAATCGCCTAAGACATTTGCCAAAGGACATTGTGGCTCTTAAAAACCTAACAGAGGTATACTTTAATCTCAAGTAAAATAATTTAAATAAAAAATTAATTAAATCAATAAATATTTTTAGCTCAGTCTTCGTGATAATCCTCTAGTTGTGAGATTCGTTCAGGAAATGGCCATCAACCCGCCCTCGTTAATGGAATTATCTGCCAGAGCCGTTAAAGGAACAAATACAAAGTATGGACCTGAGGACTTACCACATACCGTTTTGGAATATTTAAATAGTGCAAATTGCTGTGTCAATCCAAATTGCAAAGGTGTTTTCTTCGACAATAGGGTGGAACATATTAAATTTGTAGATTTTTGTGGAAAATATCGAGTACCTTTACTGCAGTACCTATGTTCATCAAAATGCATTCAGCCAGAAACGCAACAAAGATCAGAAGCTGGTGCAAGCGGATACTTGATGCGCAAGGTTTTGCTTGGGTAGAAGAACTGAGCAATTTAAAGAAAATTATTGTATTTTTTATTGGAGTGAATTTAAGAAAAAACTGTGAATGGATTTATTGATTTATTAAAGTGATTTATGTACCTTTATCAATAGCAGTATGAGAAGCTAAATTTTTGTAAGATTTTTGAAACAAGTAGCATTTTTAATACAAATTACAAATTATTATCATGAAAGCAAAATTGAATTTGAATTTTTATAGACAAACCAAATTCAGAAGCAAACGGTAAATTTATTAATTGATAGGCCAAGGCCCTACGCTGTATTTTGCTCTGAAGGTCATCAATCCTATTCACAAGAGCTTTGAGAATTGAGAGTCAGACTTTTGAATCTCGATATCTACCTTTTTTTGAGTCTGAAGTGCCAAATCGCACATTAAACCTGAGATTTTTCTATTTTTTCTCCTCTTCGTCAGATTCACAAATCTGACTCCAAATCAAGCAAATGGAAGACGATTCTTTTATGTCGAAAGTTCGATACTTTTATGCCGTTTTAGCCAATTAAAAAAGGTGAATTTATGTGCGTCTAAATGATCGATGAGAACCAAAAGAATATGCATTTTCATAGTAAAAACAAAACAAAGTAAGGTACCTACAATTTGTTAATTTTTTTCCCTTCAAAATGATTTAAATTACAAATAAACATAAAATGGCTCTGGTTCTTCATTTCTTTACAAATTTAAGTTTGGCTTGACGTTTTGCATTTGTCAAAATTGTAATGTGCTTGAAAATCTGTACAAATCCATCTCAAAAAAGAGATTTAAAAAGGATCGATTCTTCGGGAAAAGTAGCGATTTTTTTCATTGGAATTCATTTAATGAAAAAGAATCCACTGCAAGCCGAATTTTTGGTTGTTTGGAGTTCGATGTTAATTTTAGTTACCTAATTTAACATCTCATTCCGCTCGGCAACCTCTTGACCACACCGGAAAGGTATGTGATGGTTTACGGTAGCGACTAGCGATACAGGTACTATAGTACGTAACTCGAAGCGGAAAAGATGGGTGCACCCAGGATTGTAGTTACCGCTGTATCAGGTATATCCATGTAACAAGGCCCCCAAAAATTTGATTATTAAAAATTTTCTAACGCATTTAAAACGCGTCCAAAACACGTCCAAAACGCGTCCAAAGTGCATTCAAAATGAGTCAAAAACGCGCCCCAAACGTGTCTCAAACGCGACGAAAACGAGTCCGACACGTGTCTAAAACGAAACTCTTGCAAAAAGCGTCCAAAACGCGCACGAAACGCGTCCGAAACGTGTCCGAAACGCAAGGAAAACAAGTCATAAACGCGTGCCAAAACACGTTCGAAACGCGCCCAAAACGCGTTTGAAACGCGTCCAAAACACTTCGGAAACGCGTCTGAAACGCGTCCGAAACACGTCTGAAACACGTCGGAAACGCGTCTAAAACGCGTCCAAAACAAGTCCAAAAAGCGTCAAAAACGCGTCTGAATTCTGAAACGCGCCCAAAACGCGTCCAAAACGTGTCTGAAACGCTTCCAAAACGCGCCCAAAACGCGTTTGAAACGCGTTTGAAACGCGTCCAAAATGCGTTCAAAACGCGTCCAAAACACGTCTGAAACGCGTCCAAAACGCGTTCAAAACGTGTCGGAAACGCGCCCAAAACGCGTTACAAACGCGTCTAAACGCTTCGGAAACGCGTCTGAAATGCGTCCAAAACGCGTTCAAAACGCTTCCAAAACGCGTTCAAAACGCTTCCAAAACGCCTTCAAAACGCGTCCAAAATGTTAAACGCGTCAATCATTAAAAAAAAAAGCTCAATGGATGAAAAACTCTTTTCTGTAAACCAACCACAACTAAAAATTGAAACTACCAAACGAACACATCCGTCACTTGGCTGTCATGTCATTTGAAACGTCAAAATGATAAAGTGAAGCCCAAGCACTTTTTTAAAATATTTAATGAATTTTCGTGTTTCCTAAATAAATCATTTTGCTAAATATTTCCTATTCTTATTATTATTATTATGAGCGATATAATTATAAAATCAGAAAATGAAGACAACGATGATAGCAATGATTCCCTTAGTGCATTGACCACACTTTTAAAAGAAGTAAAAAAAGAGGAACACCCAGAAGTGTTGTCTGACAATGAAACACAAACAGAAAATAACAAGGGCAGCGAAACTTTACCTGAGAGCTTCTTTGACGATTTATATCGGGACGAGTTAGAAGCTGGTCCTGCAGAAGCCACTACCGATGCAGATATTGCAAAATTGCAAGAAATTATTGCCAGAAAGAAGAGAATTCTTCATGATGTTAGTGAAGATGTTGAAGGAGGTGATGGACCATTGGACAACAGATGTAAGCGCAAGGACAAAACAAATGATGGAGACAAACAAAGTGGCAACGGTGCTAAACGTTCACGAACAACTTTGGACACTTCAGAAGATGCCCATCCAAATAATAATGCCGACGAAGGAATTGATCAAAATAACACCACTCAGCCATCATCTTCGTCGGCAAATGAGTGCCCTGAGCCAAGTGAAGAAGCTGCTGATCCAGAAATGGAATTAGAGAAACTTCTCAAAACAGAAGACTACTATTCAAATGAAGAGGTATCGAATCCCAATCAAAATATACAATTTAGCAACAACAACATGCAACAAATGTATGGATTCCCTAATGGAATGGGAATGATGCCAACAATGTACAATCCAGGTGCAACCCAAATGATGGGTAATATGCCCCCAGGAGGTTATCCAATGATGCCTAATATGGGATTCCCTCCTGGGTTCTACCCACCGAATATGGTCAATATGCAAATGATGGGCTATGGATTTCCACAAATAAATGTTCCATCCAATAATAATGAAGTTGAATGTCTTCCAGTAGACACCAGTGCGGGATTACCTAAAATTACATTCAAAAAAATTAAATGTACGTTGATGAGAGTATTTGAGAAATTTATGTTTTTTTTACAAATTTGTTTGGTTTTTTCTTTTCAGTAGAAAAAAGTGTAGATAAAACTGTCCCTCCAGCTGAGGATCCTAGGAAAAAAGGTAAGATTAAGAAAAAAAATATTTCATTCTCCTTTTTTTTAGAAATAAGTAAGCATTTTCTTTAAACCACTACAAACTCTTGCTCCTCACTAACTACCAATTAAGGTTTCTCTTAATTAGCGTTAGATTTATCAAATAACCGCATTTGTATTCTCGTTTCAAGTGACTTGACACAAACTAGTCAAGAAGATTTTGTAAGTCATTTTGAAAAGACTAACTTGTACCTTTTTCAATAGTCAGATAAACCTTAGTTAGAGCTTATTCCTAGGAATATCCATTTTTTTATATTGACATTATTCGTTTGATAGTCTAAGTGATAGCTGAAAAATCAGGGCTAAGCCTAGTACGCATATCGTGCAGAATTTTTGCTCCCATACAAATTCTCGAAAATTTAGCCGAGCTAAAAACTTATTTATGAAATTAAACGGAGTTGTGCGTAGCTCTTGTGAAAAAAATCAAATAATTCGTTTCCAAACATACATTAGTTATCTGTCAATTTAATGGCACGGAAAACAAATGAAAAAAAAAGACGAAGATAAAAATGTCAGCTTAAATTTAGCTGAATCTGCGTACTAGGCTTTATAGTTAGGAGCTTTAATCTTTAATCTCTAAGGGATGTGAGGCCACTCTATCCAGTTTGTATTCATTTGGCATGCATTCTTACAATAACATTGCAATGCAAGTTTGTTGTTTGTATTCTCCTCATCAATAGTTATACCTTATCTAAAAAATAAAGTGGTATGGCCATATTCAAAGAAGACGTTAAAAAGACAGTATCATAGAAAAATATATGCCTTTTTTGAATAAAAGTAGTTTTGATTTTTTTTTAATTTATCGAGAACGACAAGACGTTTTTGGATCCAGTTTTCAGTTTTCGTGTAAAAACAAATAACAACATTAAATTATGTAATTTAAATTTGCACTTAATTACATAAAATTTTGAAAGAAATAAGTTCTTGCCTTGACTCAACCTATACGCTCTAGCTTTTTGGTACGTTCCTCCCGTATATCCTTCATCTCAATGGTTACCAACCCAAAAACCACGATTCATAGCTTTGGTGTTCATAACTCTGGTTTTTCATAACTTCGGTTTTTCGTAAATTCGGTCTTTCATAACTTCGGTCTTTCATAACTTCGGTCTTTCATAACTTCGGTCTTTATTAACTTCGGTTTTTCGTAACTTCGGTTTTGCGTAACTTTGACGCGTGTAACTCTGTCGCGCATTACTCTGGTATTCGTAACTCCGTTACCATTTCTTTTCCGAGGAACTCCAATATTGTATTCACAATTCCAAAAACACCACCATAAAGAGACTTTTTTGCGAACACTTTTTTGAAAAATCAATTATTTTTCAAAAATTCATAACTTAAAAAAAAAAAACAAACAAAAAAATTCTTTTATTCAATTATTTACAGTTAACTATTTTTAATCATTGCTTGAAAAAATAATTTTTTAGAAGTGTGAAAAATTACGTTTTGTACGCTTCTTTTTTATAAATAAAAAATATTCAAAAAAAAGTCGTTTGATTTTTTCAATATTGTAGCTGCTCATACCATGCGGTGTTTACATGATGTTTATAAATATGAGATTGCTGTACTAAAGTTTTCGGTTATAACATTGCAGGCATATATTTTAATTTGCGAATTAAAAAAAAAAGGCTACACTTTTTTAATGCACACCTTAGGCACAATTTTGCGAATTTGGCTTATGCCTACTTTTCGAAGCTCAGTGTACAGCGACTGAATCCAGGGTAGTGCTCGATGATTACTCATCGTTATGTCAATACCTTGACATAATTGACATACACAATAGATGGCTCCTTCATGCAAAATCTAGAAGTGAGTAAGATTTGAAATTATTGTCGCATCCATGTGCCGACAGAGGGTTAATGTGATGACATTTTGTCTCTTTTTAAAATGAAATTTGTTGGTAGAAGCGTTTTCGTGCATGTTTTATCTTTGGATAATGTCCAAACTTAGCGTTGAAATCGCCAAGGATATTCATTTCGTCTTCTTCAGTGCATTAAAAACAAAGTGATATTAGTAATTTTCAAGACAAGCCACCTGAAACTGCAGTTCAGAATTTTTAAAGGTTCTTTCTCATTGACCGGCAGTCATAAGAAGAAAGAGTCATCTTAATTTTGATGACTGCAGACCAATAAGAGCTATTAAAAAACCGGAACTTAAGTTCGGGTGTTTTGTAAACTTTAAGTTGTGGCAAGTTTTAATCTCTGTATGTGATGTTATTAAGTACGTCTTACGTTGGTTGCGCTAAGTAATTTAAGTTTGTTTTTAATTAAGTTTTTTCTTCTTTCGCTCATAGTTGTTAAATGTCTGTACGTGACTCAGTTTTTTGTTTGTTTCTGCTTTGCTTATTCAAGAAACCTTCAATGGGAACACCACGTCTGATAAATCCCCATCAACCAGTGCAGCTCGCATGCGAAGGCTTCGTGAAAAGCGGAAGGCTGACGATCCACATTATGTAAGTAATGAGACCAAGAGAATTCGTGAACTTCGAAAAAAACAACGAGAGGAAGCTCCATTACACGTTCTAGAAGCAAAAAAAAAAGCTGAAAGAGACAAAAAGAGAATGCAGAGAGCTAAGAAACGGGCTGAAAAATGGAGCATTGATAAAAATCCTTCACTTTCGACAAGTACAATAACTCTATTTGAAACAAAAAACACATTGAATGAGGACATCAACAAAGCCGTTGCAGTATTACCAAAATGTCCACGAAAGCAGAAAGAAGTCGTCACGGAACTCGCACAACAAATGAATATTGCCTTATTAGCAGATGAACAAAAGGTTAGACTGTCAGGAGTTGGGGATATACAGTATGAAGTTGTGAAAAACTTTTACTATCGCTCTGATATTGTGTACACTTGTCCAGGTGAAAATGACGTTGTCGTTTATTGGGAAGATGGGATAAAAAAGAAATCCCAGAAGCATTATTTAATTGTTTACTTGCGAGAAGCATTCAGTATTTTCAAAGAATTCCATCCTGATATTGAAATTCAATTTTCAAAGTTTTGTAGCTTGCGACCTAAAAACGTTTTTCTTATGAAAGATACACCTTCAGAGCATTGTAAGTGTGTTATACATGAAAACTTTATCCTCAAATTAAAAGCACTTAAGATAGGTTATTCAAACGATTGGTGGGGTAAAGTATTATGTGATCCCCAAATGGATTCCAAATGTTGGAACAATGAATGCGACGATTGTTCAAATGGTAAAAAAATATTCGTTCCAGACCTGAGTCAGATTTGCTTTTGGAAAGAGTGGAAGAAAACTACCGATAAAAAGTTACGTTTGTCAATCCATGAAACGTGTGCGGGTGAGCTTCTTGAAATGCTTATTAACTCGATGCCTTCTGTAATGAGTCATGTAAATTTAAAGAGAATACAAGCATTTGAGTTCCAAATAGATAAACTCGACGAAAATGTTCGCGTTCTTCAGGTGGATTTCGTTATGCCTTTTAGCTGTGATTATCAAAATGAAGTTCAAAGTGTACATTGGTCCAAATCCAGTGTACTTTTATTAACAGCAGCCAGTTTCTATCGAGGCCAATGTAAAACATACATTGTATGCTCTGATACCAAAGCTACAGACAAAGACACTGTATATGTTTTCTTAAATAAGCTTTTCCAACTTATGAATGAAGAAACAGAAGAACCAACATCTGAAGTAATTTGGAGTGATGGTCCTTCATCTGAGTTTAAAAATAAGTTTATGATTAAATTGATGACAACTCTTAGCGAAAAATATAAAAAAAATATATATTGGAAATATTTTGCATCATCTCACGGAAAAAAAAATATAGATGGAATAGGAGGAAACATAAAAAGGCTAGTGAGACAATATACTATGAATCAAGATAAAAATGTAACTGTTCAATCAGCTAAAGACTTTTCCGAACTATCATCAGAACTAGTGCCGGAAACTCGTGTTATTTACATTCCATCCTCAGAAATAGCCGAAACAATAACTACTGAAGAACCATGGGATAATGTTAAAGCGGTACCAGAAATATCTAATATCCATTGGATTGAAGCAAATGGCAAATCTGTGAAATGTAAAAAAAACTGTTTGTCCGAGGAGATAACTGCAATTTTATACTGACTTTTTTCATCATTCCATGTATGTGCAATAAATTTTTAAAGAAATAAAAAAAAATTTGTTTTTATTATTATGTAATTTGGATTGTAGCTGAATTATAAAAGCTTACAATATTTCTATCGGTAAGTTTTAGTTAAGGTCTGATTTCTAACAGCCCTTTTCTGGCAAACCTCACAAGCCACAAAAACCTGACAAGGTGATCATAACTCGAATTTGATGAGGATTTATTTCTCACAAACTTCTTACTAGCAAAAATCCAACTTGTGAGTTGTGACCTTCTTCAGAGCAGATCACAAATTCGAAAGGTTTTTGTGATGCGAAAACCTCACAAAATCAAATTCAGCTCAACTTGTGAGGTTCTTGTAACTTGAGAGGTTGGCCAGAATAGGACTGTAAAAGTGACTAACTCAGGTTGTTCTTTTTTCTTTTTCAACATTGGCCTTGATGTCAAAACTTAAAAATAAGCTATTTTTGGGGACTTTAACTTTCTCTATCTTACTACATATAGTCTAAGATACGTTAATCCGTCAACTGAAAATAGTCAAGATTATATGAAAGATAATGTTGGGCGATGAAGAGTTGTTTATGTGCCCTCATCTACTATTTACAAAAAATCGATTAACGAATCATTGCACCATTGGCAAAATCGCCACCTGAATAGCTGTATTTGTACCCGATTTTTGTAAGAGATGTAAACATCCCAATGTTCACTGTGGCGTATACGTATTTTTTTTAATTTTTTAATTTAAAGTAAATTAAACATGAGTTTTTCATAGGAATATGTTTGAGATAGAGTTCACTACAAAAAAGCAGCAATGGTGCGTATTGGTAAAGGTATATTTTTACGCTTACTGAAAATTTAACATCTTAAATGTAGGCAACCCATAATGGGGCCAACTTTAAAATAGGGAAACAAATATCCTTTTGATCAATTAAATAACAAAATGGGCATATATAAAAAGTATTTCTGCGGAAGTTCGAAAAAAATGAAACGTAGGTAGAAAATGTAGAATTTTTTTAAATTGCATATTTTAAAAAAGATCAAAAAAGCCCATTTATTCTAGATATAGGCTGGAAAAGCATGTCTTGAATAGACGCATTGATACATGCACAAGTAATTTTGTAGAAATATTTATAAAAAAATGTTCTCATTGTTTTTGTTGGTGATCTAACCCGCTGAAAGCTTTTAAAGTGTTGTTGTGTTGGCTTAAAGGAGAATGAGCGTTTCTGTATGAGTTACGTCCCAACACACACAGCGGCGGTGTAAAACGTAGTGATATGAATGGAAGCGTCTTTATGCCTGTAACAATGTATTGTATAGGCCTAAGTCTGTATCTCGTCAAGAAAAGTTCTTTGGTCGTTTGAATTTAAATTACATACATAAAACTGTTTTTCGTTTTTAAACTTTATAGCAGGTATCTTTTTGCATATGAGCCAATTACCTGACTTTTTTTTACTCAGTCTAAAAGTAACAGAGCTAAGGGGAATAATATTTCTAAGAAATGATGATCTAAAAATTTGCAACGAATTCAAAATATTAACAACTGATTGAATTATGCTGCGTGCCGTTTTTTACAAAGCATGTGTATTTTTTTTTTTTGATTTTATGATATTTTAATGCATATTTTTGTATTAACAGTTATGTAAATTCCTGTGTAATAACATACTTCAGAAGTTTTTAGCTACCACCTCTCATTCAATTTGAAAACAAAAAATCCTAAGTGTTGAAAGTTATGTTTTAGGAAAGACCTTTGTAACGAAAACACGTCTTATCGGTTATAAACAGAAAATAGGAATAATATTTATTATTGAAAATAATTGATAACAAACACAAAACTATTATACAAATAATTTAACAAAGTGTTTTACTTGTTACATTCAAATTTCAACACTCCCACTGAATGTAACATTTAATTAAATTTGAGACCTACTGCTTCAGAACAAATTTTATGTTTTTTGGAATCTAAAGCTTTAGTTAGAAAGTCTGCATTCATTTCTGCTGTGCTTATATATTTTAAGTTAATCAAGCCTTCATCTATCTTGTCACGAACGAAATGGTGTTTGACATCGATATGCTTTGTTCGAAGATGATATGCAGTTGTTAGCGCAAGACTTATTGCACCTTTGTTGTCGCATAGAATGGTTGTTGACTTGGGAGAACTTGGAATCAGCTCGGCTTCCAGTCCTTTAAGCCATAAAGCTTCTTGAGTGGCTGCGGAAACGGCCATGTACTCTGCTTCGGTTGATGAGAGAGCAACTGTGGGCTGTTTTTTAGTATTCCATGATACAGCTCCTCCACAGGATTTATAGACGTAACCTGTTACGGATCTTCTATCAAGACTATCATTGGCCCAATCTGCGTCACAATAACCGATTAGTTCATTATTTTTCTTCTTTGAGAATTCTAATTTGGCATCGGACGTCCCCTTCAAATATCGAAAGATTCGTTTGACTGCTATCCAATGAGCTTTACCAAAGCAGTTATTAAATCGGGAAACACTGCTCACAGCAAAACTAACATCAGGTCTGGAAACTTGTGCAGCGAACATAATACTGCCAACTGCTTCTTGATATGGAATCTGCATCATTTCGTTTTTCTCTTCTTCCGTTTGTGGGCACATTTGTTTGGTAAGCTTTTGGTTATTATCCATGGGTGAGCTAACAGGATTACAATCATTCATTTTGAATCGAGTCAGTATGTCGTTGATATAGCGTTCCTGGTCAATTTGGATAATGCCTTTGGAACGATCTCGTTGAATGTGCATTCCAAGCACAAATCTTGCTTCGCCCATATCTTTCATTTTGAACTCGCTGTTAAGATATTTCTTGAGTTTAATTTTCACATCAATATTCTTCGTAAATATTAAGAGGTCATCAACATATACTGCAATTATTATGATGTTTGAATCTTTTCCAGTAAAATAAACACAAGGATCTATTTTTGATTGTTTCAAACCATATTTAGTTAAAGCTTTGTTGAGCTTTTGGTTCCATAAACGACTGGCCTGCTTCAAGCCGTAAAGTGATTTCTTTAAATGACATACTTTACCAGTGTTATCGGTGAAACCTTCGGGTTGCATCATATATATCGTGTCATTTAAATCTCCTTGGAGAAATGCAGTGACTGCATCCATTTGGTCAATGTCCAAATCTAATTGTGCGGCCAGAGAAAACAAAAGGCGTATGGTGCTATATCTCACTACTGGGGAGAAAGTTTCTTCGTAATCAATCCCTTTTCGTTGAGCGCAACCCTTGACAACCAACCGGGCCTTGTACCGTGAAATCTTGCCTTCACTATCACGCTTTGTTTTAAACACCCATTTACAATTGATAGCTCTTTTGCTGACAGGCAAATCTACAAGATTCCAAGTGTCATTTTCTCGTAAAGCATCAATTTCTTCATTCATTGCTTGCCGCCACAATTCAGAATCAGATCTTTCAAGTGCTTCCTTCAACGTCAATGGATCATGTACTTCATCTGTTGTTACGGAATACGAAATGTAACCATCCCTTACCACAGGCTTCGGAGTACGCTTACTTCTCCTTGGTATAGTTTCATTTGAATTTGCTGTCGTATTTGGAATGTTGACATTTTCACTAGATTCACTTGATGTTTCGGAGATACATATTATTTCATCTTCAACTTCATTTAAACAATTCTGATCCGCATCTTGGGTTTCTGTTTCAACGGACTGTTCCAATTCTCTTGGCAAAACATCCGGAATCGATACACTGCTATCTTCACTGTTATTTTCCCCCACTGAATCATCATTGCCTGAGAGTATTTGAGAAAAATTAATTAAAGTATAATCTTCAATTACCTTCTCCGTCTGCAAAGACACGCGTTCATCTTCGAAAAATACAACATCTCTGCTCATGATGATTCTTCTCTTGTCTGGGTTATACAATCGGAAAGTCTTGAAATCTTCACAATACCCAAGAAAGATACATGCTTCGGATTTCGGGTCTAACTTTTTGCGGCACGCTTTAGGAATATGAACCATTGCCTTGCAACCAAACGTACGCAAATGAGTCAAATCCGGTCTCTTTCCTGACCATGCTTCTTCTGGAACCACTTCAAGGGATGAACAAGGTGATCGATTTATTATATGGATGGCTGTAGAAACTGCTTCAGCCCAGAAGTTCTTCGGTAAATTCGCATCTAATAACATACACCTTGCCTTCTCGATTATAGTTCGGTTCATTCGCTCAACAAGCCCATTGTGTTCAGGTGTATACGGTGCTGATGTACGATGATAAATCCCATTCTTTCGCAATAAAGCTTGAAACGTTTTATTGCAGTACTCTGTTCCATTATCGGTGTGTAAGGTCTTAATTCGTTTGTTACATTGATTTTCTACAAGTGCTTTAAATTCTGCAAAACGGGTGATGGTTTCGTGTTTTGATTGTAGAAAATAAACAAACGTTTTTCTTGTGAAATCATCAACAAACACCAAAATGTATCGAGCACCTCCCATACTTTTGATATGCAATGGACCACACAAATCGGAATGAATTACCTCGAGTACTTCACTTCCTCTAGGTCCTGTGTGATTGAATGGAAATCGACACTGCTTTCCTTTGAGGCAAATTTCACAGTTCCATTTATCGATCGTTGGAAATTTTTGACTTGTTCTAAAATAATCGCTCAGCATCCGTAAACTTGTCATGTTGAGATGCCCCATTCTTCTGTGCCATAGTTTGCAATCTGAGTCCAAATTGTTTGCAACAAAACATCTTTCTTTTCTTGGCTTGTCCAATTTAAACAACTCGCCGTGCAGAGAAGCTGTTGCAATCAGTTGTTTTTCGGAATTGTAAATTCGGCAGCCCTTGGAATCGAAAATCACTTCGTTGTTTTTGCTCACAATTTGACTTACTGACAGAAGATTTGCACTCAGATTAGGAATACACAACACATTCTCAACTTTCACCTTTTCTTTTTGTACAGCAACTGGCAAATACACATTCCCCAGGCTTTGTACAGGCAAACGCATGTTGTTAGCTACCACAACTTCACTCTTAGCAGCTTCGCTAATATCTGACATTATGTTCGGATCTGTACACATATGAGCAGATGCTCCGGAGTCAATGTACCATTCACCAGGCTGTACTGAGGACACAGCAAAAGATGTGTACAAAACGTTCGAACTTGCTTGACCTGTCTTGTTGTTCCCCATCTTAGATGGACAGTCTCTGGCGAAATGACCATTCTTGTTGCATTGGAAACATCTAGGTCCTGAACTATTGTTGTTGTTTTTAGTTCCACTTTTATTGTTAAAGTTTTTCTTTGTTGACCTCGTTTGTTTATGTTGACCACTGCGTCCATAAAAAGCAACCGCTTCAACATCTTCTGTTTTTACGTCTTGAAGGATCTTCATCTTGATAACATCACCAGTAATGGATACGCCGGAACTTTCAATACCCATGATCATAGGTTTATATTCTTCGGATAAACCTGCGAGTAAAATTGTTCCAACCCATTCTTCACTGACCGTTAATCCAACGCCATTCAGCTTATGAGCCGTAGTGATTACAGTATTAACATAATCCTCTACGGATGAACAATTCTCCAGTCTCGTCGTGATCAATTTCTTGAGCAGTCCAACTCTTCGCGTCAGTCCATTGTCCTGGAAAGCCTTCTCAAGATTATCCCATGCTTCCTTTGCTGTTTTGGATGCTTGAATATGAACGTAGTTCACAGGATCAACCAACAAAATAATTTTAGCTCTAGCTTTAGCAATTCTTTTCGCATCCTCTCCGTCAGCTTTAACGCATGACCACAAATCTTCCAGCTCCAAATATGCTTGGACAGAAAATTTCCATGAATCATAATTGTCACGACCCTTTAATTTTTCAATTCCTGGTAGTCCGCTGTTAGCCATCTTGAAAAATTGCTGATAGAGGAATCAAATTAAAATAATTTTTTCTCGAATTTTTTCTTAGAAAAACGTGTTTTAATTATAACTTCGTTATGGCCTTTAGCGTCCTTCTGGGCCCATAACCTGTTGAAAGTTATGTTTTAGGAAAGACCTTTGTAACGAAAACACGTCTTATCGGTTATAAACAGAAAATAGGAATAATATTTATTATTGAAAATAATTGATAACAAACACAAAACTATTATACAAATAATTTAACAAAGTGTTTTACTTGTTACATTCAAATTTCAACACTAAGAAAACGCACCTTTTTTCCAGTACCTACATAAGACTTTCATGAAAAGCCCTGGCACAGACTATCAATTACACCGGCACACAAAAAAAAAGTGTCATGTACCAGGAACCAGACCTATCTTTCTATATGTTTTGAGAAAAATGCAATAAACTCTAAAAAAGTCATAAAATTTCAAACAACACTTTGTTTTTTGTGTGCCGGTGTTATTTTTTTTAATACAATTCATATAGTCTAAGAGCCCACAGCAAATTTTGGGAGTGGAGGTATAATCAAAATGTGAGTATATAGTTTTATAGCCTTATGCGTTCTAATAACGAATTCAAAAGTCTGGCAGCTTTAAATCGCGGCTTTATATAGTTTTCACGGGGTGGAAAAATGTGGGTTTTCCAATTCATATAAGTAGGCTAAATTCGCACTATTTCATATTATTTATACAGGAACAGATGCTCTGTCATTTCCCCTAAGCCTGAAGACATCAATCTTTACGATGCAATCATTAGACCCCAAGATATAAGCTGTGAAAGCGGCTATGTTTTGGAGACTTTTCAGTTTAATTTTTTGTTTGTTTTTTCGTATTCGAATCTCTCCAAGAAAAGAGCAGATATGGTTGGTTTAAAAAGCTTATATCTTGAGTTCTATTTGTCGCATCGCCAAGATTGAGGTATTCAGGCTTAGGGGAAATGACAGAGCATCAGTCCTTATATTCAAAATGTGAATTTGTGATATTTTAGCCTACTCACATTAATTTGAAAAGTCGCGTTGTTTAACCCTCCGAAAACCATATAATGCCGCGATTTAAATCTGCCAGACTTTTGAATTCGTTATTAGAGAGCATAAGGCTATAGAACTGCATACTCACATTTTGGTTATACCTCCACTCCCACAATTTGCTGTGGGCTCTCGGTCTAATAGTACTTATCTTCAAATCTTTTCTTTAAATTTTTATTTTTAGTTATTGATGCTTGCACACTCTTATTGGAGAAATTGGAATTTGCAGAGCCAACAGGAAAATTTATTTTCACATCCACCGTCACAAAACTTGACAATACCACCGCTTCAAATTCCATACTCCAGAAAATAACAAATGTGAGCTATAATTTTCAATCGATTGGTCCCAGACAGAATCTCCAAGATTGGGGATTAAAAGGAATCCCCAGTGCAAATGTTGAAATTGCAAAGAAAATATCTATGAGTGCAGATAAATATTTTAAGAAGATTTCTGAAAATGCAAACACAATTGCAAGAAAGATGGTAAAACAAGAAGTTGCTAAAGCGGACAAAAAGCAAAACCAAGAAGATATGGAAGTAGAAGAGGTTACGTTGTCGTCTTATTTCAAAAATTCCATGACCCAAACAGAACCTCTGACTTGTCGAGAATGTGTTGCTAGAAAGCGTAAAGTAGGACATGAAATAGCAGTTCAAGCCACAGTTTATACTGGTAGTATTGGAACTCAGACAACTCCCCGAGTGCGTTTCAGTGATCAAATAGTAGAAGGAATGAGTGATAATCAATTAAAGGCTATGTATGAATTTTCAATGTTAATTCGTGAGCCTCCAAAGAATACGTCTGCGGAGCTTATAAGACTGAGAGAACAGCTTATTAACATGTACAATTTATCACAACGACAACACAAAGGACCGGTGCCATTTGTGGATGCTTCTCAGTCGTTACAAGTTCAAAATACAGTTAGAGATCCAAGAATCGACCAAGGTGCGAATTTCGATCCAAGAAGATCTGCCGGATTACAAAACCAAATTGCACAACAGCCACCAGAACAGACATTTCGACAAGATATGCCACACTATCCTCAACATGGGATGCATTCCGAGGAGCAAATTCAATCTTTGCAGCAGCATCGGGTGCAGAATACTCGAAATGACCCCTCAAACTATAATCAACATGAGATGCCAATTGAGAGAAATCAAACATTGCAGCAGCGTCAAATTTCTTCTCAGTTTCCTGGAAGAGGTAGACCTCAAGGACGTTCAATGCAAAATCCTAGCCAACAAAGACGCAATGGGATCCCGGGACAACATTTTGATCAAGCTTTACCAGAATTTCCAGGTCAGGAGTTCCATTTGCCCGAAGGAAGAAAAAACTATGGCCGTGGCGGGCTACGAAGATGAGCCATTGTTTATTTGCTACATTCATGAATTTTGTGAAACGAATATAATTGTTATTCATTATTTTTTTTTCTTTGATAAAAAGCCTATCTCTTACTTTAACTAGATTTCTAGGTCTTTTAATAAACTTCCGAAATATGATGCTTTTTTTAAAAGTTGTTAACATACTTAATACCAAAAATATATTGTTTTTCTTTTTTTCGTTAAATTTGCAACGATTGGTTGCAAATTATTCAGACAAAGTTTTAAATATAATATACTTTGGGCATCTCAGAGTCGTAAATGTTTGTGACAGACAGTGCTGCCATGATAAAAAAACATGATTTCAGTTGAAAAAACATGATTTATAAAAAAAGCAAAAACTGATAGAAAGTGAACATCCACATCGTGACTAGGGGGGAATAAAACAAATTATTTCGAGTTCATTTTAGAAAATATTATTAATAAAGTATCAAAGGTATAACTACTAAGGTGGAGCGATTTTACTTTAATTTTTTATTTTCGAATTGGCATAGTAATAAAAAGTTGCGCCATTTATAAACGAACAAAACTGTATACTTAAAATTTTTAAATAATTTCATTTTGAGGTGCCCCAAGCCCTCTGAATGCTTAAAAAGGACTTTTCGGACTTTTTGACCTTTAAATTAAATGGGGAAAAATAAAGTAGTTGTAGTTACTACACAGGGTACTTTTTGCAAAAAGTCTTAAAGTGAAAATTTTCAAACTCATTTTATGGTGCAGAAATCATAGATATTGGCTTCAAAAATTTAGTTTATAGTTTTTTTTTCGGGAAAAATTGCCTTTTGTAGGAAAAAATAAATTATTTGCTTTTGTCATTTTCCCAATTTTTTTTTTAAAAGGTGGCCATTGTAGTTATAACTTAAATTACAAAAATGGCAGGAATAAAACTTGAAAACATACATCAGTTTATAATTTGTACTCATTTACGGCCATATTATTCACTAGTTTAAAAAATACATCTGGATGTAAGGAAATTGAAGTGTCAAAAATAAATCCAAATCCATATATTCACTATCATACAGAGAAAAAAGTCATTTTTAACTATTTTGATAGTTAAAATCGAGATAACTATTTTGGATTTGGATTAATTTTTGACATTTGACAATTTTTTCAGATGTATTTTTTAAACTGGTGAATAATATGGCCGTTAGGGTTAATTTCATATATACATACTTCATGTAGGTATTGAATAACTTATTAAAAAAACAGTTCACCTAGTGAAAAAGATTGTTGGTTTATAAATTGTTGGATTATAAAGATTTTTCTCTTGGATTGAAAAAAAAAACATGATTTTGGGCACTAAAACATGATTTTAGTTCAAAAAACATGAAAATCATGCTAAATCATGATTTCTGGCAGCCCTGGTGACAGATTCTGAGAGGGAAAAAAACCGTTACATTTTAGCACATTTTTCAGTTTTTGGGTGATAAATAACTCGTGAAAAATAACCACAGAAAATTATTGCATACCAAAGTTAAAGCATATTAAATTAAATTCTACATCGATTAAACACCAAAAGCGGTTTGGTCAGAATGAACAGTGAAAAGAAAGGAGTTTATTGCAGTTTTTTGAAAACGGTTATTCCAAATATGCTTAAATGTAAATCTGTATTTTTTGTATATATATGTATATTAAGGTGGGTCGAAAAACAATTTTAAAATCGTAATAGCGTGGAAAAGTTGCGAACGGTAAAGGCTCAGTGTTTAAAAATAATCAAAATCGGTTAACATTTTCTGCCCGCGCATCGGCCTTAGAGCTTTTTTAAAAATGGTATTAAAAAACATTTGCCATTCTTACATCTTTTTTTTTTAATAAATTTGGAGAACTCTAATATGAGCTAAACATTAAGTAGAAAAAAAATGTTCAAATTGCGTAAGAACTTCCGATCGCACATGCGTTTTAAAATTTGTCGACACGACGCGACACAACTAGACAAAACGCAACACGACGCGACACAACGCGAAACAACGCGACACAAGGCGACACAATGCGACACAACGTCACACAAACGGACACGACGCTACACAACGCGACACAACGCGACACAAACCGACACGACGCGACACGACGCGACACAACGCGACACCACGCGACACTACACGATACAACGCGACACAATGCGACACGACGCGACACAATGCGAAAAAAAGCTACACGACACAACGCGACACAATGCGACACAACGCGACACAACGCGACACGACGCGACACAATGCGACACCATGCGACACGACGCGACACAACGAGACACAATGCGACACGACGCGACACCAAGCGACACTACGCGACACAACGCGACACGACGCTACACAACACGACACGACGCGACACGAAGCGACACAACTCGACATCACGCGACAAGACGCGACTTAACGTGACACAACGCAACACGGCGCGACACGACGCGACACAACGCGACAAGACGTGACACAACGCGACACAATGCGACACGACGCGACACAACGTGTTACTTGATATCTCAATTGATTTATAAACAAAAAAATAAGACAAGATAAATTCCTGGATCCGCGACTGATAAGAACTATGCAAGTCTTCGCTTTGTCTTATTTTTATGAACGAATGGATTTTTATTTAAAACGAAAAATCAATCATGCCTCTGGAAAGAAGACAAAATACTTATATGTTTTATGTTTGTTTTATTGCAATAAAAATTTATTAAATACAATATTTATGAATAGGGTAGAAGGGGGAGGATTTGCCAGGATTTAGGAAAATTGACTTAACGCAAAGTTTTTACGTTTCTTTTAATTTTTTTATATCTGATATTATTATTGACTTTATTATCTTCACTTAAATATTTTTTTCATCTTGATATATTAATTTTTTCTATTTTTAATAATTTATTCAAAAAAATGAAAAGTGATGTGGCAAAGCCTCCCCAGGTGGGAGGCTTTGCCACGGGGGTGGGGAGGGATTGCCAGTTACCTAAATATCAAAGTTAATACAAATAAAACCAATATTCATAAACAAAACTTCTTTTTAGCTGAAAATACGAAGAAGGGACTGATTTTAAAAGATTCTGCCATCCTCTTTTGAGGAAGCTTGCTTCTGGCAAATGTACCCCATGGGGTGCATTTGCCAGAGCAAAACCTACCCAAAAACGAATGGCAAATGCACCCCACAAGCTAATCTTTCAAAAATTTACTTATAACTTTTTTATAAGTTAAACAGTAAAAAAATCGCTTCTACACAGCATAGTACACATAATTTTGAAAAGATATTTGTATCAAAAAGTAATTTAACACGACAAATACTTACAATTTACGACGGTTATGTACCTTCATATTTTGGTTCTCAACATTAAAAAACTAACACAAGCGTCTAATTTATTTCGTGTCCAGCCAAAAGCTGTCAAACTTTGTGCAAAGTTTTCAATCATAAATGTGCAACACAAAATGATTTTTCTGTATTTAATATTCTGTTGGTTTGGAAAAAAACCTGGACTGGCAAAGGTACCCCACTGGCAAATGCTCCCCCTTCTACCCTACTAAAACCGCCTAGCTGGAATACTGCTAGTTGATGTTGATGCTGGCTGTGGTTTGTTAGGATCATCTAATACGCGAACAATCATAGAGCTAAAAAAGAAACATATAAAAAGAAAAGTAAATAAATTTGTCAAGTTTCAATTTCACCTCTTTGGTCCTGTACTCCATGTTATTCCAACTTCATCAATAACAAATGTTTCCAGTGTTACATTCCATTGACCACCAATTGAAATAGGCAGAAGAAAACTACCAGATAAGAAATCTCTTTGAGGCTTCACTGTCTGGGTTAATGTAACTGTATCGCTGGTCGGCTTAAGAAAGAAGATTAATTTTAAAAATTTAAGACATTCAATGACTTTTCAAAAATTACTTTTATACAATCTGTGTTAACGCGTGGAGTCATTAATTGTGATGTTAAACTTAGTTGGACAGAGTCCACAGATCTAAATAAGCTTGGACATTTTCCATAATGCTGAATAACTCCTTCCACTTTTATAACCAAGTTACTACCTGACTGAACAATTATATGCTCGCCAGCAGCTCGTGGCTGTGGACTTACTGATAGTTTTATTTGCGTAGCTTGAAGTGTTTGAAAGAAATATCTCGGCATACATATTGGAGTTTTAACTATCAGTTCTATCTCGCTAGTTATAACATCCATGTGCTGAAAAATAAATATTTTTTTTAATTTATTGATAAAATTAAAAATTTCATCAATTTCTAAATAGTTAACACAATAATTTTAAGTTTCACATGTTTTTTAGTTTACCCTGTTGGTAATTGTTTTAGCGTTTCCTGGCTCTTGCGGTAAGTTCTGAGCAAAGATTTCCATTTTGGCGCATGTGTTTATGAGATATCTGAAAGAAATCAAGGATTTATGAATAGAAACTGTTTTTAGAATTACCTATATTCCGGTTTTTATAAAAGTATGGTTTTCCAAGAAAAAATATCCAAACTTATGGTGCCAAAAATAAGAACGGGCAAATTTTTTTAGACCGCAAACTTAGTGAACTTTCTTTTATTAATTATTTTTAATTATTTTTGATCTTCCTTCAAAAAATACTGGGAAATACTGATATCTCAAATTCTATTTGCAAAAAGAGATCATTTTTTATTGAGCTAAGATCAAATTTTCCGGATCTCGATTTTTAAATAGATTTACACATATTTGCAGACGCACTTTCACACACCGAAGTAATTGAAACTTGTGTGAACATTTGTTTTTGTACATTTTTGACCAGGTTTTTTAAATTTAAAAACTGCTCGCACACAGTAACGAATAAAAATAAATCATTTGGCAATATCCATTTGCCACATGAGATCATTGGATTTGCTACAAAAATCTCTGTTTCAAATGGAAATCCACATTATAACTTATCACTTATTAAATTATTTATCATTTTGGTCTTTCAAAAATCCGCATTCGCATACGCGGATGTGAAAAAATCCACATCCGCAACATCCCTAGTTTAAACTGCTCAGTGCTTTCTTTTTCACTTGATCATTTCTTTTGCACAGGAAAGAATAAAGTTGAATTAATGTAATGTGAATTTCCATTTGCCACAAAAAATCAATTATTTTTTATCTCAAAAAATACCGGGAAATACTGGTATCTCATATTCTATTTGCCAAAAGAGATCATTTATTTTTGATCTGAGATCAAATTTCCCGATTTTTATGGAGATTTACACCTATTTGCACACGCACTTTAACACACACATGGTAAGGACTGAGCAACAACAATGAAGAGAAATCGCAACTGTTATCTGCTCATTGTAATAGCAGAGTGATTAAAAGCAGCTATCCCAATAGCAGCCTTATCTTTAGGTCTATAATAAACTTATTTTTAGTGCCAGTCTACTCCTATTTCAGTAATTCTTTTGACTCTGCCTTTTATGGCAATTTTATCTTTTTTCGGTTTGGTAAATAAATAAAATAAATAGATGATACATCTCACGAAATATCCCCATTCGTAGTCGTAATAATATAACTTACTTAGTCTCTGGATATTGTCCATTCATCACTGACAAAGGTGGCTCTGATGGTGATGCATAGCAAACGCCTTCAATAATGTTTCCAAACAAAGCACATTGATATTCTGTTCTAAAGATAAAATTTAAAAAAAAGTAAACGATCTGAAGTATTTATCGATATTTAAACTGTACTTACAATTCCAGGAATTCAAGTGTAGAGGGATCAGCATCAAATGCAGATTTATACAATTTCAAATATGAATCCTCACATCCTTTAATTGATTTAACAACTTTTCTCAACTGATTAGTTACGTGTCCGAACTTTTGCAAATAATCACGTGAATTTTGTGCCAAACTTGCAGCAATTGCCGGAGGTGGAATAATTGTTTGAGCATTTTTAGCCGTCACAACACTAAATAATGTTTGTAGAAATTGAGCTCGAAGTTTAATAAATTCCAACTGGAATGTAAGTGGACTTGTAGCAGACGAGCTTGCTCGCAAGCTAGCAAGTGCTTCCCAGTACAAGCTTATGGCCATATCTAAACGTTCTATGAGTGGAATCAATTTCAACTGATTGTTAGTGTATTTTGGATCACAAAGGTTGTAGTGCTGGCACATTGTTTCATATTCTAATCCATAATTGAGAATACATTCAGCTTTGGCCATTTGAGAAACACCGATTAGAAAGAAATGGAATTTATCCATTGATGCATAGTTTGAAATTCGTAAAAAGAATCTCGCAGCTAGGAAATGTTGTCCATACCTTACCAAATAAATTGAAATTTATTATTGTTACAAAAAGACATATAAATTTATTTACCTAGAAGCTGATCTACCGATTCGATACAAAGTCCAGCAATTGCTAACGGCGGCAATACGATCAAAAGTATCAAGAACAACGCTGGGTATGAAACATCCGATTAGTGACTGAAGCATTACTGCTGAAAGAATTTCAATGATTCTTGATTCGTCCTTGCAGTCGCTATCAACAATTGAATTCAATTTTTTCAAGATTTGTGGAAGACGTTCAGCAACTGGATTCACTACCTCGGTAGGTGGATCTTCGTCAGTGTCCATAGCATCTGTTTTTGGAGCCGTAAATTTACGAAGTTGAAATTTTGATGACAAAGCAGCTAATGTTTCGCATAAGAGTTCCGAGTGCTTTTTTGGATAAGCTGGAATTGGAGAAGCACAATATTGTGAGCATTTTTATTTAATTAATTAATGAAGGAAACCAATTGAATTTAGACAAGAAAAATAATGATTTTGAAAATTCTATTATACAGGGTGTCCCGAAAATCAACGTCGAAACGAAAATGGTAGATAGAGTGGGTGGTGACAGGTATCAGAAAAAAATAAAAAACCGTAGCAATATATTTTGTGAGTTATGGGCATTCGAAAAAAAATCGAAAAAATGGTCACCCTGTGACGGTTTTTAATGCGCCGTGACTACAAATCTTAAGTTTTCTCAATTTTTTCTTTTGCTACGGCATCTTGATTAACCCTACATTCAAAATGCATTAAAAAATTTTAACTCAGCTGCATCAGTTTTAAAGCAGATATCATTTTTTTGCCCAACTAAGTAGGTACTCAAAAATTTTACATGACCCTAATTCAATGAACCGTAGTGTAAAAAAATGCACTACGATATTGCGGCAAGTTACCTTAAAAGTTGGTATGTCCAATTATCTTTTCAAAATGGTATAACATTAATGAGAATATTCCATAAATAATGGAAATAACAATTTTTTCTTTAGAAAAACGACTTATTTTATTAGGTAATTTGTCCGTATTATTTAATTTTTGGGCCCTTTCAAAACTGAATTTGTATTTTTTAAAGTAGGAAAGTGCTGATTTTTTAATAGAGAGAAAAAATTGAATTAATACTTTTAGGGCCAATTTTTCAATAGTCAGATAAACCTCATTTAGAGCTTATTCCTAGGAATAAAAGTTTTTTTTTTATATTGACATTTATTCCTCTGTTAGTTTAACTGACGATTGAAAAATCAGGGCTTAAAGTAATAGTTGGTAGACTAGGTTTAAGCATAGGTTTATGAGAGAAAATAGTGGAAACCCCTATCCTATCGGTCTTTTGACCGGAAATGGCAACCATAAGACACCGAAAACCCAAAGCAGGTTCGTAATTAACTTTTTTTTAAGAGTTATTATGCTGTGCATATTTCTTTTCATTGATTTCATCAACAACAACGTAATATGCTATGATTTTTATGAAGAGCTTTTAAAAAATTCATATTTGGAGCAAAAATTGTAAAGAAAACGTAAAGAAAAAAATAAAAGGATTTAAACTCACTTATTTCATCACTTAATAGGTCACCAATCATTTCAATAAAATCTTCACCAAATTCATTGTTTGCTTCTGATATTTTAACTCCACAGATAAGATATTTCTTTAACTCTTTGGTATGATTTTCGTTGCCAACTGAAGAAAAAATAAGACTCTCCAAATGTATGTTGATAAGTTCCATAATCACTTCTGGTGGTGGAGTTGAATTTGCATGACTAAAGGATATCATATTTTCAAGTTTTTTTAAAGAATAAAGTTTAAAACAAATATTTTACATACCAATAGAGTACCAATCCTTTCAAAATGGCCAGTGCTTGACTAGCTGCTGTATGATTTTCTAAATTCAAACAAGACGAACAAAGCTCAATTATCAAACTTTGTTCTTCATTGAGCAGAGCATGGCAAGTCAGGGGACATTCGGTGAGAGTAAGAACTACAGTCAGCACCAAAGTCTGTTCAGTACCTTCAACACAAGTTTTTGCTTTGGTTATCAGATTCTTAAGTGATCCTTTAGGCCATGAATGGGCACTTTTTTGCGTTGCCAATGTTGTTAATGACTTTAACACCTGACAACGTACTTTCTTGCGAGGATCTTGCAAGTATGTAAGGAGTAAATCTACTTGGTCTGGAATTCCAATTAGAGTTTGACTCGATAATTTAGTCAGTGAGTCTAAAATGGCAATAACAAAACTTTCAGCAGGATATTTAGGAAGAAGATTCAAGCAAAGATCTTTAACCATGGCTGCAGTGTTTGCATCGTGATGCATATGACGCAGCACAGGAATCAATTGAAGTTTCATACTGACCGGAGTTTGAAGAGATTCAATCATTGTTGCTATTTTCGAACACATGCTAATAGCAAATGTCCTGCGAATGAATAGAAATTAAGCTGTGTATATTTTCTATTAAGAATTTAAAATTATTACTTTGACTGAGCAGCAAATTGTCCGCTTGCATAAATAGCAGCTTCTACTTCCACCGTATCATGACTATCCAAAGCTCTTCGAATAGAATGATGCACTTGTTGCTTTTCGGGTATAACTCTAGATACTGCTCCCAAGGTCCTGTTTAGAATTGTTTTAAAAAAGGCATAGCTCAAATATTATTATTATTTTAAAGAAAAAACACGAGATAAGAGCGGGCTGCTTATTACAAGCAGTTACAAAATGTAAAAAGTAAATATCTATATAGGAGCATGCGGAAGCATTCCAACTATATAGAAAAAATAAATAAAAATAAAGTATTAAATAAAGAAAAAATTAAAAAAAAAGTGTAGAAAAAAACAAAAAATTAAATTAAAAAGCATGCTTAAACAATTGTTAGATCAGTAAAAAAAAGTCCAGTTTCAGTTTCTCTTTTACTATTTACTAATCTTTAGGTCCAAGAGGTCTATAAAATACCACCATATAGAAGGTTTTTTTGTGTCATCTTACTGTTATTGCAATAAAAAATATTACAACTTTTATTAACATTCCTTAACATTCTCGTAATCTCTTCATTTTTGCCAAAATTTTTGCGAGGTAGTTCTGAGAGTGTGGTGAAAATAACATCGGCAATTTCGCGACATTTTTCTAAGGATTGTAAGTTAATGAGTAACAAACGTTTTTGATACGGCCAGCGCTTGACGAAACCTAAAACAGAATTAGCCCTGGATACTATATTTTCATAGTGGGATCGGAAGTTAAGTGCACTATCAAAAATTACACCCAAATCCTTAATGGTTATTACTCTTGAAACAATACATTCATTGATAATATTCTCGCGGTGGAGGACGAAGACGTTTACGGGAATATGTAATTGCTTGGCATTTTTCAACATTAAGATCTAAGTTATTTTTCTTACACCAAACAAAGAAATTGTATAAATTGTCACAAATATCCCAGGGATATTTTGTTAAACTGAAAGTTGGCCAACTTTTGTTTTTTAAACTCGAGAGTTGAGAACAAAGAAGTGAAGAAAACAAATGTTCAACTTCGCCAACTTTAGAGTTTGCTTCAAGTTGAGCAATAGTGAAGAAAATGGGTCTAAATCAGTTTGCAAAAGCAAAGGGTCGTTTGGACCTAAAGATTTTCA
This sequence comes from Episyrphus balteatus, assembly GCF_945859705.1. Taxonomy (NCBI): domain Eukaryota; kingdom Metazoa; phylum Arthropoda; class Insecta; order Diptera; family Syrphidae; genus Episyrphus; species Episyrphus balteatus. Next base: position 71,317,266 of record NC_079135.1, read on the forward strand.
TATCATACGCGTACGTAGAAACTTGACAATGCTGAATGACTGATTCTACGTCATTGATTGTCAAAATAAAAATAAAAGGGCCTAAATGACTTCCTTGTACGCCCGACTTTTCAAAGAATGGATCTAAGATTGAAGATCTAAAAAGGAGTAGATATTTACTATTATATAGGAATGAATTCATCCATTGAATAAAACCGGGGGGGGAAAACGATTTAATTGTATGTGATATTCTATCTATTAGCTACGACATCAACTTCATTTTTATTTTCTAATAATTTCAAAATGTACAATACAAACTCGTTTAAATTAGTGGCCGTAGACTTGCGTTTCAGAAACCCTTGTTGTCGGGCTGAAAACAATGATTTACAATTAAAATATATAGTGTCTCGAAGAGAATACTTTCAAAAAATTTTGGGATGCACGATAATTTGGCAATAATTAGCAAGATCACTTTTGAACCCATTTTGTGAATAGGGATGATGAACGAATCCTTCCACATTGATGGAAAAAAACCCTAGAGATAAGGATTTTTGAAATAAAGTGGCAATAGGTGAGGTTAAATGGGCTACACATTTTGTTTAGTATAATCGCTATAACTTTATTAAAAGGTACTAAATTACACAATAATTGCATTTTTTATTCAAATAAGAATGGAAACATGTTTGAATAACTTACCGGAGTGTCAAGGCTCTTGCAACAGGATCATTCGAATGCGTAACCATAAAAATTCTTTTAACAAATGCATCAATGTTGAGAATTTTATCCAAGTGATTTTCACTTTGTTGACAGACTTTTAGGACCCAAAAACGAAGTAGATTTGACCTGTATTAAAAAGAGCTCTTAATTAAAACACATTTTTGATATTCAAGACTTTTATTTACATACCCACTCCAGAAAAATTCGGCCAATTTCAAGAATGAAGAATTTATCAAAATTGGAAATGGATACTTTTCAAATAAACGAGGAAACCTTACAATAGCTTCACACTGAACACCAATTTTTGTAGATCTTAAACCTTAAATTTACAATTTTAAATAAAAACAAGTAGGTAAATGAATTTATTTCTATTATTTACCTTTATCAAGTTCGGTGAGAACAGAGTTTGCATCTTGTTCGGTTTCATTGAGAAAATTCTCATTGAACATATGAACTCGAATACCCGATAACGAGGACATTTTTATAATCACTTTAAAATTATTATTTATTAGATTTTTAATTAATAATTGGGTAAAAAATATTAACAAAAAAGCAAAAATTCAGAGGCCAAAACAACTCCAGCCGGTTAAAATCAACAAATTTTTTGACGTATGCATGGGATGTGTTCGTAGAGTAGATAATTTTAAATGGTATAAAATACTAAGAACATACAGGGTGCTACAATATTCAGAAATAAAATATAATTTTTTTTTTTTCAAAGACAAAAATGCGATAAAAAATTAGCACACAGATCAAGCTAAACTTTTGCGAATTTGTTTTCAAGTTTGAACAGTGAAGTGACAGTTGAACTCAAAAATGACATTTCACTGACATTCAACATAGGTAATTCGCCGTCCACACTTGATTGAGAGTGTGAACGAGTAGAACGCATTCAAAAAAAGTAGCATGCTCAAAAAAAAAAAACAGTATTACCCCCCTATTCTGACAAATCTCACAAGTCACAAAAACCTCACAAGGTGGTCATAACTCGATTTTGTGAGGATTTATTTCTCACAAACTTCTTATTAGCCAAAATCCAACTTGCGAGTTGTGACCTCCTTCAGAGCAGATCACAGATTCAAAAATTTTTGTTACGTGAAAACCTTGAAAGAATAGGGCTAAATCAACATAATGTGAACGCAGCTTAAGAATTAAACATAATGTTGGTTCTGAAGCTTAGTAATTTCTTTAACGAAATCTTGAACGAAATTAAATTTTTTTTGTTTTTGCTTTAAAACTTATTTTCTGCTGTTCTTTTGAATATTTTGATTTGTATTTTTATTATTTTTAATTTGCTATAATACCCGATGGTATTTTTTAGTTAACATGTTTGCTGTTGACTTTGGAGATTTCAAAATTTTTCGTTTCGCTTCAGCTGCATACTAGGCTTTATCCAGATCTTACAACGTTCCATAAATACCTCTATTTTCACACTACCGCAATTAGTTTATAAATATTTTTCACTATTTGAAATTATAGATACCAACTATTGAAAAATTGATCAATTCTACAAAAATAAAAATATAACATTTTGGCTTTGAATGTTAAGAAGCTACAAAAAATTGCAATGTGCGAAGCCTAGCCTCCTTAAAATTTAATTGGTCTAATGGTAATATACCTACTTTATGAACACACTCGACGCACGTGTAGAAAAATTGACATTTCTGCTGTAACATATGTCATTTTTCGTTTTTATTTTTGATAAGAAAATCGGTGATTTTGTTTTTATAATTTAATTTTAAAAGTTTCCAGTAAAACTCAATTATTTAATCACGCTTATTATTCCTATGATGCAAAATAAAAAACCCAATAAACCTTTTCAAAAAGGTTTTCAAAAAGGAAGAAAATTCAACAAGTATCAACACAAATCCCAAGCAAGTAGCAAACCTAGAGATGATGAAGAAATCGAACGTCTTCGTTCGCAGCTAGAATCCATAGATCCGAGTAAAATAAAGCTATTTACTGATTTTCCACTCTCATGGAAGACCCAGAAAGGTATTCGAGAAGCGAACTACAAAGTCCCTACAGAAATTCAACGTGAAAGTATTGGACATGCTTTGCAAGGCAGAGACATTCTTGGAGCTGCCCAAACTGGCAGTGGCAAGACTCTAGCTTTCCTTATTCCGGTATGTAAGATTAATTAATTGCTATGTCAAATATGAACTTATCGTTTAAACTATTCAAATCCTAAGCGGGCTTTAGGTCAGTATTAAATAATCTTAAATCTTCGTTAACGTTTGAAACGTGTTTACGTTCTTTGTCAAGACTCTTAAAAATTGAAAAAAATCTAATAATTACCAAAATCTAATACTTACAGTTGATTGATTGATTGTTATTTGGAGTGTAAGATGCACTGCAACCTATTAGATATATTGCGCCCCCCTTTTAGCTATCTGAGTTGGTTCCTCATTTTATAGCTACTCCTCTAACTTAATTAATTTGTGGCTGATAGTCAATTTATAAGTTTTATATTCGATTTAGTTTACTTGTTAAAAAACAACTTCCCAAAATATTCATCTAGTAACATTTAATTTTTCAAATTTATATTTTCATTTTTGTTCTTGTTTTTTCTTTATTCTTGTTTTTAAAATCTAGTAGCAAACAATAAAAAGTTATCTTTTGTAAAAAAACTTAAATCAAATTTGTATTGATATTAACATCTACATTGGTGACCTCGTATCAAGAACATTCTTTTATTATATTGAATTATTAATAAAAGATTCATTTACAGAATTTTTCTTGTCGACTCAGAATCAAATTTTCAGTTTTAATTTTGAAACAAAATGCCTGATGATAAAAATTTGGACAATCAGGATAGTTCTACGTTCTCCAAAGGTGAAATGCACCATGTAAGCATCAAACCACCAGCTTTTTGCAAAGAACGACCGGAACTGTATTTTATTCAAATGGAATCTCAGTTTGCTATTGCTAAAGTGACGCGCGATGAAACAAAGTACCATCATGTTATCGGTTCTTTAGATGCGCAAGTACTGATGCAAGTAGCTGATATTGTTTGCAAGCCACCAGATGTCGACAAATATGAAACTGTAAAGAATGCACTCATCACAGAATACACAGATTCCGATCAGAAGAAGCTGAGAAAACTAGTGAAAGAAGTTGAATTGGGTGATTTAAGGCCAACACAATTGTTGAAACGAATGAAAGAGCTTTCAAATAATAAATTACCCGATGATGTTTTGAAATCATTCTGGCTTGAGCGTTTACCCGCGCAAGTCCGTGCTGTTATCTCAATAGGAAGTGGTGATTCAATGGACATGGCCAAGCAAGCAGATCAAATGATGGATATGCTAAGCTTCTCTAACGTGTCTGCAATCAAAAACGAATCGCCCCTTGAAAAAAAGATTGATGAGCTACAAAAACAAGTTGAAGAGCTTCGTATGTCAAGAAATCAAGCTCGCGTAAATAAAAATGACTCCAGGGAAAGAAAACGTGTTGGAAGCAAATCAAGACCTAGGTTTCCGTTCTGCAAATATCAGTGGCGTTTTGGCTCGAATGCGAAAAAATGCGTTGATCCTTGTCAGTTTAAGAAGCTTGACATGAATTCGGAAAACTAGAAGAAGCTCTGTTAACACCAGCGACGCACAGAGCATCAACAACAAAAAGTCGTCGTCTATTTTTAAATGACCGTAAATCTAATCAAAGATATCTCATTGATACGGGAGCTGATTTTTCAGTGATTCCTCCAAACAAAAACGACAAGCCAAACTCATATTATTCATTATATGCAGCAAATGGATCATCGATAAAGACATATGGAACACGAATTATTTCAGTCGATTTTGGTTTAAGAAGAAAAATGGACTGGATGTTCGTTGTTGCTGACGTTACAAAACCAATCATCGGAGCTGATTTTTTGCATGAATTTGGACTGCTTGTGGACTTAAGAAGAAAGAAACTTATTGATACGACAACAAATTTAGAGGTAAGTGCAATTGAATGTACAAGCGAAAGCGAAAAAATTTTTACATTTGCACAAGATTTACCGACCCCAATTAAGTTAATACTTGATGAGTATCAAGACCTTACAAAGCCATTTAAAGTTTTAGCTTCATATCCAAGCACCAATGTTCGCCATCATATACTTACATCAGGTCCTCCAATTCACTCCAAAGCTCGCAGACTTAATTCTGAAAAGTTTGAAATTGCGAAAAAGGAATTTGATTATATGCTTAAGCAAAATATATGTCGACCAAGCAGTAGCCAATGGGCGAGTCCACTTCATCTGGCACAAAAAAAAGACAAAAACTCGTGGCGACCATGTGGAGATTATCGCAGGCTAAACGCGCAGACTCAGCCAGATCGATATCCAATTCCGCATATTCACGACTTTACTCAAAAAATGTCTAACAAATCGATTTTTTCTAAGATTGATTTAGAACGAGCATATCATCAAGTCCCCATAGCAGAAGAGGATCGTGACAAGACAGCAATCATAACTCCATTTGGACTCTTCGAGTTCAATGTGATGACGTTCGGCCTTCGAAATGCTAGTCAGACTTTTCAGAGGTATATGAATCAAATATTTCAAGACCTTGACTATGTCATCGTGTACATAGACGATATCTGCATTGTATCAAATACTTATGAAGACCACGAACAATGTTTGAAAGTTGTATTGCAACGTCTTCGTGAAAACAACCTCAGAATAAATGTTTCGAAATGTGTTTTTGCACAAACTGAAATTAATTTTCTTGGGTATAAAATCACAAAAGATGGAATCGCTCCAACCACGGAAAAAGTAGAAGCTATAATGAGTTTTCCAAAACCTAAACTCTCATTCGAACTTAGAAAATTTATAGCCATGCTCAATTTTTACCGACGATCGCTCCCCAACGCAGCATTTTTGCAAGGAAAACTCCAGAAGCTAATCAAAGGCAACAAGAAAAAGGACAAAACAGTACTTCTGTGGAACAAAGAGGCGGAAGAAGCATTTGAAGAATGTAAAATACAACTCGCCAATGCTGTGCTCCTAGCTCATCCTTCGCCAAATGCAAAGCTGGTTCTGCACGTTGATGCAAGTAATTTCTGCGTTGGAGCAGCAATTCATGAGTTGATCGAAAAAGAACTAAAACCACTTGGATTTTTTTCCAAGAGAATGTCTGATTCCCAAAAAACACAAAGCACTTTCGACCGAGAACTATTAGCAATGTATCAATCAGTCAAATATTTCCAGTATCTCATTGATGGTCGAGATTGTACAATTTTAACGGATCACAAACCACTTACGTTTGCTTTCAAACAGAAACCAGAAAAATCTACACCAAAACAATCTCGTCAACTAAATTTCATCAGTGAGTTCACAACAGATATACAACACATTTCGGGAAAAGACAACATAGTTGCTGACCTTCTCTCCAGGATTGAAACAATCTTCGATGGTGACCAAATTGATTTTCAAAAACTAGCCGAAGACCAAAAACACGACAGCGAATTGAAGAACCTTAGAAAAGACACGTCCCTGCAGCTCAAACTTATTCAAGTACCAAACACAAATTCTTCGTTGATGTGCGACGTCTCCACAGAACGCATTCGTCCTTACGTCACAAAAAGTTTTCGAAAACAGGTTTTCAATTCCATTCACAATTTGGCACATCCAGGTAAAAAATCTACTGTTAAGTTATTATCAGAACGTTTTGTGTGGCTCAATATGAGTCATGATATAAGAAATATGGTAAATACTTGCATTAAATGTCAAAAAACTAAAGTAAACCAACACAACCGATCGGCATTAAAAGAATTTCCAGTGCCAAACAGACGTTTTCGACACATAAACATAGATTTGATTGGCCCTCTTCCACTTTCTGCAGGTTTTAGATATTGCCTAACATGCATTGACCGATTTACACGTTGGCCCACGGCAATTCCTCTGCAAGACATAACAGCCGAAACTGTTGCTAGAGCGCTTGTTCACGGTTGGATAGCAAATTTTGGTGTACCGGAAGCAATTTCAACAGATCAAGGCACACAGTTTGAGTCAAAGCTTTTTAAGGAGCTATCAAACTTAATTGGTTCAAAACATTTTCGGACTACGGCATACCATCCGCAAGCCAATGGTATCATCGAAAGGATGCATCGTACACTAAAGACTGCTATAAAATGTCATACCAACAGCGACTGGATCGATTCACTGCCGATTGCCTTACTGGGACTTCGAACTACTTTTAAAGAAGATCTCAAAGCAACACCAGCTGAAATGGTTTTTGGAGAAACAATAAAGTTACCAGGAGAATTTTTCACTACACAAACAGATGAGTACGTAGAGAGTGATTTCGTCAATAATTTACGGAAAGTCATGTCAAAATTGAAACCTGTAGCGACATCAAATCATTCTTCAAACAAAGTTTTTATTCAAAAAGAACTTACAAGTTGCTCTCATGTGTTCGTTAGAGACGATTCTGTTCGTGCTCCTCTAAAATCATCATATGATGGCCCATTTAAAGTCATTAATCGAAATGATAAAAACTTTGACATCGAAATGGGAACAACAATCAAAAGAATAAGCATCGACAGACTTAAGGCGGCACATATAGCAAACGAACCTGAAAATTTCATCGATAATCAAAAATTAAAAACTAAACTCAAGACTTCAACCAAATTAAATCCAAATCCAAATGAATCCACAAACTCAAACATTCCTAAGACGACTCGCAGCGGCAGAAAGGTCCATTTTCCCAAACGTTTATCAAACTTCATCTAACGATGAAACTGAGGGGGGAGTGGATGTGGCTGATAGTCAATTTATAAGTTTTATATTCGATTTAGTTTACTTGTTAAAAAACAACTTCCCAAAATATTCATCTAGTAACATTTAATTTTTCAAATTTATATTTTCATTTTTGTTCTTGTTTTTTCTTTATTCTTGTTTTTAAAATCTAGTAGCAAACAATAAAAAGTTATCTTTTGTAAAAAAACTTAAATCAAATTTGTATTGATATTAACATCTACAAATTCCAGGAAATTGAGTATCTGGGGTATTTTCATAGAGTGTACCAGAGTGACCCAGGTGCTTGAATCTTTGGTGTATTAGTGCATTGCAACTACCCAGGATGTGATCTGGTGTTTCTTCTTTTTCGCTACAGAATCTACATGTTGCACTATTTACTAAGCCCAAAATGTTTAGGTGCCTTCTTAATTTACAGTGGCCCGTAAAAAAAACAGTGATTAACCTGAGGTTGTTCCTACTTAGACTAATACATGATTCGAAACGTTCTTGGTTGTAGCTCCCGAGAAGCATTTTCGCTTGTCTCAGTTTTGGCAGTTCTGGCCAAAAATATTTCATATGAAAACTGAAATGATAAATTTTGTATCACTTCACAGTTTCACAGATCGGGAGCTGACCCCCTGGTCTCCTCATCTACATAGTTTTATTTTATTTTGAATAACATTTTCTTCTATTCCGCAATACGGTTCGGGCCCCCATTAAAGGGGAACTTGCACCCGTTTTTGCTAAAGAGTCCGCCTACTCATTCCCCGGGACACCAACGTGCACAGGTACCCAGTGAAGGGTGACTTTGTTTATTTTGCCAAGTTCGTTAAGTTTACCTATACACTCCAATACTAGCTTGGAGTTGATTTCGTAGGATTTAAGTGCTTTTAGGGCTGCTTGACTATCAGACATAATGGCAATGTTTTTGTTCCGGTGATTTAATTCGAGGTTTATTTCACACATTTTACAATGGCATTTACCTCGGCTTGAAAGATACTTGGGAATTGACCCATATACTTACAGTTACTATCTATTTAATTTTAAGAGTTTTCTTAAAATTGTCTGGTTTTGGATGCTTTAATAAATTTCAAATATTTCAAAATCCGAAATTCAAAGTGTTGAAAAAGGCGTTTTATTTTCGAAATTTCGAAATATAAAAAATTTTATTTAATTATTTGGAAATTCAAAATTTGTTAACAAATCTAATTTACAGAATCAAGTTGAACAAAATGTTTAACCCAAAATACCTCTTTTAACAAATTGATTACACTGGTTTACAAGGGTTTTGTTGCCAAAACAAAAAAATATTTTTTTGAAGGTGTGCTGAAAAACCAATCAGCTCCCGTTTATTACCATTAGAAAATGCAACAAGTACTTCGGACCTAATTCTTTTATTTAAGGAAAAAAAGTTCGAGGATTTTTAGTAATGCCTTCTACCTTCAATTACCAGTTTAAATCTTTTCAAAATCTTTTTTACATATTGCCCGAGATATCTTAAAATGAACTAAGTAGGTTTGGCTTCATATATCATAGAGGAAATAATGACGTTATAAAATGTCAATGGTAAATATTCCAAACAACTGAGGATATCTCAGGCAGTAAAAAAAATATTGGAAAGATTTAAACAGGTTTTGAAAGATGAAACCGTTACTAAATATGCTCAAACAATTTTCCTTATTTAAAAGAATAAGGTCAGAATATTTCAAAAATGGGAGCTGATTAATTTTTTTTTACTTCGGATTCGAGTTCAGCACACGGAAAACCTTCAGAAAAGTATTTTTTGTTCCGGCAACAAAAAAAAAGTTTAGTTTTATTAACCAGTGTTATAAATGCTGTTAAGCCCTTCACAATCTGATCTTTTAACTGTATTGTCTGTATCTAAGATATGTATCATTTCTAGTAACATTCTCTTATTATAGTGTGTTTCATTCTGTAAAATATCAACGTTATTGAAGTCTGTACTATGTTCTTCATTTAAAAAATGCAAAGCTAAAGCTGTTTTATGTGAATTTCCACTATTTATATCTAATCTATGAGTTCCTATATAAACCGAACGACAATTCGTCGGTCTCATGAGAAAACCTCGTAACTCCCAAAATCAAAATTTTACAGGACAGACGAAAGAGTAAACAAACAACAGAGTAGTTGGGAAGAAACGCGCTGTGCAAAATTTGAATTTAAGTCTATTTAGAGTTTTCGGAATGACCCCAAATTTTCTGGGTTGCTCCGCTGACATATTTTCTAAAGAATGGCATTCAAAAGTCATTTTTGAAAAAAAGTGGAGTTACGAGGTTTTCTCATGAGACCGACGAATTGTTTGTTCCATCTCCTAAACATTTATGTTATTTTATTTTATTTTATTTATTTTATCTTATAGACAATATTTGACTTTTCATTTTTGGCCATTTTTCCTTTTAAGTTTGAAAACAATAAATTTCTTAAATATATAAATGGTTTAAAAGCTATTCTTACATTTTCCTTATTCCGTACAGGAGCATTTAAAATTCTATCTGAAAGATTTGAAATGTATAGAACACTTACAGGAAAATTGTGAAACATTTGCTACTAAATTGGTTTGAACCAATGGATAAAATATTGATTCAATAATGTTCGTACTAAATTGATAGGAAAAGAATTTGATAATAATAATGTGTCCATTAAACTGATTCAAAAAAAAAATTTTGTTCATAGCGGTTTATCAAAAAAACTAGGCAGTGCTTTTTGTAGAGCGTTCAATTTTATTCAAGAAAATGATTAAGTCCAGCCTTTTTGATGAAGCATTAAAAAGTTATAAAATTCAAAACTCAAAAACACAATCTATCCCATGTAATTCATATGGGAAATAGAAATTTGCGATGCGGCAGTACTTTATATTAATATTAACCCTCTGTCGGCACACGGGTGCGAATTTGGCAGGACAAAAATAAAAAAATTACGATTTTTCAAAAAAGTGGTCTCTTTATAAGGGTGAAAATATTTTTGTTCGGAATTGTGAATACAATATTCGAATTCCTCGGAATATTCTACATCAATTTCATACTTGATTCTCTATAAAATATTGTCACCGAAAAAAGTTCTAGCGACATGAAAAAGTATAAACCAAATTCGCAACCGTGTGCCTATCACGTCACAAAAAAGAGGTGTTCCTACAGAGGGTTAAGGGCTGTTACTTTTACAGTATTTTTTTTGTCATTTCCAAAAATATTTTCGATATAACTATGATCAAAAAAAAAAATAATTTTTTTTTTTAATCAGTCGAGTGTCCATAATTATTTTTATGATTTTTTTTTGATGAAAGATAATATCACTGACATCCATCTTTATACAAAAATGTTTGGCCGTATTAATAAAAACATGTTTAGGCTGTTTGGGATTAAAATTTATAAGACGACCTGAAGATGTTGGTTTTTTATACCAATAAAATATATCAATCGATTATTTTTTCTTATAACTAGAATACCAAGATATGAAATTGCTCCATTATTTTTAAACTCAACTTTAAACTGAATTTTCAGATGACAAGAATTTAATGCAGTTAGTGTTGAATCAACTTGACTAGATTTAAGAATAATAAAAATATCATCGACATATTTTGTTATAGTTTTTGTTTTGTTTGGAATTTTATCAATTTAATCGTCCGATAAAGCTTCCTTTATAATATCTGCTAATATTGGAGAAGCAGGACTACCCATTGGATTATTAGATTTTTTAGAATTTTTTCCAATTTTTAAAGTCCCGACGAAGAACGTATACACTATACACGTATGAAACGTTGAGGAAGATTTAAGATTGTTTAATACTGACGTAAAGCCCACTTAGGATTTGTTAAGAAATAAGGTTACGAATAAAGAAATAATTATTATCGTTTAAACTTATCTTCTAGGTGATTGAAAACTTGTATATGAAGAAATGGACCCGTTTAGATGGAATTGGTGCAATTATCATTTCTCCAACTCGTGAATTAGCATACCAAATCTTTGAAACACTCAAAAAGGTCGGTGCACATCATGATTTTTCAGCTGGTCTAATTATTGGAGGGAAAAACTTGAAATTCGAGAAAAAACGAATGGACCAGTGTAACATAATAATTTGCACTCCAGGACGTCTATTACAACACATGGACGAAAATCCACTTTTTGATGCTTCTACAATGCAAGTTTTAGTACTCGATGAAGCCGATCGTTGTCTAGACATGGGTTTTGAGACAACAATGAACGGCATTATCGAGAACCTTCCTCCAGAACGACAAACACTTTTGTTCTCCGCAACACAAACCAAATCCGTCAAAGATCTGGCGAGACTGAGTTTAGACAATGCAGTTAATATTGCTCCATCAGAGCAACAAGCTGTTACTCCTGATAATCTTAAACAAAGCTATGTTGTAGTTAATCTTGAAGACAAAATCACAATGTTGTGGTCATTTATAAAGAGTCATCTGAAACAGAAATGCATCGTGTTCCTTTCCAGTTGCAAGCAGGTTAAGTACATTTATGAAATATTTTGTAAACTGCGTCCTGGAACAAGTCTTCTTGCGCTGTATGGAACTCTCCATCAAGATCGCAGAGTTGCCATCTACCAAGAGTTTTGTCGCAAGAGTAATGTGGTGTTGTTTGCAACAGATATTGCCTCTCGAGGACTTGACTTTCCCACCGTAAATTGGGTCATTCAAATGGATTGTCCTGAAGATGTCACGCAGTACATCCATCGGGCGGGTAGAACTGCCAGACACAAAGCCCGTGGGGAAAGTTTACTGGTTCTATTGCCTAGTGAAGAGGAGGGAATGGTAGCCGAACTGAAAAATGCAAAAATAGATGTCAATCAGATCCACATTGATCCGAAAAGACTATTCTCCCCCAAAGGAAAAATGGAAGGATTCCTAGCTCAGAACAAGGAACTCAAGGAAACAGCTCAGCGTGCATTTGTATCGTACATTAAGTCAGTTTTTCTGATGAAAAACAAGAAAATCTTTAACGTTAGCAAATTGAATACCGACGAATATGCCAAGTCACTTGGACTTGTGGTTGTTCCGAGAGTTCGTTTCTTGGAACGCTTTAAAAAGCGGCAAGCAGCTGCACAGAAGACAAACAAAGAAGATGGTTCCGAATCTTCATCGGAGAGTGAAGATGAATCCGAAGAGAATACTGAAGCTAAGCCTCTTAGGAAAGACAATGATGATGATGTTAACTTTAATCTACCACACTCTGATGATAGTGAGAACTCCGACGTCGAAGAAGAACTTTTCAAGATCAAACGAAGAGATCATGAAATAGAAGAAAGTGTCTCTAAAAAAGATGACGAAGAAGCAAAAGCTGAACTCACAGCTGCTAGAAAGGCTAAAGTTTTAACAAAAGCAGCTCTAGCTAAACGTGTGTTGAAGAAAAGAATTCAAACAAATACTAAAGTCGAGTTCAATGAAGACGGCACAGAATTGCTCGACACCAGGAAGCAATTGCAATCAGACCTGGCTAGAGATTATATCAATCAAGATGAGGGTGGAATTGATATTGAAACAGCAAAGAAAGTTCTTCGTGAAGAGGATAAATTCGATAAGAAACGTTTCAAGGAGATAGTCAAGGCCAAGCACAAGGTTCAGAAGAAGAAGTCGAAATCGAAGAAAAACGAAGACGAGGATGATGATGAAGTCGACGATTTTGGTAGCGATGCAGATGATGAGCCTGAGGTTGACTTGTCTTGGTTGCCCGATCCAGATAAGTGTTATAATGTTGTAAATAGTGATTCAGATAGTGATGACAATGATGATGAAGACAATAAGGGAGAAGTAAGTGAAAGCGAAAGTTTAGTTCATCGGCCACCAAAACGGTTGTACGAGAAGAAGAAATCTGGTAATGATTCAGCGACAAGTAGCGATTCCGATGGCGAGGACGACGACGAAGATGAACCAAGAAATAAAAAGGCAAAACAAATAGCAAATAAGTTATCATTGAATGAAGCTGAAATGATTGCAATGCAATTATTGGGCAAATAAAATACAATTTTTCTTGTTAAACAAAAAACGAAATCATATATTGTGCGTTTCTTTTTTTTTTTCCTTCTCATTCTTTTAAAGGTATTTACAATTATTACAAACAATAAAAAAAAAAATTAAAATAGGTTTAGGTTGTTTTTTAACTTAAGGCAAAGGTGAATTTGATGTCAAGATGATTATGCTGTTTGTTGAATTCTCTGTTCGATTTTTACCCAATCTTTTGGATTTTTAAGTATTTCAACAAGTTGTCCTTCACGAGTTTCAGGTAATGGGTTGTGCATGTATTCCCAACGCTAGAAAAAATAAAACATTCATTAGTGTTGCATTTATGTATAATATTCATGGTGATTGTTATTAAGCTTTAGACTTGGAGGATCAATTGAAAGGAACCAAGATATTGAAAAGAAAAATTGAGTCTTAATTCTTTGCCGCCGGGTACAAGTCATTACTAATGTTTACCAGAAAATGGGATTCAAGTTTCGGTAATGTATATTTATAAAAACTTTAATGCAGGCTCCAGGTCAATATTATTATTCAATAATATATTATTAACCTGGAGCCTGCATTAAAGTTTTTATATTAATACTATTTGAAGAGGTCACTACAAAATTCCTATAAAAGTTTCGGTAATGTAAGAAAATCGATGAGTTTTTGAGCATTGAACCGTTTATTTTTATAGGAAGGAGTTGTTCTAAATTGATGATTTTGATATTAAATGAAACAGAATCAAAAGCTTAATGAAAACCTGAAAAATGCAATTCTGTGACTAAAACCCCTTTTGTACCCGGCAGAAAAGAATTGACTTCGCATAATTGTCAGAACTGACTATAAGTTTCGTTTTTGGAACTAAGCGGTATAAGGCAATTAAGTTGGAAAACCTTTTCTAGAGGAATCAAGGAATTCCTTATAGAACAACTATCTCGGCCTTGCTATACCGTCCAGTGTTTATCGTCTTAAGTGGATAAGAAAACTCATTAACGTGCTATACGGGTTTCACAGAGACATTTTGGTCTGACTCTAATACAGCAGCTACAAATGCAAACAGTAATGTAAAGACAGAGCTCGTTGGAAATGCATGGCAAAAAATAAAACGGTCATTTATTAACATTTGCCAGGTGGGATATCTCGATTAATAAAGGTTTTTAAAATCGTTCAGACTTCAAAATGGTTCAGAGAGACATCCCTCTTACAATATTTTCTATTAATTTTACCTCCCTATATCTAATCTACGTTCTTGGAAGTGCAATGAATCGGATGTAGTCCAAAATATGAAGAAAAAATCCTTTTAAATTTTAATACCAAGTTACGGCAGTTCAGCTTAAATGTTGAACTCGTTTTTGTGTGAGTGCCGAACGCGGAAAGCCAAACCCGTTCTCCCAACGAAGCTGGAAAAATTCCTGAAAAGTTTTAGGATATGCGATCATAAGCCTGGGATGCGGATCAATATACTAGCTTTGTTGAAAAGTACAAATATAAGAAAATTTCTGTTTTGAAAAATATTAATCGGTTTTAAATTTATTTTTCTGTAACCATTCATATTGGGATTTTTTGCTCTAACTTGTTTTTGAGTCGGAAAGATTCTACTAACTTTATTATATAACAAACAAATTGAAGCTCTAGCTTCCTCGGATAAGAAAAAATGGACCATTTCATTTAGGAAGAAGAGTGATAGACATTGTTCATTTTTTTTTGTTCCCGAATAATAATCAAAAGTGAGGCAGCAGTCAACATTATGTGTGTTAAGCATTTTTGGGACAAAAGAAACGGACAGCCTTCAAAATATTACTATTTGAGCAACAAAGGAAGGTTTCAACATACTTCAATCGCAGTTAGTTAGAAAGGGTTTCAAGTGACTTTTGGTATTTCTTTCCGCGAACGATGAATGTAACAACATAACATGAATTATAGTGTAAAAAGGTCAATAGTATTTTAGTATTTTCTTTACATAAAACAAAAACAAATATTTTCTTACCGCTGTTAAAGGCAGCGACATAAGTATGCTTTCATATCGAGCTCCAGGTGTGTACAGGCCGAATTTAGTACCGCGATCGTAGATCAAATTGAATTCCACATATCGACCACGTCGCAGGAGTTGCCATTCACGTTCCCTATCTCCATATGCATCATTTTTGTGTTTTCGAACTTAAAGCAAACAAATTGTTAGAATTTGCTTAAGAAAATAAATTAAAATTGTAAAATACCAAGAGGCATATAAGATGGAATGACAGAATGAGCACAAGATGAGATAAATTTGAATGCTTCCTCCTGACTGGGACTGTCGATGTCATCAAAGAATATTCCACCAATTCCTCGACATTCGTTGCGATGTGTCACTCGGAAATAATCATCACACCATTTCTTGAATTTGGGATAATATTCCAAATTATGTTCATCACATGCATCTTTCAGTGTTTGATGGAAATGAACTGCATCGTCTTTGTCCAAGTAGTATGGTGTCAAATCAGTTCCTGGAAATAAATTAAATTAATAAAACGAATAAAACTTTGAAATTTTCCTTTATTACCTCCTCCAAACCACCATTGTTTTTCTCCATCACTATCCTCTACTTCGAAATATCTATAGTTGAAATGAATTGTGGGAACCATAGGGTTGCGCGGGTGAATAACAGCACTAACACCGGCAGCAAAGAAAGGTAGGTGCCCTTCCCCTAGTTTTTTACCTCTCGATCTCATTTGTTGAACAGCACCAGGAGGAAGCTTCCCCGTTACAACTGAGATATTGACACCAGCTTTTTCAAAGACATCGCCATCTTGAAGGACACAAGTAATACCACCACCACCTTCTACTCGCTGCCATCTATCAACTTTGAATTTTTGACCAAAGTTTTCTTCGTTTTCAAGAGCTTTACAGAAATCGGCTTGGATTTTCATAATAAGCAATTCTACTTTGATTCTCATGTCGTTTTCATTCTTGAGGATATTGTCGGCGTCTGTTATTGGTTCCGCCATGAATTGTGATGTACTGAGTTTTCGTTTTGCTTGGTTTATAAGTACTGCTGCGGCTGTGCCTGATCCAATGATAAAAGCATGGGCGTGACTGTAAAGAGAAAAATACATGTTTTTTTAAAGGTTTAATAAAGGGATTAGTGTCAATTCTTGAATATGATTAAGGGAAGAATATGGTGTTTTTTTTTTAATGTCATATTTTTTTTTTTAACTAAAAATAGCAAGGACTAAAACATGCAAAAGTTGGCGAGGTAGAAAATCAGTGTTACGGTATAACAGAGATCATCAGGGCATAAGTTGTTAAAAATTAGCTGCAACTGGTCTACCAAAACATTGATCAAGTTACTACTACTTGTGGCTCTGACAAACCAACAAGATTTTTCTTACTTACTATTGAAGCTCTACTATAAATTGTTTATTATCTTTAAGCTGATTCGATTGGACAAATGTAAATGTTTTTCTTCTAGAAGTCCGGGTTCTATTACAATTATATCAATATAACAATTTTTTGAAAATTGAAAAAAAAAAACAAATCTTATTGCAGTCCGAAGTAATTTTTAACTGGTCTCAAAATTTCTGGTATCAATATATTCTTTAAGTTTTTCTCTAAACATTTTTTTTTTTCTTCATTGATTGTTGTTTTAAGTATATCATCAACATTAAAAAGTTCAAATATTTGTTTTCTTTTCTTGAGTATATATATATATACATCCGTTTGGCTTTGTTAATTTTTTGTCGGATGAGTACTTCTATCCATAAAACTCTTTATTGAGTAAACAAAATTTGGTTTTTAATATTATGTTCTCTCAAAACTTTTTGTCTGTTCCGTAAAAACTCACTCACACTCACAGTCTCTCCTGCTCTTCCCATCCAATTTTTTTTTATAGCCGTTTTTGATACTTGGCTCTCATTGGAAAAGAATTTTTTTCCAAGTTTTATGAGGGTAATCATTTTTTTTATTGATTTTTTGTGAATTCTCCTTTAAAAAAAAAAACTAAAAAAAAAGCAAAAAAAAGTCGTATTCAAAAACTTGAAAATTGTATGTTTTATTTGGGATTTAATGATCATTAAAGCCCAATTAAAACATAAAACTTTAAAGTTCAATCAAATGATCACAAATTCACATATAAAAACTTGATTTTTTAAACTAAAATGTAATGAACAACTTTAGTGGTTAACATTCGTTAACTTAAGACCATTTAATTGTTTTCTCTCCTAATTTTAAATATGAATTCTCCTTTCTATAACCTAGATCCTAAAAGATATGGACCATTCGCTAACAAATAATCCTTAAACCCGCTTGAAAATCGAATTATGATGGACACTTTTTCAAAAATAATAGGTGCGTTTTTTGGCAAAGCTATCCGCAGTAGGATTTCCTAAATATCAAATTTGAACAAAAATTGATATGAACGCACCAAGATAATGGAATGGAAATAAAATACTATTATCCTTATCTTATCTTTTCGGCAGCGGTGTGTTGCATGTAAACCCCAATAGCGGATACGGATAGCAATGCCTAAAAACGTAGCTATATGTAAAATTAAAAAAAAAAAAAATATTTTACGCCCACTAAAGGTTGTTGAATACCATTAATATGTTAAACACTTTTCGAGCTTCAGGAAAACAGGGAGCGAAATAGAAAAATAGAGATCTAAAAAACAGACAATTCCAAAAACAAATATTTAAAGTTTTAGCTTAAAATTTAGCTCAACATTTTCTAAAACACATAATTGTTTTTGTGTTATTTTTCTGAATTAAATCAAAATAATGGCAAAAATATTCATTCTTTGTTACAATTTAACTTTATGGTCTTCCACAAGGATAAAAATAGAACAAAGAAAATCATGAATTGAACCTAGAATCAGCAATAACTATGAACCGGTATCAAAAATTTTAAAACTAATAAATTCTATCGATTTAAAATTTTAACGAATATTTGCAGTTTTTCTGAGTGATAAGGGAATAAAGAATTTTTAATAAATCGAATCTAGAGGTAAATGGGCGTAGGATATACATTTGAAATGATAAGTTTAAAAAAGTTTTCTAAAAAGAATTAATTACCAAAGAACAACTAACAGTTTCGACCAATGTTCCTTATCGTCGGTGAAACCAGAAAAGTGTGTAACTCCATTTTAGCAAATTTTATAGGAGAGCAAAAAAAAACAACATCGTTTTGAAGGCATTTGTATGAGTTTTCATTTTCTAAAGTTATAAGGAATATTAAAAGGTCAAGAGATTCCACAGACAAAGAAGGAGCAATTAATATTGCATCAGCCAAAAGAATAAACCACAGCTATGAACTAAGAATTCAATAATCAATTTAAAGAGAGATGTGATAATTAAAAGAAAGAAAAGAATTCATGCAATTAATAAATGTTCTATAGATTTCGATATGGGTACTCTACTTGATTTGGAAACTATTTTGTATTTTTGTTTAAAGAAATTCCAAATCAGTATAAATTGGGGGGACTTTTATCTTATCTCGAATATTGAAAGCTTTCAATAACTTGAAAATATTCTACCATACTAATAACTCCATTACTGTATTTAGTTCAGATATTTTTGGTTAGATAAACAAAACAATTTTTTATAGTTCCTTATGTTTACATCATGTAAGTTTGTTAGGGTCAAAAAAATATCTTGAACAAATATTCCTATTGTTTACTTAACTTAAGATAAGTAGAATTAATATTCTATAAAATACCGAATCGACCAATCAAATACCTAGTTTGGTATTCTTCTTTATGGTATTATCTTACTCATTTGTTTGTGCAATGCTATAACACAAAAAATGATAACTTCTTTGCTTGTTTATTTTTAAACTGAAACAACCAACGTCTTTGAATGTAAACAAACAAAAAAATTACCAAAAAGATAAAGAAGACCCCCTGGAATAATAAATAATAATAAATTATTGATTTCGTCAGCAAATTGAATTAAAATGGAAAACAATTCTATTAAAATAAACAATACTGATGCCCCCAAAACACTCTTTTCTTATCGAGCCCATCCATCATCATCATCATCAACAACTTCAAATGACGTCCAAGCGCAAATCCAAAACAAAAACATTATCATCTTCAATTTGTTTTTCTGCAATATTTATGTCATTCTAATTAGCAGCAAAAAGTTTTTTTTTTGTTAGAAACCGAGACTTTAAAAACTTTATTAATACTGGCTATGAACTAAATAGACATTTTGTGCAATGAAACCATTTTCTTTAAACTTTTCAGTAACTTTGTTTTTAATGAAATCTTAGCTTTAAACTGTCGACGCAATCTAAAGACAACTTTGCCAATTATTGAGAAAAACAAGTCAGGTTAAGATTTCTTTTCTTGGGAAAAAGTAAGTACGCTAGAAATGGCACGCATTCAATGGTGAACGATAACAAAAAAAGTGACTTAGCAGAAAAGAGGGAAAACTTAAAAAAAAAAAATAGGTATAAATAACAATAATCAAGATAGTTTAAAGGTACTTACTGATGTTTCGAACGCTTTGCATATTGAAAAGTACTCAAAGATGCTAAAGTCTTTAAGCTATATTTAATGCTGTTGAATATAGTCATTTTCGATTGTTATACTTTTATTAAATAATAAATATTTATGTAAATTAATATCGTTTAATAATTCTTCTTTTTTAATTTAAATTTAAACAAAAAACACTTGCACAAGTTAAAAGTTTTTATTTGACTGCCGGTCGAACGAATAGTCAATTCACTTTTGTAGGAAAAAGAAAAACACTTGTCGTGGTCACGTAATCGAAACCAGCTGTTTTTGTGTGTCAAACGTAACGTAAGGAATTGTCATTTTTGTAGAGAGTCGAGAGTGGATGTGGAACTTTGTGGAACCAAATCAATGAAATCATTGCCAGGTTAATTGGATTTTAAAAGAAAACAAATATTTCTATTTATTTTTATAGAAATGGAATTCAAATTTTCTGTAGGTACTGAAAAAAAAAAATTATTATTTTAATTTAAAGAATTTACACATACATATACATATATGTATAGCCTTGTAGGTTAGAGTTGGTAATAGGGCCAGCTACTAAGGATTAAGGATTTTTTTCACATAAAATAAAGAACAGAAACGTCAAAAATATCAACATTTTCCAATAATTCTTGAAGTAAAATGTACTTTATTTATTTTTTTTTCGGTGAAATTTGAATAAAAAAGTTAAGAACTATTCCCAAAAATAATTTTTTTAAGGTTTTTGTAAAAAAAAGTCCGATTTTCCTAAACCCGCCCTTGTTTGTTATTAGGTCAAGCCTGGTACGCAGCTCACACTAAATTTTAGCTCCCATACAAATTATCGAAAAATTTTATCTGAGCTAAAATGGATCCCATACAAATTATCGATAACTTGTATGGGGGGGAAGAGTACGATAACTAAGGCGGCAAGAATTGATAACGGTATTTTGTAGAAGAATTCAATTCAATCATTTTTTACTATGGGAGGGGGTCTATCTCCCCCCGTTTAGGCGGGAGGGGCAATTTTCTAAAATATGACGAAAAATAAAAAAAAATTATTCAAAAACAACGGCAACACTTACAGTTATAAATGATACCTTTTTCAAAAGCCAGAATTACACACTTAATTCTAGTTTTTAAATCAAATTATTTTAATTAAATGTTCTCAAAATAAACAACTTCAAAGTCAAAATTTGGGAAAAAAAAAGTTTAAAAAAACACATTTAATACTATTTTCTCAAAAACTAGAAGACATAGAAGCATATGGTTTTCAGTATTTGATTAGAAATTAATTAAGGCAGCTTATTTCATTTATTAATTTCATATTTAATGTCACAGGCATGATAAAAATTGTATTCAATGTGTTTTTTCAAACTTTTTTTCACAAATTTTGACTTTGAAATCGATTATTTCGAAACTTGATTTAAAAATTAAAATTTAGTGTGCAATACCGGCTTTTGAAAAAGGTATCATTTATAACTGTAAGTGTTGCCATTGTTTTTTTATTTTTCCTCATATTTTAGTAAATTGCCCCTCCCGCCTAAACAGGGGGAGATAGACCCCCTCCTCCTATAGTAAAAAATGCTTGTATTTGACTGTTCTACAAAATTCCGTTATTATTTTTCACCGCCTTAGTTATCGTACTCTTGCCTGTATGGGAATTTTATCTCAGCTAAAGCTTCAAGCTTAAATAAATTTAATGTTTTTACTTGCAATATAGGTACTATATATCAAGTTATGCATTCGTAAAAAAGAGATAGCATTTTTCCATGACATTACGATGATAGAGAATGCCGAAAAAGTGGGTCCCGGAAGTCGGTCTGTCTGTCTGTCTGTCTGTCTGTAAACGAAGCTACAACCGATTGATGTCAGACTTGGTATGTAGCATTATTTGGCGACTCTCCAGATGGGTTTTTGGAATTAATTTTTTTGGACCAAAAATCAAAAACGGCTCCAACGATTTTGTTTAAAAAAATTCGAATGTAAGTTTTAAGACAAGGTCTATCTTCTAATAAAATTTTTTTTTGAAAATCATTATTAACGGTACCTGCCATAGAACCGTTTTTTTTTTCAAATCCGAAAGTGCTTGTTCGATTTTAACGAAACCTTTTGCGAAGAAGCATTTATATAATTTTAATATACATAAGCCAAAAACAAATTTTTTTTGAAAAATCAAATTTTCGAAAACAGGACATTGAATTTTTTTGAAATTTTGATTTTCGATGTTGATTCGTGATTTCTACAAAATGGCATACCAATTTTATTTAAAAACTTTTTTTTCCAAAAAATTCGTGCGACCCAGTCGTGCATTTTATTTATTAAAATTTTTGTTTTTTTTAAATTTAGAAACAATTTTGAATATTAATAAGTAATAATAAACATTAAATGATTCAAAAATGTATTTGTTTTTTCCCATTTTTTAAACTTTTAAGCTTAGTACGCAGCTGAAGCGAAACGAAAAATTTTGAAGTCTCCAAAGTCAACAGCGAACATGTTAATAAAAAAATACCATCGAATATTATAGAAAAGTAATAATAATAAAAATACATACAAGTAAGTTTAAATGCAAAAACAAAACAAATTTAATTTAACTAAATTTGTATGGAAAATTTCGTTTCGCTTCAGCTGCGTAGGGTTTTTAAGTTTTTTTTTTGTTTTTTAATTTATAAATAAGGTATGATCATTATTAGCTGTGTTTTATTTTCCTCGTGATAGGGATGAGATCATTAATTTATTTGCGAAACAATAACAAAACATAATCCTGCTTTTGTTGTGTAAAGCTTATATAAACAATTCAGATCATTGTTCTGGATCACCAGGAAAATAAAACACAGCTATTGTTTATAAAAAAAAAAGTATACAATTTTAAAGTTAAAGTGACCTCAACTCCAAATTTATTTATCGCTCCACTTAAAATAAAAATAACTTTAATAATTTTTTATTATTTTTGTTATTTTTTCTTCGTTATTGTAAAAGTATACATAACTGAGTAATCGACGTATTACCTTTTATCAGAGATCAGAAATAGATCTCAACTATTTGAAAGGTTCTTTAATAACACTTATTTGTTGCCATTATCAATAAAGGTCATAAAATAACCTTTATTAAAAAAAAAAAGAAAATTTCGGTCAAGGTCTGAGAGAGATATAAAAATTTTGTTTTTTATAGAAAAAAATTAATCGGAACTTATGTTACTTTTCTTGACCTTGCAATGTTTGGACAGGTGTAACTTCTGCATACATCAATATAATTCATCAAAATAAAAAGTTTTAAGAAGCTCAACTCAAATATTACTACCTTGATTTTTTTCAAAAAAAATTTCAAGTTTAAAGGTATCAAACAAAGAAAAATGTTCAAAAAGGAGTTTTTATATTTACAGAAATCATAATTTAAATATTTATTTTTACAAAGTAAAATTTTGTTCTTCATTTTACTTCTTTTTCCCTAAAATTCTCAAAAAATAATATTTTTTTTTGAAAAAAATCAAGGTAGTAATATTTGAGTTGAGCTTCTTAAAACTTTTTATTTTGATGAATTATATTGATGTATGCAGAAGTTACACCTGTTTAAACATTGCAAGGTCAAGAAAAGTAACATAAGTTCCGATTAATTTTTTTCTATAAAAAACAAAATTTTAGTTTTTTCAAAATAGCTTTACTCCTTAGATTGATTCAATCTCAATCTAAAATAGTATTAAGAAAAATAAAATTTTTAGTCTGAGTAAGAAACAAACACAAAATAAATAGGTCGTACTAAAACAATGACCAAAATTGTCGCTTTTTATGCTCTCTAAATTACAATTGCTCAAATTTAGAAATTATAAGATCAAATAATTCAAGCCTTGTTTATTAACTAAATAATAAAATTTATTTCATTCGATTATCTTTACAAATGCGAAAGTTATCCACCAATATATAAACGTTGCAACGCGTTGAGCCGTTTATGTGACGGGACACCCCCTCTTAATACATAAACTAAGAAAAAAACATCATTTTCGTATTTATTTTTGCAAAATATAGATATTTTTGGCATACCTATTCCACTTTTTCCTTCGAATTAAAGGTTAAACTTTTCCATTTATTTTTTTGTAAAATCTCAACCGTTGAGAGATATTTTAAAAAATAAAAAATAAATCTCAACCGATAACCTTTATTTTTGATTTTTAAAAATAAACTCAAACCTTAACCGAAACCGATTTTTTCCTCTTTAGTTTTACCCCTGTATCTTATTTGAAATGGCTTTGAAATTCTTTGGTGTATTTTTTTTTTGTTTGCTTATTATTTAGCAAGTCGGAAAAATGATAAAATGCAACAGCATTACCAACCAAAAAAAAAGATGAACCAAATTTATCAATTCAAAGTCTGAAAACTGATATTAAAATAATTTTTGTTTTTTAAGAAAAAAAATTGTTTAAAATGGAACCAAGTGACATTTCTGTCCAATCATTTTATGCAATACTTGGTATTGTCTCCTCTATTGCATATGACAACCTGGAGTCGTCTGTTCATTCCACTTAACTTAACTTTTGAAGGTTTTGTTGTAACACTTCTTTCACTGCAGTTTTCAATTGATCAAGACTGCTTGGAGGTGGATCTTTTCAATATTTCCTAAACATGTTCTATTGAACTCAAATCCGAATTTCTATAAGGTTCGCGGGTTAAAAGACAGACTTCAACAAATCTCTCCCAAAATCTTCCCCACAAACATTTTATTCCATACCTTTTATTTAAGTTCACTACTGTCTCATTACCATGATACTATAGCATAAAGTTATAGTAGGACTTTACTGTAAAATAAAAAGGATGTGCGTTAAATTTGAGCAGGAGCGTATATTGTTCGATCAAGAAATGGGGTTGGGGTGTGAAAAAAAAAGAAAATTTCAAAGGAGTTAGCAACTAGCTCATAATATGTAAAACGGTTTCGTTATGGTATGAACTTACTTAGTGAATTTCACACACTCTTTTTTTTAATAACTCGCATTAACTCCTATAAAAGATATCTATATATACGGTGACCATATTTCTGGAAGCCAAACCCGGGACAGATACAAAATTCATTGGATCGTTTTGAAAATATTGATTTTTCAAAAAAATTTCAATTTTTCTTAAATAAGTTTTCATAATTTTTACTTATCTACATATATAAAGAACGATTTTTTTGGGATCGTTTTTGTTGAAATCATTTAAGTCATTTACGAAATCAGAAATCAAGAAAATGGTTTTATAACCCTCTGTAGGCACACCTCTTTTTTGCGAATTTGGTTTATACTTTTTCATTGTAACCACTTTTTATTTTTATTATGCCAAATTCGCACCCGTGTGCCGACAGAGGGATAATAATGTCTGTTAATAACTTCTAAAAAAATATTTTTTTTAATCAAAGTACGGGAGAGCCGCTTTTTAACATTTTAATTTTATTTTAAATGATTTTGAAATTGTATGATCTTTAACACAACTTTTAGCATATCCTTGAAAATCTTGAAACTTTGGGAAACTCTGGGTTATTTAATCTTCCATATGTTGTTCTTTATTCGAATATATTTTTCCTGGTGTAGCAACCACACAAACAGAAGCTGGCTGGAACTAAATAATTGACAAACATTTAAAAAAACTATAGCCTAGTCTAGAGGCGAAACGAAAATTTTAATACAAAACCAGCACGACGAAATCATAAACAAAAATTTTGCTTTTCGTTGCACAATACGCAGCTTAGGCAACGAAATTCTTATCTGTGCTAGAATATATGGAGAGTTTTCAATCGTTTGTCACCTCCATTTATTTGTCCAGGCAATTTTTCTTGCAGCAGTTTTTTTACTTTGGAGACCTAGAAAAATTTTCGTTTTGCTTCAGCAGCGTAGGCTTAGTGCTTTATCCAAAAAATTAGAATAATTTTAATTTCAAACCACTGTTTTCTTGTTTTCCGTACAAAGTATATAAAATATTGAATACAAAAATCAGAGAATGTGCAAGTACGGGACAATCCCGGGACAAATTACAAAATACGGGACACTTATACGTCCCGGGTTTCTTAAATAAAAACCCGGGACAAGCTGTAGAAATACGGGACAGTCCCGGGTAAACCGGGACGGATGGTCACAGTATCTATATATCGACTTTATAACATAAAGAACTTAAAATAACCGTTTTTTTGCAATTACATAACTCAAAACCGGTAAAATTTTTGAAAAAAAGACAATTTTTTTTTTGTAGGATATATCATTCTTTTAATTATTATTAACAATTGATCATACCTTTTTCATATAATAAAGATCGAATCGAAAAATAATGGTAAAAATGGGCGTTAAACAAAAAAAAAAAAAAAATGGTTAGCCTCATGAAACCATTTTTTTTGCAATAAGGTGGAAGAATCAAAAGAGTACAAACAAAAAAAACAAAGAGAAGGTATCTTTCAAAATTCCATGAACAAAATCGGTACCAAAATCGGTATTAAGTTTGAAGAAAATTAAATTAAATGATGAAAGGCACTTTTTTGAATTATTATTATTATTATAGAGTTATGTTTTATTATAAAATTGAAGCCTAAACATTTTTTTTGACACGAAACCAATACTTGCCCTCAAGTGCATGTATAAAAGTTTAAATTCACAATAATTTTTGAAAGATACCAAACTGTTTAAAATTAACTATATCTATCCCTTCTTATCGATTTCAAATCACCTTAACTCCTTGTAATAAGTATAAATGTATGTTAAATAGATTAATACGTTTCTTTGTTAATAAAATAATAGCCCCAGTTTCCTTTCAAACCCACAATTCAAGTATAAGTTGCATTAAAGTTATAAAGTGCCATATCATCATAATATCCGCCTTTTGAACAATCTAATAATAAAAGCACGCGAGTAAAAATGAAACACACGCGATAGGTTTATTTTATATTAATTACAAACAAAAATAATCAACATCATCGAATGACAGTGGGACAGGCATTATAATATGTTTTCAATAAACTGGATGATTTTAAAAATAATTACAAAATTACCTAATCAATATTATGACTCAAATCAGGTACCTTCTCTAAGCCAGAAACTTGGATTGAATGTTTTTTTTTTAGCTCAAAATCTGTGATTTTGTTTTGGTTGAAACGAAAAGTACCTCGTTTTTTTTTTTTTTTTTTTTTAAGTGATTTGAAACAAAATGAAACGAAAAAGCGACAGGAGAAGCCAATTTATTATTACTTTTTTTGTTTTAATAGATACATAGATTAATGAAATTTTTACTGTAGATAGGTAATTAAATAAACTATAATTGTGCAAAATTTCAACAAATTTCATATTCAATGTCCTGAGATAACGGTAAAAATATGTTCTTTTTCAAAACACGTAAACGTAATATCTTTTTATCTAGAGCACACAAACATTTTATTTGACTTTAATACGCATGCTGTTAATATTACCTTGGATTTTATATATCACACATAACGTTATGTGTTCTACAAGTTACACAATCTTAAATTTGAAAACTTGAAAAATACCTCAAAACACCTATGGAGATCTGTTCATCGGCAACCAGCCATTAGTCAGTGTAGGCAGTACCGTAATCTCAGTTTGAAATTTCGACATAGTTGGCTTTAAAAAATTCTTACATTTTTTTTAGGCATGGTAGAAATATGATTGATACGTCATATAAAAGATGATATAAAATTTATTATTGGTTGTAATTTAAAAAAAATATATTTAATGGTGTTAGAAGAGAAAAAAGAATGATTTTTTGCTTTTTTGATGAAAAGTGATTTTGTTCAAAAAAATTTAGCTCTTTTTGTAGATGTAGTAAAGACATGGTCGGTATAAACATTTTGAGCCGAAACAATAACACTGTGATAGTTTTTAGAACTTTTTTTTTGCAACAGAGCGGAGACACATCGATTCTAGTTAATTCGAGTATGCTGAATTCAGTGGTGGCAACCGTTTTGAAAGTTTGGCTCAAGTTTTCGAGAAATTTCGAAAATAAAATCTTAGGTCGGGACTATTAAAATACTGATAATTTCGAATAATTAAGTTTTTTTTAAGCAGTTTTTAGTTTAGAGAAAAGCTATTCCTGTATATAGCTATATGTTTAACACTATTCCAACCTAGGTTGTTATGTTTCGGTCGCTTACAAAGCATTTTATAAACAAAAACTTCACTTTTTCATGTTTTTTTTTATTTTGTTGACTTTCAGGGCCTTTAATATGGAGGCAATTTGAGTTAAACATTGATTCGGGATATTTTATATTATTTAAATAGCGTATCATTCCAAAAATGAATAAAATACTGCAAATCTGAAAAAGTTCACTAGTGAAAATCAGCCTACTAAGCTACGGAAATGTATTAAATAACACTGGTAAGCAAAATTAAACTTTTTTTTTTGCCACAAAAACCAAAATATACTTTTCTGAAGAATGAATGGGGTGCTGAACTCGAATCCGAAGCCATACATATTTATTTGGCTTCCTTTTTTTAAATATTACAGTTATAAAAGGGGAAAAACGTTATTTTGACTGCTTTTATCCCGACATGATGTAAGTATATAAGAACGTTTTTTGTTCTTCCAAAAACTGTTTAATTCATTAATTTATTTTCTGATATATCTTAAGCTTAAGCTGAAAATCCAAAAACTATCTTAATTTAATCTTAAGTTCACGTTTTGATACATTTCCGTAGCTTAGTAGGCTGATTTTCACAAGTGAACTTTTTCAGATTTGCAGTATTTTATTCATTTTTGGAATGATACGCTATTTAAATAATATAAAATATCCCGAATCAATGTTTAACTCAAATTGCCTCCATATTAAAGGCTTTGAAACCCGAGTCGAACATTAGGCACTTTTAAAAACCTATTTAAAACCCAAATATTCTCTGTTTAGATTCAATAGGCTATTAATATCACTTAATTTGTAGAGGAAATAACCTCTACATAAGACCCGAAATAGTCGGTTATCGGAAAAAATCCCATTTTGGGTAGTTATTTAGGACCAAAAAAATTACTTTTAAAGCCTTCTTAAAACCTAAATATACTTCAAAAACTCATTAAGCTCTATTCATTCTACTTATATTTCCAATAATTCTAATGGCCCTTCTGTTGTCATTAGGGTCTAGATATTATTACTAGTTCCTATAAATTTTATTCAAACTAATTATAGGTATAATACCTAATATCATTATCATTTGTTTGAATTAGTAAAAAGGCACCAAAATTAAAAGAAAAACGATACCAACCTCTTTTCCAATATGGGCAGCTCTGTTATTTTTTTCTAAGCTTAAAGAATGCGCTCGGAGCAAGCACGGACATGTTTGAAAAAGGAATACAAATTTGAAGCTCTAAACGTTGAGGTAAAAAGAAACACAAGTTTATTGTTTTTTTTTTCACTATAAAGCCTAGTACCTACGCAGCTGAAGCGAAACACTTAATTTTCCGTACAAAAATAGCACAAAAGAATGTTGAACGAAATATAACTTTATTGTTTTAGTTTTAAAACTTATTTTCTGATGTTTTTTTCTTGAATATTTTTATTATTTTTTTTTTTTTCATTTTGACAAAATACCCGATTGAACGTTTTCTTAAACATGTTCGCTGTTGAATTTCGAACATTTAAATCTTTTCGTTTCGCTTCAGCTGCTTAAAATATTATTTTTTTACTTTAATTCACTTTCACTTTTTTTTTCATACATATTTCATTTCACAATTTTTTTCGCACTATCGGAATATTTTTTACTAGACGTATAGGCACCTACTTTATTTTAATTTAATTTTTTTAACATCGACAGCGATCCGCACTCGCTGAATGACCTACTTTGAATGCCCTTTAATAGTTACAGGTTAATGAGACAATTGCCAAAGTTGTTTCCTGTCTGAACATGAATTTTTAGGACTTAACTAGGATTTGGAGTTCTGAAAGTCTCAACCTTGATTAAAGAGTACAAATTCAGGGGCTAAACATTCTAGACATATGAAGAACATTCAGGACTTAAAAAGTGTTTAAGATTTAATAGTCTCAACCTAGCTTAAATAGTGTTAATAGTATCTACCAAGCTTAAAGAGTTTAACAAGTACATAGTAAGGTCTAAAAATTCTGGACACAAATAGAATATTTAGGATAAAACTAGTGTTTTCAGTTTCAAAAGTCGTTAAATATAAGTCATGAAGGTTTCTCAGGAGATACTGAGTTTACTTAGTATACAAAGTTCATATTTAGGTTTATTTAAAGATGAAAAGTACTTAAATGGATTCTATTGAGTACCTTGAGTACTTAATTCGTACATAAAGTTCGACTCGGGAAGTCAACAAAATAAAAAAAAACATGAAAAAGTGAAGTTTTTGTTTATAAAATGCTTTGTAAGCGACCGAAACATAACAACCTAGGTTGGAATAGTGTTAAACATATAGCTATATACAGGAATAGCTTTTCTCTAAACTAAAAACTGCTTAAAAAAAAACTTAATTATTCGAAATTATCAGTATTTTAATAGTCCCGACCTAAGATTTTATTTTCGAAATATCTCGAAAACTTGAGCCAAACTTTCAAAACGGTTGCCACCACTGAATTCAGCATACTCGAATTAACTAGAATCGATGTGTCTCGCTTCTGTTGCAAAATCGAACTATCACAGTGTAAGCTTTCATATGATATAAAATTTATATAGGTTGTCATATAAAAAACAGATTTAAAGGTGGTGGAATAAAAAGAAAGGTAGATTTTTTCTATTTTTTTTTGCAAGAAAAATATTTTTTTAACGTGTGAATTGCACATATTATTTTTTTAATAGGGTTCATTCATTATATTTAATACTTCAAATAATTTTATTTTATTTTTTTAAAAGCAAACTAAAAAAAAAAACTAAAAACTTATATGAAAGTTTTAAGAAATTTATTGTTTAAACAGGGTTGCTCTTTAAGTCCTCCATTTAAAAAGTTACAACCAAGTGACTTCGCATATTTAAAATAATTTTATTTTATATTTTTAAAAGCAAACCAAAAAAAAACTAAAAACTTATATGAAAGTTTTAAGAAATTTATTGTTTAAACAGGGTTGCTCTTTAAGTCCTCCATTTAAAAAGTTACAACCAAGTGACTTCGCATATTTAAAATAGAGCTTCGAATTTTTAATAAATTAAAGCCATCACCATCGAACTTTTAGATTTATTCTGAAAATTCTTCATCAATTGCCCTAATATACAATGATAAATAAGTACCCCCCACTTACGCCACATTCTATATGTTTCCTGATATAATATTTGCTCCTCTTGTTATCCAAGTTGTCGATCGTAATCATTAAACAGGAACTACCGTCAAATGCACATATCTGCGTCGCTCACATTCTCACAACATGGCATTTAAACGTCAAATGTCTGTTGATTTCTCTTTAAATAAGTGTCAGTTTAATTGTCAAAATTCACAAAATAAAGCTGAACCATGAAGTACATGCGCAAAACAACAACCACCTACACAAACATATTAGAGAGGTTCTCTAGTGCGGAACGAAACGATGACGACGAGGCGCGCGGAAGCTAAAATAGCTCTCTGGGTGAAGGTTTTGCACTGCGAAACCGAAAAAAAAAGCTTTCGCCTTTCGCACATTTTCCGTGCGTCAAGTTTGTGGCAGTTGTTGTCTCCGTTTGTTTTTATCTAAAACGAAAAATAGTTTTTCCCAATATTTTTTGTGTGTGCTTATAAATGCTGTTGCATCCAATGGATAACATGTCAACACCTTAAAGTAAGCCCATTCATATTAGATATTATATCTTTTGCAAAATGTATAAAGTATCTTAAAGTGTCAATGCAAAATATTCCTTCGAGAAGTTTTTTTTTTTTCCTCAATGGGCTGCAACTGCAAAGTCAATGGTAAAATCGAACGCGTTGTATATCTGGTTCAAGGATAAAATATCTTCTCGAAAGCAAATAGAAAGTTTAAGGTTCAATTATAATAGTGGGCAGTGGCGCAGTCCTTTTGTTGTTTGCATTATAAATTATTGAATATTTAAATCAAGGTGTTTTTTTAGTTCGTATTTCTTTTATTGATATTGGGATTGTTATAGGACACGACGAAGGATATTCGTGTGCATTTTTATATTTTGCTAAAATTACATCATTGTTTTTCTTTCCATATTGGTGTGATGGTGGGTTCTCATGAGTGTAGATACTCTTTTTGCACCTACACATGCGGATAAATTAGTTATTCCTTTTTAGAGAGGCGAGTCTCGGCGGGAGTTCTGTTCTGAACTAGTAAAGGTCTTATATGTTTTTTTTTAGAGTATTTTGTTGGTAGATATATAGCTTGAGGTTGAGGTATTCAAAAAATACTCTTTTGTATTAAAAGAGCTTTGCTTCATGCCGTCGTCGTCGTTAAGTTGTGTGATTTCTGTTTTTCGAAAGAGAAAAATCCTGCGAAGTTTGCGACTTGCGACATTGATCAAATTTGCCTCCTTTCAAGTTTATTTTACGGCACAACTGCATATACACCTGCTAACTACAAGTGTGTCTTCTATTCTAAGTTGTGACATGTGAGTGTACAATAATTTTATGAAGTAATTATTGCGAAAAAAAAACAGAAAAAAAACAACAACAAAAAAAAACGTGCTTTAATAGTGTTTTTCTGTGTGTGGTTAAAAAGAAAGGAAAACGGGGAGGACGGAACCTTGCATATGGTGAAACAAATAGTCAAGGTGTTCTGGAAGAAAGTGTTTTTTTTTGCAGTTTTTTATTTATAAAATACAAAAGATACTTTAGATGTGAGTGTTTGATATACGAGTATGTGGTATTTAATTCTTTTCATCTTGAAGGATGTTTTTTAAATGTTATGTAGGTGGGTATAAATAAATTAACGTCAATATAACGTTAGGAATGAGTTTTTTTTTATTAGAAACAACAATTTCCTCATTTTTGTTATGTGCTTAAAAGGCTTTTTTGTAAATAAAAAAAGGAGGTGTTTTTGTAGAAAAAAAAAAGAAAACAAATTGAAAATAGTTTAATGGAAAAAAAGTGAGTGTATTTGAGTTATTTACAAAATAAATTAAAGTAGGTATGCGAATTTTAGAAAACATAAATAATTAAGTGTCTAGAATTGAATGAGCTATTTTATACATATGTAAATTGATCTTTTTTTTAATTTCTAATGAAATCATAAAACCTAAAAAAATAAAGATCTGATATAGGTTATTTTTTAAAAATGTTTGGTTTTTTGCTTGGTTTTGTTCACGTAAATTTTATTTAAGATTTCAAAGAAAAAAAGACAAACTAGGTATTGGTACAAGTAGGTACCTGAATTATTTAAATATACAATGTAAAAAGGACATGGACAGCATATCGGTACAAAATATTCAAATTCTAGGTAGGTACATTGAAAAGTGACACTTCCTGCCACCTCTCATAGCGTTTCCCACAGACCGCCCTTAAATATTTTTAATTGATTTTCTAAGAATTCTGCAAAATATTTGCTCAGCCTTAAACTTCAAGCACACTTCGTGTAAAATGGAAGACAACAAATTGTGATGATTTTTAGGGAATTTGTGGCCTACCATTCTTAAAATGTTGGAGTTGATCGGAAACAGTACTTGAGATGCTGAATTTTGATTAAGAAAACACAATTTTATTTAAAAATAGATCTACCTTCTGTTGATTCTTAAGAAAATCTTTGCCGGTAACTCTGAGTTAATTGAGATATGTTGGTCCATAGTGCCATTTTTTAAAATATATCAGTAATTTTTTAAATTTCGTAATTCTGCAGATTTATATTAAAGTTTTTTTTACCTACGCTGACATCCCTCTATACACTCGAATACGCATGAATGTCCGTTAATAATTATAAAAAAATGGTACATCGGGGTGTATGCGTACTTTTTTTTCTTTTGATTTTCATAGAACCCAAGATAGAACTCAAATTTATTTTGAGTTTCCTCTTAAATGAATGAGCTATCTGAAAGCAGTGCAAAAAAAATGTTTTTGGATTTTCAAAAGATCTTTGAATTTTTTTTTAATTGAAAAATCATTTTTTCGAGAATTGGTTGGTGAACCTTTCAAAATTTTGCTCTTCAAAATTCTATAACATATTTTTTTTCGTAAAAAATCCCATACTTTTTTAATGTTCAAGTGGTTTTTATAGTATGCTCTACTTTTTGCAGAGAGTATATGAACAGAAGTCTCAAAGGACACGACAGAACCGACAGGATTTTGAGATATTGGATATTACGTATACTGGGAGTTTTTATTTTTAAATACCAAAGTCATGGCTCTTAGTTAAGGTTTTAATCTTAAATAACAATTAATTATCATGAAATTTTATGTTGATTAAGCGTCAAGACATTGAAAATAAATTTTCAAAATTTTTAAGTGAATATTTTTTATCTCACACCTTCCGTATGTATTGGAGTAACTAAACGTAAAAAAATGATATTATTTCGGAGCCGGCCCCAACTGCTCTGATTGTAATGATTTTAACTCAACCGCCGCCGATAGTTAAAAATATTTTCACCTCCATATTGGTTTTAAAAATTTAAATCAAATTTAAATCAATTTAATCAACTTTTTTGAAATACAAATTTTATATTGTAAATTTGGTTTGAATTTCTTAAATTAAGTGGTTTTAAAAGATTGTCTAAGTCATTTTGGGACGGAGAAAGAAAGTTATCATTTAAGAGTAAAAGTGGCAGTTTTCAAAAACAAATTTACTTCAAACATAAATAATATTTGAACAGAACAACACAGCAACACCTACAATACTAATTAGGTCTGCATTAAAAAAATGCCAGACTTTTATTCTTGTCCTTTAGTTCAGTATTAAGTTTTTTTGACGGAAGTGTTAAATTTAAAACTTATTCTTTGTTAAAATTCAAGGAACTATAAAATGCAAAGAGAGTCTTGTTAATAATATTTTTTGTGATGACAAAACCTTACTTTACTGTATTATATGTATCTCTTTGATTTTTTACGTAGAGTTAAATACTTATTGTAACTTATAGTGGCATAGTAAAAAGTATACATTGTATACTATACAAATTGTTTAAAAATTAACCCGATATAAATGACCAAATTCGGTGAGAATGGTCTGGATTGAGTTTTTTTTTCATCCTGCTCAAAGAATCCTTTTTTAAAGGCTTTATACCAAGTTTTTTGAGATATGTATGTAAAGAATAGTTTTGTAAGCTAATATTGTACTGTTCACCATAATGTTGTTCCATAGTGCAATCCATAAAACATTTCAATAATTTTTAAAATGTCTTAATTTTGTTGATTTATACGACCCTAGGACTTATATTAAGTATATCCAAATTCACTTTTTTAACCTATGCTGACATTCCTCGAATACGCAATGCCTGCATCAAGTTTAAAAAAATGATGGTACATCGGGGTGTATGCGTACTTTTTTTTCTTCATATTTTAAATAGATTCATAGCCTTTTAGTTTACTTAACTAGTTCAAACTTGATCAATATGTTTTTAATTTAATAATTTAGTACAGTTCATTTAGATTTACTTATCGAAGACTGAATTCCTACTAAAAAATATACTATACTCAATAAACCATTACATAGGTCATGAATATACATATCTAATATTTAACATGGAGGAATTGAAACGCTAAGAATAATTCAAAACATAATTATGTTGCGTGTGCAAACTTGCTCGCATGAGAGTCTTACTTGCATAAGTGGCTGTGTAAATCTCTGCATGTTTAATGTCATAACGCACAAATTGTTGCTCTTGAATTTATTGAAACAAATTATTTATGTATCTCAAAAATAAAAAAAAAATCACCCACATATTATACCTCGAAGGTATTTAACCTTGTCGCGTGACAGATTCAATTTTATTGTATTTCCATAAAAAGAATTATATTAACAACAGTGAGCATTGAACAACCGTATTTTGCTATTCATCTGCTACTAATCCGAATAGCTTCGAAAGATACATTCATGGAAATCGTTATCACTATATTCAATTCAAGTTTGTGTGAAATAAATAAATATATGAATATCACTAGGGTGTGTCTTTTTTGTATGGAGAAAATATTTTAGTAAAATATTACAATCACTCTGGGCTTGGTACCCAGCCTTCACCACCTAAAAATAATCACTTTGGGAGGAATTGAGTATCATTGTCAGGCAAATAGTGCAAAATAGAACACCCTAACTACCTGTAGGTATTGCCAGAATTGTATTTATTTTTTTTTTATTTAGAAACAGAAATATGATTATACCACTAATATTTATAAAGATAATAATAATTTAATCGTTTTTTGTGTAGGGTTTTTAAAATTATTAAAAATGGTCTAAAACGACAGCCACAAAATACATTTTAATTTTATTTTCGTAAAGCGATTGTCACATGAACTATCATGTTCTTCTGACTTTTTCTTATGAGAACTAGTTTGCTTACATTTTATAAATTTACTTCCCAATTTATAAGGCAAACCAAAATTCAAACGCAAGGTTTTTTTTATTTCTGTCTTTATCTGAACAGATTTCAATGAATAGCTTTTTCTAAGCGAAAGAAATCTACTAGTAGTAATATAAAAACTTGAGAAAATTTCGAAATTAAATACTCTAGGGTACCAATTTTGTTTTGCAATGTGGGTTGAACATTTTCATCTATGTACATATGTTAGAGTTGGGTCCCCCTTCTTTGGCTCCACATACTATTGGTATTATACTGTTGAATTTTCAGCCTCCTATCTTATATAGGAGGTCGATCGATATTGAAAATTTGCTTGAAATTTGTTGTACTTATTTTGAAAAAATATAGAAATAATAATTTCTGTGGCCACTTCCAAGTAAATTTCGTCAACAGGTAGTACACAGACTTTTTATTTGTACATTTTCCTTAATTTTTTTTTATTTTTAATTATTGCTTACTATTTTTCGAAAAAAAAATATTTTATATGTTTTATAAAGACAAGTAAAACTTAAATAAAATATTTTCTTTTCAAAAAAAAAATTTTTTAAAAAAATCAAGATTACCTACAAAACCTAAAAATTGAACTGTAACTAGCACCCTCTTGAGCTTAAGAAAGCGAATTGAAATTTCGCAACGTTAATGTTATAGATGAGTGGAACAAATTCAGCGGGTGGCTCGACCGAAAATCCAAAAAAATATTTTTTTGACCACATAATGTATGTAGGATCATAGGAGCAGTTATTTTAAATTAAATTATTTGCACAAAGTATCCTTTTTTTTTGTTTCTAAATGAAAACATTCTTGAATTTTCTTTAGTAGTTATTTAAGAAAAAGTCCACAAATTTAAAAAACTGATTCTTAGAAAATTATTCTTACAATAGTTCATCAACACTTTGGCCCTGTAAAAATGAATTCAAGAGTTTTTTTTCGAGAAAAATTAGCTGTAACCAAAAATTGCATAAACAATTTA
The DNA here is from genome assembly GCF_945859705.1 of Episyrphus balteatus. Taxonomy (NCBI): domain Eukaryota; kingdom Metazoa; phylum Arthropoda; class Insecta; order Diptera; family Syrphidae; genus Episyrphus; species Episyrphus balteatus. The sequence goes on from NC_079135.1 coordinate 71,354,465, forward strand.
TTTATTTAAACAACATGCCTCGACTGTTTCTCATGATCTTGCTCTTAGAATTTAACAAAAATGTGCACAAAAAAATCATTTAGTTCGTATTAAAAAAAATCAACCTCCTTAATGAAATTGAGCTCCAAAACAGGTGTGCATTTTGTTCAGAAAACAAATCAATCAAATCGTTAGAGGTTAGAGCCGTTAAAAATTGTTTTTGTTAGTAACGGTATGTATCTGCCTCCCATGGAACTGTTTTCTTGATTTATGTTTTTCTAGTAAGTCACTTAACCGATTTGATTGAAACGTTTTAATACCTTAACTTAAAAAAATGAATTTTATATTTTGAAAAATCAATGTTTTCAAAACGGTTTAATGAATTTACTTGCAATTTTACTCAAAACGGTAAAAAAAAAATTTTAAAAAAATGTTGAAAATTTTTATATACCTACAAAAATGTACCCTTTTTAAAAAAAAACGGTGCCAACAATTTTCAAAAAAAAAAAAATCAAAAAATTCTTTATTACATTAAAAATTAAATGTAATAGGTAGTTCATTGAGAGAATAAAATACTTTTTATACTTTTAATACTTTTTTTTTACATTTCGTATAAAATTAGTGATACATTAAACTAAGTGATAAAATAAACTAAAATTATCTTTTGATGAAGTTTATTAAAATTTTCTAAACCAGCTTTTCTTAAAATTTCCTTGTTTATAATAAAAAACATACAAAATTGACAAAAAACTTGTAGGTATTTCTTTTTTTTTTATATTCATTGTGGCAACACTCTATCCATATTAATTGTATGAAGCATGATTATTTGGTTATCTTATTTATCGGGAACAAATCCACGCACTAGTTCCGCCCTCAGTGCTTCGCTAAGTCCAGGAGAATTTATACTTTCTGAAGCTGCATGCTACAATCTTTTTTTTTGTTGTTTTTTTATCATTTTTTTTTTGTTTATTTTGATTTTGGTCGCATTTTTATTTGTTTTATTTTCATTAGTATATTCCGTTCTGATACTCTTCGAAACCAAAATATGTGTATTTGTATGTATCTGGCTACTGAATGCCGCAACGACGAAGCTTTCTATTCTCTTTAATAGAAGAATCACAAGAAACTAATACGTTCAAGATATAAGTATGATTGCCACATAATCAGAAATAGTATTTTGGAAATATTTTCAAAATAAATATTTCTATTAGTTTTCTTGTAAATAAAAAAAGACTTCCCTTATTTACTTGTATTTTAGGGAAGGAACACACCGAAAATGTATGCGGTATTAGTAATTGTATGAAAAACAAAAATTCCAAAACGTCAACGTTCAGGTGTGGAATTTTTTCATATAATTTCCATTACCATTATCAGATACTTTTCGGTGTGGTCTCTCCATAAAGTATACAATTTTGAATCGAAATAGGACTTCCATAATAATGGAAGGTTTTCTATTGTGTTTTTTACTACTGCCTTATATTAGATGATAAAAATGACATTTGACATTTCCAAAAACTAAATAGATTACAAAATCAAAATTACTGTAAATAATTAGCAACAATTAAACAACGACACTGACTTCATGGTTAATAAATATTTTCCTCCTTTTTGTTACTGAATTAAGTATAAAAACTGTCTAAAACAAAAATTTCAATTTGACTGAAGTGAACCATAGTGGCAATCATGGCTATAAAGTCAATGCTGAACTAGTAGTAGTGATTGTATTGATCTGTCAAACGAAGCCCGCAATGCTGAGTGTTTGGTATGTTTGAGTTTTTATCTTTTTTTCCTCGCAGCTCGCAAATTAATACAGTTATACAGTGTGTTTTGTTCCGCGCGATTGTCTCTTTCCCAACAATATACTTTATTGTTTAAAGTGCACAATTAAATAAAAATAAATAAATTCAATTGAATATTTAAAAAAGGATTGAGAGAACCATCTCATAGTGTGAAGAGTGGCACTCTTTTCAAAAAGAAGTAATCCAAGAAAAGTGCAAAAATATGCTTACGAAAAAAGTTCAACAAAACAAATCAGTGAAGTAATTGATAAACGAAAGCTTTTTTTTCTTTTATACTACGACGACGACAGAAGAGACTGCAAGGTTGTCTTGAAAGTTTGGCTGGCATACGCCCCCCTCTTCTAGTTAAACACAACAAACATTCCAACGAAACTCTTGTTTTTATTTGTGTTTTTTTTTTTTGTTTACAGTTGTTTTTAGAGAAACAGAGAATATACCTGTCAACGCGTTGTGTGTGTCATGCAACATAGAAAGAATCTTTTTTTTTCTGTCTCTTTTTCCAATCTGACAAGTAAAGTGCTTTTGCAGTGAAAATCGAACAAGCTGCACGGTTAACAAATTTTTTGCTCACGTAGGACAAAGTTGTTGTCTATCGGAATCTGCAACCACCGAGTTCTGTTTGTTTTATTTACATCGCGTTTTTTTTTGCTGTGTTCTTGATTGATGGAATGAAAAGAAGAGATTTATTAAGCTGAAAAAAAACTACTATTGGCGTTGTGTTGATTTTTTGTTTCATATGCATTCTCTGTAAATTGAGTTTTTGTTTATTTTTCTGTGAAAGCTAATCGACAGTGAAAAAATTGAAAGATTTTGTGTGTGTGTGTGTGTATGTGTGTGTTAAATCGCGAAACGTGGGCACACCATTTGACAGAGCTGCCAGAAACAAAGTTTTGTTTGTAAACAAAGTGTGTTCCATTACAGATTTTGAATGTAAGTAGATGACGAGTTTTTCAAATTTTTAATAATAAAATTGCACCTATTTGCATAAATTTAAACAACAGTTTTGTTATGTTTTAAATGATTGATAAATAAACCGTTCACTTCTTAAAAGAAAACATTTTATTTTAAGAGTATTAAACAAAATAACGAAAATAGTACGTATACACCATAGTGAACATTGGAAAATAAAGTATTTCTTTTAGATTTAATAGATCATTATTTGGAAAATATGACTTCTTTTATGAATTTTTTTCTGCTGAGAAGATGGATAACATAATCTGTTTTCTAAATAAGTATGTAGGTAGATAATTTTAAAAACAGATTTTTATTCCTGAAAAAAAAAAAAAAAAATAATAATTCTTAACCCCTTGTAACCAAGATCATTTATTTTGAAATACCTAAATAGAGTTGAAAGACTTGCCTTTTGTTATATAACACAGCTATTTAAACTTTTTTTTTTGTTGCCGAAACAAAAATATACTTTTCTGAAGGTTTTCGGTGTGATGAACTCGAATTTGAAGTCAAACAAAATTCATCAGCTCCCGTTTTTAAAATATTACCGTTAGAAAATGCAGTACTTTGGACCTTATTCATTTATATAATTAAAATTGTTTGAGCATATTTAGTAACGGTTTTTATAAGAACTATTTTCCACCTTTTTAAATCTGTCTAAATCTTTCTGATATCTTTTTTACTGCCCGAGATATCCTCAGTTGTTTGGTATTTTTATAAATTTAATAACGTCATTATCTCCTTTATAATATATGAAGCCAAACCCACTTACTTCATTTTAAGATATCTCGGGCAATACAAAAGATATTGAAAAGACTTAAACGGGTATCGAAAGATGGAAAAAAGAACCAGTAACTAAATATGCTCAAAGAATTTTTCTTATACAAAAGAATAAGGTCCGAAGAACTCAAAAAAACGTTTTATTGCATTTTCTAACGGTAATATCTCAAAAAACGGCAGCTGATTAGTTGTTCCCGACTTCGGATTCGAGTTTAGCACACAGAAAACCTTCAGAAAAGTATATTTTTGTTTCGGCAACAAAACCCTTGTAAACCAGTGTAATCATCAAGTGGAGAGGGGTAATTTGAAAAGGTGGGGCAGCTTTGTAAAAAGCAAAAAAATGCATCAAAACGAATAGTGTTTAACGCTGTTGTAAAATTTTACAGTGAAAACTCTTTTATTTGAGCCGTTTTTTAATGGTATAGGTATATTTTTGGAAAAAAAAAATGAATTAATGGTCAGTTAAGAAAGATATTTCCATTTTCTAATTATGTTATTAAGACCAAAAACGCACTATTACATTTTTTCAAAGAAGTCTAGTTTTAATTTAATTTTTTTAACAAAATAAATAAATCAGTTCCTAATAATTTTGATTATTCCTGAAATCAAGTTTTTTTTTTAATTTTACTTTAACACTTAAAAAATCCAATTAATAAAACAAGTTCTATAAAAAAGTATGGACTTATGTTTATTTAATTTTAGCTGTAATTTTTATTTTATATTTTTTATTATTAATTATAAAATGGTTGGGGGAAAAAAACCACATATTAACTTCTTTTGAAAATTTTAATAAATTTATTAACATTTTAAAATTTAACATGCTAATAACACTGGTCGGCAACGAAAATAGAGCTTAAACCAAACCATATTTTTCTTAAGGATTTTTGTGTGCTGATTCCGAATCTGAAGTCAAAATTTCACTGGCACGTCACTTTTTCGAAATATTTGAATATTAACAGGTAAAAAACGCATTTTGTTGGTACTTTTGGATTTGGATGGAGATTAGGATAAAAAAAAGCAAAATATTACAGAAAAATATATATTTCAGATCAAAGGTCGAAAATTATTACATTCAAGATTAGTTTTTGGAACTTTATAGCGAAAAAAATGATGAGAAAACTAGACGTGATGGAATAAATCTGTTAACAGTTTTTTTTTCAGCACACTCAAGTTAATTGAAATCACCTTTAAGAGTTCTAGGTCCCGACTTTTTTTTTGTTTTTTGCCGACCAGTGTAATCTTAAATTCATCACTTAAAAACTCAAAACTGTATGTATTTAATTATTAAAATTGTTTAAAAAAAATAAATACTCATGTTATAGCCCCCTTGGAGCACATTTAAATGTGCTCAAATCGACGTCTTTACTTTTTAATAATAAATTCGGTACAGGGTCAAAAGTCCACAGGCCAAAAGTCCATAATGGACTATTGGCTCACTAGTGTGGGGCATAGCTCCACAAATCAATTATGGACTTACAACCCACCCAAGTGGGTCAAAAGTGCACACAAAATTCCTGTGGACTTTTGGCCCATCGATTAAAAATTTATAACCAATTAGGAAAGCCAAAATTCATAATGCGCTTGAACTTTCATCTTCTAAATTTATTCGCAATATCTTTCCAAAACATTAATAAAAAAAAGTAAGCAAATATCTTTCAAATTCGAGTGCATCTCAGAAAAATACTTTAATAAGTATTCAAAACTGGAACACTCGTCAATCTTTGAAAGTTTATTCAATAAATGTTCAATTGGTGCAATGAAATTAGTCCAAGTGAAATAAGACCAACTTTCAAAAATTGGTTTTACTTAAATTTTCAACATTTAAACAATAATTTCAAAAGCTTTTTAAAACATTTGAATAAACATTTGAATACATTAAATGAAAAAATCTCGTTTTGGCAATTGTATGATAATACCAAACACCAAAGATGTTTGTTATAACTTGGTAAACGCGATGCTGAAAAAAATTTTGCTCACATAAGAATCTATTTAACTTGCATAAGCCAACCGCGAAGCGGACATAAATTTTGATCACGGGAGAATCAATTTTGAGGTGTGAAAATAAAAATTAGCGCGAGTTTCAAGAAATCGCCATTGTGTTAAAAATGTTATTCAATTTCAAATAACAGGATTTAAGAAACTTGTTAAAAAAAATTAATGAAATTCGTATGGTTGTTGTCACAAGAGGCTACAAGGGGTTAAAGAAAAATGGGCATTTTGAATGTCCGGAGGCTATTGATGAAAGGTATTAAATGCAAGAACTACATATTACTCACGAAAAAATAAATATTATAACATATTATATTGTGCAATGTACGTTTATGTGACGGTCGGGTCGCCTAATGCACATATCATTACTATTTTGTTCAGAAATTAAGAAGTCATTAAAAACTGAACTAAAACTTGTGCAATGTGTAAGAAATAAAGTGAATTACATCATTTTCATGTGGTTGCACGATCGAGTATCAGAATCATCTTAGATGTTTAAATCGAAGGTTTTCAATGGAGAATGCTCGATCGGACCAAATTAGGTACTGCTTAAGCTCAATTGTATCGTGTTTACTGGATTGTTTCAAGTTATGTGCTGGCACCCCTGGTTTCGTATTCCTACACTCTTTACTATTTTTCACTTTGATTTTATTTTGAATACAGATCGAAGAAGTGGGTATTCTGTTTTTATTCTTCCACAGATGATTTTATATTTCTTTTGAGCTGTTTAATAGTTTTCTTTTGTCTCTTGGCTATAGCTGTTTTTCATTGCCGTTTTGCAATCAGAATTGTTCCACTTGCTTTACCGTTGAAAAGGATTTAAACTTATGGTTTATTGCTCAGCTGAACTTTTGATTATTTCGTATACCAACTTCCTTTAAATGTATTAAGTTTAGTTTAAGTTTGGTTATTTTGATACTCAGCCATTTTTTCTTGTTCCGTTGTAACTTTGGCAAAAGTTTATCTTATGTCCAAGATTCATAAATTATCATTTTTCTGCACTCGGAAACTACCAAAACTTCAAGTTGATATTTCATTTGATAGACGAACGAATGTGACTTAACATACATGCAATATTTTTCTTTATTTTACAATAAAAATTGAAGTTGACAACACTTTTGCGTTTCTATTACTTTCATTTATACGTAGTGGTAGAATTTATAGCCCCAAGAGTAGGCGTATGCGCAATAGCTCATTAGTAGGGCAGCTTAAAAAAGCTTCAAGTATTTTGCAAAATTTCTAAGTTCATTTCAGAGTACGAGTAGGTGTGTAGAGAATTATATCTGTATGTGTATGTCTGACACATAATCAGTACGTATACGTTCAGGTCTAGGTGACAACATTTATTGTTTTTTTTTTTTTTTTTATCTAGAAACATTGAAAAGCTTGGGCATACTCAAATATGCTCCATCTATCTCCCTCATTTTCTCTTAAACAATTATGCCGAACTTAACATTGAATGCTTAACCAACAACCACCGCACCGGTCGCCGTCCAAGTCCAAGTGGAAGTGGTTGAGGTTGGCAGTGGTAGTTGTAGGTTGCGGCGCTCTTTTGTGGCAGCCAACAAAAAGATGATGATGACATCCATACAAGATACACCACATACAGTTACTTTTTATGTAGGTACTTTTCTTGGGGCACTAGGTACGAGTTCGAGTAGTGTCTTCTTGTTGACATATATTTTCAAACTTAACCTAACTCTCTGGCTCTGGTTCTCGTTCTCGCTGTGTAGATGTACTCACAAATCGTAGATACATCGGGAACGAACGAGCTTTTATAATTTGTTTTGAAGTTTTTATTCCCTTTTCCGTTTTTCTTTCGATTTCTTTCTCCTTCTGCAGGACATTCTTCGTTTCGTTTCATATCGCAATCGCAAAAGGTGTTAATACGGTATATTTTTCAGTGTCATTTTGTGGCAATACACATTGTTATTGGATAATTGTCAAAGGTGACGTTGGGTGTCAATAATTGCCGGCTAGACATAATGCGGGCTAATAAAGAATAGATCGTGATAACTATGTGTAATCATTTATCATCATTTTGATAAAATAAATCAATTGACAAGTAATTATTGTTTTTTTTATCCACTGTGAAAGTGTGAAAGTTCATGTTCATAAGAGAGGTACTATAAGAAGGCATATGGCATAGAAAAAATGAACTGTCAAAATCAAATCAATCATATAAATTCAATACAAAAAAATTTAAATCCATGGTTTAGGTAGATGAGTCAGATCAAATGATGCGCAGTATTGTTTATTATTACGCTATGCCGGAGATATTTTTTTTAGTTGTTTTTTTTTTTTTTTTTTAATTTTCTAAATAATTTGCATATTGCTGATGTCATTGGTTTGTGCATGTTCTAGCACAAATGACACCACTCTGGGGTGTGTCATTGAACTAAGGTACGTGTTATACTTGCATTTTCTATAAATAAAAAAAAAAACTTTATTTATTTAACATTATAGAAATAATGTTCATTGGTGTAGTGGTACCTAATTATGTACCTTGTGCCTGTTTATGTTTTTTTTTGTGTTTATAAGAAAAAAAAAAACACTTTGCAAAGCCAATTAAATTCTTGTTGCAATAGAATGATTGTATTCGTTATCAGTTCAACTTGTTAGTTACCTACTTCAACATTTTTTTTGATAATGCTTCGAAAACTTAACTTAACTTTGAATGTTGAATTCAGTTAAGTAAATGTTCCAACTTATAAACAATTCTTAACAAAGCAAAATTAAAAAAAAAAAAAATGATACACATACGCCACAGTGACCGTTTAATTTTAAATTTGGAACATTGATTAAAAATTCGCAACTACTGTATGTTGAATATTAAATATTCTTCTTGGCCTTTGAAAGTAAGAAAATTCTTGAAAATGTACTCATTTTCTTAAACAAGTAGTAAACTGAATTTTGTTCGCAATCCCTTGCTCTTGGAGAGCAAGAACTTTCAACCCACGAACTTCGGTTCAAAAATACAAAATTATTCTCGTCGTTCATCTTTGAAACTACTCATAAATGCACTTGGTAGTTTGTTCAAATCAGAAGTTTAGGTAGGTCTTTAACTCTAGAGAACTAACAAGTGAGCACTTTGCCCATACTAAAATTCGAAAACGGCTGGATCGATTTTCATGATTTCTTATTCTTTTTTGTTGGTATAAAACCAATTTGGTCAGAAAATGAGCGCTGGACAGGGAATTACAAAAAATTATATATTGTGGCAAGCCAACAAGTCCAATTGCAGATGAAAAACTAAACGCGTATTTAAAAGCATCAAGTTAATAGTGACATGTGAAGATGTGTTATAGTGTCTTGCAATAAGACAAAACTGCAGATATGTTTTCAAGGCAATCGATTGGTGATGGAGAATTAAAATTTTGTAAAAAACAGTCAATGATATTTATTCCAACTTAAGATGGTTGGAAAGCAATGACTTAATGTAACTATCAAAAAAAAGTTGTACGTAAAGAAAAAAATTTAAAAAAACTCCATTTTTAAAATTGTTGGGGTAAACTGCCAACTTTGGATTGTCTACTTAGCTTTTTAAGACCTTGTGTTGTCCTCTTTACTTGTTGCCTTGTAATTTTTTCCATAGGATGCATCCTTAAAAATTAAAAAGAAAAAAGTACAAACATTTAGCGTTTAAACAAAATATTTTATGCACACATTTGGCATTGAATTTTCTTTTTTTTTTAATGCAATAAATTTCTTATTTGCAATAAAACATTTTTTTTTTAATTAAAAATATTTTTATTTGCACAAATTTTATTTTCAGTGCAAATATTTTCTATTCCAATAACATTTTTTTTGCTATGCAATTTAGTTTGAGTTGCAATAAGTACTTTTTTTACGTAATGCAAATATTTTTCAGTTGCAATTAAATTTTAATATTTAGTTTAGTTGCAATAAATATTTTTTTAATAATGCAATTTTCTTTATCTCCAATAAATATATTTTTTTAAATCTTTAATGGAAAACAAATGCTTAAAAAGAATGTTTTTTATAACCCTGATTCAGCTGAAAATTTAGTCTAAGATCCGGCCATAGGACGACCTACCCTCATCGTTATACCAGTTGAGAGTTATATTTTCTGAAAGGTAGTGTCTAAGGAAATAAATTCCACATGGGTTGCCAAGCGATATCCTGTCAAGGCATAGGGTTGCCAGGCCTTAAAGTTTATTTTTCCCTATTTTAGAATACGCCACCCTGCTTATGTGGCAACCCAAAGAGTTATAAAAAAAATATTATGTCATAGGAAATTTAATTTGAAAATTTAAATTTTCAGGATTTTTTTAAAATTTGAAGTTTGAGTAGGGTAAACAAAGGTAAATTTAGAAAATGGGCAAAAATCTATTTTCTAAACAAAACGTAATAGAAATAAAATTGAAATTGGATTCGATAGATATTATAAAAACATAAAAGCCACACATACAAAAAAAAAATGTAAAAAATCTACAACTCGAGATATAGTCTTTTTTAAGCCATGATACTCCAATTCGATATTTGAGAAATAATTCACCAAAAATCAGAATGAAAGATTTTTTAAATAATTTTTATGTAATAAGTTAGGAAAAATAAAATAACTTGACACGTATCTGTCAAATTTTTAATATTGCTTACCGTTTTTGCGTAGGGATTTTTTTATTTTCGTATTTCAACATATTAAAGGAAAAAATCCCGTCATAGGTAGGCCTATCCACGTCGTTATACCAGTTGAGAGTTATATTTTCTGAAAGGTAGTGACTAAGGAAATAAATTGCACATGGGTTGCCTAGCGATATCCTATCAAGGCATAGGGTTGCCAGGCCTTAAAGTTTATTTTTGCGTATTTTTGAATACGCGACCCTGCCAATATGGCAACCCAAAGAGTTATAAAAAAAATATTATGTCATAGGAAATTTAATTTGAAAATTTAAATTTTCAGGATTTTTTAAAATTTGAAGTTTGAGTAGGGTAAACAAAGGTGAATTTAGAAAAAGGGCAAAAATCTATTTTCTAAACAAAACGTGATATAAATAAAATTGAAATTGGAATCGTTAGATATTATAAAAATATGAAAGCCACACATACAAATAAAAAATGTTAAAAATATACAACTCCAGATATAGTCTTTTTAGAGTCATGACACTCAAATTTGATATTTGAGAAATAATTCACCAAAAATCAGAATGAAAGATTTTTTAAATAATTTTTATGTGATAAGTTAGGAAAAATAAAATAACTTGACACGTATCTGTCAAATTTTTAATATTGCTTACCGTTTTTGCGTAGGGATTTTTTGAAAAGGTGCTTATTTTCGTATTTCAGTATATTTAAGGAAAAAATCCCGTCATAGGACGACCTATCCACGTCATTATACCAGTTGAAAGCTATATTTTCCTAAGGGTAGTGTCTAAAGAAACAGTTTGCACATGGGTTGCCTGGTGACATCCTGTCAAGGCATAGGGTTGCCACGCTTTAAAGTTCATATTTTGAGTTTTTTTGACAACGCCACCCTGCTTATATGGTAAGTGTTAGAGGTGTAAAAAAAATTTATGTCAGAGAAAATTAAATTTAAAAATTTGAATATTCAGGATTTTTAGAAATTTGACATTTTAGAAGGGGAAACTGAGGTAAATTTAAAAAAAGGTCAAAAAGCTATATCCTTAACAAAGAGTGGTAGAAAAAAGATTGATACTGGAATCGATAGATATTATTAAATTATATAAGTCACACATACAAACCAAAAATGTAAAAAATCTGCTACTCGAGATATGGACGTTTAAAAGTCAAAACCGTGAAATTCGATGTTTGAGAAATAATTCACCAAAAATCACCACGAAAGGTATTTGAAACGTATCTGCCAAATTTTTGATTTGACTTAGTTTTCGGTTCCTGTGTATTTTTGAAGAATAACACCGAAACAGTGAATTTAATTGTAAAAATCTGTAATTCTTCAAAAATAAACAGGAACCAAAAACTAAGTCAAATCAAAAATTTGGCAGATACGTGTCAAGTTATTTTATTTATGCTCTCTTTATGAATTATTTCTCAAACATCGAATTTCACGGTTTTGACTTTTAAACGTCCATATCTCGAGTAGCAGATTTTTTACATTTTTGACTTGTATGTGTGACTTATATAATTTAACAATATCTATCGATTCCAGTATCAATCTTTTTTCTACCACTCTTTGTTATGGATATAGCTTTTTGACCTTTTTTTAAATTTACCTCAGTTTCCCCTTCTAAAATGTCAAATTTCTAAAAATCCTGAATATGCAAATTTTTAAATTTAATTTTCTCTGACATAAATTTTTTTTACACCTCTAACACTTACCATATAAGCAGGGTGGCATTGTCAAAAAAACTCAAAATATGAACTTTAAAGCGTGGCAACCCTATGCCTTGACAGGATGTCACCAGGCAACCCATGTGCAAACTGTTTCTTTAGACACTACCTTTCAGAAAATATAACTCTCGACTGGTATAACGATGAGGGTAGGTCGTCCTAAGGCCGGATCTCCTACTAATTTGAATAAAAATGATCAGAACTGGAAAATAGTGCTCTGAAACAAAAATAAATTAGGAATGCTTAATTGCGTCCCCCTTTCACATTTTCAATTATGGGGGACAAATTAGTTCTTGAGATGTAAATGGGGGATAATCCCCCCAAAAGGGAGGCGAATGGTAAACCTATAACGAACTCGAAAGATTTGGTTTATGGGTAGGTTCTCATAAGAACTTGTGAATTTTATCGTTGCGTCAGTTGAATAATGCGACGGATTCTATGAGTTGGGCCCTCAATGCAAATTTTGTGTCTTATGTGAATGGACTTTATCTGTCTTTTAAAAACTAAATTCCTTGATCAGCATTCCACAAGTATTTAAAAACCGTTAAACTATATTTAGAATCTGAACAAAAAAGGTCAAAGCTAATATTTTCTGACGTCACCAAAAACAACATCATCACTCTGTCAAAGTACCGATAACGTCAAAATCTAACACAAGTATCATCGTCGTATCATATTACTACGTCAACGCTGTTACCTTTCATTGACAATCAAAAGCGATGACACTCTTTTGGGACAGATTTTGACATCATTTTAAATTAGACATGACGTTCTTGGAAAAATAACTGACGTCATTTTTACGTCAAAATGTCAACGCGTTGACCATCTATTCAAATCTTTAGTTATCTAAAAAAGAAATAAGAAACCTTCGGCTTTAAAATAAAAAAAATAAATTTCTATTTTTCTAAGTTAGATAGGGTTGAATGATCTCCTTTATTTTCTTACGCTTCCATAATTCACCCTTGAATGTAGTTCAAATAATAATCACATTGAAATTTATACAAATAGTATCTCGTATATTATTTTTCTTGATTATATTTGCTCTAAAATAAAAACGAAAACAATACTCTCGCAACAGATTGTTATTGCTTTGTGAAAATATGACTCATAAGTTATACTCGATGACACATAAACTCATCAAGTCTCATCTCATATTTTACTTGGTTAATATAAATTTTTTATATGAGATAAAAATGAAAATAAAAATTTTACTCGTATGTACCTACAACAACAACAAAAAAAAAGTAACACAAATCTCCATAAACACATCAATTTTGAATTCCACTTGGTCAGTCATTCAGTCAGTATTTCAATATCTCTCTCTCTCTCATTAAGTAAACACAAAAGGGCTTGCTTTGAATGTTATTTGGTATAAAATTGTAATTTAGTAAGTGTTTTTGTTTGAGAAACGTTAAAATTGAAATTGCCTTTTTTTCGCATCATGAATTAAAGTAAATATTTGTAATAAAACATATCATGTTTCATTATGTTTACACTTATCATTTTCATTAAGTACGATATAAATATTTACGAAAGCATATAAAAAAAATGATCATAAAAGTTCTATCAAAGATTCAGTTTGAACCAGTTAACAAAACAGAAATTGTAATTAAATTTTTTTTCTTTGACCTTTTTAAGGTTACAATGTAATACACTTGGCCTTATCAAATGAAACGTGGATACTTTGTGTTTGTAAAAAAAATACCTGCAGTTAGTGTGACAGTTATATAGAAACTTATATTTAAAATGTCTGTATAACTATTAAATATAGAAAACTTTATTTTTTTTCCAATTTATTCAAATTATTTTAAAAATCTTGCTGTACTTTTTTTTGCCATGTGAGTAATTTATAAATATTTTGATGTCAATTTATTGATAAAGTGATTATTTCATTAGATATTATTTACTATGACTTGCATATAAATATCGAAACCTAAAAAATTGTAGACATTCAATGTCTTAAAAGCAACTTCAAACTCTTGAAATAGATTTTTCTCTTTAAAAATAAACGTAACGTCACGTAATGTTAAATAAAGCAACGTAACGTAACGTTAAATAAAGGAACGTAACGTAACGTCAACATAACGTAACTTAACTCTACCTAACATAATCTAACCTAATCTTACCCAAATATATGGGTCTAAATTGAGTTGAAAAACTACACTGTGTTCGAAAATGGAACTTTTTTTTTCCGACAGAGGGCTCTCATGTCTACTAAAGATAATTCGAGTATGCTGAACACGATGGCGTACTCAGTTTTTCTGGATTAGGTCAAATAAGAAAGATTTTTGCGTTTGAAATTTTGTTTGCACATGCCAAAAATGAGGGTATAAAACACCATATATTTTCCAATTTTTAATTTTTTATCGATGTAAAATGACGGAAAATCTATTTTTTGAGAAGTATTATTCGTAAAAGAAGTTATCGAAAAAAAATCTGTCGAATGACATTTGAAATCATTATTTTATGGTAAAAAAACGTCGATTTTTCTTCAATTTTTCTTGTATTTTTCGTTTTACTTAAATTAAAATGCAGCACTCGGTGGCAACGATTTGATCTTGTGTTTCGAGATAGAATATGGCTTTGTTTACAAATACGAATTGGTAGAACCTACCTACAATATTGGTTAAGCTTAAGAGTAAAAAAGTAGCAGTAAAACCATATTTTTTTCTCAAATTTTTAGTTTATAAAATAAAAAAATTACAAAATGTTTTAATGCAATACATATGTAGGGGAAGTGGGGGCAAAATCGTTTTCTTACTATGTTGTATGACAAAAAATAAAACTGCCAAACTTGCAATATGAAAAAAGGGGCTTTTGGTACTATCGGCCATGTCTGAAAGTATGAGCAAGTTTTTTTGAAACTCCGAAAAAGTTACGGCAACTTTTGTGATTTTTCAACAAATCATTACAGTTTATGTTAAAAGTAAGTTGCACTTTTAACAGTGAGAAAGTTAAAGTTTTTAACTTATTCTTTTTAATAATGAAAGTTGGATATTCAAGAGTATTTTTTTGTGAAAGAGTGAATCCCAAAGGATTGAACCTTAAGAAAAAAAATAGTTTTTGAACTTAAAAAAAATTTAAATAAATATATTGATACCATGCCTGATTTTGTAATTAAATATCTACATCTATATATGTATAATATTCCAGAGTACTAACACATAAAAGGTGTGTACAAAAAAATTTTTGAATTTTCGTATAAATTTGTACCTTTATAGTTAAAAAATTTAATAAAAGGGAAAAAAAAAAGTCGACGCTTTTTGCCATAAAATAATGATTTAAAATGTCATTCGACAGAATTTTTTTCAAATAACTTCTTTTACGTATAATCCTTCCAAAAAATAGATTTTTCATCATTTTACATCGATACAAAATCAAGAATTGGAAAATATATGGTGTTTTATACCCTCATTTTTGGCATGTGCCAACAAAATTTCAAACGCAAAAATCTTTCTTATTTGACCTAATCCAGAAAAACTGAGTACGCCATCGTGTTCAGCATACTCGAATTATCTTTAGTAGACATGAGAGCCCTCTATCGGTTTTTTGAACTATCACAGTGCTATTAATGGAAGCCGTACATACAAGAATGATTAAAAATATCCACAGTAAGTAAGTGTGTAAGTCAGTAAATCGATCATGACATTCGGGTGACATTTTGTTGTACAACCAAAGATAACATAAATTTATCGAGAAAGGCTCAACAATGTCCAATGATCACCATGAATTTGTATTAGAAGATCCTTCTGTTCGATACCTTTCGCTCGACTTATGTAGTAAACACATGACCGCATGTACTGTAATATAATCTTAAAATCAAAGTAAATGTGAAGCTATTTAATTAGTCAGAAAAATGCATTTTAGCAAGAAGTCAAGGACAGAAAATCATCGTATAATAGCCGTCTATGTGATTATGAAATATAAAAAAAAACAAAAAATACTAAATGAGATTTTAATTGGCTGCTGTTTTATTTGAAACTTTTTTCCAGATTTTCATTTTATTTTTCTTCTTGAATGTCTAGAGATTAATTCCTGGATAAAAATCAGATCAATTACTTTACTCTTTCTCTCACTCAAAGAGAAAATATATATTTTTTTAATTCTCTGCACCGCAGCATTTGAATTAAAACTTTAACAAAATGAAACTCAAAATAGTCCTTTAAAAGTACATATATACATAGTAGATTTTATTTAAAACATCGTAAGTAGGTAGGTATACCTCTACTGATGACTTTCTTTTTCATTTTGTTTTCACTTCGAAAGAAAAAAAAACTTTCAAAGAAAAATAAAATACAAAATGTTCTTTCCAATGTAACTTGGATTCAAATTGAAAGTAATTAATTTCTTATCAAAAGAAAATAATTGTTTAAGGATAAGAGCAAATAAAATTACACAGACTTGATGTTTTGCATTTTCAAAGTACTTTCCTAATACTTTTATTTTTTCTTGCTATACAAACGTGCATTTAAAAATATTACAAGTTAAAAACAAAATATAAAAATGAAAAAAAAACAACATAAGTATAAAAGTAGAATTTAGCGACAGACGGAAAAATCGATGGGAATGACAGTTTTTATTTGAGAAACACTTGAATAAAAAAAATAAAGAAATAACCACAATATCATCACAAGTCCTGAAAGAAATAAACCATCACAAAAAATTCGCATCTGCATACTTTCAGGGTGCAACTAAAAAATTCGTTATAAAGTCAGTTATCAGCACAGCATGATGTTTGAAATGTTCAAGGGCAGACATTGGGAAAGAATTTGAGAAAAGTTGAAAAAAAAAAAAAAAAACAGTTTATTTCATTCACTGATCACTTTCGATGCAATTTCGAAATCTGGTCTAAGCAATGTTTCCGTAGTTGAGTAAATCAGCCAACTTGAACAATCCAACGCATTTTCTATTTTATGCGTCCTAAGATATTTTCCGTTAAATTTTTGACTTATAAATGTAGTTAAAAGAAAAATATTTCAAGTCAGACAATTTTTGTTTTAGTAAAGTAAGTTTCAATACATTGAATTTTTGTCAATAACTCTACTAAAATATCCCACTGTACGAAGGATTCTAGGAGATAGACAAAAAAAAAAAAAAAAAAAACAGAAGCATAAAACAGAACTCAAAAAATATTTCCATAAGGCAAAACTGCAAATACAGCTAGAACATTGGAAACTCATAAATTCAAAAAAGAATTCGGCCACAAATAATCTTAATTTATACAATGGTATATTCATATTGGTTATTGCTCAGTTGAACAATTGCATGAACTTGGAAAAAAATATTTAACCAAATGTTTATTTTCAATTCAAAGAAAAACATGTGATTGCACCTTCGTATTGCAAAAATAAAAAAAAAATTATTACTTTGATGTGGTTTTTGTGAAAAAACATTGAGGGTAATCGATTTTTGCTAAATAAAACCTCTTTTTTACCGACTTCCAAAAAGGAGGAGGTATTCAATTCGTCTGTATTTTTTTTTTTTTTTTTTTTTTTTTTTTTATATGTTTGTTACCGCATAACTTTGGGCTGAGTGAACCAACTGTGATAATTCTTTTTGTATTGGAAAGCTGGTGGCTGCAGTGTGGTCCCATTTCAATTTCGTTCACTTTTAGCCATAGGAACTATTTTAAAAACCATAAAACCCAGTTTTGATCCATGGAAGTCGGTTTTGTTTTTTTACTAAAAATGATTATCAATATGAAGTGTTATTTAAAATTCAGTAATAACTTTAAATGGAATGCTTTCGTAGTTAAATAATAGTTGCCTTAGAGGAAGCTGTGCATTTTTGCATAACCTAAAAGAGAATTTTTAAATTTTAGTTAGTTTTTATGTATGAATGAATATTTTATAAATTATTATTTACCTATATTATAATTTATAATAATTTTTTTTATAACTTATTTTGTTTTATTAACGACCCTTTTGCTTAGTTTTAAAAGGCTGAATTAACACTATTTCGCATTTAAGGAAACCAGATTCATAGGCTGGAGCTATAGCTATTTCACGTGACCAACCCGATCATCAGACTCATTTTAGTGGTGCTAAGTCGCTTATGTTCAATCAATTTTGAAAATTTCCCTAGTTAGGTTTGGTTTTATTAAATTTATGTTTTTGTTGTGATTTCACTACTTTTTGCGAGATTTTGCTGTAAAATGTAAAATCTATAGTTATTTGTTTAGGGCCAGTTTGTTCACACTCGATTATCTTTTGATCAAGGATTTTCCTTGGAGTAGTCCTTGAATAAAAATTAATTGAGTGTGACCAAACTGGCTCTTAATCTAGCTATATTCTATGCTTTTTAATGCAGTTGTGTGATTGTATTACGTAGATTTAAGTGTTTTATATATTTTGTATATCAAAAGATTGAGACCCACGCCCCCTGAGTAGAGAATTTCTATTTTTCAACTTTTCTTTTGTATAGTATATATACCAGCTCTAAAATTCTACTAAGTTTCAAGATTCTACACGATAATCAGAAGTGCTGTATAATATTTGATGGGAAATTTGGCGGATACACCGCAAAAAATTCTTAAATTAAATTTTTTTTTTCCTTTGTATAAACTACCAGTTCTGTCATTCTACCAAGTTTCAAGATTCTACGTATTCAGAAGTGCTCTGTAATATTTGATGAAAGTTCAGCGAAAATAGGCGGTCACCACGCCCCCTGAATTTAAAATCTCAAATTTTCGATGGTTTAATGTTTTAATTTTTTTTAAATTTACAAAAACAAAAATAATTACAGTTTTAGAAAAAAACGGGAAAATTTGAATTTATGTCACGTAGCAGTGTTGCCAGAGTAATTAAGAGGTCAGGAGTCAGATGTGACTCGACGCTTAATAAATGGTCCAAAAAATCAATTCCAAACATTATTTTTAAATATTGGTAAATTTTCTAATGAGTTAAACTTATCAGACTTATTAGTATAGGCATAATCGTTTATTGTTCGCCAAAAACTTAAAAACCACATTTTAATAAATAGGATTTTAAAATTTTAAACAATAGGTACCTAAGTGAAATGTTTGTCGATGATTAGCCGGACACTGTCAGGTAGATACACAGATTTTGCAAACCTAAAAGTACCTACATATAAATGTCAAAAAAAGATGACATTGTTTTTTGTCATCTCTAAATCGTGTTTGATGTATAGGTAACGAAGAGTTTTTGTTAATTAGATATTTAGTAGGTAATGTGCTAAATTTTGAAAATGGTTTTTCACAGGGTTCTGTTTTTGGTCCGACTTTATTCTTAATTTATATAAACTCACTGTTCTACCAGAATTCAGAATTAGGGCCTTTGCAGAGTAGGTTTTATACACAAAAAATCTTTCTATTTTAAATGTTTTGCTAACTTAAGCAAAGTAAAAGTTTAAGAATTGTTTAGAGTTTGGTTTGCGTATCATAGATTAAGGGCGATTTTATTCACTCGAAGTTGAAAACAACTTAAGGATTTTTTGTTTCAACTTGAGAATTTGTTTGTATTCAATAAAATTTTACGTTTTGAACTTTCGATTATCAAATCTAGAGTTTTTCAACTTTAAATTTTCTCAACTCTTGAAAAATACAGAAGTTTGCTGAGCAAACTTGAGATTTTATTTCGAAATGTCATATTTTATTATTTTTTTTGTGGCAAAATTTTGTTTTCTTTAAAAACCGTGAGAAATAGGAATGATATGAACTTCAATGTTCCGTTAATTGAACTTTTTCGGGTAGTGAAGATAATGGAAACTTTGGAGCCTTTGGTTTTTTTATGAGATGCCAAAGCGAAATGCAGTGATGACAACATTGAATAACCACAAAAAATGTTCTAATTTGTGCTAATCTTTTTATTATTAAGAAAATTAGTTCATAAAGGAAGAAAATTGCATATTATAATATTTTGCATGTATTTGTTAAAGGAATAAATACAAGTTTGTGACGAAAATTATTTGATTTTCTGGAGGCTTGGTTTTTTTGCGGAAAATAAATTCTTCTGTTTTTTCTGATGTATAATATAAATGTCTTAGAAAATATTATTGCTTATTGAAATTGGTGTCTGAAATATTTCCACATTTAATAACATTTCAAATTCACTCATTTTTTGATTATTAAAAAAAAAAAGTAAACAAAACACACACATTTTTGATTGAATGACACACAGACTTCATAATAACGCTTTGTAACTGACAGTATTTTATAAATTGTCATAAATATCCCAGGGATATTTTTCAAACTGAAAGTAGATCAACTTTAGGTTTTTAACTGAGAAGTAAGGAGAGAAGTTAGAATAAAACTAATTTTTAACTTGAGTTTCAACTGTTGATTTGAAAACAACTCTCAAGTAAGCTAACTTTAGAGTTTTTGTTTCAAGTTGAAGCATAGTGAATAAAATGGCCCTAAATTTACTATAAACAAAATTAATTGATGTGGTTCAAGCTGTAGGTAAGGTGATTTTCTTTGAGAATTTGAAAATATTTTTCACTTGAATAATTGTCAAAAGTTTGATTTACCCTTCGATATACATAGGTATGTGTAAGAATATGTATTAGTTTCGATAGCTTGAGATTGTTAGGCCGACTTTCATAGTGCCGTGCTTCGATATCCATATATTTTTGATAACTCGCAGCTTAAGATAATCGTTTGAATGAAAGATTAAAAGATTTTTAAATGATTCGTGTTTCAACATAATTGCTAAAGTTTTCCAATATCCAGATAATAATTGCATGAAATACTCACTTTCCAGAATTTAAAGATTCATTTTACGCATAAAATTATTATTTTTTTAATTAAAAACCAAATTTTAACTTAAACGGTTTCCCTCACTATCGGGAAAAAAAACCATTAGCCAGTGTCTTTACTTTAAAATGACTCAAAACCCCCAACTTCCCTTTTCTTGTAATATTTCAAAATTGATTTTCTAATGACATAATTTTTGCACAAACTCAAAGAAAAAAAAAACAAAAGATATTCTAATATAAAATTTCAATTAACAGTCTGACCAAAGGCTATTAAATCCTCTCAATGTTATCCACCATAGTTATCTAAAGACGCCACACTGTCGATTCTTTGGTCTTAAAAGCTCTTTGATGACTTCAATAACGTCTTTATCGTGTCCATAATTAATTACTCAAGAACATCTGCAGTTAAATGAGGATTCCATGCAATGAGGAGTAGAGATAAATATCGCTTATCACCTTCGTCTTACTTTCTTTGTTTTTTTTTTTTCTAATTAAATTTATATCCGTTTACTTCCTGAACTGTCAGTTGCATTTCGTAAATCGAAAAATTAGAAGTTTAAGAGATTTATGGCTTTGTTTGTTGATCCTTATTGGAAACCTTTACTGATTCGATTTTTTGAATCTTAAATAGGCCTTAGACAAGCAAGATTTTGTGTTTTTTTTTTTTTTGTTATAGATTTTATATTCACAAGACTGTGCAAAAAATTAAATATCCTTAAGTTATTTTTGGCAAAGAGAAAATTGGTTGAAAATAAATAAGAGGGATATCAAATGAACACTCAGGCATTACATTATTTTGCATTTATTTGCCCTTTCTTGACTTAACTATTATTCAAAAAGTAAAAGCCATATAATTATGAGTTGCTCCAATATTCTTATCATAAAATGGTAATTCCACTTGTTATATTTTGCCACCCAGTTCAATAAATCTTTGGCAACGTAATAAATTTCAAAAAAAAAAATGTCATTTTGGCAAGGTGTTATCAATATATTTGCCAGCACTGTATAAAATAGAGGCTAATATTGTAAAAGAAGAAGAGAGAGATGAAATAGGGGTTAAATTAAAAATATTTGAATTTGATTTTCCTTTTTTTTTTGTGTTCTTTTGTCTTGCATCGTTGCCAATCCAATAATAACCTTGTTAAAAAAAAATAACAGAAAACAAAAAAAAAACTCTTCTCGGATGTAATTAAAAACTTCCTTTAGTCAGTAACTTATTTTATGAGGGTAATCAACGAAATTATTTTCCACCCCATCAACGTAAATTGCTTTATTGACTTCAACACAAAGTTAGCCAAAGAGGCAAACTTCAGCCTTCGAATTTCACACCACAGAAGAATTTGTATTATTTGTTGTTGTTGTTATGTTATTTTTTTTTATATTGGTGCATTGAAGGGAAAATTAAAGGTGGATACTTGAGAGAGAGGAGTAAACGACTGTATCGGGGGCTGTTTAGTCTACTTGAATAGGTCATGGATTTTTCGACAAGGGTTTAATTATTTTTAAGAGTCTCTAGAGATTATTGTATCCAATTTTTTTTTTAAACATGCCATGTTAACCCAATCCATAGATGGAAATATTTGAACATCTAACTTAGTTTCAATTTTTTACTTGCTCTATAGGGCAAGTATTGGTTTCGTGTCGAAAAAAAAATTGAGGTTTTAATCAAAACCAACATTACGATGATGGAGAATTCCAAAAAAGTGGGTCTCGCAATTCCGTCCGTGCGTCTGTACGTCTGTGAGTCTGTGCGGCTGTGCGTCCATCTGTACACATTTCCACAGCCTAAACGGGTGGATGGATTTTCTTCAAATTTGGTACAGATGATTTTTATGGAATTCTGAAAGTTAGTCTTTTTTGTTTTTTTATATCTCGTTTAGAACGTATACCTCCCATACAAAAAAATACGATATTACGAATTTCTCGAAAACGGCTCTAACGATTTTGATTAAACTTTGTATACGTAATATTTAAAGCAGTGGCAATAGAACTGCATTTTTTTTTATTCTCAAAAAAGTCAAATAACAAAAAAAAATTTTTTTCATTTAACATAATTTTGCCCTAAAAGGCTCTTCCCAAATATCAATTTTTTTTTAAATTTAGATCCAGCTTTTAAAATCTACAAGTAGACTAACATAAAAGTGCTTTGAGCTGCAAGAGCAAGTACGTGCGATCCCAGTCGTGCATTTTATTTTTTAAAATTTTATTTTTGATAGAGGAAACTTTAGAGAGTTTTATTGGAAGGTTTTGGATGTTTTAAAATTTAGTTAGCGATATAATTTTTATTAGCTTAGAACGAGCTTAATACCTAATAATTTCTTCTGCCTTAACAAAAAAATGTTACACATACGCCATAGTGACCCTTGTCGGTATTAGTTTATATAGTTGGCCAAAAGTGGCTTCCACTTAAAAACTGAAATTAGCATTTTCCTGGTCAAACTTTCATTAAAATACTTCTTAAACTGAAGGCGTGAGGGCATAATGCTGTTTTGCATTTAAGGTAGGAACCATCTGTGTAAATAAACAAAATTATTGGTTTCATTTCAATGCAAAACGACACTTTTTCAAGCATTGCTGAAAAAACACTCAGAATAGTAATTATTTTTATGCGAAATGACATAGTAAGTCTCTCTCTGGAACAGATAAAATAAAATTTAATATAAGTTCAAGTGACCTCAACTCCAAAAATTTATAAAGCGTTTCGCCCAGGTACGACAGTGGGCTCATCAGTTAGATCTGTTGTACCCTTACTAAATTTTTGGAGTTGAGGTCACTTGAACTTATATTGAATTATATTCAATCACTCCACTTAAAATAAAAATAATTTTAATAATTTTTTATTATTTTTGTTATTTTTTTCTTCGTTATGATAAAATAAAATTTTATTTTTTTTATAACTTTTAATCCTCGCAATAAAATTAGTTTTTTTAACGGCCAATTTTTCAATAGTCAGTTATTCTTAGGGATAAAAGTTTTCTTATATTGACATTTATTCTTCTGATAGTCTAACTGACGATTGAAAAATCAGGGGCTGAATTACGGCATACGATTAACGTATGATCGTAATCGTATGCCGTAATTCGACCCCAGAGGGCTAAGAAAAAAAATATTTTAAATCGCTTTTCTGAAAAACTCTAAATTTTGATATAGGACACTTTGCAACTGAGGCGACGATATGTAAATTATTTCATTAGGCTAACAGTGGAGTAAAACTAAAGCTAAAAACATCGCTAAAAAAAACCAGAAACATTTCCGATTTTGATGATTTTTTTTTCAAACGTCGGTAAATAAAAATTCTTAAACCTCTAAAGGTAAAAATTTGATTGTGTTGCCGTATTGTTTTTTTAATTTTAATGGAAGAACTTTGTGAACAAAAAATTTTTTTCTCTAAAATTTTGCTTAAATTTCATAAATTATATGATACTTAAAGATTGTCTAGTATAGGTAATTAAAGGAAAAAAATATATGACAGTGTGAGGGACAATCTTCGATTGATACAATTTTCTCATAAATTGATTTCAAACTAAAAAAAAAATATTTGAAAACAATGGCAACACCTACAATATACTTATGTATACCTATTACACTGGTTAACAAAATTAAACTTTTTTTTGTTGCCGAAACAAAAATATACTTTTCTGAAGGTTTTCGGTGTGCTGAACTCGAATCCGAAGTCAAAAAAAATTAATCAGCTCCCGTTTTTGAAATATTACCTTTAGAGTATGCAGTACTTCGGCCTTATTCTTTTATATAAAGAAAATTTTTTGAGCATATTTAGTAACGGTTTTCATAAGTACTATTTACCACCTTTTTAAATCTGTTTAAATCTTTCCGATATCTTTTTTACTGCCCGAGATATCCTAAGTTGTTTGGTATTTTTATAAATTTTATAACGTCATTATCTTCTTTATGATATATGAAGCCAAACCCACTTACTTCAGTTTGAGATATCTCGGGCAATATAAAAGATATTGAAAAGATTTAAACAGGTGTCGAAAGATGGAAAACAGTTCTTATAGAAACCGTTACTAAATATGCTCAAACAATTTTCTTTATACAAAACAATAAGGTCCGAAGAATTCAAAAAAACGTATTTTTGCATTTTCTAACGGTAATATCTCAAAAACGGGAGCTGATTAGTTGTTTCTGACTTCGGATTCGATTTCAGCATACCAAAAACCTTCAGAAAAGTATATTTTTGTTTCGGCAACAAAACCCTTGTAAACCAGTGTTATGTAAATACAAATTTTTAAAAAGCTAGACGTTTATTGTACATATATGTAAAATTAAAAAAATTGAATGAAGTGTTTTTGAAAAACTGGTTTTCAAATTCAGAATTTTGAAAAACAAAAATTTATTGAAAATATTTCAACATGTCTTTTCTAAAAATATGGATGTATTTTTAAAAATTTGCTGGCCATATTTATTTGTATTTGAATTCAGAAAAGGGAATGCCAATATGTACGTATTATGGTTTATAAAAAAAAAATCAAAAAGTGTTTCATTTTCACAGAAAATTTCGTTTTTAAAGTTCAGCATTTAAATATAAAATTATTTTTCTTCATTCAACATCCTTTATTGTTGAAGAAAAAGTTTGAAGGATAGGTTTATCAAAATTTTAGAGAAAATCAATAATTTCAGTGGAAGAAAAAATTATTTTCTTAAGAAAATCTTCAGAGTTTTGTGTAAAGTTTTGTTAAAAAATAATTTTTTTTATTGAAGCTTGTAAAAAGAACTATTTTAATTACAATATTAAGATCCTTTTTTTCAATATTGCTATTGCAAAACTTTTAAAGCAAAGGAAATATCTAATTTGTATCAATCGAATTTCGATTGTTAAAATCAATAGCGAAAATTGTTTGATACAAATATAAAACCAATCCTTAGAACTAGCTACACTTTTATATCTCAGTGCTTTTTGTGCCAGCCTGATATTACGATAAGAGAACTTGTTTTTTTTTTTTAAACAGTTATATTTTTGTTGTGGTAAGGATTACAAAAGAAATACAGGTAGGTACCAAAACACATGTAAGGTTTCGAAAAATCGATCGAATGCAGATTTATTCCAGATGCTTGCAGCCTCATCCGACTTACATATTTCTAAATTCAGAAATGTTCAAACTCGAAAAGATCTCCAAGAACGATACTCTTCAGAAATGATAATTTCAGTAGAACTCATCCCGATTTTAGACGAGAGTTTTTAAGAAATCTAGTTTAAATTATTTTTGTTATCTTAACTTTTCTTAATACTTTGCTACTGTTTAATACAGTTTTTGTTAAAAAATTTACTTTAGAAATACATCAAATTTTAATTGTCCGTTCATTTGCTTCATCGTTGATCGCTCTTACATGAAAAGGGCTGTATAAGAGTAGGTCACTGGGGTGTATACGTAACATGTATTTCTTCTTGAAAAGTATTTAAATAGTTTTAATTAATTTTTGTTTTTTATTACAACTTTAAAATTGTGTAGTTTAGTATTTTTTTAAGAATTAAGTTTAGTCACTTTTAATCGACTTAAGTGATGTTTTCAAGTAATCACCACTGTTTCTTTTCACTATCACATCAATGAATTCCTCAACTAATGTCATTTATTGATGCAGAGCCTATATGGATTTGTTTTTTAAATCCTTTAAAATTTTCTCTATCATACAGCCTTAAAGCTTTTAATTCCTTCTTGTATTCATTCATTCACAATGACCTTCTATCTAGTAGTCGAAAATCTTTCACGAGTTTTCAACTCCATATATTTAGGCAAACATCAAATACTTCCACAATTTGGCGCGGCGCAGTTTTGCTTTCACTATTGTCTATTGACAAAGGGATTTATTTGTTTAAAAATTACAAAAAACTTCCAAACCACTATTTACTGCTGGTTGTTTTGAAGCGTGAAAAAATTTGCACAAAACAAAAAAAGGAAATCCTTTTTAAGCTTCATGGTTTTTGAACAAAATTCCATTAAGCAAAAAAGAAAAAAGTAAAAACCAACAAAAATCTGTCAATCTAACTATAGAATGTGTCACATAACGGCATAGATGAAACAATTACATACATAATGTACATATACAGCCTACCTACCTGTACATATTAACAACATACATGTGGTATAAATTCACTTGTTGGTTTTTATCCCTACTCCCATGCGTGCTCAAAGTAAACAATAACCATCACCAAAGGTATTTGCATTAGATCCTGTCTCATGTGCTGAATGTAATATCCCTCTTTTACCCCCCTTTTTACCCTCATCCATGAGATTTATTCAGCAAAAAAGCTGACAACGATGATTTCATACATAAGGTAATTTAATTTTGCGCAGAATCATTGCGAAAATATACACAACAAAGTAGAACCGACCGACAACGTGAAAAAAAAATTTAAAATAAATCAAAATCCGTTTCGGAGATTTAGGAGGAATGAGCTGCTGCTGCTCTCTTTCTCTATGATATAGGCGTCCTTTAAAATTTTAATCTCTAAAAACGTTGGATATCTTTTTGTATAATGATAATTGTGTCTGGATATACATAAATATAAATTGCTTTATTTGAATGCGCTTTCAAGAGAGCCAGCACTACTAACCTACCTAAACCAGCACCTACCTACTCTGCTACTATCAGATATTGCTTGAGATTTCGCATGCGCTAAACTTTAGTAAAATCCTGCAACGTGTAAAAAAGGATATTATGTGAAAGAAAAGGAAAAGAGAGAAGGAGTAATATAACATAAAAAAAAAAATAGGAACAAATAAACATCCTTTATCGATATCCTTATCAAGGATCTCCGATTTATTTTCAAAACACAAAAGCCCAAGTGCGATTTCAAAACAACCCTCAGGATACCTATGCTAATAAAACATGAATTGTGGCGCCAAATATAAACGTGGGTGGAATACTCATCCACATATCCTTTTTTTTCTTAGTATAAGTGCACATTGTTGGTATATAAAAGAGCAGAGAAGTGAGAGAGAGCAAAAAGCTTAATTTATGAAGTTTATTTATTTTTGTTGTTTTATTTTGCAACCAAAGGACATTTGTGTACCTAGATTTGTTTTCTTCCACATATGGAAGAGACAAATCCCTAAAAGTATATGCAAAATAAACGAGAGTGGGACAAGCACCTGCTTCCTGATTTTATAGAATCAAATATATCCTTGATTTTTTTTTTTACTCTCATCTCACACACACATGACTTTGCATGTGTGTGTGTGTATGATTAGAGTAGTATTACTTATTGAATCTTCAATGGCACAAAAAAGGACAACAGCTAAGCTTTTGAAACGATGATAATAATAATGATGATGTTGATGATGATTATATTGGGGAAATGTGTCTCCTTATTTTTTAACCAGCAGCTTTTCTGTACAGTTTTCAAACATACCAACACACAAAACTCTCATCAAAATGAACAAAATAAGAAAATATCCCATTTTAGAATGTATGGGTGTTTATTTCTTTGGGTGATGTTGGTTCAAACAGGACATTCTAGTTAACGCCGCGAAGGACGACGTATCCTATTTTATTTTCATTTGAATTTATATATGCTCAAAAAAGCATAAATATTTTTTTTAAGTTTGATTTTATTATATTTGGTGTTAAATTTTAACAATTTACAAAAAAAATTTAAAAAAAAACTTATTTTTGTGACCAAAAACAACCCTGAAATTGTTCTTTTAACATTCCATCTTGTGTTGCGTTTTTTCGTCCTGCGTAAAATGACCTAAAATGCAATATAAATTTTTGTACAAAAATAAATGGTGCTCCTCTCAATTTTAAATGTTTTCAATTTGATAAAAAAAAAACACTTTGCCAGTATTTATTTGAATAATAAAAAAAAGAAAAACTTATTTTCATTGAAATTTGTGTGAACAAAATTAAATTAAATTATTTCGTTTTTTTCTTTCAATTTGTTTTCCAGCTGTTTGTAAATTTACAAATATAACCTCTACAACATCCGGATAATTGCACCAATCTCTATCAAGCTATTAAAAACTGTTTCGGCTCAACTTTTAAACATAAAATGAAAAATAAATAATAAATAATATAAAAAAAAACATAACTAAAAGTTTAAAAAATAACAGAAAAGTTTCTAACCAAAATTAATACAATATCGTAAGTGTTATAAGTGTTTGCATAAAGAAATATATATATATTTAAGTATAATATGTAAAATTAATAAAAATATATATATACATATAAAAAAATACATATAATATATATATTTATGTGTTTGTGTTAATTGATGTGAATGTATAGTAGACAACATTCTTCGATATAAATGTAAAGTAGTAAAATAAATGTTTTATTTCTATATATAAAATACATACATATATATAAATATAAAAAAAAAAAATTGATTTAACAAAAATAAAACTGAAAATAATCCTAAATATAAATGATAGTAAACTCTTGTCGAACTAATAAAAACAAAACAAAAAAATCTATTAGTGTATGTGTTGTTAAATTAATATAACAAGAAGAAAAAATGAACCTTAATTTAAAAAAATATGTTGGTGTTTTAATTGTCTACTTAATAAAAAATTAATGAAAAGTGTTAGTAAAAAAATAAAATTAGTGAATTCTACCCTTAAAAAAAAGTATAAAAATACCCAAAATAAAATTGCTTAAAAGTCAAAAAAAAAAAAAAAAAAATCTCAACAAAAAATTTCAATAATATTAAATTAAAATAAAAATTACTATAATACCTATACGTGAAAAGTGTTTAAAAATATTTTTTACAAACAATGAAGAAATTTACTTTCAAAGGAGTTTTGGATGGATTCCGCTCAACGGTTCAAGCACCATCTAATAAACCGGAACAGGAAATACAAGAGCAGCTCAGACCTGATTATTTTACAGCAAAAAAGGTGAGTCATTAATTTAGTTTTCTATATAATATATTTAACAATGATATTATAACTAAATAATGCTGATTGAAAGAAGTATTATTATAAAATACATGAGCGATAGGAAAAATTGTGCGTAAAGATAAAATATGAATATCAAATGTTAATTTTAGTAAATTTTGGGTTGCTTAAAAGTAATTAAGCGAGAAATATTTGAGTACAAAAAGTTACAATATACGAAATTTAACAGCAGGATTTTTAGGAAAAGAGCCTAATAGAAAACAAATGCAATAAATTGAAAGATCTATGTAATAAGCCTGTTGAGGATTGTTTTTTGAACAGAAACGTACAATTTTTTCGTACAACAAATAGTCTTCATAAGTCAGTAAGTCATCGTTCTTTTTAACGCGTTGTTTGTATTTTTCGTTGATGGTCGGATTTAAAACTTTGTTTGAAATAGAATATTTGGAACTACAATATGGGGAGTCTAACCATTTGTCAGCTTGCTTGGCTTGAAAACTAAAATTTATGTGATTAAGGGACAAGGTTCCATAGCGGTAGATGTAATTTTTATCACAAATTGACTTCAAACACAACAAAAATATTTCAATTTTTTTTTAAAGCTAGAAGGTTAACCCTCTTGTTAAATTAAAATCAAGTTAATTGAATGAAATGTTTTTGAAACACTGGTTTGCTAAAAAAATTAAAAAGTATTTCATTTTTAAAGAACTTTTTTTTTAATAGAAGTGTTTGAAAAAAAAAAAAATTTACTTAGGTAATTTTAACTTTATTTCAAAGTTAAACATTTAAATAATAAGTTGTTTTTTTTTTCATTTAATATCCTTTCTAGTTTACTTTGTCAGTACCTATCATTAAAAAAAAATCAATGAAATTGAGTAATTGTTTTTTTCAAAAATGTAATGCACAAATAACTTTTCCTCTTTTAAATTCAACTAACAATAATTATGACCAAAAAATTTTGAATGATACGAGTAGGTATATTCATTATTTGTTAAAAATATAAATATTTTTTTAAGTATTTTTTTTTTTTTCAAAAACACTTCATTCAATTAACTTGGAATTGTACGGCGGAGTAACTTGCTTTAGTTAATACACTTTGTAATAACTTATGCAATTTAAACGAAAAAATCGGACAACAGCGGCAATTTTTAACCTATAGCGGCGCAAGGCGGCGGAAGTATTTTTAACTACCGACGGGTGGTGTTAAAAAAAAATAACATCAAAATCGGAGATGTACGACCGGGTTTAATTAGTTTTTCGTTTGTTTTTTTTTTTTTTTTTTGCATAAATTGACATATTTCTGTAAAGAATACGACTCGCCTCCGCCGATTTTATTCAAGACTTTGACAATGTTAACTTATAAACAATAAGCATTATATTACAGAGATAGATAAAATAATATTACAAAGGTGTTGTATTAAAAGATGAGAACCCATTTAAAAAAAAAATAGGTAAACTAACTTTTTTTTGTCACTTTCTTCTATATTATTACAAATTTTTATTTCATACTTTTTCCCTACGCTTTGTCGTAATTTCTTTTCTCTACAAAAATTTTTTTTTTTACGTGTTTAAACCTGCTGTAGTAAAGAAATAGCGTTTTCAGTAAAAAAGCATATCTTCCAAATTTGGTAAATCATTTTCAGAATGATCAATATTTTTAACCATGAAAAAATACTATAAGAGTTAAAGAGGCATTTAATAAAATGCGTTTCCAACAGGAGCTCCGTGAAGCCAGAACAGCAACCTCAAAATTTTTTTAACCTAACTTGTCTATTCGTTTGTCCATGTTTTTCCACCCAAAATTTTCTTTTGTCCACCCTTCTAAAAAATTTTAGAGCAATTTTTTTTTTTTTTTATAGGAAGTTCGAAAAATCGTCTAAAACGCTTAGGATAGACGTTTAAAACCAACTGCAATCATTTGTCCACCTCGATTTCTATATACATACCAAATTTTATCGTTTTTCAACCCTCCGTTTAGGAGATATTCAAAAAACTGAAAAATTGAAACTCCCTAAAATCCGCAAAAATCAATTTTTTTCAAAAATTCAAACTGCTATCATTTGTCCACCTCAAGTAATGTATACAAAAAATCATCGTTTGTCCACCCTCCGTTAAGGAGATATTCCAAAAAGAATTTTTTTATAGCAGCTCTCATGTTTTCTAAAATCCCCCAAAAATTATTATTTTTTGTTCAAAAATTCAAACGGCCATGGTTTGCCCACCTCGAGAAATAGATAAAAGCAAAAAATCAGAATTTGTACAGCCTACGTTTATAAGATATTCAAAAAACAAAATTTTTAAAATTACAAAAAAAAAAAGTTACGCATACACCACAGTGTACTTATCTACCTACTGAAAATTAAAAAGTCCTTTAAATCCCCAAAAATAATTTTTTGTTTTCACAAATTCAAACGGCAATTTATTGTTTGTCCACCTTGAGAAATGGTTACAAACAAAAAATTATCGTTATTCCACCCTAAAATAAAAAAAAAAACAAATTTTGTACTAAAAATTCAAAGTCCCTAAGAATCCCCAAAAATTCCTTTTTTCAAAAATTCAGAATTTTTGTCATTTGTCTACCCTACGTTTAGAAGATATTCAAAAAAAAAATTTGTAATGAAAAATCTCAACAAAAGTTACGCATACACCACAGTGTACCTACTGAAAATTTCAAAATCCCCAAAAATATCTTTTAACTGAGTTTAAGTGGACTCACCTTATTTTAAGTGGATATCACCTTATTTTAAGGTGGTGAAATTGAATATTTATGCGCATCATCTCATTTTATGGTGACACTTTTTTCTTCGTGTATCCATTTCTCGGAGTGAATATACGATTGCCGTTTGAATTTTTGAAAAAAAGTAATTTTTGGGGATTTTAGAAAAAATGATATTTTGTATGAGAGTTGCTATAAAAAAATTCTTTTTGGAATATCTCCTAAACGGAGGGTTGGAACAACTTTAAAATGTATGTATATAGAACTCGAGGTGGTCAAACGATTGCAGTGTAAGGTTTTATACGATTATCTCAAAATTTGACATTTTTAGACAATTTTTCATTTTTCAGACTTCTTATAAAAATTTTTTTCTCAAACAAACATATACGAATTAGATAAACATATGCAAATAAATAATTTAAATACCTCTATCAAAAGGTCTGATCATCATTAGCAAAAATTATAGGTAAGACATTGATGACGAAACCGACTTTTGAAATAACATTGTTTCTGCAGTTGTTAGTTTTAACATTTTTAACGTTGACATCAAATGTTGGCAATCAAAGACTTTCAATTTTGTTCAAACCTTTTTCGAACATTGCCTGAAATTATTAAACTGCTTTTCCATCCAGGATTTCAGGCTATTGATTATGTCTTAACGTAAATAAAGCATAATTTTGATAAATTGATTTTAAAACTTGCTGTAGAAAATCAAATTTAATATTGAAAAAATATTTTTTTAAAAATTAGAAAAAAGAAATTCCATACCAAAACAGTCCAAAAAAAAAACATTTTAACGGTATTTTTTTTTCTATCTGAGATAGTCATATGCATTGCTCTAAATAAACACAGACAAATTAAATTCTGGGTTCAAAAAGTTTTTTCATTGAAAATTAACCGAAGAATGACCATTCGAACCTATCTTTATTTTAACATTTTTTGTTTTACTCAAATTAAAAATAGACCACAACAAAAACATTTTTTGTTTTGTTTACTCAAACTCTATCAAATTTGGCTTTTGGGTGAAATTTCAAACCGTAAGTTATAAGAATGGAATAAGGGCCAGTTTGTTGACACTCGATTATCTTTTAATCAAGGATTTTTGTATGGAATAATCCTTGATTAAAAGATAATCGACTGTGAACAAACCGGCACTAAGTCCAACGTTTTTAAACCGTTATACCTGTCTACCAGAAACCGATAGAAATAAAATTTGTATCTCATTCGACTCAAATCCACATAATCTTTATTTTGTCTGAAGGTCAAACATTTGAAAACAGTAAAATATAGAAGCTATTCAGTTTTTTGCGGTTTCCCAATAATTTTGCAATTGCAATTCCGTTCTTACAACTTGATATGAGGTGTGCAAAACTTAGGAGCCGCATGTATTCCCTTAAAAATATCTTTGAAATGTAGTGTATTAATTTAAAATTTTCTCCGTTGAATATTTTTGACTGCTTGTCTTACTTAGATTCAATTTAATACTGTGCAATCACTCGCTTTGTCTCCAAATTGTAAGAATAGTGTTCAATATATATCTCACCAAAAAGGATAATGCGGATTATTTCCCACCTCTTACATTTTGCGGCAAACTTCTCAAAAGCCGTGTAAAGTGTCTTTCTTTACCTCCTAATACTCTGCCTTAAACATTTAACCAATGTAATTATTTATTTAACTACAATTTCTAAGAAGTTTTCACACAATATTCTCTCTCAATAATCTCTTCAAAGTATCTTTCTATAAGTGCACAAAGACATTAAAAACCAAGTTAAAACTTTTCAAAGTATAATCCTTTTATAAAAAAAAAAACAAGAAAATTTCATTTACTAAAGTTGAGAAAAACTACATGAAATATTAACAAACAAATCATAATAATAATCAATGTTAGTTATCCTCACACACACACACACAAGCTTAAAGGTATTATTCAAATAATATACCTATACTTAAGTCTCCTGGGGAAAACTGCAAACATTTTTAATTAAAAAAAAGTAACATCCGTTAAAAGTTAACTTTCTCGATTAGTAAGTACAACACAACAAACATATACCAACTCAAAAAAAAAAAAAAAAATAAAAATCGGAAAAACCCATAGGCACGACAAACACTAAAGTTTGCTGAAGCGTGGAAAAATGCCTTCATTATGTGCAAAGTTTTCTGTATCTACGCCTAACTAAGTCCACAATGTGTTTTGGGCTTAATACAAAAGATTTATAGGTTTCTTGTTATCTCTGCACCAGGACCTTTTTTTTTCGTTTAGTTTGTTATTTTTTTTGGGGTTTTTGTTGTTGTTTTTTTTGTTGTTATTTTGTTTTTAAATAAATTTCAGCCAGGATGTTATTTAGAAAATGTAAACCTTAAGATTGAAATTGAGTGACGAAGGTTGGATTGGTTTGGTTAAAGTTGTATCTAGTATACGGACAAGAGTATGGGTATCATGTGGTTTTTTGACATATTTACTCTCGTATATGTAATTTGGTAATTTAACTGGGGAAAAAAGCTTAAACTTACTTACAATTTAATATTGTTTCATTTTATTTAAGAAGTTATTTTTCGCTTGAGGGAAGCATCTGGGGTTTTATTTGATTGGGTAATGCTTATAGACCTTATACACAAAGTAAACATAACATTAACTTCTTTTGTTGGAAGTATAAAATTCTTTGAAGATGTAAAGAATTTTATAGCTTTATAGGATATAGAAGTTCGTTATGAAAGAGTGCGGAGTTTGGTAAAGGCCGTAAGCCGTTATGTCAAAAAATCAAATTTATATGTTTTTGTATATCTTTGTTGGGAAAGATATGTTTCAAAGGATTTTTTTAAGTGTTTGTTTTAGTTGAAAATTATTTAATTTCAATGGCTACAGAGCATACTTTTAAGCTAAAGTTATTGTTGTAAGCTAATTTGTTTAGGTAGATTCGTTCAGTGGTTTAGAATCAAATGTGAAATTCTTTGAAACATATGTCGCTTAGGATTGGTGGATTCACTTATTCCGAAATCCAATAAAACAGTTCCACTTAATTTTGAAGTTTTATGTATGTGTTGCTGAATAGGTAATCAAATAAAAATGTTTTGCTTTTCAACTAGAAAATTTGGTTTGACTTTTAATTATTTAAAAATTTGTAATTTTTAGTGAATTTAAAACACTTTCAAAAGGCTTCTGAATGCTTCCGGGCGCTTCCGGTCGGCTAATAAAAGGACAAAAGATTAAATAAACGTCTAAGGTCTCTTTTACAATTCAATTAAACCTCAAACTTTGTTCATTTTTGTGGTAGAAGCCTCAGCATCTGTTTTATAGAATTATTGCGTTTTGAATAATAAGAACGCCACATTCAGCTAACTTCTTTGAACAGCGCACTGAAAATCGTGGATTTGATCC
The DNA here is from genome assembly GCF_945859705.1 of Episyrphus balteatus. NCBI lineage: Eukaryota > Metazoa > Arthropoda > Insecta > Diptera > Syrphidae > Episyrphus > Episyrphus balteatus. Next base: position 71,389,958 of record NC_079135.1, read on the forward strand.
TTGCAACCATTTGAAGTCACTGTCTTAGACCATGTGAATCCAGTCGCCACAAGGCAAAACATGTGGGACTGGACTACAAACACGTTCTCTGCGTATAATCCTTCTGGTATTAATATAACCTAGGGACCTATTCTTTTCTTTTTCAATTTCTCACTTTTCACTTTCTCTAAAAAAGAACCAAACAAAAATGAATTAGAAATCGGAAAGTGGTTTGACATCGATTACAAATTTCTTGGAATCTTTTAATTCACAAAATTTCAAAATATTTTTAATAGAATTGAAAAATTACAGGCCTTCGGGCGCGACGAGTTCATAAAGGGCCAAGGCCAAGAGACTTCTACACCTAAGTTAACCAGTTTTTAAAAATGGAAAGAGTCTTCAGTTTTCTACCGAGTCCTAACAGCTAATATAAGATGCACTTTTTCAAGACAATTAAATTATCTACTTTTCAAGCTTTATCAATTCCTCCAAAGAGGCAGTAGCTCTGAAAAAAGTCTCTAGATGGTAGAGGCTAGATATTGGCGCGAAACCTTTGGCCTTAAAGTTAATTTCACTCTAACCATTATACCAAAAATACTAATAAACTAAAAATATCTCCAATAAAAAATGATTTTATAGATAAATAATCATACATATCTAAAGCATTCTTAACGCAATTTTGATTTGGTAATGCTAAAAATTGGTTTTTGGACATGGTAAGCGAAATCGTGGAAGTAGATATTAGCTTCTACTTCTGATCATCGGAAAGGCTTAATTATTGCCTTCCGCTACAAAATATTGAGGTACCCCCTTATTAATCCAGAAACTGAATTTTGAAAAGCAATTGAGAAAGTTTGTCTAGTTTTTTTAATCTGGAAAAAGTATAAGTTTTTTGGTGTTGAAAATTCATGTTTCGAACAGCATTTATGAGACTATGTTGCTGGAACAAATTGGAACAGGGTTTTTTACCTTTCTTTTGATCAGTACAGAGCTTAGAACGGATTTGTGAGTACTTTCAAATGTATTTGTTGTTGTTAAAAAAAGCTAATGACAATCGCGGTCAAATATTACTCAATTGTTTTTGATTTCTTTCAAACTACATATATGTGTCGCATTCATAAGCACTTTTTAAGCTGCTTTGAAGAATTACGTCAGATGAACTCCAGCTTAATTTAAACAACAACTATTAATACGCCTCATGGTGCTTAATTTCTTATTTTATTTGAATATTTTCCAGATATCTATTCAATTTTTTACATTCTACAAATTTACTTTAGGGCTAGTTTAGGACTCTTAAAAAAATCAAACTCGTGATAACAATACGACGATGGAAAATGAAAAAAAGTTGGTCCCGAAATTCTGGCTATCTTTCTGTCTGTCCGTCTGTAAATACATCGAGCTAATAGTCTTTAAACTACTGTAGCGATTTTTTTCAAACCTTGTAGTTAACAGTTATGACTGATTGCTGACAAAGACTGTAGCTTCCTAAATGGGTTGAATCCCATTTTGACCTTAACTTTTTTAAAACTGAAATATAATAAAACCGAATCATTTTAATACTTGTATTTTGTTTTTCACTCAAGAAATGTATCTATTAGAGCTCTTGATACCCGGATACCCGAGTACTCGCCCGAGTACCCGGGTACCCGTGTTTTCGGGTATTACTCGGGTAGCCGGGTACCCGGGTATTCGGGTACCCGAGTACCCGGGTACCCGGTTGTTTAGTTACCCGAATACCCGGGTACCCGGGTACTCGGGTATCAAAAGAAAAAAAAGTATTTGTTAGGAAAATTGTTGATACTGAGCATTTTAAACGGTAAATAACACACCATAGGTATAAGATTGAAGGTAAAAATTAAATTCAAAGCAGTTCTCCAGTCAAAGCAAAGAATTGTCGTCAAAAAGAGTTTTAACTTGGTTTACTAGCATAAATCAAAAGATGCAATATCCGCATCGTCTCCATTCCTCTGGGTGGCCGAATTATGCCCACCGGAGAAAGGTCCTTGCCGTGTGCAAAGACACCTTTCATTTTGTTTATTTTGATTTTTAAAAATTTTCAAAATATTAAGTAAAAAAAAAGCGAAGAAAATGAGGTTTGAAAAAAGCTCTCATAGAAAAAAATAATCAAAAATTTGTTTGACATGGTTGTATTGAAATGTTAATATTTCGAGATATACGCAATGCATTTTTCAGATCAAAGTCTTAAATGGATCCTGATAAGATTGTTGAACAAATATATATATAAAATTACCAAAGTTTTTTCGAAAACTTAGAAATAAAAATAAAAAAGTTTCCACTTTTGATTTTTTAAAAATCGAAAAAAAATCAATATGGCTACCTTCAAACGCTTATAACACAAGAACGACGCAACTAATGTTAATGGTTATGGGCTTAAAATGTAGCTAAGAATATACCAATGATTTTTGGTTTTTTGTGAAAAAATTTTTTTTGAATCCAACATGGATGCCATGGCCATACAAATGGTTTTTGTTTTTTTGTGAAAATTTTTTTATGTATCCAACATGGATGTAATGGTCTCCCCACTTCGGAGTTAAAATAAAAAAAAAGAACAGCAACATTTTTGACAGACAGCTGCCAAAGTGTATGTACAGTGGT